>NC_045792.1:65903649-68303649 GCF_009873245.2 Balaenoptera musculus | reverse complement strand
CCCTGCATCTGCCCTCACACCCTCTGCAGGGCCCCCCAACAGCCTATTTTCAACGCTGCAGCTGGAATGTCCTCTTTCCCTGCCTCATCCTCTCTTAGTAGCACTTATCACCTTCCATTCTCTAGATTTTACTTATTTATTTTGTTATTGTCTGCCTCTCTACTAGAATAAAAGTTTCATGAGGGTAGGAATTTTGTCCGTTCTGTGCATTGTCAAAATGTAGAGGATATCACATCACTCCTCTGCTCAAAACCCTCCAGAGGTTCCCTTTGCACTCAAAGTGTCAAAGTTCTTACCAGACACATTGGCCATCTCCACAAGCTCCCACCTCCACCCTGTGCACATCGTGGCCATTCCACCTGGCACTCTTCCCCCAGGCAGCCTCAGGCCTTGCTCTTTCTTTTCCTTCAGTCCTTTACCATTTCAGTGACATCTTTTCTGACCAGACAATGCAAAATTCAACCCCATCCCACTCACAATACTTCTTAGCTTTTTTCTCCATTTTTTTCTCAGGAGCATTTATCATCACCTATATTTTATATTTTACACACTTCGATGTTTTATTTGTTTATATTGTTTATGGTCTGACTTCCCTACTAGGATATAAGTCTTTATGGAGGCCAGGATTTTAGTCTTTTTTGTGCACTCTGTAGCTACAGCGCCTAAGAGAGTTCCCAGCACATAATAAATATGGAGTAATAAATGTCCAGAATGAATGAATGGGAGAATTACTTAGTGATCAATCAAAGGCTAAAGAAATGAAAATTAATATTGGAATCTCATCTTAGAGTAGCCATTGTTATAGATTAATGTTAGAGCTAAATCAAGATATCAATTAGCTTTTTTAAAAGACTGAAGAAAGTGGTTTAGACTGGAGGGCAAATTGGACTTTCTTCCTGAATTGGAGATGAAGGATTAACCTGACTCAACTGTCCAGGCACAGATGAAGAAACCAAAACCCAGAGAGCAGAAGTCCTTCCCCAGACAGGGCTCAGCACCCTTTCCACATGCTGACTCTGTATCAGCAAGGAGCCCAAGAGAGGGAGAGAGACAAACCTGCTTTTTATTGCAATGATCCTGCCCCTATTAACGTAGTCTGACTACTATTATATTCCCCTAGATTACATCCATCAGACAATTCACTCCCCCTGTTGTGGGAAGGAGTAAGTAAAAAGGAGGAGAGAGAGGGCAAGGCTCCATCCTTCCTGAGAAGATGCATGGGTAATAATAAATTAAATTTAAAATAATAATAATAAAAATAAATCATCCTGAAGTCATTCATATAATTAAAATCACTCCAGTTTCCCATTCCATAATGTGGGCTCAGATATTCTCAGTTTAGCCTGTTTTATTATTCTATAATCCTGAGTTAAAGTATGCTTCCAGACATTATTATAAATAGATTTATGGACTGGCTGGACCCAAAAAACAATTGCAGTCAAGATTCTGGTCCTTAAAATGAGTAATAATAATAATAAGAATATCATGTACATTAATTAAACATTTACTATATGCCTGGCACCATTCTAAGATCATCATAAATTGAATCATTTAAACCTTACTTGGACTTAGAAGGTTAAGGAACTTATTCAAAGCTGCACAGCTAGTAAGTAATGCAACATGAACTGAAGCCAATTCTATCTCCTGCCAAAGTCTATATCAGATCATGAGACCTTAAAAACTTTCCCAATGTGGCAGGCGCCTTAATGTTTATAAAGTTTTATCTCCCACATCTGGAGCACATATGTCTTAACATAGGCATTGGAGTATTTACTATTTCCTGCCCATCAGGGCCAAATAACATGATGTCACCAATATATCAAACCAATGTGATCTTCTGCAGAATGTCCAGATGATCAAACTCTCTTCAGACTCCTGTACTGTGACAGAGGGCGGTCACAGACCATAGAGTAAATTCATAAATGTGAACTGTTTGCTCATTCCAAATGAATGAAAACTACTTCTGATACTCCTTACTTATGGGCATTGAAAACACTGCATTTGCTAAATCAATAACTACCTAAAAAGTATCAGAACTGCATTTCCTTGTAGTTTTGATTTGCATTACTCTAATAATTAGTGATGTTGAGCATCTTTTCATGTGCTTTTTGGCCATCTGTATGTCTTCTTTGGAGAAATGTCTATTTAGATCTTCTGCCCATCAAAAAAATCTACAAACAATAAATGCTGGAGAGGGTGTGGAGAAAAGGCAACCCTCCTACACTGTTGGGGGGAATGTAAATTGGTATAGCCACTATGGAGAACAGTATGGAGGTTCCTTAAAAAGCTAAAAATAGAGTTACCATATGATCCAGCAATCCCACTGCTGGGCATATATCCAGAGAAAACCTTAATTCGAAAAGATACATGCACCCCAATGTTCATTGCAGCACTATTTACAATAGCCAGGACATGGAAGTAACCTAAATGTCCATTAACAGAGGAATGGATGAAGATGATGTGGTACATATATACAATGGATATTACTCAACCATAAAAAGGAATGAAATAATGCCATTTGCAGCAACATGGATGGACCTAGAGATTGTCATACTGAGTGAAGTAAGTCAGACAGAGAAAGACATATATTATGTGATATCACTTATATGTGGAATCTAAAAAAAGGGTACAACTGAACCCATCTACAAAACAAAAATAGAGTTACAGATGTAGAAAACAAACTTCTGGTTACCAGGGGGAAGGGGGAAGGATAAATTGGAAGCTTGGGATTGAAATATACACACTACTATATACAAAATAGATAACTAATAAGGACGTATTGTATAGCACAGGGAGCTCTACTCAATACTCTTTAATGATCTATATGGGAAAAGAATGTAAAAAAGAGTGGATATATGTATATCTATAACTGATTCTCTTTGCTATGCACCTGAAACTAACACAGTGTTGTAAATCAACTATACTCCAGTAAAAATTTTTTAAATTAATTAATTTTTTAAAAAAGGAACTGTATCTCTTCATCCTTGAGAGTCTATATAAGATATATTTTGAAGAAAAAATTCCACAGCCTTAAAAATGTTTAAAATCAGTATATTAGATTAAGCTTGTTAATTATATGGTTAAGATCGTCTATGGATTTTTCTTAATTACAAAATCTGTCAAGGACTAAGATGTGTTGAAGTCTCTTATTACTATTGTGTTATCAGCTTCTGTCACTTTCTCAGAGATTCTAATTAAATAGATATGAGGTGGAAACTAGATTTATGTATTTTTAAATAGCTTCCTATATAATTCTAATGATCACTCTTTACTACTATGGCACACCATCGTGGATGAAATTGATTATTCATTCAACAAATATTTATTGAGTACCTACTAGTCCCAGTGTTCTAGACACATTATCAGTAATACACGTGTTAACAATTTACATAAACATAGTACAATTATCAATTATTATACCAATTAACAATGGTATAATATTATTTGTCTAGAAGGTGATCTTTATCTTCCTTTTCTTCTTATCTTAGTTTTTCTAGTAGCGCTTTCATTTCACTCTACTGTACAATTTCCTGCTTGAATCCATAAGCACAAAATGGTTATAGCTGAAATTTTCTGTTTCCTAGAGTAAATGTCCCAAATTGTTATTTTCATCCTTTTGCAATAAAATGTCCCCTTAATCCTTTTCGCTATAAAATGTTTATTTGCATGCTGGTGTTTTCCTGCACAATTTATCTCATAATGTAAGTCTAATATTTGTTCCAGATTAGTGTGAACAGAATCTACTTGACTCTCCTTCCTGTTTACTCAATCATTATACTAATCTTTCCATTAGCATTAGAGCTAAAGGGATGGATTTTACAGTAAATATTCCCTCTTCTACTACCTAGCTACCTATGGCAGGTAGGGGTGGGGCTGGATAGGGAGCTGTGTCCATGTAAAATTACAGTCTGGGAAATTTGACTCTGTATTTTCTTTCTGAATTTATTAAAAATCTTTCATTATCATCCATTTTGCGCTAACCCCCATTCTATGGAGGACACCACTAAAACGTGGGTTTACTTTACTGCTTCTGATATAGAATCTATTTTCAACATTGAGACTTCTCTTTAAAGGATTACTGCACACTTAAATTTGTGGGTCAATACTATTCTTCTGGTCCACAGCTTCAATGATAGTTCATCTGTAGATCTCTACAGATCCTGCTTAGGAAGTTAGGCCAGAGAAACAGAATGGTACTATTTAGCCATACAGTTTCTCTTCCAGCATCCCCTCCACTTCAAAAAAATGTTTGCTGCCCTTCCTGCAGCCCACTCATACCACAGGTATCTGCTCTTCTAGTGAGAAGTACCACTGGGGCTCTTCTGCATCATCTCCACCCACTTCCCAGAGCCCAGCCCACCATGCTCATGAGCAGGAAAATCATATTCCTTCCTTGGCATCCTTTACCTAGACATTGTATTATGAATATGAAGTCTGCTCTAGTTTCAGCATTAATGAAGTTTTCTTTTTCTTAACTGGTTCTTTTGCTTCCTTTCAGTAAACATTAGGCATGGATAAATGTGCACTTAGACCACCATCTTTCCCATTAATCCCATTACTTTTATAATCAGAAACAAACAAAAAGCGTTTTTCATTTTTGAAAATAAAATCCATTAAAAAATATAATTCCAATTCCAAGAAATGGGTTTTTCCACTGAACAATATGGTTTTCTTCTGAATGTGTACTTAATGGGCTATTATCATTTTTATCACATCTAGATATAATGAGATACCCAAAGCTTCTTGCTGATATGAAGCTTTTTCTGCCATTAACCTTCCCTTACATCATATGCCAAGCATTCAATAAAAAGAGCACCCCAAAGCTTCCTGATTGTTGCAACCCACTCTGTACTGGATTCTCATCCTGTTTATTAACTGTTTAAAATTAAAAGCTATTTACAGGTGTATCATTAGCTCCAACATAGTTTTTCATAGCCAGAGTTCAGTTTATGGATAATCTGTTATGATCAATACAGCTTAAGCCAGATTTGCAATTGAGTTAAGCCTGAGAACAATCTTCAAAACATTTTTACTCATTGATCCTAATTCCCCTAATCAAACCACTTAGAGTATTAACAACAGCAATAAAGTTTCTAAAGTTCATTCAAGATAAATGTTTGAAATCTGAGAATTTTAAACTGGAATTTATAAAGCAGAAATACAACTCTCCTCCATGAAATGCATACCATATTGAATCATCTATGCATATATAAATATCAGTTTAGGAATTAGATTTTCATGGATGGGGTGGAGATAAAACCGTACATCTGTACATAGGGATCTTTTTCTAGTTTTTGTTTTGTTTTTAGCAAGGAGCTAACAATAAAGACTACTCTTCACTCTTCCAAGAATCTGGTTTATCTGTAGGTCAAAGGACCACTTTGGAGGTGGGTGTAAGTGAATTCACCTGGGGTTAAGAACTAGTTGCTTAGGCAGAGTCTCATGAAATAGCATCATTGTCCAAGGTTGTGGTCTCCTTTCCTGGTTTAATTTTATCCATGAATCCAAGCTGGTGGACCTCAAATTCTATTTTTTTTTTTTTTGATGTGGACCATTTTTAAAGTCTTTTATTGAATTTGTTACAATATTCCTTCTGTTTTTCTGTTTTTTTGTTTTGGTTTTTTGGCCCTGAGGCATGTGGCATCTTAGCTCCCCAACCAGGGAGCGAACCCAAACCCCCTGCATCGGAAGGCGAAGTCTTAACCACTGGACCGCCAGGGGAGTCCCTCAAATTCTTAATAAATGATACATAAACCAGAAGGTCAAATTTACTAATTTAGAGTAGAAAACCATGGCTATGAAGCACAATCAGATCTTCTAACTCCATGAAAATATATTAATTTACAATAGATGGTATACTTCCACCATGAATAGTTTATTTGTGTCTGCTTCTTAGCAGCTGGTTAATCAAGAGGCAAATTTAGAAATTAAAAATTATGTGGCAAGCACAGAAACTGTATAAACAGGAGAGAGATTTCATTCAAGTCATGGTAAAACTTAATTTAAAAAATGAAACTAGGTCACTATCACACAAAAATTAACTCCAAATGGATTAAAGACTTGAATGTAAGACCTGAAGCCATAAACTCCTAGAAGAAAACATACACAGTACACTCTTTGGCATGGGTCTTAGCAATATGCTTCTAGATATGTCTCCTCAGGCAAGAGAAACAAAAGCAAAAATAAACAAATGGGACTACGTCATATTAAAAAGCTTCTGCACAGCAAAGGAAACCAACAAAACAAAAAGACAACCTCCCCAATGGGAGAAGATATTTGCAAATGATATATTTGATAAGGGGTTTATATCCAAACTATATAAAGAATTAATACAACTCAGCAACAAAAAAACAACAATTGATTCAAAAATGGGCAGAGGAGCTGAATAGATATTTTTCCAAAGAAGACATACAGATGATCAACAGGCACATGAAAAGATGTTCAGTTATTAGGGAAATGTAAATCAAAACCACAATTAGATATCACCTCACACCTGTTAGAATGGTTATTATCAAAAAGGTAAGAAATAACAAGTGTTGCTGAGTGTGTGGAGAAAAGATAGTCCTCATACACTGTTGATAGGCATGTAAATTGGTGCAGCCACTATAGAAAACAGTATGGAGATTCCTCAAAAAATTAAGACTAGAACTACCATATGATTCAGCTATCCCACTTCTGAATGTTTATCCAAAGAATACAAAAACACTAATTCAAAAAGATACATGTGCCCCCATGTTCATCATGACATTATTTACAATAGCCAAGATATGAAAACAACCTAAGTGCCCATCAACAGATGAATGGATAAAGAAGATGTGGTATATATATATATATATATATATATATATATATATATATATATATATATATACAATGGAATACTACTCAGCCATAAAAAAGATGAAATCTTGCCATTTGTGACAGCATGGATGGACCTTGAGGGTATTATGCTAAATGAAATAAGTCAAATGGAGAAAGACAAACTTCATATGATTTAACTCATATGTGGGATATAAAAAACAAACAAAAACCAAAATAAATGAACAAAACAAACATGTAGATACAGAGAACAGAGTAGTGGTTACAAGAGGGGAAGGGGGTGGGGGGTGGGCAAAGTGGGTAAAGAGGATCAACTGGTATGGTGATGGATGGAAATGAAATTTTTGGTGGTAAGCACACTGTAAGGTATACAGAAGTAGAAATTTAATGTTGTACTCATGACCATGTATAATGTTTTAAACCAGTGTTACCTCAATAATCTTATGACCACTATATAGCACCAAGATAGCCAGCACCATTCACTAGCTTTAACTACCTCTTTTTAGGACACAACTTGGCTAATGGGTCACTGTGGGTCTTGCCCTCACATATTAGCACTGTGTAAAGGAAGTGGCAAAAGATGGAGCTTGATCTTTTCTTTTCCCACTGCTGATTCTATATGTCCTAGGATTCCAGGGTCTCCTGAGATTATTAAGCAATCACAGATTTCTGAGGACAGGTTATAGGAGCTTTTGAAATCTTCCTCTTTGTGGGCTGTTCTTGTACTACTACCATGGAAACAGACATCTCATTATTTTTGAACTCGTCAGTTTCACTTTAAATTAACTGCCATAAAAAAGAAGAAATTCTTTTTTGTGTGAACATAGCAAAATAATGTGACTTTCAGTCAAATTAAATTTTATTCACAACCAAAGGTCATGATAAAATTCTTAAAATTTTCAAATTGTCCTGGATCACACAGCTTGCAGAGTACCATTTATATCCTAATAACTAGTATATATCAATAGTATGTGAAGCCCAGATACCACACCCATCCTTGCAAAAAAAAAAAAAAGCCAACAGAATCTTGGATTTGCCATCTGTTCTTCTGATGAAAGCACACAGTAAATAAAGCTGAATATTGTAAATAGCTCTAAGCAGTGATTCCCAGTCTTTCCAAATATTTTTTGTTCTGTTTTTTTCCCGCAGCTTTTAAAACAGTCCCTGGGACCTGATAGGTCATCAATATATACTGAATGGATGAATGCATAAATGAATGAACATTTCAATGGATACTTACATGATAGCAGTGGCAATATTACTGATTTCATCTTAAACAATTAATGAAGCACATATGGATTCCTGAACCCTCTGAAATAATTCCTTGGATCCCTTGTGGTCTGCAGCCCAAAGAGTGGAAACCACTGGTATCAAGGGTGTCCTTATTCTCATATAATATCAAGACTGGAAAGTTATCTAAATGTATCTAAATATCTATTCTCACTCAGATCTGGCCATTTTCAAACAACTCAAATAAATCATGTATTTCCACAATTTCTTTCCACTGGGCCCAGAAAGAATTTTCTGAGGATGGAATGTTTCAAGTGGTAGTTAAATTCTCAATGGGACTCTAGTTGCTCTGAGGGCAGAGACATCTCTCTTCATTGCTAAAACATTGGTTCCTAGTATAGTGGTCGGCACATAGTAGGTACACAATGACTGTCTGTTGAATAACTGTTTAACTCCTGGATGTGTCAAGAATATGCCAGATATCTACTAGGCAGGTATCCTAGAGATATTTAGGCATTGAAAGCATGTTAAACTTCGGATAATTTTTAAGGGCCTTTGAAATAGTATAAAACAAACCTAACAGACATATATCAGGCTATCACTGTCCCAGTGGAGCCTCCTCTTCTCTAAATTAAATTTCCAGTTCCTTCAACCTTCTTTTATATGATGTGACTTGGAAGCTCTTCACCCTCCAGAATCAATATAATGCTACAGTTCAGAATAAAATGTGAATATCATTTATCTTGCCCTAAATACTTATAGTCCTAAATATTGTAGACTAAGATTGCATTAGTTCCTTTGAAAACAGCATTTAGTCTCAACTTTGGTTGCAAGTGATGGAAAGCCAAGTGAAGTGAGCTTGAGCAAAAAGAAATTTATTGCAAAGATAAGGAATTTTGAAGGAAGTTTGTATAGAGGACAATAACTGGGATTAAATATCTTATTTAACCACACTGAGAGGTCACAAAGTCCCAAGGGACAACTAAAACAAAGACTAGCTCCTTATAGGACTGAATCCTTCCAAAACTCTTGTGCCAGGAAATACAGGACTGTCAGGTGCTATATCTCGTATTTCAATAACAGAAACCACTGTCTCTTATAGTACCAGGTGACAAATCCTGGAAACAGACTTTGGCTGGTCAGTCTTTGTCAGGTGCCACCAGGGCCAATCGATTGTGGGTAATTCATTTCAACACGACCAACCTAGGTTTAACCCTATGTATTATTGCTGCTCTCAGAGAATAGAGGGAACATTCAGACAGTCACCCTAGCTGAAATCTACTACACAGTCACATTGCCAGCATATCTTAAAATCAAGAGTAATTAAAACTACTAAACATTTTTCACAAATGCATCTATGGAGCCAAGTCACTCTCAACCTTTCTACGTAGGCTTGCGTAGCTTTTGGAGACCAAACTACAAAGTGTTACATTTATTTGTCTTATGTTTGATTTATTAGAGATAATTTGTCTCTCAAGGCTCTATTCACGTTCATTTTGCCTGAGGCCTGATCAAGAAATGCCAGTTCTCAAAGTGTTGCTTGAGAGGGAATATATTATCAATACATGAATATGGAGAGAAAAGGCATTTTGTAAAAGATTCAATATGTAAAATATATAAATACATGATTGAAGACCTTCAAGATGGTGGAGGAGTAAGAAGTGGAGATCACCTTCCTCCCTACAAATACATCAAAAATACATCTACATGTGGAACAACTCCTACAGAACACCTACTGAACGCTGGCAGAAGACCTCAGACTTCCCAAAAGGCAAGAAACTCCCCACGTCTGGGTAGGGCAAAAGAAAAAAGAAAAAACAGACACAAAAGAATAGGGATGGGACCTGCACCAGTGGGAGGGAGCTGGGAAGGAGGAAAGGTTTCCACACACTAGGAAGGCCCTTCACTGGCAGAGACGGGGGGGTGGGAAGCTTCAGAGCCACAGAGGAGAGCGCAGCAACAGGGGTGCAAAGGGCAGAGCAGAGAGATTCCTGCACAGAGGATCGGTGCTGACCAGCACTCACCAGCCTGAGACACTCGTCTGCTCACCTGCCGGGGCATGTGTGGGCTGGGAGCTGAGGCTTGGGCTTCAGAGGTCAGACCCCAGGGAGAGAACTGGGGTTGGCTGCATGAAGACAGCCTGAAGGGGGCTAGTGCACCACAGCTAACTGGGAGGGAGTCTGGGGAAATGTCTGGAACTGCCTTAGAGGCAAGAGACCATCATTTTGGGGTGCACGAGGAGAGGGGCTTCCTGTTCTGCGTGCCCACAGATGGCAGAGCACCACCTAAGCAATCTCCAGAGATAGGCACAAGCCGCAACTATCATCTTGGACCCCAGAGACGGGCATGGGCTGCTACCACTGCCTCTGCTGCCACCAAGAATCCTGTGTGCAAGCACAGGTCACTACTCACATCCCCCCCCCCCCGGAGCCTGTGCAGCACGCCACTGCCAGGGTCCCATGAACCAGGGACAACTTCCTTGGAAGAACACATGGCACACCTGAGGCTGTTGCAATGTCACGCCAGCCTCTGTCACTGCAGGCTCGCCCCGCATTTCAATTATGACTACTGTACCCCTCCCTCTCCCCGGCCTGAGTGAGCAAGAGAGCCCTAATCAGCCACTGCTTTAACCCCTCCTGCCTGGGCAGGGAACAGATGCCTGAGGGCAGCCTACACACAGAGGGAGGGCCAAAACCAAAGCTGAACCCCAGGAGCTGTGCAAATAAAGAAGAGAAAGGGAAATTTCTCCTTGCAGCCTCAGGAGCAGTAGATTAAACACCCACAATCAGCTTGATAAACCCTGCATCAGTGGAATAACTGAATAGACAACGAATATTCCCAAAACTGAGGCGGTGGACTTTGGGAGCAAATGTAGACTTGGGGTTTGCTTTCTGCGTTTGATTTGTTTTAGATTTTATGTTTACCTTAGTTTAGTTTTTAGTGCTTGTTTTCATTGGTGGGTTTATTTATTGGTTTGGTTGCTCTCTTCCTTTTTATTTTCGTCTCTTTTTGTGAGTGCGTGTGTGCATGTTTCTTTGTGTGATTTTGTCTGTTCAGTTTTGTTTTTACCATTTATCTTGGGGTTCTGTCTGTTCTTTTTTTGTTTTTGTTTTTTTGTTTCTTTTTATGAGTGTGTGTGTGTATGTTTCTTTGTGTGATTTTGCCTGTTTAGTTTTGCTTTTACCATTTGTTTTTGGTTTCTGTCTGTTCAGTTTTTGTTTATTTGTTTTTTCTTTTTTTTTCTTCCTTCTCTTCCATGCCGTGTGGCTGGCAGGGTCTTGGTGCTCTGTCTGAGTGTTGGGCCTGAGCCTCAGAGGTGGGAGAGCCAAGTCCAGGACATTGCACTACCAGAGACCTCCCGGCCCCACATAATATTAATTGTCTACAGCTCTCCCAGACATCTCCATCTCAATACTAAGACCCAGCTCCACCCAACGGCCAGCAAGCTCCAGTGCTGGACACCCCATACCAAACAACTAGCAAGACAGGAACACAACCCCACCCATTAGCAGAGAGACTGCCTAAAGTCATACTAAGCTCACAGACACCCCAAAACACACCACCTGATGCAGCCCTGCCCACCAGAGGGACAAGATACAGCCACACTCACCAGAACACAGGCACCAGTTCCCCCCACCAGGAAGCCTGAACAAGCCACTGAACCAACCTCAACCACTGTGGGCAGACACCAAAAATAAGAGGAATTAAGAACCTGCAGCCTGAGAAAAGGAGACCCCAAACACAGTAAGTTAAACAAAATGAGAAGACAGAGAAATATGCAGCAGATGAAGGAGTAAGGTAAAAACCCATCAGACCAAACAAATGAAGAGGAAATAGGCAGTCTACTTGAAAAGAATCCAGAGTAATGATAGTAAAGATGATCCAAAATCAGGGAAATAGAATGAAGAAAATCCAAGAAACGTTTAACAAGAACCTAGAAGAACTAAAGAGCAAACAAACAATGATGAACAATAAATGAAATTTAAAACACTCTAGAAGGAATCAATAGCAGAATAACAGAGGCAGAAGAACAGATAAATGTCCTGGAAGATAGAATAGTGGAAATAACTGCTGCAGAGCAGAATAAAGAAAAAAGAATGAAAAGAATTGAGGACAGTCTCAGAGACCTTTGGGACAACATTAAAATCACCAACATTTGAATTATAGGGATCCCAGAAGAAGAGAAAAAGAAAGGGTTTCAGAAAATATTTGAAGAGATTATAGTCAAAAACTTCCCTAACATGGGAAAGGAAATAATAAATCAAGTCCAGGAAGTGCAGAGAGTCCCATACAGGATAAATCCAAGGAGAAACACGCCAACACACATATTAATCAAACTATCAAAAATTAAATTCAAAGAAAAAATACTAAAAGCAGCAAGGGAAAAGCAACAAATAACATACAAGGGAATCCCCATAAGGTTAACAGCTGATCTTTCAGCAGAAACTCTGCAAGCCAGAAGGGAGTGGCAGGAGATATTTAAAGTGATGAAAGGGAAAAACCCGCAACCAAGATTACTCTACCCAGCAAGGATCTCATTCAGATTCAGAGGAGAAATTAAAACCTTTACAGACAAGGAAAAGTTAAGAGAATTCAGCACCACCAAACCAGCTTTACAACAAATGCTAAAGGAACTTCTCTAAGGACAAAACACAAGAGAAGGAAAAGATCTACAGAAACAAACCCAAAACAATTAAGAAAATGGTAATAGGATCATACATATTGATAATTACCTTAAATGTAAATGGATTAAATGCTCCAACCAAAAGACATAGACTGATGAATGGATACAAAAACAAGACCCATATATATGCTGTCCAAAAGAGACCCACTTCAGACCTAGGGACACATACAGACTGAAAGTGAGGGGATGGAAAAAGATATTCCATGCAAATGGAAATTGAAAGAAAGCTGGAGTAGCAATCCTTATATCAGAAAAAATAGACTTTAAAATAAAGATTACGACAAGAGACAAAAAAGAACACTACATAATGATCAAGGGATCAATCCAAGAAGAAGATATAAAATTGTAAATATTTATGCACCCAACATAGGAGCACCTCAATACATAAGACAAATGCTAACAGCCATAAAAGGGGAACTCAACAATAACACTATAATAGTAGGGGACTTTAACACCCACTTTCACCAATGGATAGATCATCCAAAAGGAAAATAAATAAGGAAACACAAGCTTTAAATGACACATTAAACCAGATGGACTTAATTGATATTTATAGGACATTCCATCCAAAAACAACAGAATACACTTTCTTCTCAAGTGCACATGGAACATTCTCCAGGATAGATCATATCCTGGGTCACAAATCAAGCCTTGGTAAATTTAAGAAAATTGAAATCGTATCAAGTATCTTTTCTGACCACAACGCTATGAGACTAGATATCAATAAGAGGAAAAAAAACTGTAAAAAATACAAACACATGAACGTTAAACAATACGCTACTAAATAACCAAGAGATCACTGAAGAGATCAAAGAGGAAGTCAAAAAACACCTAGAAACAAATGACAATTAAAACACGATGACCCACAACCTATGGGATGCAGCAAAAGCAGTTCTAAGAGGGAAGTTTATAGCAATACAATCCTACCTCAAGGAACATGAAAAATGTCAAATAGCAGCCTAACCTTACACCTAAAGCAATTAGAGAAAGAACAACAACAACAACAAAAAAAAAAACCCAAAGTTAGCAGAAGTAAAGAAACCATAAAGATCAGATCAGAAATAAATGAAAAAAAAAAAGAAGGAAACAATATCAAAGAACAATAAAACTAAAAGCTGGCTCTTTGAGAAGATAAACAAAATTGGTAAACCATTAGCCACACTCATCAAGAAAAAAAGGGAAAACACTCAAATCAACAGAATTAGAAATGAAGAAGGAGAAGTAACTGACACTGTAGAAATACAAAGGATCATGAGAGACTAGTACAAGCAACTATATGACAATAAAATGGACAACCAGGAAGAAATGGACAAATTCTTAGAAAAGTACAACCTTCCAAGACTGAACCAGGAAGAAATAGAAAATATGAACAGACCAATCACAAACACTGAAATTGAAACTGTGATTAAAAATCTTCAAGCTATCCCCTCTGGTAACCGTAAGTTTGTTATCTATGTCTGTGAGTCTATTTCTGTTTTGTAAATAAGTTCATGTGTATCAGTTTTTAAGATTCCACTTATAAATGATGTTATATGATAAAAAAAACCCCAAACCTTCCAACAAACAAAAGCCCAGGACCAGATGGCTTCACAGGTGAGTTCTAGCAAACATTTAGAAAAGAACTAACACCTATCCTTCTCAAACTCTTCCAAAATATAGCAGAGGGAGGAACACTCCAAAACTCATTCTATGAGGCCACCATCACCCTGATACCAAAACCAAAGATGTCACCAAAAAAGAAAACTACAGACCAATATCACTGATGAACATAGATGCAAAAACCCTCAACAAAGTACAAGCAAACAGAATCCAAGAGCACATTAAAAGGATCATACACCATGACCAAGTAGAGTTTATCCCAGTAATGCAAGGATTCTTCAATATACACAAATCAATCAATGTGATACACCATATTAACAAATTGAAGAATAAAAACCATATGATCATCTCAATAGATGCAGAAAACGCTTTCAACAAAATTCAACACCCATTTATGATAAAATCTCTCCAGAAAATGAGCATAGAGGGAACCTACCTCAACATAATTAAGGCCATATATGACAAACCCACAGCCAACATCATCCTCAATGATGAAAAACTGCAACAATTTCCTCTAAGATCAGGAACAACACAAGGTTGCCCACTCTCACTGTTATTAGTCAACATAGTTTTGGGAGTTTTAGCCATAGCAATCAGAGAAGAAAAAGAAATAAAAGGAACCCAAATTGGAAAAGAAGAAGTAAAATTGTCACTGTTTGCAGATGACATGACACTATACATAGAGAATCCTAAAGATGTTACCAGAAAACTACTAGAGTTAATCAATGAATTTGGTAAAGTAGCAGGATACAAAATTAATGCACAGAAATCTCTTGCATTCCTATACACTAATGATGAAAAATCTGAAAGAGAAATTAAGGAAATACTCCCATTTACCACTGCAACAGAAAGAATAAAATACCTAGGAATAAACCTACCTAAGGAGACAAAAGACCTGTATGCAGAAAACTATAAGACACTGATGAAAGAAATCAAAGACGATACAAAGAGATGGAGAGATATACCATGTTCTTGAATTGGAAGAATCAACATTATGAAGATGACTATACTACCCAAAGCAATCTACAGATTCAATGCAATCCCTATCAAACTACCAAGGGCATTTTTCACAGAACTAGAACAAAAAATTTTACAATTTGTATGGAAACAAAAAAGACCCCAAATAGCCAAAGCAATCTTGAGAAAGAAAAATGGAGCTGGAGGAATCAGGCTCCCTGACTGCAGACTATACTATAAAGCTATTGTAATCAAGACAGTATGGTACTGGCACAAAAACAGAAATATAGATCAATGGAACAGGATAGAAAGCCCAGAGATAAACCTACGCACATATGGTTGCCTTATCTTTGACCAAGGAGGCAAGAATAGACAATGGAGAAAATACAGCCTCTTCAATAAGTGGTGCTGGGAAAACTGGATAGCTACATGTAAAAGAATGAAATTAGAATACTCCCTAACACCATACACAAAAATAAACTCAAAATGGATGAGAGACCTAAATGTAAGACCGGACACTATAAAACTCTTAGAGGAAAACATAGGAAGAACACTCTTTGACATAAATCACAGCAAGATCTTTTTTGATCCACCTCCTAGAGTAATGGAAATAAAAACAAAAATAAACAAATGGGACCTAATGAAACTTCAAAGCTTTTGCACAGCAAAGGAAACCATAAACAAGACGAAAAGACAGCCTTCAGAATGGGAGAAAACATTTGCAAATGAAGCAACGGACAAAGGATTAATCTCCAAAATATATAAACAGCTCATTCAGCTCAATATTAAAGAAACAAACACCCCAATCCAAAAATGGGCAGAAGACCTAAATAGACATTTCTCCAAAGAAGACATACAGACGGCCACGAAGCACATGAAAAGATGCTCAACATCACTAATTATTAGAGAAATGCAAATCAAAACTACAATGAGGTATCACCTCACACCAGTTAGAATGGGCATCATCAGAAAATCTACAAACAACAAATGCTGGAGAGTGTGTGGAGAAAAGGGAACCCTCTTGCACTGTTGGTGGGAATGTAAATTGATACAGCCACTATGGAGAACAATATGGAGGTTCCTTAAAAAACTAAAAATAGAATTACCATATGACCCAGCAATCCCACTACTGGGCATATACCCTGAGAAAACCGTAATTCAAAAAGACACATGCACCCGAATGTTCATTGCAGCACTATTTACAATAGCCAGGTCATGGAAGCAACCTAAATGCCCATCAACAGACGAATGGATAAAGAAGATGTGGTACATATATACAATGGAATATTACTCAGCCATAAAAAGGAATGAAATTGAGTCATTTGCTGAGACGTGGATGGATCTAGAGACTGTCATACAGAGTGCAGTAAGTCAGAAAGAGAAAAACAAATATCGTATATTAACGCATGTATGTGGAACCTAGAAAAATGGTACAGATGAGCCGGTTTGTAGGGCAGAAGTTGAGACACAGATGTAGAGAACAGACATATGGACATCAAGGGTGGAAAACTGCGGTGGGGTGGGGATGGTGGTGTGCTGAATTGGGCGATTGGGATTGACATGTATACACTAATGTGTATATAATTGATGACTAATAAAACCTGCAGTATAAACAAACAAACAAACAAAACAACTAATACTAAACTTTCATTGGGTTATTTGTATGGAAATATGTTAAAATAAATGTTTCAGACATTACATGAAATTTCTAAAAATCTTAAAAAAAAAAAAAAGAATGAAATTAGAACACTCCCTAACACCATACACAAAAATAAACTCAAAATGGATTAAAGACCTAAATGTAAGCCCAGACACTATAAAAGTCTTAGAGGAAAACACAGGCAGAACACTCTATGACATAAATCACAGCAAAATCCTTTTTGACTCACCTCCTAGAGTAATGGAAATAAAAACAAAAGTAAACAAATGGGACCTAATGAAACTTCAAAGCTTTTACACAGCAAAGGAAACCATAAAAAAGATGAAAAGACAACCCTCAGAATGGGAGAAAATATTTGCAAATGAAGCAACTGACAAAGGATTAATCTCCAAAATATACAAGCAGCTCATGCAGCTCAATATCAAAAAAACAAACAACCCAATCCAAAAATGGGTAGAAGACCTAAATAGACATTTCTCCAAAGAAGATATACAGATTGCCAACAAACACATGAAAGGATGCTCAATATCACTAATCATTAGGGAAATGCAAATCAAAACCAAAATGAGGTATCACCTCACACCGGTCAAAATGGCCATCATCAAAAAATCTACAAACAATAACTGGAGAGGGTGTGGAGAAAAGGGAACCCTCTTGCACTGTTGGTGGGAATGTACATTGATACAGCCACTATGGAGAACAGTATGGAGGTTCCTTAAAAAACTAAAAATAGAACTACCATATGACCCAGCAATTCCACTACTGGGCATATACCCTGAGAAAACCATAATTCAAAAACAGTCATGTACCGCAATATTCATTGCAGCACTATTTACAATAGCCAGGACATGGAAGCATCCTAGGTGTTCATCGACAGATGAATGGATAAAGAATATATGACACATATATACAATGGAATAATACTCGGCCATAAAAAGAAACAAAATTGAGTTATTTGTAGTGAGGTGGATGGACCTAGAGCCTGTCATGCAGAGTGAAGTAAGTCAGAAAGAGAAAAACAAATAACGTATGCCAACACATATACATGGAATCTAAAAAAAAAAAAAAAATGGTTCTGATGAACCTGGGGCAGGACAGGAATAAAGATGCAGATGTAGAGAATGGACTTGAGGACACAGGGAGGGGGAAGGGTAAGCTGGGACAAAGTGAGAGAGAAGCTTTGACATATATACACTACCAAATGTAAAAAGATAGCTAGTGGGAAGCAGCTTCATAGCACAGGGAGATCAGCTCGGTGCTTTGTGACCACCTAGAGGGGTGGGATAGGGCGGGTGGGAGGGAGACACAAGAGGGAGGGGATATGGGGATATATGTATACATATAGCTGATTCACTTTGTTATACAGCAGAAACTAACACAACATTGTAAAGCAATTATACTCCAATAAAGCTGTTTAAAAAAACATTAAAAAAATAAAACAATAAAAAGTGTTGTTATGAAAAAATACAACCCTCCCACCCCCCAAAAATAAAAACTAAAAATAGAACTGACATATGACTCAGCAATCCCACTACTGGACATATACCCTGAGAAGAGCATAATTCAAAAAGAGACATGTACCACAATGTTCATTGCAGCACTATTTACAATAGCCAGGACATGGAAGCAACCTAAGTGTCCATCGACAGATAAATGGATAAAGAAGATGTGGTATGTATGTACAATGGAATATTACTCAGCCATAAAAAGAAAAGAAATTGAGTTATTTGTAGTGAGGTGGATAGACCTAGAGTCTGTCATACAGAGTGAAGTAAGTCAGAAAGAGAAAAACAAATACTGTATGCTAACACATATATATGGAATCTGAAAAAAAATGTTTCTGTTGAACCTAGAGGCAGGACAGGAATAAAGACGCAGATGTAGAGAATGGACTGGAGGACACGGGGTAGGGGAGGGGAAGCTGGGACGAAGTGAGAGAGTGGCATGGACATATATACTCTACCAAATGTAAAATAGATAGCTAGTGGGAAGCAGCTGCATAGCACAGGGAGATCAGCTCGGTGCTTTGTGACCACCTAGAGGGGTGGGACAGGGAGGGTGGGAGGGAGGTGCAAGAGGGAGGGGATATCGGGCTATATATGTATACATATAGCTGATTCACTTTGTTATACAGCAGAAACTAACACAACATTGTAAAGCAATTATACTCCAATAAAGATGTAAAAGAAATATATATATATATATAATTTTATGATTGTACAGTATTGGGTATATTTTACATGCTGTGTTGTATGGTACAAATAGAATAAACTGATGCAGTAGATAGAGGTGATTTAACTTAATAAGCATGAAAAATATATCTCAGTCAGCAAGACACTTGAAAGCAAACCATGAGAAAAAGAGACCACACTTTTAATATTTTTCTATTATGAGAGAGTACAGATTTGATGTGTTTTGAAAGAAGTGTGTGCAAAGGACAGTGACTGGGATTTTTAAAAGAATGGTTACAGTGGTAGATAAATGAGGATTTTATTTGATGAGAATTTCTGGGGCATTATGTCTACCTGTTGTTTCTTCTACTGGCATGGTCATCACCAGCATGAATAAGACAAATATTTGTGAATCCTCATTGGTTTTCTTGTGCCACTACTCAGCTTTTGTGCAGGGGAAATGCCATGGATTGTATATGACAAAACATGCTTTCCAAATAGCTTTAGTGAATAACTTGGATTCTCAGAAATAATAAAAGCCTGAAGTCTCAGTAACTCATCCCACTCCTTGCTGTCATTGAGTAAGATAGAGCCTAACTGGAAAGGGGCAGAATGGAGAAAACACCGAAGCTAAAAATATAACACTACTTCAAGCTGAAATTCTTTTAAAAATTGTTCAATATTACTTTGCTGTGGGTAGAATTTTTATTCTAGGAATAAAAATAGTACATCTGTTTACACTAAAAACAATATTTAACATGACACTTTTGCTTACTTAAAGTTAAAATATTTGTGATTTTCTGTAATTGACAACTTCTTGAGAGGTATTTTAAAGAGACAAAAAACTAGACAACAAAGAAATCACTTATTCCTGGTAAAAAGCACAATGCCATGTATTTTAGTGGTTAGGAATTTTAGTTGACTGTGATAACAGATTTAAGGTATGTCGGCTGTCCAGTGACGGAAATGATCTATACCTGTGCTATCCAGTACAATAGCTATTAGCCACATGTGGCTATTGAGCACTTCAAAGGTGGCTGGTGAAACGGAGACATAGAATTTTTAATTTTATTTAATTTATAGGAAATTAAACTTAAAAGCCACAAGAGGAGAAGGCAGTTATAGTAGGTTGACACCAGCAAGGAGGGTATTTTTGCTTAAATTTCCACTAGAGGGCACTACCCACTTCAGCAGAAGAGGGAACAATGTACATTTCACCATTTTCCATCAGGTGATGGAAAAGAAGATGAACAGATACGTATTTCCACTTGTCTACAGATGTTTTAGCCTCCTTATAGATTGGTGCTTGCAGCAACCAGCCAGCTGGTCTACCTCTTCACTTATGATTCTCTCCAGCCTCATTTCATATACTACTAATGTGATTAGGAGTGCTTTTCCTTTTTTCCAGCTTTATTAAGGTAAAATTGATGAATAAAATTATAATGAATTAAAGTGTACAAGATGATTTGATATATGTATAAATCGTTGTAAAATGATTATCACAATCAAGTTAATTACACATTTATCACTTCACATAGTTACTTTTTTATGAGAATGGTTAAGATCTACTCTTTTAGCAAATTTCAAGCATACAATACAGTATTATTAACTATAGTCACCATGCTGTACATTACAGCCTTAGAATTTATTCATCTTAGAACTGAAATTTTGTACCATTTGACCAACATCAACACATTTCACCCACCCCTCCAGCCTCTGGAAACCACAATTCTATTCTAAATATGTTTCCATGAGTTCGGCTTTTTTTTTTTTTTAAGGTTCCACATAAAAGTGATACCATTAGCCAGTATTTGTCTGGCTAATTTCACCTAGCATAATGACTTTCAGGTTTACTGGTGTTGTCACAAATTGCAGGATTTCCTTCTTAATATCCCATTGTATATATATTTATTCACATCTTCTTTATCCATTCATCCATGGATAGACACTTTGGTTGTTTCCATGTCTTGGCTACTATGAATAATGCTGCAGTGAACATGGGAGTGCAAATATCTCTTTAAGATAGTGATTTCACTTCCTTTGGATACCAAAGAGTGGGATTGCTGGATCATATGGTATTTCTATTTTTAAATTTTGGAGGAACCTCCATACTGTTTTCTGTAATGACTGTACCAATTTACATTCCCTCCAACAGTGTACAAGGGTTCCCTTTTCTCCACATCCTCACCAGCATTTATCTCATCTTTTTGATAATAGATGTCCTAAAAAGCATGAGTTGATATCTCATTCTGGTTTTGATTTGAATTTCCCTGATGATTAGTAATGTTGAGTATTTTTTCACATACCTGTTAAGCATTTGTATGTCTTTTTGGAAATATGTCTATTCAGGTTCTTTGCCCATTTTTTAATCAGAATATTTGGGTTTTTTTGCTATTGAGTTGTAAGAGTTCCTTATATAGTTTGGGTATTAACTTCTTCTTGAATGTATGCTTTGCAAATGTTTTCTCCTATCCATAATTGCCTTTTCATTTTGTTGACTGCTTCCTTTGCTATACAGAAACTTTTTGGTTTGATGTAGTCTCACTTGTTTATTTTTGTTTTTGTTGCTTGTGCTTTCAGTGTCAGATCCAAAAAATTATTGCCAAGATCAATGTCAGGGAGTTTTCCCCTATGTATCCTTGTAGGAGTTTTATGATTTGGGGTCTGACATTTAATCCATTTTGAGGTAATTTTTGTGTGTGGTGTAAGATAAGGATCTAGATTCATTCTTTTGCATGTGGATATCCTGTTTTCCCAACATCATTTATTGAAAAGATTATCTTTTCCTCATTCTCTATTCTTGGCACCTTTGTCAAAAATTAGTTAGCAATGTATGTGTGGGTTTATTTATGGACTTTCTATTCTGTTTCATTTATCTATATATCTACGTTTATGCCAATACCATACTGTTTTGATTACTAAAGCTTTGCAATATAGTTTGAAACCAGCAAGTATAATGCTTCCAGCTTTGATCTTCTTGCTCAAGATTGCATTAGTTAATCAGAGTCTTTTTTGGTTCCATGTGAATTTTATATATATTTTTTTCTATTTCTGTGAAAAATGTCATTGGAATTTTGATAAATATTGCATTGAATCTTAAAGCATCATGGACATTTTAGCAATATTAATTTTCTGATCCATGAACAAAGGATATATTTCATTTTATTTGTGACTTTTCCAAATTCTTTCATCAATATTTTAGTTTTCAATGTACAGATCTTTCACCTACTTTGTTAAATGTATTCCTAAGTATTCTATTCTTTTTGATGCCACTTAAAATAGGATTTTTTTTTGATTTCCAATAGTTCATTGTTAGTGTATAGAAACACAATAGATATTTTTTTAGTTTTTTTTTTAATTTTTGAATTTTAATTTATTTATTTTTTTATACAGCAGGTTCTTATTAGTCATCAATTTTATACACATCAGTGTATACACGTCAATCCCAATCGCCCAATGCAGCACAACACCATCCCCACCCCCGAGCGACTTTCCCCCCTTGGTGTCCATACGTTTGTTCTCTACATCTCTCAATTTCTGCCCTGCAAACCGGTTCATCTGTACCATTTTTCTAGGTGCCACATACATGCGTTAATATACGATATTTGTTTTTCTCTTTCTAACTTACTTCACTCTGTATGACAGTCTCTAGATCCATCTACATCTCAACAAATGACAACTTCGTTCCTTTTTATGGCAGAGTAATATTCAGTTGTATATATCTACCACAACTTCTTTATCCAATTTTCTGTCAATGGACATTTCGGTTGCTTCCATGACCTGGCTATTGTAAATAGTGCTGCAATGAACATTGGGGTGCATGTGTCTTTTTGAATTATGGTTTTCTCTGGGTATATGCCCAGGAGTGGGATTGCTGGGTCATATGGTAGTTCTATTTTTAGCTTTTTAAGGAACCTCCATACTGTTCTCCATAGTGGCGGTATCAGTTTACATTCCCACCAACAGTGCAAGAGGGTTCCCTTTTCTCCACACACTCTCCAGCATTTGTTGTTTGTAGATTTTCTGATGATGCCCATTCTAACAGGTGTGAGGTGATACCTCATTGTAGTTTTGATTTACATTTCTCTAATAATTAGTGATGTTGAGCATCTTTTCATGTGCTTCGTGGCCGTCTGTATGTCTTCTTTGGAGAAATGTCTATTTAGGTCTTCTGCCCATTTTTGGATTGGGGTGTTTGTTTCTTTAATATTGAGCTGCATGAGCTGTTTATATATTTTGGAGATTAATCCTTTGTCCGTTGATTCCTTTGCAAATATTTTCTCCCCTTCTGAGGGTTGTCTTTTAGTCTTCTTTATGGTTTCCTTTGCTGTGCAGAAGCTTTGAAGTTTCATTAGGTCCCATTTGTTTATTTTTGTTTTTATTTCCATTACTATAGAAGATGGATCAAAAAAGATCTTGCTGTGATTTATGTCAAAGAGTGTTCTGCCTATATTTTCCTCTAAGAGTTTTATAGTGTCCAGCCTTACATTTAGGTCTCTAATCCATTTTGAGTTTATTTTTGTGTATGGCGTTAGGGAGTGTTCTAGTTTCATTCTTTTACAGGTAGCTGTCCAGTTTTCCCAGCACCACTTATTGAAGAGACTGTTTTTTCTCCATTGTATATCCTTGCCTCCTTTGTCATAGATTAGTTGACCATAGGTGCATGGGTTTATCTCTGGGCTTTCTTTCTTGTTCCATTGATCTACGTTTCTGTTTTTGTGCCAGTGCCATATTGTCTTGATTACTGTAGCTTTGCAGTATAGTCTGAAGTCAGGGAGTCTGACTCCTCCAGCTCCGTTTCTCTCCCTCATGGCTGCTTTGGCTATTCGGGGTCTTTTGTGTCTCCATACAAATTTTAAGATTTTTTGTTCTAGTTCCATAAAATATGCCATTGGTAATTTGATAGGGATTGCATTGAATCCATAGATTGCTTTGGGTAGTATAGTCATTTTCACAATATTGATTCTTCCAATCCAAGAACATGGTATATCTCTCCATCTGTTGGTAACATCTTTAATTTCTTTCATCAGTGTCTTATAGCTTTCTGCATACAGGTATTTTGTCTCCCTAGGTAGGTTTATTCCTAGGTATTTTATTCTTTTTGTTGCAATGGTAAATGGGAGTGTTTCCTTAATTTGTCTTTCAGATTTGTCATCATTACTGTATAGGAATGCAAGAGATTTCTTTGCATTACTTTTGTATCCTACAGCTTATCCAACTTCATTGATTAGCTCTAGTAGTTTTCTGGTGGCATTATTAGGATTCTCTATGTATAGTATCATGTCATCTGCAAACAGTGACAGTTTTACTTCTTCTTTTCCAATTTGTATTCCTTTTATTTCTTTTTCTTCTCTGATTGCCATGGCTAGGACTTCCAAAACTATGTTGAATAATAGCAGTGAGAGTGGACAACCTTGTCTTGTTCCTGGTCTTAGAGGAAATGCTTTCAGTTTTTCACCATTGAGAATGATGTTTGCTGTGGGTTTGTCGTATATGGCCTTTATTATGTTGAGGTAGGTTCCCTCTATGCCCACTTTCTGGAGAGTTTTTATCATAAATGGGTGTTGAATTTTGTCAAAAGCTTTTTCTGCATCTATTGAGATGATCATGTGGTTTTTCTCCTTCAATTTGTTAATATGGTGTAGCACATTGACTGATTTGCATATATTGAATAATCCTTGCATCCCTGGGATAAATCCCACTTGATCGTGGTGTATGATCCTTTTAATGTGTTGTTGGATTCTGTTTGCTAGTATTTTGTAGAGGATTTTTGTATCTATATTCATCAGTGATATTGGTCTGTAATTTTCTTTTTGTAGTATCTTTGTCTGGTTTTGGTATCAGAGTGATGGTGGCCTCATAGAATGAGTTTGGGAGTATTCCTTCCTCTGCAATTTTTTGGAAGAGTTTGAGAAGGATGGGTTTTAGCTCTTCTCTAAATGTTTGATAGAATTCACCTGTGAAGCCATCTGGTCCTGGACTTTTGTTTGTTGGAAGAGTTCTAATCACAGTTTCAATTTCATTCCTTGTGATTGGTCTGTTCATATTTTCTGTTTCTTCCTGGTTCAGTCTTGGGAAGTTATACCTTTCTAAGAATTTGTCCATTTCTTCCAGGTTGTCCATTTTATTGGCATAGAGTTGCTTGTAGTAGTCTCTTAGAATGCTTTGTATTTCTGCGGTGTCTGTTGTAACTTCTCCTTTTTCATTTCTAATTTTATTGATTTGAGTCCTCTCCCTCCTTTTCTTGATGAGTCTGGCTAATGGTTTATCAATTTTGTTTATCTTCTCAAAGAACCAGCTTTTAGTTTTATTGATCTTTGCTATTGTTTTCTTTGTTTCTATTTCATTTATTTCTGCTCTGATCTTTATGATTTCTTTCCTTCTGCTAACTTTGGGTTTTGTTTGTTCTTCTTTCTCTAGTTCCTTTAGGTGTAAGGTTAGATTGTTTGAGATTTTTCTTGTTTCTTGAGGTAGGCTTGTATAGCCATAAACTTCCCTCTTAGAACTGCTTTTGCTGCATCCCATAGGTTTTGGATCATCGTGGTTTCATTGTCATTTGTCTCTAGGTATTTTTTGATTTCTTCTTTGATTTCTTCAGTCATCTCTTGGTTATTTACTAACGTATTGTTTAGCCTCCATGTGTTTGTGTTTTTTAAGTTTTTTCCCCTGTAATTCATTTCTAATCTCATAGCGTTGTGGTCAGAAAAGATGCTTGATATGATTTGAATTTTCTTAAATTTACTGAGGCTTGATTTGTGACCCAAGATGTGATCTATCCTGGAGAATGTTCTGTGTGCACTTGAGAAGAATGTGTAATCTGCTGTTTTTCGATGGAATGTCCTATAAATGTCAATTAAATCTATCTGGTCTATTGTGTTATTTAAAGCTTCTGTTTCCTTATTTATTTTCATTCTGGATGATCTGTCCATTGGTGTAAGTGAGGTGTTAAAGTCCCCCACTATTATTGTGTTACTGTCGATTTCCTCTTTTATAGCTGTTAGCAGTTGCCTTATGTATTGAGGTGCTCCTATGTTGGGTGCATATATATTTATAATTGTTATATCTTCTTCTTGGGTTGATCCCTTGATCATTATGTAGTGTCCTTCCTTGCCTCTTGTAACATTCTTTATTTTAAAGTCTATTTTATCTGATATGAGTATTGCTACTGCAGCTTTATTGTGATTTCCATTTGCATGGAATATCTTTTTCCATCCCCTCACTTTCAGTCTGTATGTGTCCCTAGGTCTGAAATGGGTCTCTTGTAGACAGCATATGGATGGGTCTTGTTTTTGTATCCATTCAGCAAGCCTGTGTCTTTTGGTTGGAGCATTTAATCCATTCACGTTTAAGGTAATTATCGATATGTATGTTCCTATGACCATTTTCTTAATTGTTTTGGGTTTGTTTTTGTAAACAAAGAAACTCTTTTCTTCTCTTGTGTTTCCCACTTAGAGAAGTTCCTTTAGCATTTATTGTAGAGCTGGTTTGGCGGTGCTGAATTCTCTTAGCTTTTGCTTGTCTGTAAAGCTTTTGATTTCTCCATCAAATCTGAATGAGATCCTTACTGGGTAGAGTAATCTTGGTTGTAGGTTCTTCCCTTTCATCACTTTAAGTATATCATGCCACTCCCTTCTGGCTTGTAGAGTTTCTGCTGAGAAATCAGCTGTTAACCTTATGGGAGTTCCCTTGTATGTCATCTGTCATTTTTCCCTTGCTGCTTTCAATAATTTTTCTTTGTCTTTAATTTTTGCCAATTTGATTATTATGTGTCTTGGTGTGTTTCTCCTTGGGTTTATCCTGTATGGGACTCACTGCGCTTCCTGGACTTGGGTGGCTATTTCCTTTCCCATGTTAGGGAAGTTTTGGACTATAATGTCTTCAAATATTTTCTCGGGTCCTTTCTCTCTCTCTTCTCCTTCTGGGACCCCTAAAATGCGAATGTTGTTGCATTTAATGCTGTCCCAGAGGTCTCTTAGGCTGTCTTCATTTCTTTTCATTCTTTTTTCTTTATTCTGTTCCACAGCAGTAAATTCCACCATTCTGTCTTCCAGGTCACTTATCCGTTCTTCTGCCTCAGTTATTCTGCTATTGATTCCTTCTAGTGTAGTTTTCATTTCAGTTATTGTATTGTTCATCTCTGTTTGTTTGTTCTTTAATTCTTCTAGGTCTTTGTTAAACATTTCTTGCATCTTCGTGATCTTTGCCTCCACTCTTTTTACGAGGTCCTGGATCATCTTCACTATCATTATTCTGAATTCTTTTTCTGGAAGGTTGCCTATCTCCACTTCACTGAGTTGTTTTCCTGGGGTTTTATCTTGTTCCTTCATCTCGTATATAGCCCTCTGCCTTTTCACCTTGTCTATCTTTCTGTGAATGTGGTTTTTGTTCCACAGGCTGCAGGATTGTAGTTCTTCTTGCTTCTGCTGTCTGCCCTCTCCACAATTGATTTTTATATGTTGATTTTGTATCCTGCAACTTTACAAAATTTGTTTATAAGCTCTAACAGTTTTTTGGTAAATTCTTTAGGGTTTTTGTATATAACATCATGTCATCTGAAAAAGAAGAGAATTTTACTTCTGCCTTTGCAATATTGATGGCTTCTTTTTCCTTTTTCTTCCCTGTTTGCTCTGGCTAGGACTTCCAGTACTCTATTGAATAGGAGTGACAAAGGTACATTTTTAAAGTGTTCAGCTTTCACCAATGAATATGATGTTAACTGTGGGCTTGTCATGTTAGCCTTTATTATGTTGAGGTACATACCTGCTATACTTAGTTTGTTGAAAGTTCTAATCATGAAAGGATGTTGCATTTTGTCAAATATTTTTTCTGTATCTATTGAGATGATCATATGATTTTTATCTCTCACTTTGTTTATGTTGTGCATTACTTTTACTGATTTGCAAATTTTGAGCCATCCTTGCATCCAGGAATAAATCCTACTTGATCGTGGTGTATGATCCTTTTAATGTGCTGTTGAGTATGGTTTGCTAGTATTTTGTTGAAGATTTTGCATTTATGTTTAACAGGGATATTGGCCTGCAATTTTCTTTTCTTGTAGTGTACTTCTCTGTCCTTGGTTTTAGGGTAACGCTAGCCTCATAAAATAAGTTTGGAAGTGTTCGCTCTTCTTTAATGTTTTTTGGAAGAATTTGAGACTGATATTAATTCTTCTTTAGATATTTTTAGAAATTATCAGTGAAGCCATCTGGTCCTGGACTTTTCTTTACATGAAGGTTTTTGATTACTGATTCACTCTCCTTACTCATTACTGGTTTGTTCAAATTTTTCACTTCTTCATGATTCATTCTAAGTTGTATGTTTCTACGAATTTATCCACTTCTTCCAGGTGATCAATTTGTTGGTATATTACTGTTCATAGTAGTCTCTTATAATAGTTTTTTACTTAAAAACTTTAAGAATTTAGTAGATTTACATTTAAAGTGATTATTGATAGGTAAGGGCTTACTATTCCCATTTTGTTAATTATCTTATGGCTGTTTTGTTGATCCTTTGTTCTTGTTTTCCTCTCTGTCTTCCTTTATGATATAATTTTCTGCTTTGATTCCTTTCTCTTTATGTTTTGTGTATCTCCAAAAGTTTTTGAATTACATAATAGTTTCCAAGATATAAATAAATATCTTATAATAGTGTATTTTAAGCTGATAACAACTTAATTTGATCTCATACAAAAGCTATACACTTTTATTCCCCTTCCACATTTTTTATTTTTGATGTCACAATTTATATCTTTTTCTATTGCATATCAATTAACAAATTATTGTAGCTATATTTATTTTTAATACTTTTGTCTTTTAACCTTTATCCTAGAGTTACAAGCAATTTACATACCACCATTAGAGTATTAAAGTATTCTGAATTTAACCATATATTTACCTTTACTGGTGGGTTTTATACTTCATATGTTTTCACATTACAAATTAGTGTCCTTTCATTTTAGCTGGAAGAACTCCATTTAGCATTTCTTGTAAGGCCAATCTAGTGGTGATGAATTTCTACGGTTTTGTTTGTCTTGGAATATCTTTATTTCTCCTTCAATTCTAAATGACAACTTTGCCAGGTAAAGTATTCTTAGTTGGCAGGTTTTTTCTTTCAGCACTTTAAATATATCATCCCACTCCCTTCTGGCCTATGACATTTCTGCCGAGAAATCTACTGATAGTCTTTTGGGTGTTCCCTTATATGTAACATCACTCTTCTCTTGCTACTTTCTTAACTTTTGGCAATTTGATTATAATGTGTCTCAGGGTGGCTGGGGAAGTGCCCAGAAGCTCTTTCAGGCTCCAGTGAGGATCCCAGTCAGCTCCCACATGCAGGTTGATTAGAAGCCCAACTTTCAGGCAGCACTTGGGAAAGTATGCAGCCTAATCCCTTCCAGGGAAAAACTGAGAGCTCTGTGTTTTTGCCTGCTCCCTCTGATGAACCTAGTTCGGATAGCCTTGGGAAGTGCTCACACACCCATGTAAAAACCACCTCTTTGTTAAATGTAGTCCTGAGAAACTGGCAAATGCTGAGCCTCACTGGCTCTCAGATATAAAAGTCGGGGCAGTAGATGTGTGGTCCAAAACCTTCACTCTTTAGACAGAAACAGGGATTTGGCGGTTCCCTCCCAATTGTAAAGTGCTGTGCCAGGTATTTGATGAACTTGTAGGTTCCTGGGCCCTATCCATCAAAGATTCATCCTCTGGTTGGTCTAGAAATCTGCATTATTTTTCAGATGCACCTCCTTCAGGTTATTATACCTTCAGGTTATTCTGAAGCAGGACAACACTTGGAAAAACTTTTTCTCCTTTCCAATCCCATTACCACTACTTAAAATGGAGTCCTTATAATTTTTTGCCTGACTTATAACCAAGTCTCTAAATTTAGATGTTTCACCCCTTTCTAATCTATTTCCAGTCCCTGATCACACATAGTGGGAGGTGTTCACTGTGTAGCCTAAAACACTCCATTGCTCCCCATCACACTGGATAAAGTCCAAACTCTTAACCATGGCATTAAGGCCCTCTGCCACCTAACCCCTGTTTTCTTTCATCCAAAGACCTTTTCACTGCCCTCTCCCACTTCTTTTATCACCTTTTCCCCACTTCTCACTGCTACCTTAGCCTGTATTGTGCTTCTTATCCTTCAAGGGTGGCCTTTCTGGGCTGAGTTAAGAGCCCCTCCCCTCCATCATCTCACTCCTCCTGTACTTACCTTTTTCAGAGAATCTACTACAGTGTACTATGATGGTTTCCTAGTTCATCAAGTCTTTCCACAAGAATGGCACTTTGAGTCAAAGACCCTGTCTTAAGAGAAATGTTTCTTCTCACAGCAGGCTGCCCACAGAGCCCAGGCTGGATTTCCTAGTGTATGTGGAAACCAGCCAGTAGCTATGTCGGCCTGACGCAAGATAGGGACTGCCATTCCTGCCTGGAAATGACAAGAGGTGGAGGTGGGCTCAGAGGCAGTTCTCTAAGCCTGGAGTCCAGCTCTAGAATCCAGCTCTGAGTCTGACTTAAACTTCAATCTGAAGCATGGGTCTTGGTGAGTCGTGCCGTGCCCTGGGCATAGGGCTTTTGAAGCCTCTATCCCTGAAGGCCCACTCCTAGAATTTAGACACCAAACTCATGGTCTTCCCTGGGTGTGGCCTTCTTAGGAAGGAGCTTGTAGAATAGAAACTAAGCACACAGTTTTCAATGCAGGCAGGATTGTGTTTGGGGACAAACATACCTAAGGTGGGATTTGATTCCCACCTCAGAAATGTACTAGCTGCCTCACCTCAGACAAATTACTTAACATCCCATAGACTCTATTTCCTTATCTGCTATATGGAGATAAATTTTTAAAAATAATGTCCACATAGATTTGTTCATAGGGTTAAATTACATAATGATTGAAATGGGTTTAACACACAGTGCCAGACATATAGAAAGTGCTCAGTATACAGAGGAGAGGGAAAATTGCTTGGTTTCCTGTTCTGTTCCTGTCCCTAACTTTAGCACCTAGATAAGTCCCTTTGTCTGTGATTCCTTACCTGTACCCTATTTCCCCTACCCAGGGATACAAGGAGTTGCCTCCACACCCCTCTCATTGGAGCTTTAGCTGGCTTCACACCATCTTTTGTAGGCAGGTTTCAACTTGGTTTCTTCACTTGAAAAATGAGAAGGACCAGAATTAACATTCTGAGAGCTTATTTCATGCTAAGACCTTTGCATTTATTATTTTATTTAACAGAAGTACCCTGTGAATTTGGTATAATTATGTCTGTTTTTCAGACTAGAAAATTTAAACTAAGTGAGATTATTACAAGTCCACTGTAGCTTAGTACAGTAATTTTAAACAATTTTGCTCACTACCCTCTTTTAGGCGATATCTAAAATGTTTCATAAGTTTCATAAGTTTGAAGAGTTGTAAAATACGTACTACCCAGTATATTGCAAATATCGACATTTTAAGCTACTATATTGTTCTTTTAAATATATCCATTGGAATCTAAATGCCATAGCAATATATAATGACATCATCAGTTTAAAAAATAAAAGAACAGGCTCTTCTTTAACTTTCAGAAAATTTACATTGTTCTTCTTCCCTTGAATTTTATCACAATGCATTATATTTTATGCCCTAGAGTCTCTTATTTGTCCCATTATATTCTTCTCTGAAAAAAGAGATGAATATATTTTTTATTTCCTGTATCTATAATACTCCAAGCATAAAATTTTCTTCTGAAGTAAATTATCATTATAAATATATTAATAGAATCGATTAAACACTAAAAATTTGTTATGTATTTTGTTAAATAATTATGAAATATATAAAGTAAATTTTTACTAGAAATCTTAACAAGATGGTTAGGATATTTTTTTAATCAGTTCCAGTATCTATGGACAAATCTACTTATTACTAAAATGAAAAAAATGCTCAGATGCAATTCGATTCCTATTTTTATAGTTATTTAATAGATGTAAGAACTATGATACCTCATTCATACAAAAAGTGAGAAAGGGAGTGGAAGAAATTTTGTCATAGTAATATCTTTGAACTACTTCTGAGTAAAATGCCAGAAAGCACCTAATGATATAAGCTTCAAAAATAATTTTTAGTGATCTATAAGAAAAATTTTGATTAGATCCTTTGTCAATTTTATTGAAAACAAATAATTGGAAACCACTTGACTTGCCAAAGATTTTTTAATCCAGTCTTCAGAAACTTACTTTCTCAATCCCAGCACCAAAAATTCCAAATAATCCTTTCGTCATACCACAAGTTTTTACACTCCAAGAAAATGAACCATAGTAAATAAAAGATAATTCTTTGCTTGCAAAATGATCCTATTTTTCCTCAGATATGCTGGGCTCTTTTATATGAGTCAATTTGAGTAGATGGTATTTTGAAACTCTTTATCCAGATTTGGAGTCAACTAATCACTTTTCTGTCTGATTGAATCTTGCATTTATTTTTCAAATTCTTTTCAGTTGGCTCTAGATATATCTCTAAAGATACTTTAATGTCTTTTCCTCAAGCATGTAAATTCCTCTCATTCTTTATCTCACCACAACTTTTAAGTTGTGGTAATGATAGTGAGTACAAAATAAAAAGTAGTTCTATAGCTACATATAAATGTGCGTATGTTTGTGTGTGTGTGAAAAAAATGAAGTCAGCAATTTGCAGAATTTGTGTGGAGTTTGCTTTTACACTCTTTAGTTAAGTGGCATTGAGGTGATCATTTAGCGCTTGGTAAGAGCTTTAATAAAAAGGGTCAAACTAGTCATGAAAATCAATATCTTTCTAATGACATTTAGACATTTAATGATGCCCCAAGCAAGCTATATCAGCTATGTGGTTTGTAAAGCAGTTACTTTTTCTTTATGATTATTTGAAAGTTTTACTGTAATTATTTTTTATTCACTAGGTAATGAAATATTTACAAGGTTAAAACTCCTAATGCTTTAAACAAACAAACAAACAAAAAACCTTGATGGCACTAATAGACCTTTAAGGGGAGGGGAGAAATTACTTCAAAGCTGTAAGGAGCTTTCTTTTTCAAATTGTGGTCAAAATCACACATTTTAATAAATGCTATAAGGGGAAAGACCAGAGTTCTGGGAGAAAAATAACAGTGGAGTCCTAATTCAGATTGGGGAATAAGAGAAGGCCTCTCTAAGAACCCAGGGATAAATAGGCTTCAGAAAATGATGGAAAGAAATATCTAAACCTCAAACAGGGGGAAAAAAAATTCTCAGATAAAATGAGAGAAATACCAAGGAGAATTCACTCAAAGAAAACAAACAATCCAGAAAATAAGCAAGAACTGTCAAAGAACACAGTCTGAAAAATAACATAGCATGAGATACAGAAACAAATTACCTACAAACGCTGAGCTTTATAGAACTGCTTAGTAAACATGAATTCAGTAAAATGAGAGCTTAAAGACTAAATGGAAAATGAAGTACCAGAACGGGAAGAAAAACAGAAATTTTAAAGCTAAAGAAAAAAAAGGAGATCCAAACAACATTATCTATAAACTAGAAATTGCATGGACAGGACAGATACAGCTAAAACTCAGATGAAGGCAGAAGAAAAACTAAATATAATAATGATGAATGAATAGAAAGAAAAACAGAGAATAAAACAAATGATGTTAAAAAAAAATAGAAGTCAAAGAAAGACTATCTCATATTAAGATATTTAGATGTCCCTTAAATGGTGAACCCAACAAAGAGAAAAAAAAAAAAAAATATATATATATATATATATATATATATATATTCCTTGCAGTAAAAAACAATCTGCAAGTCAAAATCTGCAGATTAAAACAGTATACCACATACCGCCCCCCCAAAATTATACAGGGCATCAATGACAGATCCTGATTATTATTGAACTTTAAGGATAAAAACAGAAGTCTTCAGATACATGAGCAAAAAATAAAAATCAAATAATTTAAAAGTGAGCTGGAGGGACTTCCTTAGTGGCGCAGATGATAAGATTCTGCACTCCCATTTCAGGAGGCCTGGGTTCGATCCCTGGTCAGGGAACTAGCTCTCACATGCATGTTGCAACTAAGAGTTCACAATGCCACAATTAAGGAACCCATGAGCCGCAACTAAGGAGCCCACTTGCTGCAACTAAGACCTGGTGCAACCAAATAAATTAATTTTTTTAAAAAAGTGAGCTGGATATCAGACTGACTTCTCACAGTAACATTCAGTGGCAGAAGACAATGGAGAAATGTCTATAAATTAAAAGTGGAAAATGGATGTGACTCACAAAATTAAACCCACATAAGTTGTCTTTCAAGTAAAAAGGTTAAGAGATATTTTCAAACATGAAACTCTCTGGACACAGAGCACCCATGAGCCCCTCAACAAAAAGCACTTCAGACTGATAAAATGAGCTAAGCAAAAGCTGATTCAAAATTAAGAACCCAAAGAGGTAAAATGACAAGTGATAACCACCATATGAACATACAACTAAAACTAAGCCACTAGGAAAAAATTATTTCAGAAGACAACAAAAATACCATGGTTTGTGCTTACAACCATGAGGGAGCAAATGGTTTGGGACTTACTCTTCAATCATAAACAATTAAAAACCTGGCCAAATATATATAAAATAAATGATTTTGGACATTGGACAACAACCAGTGAAGGGTTATGATCCCTGAAAGAAAAGAAAAAAATGATATGTGCCATGCAATAGCTCCAGCTTTCAGAAAGTAGACAATTTCTGGCCCATGAGTGCAGGAAGGGGGAACTCAAAGTCTGAATAGTCTTCTCTGAGTTGAGGAGACAGATATTAGAGTTTAGGGTGGTTAAGGCAATTAGAACTTGCAGAGTAGAATATTACAGAGAAGGGGGTAGTAGAATATTCAGAAGAAGTCTCAGATATCTGAATATGGATATCTGTCAGCCTTTGACTTAATACTAATCTGTCCATGCACAGCATAAAATTCAACAAGACTGCATGAAGGACGATGTGTGGAGAAAAAACAATTACCACAGAGTGAAAGCCAAAAGCCCATAGTTTATACAGGGCCAGGACTATTCAAGTTCCTTCCCACCAGAGCAGAAAGACTTTGTTAAATACACATGGCATTTACTTGTGATCCTAGAAGAGTCACATTTGGGGCTAAACTGGTACTGTAGGAATATCTACTCTAGTCACATCCTTAAAAAGCTTTAAAATAAGCCTAGAAAATATCAAACTAAATCATGAGTAATTTAATTGCTTACTAGAATAAAATCCACACCTTTAAAGAAACACAGCAAATCCAGCACTTAACAATGAAATATTTACAATGTCCAGCATCCAACTAAAATGGCTAGACATGCAAAGACAGAGAAAAATGTGACCAAGGAAAAAATTAATTTTATAGAGACATATGCATAAATGATAAAATTGATGGAATTAGTAACAGTAATGATAAGATAACTTTTATAAATATGTTCAATATGCTTGAGAACTTAAATAAAAATGTGAACATAATGAGGGGAGAAATGGAAGAATTAAAAAATAAAACCAAATGCAACCGCTAGGGAAGAAAAATAAAATACATGAAGTGAAAATTACACTGAATGAAATAAACCATAAATTAGACATTAAAGATAAAGAAGGTTAGTGAACTAGGAGACAAAGCAATAGAAAATATCCAAAATGAAGCACTCAGGGGAAAAAAATAAAAATAAATAGGAGAGTCTAAGTAATCTGTGAAACAGTATCAAGCGGTCTAACACACATGTAATTGGGGTCTTAGAAAGAGATGAAAAGGAGAAGAGAAAAAAATTCTTGAAGGGATAATAGTAGAGTTTTAAAATACACAAAACTAAAACATGATAATATTGAAAGAAAAATAAATCTAAAATTATAGTTGCAGATTCCAAAACTCTTCCCTCAGTAATTAATATAAAAAGTACAGAAATCAATAGGAATATAGAAGAACTGAATGACACTATCAAAGAACTTGAACTACTGGACATTTCTAGAAAACTACCCATCAGTAGCAGACTGTATGTCCTTTTTAAGTACTCATGGAGCATTTATCAATATAGAACAGATATTAGGCCATTAGCTAAGTCTCAATACATTTTAAAAGATTGAAATCAAAAGGGAATTAAATTAGAAATTACTAACTAAAAAAATCTCAAACTACCCAAATATTGGGGGATTAAATTTTATAATTCATATGAACCCATAGCTCAAAGAATAAATCATAGGGAAAACAAGAAAATATTCTGAACTAAATCATAATTAAAATGCAGCACATAAAAGTTAGAGGATTCATGTAAAGCACTTCGAGAGGTAAACAATTTGTTTCCATATTCAAATAATTAACAACTGGGAATTGAAATTTACAATAACATCAACAAATGTAAAACACTTACAGACAAACTTTTAGTGAAAACTACAAAACACTCCTGAGAAGGTCTAAAGAAGCCCCAAATAAATGGAGAGATGTACCGAGTTCATGGATTGGAATAGTCAATATCACTAAGATTTCAATTCTCCCCAAGTTGATCTATAAATTCAGTGCTATGCCAATCAAACTACCAATAGAATGTTTTTCAAAATTGACAATTTAAATGGAACTGTAAAGGAGCTAGAATAGCCAAAACCATTTTGAAGAAGATTCAGTTGGGAAGACTTATACTACCTGATTTCAAGACTTAATATAAAGCTACAGTAATTATAACAGTGTGGTGATGTAGTGAAGATAATCATATAGAACAAAACAACCAAATAGATAATCCAGAAATAGACACACATATGTGGTCAACTGATTTTTGACAAAAATTCCGGGCAATTCAATGGGAAAGTGATAATCTTTTCAACAAATGGTGCTGGAACAACTGGCCAACCATACGGTAAAAACAGAAATCTTGATCTCAAAGATACCCAAATATTAACCTGAAGTAAGCCATAGACCTAAACATAAAAACTAAAACAATAAAATTTAAAGAAAACATAGGAGAAAATCTTTCAAGCTTGGAGTAGTTGAAGATTTCTTTAGATAAGGTACAAAAAGCATGAAACATTGGACTTTATAAAAACTAAAATCTACTTTTTGAAAGGCAGCATTAAAAAATAGCCATAGGCTGGCAGAAAATATTCATGATACATATATCTGACAAAGGACTAGTATCCAACATATATAGACATATAAAGAACTCTTACAATTCAACGTTAGAAGACAAAATCTCAATTAAAAAACTGGCCAAAAGATTTGAAAAAACACTTTACAAAAGAAGCTATGCAAATGGCCAATAAGCACATCAGATGTAGCTAATGTCATTAGTCATAAGGAAAATGCAAATTAAAACCACAATCAGATACAAATACAAAATCAGGAGAATGGCTAAAATTTTAAAAAGTGAACAATGCCAAGTGTTTGTGAGGATGTGGAGAAAGTAAAATCCTTGTACATAGTTGGTGGGAGTGTAAAATGTTATAATAATGAAATAATGGAAAATGGTTTAGCATCTTCTTATAAAACTAAACATATGCTTCCCATATGACCTAGCAACTACACTCTAAGTATTTATCCAAGAAAAATTAAAACATATTTTTACATCCAAAAAAATATATACAAGAATGTTTACAGGAGTTTTTTTTTTAATGACAGACAAAAAATGCAAACAGTTAAATGACTATCAGTAAGTGAATGGATAAACACAATATGGCATATTCATACAATGAACTACACTCAGCAATAAAAAGAAACAAACTACTGATACACATAACATGGATAAGTTCCCAAAAGAAGCCAGATAAAGGAGTAGATACTGTATGGTTCCATTTATTGGAGACTCTAGAAAACTAATCTAATCTATGACAGACAGCAAATCACTGGTTGTAGGGTGTAGGAAAGAGGGACTGGCTGGGAAAGGGAAGAAAGAACTTTGGGGGTGATGGAAATGTTTTATATCTTGAATATGGTGGTGATGATACGGGTGTATACATTTGTCAAAACTCATCAAACTATATTTTTAAAATGAGTGCATTTGATTATATGTGAGTTAGACCTTAATAAAATTGAGGGGAAAATGGCAAAGGGATATATAACATCTTATTCTCAATAAAATTTCTCCTAAAATAATGTGGCACATTTTATGCAGGGCTTTGCTTTAAATATGCATATTTCAAACTTTCTGTTAATTAAATTTTGTTTTCCTACTGGAAAGGAACACACAGTAAAAACAAAAAATGGAAAATATAGTTTCAAACTTTTAGGACAGTGACAATACTCTGTATGATATAGTGGCAAATATGTGTCATTGTATTTTTGTCCAAACCCATAGAATGTAATAACACCAAGAGTGAACCCTAAGGTAAACTATGGACTTTGGGTGATTATGATATATCAATGTAGGTTCATCCTTGGTTAAAAAGAAAAAAAGGTACCTTTCTGGTGAGTGATGTTAACAATGGGGGAGGCTAGTGTGTGTGGGGGCAGAAGGCTTATGAGAAATCTTTGTACCTTCCTCTCAGCTTTTTTGTAAACCTAAAACTGCTCTAAAAATTAAATGTTCTAAAAAAATTAATAGAACTCTTTACCTAAGAAAAGGTACGTTTTACATTTTACTCTATGTAAATTATAACTCAGTAAAAGAAATTAGTGGGGAAAAAAGTATAGCTTCAATTCATAATAATTTATGATCACTTTGTTAAATAAATATTTATCTGCAATTCAGCAATTTCTTCTGCTTATTTTTTCTATTCAATTCAAGTATGATAAATATAATACATTTAAAAGGCATGTACGGTATGATTCTAGTTTATAAAACTGTTTTAATGTATCTACTTGCCTACCACCTACGTATCCATAGTTTTGTCTGATTATGGGTATAAAGTTGTGTTTGGAATTATTTTTACCAAATGCTAAACCTTGTTATTTCTGGCCATTTTGAGTAAATTGGTGCTTGCTTTGTATTCTATGTTACTTAAATTTTTTTCTTAATATACAAACAGCTCATACAGCTCAACATCAAAAAAACTAACAACCCAATCAAAAAATGGGCAGAAGACCTAAATAGACATTTCTCCAAAGAAGACATACAGATGGCCAAGAGGCACATGAAAAGATGCGCAACATCACTAATTATTAGAGAAATGCAAATCAAAACTACAATGAAGTATCATTTCACACCGGTCGGAATGGCCATCATCAAAAATTCTACGAATAATAAATGCTGGAGACGGTGTGGAGAAAAGGAAACCCTCCAATACTGTTGATGGGAATGTAAATTGGCACAGCCACTATGGAAAACAGTATGGAGGTTCCTTAAAAAATTAAAAATAGAGTTACCATATGAGCCAGCAATCTCACTCCTGGGCATATATCCGGAAAAGACAAAAACTCTAACTTGAAAAGATACATGCACCCCAGTGTTCACAGAAGCACTATTTACAATAGCCAAGACATGGAAGCAACCTAAGCGTCCATCAACAAATGAATGGATAAGGAAGATGTGGCATATATATATATACACAATGGAATATTACTCAGCCATAAAAAATAGTGAACTAATGCCATTTGCAGCAACATGGATGGACCTAGAGATTATCGTACGAAGTGAAGTCAGGCAGAGAAAGACAAACATCATAGAATATCACATATACGTGGATTCTAAAAAAATGATACAAATGAACTTATTTCCAAAACAGAAAGAGACTCACAGACATAGAAAACAAACTTATGGTTACCAGAGAGGAAAGGTGGGGAGGAGGGATAAATTAGGAATTTGGGATTAACGTATACATGCTACTATATATAAAATAGATAAATAACAAGAACCTATTGCATAGCACAGGGAACTATATTCAATATATTGTAATAACCTATAATGGAAAGAATCTGAAAAAGAATATATATGTATATGAATATATTATAAAAAGAATATATATGTATGTGAATATATTATATATACATATACATAAGAATATATATATATTATATATATCTGAATCACTTTGCTGTACACCCGAAAGTCAGACAACATTGTAAATCAACTATACATCAATTAAAAAAAAAGAATAACCTAAAAAAAAAACAATAGAGGTTAGCCACCTCAGGTCCTGGCTCCTAAAATGGATGAGGATGATCTTATCTGCCCCTCCTCCCCCCACAAATCCAAGGGATTAGCAGCTTAGTGTGGAAAAACTACAGGTGGGTCTTTAGGCTCTCTTTCAACAAAGATTCCGCAGGGGCCTGGATCTTACAGAACTACCCAGGCTTCATGAAAACAGTTCATCAATACTGGATTCACCCTGTTCTCAGTTAAGTGACAATCCTGAATTCTAGCCAGCTGCCCTATGAAGACACAGTATCCTCTGGGGAAGATGAAAATTAGGGCTTAATGTAATGATGGGCTCAGTTGCTCGGGGCCTCTTAACAATACTTCAAAACACCCCTCCCTCCTTTTCCCAATCCTTTTAAGGAACATAAGCATGGATAAAAAAAAAAAAAGAAAGAAAGTTAAACTTAAAGGAAAGGTATGTTAAAACTAGAACTTGCTGTTATGTAGAATGGGAGCTTAAGCCATTTTTCTTTGAATATTAAATAAAAGAATGACCCCAAGAGGACTGAGGACTTTGAGACATTTGGGTTACATTTTAAAAAACAAAAAACAAAAACTCTTTATTAAAAAAAAAAAAACAAAACAGAACTTGTGATTGACCAGAAAGGTAAAGATATACGACCATATTTAAATGATTCTACCTAATCACATCTACAATGTTTGATGGTTCCGGAGGGCAAAATGACGTGCCAGGAATATCATTACATCTTCCTCCAACGCACAGATATTAGAAAAGAAAACAGATGAAGTCTCTATCATTTTCTTGATTTCTTTTTTTACTTATTTTTATAAATAATACCTCACCAGTAAGTTAATCTTCATAAGAAATGCCTCTAAATCTCTCCTGCCTGGGCTTCTCAATATTTTTCTTTAATGGACAGGAAATTAAATACCTTATTCTCAGTCACTTCCATGTCCTCAGTCATCAGAACATGGAAGTCCCCTTTTCACAGTACAGAGATATTGCCTGACCTCTGTTTATTTTAAGGCTTAAGCAGCCAGAAACTTCTGATACATCTGATTTGGTGTCTGGGCAAGGAAAAAGAGTAGAAAAAAAATATTCTAATATGGGCATTAAATGATACCCATTACCAGCACTGATGAATTATTTATCCTGAAGCCCTATAATCCCCTGGGGGCAAGTCCATGTACATCATATCTCATCATTGTGCCCAGCACACAGTTGTGCTCGCTAAATCTAATTTGATTGAGTGAATAAACACATTTCTCCCATTAAATATGGAGATTGTAGAATTGTCATTCCTGTGATTTACCCACTTTCATTTAGGACATATGTTATATCCCTACAGTGCTAAAACATCCAAGTAAAAAGAGCAAAAAACTTGACTATTTTAATTGAGAATCAAAAAAGGTCTAGAATCTGTACTGTCCAAAACAGTACCCACTAGCTATGTGGCAATTTACATTTAAATTCAATAACATTTAAAAATCAGTTGCCCGGTTGCTCTAACCAATATCAAGTGTTCAATAACTACATGTGGCTAGTGGCTATGGCATCAGACGGCACAAGTACAGAATATTTACATCATTACAGAAAATTCAGAGTTTTGTTGGACAGAAAATTCTAGATGATTGCCTAAAATTTTTTGATTTCATTTTTATGTTCCATGCTTTTATAAATATATTAGGAGTTCAAGACCTTTTCTAAGTATGTGGTAGAGTTCCTTAAGGGAAGTGATTTGGGAAGTAAAGATTTTCTGTAACTTGGGCTTATGAAAATGACTCCAAGATTGAAGAGAGCTTGTTAATACACACTGAAGTAGATCTAGTATTCCCTGAGGGCAGAATCCTTTTCTTGTTCATTTTTCTATTTCCAGCAGCTAAGAAATTGCACTTAGTAAAGGATGAATAATGATAAATATGTATGTATCCTAATAAACTACACATTCTCATTCAAACACTTCACATACCTCTCATATTTGACACATTTATTTCAGATATCAGAGGTGTAGTAGATTCTGTTGCCTGGAGGATAAAGGGCTTGCCTATCAGCAGCTTTATCTTTTTATGGGATCTGTCTTCCTTCTTTTCACCTCCAGTGCAGTCTATTTCTCCTGTCTTCTATAGTACTAGGTCTCATCTAATGATGATACCATCACAGAGTTTACACTGACTGACCACATACCCTAGACTAATGACATATATATTAGGCAACAATAAGATTTATTGTTGCCTATGGTCTGAAATGTTTGTGTCCATACACAATACCCAATGTGATGATATTAGTAGGTGGGGCCTTTGGGAGATACTTAAGCCATGAGATTGGAGCCCTCATAAATGGAATTAGTGCTTTATAAAGAGGCTCCAGAGAGATCCCTATCCTCTTCCACCATGTGAGGATACAGCAACAAGACAACCATATATTTAACCAGGAAGTGATCTTGGACTTCCAGAATCCAGGAATGTGAGAAATAAATTTCTGTTGATTATTAGCTAACCAGTCTATGGTATTTTGTTACAGAAGCCCAAATGGACTAAGACGCTGTCCATACTGGTATCCTTCTGAGAGTGAAAGGGGGTGGTATTAATAGCTCCACTGGGACACTAAGCATGAGCCAAGGTCACCCAACTGGTTTTGCTCTTATCTTCCAGTAGTTCTATGATGCTGTAAACTGAATGCTTGTGTTCCCCCAACATTCATATGTTGAAACCCATTCCCCAATGTGTTAGTATTTGGAGGTAGAGCCTTTGGAAGGTGATTAGCTCGTGAGGGTGGAGCTCTCATGAATGGGATTAGTGCCCTTATAAAAGAGACCTTAGAGAGCTCCTTTGCCCCTCTGCCATGCGAGAAGACAGACATCTATGTATGAATCATCAGCAAGTGGGCTCTCACCAGACACCAAATCTGCCAGTACCTTGATCTTGGATTTCCCAGCCTCCAAAATGGTAAGAAATAAATTTTTGTTGTTTAAAAGCCACCCAGTCCATGGTAGTCTGTTACAGCAGCCTGAACAGACAAAGACATAAGTGTATCTTTGTCTTTAATTTTTTTACCACTAGATGTCAACTTTTCCTGGAATTCTAGACCACGGTTTCAATAAGATTCAGACATCCTCAGCAACACATTCCTACACATATACCCAGATTTGTGAACATTCATCATGCTCATTGAGCTCATATTATTTATGCTCATTGATTAACATAATCCATGTTTTACAATTGTTTTGGCAAGAATTACAAAGGTTTATATATCAAAGGTCTATATAATAGTCCCAAATAAGGATTTCTTCACTGCCCCTCAAGCTGCCTGACGTTCCAATATAAGGCCTTTGGTCAGGATGTTGTCAAGATGACAAGTAACAGCCTAGGGTCAGGCCATTAGAAAGTTCCTATGAGAACACCATTCAGATTGGACCTTACGTGAAGAAGGAGGCAGCAGAAGGAGGGAGAAGATCCAAAAAGGATGATCCTGAGGTCATCCTTGCCTGAAATCCACATCAGTAAACTCTAATCTAACCATAATATCGATCAGGAGAGGATCCTTGGTCAGATCATTTTTTTAATTTCAAAAAAGATTGATTTCCATTCTGTAAATACCTCCAGTTCACTTAAATTAAGGAGCATTCCTTCTTTGGCATTCTTCCCCTGGCTACATTAGCAAAGGGGAACTTGATCCATGACTCAAGCAGTCTAACAGCACTGATGAGATGCCTCCTCCCCCATCCTCACCTCCCCTTGGGGGACAGTAAGGAGGTGGTCTCAAGAATCACTAAAAGTCTCTCAGAACATAAAGCTTTCCTTGTAATCATTTATTATGTTCTCTCAGTGCTCAGAAAAGAGAAACAGCTCCCTACATTTGCTTTTAGAGTGATGGAAAACAATCGATAATGTTTGTCTATGGATTTGATCACAACGAGGATGTTTTGTGAAAGACGAAGTGAAAGATTTCACTGTTTCATGGCAAGGACCCCATCTTCAGTATGCAGGGTGGAATGGGTGTCTGGAGGAATGTGAATACATGGTCTCAGTCCGGGGACTCTCTGCTCCACTCTCCCCGCACTGGGGCGGGCTCCAGTCTCGCTGTCTCCTGCGGCACACTTGCTTAGGTCAATTTCGGGATGCTGGAGCTCCGCAGGCACCACCTACAGAGCAGGACGCAGGAATGGCTTTGTGCGGACAGTGCACTCACGGATCACATCCCTCGCCTTAATGGTCCATGGGAAATGGGTTCGGAACCTGGGCCAGCGCAAGCGGATGGCAAATAGGTGCAGTGACTGAGGGGCAGGTAACCGTTAAACGCAAGCCCCAGTGGCAGGTTCCGGGAGCTTTTTTCCCCCATTTAAGTCCTGGGTTCCAAATTAAGACTCTGCCAGCTTGCTTCTCACAGGGTACTCTTTGCCAAAGTGTGAAGCAGCTGAGCAGTAGAATTTGGTTCTTCAGTTTCTCAGGGATTCCAACCGCAGAGATATGTCCTCCCTACCCACCTCCCCCAACCAGGTATGAGCAAAAGCCCCACACCAGGAGGACAGCTCTGGGTTGCACAATGGTAAACGCTGTGGTGACAGGTACTCGGAGTCTGTCCTCCAGGAGTCCTGGCCAACAGGTTGTATGTGAGAATGTGTGGAGTGACGGGGAGGGGGCTACAGACTGAGACCTCCTCACCCAGTTGCCCCACTAGGTTTCTTTGCTAAGTCAAGCATGCTACAGGCTTACTGGATCTTCCAGCAGTCCACTTTGGTGAGAAGGAAACGATGGTGAAGGGAAGTGACATGTCCAGCCTGAAGTCAGGACGCCAGGGAGTTAGAGTCAGAGACAGGAGCAGAGCCTGGGTCTGTGGGCTCACAGAACTTGAACTGCTGCAGGTGGTGATGTCATTTTTCCCTTGCGGAGAGGTGCCATGGGCTTCTGGAAGTTCCCCCCGTTCCTGGTCCTCAGCATTCCGGTCCTGAACCAGGCAGGCATGCTCCAGGCAGCGCCATTCAGGTGAGACAGCCCTGCCAGGAGCACTCTCACCTCTCATGGCCCCTGGAATCATACAATTCTGTGTTCTCAGTTGTGCTTGTGCTGAATCTTTAGCAACTGGCTCCTGGTGGGTGGAGGTGGGGGGATGGGTGGTGGTAATGTACAAATGTACACTTATATATAAGTTTATCATAGAAAGATGTGTAGCACACAGTTTACAAATAGACATAAGATATACAGTACTAGTTATTAGAAATTTCATATAACTCATTGAACCTCACAACATACTTTTGTTGCTTTTTATCAAACACTTTTATCTTTAGCAAAGCTATTTACTAACTTAACCATAATTTGAGAAATGGATTTCATCCTAGTCTGCTAACTACTTGGCCAATAAATTTGTTATTAAATCTGATATGTGATCTATTCATCTAATTTCTCATCCTCATTCAAATTATATTTATTAAACTGAAACCATTTTCAGATTCAAATTATCATTATCATTTAATTTTTAATAATGGCTGCATTTAACACTAAGCTCAAAAAATTCCTGAAAATCTAACCGTCAGTTGCCAGCAAACCATTTCTTTGAGGTCACACCAGAGCCTAACTCCAGGTGAAGCAGCATTTTTGGATAGACAATGGCCTCATTTCTTCCGTTGGCAGTTGGGGCAGCCACATCCTCAGGGGAAGATGCAGAAACCAGGAAACCTGGCTGCTTATCCTGGGGATGGGGGTAGGCAGGGACTCAGAGCCAGGATTGGGCTTGCTTCCCTTCCCTAGGTGGGCCTTGGAGAATGGCTTTGATCCTGCTACACTCACCAGTAAGGAAATGTGCCTCCTACTGGCTGCAATGATGAATGATTATGTGCAGATGAAGGCCCGTGAGCTGAAGCAAGAGACAGGAGGGCTTCAGGTAAGGCTCTGCCCTCTGCTCAGCACTTACCCTCTCCCCTGGCTTACCAGGAAGATGTATCCTGACAGGTAGGAGAGAACATAGCTGGACAGGCAGCCAGCAAGCAGTCACTGTTCGCCTTGGCCTGGGGCCCAGCTCTTCTACAGGCTCCACTGAAGACAGAGGTCATGTGAAGGAACTATGGTTGCACCACATGTACAAAGATCCCTTTCTAAAAGCAGTGGGGGAAGCTGTGGACTCCCTCATTCTGGAAATTGTCTGGCAGTACTGACGATACCTCCCAGCACTGGCGGAGTTTAGCCTCGTAAAGTAAAGCCAGGAAATGAATCCCATGTATCTCAGGGGATTTTAGAAATCTAGCCCCTCCTTGTTAACCTGCACATGATATTCTTTCACACCTGCAAGGCATCTTCATTGCACATTTGCAAGGTGAAGCCAGAGCCCTTACAAAGGATGTTGTCAGGTAGCACAGTGTCTGAGGTAGGTCCAGGGCCTTTAGATGTGTAGAATCTGTGGAGATGTGCATGTTCTCACTGGACCAGACACCCTTCCCCAGCCCCACCCCCCTGTGCACCCTGAGCTTGGAGCTCACACCAGCTCCTGACCTGGCCGTACCTGTTCAGAGGCATGTGCTGCACCTGTATCTGCCCTAAGAACCTCTCTGTGGAGCAAGAAGGACTGAGCAGCATGTGGAATGCCAGAAAAGGTCACCCCTTCCCCCCGCAGCCCTTCCCCACACTGCCCTGGCTCAGTGAACCTCTGTGTTCTCCTAATGGAGGATGCGTGAGCCGCCCCCATTCCTGCCCCTCTGCTTTCGCTCCAGGTGCCCTCTCCCTATTCTAACCTTCTGCATGACTGCCTGCAGGGGCAGCCCTGGTGCATGGTATTGTCTAGCCTCACTTTTCCCTGTAGCCTAGACAGCTCCAGAACTAAGCAGTGCAATAATCTGAGTACCTGTGTCCTGGGCACACACACATAGGACCTCAACAAGTTTTACACATTCCCCTTAACTAAAACTGGGGTCTGAATGCCTGGCAAGAAATGGGTCATGGCCAGAGTATTGGAGAAAGACCATGACCCCTCATGTTGGCATGCCTCAAGGTGCCTACTCAACCCGTTCCTCTCCTTTCTAATTCCTTTGTTCCTATAACTTGACGCATGTGGTCTTCTCTGGTTGCTCTTTGGGCTAGTATCAGTGGCATTCTTTGTGGCAGTGGATGTCTGGAACATCAGATGGGAGGAGGGAGAGCAGGCCAGAGAGAATCATTCAGGAAGAGATCAGGAGAGAGAGGGCAGCCCTGTGAGTACCTGTAGATTTCATAGCAGAGCTTCTCAGTCCTGCTTCTGAACATGCCTTTCATTGGGGGAATAATAGTATATTTCTAAAAAAACCTGAGCTGTGGTGGTTGTTGCTCTGGCCACATCCCATACTTCATGGATACAGGGACCTGTCTGGCAAGTAGCTTTAGCCCCGGGTAGCTGGAATCAGGGCATAGTGGGTGGTCCCTGTAAACAACCTCAGGTAGCAAAAACAGGAGCACTAAGAACCTCTGAGACTTGATGCTGCAAACTCGCTTCCTCTTCCAGGAGGACAGGGGAATTTTCCTTTTCCTAAGGAGTACTCAGTACCTTGTGAATGGGATGCATCTTCTAGACAATCTTTAAGAATGAGGTTGGGTGTGGCACCATAATCTCTCTAGTCACCTAAGCCTTGGTTAAGCTTTCGTTTACTTGTACAGAAAAGATTGGCTGCTATAGTTCTGTGTTCCATGGCTTGTTGCCCAGAGCACGTTTGGGTTTTCTGACACCCTTGGAAACGTCTATGGGGAGTGACTGTGGCATTTTCCCTAATGCCCTATGATTGTCTGTGGTGATTTTGTGTTTAGGAAAAATATTTAAAGTTCATTGGTGCCTCTCAGAGCAGTAATTTTACCATGTTGGTCCCATGGGGTAGCACCTGCCCTCAGCCTCTCACTGACAGGCCTTTTCTTTTTCTCTATCCTGCAAATCAGCATCACTGCCCAGAAGAGATCCTGTAACACTGCCACCTATGTGACCCATAAGATGCAGGCTGGCTGAGCAGATCTGGGAGCGTGGTTAAGAACAACTTCATGCCCGCCAACGTGGGCTCCAAAGCCTTTGGCCGGCGCCGCAGTGACCTTCAGGCCTGAGCAGTGAAATGACTCCAGGAAGAAGACAACTGCCCTAGTACCTCAGATGGCAGGGCAGATGGCTGGGTATTGCAGGAGTGCAGGCCACAGTCTGACCCTCCCTGGTCCTGTATTGCAAAAAAATCCACAGTGAAGGCGCCAACCACAGTGTCTGGAGAAAGAACAGAGTCCCAATAGCTAAAACACCTAGAATTTGGGTTCATTTCTGTTTTTTTTCAGTGTCTCCAAGTGACTCTGAGATCATCTGCCAGGAAATATAGATCCTATTCATTTAAAACACTGTTCCCTACAGTTATAATTGTGATTATTCTAGTTTTTTAGTTAGAAAGGCAAAGACCCTACCCTTTGGGAGTATTCTCTACAATGTCATGTACATCTGGATTCAGAGCATAGACTTGGGTTCAAATACTGTGTTTGTCCTCTACTAACTATGTGACCATGGACCAGACCCTCTCTGAGCCTGTTTCCCCATATAACTTGAAAGCAACAATAAGTACCTACCTGTATCATTAATATAAAAAGTAATTGAGATAATACATGACAAGAGCCTCACTGTTAATAAGTAATAATATTCTAGTTCTTACTTTTTTTTTTCTCCTAGGTCACCAAAGAGCTGAACTCCATTTCTTTTAATTTGCAATGAAGGCAACTTATTGAAAAGAAATAGCATGGAAGACACACATATATGCATGCCTCTTGATATTGAAAACACTCCTTTTTGCTTGAAATAAACTAAAGATAAATGCAGAATAAAATCATTGTAATTACCCAATGTGCATCTTTTTTATAGTTGATTCTGTATTCTATAAATATGACGCGTGTCTCACTGGCTTATCTGGTAGCAAATCTGGGCCCTGTCAGCCAACCTGTTGGCTGCTCTGCTAAACCTCAGGGGCACATGTAATTGCTGCCTTGTGGGTGCCTGGGGATGCCTAGTAATGCTGAGCCTCAATGGAACTCTCTCTTTAAAGAAATGTTCTCATTTGTGCACTTCGTCAAGATACAAAATATATTTTCAATATAGTTAAAAGGAGTCCCTGCTGCTATTTATGCTGTTTTTCCCATGAGAACGTCAGGGACCTGTGACACTTTGTTGGCCAGGCTGGCTCAAATGAGGCAATGATACCATGTTTGGGGTGGGTCCTCAGTATCCCGTATCCTCAGTGTCTAGTGAAACACCTTTACTGGAATTAGAACCCTGTGCATCTCAAAGAGACATTCACATTTATTTTCAGAGAGTGCCCTGGTCCCCAGCCCCAGAAGTTATCTGTTCTCTTCTCCTTGACTCAGGTTTGCCCTTACCCATCCCTGCCTTTCCTCCCAACAGCACCCCTTCATACACCCCATAGCCTGCAAAGCCCTTTAGAACAACGGCTCACAGTTTGAAAGGGGATCACACACTGGCAGACCTAGAAAGATCATCAGATGCCATCTAATCCAACTTTTTACTCTCTGATGTGAAGAGAAGAAAAGTGCATTGCTCAGGTCCTGCAATAAGTTTAACAGAGACATTCTTATATTTAACAAATAATCATTGAGTGTCTGCTATATGCTTGACCCTATTTGAGCTCCAGGACTAGAGCAATGAACAGAACAGACAAAACCCCCTGCATTCATGGAGCTTATATTCTAACTGGGGGAGATTGAGGTGATACATGCTGTAGAATCGGAGATGTTCGGTATTGGAAGGAATCTGGGATGTCATAGGGTCTAAAGGCTTATTAAATACAGAAATTTCCCAGCGTTAACATCCCTGGCATTTGCTGGAAATGCCGGTGACAAACTGCTGACTGTAACTTCCAAGGTGACTCGGCAGCAAGTTTCACTGGTGGGCAGTCAGTTAAGAGGGGTTTTTTAATTAGAAAAGTCATCTCCTACTACCTACTGATTCTAGTTATTTCCTCAGAAACACATAGAACTATAACCCTCGCTCCCATTCATTCTTTACTCATCACAGTAGTACATAAAGCAGATCAGACCATGTCTCCCATAAGTACAGAATACTCCATTGAGTCCCCATCTCACAGAGTAATCACTTGGGGCATTGCAGTGGCTTCTTAATAAACTCCACTTGGTCAGAGGATATGTATTAAAATTTATTTCCAAATTCAATTTGCTTGTAATTTATTTAGGATTTTGTACTACCTTTGTTAAGTCTAGAATTGGGGCTATGCCAATGGTATCAAATGAGTTGGCAAACTTGAAATTTTTCTGTTTTAAATCAGTGCAAATAGCGTGAAAACTATCTCTGCCTTGAGCTGGATGTAAATCACCTGTAAAAGTTTCTCACAGAGTTCTTTTTATAACATAGTTCCTTGCAAGGTTTTCAATTTTTTCAAGATTATTCAACTCTACTATTTTATTTTATTCTGTATATTCTTGATTTATATATATTTCTGTGAAATTTTAATTTAAAATTTTTTACATGCATTAGCAAATCGTACTTTTTCATTATAATTTAAATTTTTCATATTTGAGGTTATATCTTCTTTTTCATTCTGGATGTAGTGTACCTGTATTTTCCTTATGGTAGTCTAACAGGTACCACATGACCTGACCCTATATATTTCTCAGATCTCCTGCCAACTGACCCATTGCTTGCTCTACTCCCATCTTCCTCTGGGTCTTTGCAGTTACTATTTTCTCTGCCTAGCATGCTATTCCCTCAATGTTTGCATGACTGACTCGTTCCCTTTCTTTCAGAACTCTGCTGAAGCATCACCTTCTCAGAAAAGGCTTTCCTGTATGCTTATATATGAAATGGCTCTGATCACTGCCTGCCCACCTTATTCAGCTTTATTTTATCCATATAGAACTTACCATTATCTTATCCACATAGAACCTATCACCATCTAAAATGTTACATATTTAGTGGGTTTTTTTGGTCTATGTACTTCCACTAGCATGTAACTCTATGAAGGAAGTTATATGGATATTTACCTATATCCCTGGAGCACAGAAAAATTTCTAGAACATGGTAGCCCTTCAATAAATATCTGTTGAGTTAATAAATAAATTATAAAACTATGAACTTCTGACTTATTTTCCTCTGAGTTCATCTTTAAGATGAACTCAGAGGAAAATAAGCATCATGTTTTGAGAAGTAAAGTTGTCATTTTTAACATCACCTTTAATTTTTCTTTTGCTGTCTACTCTTAACTCAAAAGTTATTTAGTAGAGAAATTTCAAATTTAAAATAGCTTTTAAAATTACATTTCAGTTATTTAGTTCCAGGTTTTTTGCATTGAGGTTTGGTAAAGTGATCTCTATAATTTTTTGCTTGGGAAATTTAGTTAAATTTTCTTTGAGGCATATTATATGGTCCTTTCTCACAAATGTTATAAAAATAACAGAAAATAAAGTACTTTCCCTGAGCTAAAAACTTTTATATCAGTGTCTATCTATGTATATATCTATGCATATATAATTAAAAGATTAATTACATTATTCTTATATATTATTTTTGCCTGGGTAGTTGATCTTGCAAAGACTAGGAGAGGGCAGTAAAGTTTCCAAGTGTTATTTATTTATTTTTTTTTTAAAGATTGATTGATTGATTGATTGATTGCTATGTTGGGTCTTCGTTTCTGTGCTAGGGCTTTCTCTAGTTGCGGCAAGCGGGGGCCACTCTTCATCGCGGTGCGCGGGCCTCTCACTATCGCGGCCTTTCTTGTTGCGGAGCACAGGCTCCAGACGCGCAGGCTCAGCAGTTGTGGCTCACGGGCCTAGTTGCTCCGCGGCATGTGGGATCCTCCCAGACCAGGGCTCGAACCCGTGTCCCCTGCACTAGCAGGCAGACTCTCAACCACTGCGCCACCAGGGAAGCCCCCAAGTGTTATTTTTGTCTCTGTGAATTAGCCCCTTGTATTTCTAAAAACATTTAATTTTACATATTATAAAGGGTTTTTTTTACTTTTAAAATCTACTTTCATAAGGTATAAATTATATAATATAAAATTATATAGATGAATTATATTTCCATGAGTTTTACCAAACGTATACCATAAAATCTATGTAACCATCACCACAATAGAAGGTATGGAATATTTCCATCATCTCAGAAGGTTCCTCATGCCATTTTGAAGTCAATATCCTCCAAACCCCTGCCTCTCATAATCACTGATGTAATTTCTATCACTGTGAATTCATTTTTTGATAAATATATGCTATGTACTCTTTTTTATCTAGCTCCTTTCACTCAGCATCTTGTTTGGGAGATTTATTTATATTGTTGCATATATCATTATATAGTTATTTGGGAAACTAATTGGATATTAATTGAGTATTAATTCTCAAGGATTGTTGAGGAGGGGTTAAGTAGCATTCCATTGCATACTAAAATCTGTTGGACAGACAGATGCATTACTTTCAGTTTCGGTTATTATGCATGACACTCTTATGAACATTCATGTATAAATATTTCTGGGAACAGTTGAAGCCATTTCTCTTGGATAAATAGCTAAAAGTTGTATGGTAAACGTCTGTTATGACTAAACTGACTCTGCCAGTTTACAAATGGCTCTGCCATTTTACACTCCCAGCATAAATGTCAGATCATTTAACTTGCTGCACACAACCTTGACAATGATTGCTATTTTCAGCCTTTATAATTTTGGCCATTCTTATGATACTGTAGCAGATTCTAATTGTGAGTTTTAATTTTTATCTCCCTAAAAACTACTGATATGCTTATTGGCCATTTGTTTATATTCTTTCATGAAGTTCCTATTCCACTATTTTTCCCATTTTCAATTGGACACCTTATCTTCTTACTATGTAGTTGTAAAAGATCTTAATATATTCTAGATACAAGTCCTGCTTCCTTTGGGAGCACTATTTCACTTACCTGCTCACGTTTCTCTCCCTCCTGAATCACTTCTTCTGTGTGAAACCAGATGCCATGAAACGAGGCTGTTCAAGCAGGCTGTGGAGGAGTCTGTGCGTCAAGGAATGCAGGTCTCTGACCAACAGCCAGTGAAGAATGGAGGCCTGTCAACAACCAAATGAGTGAGTTTAGAAGTGGATTCTCCAGCTCCCTTTGAGCCTGGATATGACTGCAGACCTAGCTGAGAGCTGGACAGCAACCTCAAGAGAGACCCCAAGCCAGAACCACCCAGCTGAGCCTCTCCCAGAGAGCCTACTCTCAGAAACTGTATGCGATATTAAGTTTTTGTTCTTCAGGGCTGCTAAGTTTTGAGATAATTTGCTACACAGCAATAGATAACTAATATCCATCCAAACCATGGTAACTTTAGTGCTTTCCCTGGAAAACACATTCAAGGGAAGTTGGCTAGATGAGCAGACCTGAGTTCAAGTTGGAAGTCACAGTTCCCAGAAAGGATGCATTGTCAGACTTCTTTCCCCTGGTTCCCAAGCCCAGATCATATTAGGTGCAATGGCATAAGTGGCTTCCACTCCAAACAAAATTAAGTCCTGTTCCTCCTCATTATTGAGTGCTTTTTACCAGAGCCTCTTTCTCTCTCTGAGTTCTCAATGCTCTCCATCCTGTAGCTACTCTTTCACATCATTCTTTCTGCCTCTAAGATTCTCATGGTGGGAAGAAACCATTAAGATCATGTAGCACAACCCTCATGCTTGAATTACTCTATAAAACTCCGAAGTGGTCTACTAGCTTACTTTTGAAATTTTGATGTCACCATCTCCTGATATAGCTCATTCTATCTTTGGATCATTCTGACTCTTAGAAAATTCCTCCAATAGTGAGCAGAATTCACTTTCTTTCCTCTCCTGCTTCACTGGGTTCTCAACAAATTCATTCTTGGGCAAAATATCCAGGGAGAATTAGCTATGAGTGAGACCACACTTCTGAAGGTATTAATCGTTGGGGATTTAAAGTAAATCATATTTTCTTTACTATGAAGTCCCTAGTTGGATTTAGCCATCTCATTAGCTAGATTCATTCTAGACAATTACCTATTCATTCTCAAGAATGTATCTGGGGTAGGGGAGAAGGCTCTGCAATTATTTGGGTCCTCAGATGTTTCTACTCTTGGTGAAACTTTTCTGGATATTCCTGTAGCAGCTGCTGCACATAAATGATTGGTAGAGCTAACAAACGTCTTGCCCTTGTCTCTTGTAGGGCCCCGACCCAAGAACTATAAATCTGGGCCTCATCTCTCCTACACAGGCTTGCCAGGACCATGATGAGATTAATTGTTTCCATAAAGAGGGGTACTCTAGAGGCTTCCTGGAGAGCTTGGCTAAACTGTGGATCTAGGAATGTTGTAGGAGTGGTTTCTTGCCTTCGTAAAGAGAGTCAACAACCTGCCAGGTCCTGTATAAAACCCTTCAGATAGTCCACAAAGCTACGGATGATGTGAAACCTGACTATTGTTCCAGACTCACTTCTTACCATGCTCTCCCTCCCACTCTGAGTTCCAATTACACTGGTATTCTTTCAATTTGTCAGAACCTGCATGTTCTTCCTACACGGGGCCTTTCCACATTCTGTTTCTTTGTTCTAGAGTCCTTATATCTTCTCTATTCCCAGGTAACTCTATCTTTCAGATTTCAGCTAAGCATTGCTTCCTCATGGAAGCCTTTCCAGATGACCACTCCCAGAGTCTACGTTACATTCCTTTCTTATCTGATTTCAAAGATTGGATATACCTTTCTTTCAGCTCACTATTTCAGGTTTAGTTTATACATTCAGATTTATTATTTTATTAATATCTATTTCCTCTTAGACTGAGAGTCCCATTCACACAGGAACCACATCCGTTTTGCTCTTTGTTGTAGCACTTAATGTGGTGTCAGGTATAGTAAGTCTTTGCAGCATTTAGGAAAGAAGCAGTTAGAACCCATTGTGTTAAATGCTATCTTTGGAGTAGGCACAGGGGGACTATAGTCTAACCTGATCTAGATTTTTAAAAACTTCCCTGGGGATGTGATATCATATCACATCTCTAAAAATGAACAGGATTCCGTCAAGTGAACAAAGCAACTAGAGAAGTAAGAGGTAAGAAGAGCCTGAATAAGTTGGTCAATCATTGGATCCAAGTCAAGTCAATTATTTCCCCTCTGCCAATGAGAACTATCAGTCTTCTATCCAGGTACAGAAAGTTATTGAAAGTCTCATGAAGCATGGCAGATTTAAAACTGGAAGAAAAATGAGCTTGTAAGGTGGCAGTTGTATGGCACGTACCATCACAGAGCCTCATCAAGGAAGACCAGCTTTGCTAGAGAGCTGTACCCTTGATCACTGATGACTGGGTTTCTGGAGATGGCAGAACATCCAGGAGCCACAGCTGAGGATTCCAGAGCTGAGAATAGGTGATGCCAGATCAGGCAGGATCACTAAGGCTATTCTTCCTTTAGTCTTGTGAAGACTGGGCCTAGGGCATGACCTGGGAATGCAAAGGCAATTCCACAAAACCCTAGCAAAACCAGAAAGCAGTAACACATACACCTGACTTGGGAAGCTCCCAAGGAATGCTGGGCCTGTCTATAGGTCATGTGGAATCAACTGAAGTGGTTGCATTTCTATACACTAACAGCAAACTTCTCTATCCACTTCTCTATCCTTAGCTCCTGCCAAAATAGCTGAGGGACAATGCTCTTAAGTCTTCTCCTAGAGGCTTTCTGACTTGATTGTGTCAACTGAAAAAAAAAGCACAACCTAAAAGTTGAGAATTATGTTTTATTTGGTGGACTTGCTAAGGACTTACGTCTAGAAGGCAGCCTTTCAGATAACTCTGAGGGACTGCTCCAAAGAGGTGAGGGAGGAGCTGACATATAATAGTTTTTTCTTAGCAGAAAACATAGGCAGAACACCCTCTGATATAAATCGCAGCAAGATCTTTTTGGATCCACCTCCTAGAGTAATGAAAAACAAAACAAAACAAAACAAATGGGACCTAATTAAACTTAAAAACTTCTGAACAGCAAAGGAAACTATTAACAAAACTAAAAGACAACCCACAGAAAGGGAAAAAATATTTGCAAACAAAGCTCCCGACAAAGGATTAATCTCCAAAATAAACAAACAGCTCATGCAGCTCAATATCAAAAAAACAAATAACCTAATCCAAAAATGGGCAGAAGACCTAAATAGACATTTCTCCAAAGAAGACATACAGATGGCCAAGAAGCACATGGAAAGATGCTCAACATCATTAATTATTAGAGAAATGCAAATCAACACTACAATGAGGTATCACCTCACACCAGTCAGAATGGCCATCATCAAAAAATCTACAAACAATAAATGCTGGAGAGGGTGTGGAGAAAAGGGAGCCCTCCTACAATGTTAGTGGGAATGTAAATTGGTACAGCCACTATGGAGAACAGTATGGAGGTTCCTTTAAAAACTAAAAATAGAGCTACCATTTGACCCAGTAATCCCACTCCTGGGCATATATCTAGAGAAAACCATAATTCAAAAAGATACATGTACCCCAGTGTTCACTGCAGCACTATTTACAATAGCCAGGAGATGGAAGCAACCTAAGTGTTCATCGATGGAGGAATGGATAAAGAAGATGTAGTACATATATACAGTGGAATATTATTCAGCCATTAAAAAGAACAAAATAATGCCATTTGCAGCAACATGCATGGACCTAGAGACTGCATACTGAGTGAAGTAAGCCAGACAGAGAAAGACAATATCATACAACAGCGCTTGTATGTGGAATCTAAAAAATGGTACAAATGAACCTATTTGCAAAACAGAAATAGAGTCACAAATGTAGAAAACAAACTTATGGTTACCAAAGGAGAAAGGGGGGAAGGGATAAACTGGGAGATTGGGGTTGACATATACACACTACTATATATAAAATATATAACTAATAAGAACCTACTGTATAGCACAGGGAACTCTACTCAATACTCTGTAATGACCTATACAGAAACAGAATCTAAAAAAGAGTGGGTATATGTATTATGTATAACTGATTCACTTTGCCGTACAGCAGAAACTAACACAACACTGTAAATCAACTATACTCCAATAAAAATTAATTTTAAAAAATAGGAGTTTTGGGGGCTTCCCTGATGGCGCAATGGTTAAGAATCCGCCTGCCAATGCAGGGGACGCGGGTTCGAGCCCTGGTCTGGGAAGATCCCACATGCCATGGAGCAGCTAAGCCCGCGTGCCACAACTACTGAAGCCCACACGCCTAGAGCTGGTGCTCTGCAACAAGAGAAGCCACTGCAATGAGAAGCCCGCTCACCACAACAAAGAGCAGCCCCCGCTCATCGCAACTAGAGAAAGCCCATGAGCAGCAATGAAGACCCAACACAGCTAAAAATAAAATAAATAAAATAAATAAATTTTTTTTTAAAATAGGAGTTTTTGCAACAAAACCAGGTAGTCAGAACATCAAAAGATTACTGTTAATTAAAGACAAACAGTCATCTCAAGTTAATGAATTTAGCTCTTTTCTATGTATGGGAAGATGCAAGAATCCGGGCTCATTGAAATTATTCATTTGATACGCACCTTAGTTACCTAGGGCCAGCATCCTGCTTTTCTCCATCCTGAGTCTCCTCAGGGTGCACAGGGACAACTGCAGTGGCTGATGGCTTGTTGGTCCCAACATCCTTTGCTTACTGATATGATGGGTGACATTCTTCATCCACAATTGAAAAGATCTGTGAGGTGCGCTCTGAATCTCTTGAAAGAACCCTGAGTGTGGCTGAATACTCTGACTTTTGATCTTTATGACATTTTAGCAAAAGGTATAGTAATAGCTTCAGCCTTTTCTCCAGAGCATGATTTCCCAACAGTGAATCCCTTAACATCTTTTGCCATCTGGAGAGGCTGAGTTTTCAAAATCATTAGGTCCTGTTTTGTTCTTCCCTCAAGTTGTCGCTCTCCTCTCCCATGTTTTATAAATGACAGGAAGAAGTCAGGTGGCACCTTCTACACTTTCCCTGGAAATCTCCTTAGCTGTAAAATCTAAAGTTCATCACTTACAATTTCTTCTTTGCACATAACTGCTGGAGATAATTTTGCTAAGTTTCTGTCATTATGTAACAAGGATTTTCCTTCCCCAGGTTCCAATAACAGGTTCCTCACTTCCTTTTGAATCCCCACCATCAGCATCCTGAAAGTCCAGATTTCTACTAAAGTCTGTTCAAGGAAATTTGCACTTTCTCATACATGCTTTTCAAAACTCTTCCAGCCACTGCCTATTCTCTGATTTCATTACTGCTCTCACATTCTTATATATTTCTGGATCCCAGTTCCAGGTAGTAAAATGTGAGCTAGTTATCTATTGCTGCATAACAAATTAATACAAACTTATTAGTTCAAAGTATCTGCAATTCCCACAACCATTGTCTTAGTTCCAGCTCTTATTTATTTCATGCCTGAATTATTGCAGTAACCTCCTCCTGGCTTCTTGCTGTGGTCTGGCTTTCTCCCATTCAATCTACCCTCTTCATTTCAATGAGACATATATGATCTTGTTGCTCCTCCACTCAAAGAACTTCTGGAATCCCTGTTTTCTACTGTCTTTTTCATAGCATAAAAGATTTCTCAAAATATGGTCCCAGCCTATATTTTCAACTTCATCTTCATCCATTTTTCCAATACAATTACTACTTACCATTCTCCAAATATACTCTTCATGTCCTTATGTCTTTATTTGTGTTATCTCCTCTGCCTGACTGCCCATCCACCTGTCCTCTCTCCCAATCTGCTAAGCAAAGTTTTCTCTGTCCTTCCTTGCCCAATGCATATGATACCCCTTCTGTGATGCTTTCAGTGACACCATTATCCCTTCACTCAGCTAGGCAGAATTATCCTTTTCTTTGTACTCTACAACTTCACGCCTCAAAGCGTGATCCATGCACCAGCAGCACTGGCATCCCCAGGTGACTCATGCGCACATTATATTAAAATATAGATTCTAATTCAGTAGGTCTGGGATGGGGCAAGAGATTCTGTAATTCTTACAAACTCCCCAGTGACGCTAATGCTGTTCAACTGAAGGCTACACTTCAAACAGCAAGGTTTACAACACTTTGATTATAGCTCTGAATATATGATAGTATAGTTGGTTAACATCTCTGTCTCCTCTCTTAAACTCTAAGTATCTTAAAAGCAGGGACTATTAATCTATTTTTCCTTTGCAGTCTCCAGAGTGCCTCATATAGCACTCAGTACTTGGAGGATGCTAATAACTTAATACCTGTGTTTTACATAAAAGAATGATGAACAGATCCCTTATACAAGCTGTTATAGTTAAGTGTACCTGTTTGAGACTGCATAGTGAGGAGAACTTAAGGAATCGTGCACTGAACTTGGAAGAGGAGGTCAGAGATTGAAAAGGGTCAGGGACAGGAAAAGGGGTCTAAGTCCAACACCTACATTAAGTGTCAGTTAAGAGCCAAGATCAAGAAGCATTTTAGAGGGTGAAACCAGGAGGCAGGTATATGTCTCTAGAGAGGGAACAAGAGATTCCATAATCCCCAAAGTCACCTTTGGAGCCAGAATGAGAAGCTTCTTTTGGGAGAGATGCTGCATGCTTGCCAGAGCAAATGCCTGAGGATCACTTTAGTTGGGATCTGGGCATCACATTCCCCACCCCCCAACCTGAGTCAGCTGGCACTTTGATCTTGAACTTCCCAGCAACTAGAACTGGGAGAAAATAAATTCCTGTCCTTTAAGCCACCCAGCGTGTGGTATCCCAAGCTGACTAATAAAAATTTTAACATCATTTTTTAATTTATTTAACAATATTGGACAAATTTGTTTTGAAACCAAAAATTCCTTTATCTGCATTATTTGTGGGTCTGATTTTTCAGTTTCTTATTTCTGATGACTCTTATTTATGATGACTTCTTCCATGGGTATTTTTGTGATTTTTCAATTTTTAGTTTGTGTTCATTGGTACTTAATCAATTGGAATTTTTATTGGTCTGGGTTTAAATCTCCAAGAGATAATTAACATTTGTTTCTATTTGCTGTCTGGGACTGTGACCAGTTCATGATAAGTTTAAACTGAATGTCCTATTTCATTAAGGAAAATTTTCTCTGTTTATTCAGCTTGGCCACTCTTTTTGAATTTGCTGAGGTCCCTCATATATTGGATGGGTTTTTTTGTTGTTGATATATATACATGAAATGACGAACATTAATCAGTGTTAGAAACTAATGTGTCATCCCCCAGTAAGTATGTAGATGATTATTTGATTTACCTGGAGGGGGAAGGCATCTCTGAGTACAAAGGTAACTGTATACTATTGAGTGTGAAGAGTGGGCAGGAATGGACCCACAAGTAGATTTTCCAACAAGGTGCTCCAATATCCCTCATAACATTAAAATTGAAGTAAAATATTGTCCTTGAAATTTTGAAAGTTGGAAGTTTCAGATCATTTATCTTTCACCTTTTTCTTGGAGTCACAGAAATCTTCCTAATCTAGGTCCTTTAGGGGAATAGCTTGCCAAGTGTATCCTCTGCATGTGATTTATAAAACATGATATACATCCAAATTCTCTCTACATTAAAGTTACTCAATTTACTCTAATGGCCCTTATATTAAAGTTACATCTATTCACAGCAGACAACACCTGTAAGTTTAGCTTGTAAGTCATTAGCTTGATGTACAGTGCTTGTTAATTTTCATCACTAAAGACTTGGACTTGGGGAGGAAGGCCTCTGAATTTTGCAACTCTATCCTAAAATGACTGTTCCTCATATTAGAAAATTATAAGGATACATAAAATATTTCTGTTATAATAAAAATTGCAAAGGAGTGAGCTGATCATGAGTGATGATCCAAAATGGCTCCATACTGGTCAGCCTCCACCCTGTGATCTCTTTTCCCTATTTCTATCACTATTTATTGTGTCAAGGATACCTGCATGAAAAACAAAATTTCTGCTTTAAACTCACTCATAAGTAATATGATACTCAGGGCTACCAAGCTATAGCCACTTTAGAACACCAGATTAGAAGAAGGTGGGTTTGGCTAAAACATGGTCTCCAGCTTTCTTCCCAAAGGCACTCCCTTTCCCTAAACTGAGGAATAAACTAGCAGGTATCCTACAGTGTTGGCTTGTGACCCACTTCTGGCACTATGTTGACTCATGGCAGCTTGTGTTCTAGCTTCACTGAGCACCCCTAGTTGCGAGATCACCCTACCAGAGTGCAGGTCCTTCTGTACCCTGTTTCCTGCCTCTGTCTCCACTCCCCTTGAACCCTCTTTGCAGCATGGTCATGGTACCCTGGTGCTGGAATGGAATATCAAACTGTGTATCTTTATAAAGATGTTACGTCTCTTTGAGACAACTTACCAACACAATGCAACTTCAATGGGTTTTTTTTTTATTATAGTAAACAGAAGGGTTCTAAGATTCACTTTGAAAATAAGTGGTCAAGAAATTTGAAAAGAACTCTGTGGTATAGATCACCTCTAACAATATTAGAATGTTATTTCATATTTTAAAAAATGACAACTGACCTACTGTATAGCACAGGGAACGACATTCAATATCCTGTGATAAATCATAATGGAAAAGAAATATGAAAAAGAATGTGTATACATACATATATATATATATATATATATATATATATATATAAAACTGAATCACTTTGCTGTACAGTAGACATTAACACAACATTGTAAATCAACTATACTTCAATAAAATAAATTTTTTAAAATAAGAAAACAATTATTGTTGAAATACTGTGATTCTGATATAGATAGAAATGTGTATCTGAGAAACTCAATGAAAAGGCAAGAAGTAGACCCAATTATTTAGACAGATGGGTAGAGAGAGAGATAGATAGATGATAGATCTAGATAGATGATAGATGGATGGATAGATAGGTAGATAGACAGATAGATGGATAGATAGATATGATAGATGATAGATCTAGATAGATGATGGATAGATAGATAGATAGGTTAGATAGATAGACGATTGATAGAGTTAATCAGTGCTAAGGGGTGGCTTTGGGATAGGGTTGACTCATTTATTAGATACAATAGGCACAGTTTAGGGGCCCACAAAAATGTTTTAATTTTAACATTTAAAATAAGAAAAAAGGAAAATTAATAATAATAATCGTATAATAATGAATCCAGCCTGTTATATTCATCTTTACAACAAAACAGTTATAAAATATGGTTTTTAATATTTTTCCTATGGAGCCTATGAAGGCAAAAATGCCTAGATCCCCCCAAAATCAAAAAGCAGTCCTGACCCGGAGAGCTTTAGCCTTCCTCGTCCATAATCTCCATCATGGTCACCACCATCATAGAGCTACCTCACAACATGCAGCAACAGTGAAAACAATGTGCTTGTTGTACAAATGCAGCTTCAAGACAAGGAACCCACCCTCCCTTTTAACAAGATTGCTCCCTATTGCTCTCTCTTATAGACTCCAAGCTGCCACTGGATTACCAGTTTGGGGAAACATCAAGTTATATCCAAATCTTATATTTAAATATTACAAATTTATTAAATATTTTAATTTTCATAAATTGCACAAAACAGAATTGAGAGTTTTTATGTGTTCATTTAGATGATAGCAACTGATCTTTGAAAGAATTCATAAAGGAAAAGATCAATATATAACTTCAGTATAAGAACCAACAAATCACAGTGAAAATGAGAACAGCAGGAAAAGTATTTGTCTCAAATGTTAGAGCAATGGATTATTATGTATAATATATAAAAAGTTTACCCTAATATATAAAAATATTATAAATGCCCCCTTTATGGCAAATGAAATAAACAACAAAATGTAGATAGTTAGCAAACAGGGGAAAATGTTCAGGCTACAGAAAACTTCAAATTGAACAACAAAGTATGTTTTTATATCAATTAACTTGGCAAAGAAGATGTAATAATATTAGTACCATTGTTTACAGTGAAATTGATGAATACCTTTGACAGTGGATACAAAGCAGGAACATGGCAGTATGTATTGAGAATCATTAAAGTGTTCTTACCCTTTGACCCAGTAATTTGATTCACTGTAATTTAAACTGAGGAGATAATTCAAAAGGAGGGCAAATCCCTATGTATGAGGCTCTTCATTGTAGCCTTCTCCAAAATAGCAGAAAATGAAAACACCTAAATGTCCAACAATAGGAACAGTGAAAACAGTGAAGTAAATATCAGTACACTAACTAGATGGAATATTCTGCAGCTCTCATAATAATAATTATGGAGAATATGAGATATGGCAAGGAGTTGTTCCAAACACTGTTTCATAAAACAAAATATTCAATTATGTAGATGTTTTGATTATAGCTTTGTAAAATGTACCAGAATGTAGACCACAACCATAAGGGAGGAGAGAAAAATAGATTGTGTTTGCTCCTGCTCCTTCTCTTCAAAACATAAAGTTGGTAAAGGTTCTTTTTAAAAAAGAACCTTTACCAACTGTCTGTCAAGGTCATCAACACACCCCTTTACCTGCACAGCCCCCTCTCTTTTTAATAGTTCCTTCTTACTCATTTATTGAGTGGATTCATGCTGCTTCGGGGTACACATGTCATTTAGAAAGAAAGGCAACAGGTAAATTTATTCATTAATTATAGAGCCTTTATTTTGTGTTCAGCACTGGGATACAACTGTGATTAAGACCTCTCCCCTCTGTTCACTGAACTCACAGTTTACATATAGATGGATAAGGAGATAATTGTAATATAGTAGAGAAGTTCACAAAGTGATAGGGAAAAAAGGAAGCAAGGTGGGAACCAGAATCCTTTGGAGTCACATATCTTATCTCTTTAAAGGGATTTTATCTTTAAAAGGGGCTCAGGGAATTTGCTTCTTTTGTTATTCCACTTCCTTCCATGTCACGTATTTCTCTCTTTCTGGCTCCTCTCTCAGAGACATAAAAATGCTCAAGTCTCTCTTCCATGGTAAAAATTAAGTTTTGACTCCACACTCCCCTCTTATCATCTGTTCTATAACTCTCCTTCCTTTTTACTCATAATTCCATAATTCTTGTTTCTAATTCAATTCCAGTCACTGCTTAGCCCACTATTCAAGTTGGTTGTGACAATTAAAACCACAAGAAAAGAAAGATTACACAGGAAGATGTAGGGCTTGTTCAATCCAGTTGGAGGACATAGAAATTACAAGCCAGAGAGCAAGCAGTGTGTCTAGAACATGGTGAACAACAGTGGGGAATGGCAGGAGTTGAAATTGGAAACATAGGTAGGGGTCCCCCCATGTGGGGTCTGTAGATCTCAGTAGAGTTTACAGTTTATCTATGTGCAATGGAAAGTCATGGGGTGTGGGCCAGGGGAGTGGGGCTTCAGCAAGAAAGGAACATAATGTAATTGATGTTTTTAAAAGATCACTCTGGTTGCAGTGTGGAGAATGGGTTGATGGGTCCAAGAATGGAAGCAGGCTATTGCTATAAACCATATGAGAGATGTTGATTGTTTGATTTAAGGTAATGGTAGAGATGGCAAGAAATAAATGGATATGGGATATATTTTAGAAGTAGAGCTAGCAATTTGCTGATGACTTGCAAAGCTTGGGACTAAGAAAATAATCAAAAAAGATGGAATCAAACTCCTAGGTGTTTGGCTTGAGCATCTGAATGAATGCTTGTGCCATTTACTGAAATGTGCAATACTGGGCTAGAAATAGGTATGATATGAGGTCTTCTTAGACTCTCCTAAAAATTGAAACTCACAAGACTACCATCAGTCACACTTGCCACAGGTCTTCTTAGAAGGATACAGGAGAGAAATCCCAGTTGTTCAGCAGGGCACATCACAAGGTTCCTCTTTTGTTAGGTTCCTTAAAGCAGTCCAACAGCAGCCCATTCAATTGTCCAGAAACTACCTTCTTGACAGGTGACAGCCCAGATGCAAGGATTCCAGATCTATATCAGTCAGGTCCTGGGGCTTACTTAGCTTAATAGCTTCTTTGCCTAAAGGAGCTAGTATCTTTGTAATTACTCTAAGGACATAGCTTCCAGTTTCCCAGGAAGGCTCATGGCAATTACAAGAATCACCACATGTGGGGGAAGCCCTAGAGCATGCTTTCCCACCAGGTATTTACAGTTCATTTATGCTTCCTCCCATTCCATGTTTAGATTATCAAACAGGGGTCATTTTTACTATAAGAGATGTTGCTTAGTAACATAGTTGACATTCTTACCCTCTTCAGGTCATTAGGAGAACAGAGCTACACTTTGAAGGTCAGGTTCTTATGCAGAATGGAAGAGTTATGCTATTTACCCACAGAACTAGAAATCAAAATTTCTGTTTTTGTCATGTGTAGTATTAAGTGGAGGTGTGAAATGAGCAATTTAATATATGTCTGGAGCTCAACTGGGTAACTACATTTACGAATAATCAGCATATTTAAAGCCCTGACAGCAGAGAGGCTCACCTAGAGAAAGAGGGCAGCGAGGAACAGGCGGGGCCTGGGGTAGAGCCCTGGGACTCTTTACAGTTTAGAGGTCTAGAAAAGAAAGAGGAGCCAGGAGAGGAAATTAAGAAGAAGTGGCCAGTGAGATGGGAGGAAAATGCGATGAAAATGGAGTCATTAAAAGACAAGATAAGAAGTTCAAATAAAAGGGGAATGGTCAGGTAGGTCAAAAAAAATGCTGGAGATACCAAGTAAGAAGAGACCAGAAATGTAACCTCCAGATTTGGCAACAAGGAGACCATTAGTGACATTTTCAGGGGTTGTTTGCCTGACCTGATTGGAGTGGATTGAGAATGGAAAGAGAGGAAGTGGAAAAAGTGACTGTGGACAAGTTTTCTATGAAGCAGCAGAAGTAAGTGAGACGTCAAGGAGGGCTTACAAATAGTGGGTACCAGACATGTCTGTGTGCTGACTGGAATGATCCCATGTAATGGGGAAAATAATGCAAGAATGAAAAACGAGAGGGTGAGAGAGGATGGACCCAGAGCCTAGAGCAGTTGGCTTTGGAAAGAAGTTGGAGCACATCCTTGTAACAAATGTGAAAGCAGCTAGTGTATTTCAGAGCATCCACCCAGTTCCTGAGTCAGAATCCTGGTGACATTTATACATTTTAATTATTTAACCCCACAGCCAATCAGTCCTATGGAATTCCAAAACAAGCCAGAAGTTCCATGAGGTTAGGAGCTATGTTTTATTTCACTTTGTACTTTCATCACTAGGATAGCACCTGGCATAGATGAGATCTCTAACCAGAAATGCAAAGGAACAAGGCTCTAATAGTAGGTAGCATCAGGGCAAGATGAGAGATACTGGGGAACAGTTCACCATGCTTTCCCTCGGTGACCTGAGGAAAACATCTCCTCAGGTTACTCCTGCTCCCAGGAGAATTCCACCCCACCCCACCCCTTTTTCCTTATTGAGATCATGTTCAGGGCCTTGCCTCAAAGCCAACTGCTCCTCTCCAACTCCAAAGAGCCGTGCCTTGGACCAGCTGCCGACGCTCTAGGTACTTTTCCCCAATAGGCCTTCTCCATCCTTGATTAATAAATTGTAGGAACTTTGTTCCTCATTCACTCTGGTCTCCCTGAAAGCTCTTGGCTGTAGAGATGGACTGTGGCCAGTAACCCCTTCAGAGACTCCTAGAAAAGAATGATTCAAGGCATCACAGGCCTCGAGCTGGGTCAGTCCAGACATTTCCCCTGTGAGTGACTGAGGGAGGGTCACATCAAGGCAGTCTGATTTCTGTGTTGGTACAGCCCCCAAGCCAGCAAGACATAAATTGGTTTATAGCTTTAATATTGAAGGAATAGATTTAATAAATTCCCATGGAGGGAAAAAGCGTTGTAATTTCTAAATATCTCTATGAAAGCAAGTTTTCATTTGAAACTAGTTCAGCTCAAATAAACGTCAGGATAAGAAGGAGGAAGACTTGCTCTAGAAAAGATAGCCCAAAGTTCAGTGACCCACGGGACTGAAGCTCTTTGGGGTTCCTGCAGGCCAAGTTTTTTGGTGAGGATTAATGAGAGAAGCTCTGTGAAGGAGGTCTACAAATTATAAAGAGCTGCACAAATCAAAATGAACACTTTGGCTAATAACTAAGTACAGATAGTTAATGGACAGAGAGAGGGCAAGAGACTGAGATCCAGGAAAGATGAGCTACATCTGTGTGGCAGTAAGAAAAGAAACAAAGGGAAGCAAGGCTCAAGAATGTGAAGTATACATTTTAATCATAAAAGGAAGGAATAGGAATACCTGGGGACACAGGGGGGCCAGAAGCAGGGCACAGACTGGGCAGGGAGCAGAGAGAGGAGCTCTCAGAGTATTAGGGCCACAAGAACTCTTGGGCTGGTCTACTTCCAATGACCCCTTTAACAGATGAGAAGACAGAGTTCCAGAGAGCAAGAGTGACCTGCACGGGGTCACATAGTCTATTAGTGGCAAAAAACAAGCCACAGAAGGACATCTTCCTGAGATCAGCCTGTACTTGGGTAGGTGGACAGACACCCAAAGCTTGTCTCGGCTGTATTCAGCTGTATTCTTCTGCTGAGACAAGTGCTGCCCTGCAGGGTGGAACAGAATCTGTAGCCTGGGCTGGTGTGCAAGGGATGTACCATGAGCCTCCATGAGCTGTGACTTCTCACCTTCATAGCTGGGGCCACTGGTTTCCTGTGCAGACTTAACCTCATGGCTGCCTTGGGAACCAGTCCTGGCCTAATTGCTACTCTTGGCCTAGAAGCAGCTTGCTTTTGCAATGTCTTTTTTCCTTCTCTTATTTTCCCTTCCATTTCTCATTAGTCCTATATGGCCTGAGGAGTCCATGCCCATGATTACTCCTGATCCCAAACCTGTCTGCTGCCAACTGTATATTGACCAGGCCTCTGTGGCTGTTGACTGGATATTCTCCAGTGGGCTGCCTCGCTCCTACCTCTAACAATCTCCAGCTTGCTTTTTCTCCTCACATCTGAGTCTCCTTCTTACAGGGACAAAGAGATCAGAAGACGCAGTTGGGCTCAAGGCAACCCACATGTTCCTGTCCTGGTAAGTGAGCTCACACATGGACCCATTAGTATCTTCTCTGAGACTGTCTTCAGGGTGCTCTGGGCATGGAAGCTAAGGAGGCAAAGCAACGTAGGACTTCACAGAGTGACTTCCAAGCGATGTTGCAAAGATTCCTGTCTTTTAATTCATCACAGAGCATACCATTTACAGATAAGCCCTTCTCAGGGCAGGGCTCCAGACTGTAACAAACTCATTTCTAAAGTCTGTTCCAACATAGATGGAAAGAAGGAAGGAAGGAAGAGAGGGAGAGAGGGAGGGAGGGAGGGGGAAGGAAGAAACTAATACAGGTTCTACAAGGGAATGCCTTAGTCACTTGGGTTGAGTTGGATTTCCCTTTGGAATTATTAAGGCTGAAAGTGTGACAGTGGAACATGTTTGTACAAGAGTGCCTGATGGTTGGCATTGTAGCTTTTCAGGGGTCTGGTCATCATTTTAGGAGTTTGAGGAAGGTTCTTTCTGGAAAAGAGAAGAAGAGAGCTGGGAAGTTCTGTCTAATATGACTAAGACTATAAGAAGCCAAGACTCCATGCACTCATTCATCCAACAACATTACTGACAATGAAATAGAGATGTACCAGCTCTGGTGTAGGTGGCCACTAGGGACAGAGGCAAGAGTAGCAGAAGATTCATTGGCCATTAACTCCCTAGAGAACAATGAGACTAGATTTAACCCCATCTAGGGAGAGATGGAGCCTGACCAGGGATCTCACAACATTCTGACCAGATTTTATTATAGCCTCTTGGAGAGAAGGGTATAGTGTAGAAGGCATTGAAAATCTATTTTTCATGTAATTCTAGCCCACCACCATCATTTAGACAATATCCTCTAAAGTCCCACACCTAAAGACATATCTCTGCTGTTTCTTCTCTTCCCCCTACATGGTTTGCCCAGCATCTTCATGAACTCCAGCCCTCATGGCAATAATAGGAAAAAAGTAGATTAGGTGATGATATCTATTTTACAGGTGAGGAAACTGAGACTTGACCAAGACCATGTGACTAGTAAATGAAAGAAGAGTAGTAAATGGGAAATTAATTGGCCTGGGAACTCAAGAGATCAAAGTTATGCCCCTCTATTTGTCACTAAATCAGATAGGCGACCTTTCCTTCTTTACCTGTTGCTTCACCTGACAAGTTCTGCTCTGTAGGGATCCTTCTAGTTCCCCACTATGAAATGATAAAACCATTACCTCCAGTGTAAGGGAGAACCTGAGATCAAGATGCCTGATACCACCTGGCACTAGTGCCTGACTGGGAACCAGGACTCTGAGAATACAAGAAAAGTCATCCACCAGGGGACATTTTCCTTGTCCCTAACTTTTCCATCAAGAGGGATGCTACACAGGGTTATCTTGTTTTTTTATACATTATTAATTCCCTCATTCAAAAAGTATTTATTTTCAACACAAACAATTTGAATCCCATGTTTCTTCTACAGGTTGTGTACAGCCCAGCAGCAGAGATAAATATGTGCACATGGCAGGACACTCACTGGAGCTGCAGTTCATATGCCACAGGGATGGCAGTGACAAGATCCCCTTGCAAATATGCTCACGTTCATGTTCATTTGGCCATTGGAGACCAAATCAGTTGCAAGAAGGCAATTTCTGGGAGGGAAGAGAATTGGGCAGTAGCCATTTCCCTGACTGATGTCCAAACACATTGGATGGACTAGGGCTGTCCTGGTTGAGGCCAGAAAGCAGAAAAAAAAAAGTTATGGCAATGAGAATGGTGTGTGAGCACCCAGGAGTAGACTGGGCCCTAAGCACTTGACCAGCAGGAAGGAAAGGTTGCTTCTGGGAATCATGTGCTGCTGGAAAGAGGAAAATCCCAAACTAGCAGCATATGTGCACACTGGGGGAAATGAAGAAAGGTGTGTGAGTATAACTCAGAGCTGTTACAGGAGCAGCTTAAGACTGAGTCTCAGAGCAGAAATCTCCCTTGCACTTAGGAACAAGATATCAATGGCTCCCCAGTGCCTGGAACAGTGAGTTACAACCAAGGCAGCCCCACTCCCCAAGAGGAAGGAGCATGCAGCCCCCCTAAAAAAACATTATTCATGCCCAATCTTCAGGTTGAGAAAAACAGCCATGGTGACTCACTTTTAAATCATGTTTCCTAATGAAAATGCATCAGAATCATTATGTTGTCACAGAAACAGGGTGAGAACCATAAGCCTAGAAGATAAATTCCACTTAGCAAGGCATACAGAACCCCTCACAATTGATTTCAATCTTCTCCAGCCTCTGGCCAGTTTTCCCCCTAATGTCCATTCTGTTCAGGAGCTCTGTGGTTTGGTGAAATTGGTTCCCCCTCCCCCAGCTCTAAGGGTGGGTGTGATGTTTTTAAACCATCACAAATTCTTACAGATCTTCCCACCAAGAGGTGGGGACTTGCTTTGACCAAGGTAATGTGACAGAAACTATATCGCACAGGTCTCAAGTTTGGATGTCAAGGGTCCTTGAGCCTCTGTTCTCACCTCATGAGGTGCTATGTGCATAAGAACATGCCCCAGCTGGCTGGGTGGAGAGGACACACAGAAGAGAACCAAGGCAGCCCGGACAATCAGCAGACATAGAACCAACACCATCCAGGACCAGCTGGCCCCAAGCTGACTTGCCAAGTGACATTAAATGCATGAGTGAGCCCAGCCAACACGACATGGAAGAGAATGAGCCACCCCAGCTGAGCCCTGCCCAAATTCCTGACCCACAGACTCATGAACTAATAAATCGTTGTGGTTTTGAGACACTAAATTTTGGAGTATTTTTTTATGTAGCAAAGGCTAATGGAAACAGTGAGCTAAGCCAATTAGAGTGAATCCTTCTCTCCTGTCACAGTTGATCCAGAATATAGGCCAAGTGATCAGTGCAGGCTCAGGGGTGGTTCAATCAGTGAGAATCTCAAGGCCTTGGCTGGGGATAGCTGGTCAACATTGTTCCTCCCTACTCTGCGTAGTGTGCTGTCAGGTGAAGCTGGAACTATGCAGCCATTTTGCCACCATTACAGGAGCAGCCGAGGATGAAACCCTTACATGACAACTCTCCAGAAAACTGCAGAGAAATGGAGTCAGAGCCTTGGTCAATGTCTCTGTCAAACTGCACTGGAACCTCACATCTTCTCTAGGCTTTTATAATTATAGGAGCCATAAATCCCTTGGTTAATTAAGACATTTGACCTCTGCTTTGGTTATTTGCAACTGAAAGTGTCCAACTGATATACTCTCAAAGCTCTGTACCTGTGGTTTTCAAGTTCATTTCATCAATGAAACCCTGCTTTTCAAACAAAACCTTAAGGAGAAGCATAAAACAAAAGAGAATGTGTTTAAAGTAGGAATGGGCAGCCCAGAATCCTGAGAGCAACTTCTTTGCTCCTATATTTGATCCCTAGGTCTGCCATATGCAAGTACCACTAACTGGGTGACTTACAACAACAGAAATTTATTATCTCCCAGCTCTGGAGGCTCGAACTCAGACATCAATATGTCAACAGCACCCTGCTCCCTCTGAAACCTGTAGGGGAATCCTTCCTTGCCTCTTTCCAGCTTCTGCTGGTTTGCTGGCATCTTTGGTGTTCCTTGGTTTATAGATGCATCACTCCAATCCTCCATTTCACATGGCTTTACAGTTCTCTCTGTGTCTCTTTCCACTGTGTGCCATCTGTGCCTCTCTGTGTCCAAATTTCTGCTTTTTATAAGGACACCAGTCATATTGGACTAGTGTCCACCCTAATGACCTCAACATAGTAAAGACCCTATTTCCAAAAAAGTCACATTCTGATATGGTGGAGGTTAAGACTCCAATATTTTTTTTTGGAGTGACACAATTCAACCTATAAGTCTCCATCCCACAATAGTACCTGAGGCAACCTTGCAGGCATTAGAGCTCTGAGGGAGATGGAAAGTGGTTTTATTTCTTTGCCCTGTTTCATATTCTGAAATTCTTCCCCAAAGGTCCTTCTTCCTCCTCTCAGATTTTAAGACTCAGATTGGATGGGACCTACTCTTTCTGCTCCTCCCTCCAAAAGAAACAATTCCTCTCTCTTCTGTGTCTCATAGACTGGTTGATATGTCAAATAAAGCATGGGCATCACCTCATTATGGTTAAATCTATATATATTTGCTATTTTCACACTGGATTATGTGTGACCTTGATGGCAACATTGTCACTTGCACCTGGCTTAGTGGCTAGCAAATAGAAGATATTCAGTAAGTTCTGGATGAAATAAAAGTATGTGGCCTGATATTTTTTATTAATTGTTAGAGGGTGTTATTTATTAAATAATATAAATTTAAAGGATAATGACTTGGCAAAGACTCAGGATTTGACTCCAGACTATGACATCAAAATGGTCTTGGGAATGAGTGGGAGGAGAAGCAATTTGAACATTGACTGGACATCATCCTTGGCCCAGCTTTTCTCCCCACTCAACTTTTCCTTGATGCTATGAATCCCATCATAAGAATGCCTAGATATCAAGTGTACCACCTAATGACTTTTGTTTATTAGTCTTTTGTGGTTTTGTAATTTTTATTCATTGATGCTTCTCAAATATCCATGTAAAGGTTGGTATGAAAATGGCAGAATAACAAAATCCCAACTAGTAAACATTTAGTTTGTGAAGCTGCCACTGTGCTTATTATTATTATTGTTATTGTTATTATTATTATCTCTGCTGCGAGGAACATTTCAGCCTTTGGAACCCCATTGCAGCAAGGAGTAAAGAGTATTACAGACTCAAGAGAAACCACCTAGACTCAAAGAATGTCATATTTTATTTTTATTTTATATAAAACTGATATTCAGAGATCAGAAATTAATTTCCCAAAGTCTCACAGCATATTCACTGACAGATTTGCAACTAGCATCTGCCTCAGTGGTAGAGGGACTACACATTACAGCCTGTCCAGGATGGTCCCAGCTCACACCTGTTGCCCCATTTAATTATTAATAACTCCCTCTCATTCTCCGAAAAAAAGTCCTGATTTGATTGATAAATTACATGATTATCCTGCTTACTGGCTAATGTCCATAAAAGTTAGTTTGGACTTTTTCAGTGAAGATAATTTCAGTTGTAAGTAAGAGAAAAACCAACTGAAATTGTATTAAATCATTGGAGGGACTTATTAGCTCATAAGAAAAGTGGAAACACCAAAGGCTTAGTTTATTTTGACCTGTCTGATGCACAAGGCACTTTCTCCAAAGGCTGACTCCACTTCACTGGGACAAAGTAAATAACGACAACCTGCTTCTTCATCCATACCCTTGTGCTACATGAGTCCTCATTCCATTCCCAGAAAAAACTCTGAAACCAGCCACCACCCAAAAAAAACAAAGAGGCATATTTCTCAGAGGCTCCTAGTGTATGAATCCTCATGCTCCTTGACCTAATTCTGCCTGCATGCCCATCCTGTCACCAAAATCTGTGGCCAGAGAATAGTGTCACACTAGTCTGAATCAGACGTCCTTCCCCAAGGACCAGGGGTGGAGTCAGCTTCAGCCAAATTGCTTGGGCTGGGCAGGGCTGGCACGAATACCCAACAAAAATCAGGGTGAGTACCAAGAGAAAGGGAAATGGATGTTGGGGAGTCACCCTCTTGTCCATTCACTATAGAGCTTGTTGTCTTCAAAAGGCAAGTGGGGTTTTGGCCTTGAAACAAGTGCTGCAAAAGACAACCCCAGAGAGCAGTGATCCAGTTTTTGCCAGAAGTCCCCATCAGGTAGGATGGTTAAAGAGCACAGGAGGGCTGTGGGGCATTTCCTCTGTACTCACCCAATGGGTCTGGTAAGAGATTGGGTCAGGGCATCAGATACATATGGGTTTGAATTCCAGCTCTGCTACTTACGTTGTAACCAAGTGAGTAGCTTAATCTCTCTATAGGTGTTTGATTCCCACGTGTAACCTGGGGGCAATAATGCCTACTTCATAGTGTTTTGAGAAAATTTAAAAACATCAAAATTATCTAGCACAGTGCTAACTACACAGGTAATCAATTTTCTTTCTTTGTGCTTTAATTACTTGTTAAGAGAGAAAAGAATCAGAAAAAGGAGCTACAATAGCCTGAGTTGGTCTTTTTCCCAAAGAGAAGATCCTATTATCTGAGTTTCTGAGACACAGCTTGCACCTACATCTCCCTGGTCCCTGCTGCAAACATATTGACAAATTCAGAGTTTGGTTATCCTATTTCTGGACTTGGTTGCCTGCCATCTCTGCGTGCTTTTTTTCACCAGTGTGTTAATTACTGATGTCACAGTCTTCTTTCAGATCAGTTCCTTTTAGAGTCCATACTTTGCTCTCTACAGATGCCTAATCTCAAACGTTATATGTGAGATTACTCATTTTGTCCTAAAGTTCTGGAAGTTTCTCACTCTAGTCCCCTATGAACATAAGCACCTTCCTTACCTATCCTTCCTCTTAGTGGAAAGGGTTAAATGAGCTTAGGATGTGAAATCCTTCCACAAAATCAAAATCACTATGCAGATTCAGGGTAGCATTATATGTACTGCTAGAGGGCCAAGATTTTATGGACCCCAAATCAGGCAATTTTCCCTGCCCTCCTCACTACACTCCCTGTAATGGACACGGCAGCCTTGTGTGGAATCTTTTTCTTTTTCAACTTTTTATTTTGAAATAATTTAGATTTTTCAGATGAGATGCAAAGATAGTACGGAGTCCCCATATACCCTTCATCCAGCTTCTCATGGTGTTAACATCTTACATAACCATGGCCCATGTATCAGCATCAAGAAATTAACACTGGAACAGTGAAATTAACTAAACTATAGAATTTATTCAGACTTCGCCAGTTTTTCCACTAATATCCTTCTTCTGTTCCAGGATACCACGTTGCATTCAGTTGTCATGTCTCATTCTCCTTTGATTCTTTAACAGTTTCGCAGTCTTCCCTAGCTTTTTCATGACCTTGACACTTTTAAATGCACTGGTCAGATATTTCCTTCACTGTCCCCCAATTTAGGTTATCCGGTATTTTCTCATGATTAGATGGAGTTTATGGATCTTGTAAAACAATATCCCTGAAGAGAGGTGCATTTCTCATTGCATCATGTCAGGGAGTCCATGATGTCAGCCTGTATTACTGGTGATATTAATCTTGATCAGTTGGTTAAGGGAGTGTCTGCCAGGTTTCTCCTGTTACTACAGTTACTATTTTTTCCTTTCCATATTCTGTTAGATGAGAGTCACTAAGTTCAGTCCACACTTTTGGCCACTTAAGCACTTCATTATTTTCTGGCAGTATGTGATATTCCAAACTCATCTTGTATTTTCCCTGCCCCTGCCCTAGAATCAGCTATTTCTCCAAGAATTCCTGCTTCATTTTACTGGAGAATGTTATGTAGAAACCAAGATCTGGGTGCTAAGTGTGCTTCATGTTATGATCAGCTTAAATGTTAAAGAACACAACTATTATCATAGCTTTGTGATTTATTTCCTCATCTCTTTATTCCTGTATCTTCCCATTGAACAAGATCCTACCTTGAATCTTTCCAACACATCCTCATTTATTTACTCACTCATTCATTATTCAATATTGAGCTCCTACTATGTGTCAGGTACTCTTGTATTTGACACTGGGAATGCAGTTGTCCTCTTGATAGTGTATGTACACATTCTCTGAAGTAATACTTGATGAGATGAAAAAGATAGATAGGAATTAGTCAGGAAAATGGAAAAGGGTGGAGGGTGAGGTTAAAAAAAAAAAAGAAATGCATGTGCTCCCCAGAGCATGCACCCAGAAGGACACTTAAATAACTGGGATAGTTATTTTTTAATTCTATTATTGAGTAGATAATATTTTATATTTGAGAGTAGCCCCAATCTCTCACCAGTTGTACTCAATTTTTTAAAAATATTTATTTATTTATTTGGCTGTGCCGGGTCTTAGTTGCAGCACACGGGATCTTTGCTGCGGCATGCGGATCTAGTTCCCTGACCAAGGATCGAACCCGGGCCCCCTGCATTGGGAGCGTGGAGTCTTAACCACTAGACCACCAGGGAAGTCCCTGTACTCAATCTGAGAGTGGGTAGGGAAAATATAAAATCTCCAACTACACGATAATTCTATATAAAATAAACTAATGACCAAAAGAATAAAACACCAAAACCAATGAGAAACGCTAACCAACTATGTGTCCTAGAGTAATTCTGTGTTAATTCAAATCAATTAATATAGAGAGAGTAACCACTATGTCATGTTTACAACACACCACAGCTGTGTGCACACCAGCTGTGTGCTGAGAATAGAGAAGCAAACAAGGAAGTCACAGCCCTTTTAAGCAGCTTCAATCTGGTGTGATAAGCACCACAGAAGGGAAGTGTATGGAGCTATAGGGCATATAGTGAGGGATTTAACCACCTTGGTGGTCACAAAAGCATCCTAGAGAGTGTGGCACTAACATGGAGGCTTGAAGGAAGAGCAGGAACTAGTGAAGAGAAGAAACCAAGATCTGGGTGCTAGATGTACTACATCTTGTGATCAGCTTAAACCTCAAAGAACTCATCTATTATCATAGTTTTGTGATTAATTCCATAATCCCTTTACCTACTCTTTATCTTTCCACTGAACAGGATTCTACGTTCTCTTCAATAGCCCTTCATTCATTAATTCATTCACTCATTCGATATTTATTGAGGAGAGAGGAAGGAAAAGCATTCTGCATTTGAGAACAGCCTGTGGGAAGGCCAGGATGAAAAAGGGCACGGTGTGTGCTTAAGGAACAGAAGGAAATGCATTTTACCAAGAGAGAAAAGAGCAAGAGAAAGAAAGGCAAGAAATGAGGCTGGAGACTTGGGAAAACACCAGGTCCCATAGCTCCTTCCAAGTCAGTTGAGGGTTTGGGGCATTTTTCCAAGTACAGTGGAGAGCCATGGAAGGCTGCTAAGCCAATGAGTGACCAGACTGGGTCACCTGGCTGCAGTGGGGAGTATAGGTAGGAAGGGAGTGAAGCATTAACCTCTGTAAGGCTTAGTAAGGTTAGTTTTCTTCCTGTCCCACAAAACTGGGGTGAGGAATAAACAAGGGTACACATATAAATTCCCTGGAATGATGTTTGCCACATGATAGGCAATCAGAAATTTTTAATACCTTCTTTAGTCCAACAATATTAATTGTTTTTCATCTATTCTCATTTTTCTCTTTATTCCCATAACTATATTTTGGTGGGGGGGGGGGAATTAACCATTTAAACTTTTTGCAGCAATTAAACTTGATTACTGAGCTAAACACAGTGAACAAACATGAATAGGACATGAGTTCTTCCTTAAGGCATAATCACAATGAGCCATAATATACTGTGATATGACCTACACTGATGACATGAGCCAAAGCTCATAGGGAAGAATGACATCCTTCACCACTCTGTCCTTAATGTTAGGCAATATGTGTGGCACAGAGGACTTCAACACAGATTTCTCGACCAAATGAATGCATTCTCTGGGAGCTTAGAGGATGAAGCAGGAGGCCTGGGTGCACTGTAAATTCAGTCTCTTAGGATTTAATACAAGCTCATTGAGGACTATGGCTTTCTTTCTATATATTTTATTGATTAATGTTTAGAACTACTGTTAATATGCTTTATTTTTTATGAAAGTTTTTCTTAGTGATTAGTCACATTTTCAAATCAAAACTTTCCTATCAAGAAACACTGTGTAATAACATGAAAACATCAAATCTATACTGAGAGGCTGGTTTGATAACATTAAATTCCTAGTTATCTTTGTTATTTTCATCTGAGTCACAGAAAATATGAGGCAAATTTCATTCTCTATTGTTGACTTTTCTTACCACCTACCTGCATGCTGGCCACCTAACCTAACCCCTAGCTGATGTGTGTTTAGATAATCAAATTATTTTTATTCTTAGTCTGAGCAATACACCAGTGAACTTGTATGAGAACTGTGTAATGTCAGTAAAGTAAATGACTATGGGGTTATAACTAACATGGCTCCCTCTAATTAATATATGTAGTTCTCCCAGTTTCTATGCTAATGTATTTTATTTTTGAAGCAAGCTGAAAAATGAGGTGAGTAATCATAATGGTTTTGGGAACACTTAACATTATTGTGGGAAAATTAAAGGCTAAACCTGTTTCATTCCTGTGTTTACAGTTCTTCAGAGTCTTCTGGTGGAATTTACCTTGGTCAAATTGCTTACTTTTTCTTAAAGAGTTTTAACTATTTCAGATGAAAGCCATGACAGGCTATTCTCAACGTGTTAAAGTCTGAGTCAGTGGCTCCATGAGTGACAGCTGTCGTGCACTGGTATGATCACTGAGGGAGGACAAATGCGCTTTGAACACCTACACATGCCCCTCAGGGAAGAAATCATTTTAAAGAAAACTTGAAAACTAATTCTGATACTGTTAGCAAAATTCTATTGTTTTTATGCATTTGAAAGTACTTTTATTATAAAACCCAAACTCAAACTAAGAGATTTAAAAGTACAGAGAATGTGGAAGAGGAAACAAAAGTTCCTATTTCCCAATTCAGTTTCACAATCCCATAACCCAGTTGTCATTGTTAACAGTTTCTTGTTAATTTCTCCTTCCAGAAATGTTTCTCCTCATACAACTACATATGTGAAGCATCTAGTATATATTTTAACACAAATAGGATCATCCTATACACAATTTTGTAATTTTCATTTTTCACTTAAAATTAGGTCAATACATTTAGATCTTTATCTTCCTTTTAGTGCCTGTATAGCAGGGGTCCCCAACCCCCGGGCAGTGTACCGGTACCAGTCCACAGCCTGTTAGGAACCAGGCCGTACAGCAGGAGGTGAGAAATAGTTCAAAATATTATGTTTATTTTTGGAACAAGGACACCTAAGTTTTATTGTTTTCCCTTTACCTGTGATTCTGAAAAACTGTTTTACCGGAACCATCAGTTTGTTTCCTTTCTGGATATGTAATATTCATACTAGTCCCAACTATGACTAAAAACTCTGGTAGTTGCATGATCACCAATTTTTTTTAATTGATGAGAAACTATTTTGTTTTTCCATTTCCCTCTATTTAGCATAATGATAATGATAATAATCATTATTATCAAGATATTGTATCTTTACTTGACTGATAAGGAAATCTATATGTGAAAAGGTGAAGCACCTTTTCTAAAATCATATTAGTGGTGCAGCTGGGAATGAACCTAGGTCATTGTAATAAGCCTAAGTTCTTACGGTTAATTAATTAATTCTAAAGCATTGGGTCAAAGTTTTGTTACATCGGGCTTATCGGTAGGAAAATCTTTGGTCATGGTTGTCTGTTGTCCGTCTGAGAGACTAAACTTGTAGAACAAAACAGGATATAAAGAGACAATGTGAGGAGAACTAAAATATTGTTGCTTCTCCATTCTTTTCCAGCTCAATTTCATGGTTCTATAATGTAATATGATTAAATGCCATATTAAGATAAGAAGTTAGTAGATAGAAGGAACCACAGAAATCTTGCTAGTGGGTAAAAGAGAACACAGAAAGCTTCTTGCAGGAAGCTGAACTTGACCTGTGAGATGAAGGAAAGGAAAGATCTTTTGTGAAGACTCTGATAGTTTAGAATTAGTTCACAAAACTGGTTGTGCATCAGAATCACCTGGGGAGCTTAGTAACTACTCAATACTCAGACCTGACCCAAGGAGACTCAGATTCAGTTGGCAGAAAGTGGGGCCTGGGAATACGATGTATCACATCAGATGTAGCTGATGTAATAAGCCTTCAGACCTCTTTTGGAAAACAGGCTTAGGGCACTATTCATGTTTTGGTTCTTTTCGTTTTAACCTTTAATCTTTGGCATTTTTTTAAAAGTTTTGATGTCGTTCTCTCTTGTCATCAGGGTTTTCTTCTGGTTTGTTTTTTTTTTTAAATACATACAAGGTAATGTCTCTTCTTTAATAGAAGCCAAGATTCTGATTCATTCTTTAGCAATTATCATATTAGGTTATTGTAATATCTTTTATGCCAAATAAGATGAAACTCTATTTTTGATGTTTTTGTTGGAAATGAAAATGGATAAGCCTCCTAGAGATACGATTTAGGGTTACTTGATATACTAATATTTACATTTTCTTTATTTATTTTTATTTATTTATTTTTGTCTGTGTTGGGTCTTCGTTTCTGCGCGAGGGCTTTCTCCAGTTGCGGCAAGCGGGGGCCACTCTTCATCGCGATGCGCGGGCCTCTCACTGTCGCGGCCTCTCTTGTTGCGGAGCACAGGCTCCAGACGCGCAGGCTCAGTAGTTGTGGCTCACGGGCCTAGTTGCTCCGCAGCATGTGGGATCTTCCCAGACCAGGGGTCAAACCCGTGTCCCCTGCATTGGCAGGCAGATTCTCAACCACTGCGCCACCAGGGAAGCCACATTTTCTTTAAATATTAAAGTTTTTGCCACTAAACTACACCAGTAGTATTTGGTTGAATCCTCCTTTTTAGTACAGAAATGACTGCCTCATGGAATCAATGTTTGGTACAGCTTTGAAAACTGGATGGATACTCCAGTGACTTACCAAAAGAATGATTTCTCCAAGGAGTGAACTGTTACTATTTGGCATTTATCAGAACTTCCTACAAGCATCTAGACGGCTTTTAGATCCTTCTTTCTCCATTTCTCCAATCCTACAGTGCACTAAGCAGGGTTTCCCACAGCTGTATTAAGGATTTGCACATTGGGCCTCTTATATGCTTCAATCTCAATAGGAAATTCATTTGTTCATTTAACAGCCTTTTTGAACATATACTATATCCTAGGCACCAGAAATACAAAGGTTAACATGACAGACACCATACCTGCTTTAACGGTGTTTATGGTCTGATGTAAAAGAAAACATAATTATATAATCTGGTATAGTAATTTTTTTTTTTTTTAGGAAGCAAATGCTCACCTCCTTTCTTTCTTTTTTTTTTTTAATATTTATTTATTTATTTATTTGGTTGTGTCAGGTCTTAGTTGCAGCAGGCGGGCTCCTTAGTTGCGGCTTGCCGGCTTCTTAGTTGCAGCACATGGGCACCTTAGTTGCAGTACGTGGGTGCCCTAGTTGCGGCAGGCAGGCTCCTTAGTTGTGGCTCACCGGCTCCTTAGTTGTGGCATGTGAACTCTTAGTTGCAGCATGCATGTGGGATCTAGTTCCTGGACCAGGGATTGAACCTGGGCCCCCTGCATTGGGAGCGTGGAGTCTTAACCACTGCACCACCAGGGAAGTCCCTGGTAGAGTAATTTTTTTTTTTTTTTATAATAACAGTTCATGTCTTTTTTTTTTTTAATTTATTTATTTATGGTTGTGTTGGGTCTTCGTTTCTGTGCGAGGGCTTTCTCTAGTTGCGGCAAGCGGGGGCCACTCTTCATCGCGGTGCGCGGGCCTTCTCACCATCGCGGCCTCTTTTGTTGCGGAGCACAGGCTCCAGACGCACAGGCTCAGTAATTATGGCTCACGGGCCCAGTTGCTCCGTGGCATGTGGGATCTTCCCAGACCAGGGCTCGAACCCATGTCCCCTGCATTGGCAGGCAGACTCTCAACCACTGCGCCACCAGGGAAGCCCCGCTGGTAGAGTAATTTTATCAGGCAGAGTTCTACCAGAGAAAGAGCAAAAATATCATATATATATATATATGTACACACACACACACATAGAGAGAGAGAGAGGGAGGGAGAGAGAGAGAGAAAGGGAGAGAGAGATTAATTGCAAGGAATTGACTTACACAGTTGCAGGGGCTGGCTAGGAAAGACCAAAATCCACTGGACAGGCCATAAGGAAGGGAAGTCTGGAAATTCTCAGCAGGAGGTGATGCTGCAGCTCACAGGTAGAATTTCTTATTTTTCAGGGGAACTTCAGTACTGCCCTCAAAGCTTTTAAACTACTTGAATCAAACCCATTCAGATTATGGAGAATAATTTCCTTTACATAAAGTCAACTGATTATAGATGTTGTTCACATCTATAAAACACCTTCATAGCAACACCTAGATTAGTGTCTGATTGATTAATGGGATACTATAGCCTAGCCAAGGTGATACATAAAACTGATCATCACAGTAATGTTTAGAAAATGCTATCGTGGAGAAAGAATAAAATGCCAAGGACCCACAAAGTAGGGCATCTATCTTAGTCTAAGGGGAGTCAGGTATTTCCCGAAAGAGATGACAATTAACATGAGAATGAGCAAGATAAAGAGGTGGATAGAGAATATATTCTGAAATGTGGAAACAGTGTAAGCAAAGGCCAGAAAGAGAGCACTAAAATCTCTTCTAATCAGATTTTTTTTCTGGCTTCCTTTTTCACAACAATTACAAGGTGATGGCTGTTCAACAGAAACCAATATGTTACTCTTTTTTTTGGTAACCATTATATTAATTTATTGTAATGTCTTTAGTGCTGAATCAGATAATACTCTATTTTCATATTTTAATTAGCATTTCCAATTATCAGTGAGATGAAGCACCTTTTCATATATTTATTTGACATTCAGATTTAGAATGTAGATTGCCTGTTTTTAACCTCTGCACATTAGGGGTAGTTTTCTTTTCCTTATTGACTACATATGATTTGGATATTACCAGAAATCCTTTGTCTTTATATGCATTGCAGATATATCTCCCAGAGAACATCATTCCAACCTAGGAGGTACTTTGTAGGCTACAGTTGCAGGTGAGTGCAAGGGGACCTCGTTAAATCAGAGAGTGCTGGGGTGACCTGGATGCCAGGCTCAAGTCTCACTTCTAGGACAGAGCCCCCATACTGAGCAGGAACAATAGGGGCACAGGAAAGGAAAAGGGAACGGAGACAGCCCCTCTCACAGAGCACTGTATTTTTTAACAATTCAAATAAATGACAGAAGAGGGAGCTCTAAAATCCTTAAGCTAGGAAATCTACACTGACCATCCTCCCTTCTAGCACAGGCAAACTCACCTCGTTGAAATATAATATAAGCAATAGAAAAGAAAAGTAGTCAAACCCACTCAAAATTATTATCAGAAAAAAACGAAAATTAGGATCAGAATAACATTCTTTCAAGCAGTGAAAACAAGCCAGAACAACATGCCCACAAAATAAAGAAAAACTGTATGCTACTATTTTAAACAAACAAGCTAAAAGAAATTAAGAAAATAATAGAAGTTTAAAAGAACAACTTAAATTAGAATCAAAATAACCCAGAAATAATATCGGAGAAAAGAAAAGATTTGAAAATGGAACTTACAAAAACAAGGAATGTGTTAGAAATTTAAAAATATATATCTTTAGAAATGAAGACTAAACTAGAAGTAATACATTGGTGAATAAATGGAAAGGAGGGATATTTTTAATTACAAAGGATTTAAGGGAATGCTCTGGTGCTCCAGTGGTTAGGACTCTGTGCTTTCACTGCCAAGGGGCTGGGTTCAATTTCCTGGTAGGGAACTAAGCCGCATGGCACAGCCAAAAAAAAACCAAAACGGATTTAACAGAAAGTGACACAGAACATTAGCAAACTGTTAGTGTGTATGCGTGTGTGTGTAAATCTCCAAAGAAGAAAACCAAAGCAACTGAACACACCAGAATACTAAAAAACAATCACTGAAGAAAACCATTCCAAAATAAAAGATAACTCAAAATTACATATTGAAAAGATACACTGTATACTCTGGAAAATCAACCCAGAATGATTGCCATCAAGGCATACTGTAGTAAAATAATTAGAATTCAAAGAAAAAGAGAAATGCATTAAAAAATAGATATTCAATAACAAAAAGTTTTAAAGCCTCTTTCAGCTAGAAAGTGTTAAATTATGCTATCAAACAACCCTTGGATTAAAGCACAAATACAGATACAATTAGAGAATTTTTGTTAAAAGAACATTAGTGAAAACAACATTTCAAAATCCATGGGATACAGCTATTGAAGTTACCAGAGTCAAATTATAGCACGAAGTATCTATATCAATTCAAATAAAAGTGTAAATTTAACACAACATATTAGAAGTTATGACCAATTCAACTATACAAAATGAAGCAATTAGAGGATTAAGAATTGTAAAGAAAGAGATAAACCTATCTCTATTTGCAGATAATAAAATTAAGTGTCTGGAAATCCAAAAGAACAAAAGGACTATGCTTTAATAAAATAACAAATTAATTGTAAAGTCAGTGTACAAAATCAATAATCCCAAGTTTAAACAAAAGGTAGTTAAGAGATATAATGGATGAGAAAAATCCATCTAAAATAGGAAGAAAAACAAAAGAAATATAGAGAAAAAAATGAGAAAAGAGAAACAAAGAGAGAAAGAAGAAAAAGAAAATACTTAGAACAAGAAATAGCCACAGCCTAATAAGTCACAACATAGGTTTGAACAAATGGAAATTTTCCTTCTTTCCTGAGTTGAAAGACTTAACATTAAATCTGTTAGTTTTCCCTAAATTAATTTATAAGTTTCCAATTAAAATATCAGCATATATTTTTTACAAGCTAGATAAGTTCATCATAAAGCTAATTTAGTAGAACCAAGAAATAAGAAAAACCCTAAAAAAGAACAAAGTGGAGGCTGGCCCTATCAAATATAAAAACATATTTAAAAGCCTCTAAAACAGTAAGTATAGTATTGATGCACAGATAGTCAGACAGTCTAATGATATAAAATAGAAAATACAAAAATAAACCCAATAGCATATGGTAATTTGTGTGACAAAAGCAATAATTCAAATAAGTAGAGAAAAGATAGGTTTTTAAAATGTGGTATTGAGATAAGTGGATAGCTTAATAGAAAAAGATAAAGTTCGATCCATTTCTCACACCATAAACTCCAAATGAATCAAATGTCTAAATAGAAGTGACAACACCATAGAACTACTACAGGAAAGCTGAGGAGAATTCCTCTACAACTGCAAGTAGAAAAAACTTTCCTTACTATGACTAAAAATTCAGAAACAATGAGAAAAGACTGAGCTATCTAATCTCATATAAATAAAACTTTTGCATGAAGAAAAAAAACCATGAAAGCAAGGTTTAAAAAAAAACGGAAAACTAGGGAAATGTTTATAACTTACATCACAGATAAAGGGTTGATATCCTTAATAAAGAGTGTCTAGGGGCTTCCCTGGTGGCGCAGTGGTTGAGAATCTGCCTGCTAATGCAGGGGACACGGGTTCGAGCCCTGGTCTGGGAAGATCCCACATGCCGCAGAGCAGCTAGGCCCATGAGCCACAATTACTGAGCCTGCGCGTCTGGAGCCTGTGCTCAGCAACAAGAGAGGCCGCAATAGTGAGAGGCCCGCACACTGAGATGAAGAGTGACCCCCGCTTGCCACAACTAGAGAAAGCCCTCGCACAGAAACAAAGACCCAACACAGCCATAAATAAATAAATAAATAAATAAATAAAGATGGGGGAAAAAAAAAACACTTGTCTTCTGCTTATTCTCAACATCAAAAAAACATGGAAATTTATTTTAAATAAACAAATAAAGAGTGTCTAAAAATAAAGAATTTTGATCCACCTCCTAGAGTAATGAAAATAAAAACAAAAGTAAACAAATGGGACCTAATTAAACTTAAAAGCTTTTGCACAGCAAAGGAAACCACACACAAAACAAAAAGACAACCCTCAGAATGGGAGAAAATATTTGCAAACAAAGCAACACGACAAGGGATTAATCTCCAAAATATACACACAGTTAATGCAGCTCAATATCAAAAAAACAAATAACCCAATCAAAAAATGGCCAGAAGATCTAAATAGACATTTCTCCAAAGAAGACATACAGATGGCCAAAGAGCACATGAAAAGATGCTCAACATCACTAATTATTAGAGAAATGCAAATCAAAACTACAATGAGGTATCACCTCACACCAGTCAGAATGGCCATCATCAAAAAAATCTACAAACCATAAATGCTGGAGAGGGTGTGGAGAAAAGGGAACCCTCCTACACTGTTGGTGGGAATGTAAATTGGTACACCCACTATGGAGAACAGTATGGAGGTTCCTTAAGAAACTAAAAATAGAACTACTATATAACCCAGCAATCCCACTCCTGGGCATATATCTGGAAAAAAACATAATTTGAAAAGACATATGCACCCCAATGTTCACTGCAGCACTATTTACAATAGCCAAGACATGGAAGAAACCTAAACATCCATCAACGGAGGAATGGATAAAGAAGATGTGGCACATATACAATGGAATATTACTCAGCCATAAAAAACAAAATAATGCCATTTGCAGCAACATGGATGGACCTAGAGATTGTCATACTGAGTGAAGTAAGTCAGACACAGAAAGACAAATATCATATGATATCACTTATATGTGGAATCTAAAAAAAGGGTACAAATGAACTTATTTACAAAACAGAAGTAGAGTCATGGATGTAGAAAACAAACTTATGGTTATCAGGGGAGGGAGAGGGATAAATTGGGAGATTGGGATTGACACATACACACTACTATATATAAAATAGATAACTAATAAGAACCTACTGTATAGCACAGGGAACTCTACTCAATACTCTGTAATGGCCTATATGGAAAAAGAATCTAAAAAAAAAAAAGAATGGTTATATGTATATGTATAACTGATTCACTTTGCTGTACACCTGAAACTAACACAACATTGTAAATCAACTATACTCCAATAAAAATTTTTTTCAAAAATAAATAAAAATAAAGAAGAAAACCAACAATGTTGGAGAAGAATGGGCTGACATAGACAATTCTCAGAGAAAGAAATGCAAACAGACCTTAACAGATGAAAGGTTCCTAGCGTGACTCATAACAAGGGAAAAAGGTACAAATTAAAATCTATTGAGACAACATTATTCACCTATCAGATGAGCAAAATTTCAAAGTTTGACAGCATGCTCTGTTGTCTAGGCTGAGCAGAACAGGCACTCTCATTCATTGCTAGGAAAGATTCCTAGCCTTCAAAGAATGAACTGTAATACACACAACAAACCTGATGAGTCTAAAAAAAATTATGCTGAGTAAAAGAAACAAGACACAAAAGAGTACATCTTGTATGATTCCATTTATGTAAAATACTAAAACTGGCAAAAACAAAACTATACAGAAAGAAAGTAGATCAATGATTGACAGTTCTGGGGATTAACTGCAAGAGAATACATTTAAGGCTAAGAAAGTAATCTATATCTTGATTGTAATGGTGGTTATATTTGTCAAAACTTGTCAAATTATAAAATGAATGCATTTACTTTTATATAAATTATACATCAATAAAGTTGATTTTTTAGAAAAAAATATTAGAAGAGTTAAATAGAATAAAGAAAGGAAGGAAAGGGGAAGGGAAGGGAGGGAAGGGAGGGAAGGGAGGGAGGGAGGAAGAAACAAACAAACTTGGTTCATACCAAACAAAACAAGAAAAAAAGGAAAAGAAACAAAGATCAGATGAGACAAAAGCAAAATAAAGAGAAGACAGAAGACAAACTACATCAGAAATTATACTATGTAAATGGACTAAATATTCCAATTAAAGACAAAGATTGTAGGACTGTCTAAAAAAACAAGACCTAACTATATGCTATTTGTAAATGTGAAAGTAAAAGAATGGGAAAAGATATGCCATGAAAACACTAACCACAATGCATTTATGTGGCAATATTAATATAAGCAAGCTTTAAGGTAAGGAGTACTACTAGTGATAAAGGACATTTCAAGATCTTAAAATAGGTAAATTCAACACTAAGAAAAAAAATCCTAAATTTTAAATCTACTAATAGCATAATTCAAAAAGGTACATGCACCCCTATGTTCATAGCAGCACTAATCACAATAGCCAAGACATGGAAACAACCTAAATGTCCATTAACAGATGAATGGATAAAGAAGATGTGGTACATATACACATGGAATACTACTCATTTCGAAGAATGAAATAATGCCATTTACAGCAACATGGATGGACCTAGAGATTATCATACTAAGTAAGTCAGAAAGAGAAAGACAGATACCATATGATAACACTTACATGTGAAATCTAAAATATGGCACAAATGAACCTACCTACGAAACAGAAAAAGACTCACAGACATACAGAACAGACATGTGGTTGCCAAGGGGGAGGGAGCTGGGGGAAGGATGGAGTGGGAGGCTGCGGTTAGCAGATGCAAACTATTACATATAGAATGGATAAACAACAGGTCCTACTGTATAGTACAGGGAACTATATTCAATATCCCATGATAAACCATAATGGAAAAGAATATAAAAAAGAATGTATATATATATGTATAACTGAATCACTTTTCTATACAGCAGAAATTAACACAACATTGTAAATCAACTATACTTGGATTTTTAAGAAAGTAAAAAATAAATTAATTAAAAGTCTTCCAAATATTAAAAAAGAAAAATAATTACAAAATACCTAAATATTTGGAAATTAAGCAATGCATTTGTAAATAACCCATGCATCAAAAAAGAAATCATAATGAAAAATTGAAAATATTTTGAATGGAAAATAAAAATATGGCATAGCAAAATTTGTGGACTAGAGCTGAAAACGATTATGGAAAAAAATTACAACACTCTGTCTCTGTCTCTGTTTCTGTCTCTCTCTCTCTGTCTCTGTCTCGCTCTCTGTCTCTCTGTCTCTGCCTCTCTCTCTCTGTCTCTCTGTCTCTGTCTCTCTCTCTCTTTATAGATATAGATAGATAGATAGATAGATAGATAGATAGATAGATACCTTTTTTTTTTTTTTTGGCCATGCCGTGCAGCATGTGGGATCTTAGTTCCTTGACCAGGGATCAAACCTGCGCCCCTTGCAGTGGAAGCATGGAGTCTTAACCACTGGACCACCAGGTAAGTCGTAGATATATGTATTTTAAAAAATGAAAGATTGAGAATGTTTCCTTAGCTTCCATCTCAAGAAGCTAGAAAAAAAAGAACATAAATTAAACACAAAGAAAGAAGAAAGAGGGCTTCCCTGGTGGCACAGTGGTTGAGAATCCGCCTGCCAATGCAGGGGACACAGGTTCGAGCCCTGGGCTGGGAAGATCCCACATGCCAGGGAGCAACTAGGCCTGTGAGCCACAATTACTGAGCCTGCGCGTCTGGAGCCTGTGCTCCGCAACAAGAGAGGCCGCGAAAATGAGAGGCCCGTGCACCGCGATGAAGAGTGGCCCCCACTTGCCGCAACTAGAGAAAGCCCTCGCACAGAAACGAAGACCCAACACAGCCATAAATAAATAAATAAAATAAATTTTAAAAAAAAGAAAGAAAGAAGAAAGAATAAAATAATAAAGATAAGAATAGAAAGTAATGAAATAGAAAGCAGATAGAAAATAGAGAAAATCAAAAAGCTGAAAGTTGATTCTTTGAGATTAATATAATTACAAGCCCCTAGCAACATTGAGCAAGATATCTAATATCAGGAATAAAAAGGGGAACATCACTAGAGATCCTACATATATTAAAAGATAATAAGAGGATATTATGAATAATTTTATGCCAGTAATTTTGATAATTTAGATAAAATAAATTCCTTGAAAAAGACAAGTTACCAAAATTTACATGAGAAAATGAAAAATCTGAATAGTGCTATATCTGATAAAAAACTTGAATATATAATTTAAACCCCTCCTACTCCAAGAAGGAAGAAATATCACCAATCAAAGAAAAATTATATCAGAGGGAAAAAATGAACATTTCCCAACTCATTTAATGAACCTGGTATAATTCCACCAAAACACGTAAGGACATTACAAGGAAAGCAAAATACAGGCAAATATATCTCATGAATGTGGACTCAGTAATCCTAAACAAACAAACAAAAAATCAAAATAAAAACAATCAATATGGAAAAAATAATAATAATCATGACCAGATGGTATTTATTCCAGGAATACAAGGTTGGTTTTACATTCAAAATTCAATGTAGGGACTTCTCTGGTGGTGCAGTGGTTAAGAATCCGCCTGCCAATGCAGGGGACACAGGTTCGATCCCTGGTCCGGGAAGATCCCACATGTCGCGGAGCAACTAAGCCTGTGCGCCACCACTGAGCTTGTGCTTTAGAGCCCACAGGACACAGCTACTGAGCCCGCGCACCACAACTACTGAAGCCCGTGTGCCGAGAGCCCGTGCTCAGCAACAAGAGAAGCCACCGCAATGAGAAGCCCAAGCACCGCAATAAAGAGTAGCCCCCGCTCGTCGCAACTAGAGAAAGCCTGCACGCAGCAAGGAAGAGCCAGAGCAGCCAGAAATAAATAAATAAATAAATTAATTAATTAATTAATTAATTAAAATTCAATGTAATTCCCTACATTAGCAAAATAAATGAAAAACACCATATGATGAGTATATACCATTATTCAATAATAGAAACCAAGGCTCCTTCCAGAAAGGACTGAATCTAGGGCTGGGACAGGGAAAATAAGTAACATAAACCTGGATTATATTGTAATGCCAGACAGTAAGGAAATACTCGAAAAATAGAGGCTTGTCAAAAGGACAGTAGCCCAACTGAAAGAGCTCACAATGGCCAAAGCTGGAACAATCTGAGCAACAATGTAAGTGATATAATATTGTATTATAACGTAAATTATAAAGTAAATGAGTTCATACTGACATAAATAATAAATGATTTAATAAATAAAGAGAGAGAAGAGACAAATATTTCTTACAGAAGAATTCCAAACAATATATCTAAATACTACTGTTGGGAAAGGAAGTCTCATGCACGCAATCCATCCACCCCCACTGGGCCACTAAGAGTGGGCCTTGGGCCTGTAACACCTCCTTAGCAAGAGATAAAGAGCCCTCACAGCCGTGCCAGGCTTATTGCCTGTGTGAGAATATTTCTCCCGATCTCAGACTCAGTGAGTGTTTCTTTGTTCTGCTTAAGCATGTATATCAATAGCCAACACCTCCAGTTTTCAGTATTTCAGACTCCATAGGGGAGGTGGGGAGGAATCCTTCTTCTGTGGCAGGAGAGGGGTACATGTAGGCCAGTTGCCCTGAGTCAGATGGGGGCACCAACCAGCCATGAGGGACCAACGCACAGTATTGGAGCTGATCTTGTTTGGTCTCTTCTCTCTGTGAGTAAAGCGTTGTTCCGTCCAGTGCTTGACTGTGTTGTGATTTCCTTGGTGACTCTGATACGCAGCTGCAGTGGGCAGAAGTGTCTGGACTTTTATTCCTGGTGGCTGGCATTGTGATGATCTTTGCTATTCTTTGTAGTTGGAGTCCTGCCCTGGGATTGGTCACCGGTACACAGTGTTCTGCTCAACAACTACCCCCTCTAGGAGATGGAGCTTAATATCCCTCCTTTTGTGTGAGCTGGACTTCCGAAGAACACCATATGGAAAGCAAAAAACAGTAACTTTACAGTGGAGAGACCTGGCAGACACTACTGGGACGAAGTAATCAAGGTTAACGTACTAGTGATAGCTCATGTTGATAGTACATGCCCTGATTTGATGAGAACAGCACTTCACTTCTGTGATATTCTTCCCCAAATCCTAAAGCTCCAATATAAACATGAGGAAAGCATTAGACAAATCCAAATTGAGAGGCATTCTACAAAATATCGACTAGAACTCTTCAAAATTCTCAAGGTCACTTAAAAAAGACAAAACGAAAACAAATGCCTAAAAAAAAAAGAAAGAAATAACTGTCCACAACACTGTAAACCAACTATACTCCAATAAAAAGTAATTAAAAAAAAATAACACATGGACTTAAAAGCCAATCAAAACTGAAGCAAATGATTGGCAATTTAATAAAAAGAAAGAAAGAAAAGAAAGGAAGGAAGGAAGAAAGGAAAGAAAGAAAGAAAGAAAGAAAGAAAGAAAGAAAGAAAGAAAGAAAGAAAGAAAGGAAAGAAAGAAAGAAAGAAAGAAAGAAAGAAAGAAAGAAAGAAAGAAAGAAAGAAAGAAAGAAAAGAAAAGAAAAGAAAAGAAAAGAAAGAAAGAAAGAGAGAAAGAAAGAAAGGAGGGAGGCAGGGAGGGAGGAAAGAAAGAGGGAGGGAGGGAGGAAAGAAAGAGGGAGGGAGGGAGGAAGAAAGAAACTCACAGACCAGAGGAGACTAAAGAAACATGATGACAAAATGTAATGTGGTATCCTGGATTGCATCTTGGGACAGAAAAAGGACATTAGTGAAAAAACTGGTGAAATTTGAAAAATGTCTAGAGTTTAGTTAATAGTAACATACCAACCTTAATATCTTAGTTTTGACTAATGTAACCTGGTTATGTAAGATGCAAAACTAGGCAAAAGGGGGTGAAAAGTACACAGGAACTCTCTGTACTATCTTTGTAACTTTGCTGTAAATCTAAAATTATTCCAAAATAAAAAGTTTATTTTAAAAATGGGTGGATGCATGGAAAGAACTGGAATGAGCTTATTTTGCATACTGCTTTACAGCAAAAAGATACTCTTCAATATCAAAAAGAGTGTAATGTGCATGTTTTCCACAAAAGTTTTCTAATTTACAATACTTTCCTTATAAATCAAAAGATGTGGCAAGTTCAGTTTCACCATGACCTAGAAGAAAAGGATGAACATGTAATCAAGGATCATGTCGCACAGCTTGAATGACTGCAATTATTTTTTAAATGATCTGTGTTTTAAATTAGCTTCATTGAAATGTCTTAGATGGATGAACTCAGAATCATAGAGGAAAGTCAGACTTGCCCATCTCCTCTCCCTACAACACACATCTAGTGGGCTCAGAATATGGGCCTCTACCCTGATTTAACTTGTCTCTTCTCCATGACCATTAGACAAGTCACTTCTTCCTGAGGTGTCTAACCACTCAAGTCTGAAGGCCCCTGCAGTGCCAGCTGAAGACCTTGGAGCCCATATTGGTGGGCACAAAGTTGCTCTTCACCCTCCCCACCCCAACTGCTCAGCGACTGGCCAACAGGTGGCCAGGGTCATGCAAGTGGCAATGTTGCAGGCTCTCTTCTGGGCAGTGACATGAAAGAGAAAGGACTGTGAGTTTCTGATGTTAAGAGAGTCCAGGGGAGAAGACCCTATCCCAAGGGACTTTCATAAAAAGAATTAATGTTGTGGGTTGCATCACTTAACCAATTAAGTTTCTCTCCGAAACATAATCATCAAGACAGAAGATCATAAGAGCCATTAGAGGAAATTATCATACCAATCTTTGCTAGGAGCCCTCCCCAAAGAATGTCACAGAAAACCCAGAACCCAGTGAGATTCCTGGTTCCTGACTGTGGGGCACACACTCCACACACTCTTCCCTGCTCTTCCATCCCTTACAGTCAGTCCCTTCGGTGCCAGCAAGGGGCGACTGACAAAGGCCAGAAGAACCTCAGTGAATGTCGGGGTTACTCCCAGTCCCACTCTGAGGCACACAAGGAGTCTCTAGAGGTCACACCCCAAGGACAAGCATCAAATACACCTCCACAGGAAAATAAAAAATCCCCGTCTTATTTGGAAAAGGCCCAGAAAACAGGCTTTGCAACATCCTCTTTCGAAATGTTTACCGGAACCTCAGCACAGCTGTTCTTGGTGCTGTTCTTGGTCATAGGAACCATCTACCAAATCCTGGGTCACGTCATCCTGGGTTACCCCTACTTCTCAGCATTCCCTCAAGGCCTGGGACCTGGGCCAGAGCAATGACCACCACAGCTCAGGCCTTTTAGATCTGTCCCCACTCAGCAAATGGACCCCCTTCTCCAGGCCTCTTTCCTCTGCACTTTGAAGTTCAAAGCTGCCCGTGAACATGGATGGTATGGAAGCTCAAAAGCAAAAGTGCAGGAAGAGGTACCCAGGTCTGGGGATTTCAGGGTTTGCTCAGGTTTGGAGAGCCTGAGCCCCATCCCATGGGTCTAGTCCACCCAGAGGGCTTTCTGCTGGATACGGCTGAAGCAGGAAGGCTCATCATCTGCATCCTCAAGTACTGAGAAATCTGGGACTATCTTTCCTAGTGCTAAGTTGTTCGTTTACTTCAATACACTGTAGCCTACAACCACTGATGTATGTGCGCCCCCTCACCCCACCACCACACACACACACACAGAGTTCTTCCCATACATCCATCAGGGTAGAGGCCGCCCCTCCACAGGCCATTTGCACAGCGACCATGCGTCAGACCTCTGCGTGGGTAGGCCAGTCCACGCTAGTTCACCTACTGCCCCCTACCTGGACTAAAGAGCCTGACGCACTTCAGCCCATCTTCCAGCACCCTCCAGCAGAAGGCATGATGCACTGCAGGCCTGAAGTTTACCAAGCATCTGTATTCAGCTGAGGACAACCACTCTCACTGATTGCTCCCAGCCTCACCTGGGTCATGGTATTCTAAATTCACGCACCAGAAGGGGCTGGCTACCTCCCAGCCACCTCCCCAGAACTCATTCATTATGATTCCCAGAATCATTCTGGCAGAGGACCCGAGCACAGATGCCAACATATGCGGTCCTTACACACAGACCATCAAACTGTACGCTTGCCTTCACCTATTCTCAGCTGTGAACAAAGAATGTCGCCTGCCATGTCAGTAAACAAAGGGTGTTGCGGCCGTCAAGACATCAGCCTCTGCAGCCGCCCCAGTGGTGCACCCTGCAGAGGATTCAAGACGGAGAAAAACAGGATACTGGCTCTAGATAGTTAAGGTGCATACCAAAGGAATGATTTCATTAAGCCCAGACTCTTGCATCTTCCCATACAGAGAAAAACATTAAATTCATTAACTTGAGATGTCTGTTTTTTCTCTAATTAGCAGTAATCTTTTGATGTTTGGCTACCTCGGTCGGGGGGGCGGAGGGTTTGTGTTTGTTTGTTTTGCAAAACTCCTGTATATCCTGGCTCCTCCCTTACCTCTTCAGAATAGTTCCTCGGAGCTATCTGAGAACCTATCTCCCAGGCTTAGGTCCTCAGTAAGTCCACCAAACAAAACTTAATTCTCAACTTTTAGGTTGTGTGTTCTTTTTCAGTAGACACTGCAAATAAAACTTCTTTCTCGAGTGGACACTTTGCATGACTTGACCTGGCTCTGAGCAAATGTACGATGATACAGCACACCCTGCAGTCTCCTGGTGTGGGTTTCCTCCCACTGGCTCTTGGCCTGGAAGCAAAAGTAAGAATCCATGGTGGGGTCAAGACTGAGGACTCAGTGGGCTCGGGCAAGCAGGGGGATCTGACACCCCCAGCTCCTGGGAATAGTGCACCTAGGCATTGGGTTCTCACTGGGGTCTGCCAGTGTGCTGGCCATTGTTCCTTTGACGACTGCAGAGTGGTGCTGTTTTCATGCCTTTTTTGCCCCTCCCAGGATATGACCCAGAAAGGCAGATCCTTTCCAGAGGCTGGTGCTCAGCGAATGCTCCCAGAAAAAGCTCTATGAAAACTGATTTAATTCTTAGAAGACTCCTCAGTCTGAAATCTGCCTGCGCTGATGGTCCAGTGCTTCCTCAGATCCCCAAAATAAAAGCCACCCTGTCAGACCAGTGGGCTGCCAGACACCTAGGAGTAGTGAGTGCTAGAGCAACCTGTGTGGATACATTAGGTTTGGGTCTAGCAAGTTAAAACCATTTTGCTAGAGGACTTTCGTTAGATGGAGGAGTAGGAAGTGCTGGGAATTCACCTCCCCAGCTAGAGAGAGACAGTTGCCCTGGCAGAATCTGACTGAGGTAACCATTTTGGAATTTCGTTGACTCCATTAACATTATATAATGATCTTATTTGTTTTTGTTACAGCTTTTAACTTAAAGTCTATTTTGTCTGACATAAATGTAGCTACCCTTGCTCTCTTGATTTCCATTTTCATGGAATATCTTTTTCTATCCCTTCACGTTGAGCCTCTGTGTGTCCTTATAGCTGGACTGAGGAGTCTCGTAGGCAACGTATAGTTCGCTCTTATTTTCTTATCCATTAGGCCACTCTATGTCTTTTAATGGGAGAATTTAATCCAGTGCACTTAAAGTAAATATTGATAGGTAAGGATTTACAAATGCCATCCTACTGTTTTCTGGCTGTTTGTCGTTCCCTTGTTCCTTTCTTCCTCTCCTGCTGTCTTTGTGAACTGATGATTTTCTGTAGTGGTATGTTTTGATTCCCTTCTCTTCATCCTTTGTGTATCTACTGTAGGTTTTTCCTTTGTGGTTACCATGAGGCTTACACAAAACATCTTATAGATATTACAGTCTATGTTAAGCTGATAACTTCGAATTCGTATCGGATGTGATTTGTAATAAAAACTGTCTTCATCCCTTTTTCTGTCAGAGCTCTTAAAACCCTGGGACTCGCCTGTGATGAAAGGTGTCTCTTGTTATGTTAATGAGCTGACTTGTGAAATGCACCTAAGGATGGGGGCTTGTTGCCTGGAGAAACAAACAGGTGATTAGAGGGTTGGTACTTTCCAGTCCCATCCCCCTGACCTCAAGGGAGAGGGAGGGGCTGGAGGTTGACTCAACCACCAATTGCCAATGATTTAATCAACTATGCCTATACAATAAAGCTGCCATAAAATCCGAAAGGGTAGCTTCAGAGAGGTTCTGGGTTGGTGAACACATGGAGATTTGAGGACAATGGTGCTCAGAGGGGGCATGGAAGCTCCATGCCCTTTCCCCATATCCTTTTGTCCTTTGCATGTGTGTCTCTCTCTTTTTTTTTTGGTCTGCGCTGTGCGGCTTGCAGGATCTTAGTTCCCTGACCAGGGATTGAACCCAGGCCCTTAGCAGTGAAAGCGTGGAGTCCTAACCACTGGACCGCCAGGAATTCCCTCCTGTGCATCTCTTTTATCTGGATGTTCCTGAGTTATATCCTCTTACAATAAACCAGTAATCTGCTAAGAAAAATGTTTCTCTGAGTTCTGTGAGCTGCTCTAGCAAATTAATCAAAGCCAAGGAGGAGGCTGTTGGAACCTCCAGTCTATAGCCAGTCAGTCAGAAGCACAGGTGACAACCCGGTCTTGCAACTGACGTCTGAAGGCATGGGGGGAGTCTTGTAGGACTGAGCCCTTAATCTGTGAGATCTGATGCTATCACCTGGGAGATATGAAACAGCAGCAGAACCCTGTGGGGCCCTCCCTGGTACAAATCCTCTTTCTGTGTCCCCCCACTTCTTGTTTGTGAGAGATAGACTTCATTCAGCCTCCTTAACCTTCCCTGAGTTCCAAAAGGCAGATTCAAACAGTTGCTAATCAGGGAAAGGAGGGGGATGCAGAAACAAAGGAGAAGCAGTTAAGAAACAATAATGCAGCCTTGGGGCAGGGTTCTGGCTACTCCTCAAGGAATGTACATAACATCTTCTGAGTTCTTCTGCAGGAACTAAGGCCCCCACCCAGGTGGAGGATGGTAACTTCAGGCTGAGCACAAGATTCCTGGAGCACCGCCCTGTTACCTCACCACCAACCAATCAGAAGAAAGCCACACACCTTGCAGCCATCACCCCAAGTTTTGCCAAATTTAATAAAAACTTCTCCCTCAAAACCACCAGAGAGTTTGGGGTTTTTGAGCATGAGCCACTCATTCTCCTTGCTTGGCCCTGCAAAAAATCCTTTCTCTGCTCCAACCTCCAATTTTTCAGTTTGTTTGGCCTCACTGTGTGTCTGACACACGAACTTGAGTTTGGTAACAGTGTCAGAATTGAGTTGAATTCTGAACCCAGCTGGTGTTGGAGAATTGCTTGGTGGAGTGAACCCCCAATTGGAATTGTGATCAGAATTGTAGCACACAAAGACTCTACCCTTTGTCAAATGACAAAACTAAAACAATTTGACAATGAGTTTAATGCCTTTTATTCAAGGGAAAGCAATTCATGGATTGAAAGTGTACAGTCTTCACAAGCAGTGGAACACTCTTCCTAAGGGATTTTGGGTAAGAATGAGTTTTATAGAGTATTAAAAGAGGCAACTCAGAAATGCACAGTTGGCTAGGAGGTCCTATTTTCTAGGGTAAGGTAAGCTAGCTAAAGCTGAGTTGGAGGATTGTGATTGGGGTTAGGTATCCTTGACAGGTGTTTCCTGTTAAGTGCAGGCTGACTTAGGTTTAGATTTGTGATATGGCTGGGCCACTGGGCAGCCTCCAGTTTGTGGGTGCTGATATATACATTAACTTTATTACTTTTTACTCCCCTGTCCTCGTATTTTTTGTTCTTGATGTCACAGTTTACCTCTTTTTATATTGTGTATTCATTAATAAATTATTGTAGCTATTGTTATTTTTAATACTTTTGTCCTTTAATTTTTATACGAGAGTTAAGTGGTTAATACATCACCATATTATGGTATTAGAGTATTCTGAATTTAACTAAATACCTTTATCAGTGTGATATATATTTTCATATGCATTCATGTTACTAATTAGCCCTATCAGCTGCTCTCCCAGCCACCCCCCACCCCCCAGTTGCATGGCGTGCCTCAGTATTCTGGATGGGGTGAGAAAGAAGTGGATCTCTTTGGCAGCAACCCACAAAGCTGGGGAAGCCAAGCACACAATCAAACACTCTCACTTTCCCCTGAGGGAGAAATCATAGGCCAAGAAGTTCTCTTTGTGCTGAACTGTGCTGCCTCCGGAGAAGAGTGATGTGAGTAAAGTGAAACTGTTCCACTATCTTCTTCAGTGCATCCAATCTCAGATTTTTTTTTCCCCTCTCCATTGGTGTGCACAAACCTATCCACCGGCCTCTTGGATGTCCACAAAAGCCTTCTCACCCATGGGTGACTGTCTAAATCAGTGTTCTTTGGAGGAAAGATGGTAGAAAACTCTTATTCTGCCGTGATGATGACATCATTCTCCTTAACAGACTTTAAAAGATAGACATCACACAAAGTATCTTCTTTGACCACATTGAGATGAAGTTAGAAATCAATAACAGAAGAAAAGCTGGAAAATTCACAAAATTTATGAAAATTAAATGACACATTCTGAAACAACTATTGGATGAAAGAAGAAATCACAAGGGAAATTAGAAAAGATTTAGAGACAAATGAAAATACAACATACGAAAACTTATGGGATGCAGCAAAAACAGTGCTAAGGGGAAGATGTACAGCTGTAAATGCTTATATTAAGAAACAAAGATGTTGGGACTTCCCTGGTGGTCCAGCAGTTAAGACTCTGTGCTCCCACTGCAGGAGGCCTGGGTTCGATCCCTGGTCAGGGAACTAGATCTCACATGCCACAACTAAGAGTTCACATGCCACAACTAAAGATCCTACATGCTGCAACTAAAAAGATCCCACATGCCGCAATGAAGATCAAAGATCCTGTGTGCCACAACTAAGACCTGGCACAGCCAAATAAATAAATAAGTATTAAAAAAAAAAGAAGGCTCAAGTTACTAAAATGAAATGAAAATGGGGATATTACTACTGATTCTACAGAAATACAATGGATTATAAGAGTACTATGAACAATTGTATGCCTACAAATTGAAGAACCAAGATGAAATGGAAAAATTCCTAGAAACATAAAAGCTACCAAAACTAAATCATAAAGAAATAGGAAATGTGAATAGACCTGTAACCAAGGAGACTGATCAATAAGCAAATGTCTCTCAACTAAGAAAAGCCCTGATCCTGATGACTTCATGGTGAATTCTACCAAATATTTACAGAACTAATACCATTTCTTCTCAAACTTTTCCACAGGCACTTCCCTCATGGTCCAGTGGTTAAGAATCGCCTTTCACTGCAGGGGATGCAGGTTCGATGCCTGGTCGGGGAACTAAGATCCTACATGCCACAGGGCAACTAAGCTAGCATGCCGCAACTACTGAGCCCGCGCACTCTGGAGCCTGCACGCCACAACTAGAGAAGCCTGCGTGCCACACTGAAAGATCCCTCATGCCACAATGAAGATCCCGCATGCCGCAACGAAGACCCAATGCAGCCAAATAAATAAATAAATAAATATCAAAAAAAAATCTTTTCCACCAAATTGAATACTTCCTACTCATTTATTTTATGAGTCCAGCATTACCCTGATAGCAAAGTCAGGAAAAGACACTAAAACAACAACAACAACAACAAAGACCTACCAACCAATATTCTTTATGAACATTCATGCAAAAATCCTTAACAAAATTTCAGCAAACTGAATTCAGCATACTAAAGGGATTGCACACCATAACAAAAGGGATTTATTACTAGAAAGCAATAATAGTTCATACAAAAATTGGTCAGTGTAATACACCACATTAACAGAAAAAAAGGTGAAAAACCCTCATGATCATTTCAATTAATGTAGAAAAAGCATTAGACAAAATTCAATGTACTTTCATGATGAAAACACTCAACAAACTAGGAATAGAAGGAAACTACCTCAGCATAATAAAAGCCATATATGAAAAACCCACAGCAAACATCAAACTTGTATGATCAGGGCACTCACGATGGCTGTTCTCTTGCTCTCTGTACATCTCCTGCTTGACCAGTCCTTGCCTCACCTAGTCACCTGACTTGACTTTCCCTCTTAATTATAGAGCCTAATCAGTAAATGCCTACATAGTTGTCCCCAGCCCAGCTAAGTAATTGTTCTAATCTTTAGATCAGAACTATCTCCACTATGATAGTTTATCAAAGGGGTGTGCCCCTCTACTGGCTTTCCTGGTAACCTTGACGTGAATTCCCCCTATAACTGGAAACCTCCCTCTTTCCTAGGTAGCAAAGACTACTACCATGTCCTGCCTGCCGTCTGGGCACACACAGTGGGGTGTCACTCCAGGACCTTGCTTCAGACATGTAAGATTTCCCCTATCCATTAAACCATTGATGTCTCTGTCGCTGACTCTGGGCTCTTTCTTCTGTCTTGAGGCTGGGCAAATACAGGGCTTGCAGGCCTGTCAGGTGCAGCCCAATAATACTCAATGATGAAAGACTGAAAGCTTTTCTTCTAAGTCAAGAACAAGGCAAGGATGCCTGCTTTCACCACATTTATTCAACACTGTACTAGAAACTCTAATCAGAGCAATTAGGCAAGAAGAAGAAAAGACATTCAAATTGGAAAGGAGGGAGTAAAATTATGTCTGTTCACAGATGATACTGAAACTGTGCAACTCAGATTGGGACTTGAACCCACAGTCTTTTAACTGAGATCACACACCTGGTCTCAGGACTTAATGAAGCTCAGGTTCTTGATGTCTCATTGCAGAAAGAATTCCCTGAGAGACAAAGTGATAGGTAAGAAGTTGATTTATTTAGAGAGCAACACACTCCACAGAGTGTGGGCCATCTCAGAAAGTGAGAGTGGCCCTGAAATATGGTGTGGTTAGTTTTCATGGGCTGGGTAATTTCATAGGCTAATGAGTGGGAGGATCATTCCCATTATTTTGGGGAAGGGGCAGAGATTTCCAGGAATTGGGCCACTGCCCACTTTTTGGCTTTTTATGGTTAGCCTCAGAACTGTCATGGTGCTGGTGGGTGTGTCATTTATCATGCTAATGTATTACAATGAGCATATAATGAGGCTCAAGGTCTACTGGACGTCAATCTGCCATCTTTGGACCCAGTTGGTTCTAACTAGTCTTTGTCATGTCCTATGGCTATGTCATTCTTTTCAAGGTTGTGCCCTGCCCCCTCCTCTCCTGTTTCAATATGATCATATATGTAGAACACCCTTAAGATGAAAAAAAAAAACCGTTAGAACTAATAAATGAGTTCAGCAAAGTAGCAGTATATAAAGTCTATACACAAAAACTAGTGGCATTTCTGCACACTAACAATCTGAAAAGGTAATTACAATAAACAATGCTATCTATAAGAGAATCAATAAGAATAAAATATTTATGAATTAACTAAGGAGGTGAAAGACTTGTACAATGGAAATACAAAACATTGCTGAAAGAAACTGAAAATGATATAAAGAAATGGAAACAAATCCCATGTTCATGTATTAGAAGACTTAATATTGTTACGATGTCAATACCACCCAACTGTTACCAAGGCTGTTGCCCCGGAATCATACCCCTGCCCCTCCCTCGAATGGAAACCAATTGCTCTTATCTAAGTTGCAGGAGGAAGCTGCAAAGAGAAAAACAAGAACTGGTCGGAACAAACTAGGCCCAAGGTGGCGGAAGATTTTGACGTCCAGTAGACCTTGAGCCTCATTATACGCTTATTGTAATATATTAGCATGCTGAATGACACACCTGCCAGTGCCATGACAGTTGACAATTGCCATGACAACAACCTGAAAAGCCAGTACAAGGACAAAAAGTAGTGTTACATTCTGGGTTCAAACCACACCCCTGTTCTCGGATAAGTCATGAATATTCCTCCCATTCTTTCCAAATTCCTCCCTTTTACTTTGACCCTCCTATATATATGGTGTCTCCACCTGAATTGGGTTGAGAAATTGATTTGCAAACTAAGTTCCTACTTCTCCATTCTTCGGCCATTGAATAAAGCTTGTGCCGTTCTAGTCTCAACACTGGTTTTGTTATTAACTGTGGGAATCTGAGCAGAAAAAGAACCTCCCTGCCTGAGACAAGGGGTCTCAGCCCAGGCTAGGACCATGGGGCAAGTCCAGGCAACCTATTCAGTAACACAACCAATCTACAGATTCAATGCAATCCCTATCGAAATCCCAACATGTTCTTTGCAGAAATGAAAAACCCATCCTAAACTTCATATGGTATCTTGAGGGACCCTGAATAGCCAAAACAATCTTGCAAAAGAAGAACAAAACTGGAGGACTACATTTCCTGATTTTAAAACTCACCACAAAGCTACAGTAATCAAAAAAAAAAAAAAAGTGGTACCGTTATAGACATATGGATGAACTGAATAGAATAGAAAGCTCAGAAATAATCCCTCACACCTATGATCAGATGATTTTTGACAAGGGTGCAAAGACCATTCAGTGGGGAAAGGACTGTCTTTTTATCAATGGTACTGGGGAAACTGAATATCCACATGCAAAAGAATGAAGTTGGACTCTCACCTGACACCACATACAAAAATTAACTCAAAAAAATCAAAGACCTGAATGTAAGACCTAAAAATATAAAACTCTTAGAAGAAGACATAGGGCAAAGTCTTCATGGCATTGGATTTGGCAATGATTTCTTGGATATGACACCAAAAGCCCAAACAACAAAAGAAAAAATAGACAAATTGGACTGGATGAAAGTTTTTTAATTTTGTACATCAAAAGACAATATTAACAGAGTAAAAAGGCAACCCACCAAATGGGAAAGAGTATCTGCAAATCGTATATCTGATAAGTGACTGACATCCAGAATATGTAGAGATCACTGAAAACTGAACAACACAAAAATAAACGGATTTAAAATGGGCAAGGGCCTTGAATAGACATTTCTTCAAAGAAGATACCCAAGTGGTCAATAAGCACATGAAAAGATGTTCAACATCACTAATTGTTAGGGAAAGGCAAATCAAAAGTACAGTAAGATATCACCTCACATCCATTAGGATGGCAACTATAAAAAAAAAAAAACAGAAAATAACAGTGTTGTTGAGGATTTGGAGAAATTGGAAATCTTATGCACTATTGGTAGGAAAGTAACATGGCGAAGCCACTGTGGAAAACAATACGGTGGTTCCTCAAAAATTAAAATAGAATTGCTATATGATCCAGCAATTCTACTACTGCGTATATACCCAAAAGAATTGAAAAAAAGATCTGGTAGATTTTTGTACACCCATGTTCATTATTCACATTAGCTAAAACATGGAAGCAAGCCAAGTGTCCAATGATGAATGAATAAGCAAAATGTGGTATATACATACAATGGAATATTAATCAGCCTTAAAAAGGAAGGAAATTCTGATATATGCTACAGCATGGATGAAGATGAACCTTGAGGACATTATGTCAAGTGAAATAAGCCAGTCCCCCAAAATCAAATACTATTTGATTCCATTTATATGAGATTCTTAGAGTAGTCAAAAATATAGAGCCAGAAAGTAGAATAGTGGTTGCCAGAGTCTGGGAAGAGTGGGGAATGGGGAGTTAGTGTTTAATGGGTAGAGAGTTTCAATTTTACAAGATGAAAAGACTAATGAAGGTGGATGGTGGTGATGTTTGCACAAAATTATGAATATATTTAATACCACTGAACTATACATTTAAAAATGGTTAAGATGGTAAATATTGTTACGTGTATTTTACCACATTAAAAAAAGTCTGAAACAACAAAAAAAGAGAAATGCTTTGTTGTCACTACCTCGTACAATCCCCAACCAAGAGTAAATCCTGAGCACATCTGCATTTTCTATTTGACCTCTGTTTAGTTGAGAAAGCAAACTACTGGAACATTGATTTGCCTAGTTTTATTTGGTGAATAATATCAACTTCTAGATAGAGATGTCCTGGAAAGCCAGGAATAGGGTGCAAAACTTAAAGGGGTGCCAAGAATCTCAGTAACCAAGGTAAATATTTTAATGTAATATTTATAAAGATAAAAATTAATGTGAAAAAATCCATGATAAAACATCTAAATTTTTTTTTCAGGTACTACAATTTTATTACTTAAACTTATAATAGTAAATACCAGAAGAACTAATTAACAGAACCTGCTAAAAGTGGAGAAGTATTTTAATAACCATTGCAGGTAATTATGAATATTCTCCTTTGATACTACACCAAAACTCAACAAGTGGTGGGTGCTTAAAGGTCAGTTGCAATGTTGAATCTAAATATCAATGAACTTTCTGTACTCTGTTATATTAAAATGTGTAGGCCTATTGTACACTTTGAATGTTGTATCCATGCATTATTATTATAATGAAAATAGTTTTGACCTGCAGACCCCTTGCAGGGGACTCAGGGACACCAGAGGTTTATGGACCACACTGTGAGAACCATTGTACAGCGTATACAACCCCTAACACACTCTCATCTTTTTTCTTTTTTTTTAATCCAGCAGGTTCTTATTAGTCATCAATTTTATACACATCAGTGTATACATGTCAATCCCAATTGCCCAATTCATCACACCCCCACACCCACCCCCCACGGCTTCCCCCCCTTGGTGTCCATATGTTTCTTCTCTACATCTGTGTCTCAATTTCTGCCCTGCAAACCGGTTCATCTGTACCATTTTTCTAGGTGCCACATACATGCGTTAATACACGATATTTGTTTTTCTCTTTCTGACTTACTTCACTCTGTATGACAGTTTCTAGATCCATCCACGTCTCAACAAATGACTCAATTTCGTTCCTTTTTATGGCTGAGTAATATTCCATTTTATATATGTACCACATCTTCTTTATCCATTCATCTGTCAATGGGCATTTAGGTTGTTTCCATGACCTGGCTATTGTAAACAGTGCTGCAAAGAACATTGGGGTGCATGTGTCTTTTTGAATTGTGGTTTTCTCTGGGTATATGCCCAGTAGTGGGATTGATGCATCATATGGTAATTCTATTTTTAGTTTTTTAAGGAACCTCCATACTGTTCTCCATAGTGGCGGTATCAGTTTACATTCCCACCAACAGTGCAAGAGGGTTCCCTTTTCTCCACACCCTCTCCAGCATTTGTTGTTTGTAGATGTTCTGATGAAGCCCATTCTAACAGGTGTGAGGCGATTCCTCATTGTAGTTTTGATTTGCATTTCTCTAATAATTAGTGATGTTGAGCAGCTTTTCATGTGCTTCTTGGCCATCTGTATGTCTTCTTTGGAAAAATGTCTATTTAGGTCTTCTGCCCATTTTCGGATTGGGTTGTTTGTTTCTTTAATATTGAGATGCATGAGCTGTTTATATATTTTGGAGATTAATCCTTTGTCCGTTGATTCATTTGCAAATATTTTCTCCCATTCTGAGGGTTGTCTTTTCGTCGTTTGTAGTTTCCTTTGCTGTGCAAAAGTTTTAAGTTTCATTAGGTCCCATTTGTTTATTTTTGGTTTTATTTCCATTACTATAGAAGGTGGATCAAAAAAGATCTTGCTGTGATTTATGTCAAAGAGTGTTCTTCCTATGTTTTCCTCTAAGAGTTTTACAGTGTCCGGTCTTACATTTAGATCTCTAATCCAGTTTGAGTTTATTTTTGTGTATGGTGTTAGGGAGTGTTCTAATTTCATTCTTTTACAGGTAGCTGTCCAGTTTTCCAAGCACCACTTATTGAAGAGACTGTCTTTTCTCCATTATATATCCTTGCCTCCTTTGTCATAAATTAGTTGACCATAGGTGTGTGGGTTTATCTCTGGGCTTTCTATCCTGTTCCATTGATCTATATTTCTGTCTTTGTGCCAGTACCATATTGTCTTGATTACTGTAGCTTTGTAGTATAGTCTGAAGTCAGGGAGTCTGATTCCTCCAGCTCCACTTTTTTCCCTCAAGACTGCTTTGGCTATTTGGGGTCTTTTGTGTCTCCATACAAATTTTAAGACTTTTTGTTCTAGTTCTGTAATAAATGCCATTGGTAATTTGATAGAGATTGCATTGAATCTGTAGATTGATTTGGGTAGTATAGTCATTTTTACAATATTGATTCTTCCAATCCAAGAACATGGTATATCTCTCCATCTGTTGGTATCATCTTTAATTTCTTTCATCAGTGTCTTATATTTTTCTGCATACAGGTCTTTTGTCTCCCTAGGTAGGTTTATTCCTAGGTGTTTTATTTTTTTTGTTGCAATGGTAAATGGGAGTGTTTCCTTAATTTCTCTTTCAGATTTTTCATCATTAGTGTAAGGAATGCAAGAGATTTCTGTGCATTAATTTTGTATCCTGCAACTTAACCAAATTCATTGATTAGCTCTAGTAGTTTTCTGGTGGCATTTTTAGGATTCTCTATGTATAGTATCATGTCATCTGCAAACAGTGACAGTTTTACTTCTTCTTTTCCAATTTGTAATCCTTTTATTTCGTTTTCTTCTCTGATTGCCATGGCTAGGACTTGCAAAACTATGTTGAATAATAGTGGTGAGAGTGGACATCCTTGTCTTGTTCCTGATCTTAGAGGAAATGCTTTCAGTTTTTCGCCATTGAGAATGATGTTTGCTGTGGGTTTGTCCTATATGGCCTTTATTACGTTGAGGTAGGTTCCCTCTATGCCTACTTTCTGGAGAGTTTTTATCATAAATGGGTGTTGAATTTTGTTGAAATCTTTTTCTGCATCTATTGAGATGATCATGTGGTTTTTCTCCTTCAATTTGTTAATATGGTGTAGCACATTGACTGATTTGCATATATTGAAGAATCCTTGCATCCCTGGGATAAATCCCACTTGATCATGGTGTGTGATCCTTTTAATGTGTTGTTGGATTCTGTTTGCTAGTATTTTGTCGAGGATTTTTGCATCTCTATTCATCAGTGATATTGGTCTGTAATTTTCTTTTTCTGTAGTATCTTTGTCTGGTTTTGGTATCAGGGTGATGGTGGCCTCGTAGAATGAGTTTGGGAGTGTTCCTTCCTCTGCAATTTTTTGGAAGAGTTTGAGAAGGATGGGTGTTAGCTTTGCTCTAAATGTTTGATAGAATTCACCTGTGAAGCCATCTGGTCCTGGACTTTGGTTTGTTGGAAGATTTTTTTTTTTTTTTTTTTTGGCTGTGTTGGGTCTTCGTTTCTGTGCGAGGGCTTTCTCCAGTTGCGGCGAGTGGGGGCCACTCTTCATCACGGTGCATGGGCCTCTCACTATCGCGGCCTCTCTTGTTGCGCAGCAGAGGCTCCAGATGCTCAGGCTCAGTAGTTGTGGCTCACGGGCCCAGTTGCTCCGCGGCATGTGGGATCTTCCCAGACCAGGGTTCAAACCCGTGTCCCCTGCATTGGCAGGCAGATTCTCAACCACTGCGCCACCAGGGAAGCCCTGTTGGAAGATTTTTAATGACAGTTTCAATTTCATTCCTTGTGATTGGTCTGGTCATATTTTCTGTTTCTTCCTGGTTCAGTCTTGGGAGGTTATACCTTTCTAAGAATTTGTCCATTTCTTCCAGGTTGTCCATTTTATCGGCATAGGGTTGCTTGTAGTAGTCTCTTAGGATATTTCTGTGGTGTCTGTTGTAACTTCTCCTTTTTCATTTCTAATTTTATTGATTTGAGTCCTCTCCCTGTTTTTCTTGATGAGTCTGGCTAATGGTTTATCAATTTTGTTTATCTTCTCAAAGAACCAGCTTTTAGTTATATTGATCTTTGCTATTGTTTTCTTTGTTTCTATTTCATTGATTTCTGCTCTGATCTTTATGATTTCTTTCCTTCTGCTAACTTTGGGTTTTGTTTGTTCTTCTTTCTCTAGTTCCTTTAGGTGTAAGGTTAGATTGTTTACTTGAGATTTTTCTTGTTTCTTGAGGTAGGCTTGTATAGCTATAAACTTCCCTCTTAGAACTGCTTTTGCTGCATCCCACAGGTTTTGGATCGTCGTGTTTTCATTGTCTTTTGTCTCTAGGTATTTTTTGATTTCCTCTTTGATTTCTTCAGTCATCTCTTGGTTATTCAGTAACATAGTTTTTAGCCGCCATGTGTTTGTGTTTTTTAAGTTTTTTCCCCTGTAATTCATTTCTAATCTCATAGCATTTTGGTCAGAAAAGATGCTTGATATGATTTCCATTTTCTTAAATTTACTGAGGTTTGATTTGTGACCCAAGATGTGATATATCCTGGAGAATGTTCTGTGTGCACTTGAGAAGAAAGTGTAATCTGCTGTTTTTCGATGGAATGTCCTATAAATATCAATTAAATCTATGTGGTCGATTGTGTCATTTAAAGCTTCTGTTTCCTTATTTATTTTCATTTTGGATGATCTGTCCATTGGTGTAAGTGAGGTGTTAAAGTCCTCCACTATTACTGTGTTACTGTCGATTTCCTCCTTTACAGCTGTTAGCAGTTGCGTTATGTATTGAGGTGCTCCTATGTTGGGTGCATATATATTTATAATTGTTATATCTTCTTCTTGGATTGATCCCTTGATCATTATGTAGTGTCCTTCCTTGCCTCTTGTAACATTCTTTATTTTAAAGTCTATTTTATCTGATATAAGTATTGCTACTCCAGCTTTACTGTGATTTCCATTTGCATGGAATATCTTTTCCATCCCCTCACTTTCAGTCTGTATGTGACCCTAGGTCTGAAATGGGTCTCTTGTAGACAGCATATAGATGGGTCTTGTTTTTGTATCCATTCAGCAAGCCTGTGTCTTTTGGTTGAAGCATTTAATCCATTCACGTTTAAGGTAATTATCGATAAGTATGTTCCTATGACTATTTTCTTAATTGTTTTGGGTTTGTTTTTGTAAACAAAGAAACCTTTTCTTCTCTTGTGTTTCCCACTTAGAGAAGTTCCGTTAGCATTTGTTGTAGAGCTGGTTTGGTGGTGCTGACTTCTCTTAGCTTTTGCTTGTCTGTAAAGCTTTTGATTTCTCCATCAAATCTGAATGAGATCCTTGCCGGGTAGAGTAATCTTGGTTGTAATTTCTTCCCTTTCATCACTTTAAGTACATCATGTCACTCCCTTCTAGCTTGTAGAGTTTCTGCTGAGAAATCAGCTGTTAACCTTATGGGAGTTCCCTTGTATGTTATTTGTAGTTTTTCACTTGCTGCTTTCAATAATTTTTCTTTGTCTTTAATTTTTGCCAATTTGATTACTATGTGTCTCGGTGTGTTTCTCCTTGGGTTTTTCCTGTATGGGACTCACTGCGCTTCCTGGACTTGGGTGGCTACTTCCTTTCCCATGTTAGGGAAGTTTTCGACTATAATCTCTTCAAATATTTTCTCGGGTCCTCTTTCTCTCTCTTCTCCTTCTGGGACCCCTATAATGCGAATATTGTTGCATTAAATGCTGTCCCAGAGGTCTCTTAGGCTGTCTTCCTTTCTTTTCATTCTTTTTTCTTTATTCTGTTCTGTAGCACTGAATTACACCATTCTGTCTTCCAGGTCACTTATCCGTTCTTCTGCCTCAGTTATTCTGCTATTGATTCCTTCTAGTGTAGTTTTCATTTCGGTTATTGTATTGGTCATCTCTGTTTGTTTGTTCTTTAATTCTTCTAGGTCTTTGTTAAACATTTCTTGCATCTTCTCAATCTTTGCCTCCATTGTTTTTCTGAGGTCCTGGATCATCTTCACTATCATTATTCTGAATTCTTTTTCTGTAAGGTTGCCTATCTCTACTTCACTCAGTTGTTTTTCTGGGGTTTTATCTTGTTCCTTCATCTGGTACATAGCCCTCTGCCTTTTCATCTTGTCTGTCTTTCTGTGAATGTGGTTTTTTGTTCCACAGGCTGCAGGATTGTAGTTCTTCTTGCTTCTTCTGTCTGCCCTCTGGTGGATGAGGCTATCTAAGAGGTTTGTGCAGGTTTTCTGATGGGAGGGACTGGTCGTGGGTAGAGCTGGGTGTTCCTCTGGTGGGCAGAGCTCAGTAAAACTTTAATCCCCCTGACTGCTGATGGGTGGGGCTGGGTTCCCTCCCTGTTGGTTGTTTGGCCTGAGGCAACCCAACACTGGAGCCTACCTGGGCTCTTTGGTGGGGCTAATGGTAGACTCTGGGAGGGCTCACACCAAGGAGTACTTCCCAGAACTTCTGCTGCCAGTGTTCTTGTCCCCACGGTGAGCCACAGCCACCCCCCGCCTCTACAGGAGACCCTCCAACACTAGCAGGTAGGTCTGGTTCTGTCTCCCCTGGGTTCACTGCTCCTTCCCCTGGGTCCCAATGTGCACACTACTTTGTGTGTGCCCTCCAAGAGTGGAGTCTCTGTTTCCCCCAGTCCTGTCAAAGTCCTGCAATCAAATCCCACTAGCCTTCAAAGTCTGATTCTCTAGGAATTCCTCCTCCCGTTGCCGGACCCCCAGGTTGGGAAGCCTGATGTGGGGCTCAGAACCCTCACTCCAGTGGGTGGACTTCTGTGGTATAAGTGTTCTCCAGTCTGTGAGTCACCCACCCAGCAGTTATGGGATTTGATTTTGCTGTGATTGTGCCCCTCCTACCATCTCATTGTGGCTTCTCCTTTGTCTTTGTATGTGGGATATCTTTTTTGGTGAATTCCAGTGTCTTCCTGTCGATGATTGTCCAGCAGCTAGTTGTCTAAAACATCTAAATTTTGAATAAAGATGGGATCTGACAGGACAAGGAATAGGGTGAGGTGAGCAAGGCAGGCTCATGTAAATGCCACATACCATCCTGCCTTCATTTAAAATGCTGATATTTTGTTCATCACAGATTTTTACATTAATTTTTGTTTTTAGAAATATTTTATTAACCAATATATATCTTGCTTTCTCAGTTTTTGTCACTGCCTTAAATTTGGCACTAGAGGAGAATGCCTTACTTGCTCAACCTAATCCAGTCCTGCTTACCAGCTTTTACAAGTACAACGTCTTCTTCCAAGTTGAAACAGCTCATGTGATCCATTTCTTCTAGGAGGTGTTTGTCAGTTTTGATTCAGTACACCTGGTTTGCCTCGTGACTCCAGCTCTCCAGTGGGTTCAAAAAATTATGAGTTTGAAGATTATCCAGCTTTTTCTCATTGTTAGGGTTGAGTGACACTCTTGCTGCTTTCTAAATCCTAAGCAGGAGTGGAACTTTTTTTTTATTACCATTTTAACCATTTTTAAGTGTACAATTCAGTGGCACGTAGTTTATTCACAATGTTAAGTAACCATCACCACTATCCATTTTCAAAATTTGTTCATCATCCCAAATAGAAACTCTGTATCCATTAAATAATAACTCCCCATTCCTTCCTCTCTGCAGCCCCTGGTAACCTCTATTATATTTTCTGTCTCTATCAGTTTGCCTATTCTAGATACATACATCTTATCAGTAGAATCATACACTATTTGTCATTTTGTGTATGACATTTCACTTAGCATAGTGTCCTCAAAATTTATCAATATTGTCGCTTGTGACAGAATTTCTTTTAAAGACTGAATCCTATTCCACTGTGTGTACATATACATTTCATTTATCTGTTCATCTGTTGATGGACACTTGGGTTGTTTCCACTTTTTGGCTATTGTGAATAATGCCGCTATGAACACTGGTGTACAAAATATCTGCTTGAATTCCTGCTTTCAGTTCTTTGGGGTATATAACTAGAAGTATCATTTTTAAAATTTAAAATTGTTTTGATTTTAAATGTCATGTAAACATATTACTAAAATTCAGAAAGGAGAAAAAAAATTACTTTTAAACAATTACTGTATTTTTTCCCGGATTTTATTCCTATTTATTTTTGTTTTCTTTAACAATAATGTACTGTGTCAGGTTCCCTGGGAAGCTGAGACAGAGATCTGCATGCAGAACATGTACTAGGGTGTACTCCTAGATCAACACCTGTCAGGGAGTGTAAAAAGGGTATTTGGCAGAGAGGAAAGTTGAACTGCACAAGGAAGGCTGGTCCCCAGGGAGCTCCAAAGCTGGGCCAGGACTTCAGACTTGTACCTCCTTCAGACAAGAAACCTGAGCGTTTACACCTCCCTGGACTAGTGCAGCTTTGATGGCATATGACCTATGCAATCACACAGGGCCCCCCACACTCAGAAGAGCTCCATGTCTTGGTTTAATTATCAGCTGTAACAGACACTTGTCACTTTCTTAATTTTTTTTCATTTTTTAAATTTTTTATCTTTTGTTACTTTAATTTTTGAACGAGGGGCCCCCACATTTTCATTTTCACTGGGCCCTGCAAATTACATAGCTAGTCCTGTCCTCCACCATACATTCGATGAGAGTTATTCCCAGGGAGGGAGCCAGACCTTGAACAAGGTCTTTTGACCTTGAACAACCTCTTTTGTCTGAAAGCCATTCTCAGAAAGTGACTCATCTGGGAGCTATCAGCCACCCATACTCCAGAGAGCTGGAGCAGTGTAAGCTTCAGTCTGAAAGCATTTAGATGGTAAATGACAGCAACCACTACAAGGAGCTTCAGACACATAATACTTTTACATAGTTGGAATTATGCTGAATATATATAGATTTGTTGTCTACTTTACACCTGATGTCATATAGACATTTTCAGTGAAACTGTATTGTCTTCATAGCTATCCTTTTTTAACTATATGCACTATTTCAAGGGCAGATGTATTTTACATAATGATTTCATTTCCCTCATCAGTCATTATTTCTATATCTATTTTACTATTTCATCACCTATAATTTTCTCACCAGCTTCTCAAATTTTCTGCGGAAACAATGAAATACAAACTTCTCTACTGATTTACTGTTAAACAGTTAGGTTTCTGACTTATTGCTATTTAAATAATGTTATAATGAACATCTTCCTTTATACAGGATTTTCTAAGATTGATGTCAATTCCCTTGGTGTAGATTTCTATATATAGATTTATTAGTTGAGGTAGGCCAATTTTATGGCTTTTGATACAAACTGTCAAGTTGTTTTCCAAAAAAATTATATCAATTACACACCCAGAGACAAGAGAATACCAGTTTCACAGCATCATGGCCATTATTGTGTATTATTTTTTAAAATATTCTGTGGTTCATATTTTTTAAATGTTTTAAATTATTTTTTCTCATTTAATTAGCAAAATAGTACATCAGAGTTGTTTTAAGTCAACAATTTATGAAAAAAAAATTTAAAACACACAAAAATTGAAAGAACTGTACAGTGAATACCCATATACCCAATACCTGGACTTAAACATTTTGCAATATTTGCTTTAACACATATGTTGATATCTAGCCATCCCTCTATCCATCAATGCATATTTTTTTAATTTACCTCAAAGTAAGTTGTATTCAACATTATTCTTCATCCCTCACTTTAGCATGTGTACCACTAAACAGAGTTCAATATTTTTTACTGGTCTTTTAAAATGTAAAATTTAAATACAATAAAATGCATAAATCTTAAGTGTACCATTTGCTGAGTTTTGGCAAACACATACACCTATGAAACACAAACATCTATCATGATGCCATAAAGTTGCTTCATGCCTCTTTCCATTAAACCCTGACCCCAATACATGCCCCCCTCCCAGAGGCAACCACTATTTTTAGTTTTTTAAATCATAGTTTACATGAGCCAATTCCAGAACTTCATATCAATGGAATTATACAGTATGTAAGTCTTTGGGATGAGGATTCTTTCACTCAGCATAATGTCTTTGAGATTCATCCCTGTTGTTTCATGTACTAGCAGGTTTTCTTCTCCCTTTTTATTGCTGAGTAGTATTCCATAGCATGAATATACTACAGGTATTTATTGATTCTCCTGTTAATGGACACCTGGGCTTTGTCCATTTTTTGTCATTTATGAATAAAGCTGTTAAAAATTTCAGAGATTTTTATCTCACATTTATTATTTTGAGTGAAGTTGTGCATTTTCATTGTATTTATTTACCAGTTGTAATCTCTCTTTAATGAATTATATATTTACTCATGACATTTGCTTAACAATTTCTTGGAGTTTCAAGCATTTTCTATACAAATTTAAGAGCTTTTTTAATAGTAAAGGTATTCCTTCCATAACTACCTTACTTGTAGTTTGTATTTAACAATCTTTACTACTTTGTGGGGGGCAGTAATGGCCAAATCTCAAAATTTACTTATAAAATAGAAGTTCTATTTTATAACATATTCTGAAATTATCCAAGAGGATTAACTACATATATTTAAAGAATTTTTTTGTTCTCTGTGGAAATTTAATAGCAGTATACACATACACACATTTACAAAACTTTACAGAGACAAAATGAGTGGTTTAAATTTTACTTTAAATTCACGTGTAAGTTCTACACTATCACTAGATTCATAGCTGAGAACTTATTATGAAGTTCTGAAATTGAGTAATAAGAAGCCTCTGATTCTGGCATATATCTGGAGAAAACCATAATTCGAAAAGATACATGTACCCCAATGTTCATTGCAGCACTATTTACAATAGCCAGGACATGGAAGCAACCTAAATGTCCATCGACAGAAGAATGGATAAAGAAGATGTGGTACATATATACAACAGAATATTACTCAGCCATAAAAAAAGAATGAAATAATGCCATTTGCAGTGACATGGATGGACCTAGAGATTGTCATACTGAGCGAAGTAAGTCAGACAAAGACAAATATCATATGATATCGCTTATATGTGGAATCTAAAAAAATGGTACAAATGAACCTATTTGCAAAACAGAAATAGAGTCACAGATGTAGAAAGCAAACTTATGGTTACCAAGGGGGAAAGGGAGGGAGAGGGATAAATTGGGAGATTGGGATTGACATATACACACTATTATATATAAAACAGATAACTAACAAGAACCTACTGTATAGCACAGGGAACTCTACTCAATACTCTGTAATGACCTATATGGGAATAGAATATAAAAAAGAGTGCATATATGTATATGTATAACTGATTCACTTTGCTGTGGAGCAGAAACTAATACAATATTGTAAATCAACTATACTCCAATAAAGATTAATTTAAAAAAAAGAAGCCTCTAATTCTGATCACCAATTCCAATGGGGGATGGGGGGGTTACACCACCAAGCAATTCTTCAACACCAGCTGGGTGTCCTACAATTCAACTAAATTCTGATATTGTCTACCTGGAGATAGCAACAGAGCCTACAGTTTAAGTGTTAAGTCTCACAGGACAGCACCCCTCCACACACAGTTCAGACGCCAACCACAAGTCCAGGTTGTCACCTGTGCTTCTTATAGATCAGAGGTTTCCATGACCTCCTGGAGTTTGATTAATTGCTAGAGCGGGTCACAGGAACTCAGGGAAACATTTTACTTACTAGAGTTACCAGTTTATTATAAAAGTACAAACTCAGAAACAGCCAGAAGAAAGAGATGCATGGGGCAAGGTGTGTGGGAAGGGGCATGGAGCTTCCATGCTCTCTCCAGTCATGCAACTCTCCCTGCATCCCCACATGTTCACCAACACGGAAGCTCTCTGAACCCCATCTTTTTGGGGGGTTTTATGAAGCGCTTGTTACAGAGACATGACTGATTAAATCACTGGCCACTGGTGATTAAATTCAAATTTAGCCCCTCTCCCCTGCCAGGAGGTCAGGAAGTGAGACTGAAAGTTCCAACCTCTAATCACTTGGCTGGCTCTACTGGCAACCAGCTTGCATCTTTGGGAGCAGTCCAAAGTCACCACATTAACATAACAAAAGACACCTTTGCCACTCTCCTGGCTTAGGAAATTTCTAGGGTTTTACTAGTTCTGTGCTGGAAATAGGACAAAGGCCAACTATATATTTCTCATTATAAATCACAGCATCATGTTGCTAAAATGCTTTTTTTTCAAAGTTTTCATTTCCCCTGGGAAAATATTTACTGAAAAACTGTATTTAGGAAATTAGGTTAAAATACTGCTTTTGGATCAATCCGTGTGCAAGCAAGACACTGTTTTTTTAAGTCTGGCTCTTCCTCTATCATGGCAGGGTTTGAAGATCTCTAATTAACTAAACTGTTCCAAATTGTACAGAGATTATAGTTTTTGAAGTAGAGAGCTGAAAGCTTTCTATCAAAGGACCTATTGTGAGAGAAAGTAGAAAGAAAATGAAGTGGTTGCTAGCCTGGTGTATATTAGAGTATTATCAGAGAGAACGATGGCACTTGTCTTTGGAGAAGCTGACAAATCCAGGTAGCAGGGTACCCAAATGGGAATTTTACTTAATGATCTGGCAGTAATGTAACATGATGGTTAATCTCATGTGTCAACTTGACTGGGCCAAGGGATGCCCATTTCTGGGTGTGTCCTTAAAGACATTAAAGAATGGATTTTGTTACATCCACTTTCCTTTCCCCTTCTACTTGGGACACAATGTCCCATATAAGACCAGAAACTTGAGAAATATTTCAATAAAACTTGCCATGCACATTAGAGGGATAATAAGTCCTTGGGTATAAACTGGTTCTATGACCCAGACAGCAATTTCTGATCCCAACACTTATCACATTTCCTGTTATACAGGCTTATAGAACTGTTTCTTTACATCAGAAAACTTGACCGTTTGTAATGCTATATGTGATTATTTGATTGATATAGTCATCCCCCCAGTAGACTCTAAGTCCCAGGAAAGTGGGGACCATGACTGGTTTTGCTCACCATTACATCGCCAGCATGTAGTCTAGTAGGTGTTCAATAATTCTGTGATGAATGAGTGAAGAAACAAGTGGCAAGTCCAGAGCCCAGACTTCTGGTTCCACTGGTGCTGCCTTGTGTGACTTTGGACAGAGAATTACATTTCCACTGAGTCTCAGATACCACGTTTGGAAGAGGGTCTTCAACAAGATGGTCACTAAGTGTTCATCCACTTTAGACTTCTAATCCCTTTAAATACAAGAAAAGAAACAAAAGATGTCAAGATTAGAAGATGGACCAGTAGGGTGCTGGAAGAGAAGCAGTGGCAGAGGGTGGTTGGCTGAGCATCCCCAGGAAATGGCAGGAATGACTCCTGGGAGAAGTGTGATCTGTCTGCAACCTTTGGAAAATTGTGAAGGGAAAGAAGTTTCTCATTGAAAACCTCTTTTTTTCTTTCTGTATCCCTTTCTTAAGTCCCCACACCTACCACCTTCAACATGACCATGCCAATAACTCCAGCAAATCAGTGTCATCACACCTCCCATTCTGTCCTGCCTCTAAGAAAATGCTGGAATAAACACATTCACGTGTAAGTGCAGTTTTAGGAACCTTCTAACACTTTACTCTCCTGCCATCAGGGTTTGCATTTTCCAACTTAGCCTGTTTGGGGGAATAAATTAAATGATAAAGATTGAACTTCAGGCAAGGTGGGGACTTTTTTGTAGTGGTCAAAGGGAGACTTTCATAAGGCTCCTCAAATCCCATGCAGAGGTGCCAAGCTCCAGCAGCTTCACCTCAGTACCTCGCTCCTAGGAGCATCAGGAAAATCCAAGTGCACAAACCCAGTTCCTACATACCACTTTGCCATTAAAATCATCATTTAGGTTCCCTACATCCCAGGGCTGGGACTCTGGTGAGGCATGTGAGGCACTAACCTTGGGAGCAAAATAAGGGGGCACTGAAATACTTAGTAATCAAGATAATATTCTAATGTAACACTTTAAAATCAAAATTAATGTGAAAAAATCCATGATGAACAAGATATCAAATTTTTAATGAGCCAACATCAGTACTGTTGATTTTTTTTCTTTTGCCTCAGGCTCCAATATGGCTCGGCTAGGCACTTCCTTGACTCTCACTCCCTTCCATTCTGATGAAGTGCAACTGTGAGTGCACATAATGAAATGTGCCAAGGAGGCACCTTGTGCTGATTGCTGATTGCGTCACTGTGCGCTGGGGTGGGGGGTTGGGAGAGCACCCAGGGCTCAGGCCAGGGGAGCAGCCATCCAGGCACGGCAGGGAGCCCTCAGAATGCGTCCTGGAGGGAGGTTCCCAAAGCCCAAGGAAGGGGCTCTCACTGGAGCACAGCAACCCTGTTGAAACCATTACGTGTCTGCACAGAAATGTCAGAGCCATGAACAGGGTTTTCACATTCCGCCCGGCATACTAAAGACGGGATGTCTGCCATGAAACAGTGAAATCCTCCATTTCCTGTTCTACAAAAACTTCCCTGTCCTGAAAAAATCCACAAACATAATATTGGTTTTTTTTCTATCACTCTAGCAGCAAATGCAGGGAAGGGGGACAAAGAAAGCTATTTCTCTTTGCTGAGCACTGAGAGAACACGATAAATGATGAAAACGATGACAGGGAAGGATCTGTGTTCTGAGAGACTTTTAGTGAGTCATGAAGACCTCCCACACACACTGTCCCCAAGGGGCAGTGGAGGTGGGGATGAGGCATCTCATCAGTGCCGTTAGTGAGTCAGGCGGCTGTCAAGGCTTCAGCTCTCCTCTGCTAACGTAGGCAGGGGGAGAATGCCAAAGGAGAAATGCTCCTTACTCTACGTGAATGGGAGGATATTTTTGGAACGGAAATTAATCGTTTTTGAAAATAAATAATGGAAGGGGGCCACTCGAACCAAGTACCATACTGCGAAACAGTTGTGGCCAGCCAGACAACACAAGTGGGATGATGTTGAGGAAGGCAGGCAGGGGTGCCCTCAGACGTCCAGTAGGTAATATCACTCCACTCCTAGTGCCTCGGCATCACTGTGCTCCAGCTGCAATGGCAATATCCTACCTGGGCCATCTCCACTGACCTTTGGTTAGACATTGAGGGCTAAGTTTATCAATGACCTCTCATACTATTTTTTCCATTTTCCTAGAAGACCAGAGAGTGAAAAGATAGGTAACGTCAGTTAATCACATAAATACTGCACGATCATCACAATTGTTAAGGCATCACAAACAAAAATGCCTCATACCATAAGAAGGAAAAATCTGACTAGTAAAAGAGGCAAAGTAATATGATTACTGTCTTTTTACATTGATGGGTCAGTTCTCTAATGGAGATTCTAAAGATTATGCCTCTGAGCTAAAGACCACAGTGCTGATAATCGCCCCACTATTCTACTCTGAAATAAGCAGACCTCATTCCTAAAAAGATACCCACAGAAAGGGCTGGCTGCCAGGGACGCAGGATGCCCCTGGCCCAGTGAGGGAGGCCGTGCTGTCATGTCTTCCAGGCCCAGGTCTCAACACCCTGGAAAAGGCCTCCAGGCTCGGTACCCAGCCAGGCTGGGGTTTGCCTAGAGCCGGGCCCAGATCCAGAGGGCGGCACACCCTCCGAACAGCGGACTGTGAGCTGGAAAAATCGAGGAGTAACTGGGCCCACGGGCCCTATGCTCAGCCAGCCAATGGCCATAGAAGTGGGACGGGACCTCGGGGTCTCCGGGGCAGTGGGATATGGCAAGACTTCGCAGCTCCAGTCCCCGGCCATGGTTGGAAACTCGCGGAGCTGAGGCCTTCGCGGCAGCCCTCAGCAGCACTCTATTCCTGCTACTCTTTGTGCTGGGGGTTCGCCAGTATGGCATTCGGGTCTGCCATTTACCGGCGACATCTACTCGCTGGCCGTCTTGGCCGAGCTCCCCTATGTCTACAAGAAAAAGTAGAGCCAGCTGTACCATTAGGTACAGCCTGACCTACCTCGGGCAGGGACGGCTCAGGCCTTCCTCCTGGGTGGGCTGACGCCTGTGGGTGCGAGCTGTCGAGACCCCTCTCCGTGTGCCCAAGGCTTGGAGGGAGACCCGCTTCCCAGGCCGGGAGTCGAGGTACTCGGGCGGCGCCGCCGCGAGGTTGAGGGAGAGCCCCGCCCAGCCGCGAGCCCTTACCACCTGACACCAGCTGGATCCCGGAAAGAATCTCGCGTCCCCGAAGACTACGAGGAGCCGCTCCCGCGCCTGCGCAGTGGGCTCTGAGGCTCGCGCAGGCCGCCCCGTCGGGAGTGTTAGGCGCTACCTTCAGCGCGCCCAGCCTTTGGCGCCTACGGAGCCGCGCGATGTGCGTAGGTTAGCTTCCACCCCCCGCTTCTCTAGAAAGCCAGGAGTCCGATTTCTAGGACCGAGTTAATGGTTAATAGGAGGTCGTTGTATGTTTGCGTTTGAGAATGGCTGGTCTAGGCGTCTGACGAGAGGCTGAGAGAGCACAGGTGAAGGCCTCTGGGAAATGACCGTGAAAGAGAGAATGAACTAATGAGTGAAAATCAGTGCGGGGTCGCAGTGCCGTGCTGTCTGCCCAGAGCCAGGAACGTCCCCGCAGCAAACACGGAGACTGCGCCGCCGGCGGCCGTGGGCCAGCTTCCCTTGCAGTGCAGGCGCCCGGGGGCAGGTCCTCTGGTCCTCCCCTTTTTACAGAGGAGGAAACTGCGGCACAGACCTGCTGAGTGACTTGCAGGCAGCCACGCCGCTGCGAACTAGCAGGGGAAAGGCCAAAACGCTAGCTTGTGTTTGGAAGGGTGTCCTGACCTCGAGGAGGCAGAAGTTTCCAGAACACTGGCACTAACCCGGCTCACTCGTTCCCTTTTTTTTTTTTTTTTTTTTTTTTGTCTGTGTTGGGTCTTCGTTTCTGTGCGAGGGCTTTCTCTAGTTGCGGCGAGCGGGGGCCACTCTTCATCGCAGTGCGCGGGCCTCTCACTGTCGCGACCTCTTGTTGCGGAGCACAAGCTCCAGACGCGCAGGCTCAGTAGTTGTGGCTCACGGGCCCAGTTGCTCTGCGGCATGTGGGATCTTCCCAGACCAGCGCTCGAACCCGTGTCCCCTGCATTAGCAGGCAGATTCTCAACCACTGCGCCACCAGGGAAACCCTCACTCGTTTCCTTTTGAATACATTCTTTTATAGGAAACGACCAGCCAGGCTCTGCCAGGTGCTGGGGATAAAGTGGTGAAGAAGGTAGTCACAGCCCAATTTTAGGTAGTTACAGTCTAGCCAGAGAAAAAAATTAATCTAACGATCAACCACAAATTATGTTTTGAAGGAAAAGTACCGCAGGGCTGTTTGGCAATTGCGGTGTTTCAGGTTTGGGCTTACATCCGTATTTAAACCAGCTTTTACAAGAATTATTCTAGGTTTCTGCAGTTCCCTGATGATATATGTCGCTAAAGGGAGGCTGGGTTTAGATAAAGCAAATTGTGTAATTCTTAGATATTATTTTCCACCCTCCCGTTCTTCAGGAACTGAGTGTATTTCCATGATTTCCATGGAATATATTTGATCTCTGGTGTACAAAGCGTCATTAATATTTAGAGAAATCATAAGGTGTGAAAGCGCCAGATGAGAGGTTGAGTCCTCTTTCGTCAGGTAAAACTTGACCTTTACTTGTCTGAATCTTGAGTTTTCGCGATGTGTGTAATGGTAATAATAATAACTGAACACAGTTAAGTGCTACTCAAATGTTCTTTGAGTAAATGTTAGTTATTAATTACAGAACAACTTATTAGGCCTACAAAGTAGAAAGTGTTTCTAGACCAGTTATGTGAAAAGGTGTCATGCAGAATAGGAAATTGTTTTTCATACGTAGATATTTGAACTGAAAGGAACTCTGTATTTACTATGAACATTCTTTTGGGAGAGGGGTAATTTAGTCTCATAATAGATTGCAAATTATAAATGTGCTGGAATACTGTCATCTTGACATAGGTAGACCTGGTACAATGGATAAAAATTTGGCATGAGTAACCAGTTTTATTGCTGGTACAACTATGTGAGGTAACCATAGCGCTTTGCAAAGAGGGCTCTTTACTATAAATCGAATAGGGTTGCTATTAGGTGCAAGAGGGACAGAGGAAAAAGAGAAAGGAGCAAAAATGAGAAAGGATGTATGCATTGAAGACATTGTTGCCTAACTCTGCCTTAGGTTGTTTTCAAGTTAAGTCTAACGTGTTAATCCTTTAAGCTACTTGCTCTTTATCTTAGTTGTGAAACACCCCTACAGGTCTTCCGTTGTCTTAGGTATTTTCCAATTTTGACAAAGTCTCAAAGTTGGTATGAGTTGTCAAAATACTACACCTTTTTAGGAAGTGGGAGGAGACTATTATCTCCTGTACTTCTGGAAGGTTGTAGAAAGTTGTTTGAATGGCTTACTTATAAATAGAATCTTATGTTATGTGAGATGTGTGCTCACAAAAAAAAAAAAAAAAGAAAACTGGAACTTTAAAAATGCTTTTGAGAAATGACAGTCATTTCAGGTGACACTTACATTTATGAAGTCTGTGAATCCAGTTTTCCTTTATAGTTCTTGAAAGGATGGCAACCAGTCCTCAAGTCTTATACATTCATTTTAAAGGCAATCTTGGGGCTTCCCTGGTGGCGCAGTGGTTGGGAGTCTGCCTGCTAATGCGGGGAACACGGGTTCGAGCCCTGGTCTGGGAGGATCCCACATGCCGCGGAGCAGCTGGGCCCGTGAGCCACAATTGCTGGGCCTGCGTGTCTGGAGCCTGTGCTCCGCGGCAGGAGAGGCCGCGATGGTGAGAGGCCCGCGCACGGCGGTGAGGAGTGGCCCCCCCTTGCCGCAACTGGTGAAAGCCCTCGCACAGAAACGAAGACCCAACATAGCCATAAATTAAAAATAAATAAATAAATAAAAATTAAAAAAAAAAAAAAGTTTTAAAGGCAATCTTGAATAAAAATGTACCACATTGAGGATTACCACTTCCTTGGAGATTCACTCTGAATGTGCAGTGGCTTTAATCTTTTAATTCTGGATCTTCCTACTCTGCCATCTTCCCAGAATCCTCTCCCCCACCTCCCTTTGATCTTAACCTAAAAACTAACCTCTTACCGTAGCTTACAAGGCCCTCTAAATCTTACCCAGTGGTTCCCACCCTTGTTTATAAAAACTGAGTAAGTTGTTTTTATTTTTCTGAGATACTGATGATCACACACCATTCCTAAAAGTTTAATATTATCCTCATATCTTTCCACTTTATCTTTTACTCTGTCTCCGACCTTATTCCCTGTTTCTTAAACATGCTTTACAGCTGTTGTGGTAAATATTTAACAACTGGTAGTTCTCTGGGGGGGGAAGAAAGTCCTGATTTGTAGCATTTACAAAATTCCACTGTGTAAATCTTCCCAACATGTCTACTTTCAATCTACCAATGAGATATCACTGAACACAAAGTATTTGGGAAGAGATGCAAACAATGGCTTGCATGAGCTGTTATGAGCAGGCTCCATCATGCCACTGATACTATGACTGTGCCCCTGGTCTCTATGCCTGAAAGCTCTTTAATGTCCCCCCAGTGCCTTTCAATCTTCAGATCTCAAGTTAAAATTTATTTCTTAAAATAGCTCTTTCCGTAGTTCCTGGCAAGGCTACATCTTTTTACATATACCTGTGCTGCACTGTACACTCTGATTATTACTCATATCTTATGCTAATGGTTGGTTTTGAACTTCCCTATTCATCCTCCAATGAGAGTCGGGACTGTGTGTCTTTTATTCATCACTGTATGGCTGCCACTGTATTAGTTGTGGCCTGCCATGACACAATACCATAGACTGGGTAACTTAAACAACAGACATGTATTTTCTTCTAGTTCTGCAGACTGGAAATTGGAGATCAGGGTGGTAGCATGATCAGGTTCTGTGAGGTCTCTCATCCTGGCTTGCAGACAGCCACCTTCTCATTGTGTGCTCACATGGCACAGAGAGGGGTAAGGGTAATGCAGACAACTCTGGTGTCTCTATAAAAGGATACTAATCCCAGTATGAGGGCCTACACTCATGACCTCATCTAAACCTAATTATTTCCCAAAGAACCCCTCTACAGACACCATCACTTAGGGATTAGGGCTTCAACATTTAAGTCTGAATGAGGCTGAATTATTTGATTACCCTTGGAAATCAACTGAGCTCAGCACCAGCTCACAAGATTACATACCTGCCTTACAGAAAGGCCCAGCATTCCTTGATAGCTCCCCAGGTCTAGTGTATGTGACAGTACCTTCTGATTTCTCTAGGGTTCTGTGGAGTTGCCTTTGCATTCCTGGGTCTTGTCCTGGGCCCAACTTTCAAGAGACCAAAGGACAAATAGCTTAGTGATCCTGTCCTACCTTGGCATCACCTTTTCTCCTTTTCAAATCCTCAGGTCTGGCTGTTGGGTGTTCTGGCATTTCCAGAATTCCAGTCACGAGTGCTTGAGTAGGCAGCTCTTCAACAAAGGTGGTCTTCATTAGCTATGCTTGGGAAGGGATCTGGCTATGTCATAAGAGCTGTGTGGCATTCACCTGCCACCTTACAAACTCATTTCCCATTCAGTTTTGAAGCTCCTACCATTCTTTACGGGACCTTCAGTAACTTCCTATATCCAGATAGAAGGACTGATAATTCTCATTTTCAGAGAAGAAATAATTGACTAGACCTGGATCCAGTGACTTGTGAGCTTATTCAGGCTCTTGTTATTTCTTACTTTTGTGATTGCTATGTTCTTCTGACAGAATGCTGTTCATTTTTAGAGATGTGATGTGATATCACATTCCAGGAAAGCTTTCTCTATCTGGATTAGATTAGACCATAGCCCCTGTGCTACTCAGAGGGTACCATTTATTAAAATGGATTCCTTTTTTTTGCAATCATATTATCACCTTTTTAAAAATTGAAGTGTAGTTGACATACAATATCATATTAGTTTTAGGTATACAACATAGCAATTTGACATTTATATAGGAGGGATTACTATTTGAGTACCATGATAAGTCTAGTAACCATCTGTCGCCATACAAAGTTATTACAATATTATTGACTATATTCCCTATGTTGTACATTATATCCCTGTGACTTATTTATTTTATAACTGGAAGTTGTACCTCTTAGTCCCCTTCACCTATTTGCCCAACCCTCCCCATCCCTTCCCCTCTGACAACCACCCATTTGTTTTCTGTATCTATGAGTGTTTCTGTTTTGTTTTGTTTGTTCATTTGTTTTTTAGATTCTATGTGTAAGTGAAATCATACAGTATTTGGCTTTCTCCATCTGACTTATTTCACTTAGCATAATGCCGTCTAGGTACATCCATGTTTTCACAAGTGGTATGATTCCATTCTTTTTACGGCTGAGTTATATTCTATTGTCTATATATTACCACATCTTTATTCATTCATCTATCGATGGCCACTTGGTTCTTTCCGTATCTTGGCTGTGGTAAATAATGAACATAGGGGTGCATATATCTTTTCAAATTAGTGTTTTTGTTTACTTCAGATAAATATCCATAAGTGGAACCGTTGGATTGTATGGTGGTTCTATTTTTAATTTTTTGAGGAACCACCATACTGTTTTCCTTAGTGAATGCATCAGTTTACATAGCTTCCACAGTACACAAGGGTTCTCTTTTCTGCACATCCTTGTTATTTGTTGTCTTTTTAATGATAGCCATTCTGACAATTGTGAGATGATAAATCACTGTGGTTTTGATTTGCATTTCCCTGTTTATTAGTGATGTTGAACATCTTTTCATGCGTCTATTGTCCATCTGTATGTCTTCCATGGAAAAATGTTTGTTCAGGTCCTCTGCCCATTTATTAATCAGATTTTTTTTAAATACTGAGCTGAGTTTTTAATGTATTTTAGATATTAACCCATCATCAGATATATATCATTTGCAACTATCTTCTCCCATTCAGTAGTTTGCCTTTTTGTTTTGTTGATGGTTTCCTTTGCTGTGCAAAGGTTTTTAGTTTAATGGAGTACCATGTGTTTATTTTTGCTTCTGTTTCCCTTGCCTGAGGAAACGGATCCAAAAAAACATCACTAAGAGTGATGTCATGGAGCTTACTGCCTATGATTTCTTTTAGGAGTCTTATGGTTTCAGATCTTACATTTAAGTCTTTAATACATTTTATTTTGTATATGGTGTAAGAAAATAGTCCAGTTTCATTCTTTTGCATGTGGTTGTCCAGTTGTTCCAACACCATTTATTGAAGAGATTGTCTTTTCCCCCACTGTATATTGGTTCCTTTGTTGTAAATTAATTGATCACACAAGCATGGGATTATTTCTGGGCTCTCTATTCTGTTCCACTGATTTATGTGTATGTTTTTGTGCCAGTACCATACAGTTTTGATTACTATAGCTTTGTAGTATAGTTTGAAATCAGGGCACGTAATACCTCCATCTTTGTTTTTCTTTCTTAAGACTGCTTTGGCCAAAATGGGTTCTAATTGCCATTTTTCTTCATATCACAAACACTTACTGAGCACCTACTATACTTTATTCTATGTTAAATGTTACAGGGGAGAGCAAAATGTATGCAGTTCCTGTGTGAATGGAACTTTTAGCTAAGGCATTAGATAGTAATCAGATATTCACACTAATAAATTCGTAAACTAAAACTGAAATGGTGAACTAAGGAAAGGTTTGTACACTCTTTGAAATCAAATAAGAAAGAACCACAGCCTAGACTCAGGGCGGTTGTCTGGAAAGGCTTCTCTAAGGAAGCAACACTTAACTGAGATCTAAGAAGTGAGTAAGAATTAACTGCGAACAGAGAAGATACAGGAACTTTGGAACAAGGAAATAGCATGTGGAAAGGCCCTGTGGTAGAAAGAACATGCAGATTCTGACAAACTGAAAGAATACCAGTGTAACTGGAGTTCAGAATGGGAGAGAGAGCATGGTGAGAAATGAGACTGGAACAATAGTCAGGTGCCACTTCATACATAGCTTTGTGGACTATATTAAAGGTTTTGTATAGGACTTGGCCACTGTTGGCTACATTTAAGTAGGCAAGAAACTACTTTTACAATTTTCCTAGATCTACGCATGAGCCAAGCTCTCCAGGAAGTTCCTAGAGTTTCCCTCTTTGTGGAAACAATTAATCTCATCATTGTCCTGGCAAGCCTGAGTAGGAAAGATGAGGCCCAGATTTATAGTACTTGGCTCAGGGCCCTACAATAGACAAAGGCAAGACATTTGTTAGCTTTATCAACCACTTATGTGCAGCAACTGTTACAGGAATTTTCAGACTCTTTTCCAAAACTGGATCCAATCCCAAAACTGGGTTATCATAGTTTGGATGAATATTAGTTATCTATTGCTGTGTAGCAAATTATCTCAAAACTTAGCTCTGAAGAACAATATATCACACAGTTTCTGAGAGTAGTCTCTCTGGGAGAGGCTCAGCTGGGTGGTTCTGGCTCGGGGTCTCTCTTGAGGTTGCTGTCCAGCTCTCAGCTATGCCTACAGTCATATCCAGGCTCAAAGTGAACTAGAGAATCCACTTCTAAACTCACTCATTTGGTTGTTGACAGGCCTCCATTCTTCACTGGCCGTTGGTCAGAGACCTACCTTGCTTGACACACAGACTCCTCCATAGCCTGCTTGAACAGCCTCGTTTCATGGCATCTGGTTTCCCACAGAAGAAGTGATTCAGGAGGGAGAGAAATGTGAGCAGGTAAGTGAAATAGTGCCCCCAAAGGAAGCAGGACTTGTATCTAGAATATATTAAGATCTTTACAGCTAAATAGCAAGAAGATAAGGTATCTAATTAAAAACGGACAAAATAGTGGAACAGGAACTTTACAAAAGAATATAAACAAATGGCCAAGATACTCAATTATCACTATTAATTAGGGAGATAAAAATCAAAATCTATAATGAGGCACTGTTACAGTATCATAAGAATGGCTAAAATTATAAAGGCTGAAAATAGCAATCATTGTCAAGGTTGTGTCGAGCAAGTTAAATGAACTGAAGTTTATGCTGAGAGTGTAAAATGACAAAGCCATTTGTAAACTGGCATAGTCAGGTTAGTTGTACAGACATTTACCATACAAGTTCTAGCTATTTATCCAAGAGAAATGATTTCAGCTCTTCATAGAAACACTTGTACGTGAGTGTTCATAAGTGTGTCATGCATAATAACTAAAGCTAGAAACAATACATGTGTCTGTCCAACATTTGGTATACATTGGAATGCTACCTAATTCTTTCTCCCCAATCCTTTGGAATTAATACCTGATTAATCCCCCAAATAGTTATATACTGATATATGCAACAATAAAAAAACAATCTCCCAAACATGATGCTGAGGGAAAGAAGCTAGATAAAAGAGAGTACATATTATATATCTATTGAAAAATGAATCCACAGTGATAGAAATCACATCAGTGATTGTGTGATTTGGCTGATATTGATTTCAAAGTGGCATAAAGAACATACTGGGATGATGGAAATATCCTATACATTTTTGTGGTATTGTTACGTGGTTTATATGGCATATTCTTGGTAAAATTCATTGAAATAACGTAGTTTAAAGTATATAATTTTATATTTATACCTTATTAAAGTTGTTTATAAAGGTAAGAAAAAGTTAAAACTGTGTAAACGGAAAAGTTTTAGAATGCAAGGGGTAGTTCACAGAAAAAACAATAGTATTTGGAAACTTTATTGCCCTCTCTTAGTCTTTGCAAGATCAACCACAAGGCAAAGATAATATATATGAATAATATCATGAATCATGTTAATTTCATATCCATAGATTTATAGCTAGATAGAGATATAAATATTTTTACCTCAGGGAAATTCTTCTTCTATTATTTAACAAATATTTTTTGGAAAGAATCACATAATAAGTCTCATAGAAAAATCTCAGTAATTTTCCCAAGTAAAAAAATTATGGAGATCACTTTATGTAACCTCAGTGCAAAAAACCTGGAACTGGATAACTGACATATAATTTTTAAAGCTATTTTAAAGATAGGGCTTCCCTGGTGGCGCAGTGGTTGAGAATCTGCCTGCCAATGCAGGGGACACGGGTTGGAGCCCTGGTCTAGGAAGATCCCACATGCCGCAGAGCAACTGGGCCAGTGAGCCACAATTACTGAGCCTGCGCGTCTGGAGCCTGTGCTCCGCAACAAGAGAGGCCGCGATAGTGAGAGGCCCGCACACCGCGATGAAGAGTGGCCCCCGCTTGCCACAACTAGAGAAAGCCCTAGCACAGAAACGAAGACCCAACACAGCCATAAATAAATAAATAAATAAATTTTTAAAAATTAAAAAATAAAATAAAATAAAAATTAAAAAAAAAAAAGATAGAAATGCTCTTCCTAACTTTTGAGACAAAGTGGAAATCAAGACAAAAATTATAGACTATTTAAAAAATGAGATCTTTACATCACATGTCACATGGTTAAGATGAACTTAGAGATCAAAATCAGAGCCTTATATAGTTTCATAATTTATTTATTAACAACAAATATTTATTGAAGGGCTACTGTGTTCTAGAAATTTTTCTATGCTTCAGGGACATAGATAAAAAAACATGTAACTTCATTCATAGTGTTACATGCTGGTGGAAGTGCATAGACCAAAAAACCACTATAAATATATAATATTTAAGATAGTGATAAGTTCTTTGGAAAAAATAAAGCTGAGTAAGGTGGATAGAGAGTGATCAGAGAAGGGATGCCTTTTTGCATATTGTGGTAAGGAAAGCCGTCTCTGAGAAGGTGATGTTTCAGCAGAGTTCTGAAGGAAGGGAAGGAATCAATCATGCAGACATTGAGGGAATAGCACACTAGGCAGAGAAAATAGTAAGTGCAAAGACGCTGAGGAAGCTGGGAGTGGAGCAAGCAATGGATTCGTTGACAGGAAGGGAGGTTAGAGAAATTATATGGGGTCAGATCATTGTAGTACCTTCTAGGCTACCATTAGGACTTTGGCTTACTCTGAGGAGGTGGGGAGCCTGTGGAAGGATTTGAACAGAGGATAGAGATGGTATGAGTTATATTTTTAAAAGATCACTCTAGAATTATCTACATAGCAAAAAGAGTAGAAACGGGGAGATCAATTGGGAGGTTGTTGTAATAGTTCAGGTAAAACATGATGGAGACTTGGTCACTACCTGCTAGGCATTTTAGTAAGTGCATTGCAGATATTCTATGATCATAAACATGATCAGGATCTAATCAGTTAGGTAGAGGGAAATAGTTAACTAATCTTAGTTAACTATTAGTTAACTAACTAATAGTTAACTAATTAGTTAACAACTAACCAAGAAAAAGAAGAGGTAAGCAATTTAATTCAATAATTCAACACAGAAATCTAGAAAGAGACCAGCTAAACAAAGTTTTTAACAATCACATAGGTTAAGGGAATTAAGTGGGCCAGGAAGATATTAGTGAATTAGAAACCAGAAGGACAGTGGAAATGAAAAATAAATATTAAAGCCAGTGCTTTGAAAAGTTCAGTAAAATAGAAATTGTTGTTAATTTGAATGAGGAAAAGGAAAAGGGAAAATACAGATATACTACATCCAGAATGAAAAAAAAAGATATAACCTCAAATATGAAGATTTTAAATTATAATGAAAAAGTACAATTTGCTAATGCATGCAAAAAATTTAAAATTAAACTGTTTTCAAAAATATATGTAAATCAAAAATAGGTAGAATAAAATAAAACAATAGTAATGTTGAATAACCAGGACAGAAATTGAAAACCTTGCTAAGAACTATGTTATAAAAAGAACTCGGTGAGAAAGTTTCACAGGTGAATTACATCAAGCTTAAGGCACAGAAAGTTTTCATGATCTAAAACATAGAAAAAGTTCAAAAGTTTGCCAACTCATTTAATAACATTGGTATAGCCCTAATTCTAAACAGAACAAAGGGAGTACAAAATCCTAAATAAATCACAAGCAAATTGAATTTAGAACTATATTTTAGTACATATCCTCTGACAAAGCAGAGTTTATGAAGTAGCAGTATAGTGATTTAAGAGTGCAGACTCTGGAGTCAGATAGCCTAGGAAATGGTTTGCATCTTGAGATGGATCTGATAGCTGTATGGCTTTAATCAACTTATTTAATCTCTCCGTACATCAGTTCCCTTATGTATAAAATAGGCCTAGTTGTTGTAAAGATTAAAAGAGTTACTATCTGCAATGCACTTACTAAACTTGTAGTAACCACTCAAAAAATATTATCTGTTAACATTAGTTTTTATTTTTAGACGTGTGTTAGTCATATTAATAAGTCAAAGAAAACATAATTTTTTTAGATAACAAAAGATATTTGATAAAACTTAATATCGATTTATGATTTAAAAAAATATTTGAATATCCAGTAAGAAGAGAGTTTATTCATATATATATATATATATATATATATATATATATTCAGTATATTCTTGAGTATGGAAGAAGTACTACTTCATATAATAAGAACACAAATAAGAAATAAGATTTACTATTATTTATGGATGATAAAACTGTCTACCTGGAAAGCCCAAGCAAATCAAAATCCAATAGGATTTTTTAAAAACTGGTAATTATCCTAACTTCCCTTTGCAAAATTAAATATGTGAGCATTGCCAAGAGCATGTTGAAAAAGAGAAATATAAGGGCACCTTTGACCTACTAGTTGTTAAACTGTCTTACTGATGTATAAACATATAAATAGAGGAGAAAAAAAGGCCAGAAGATGATCAGCAAAGATAAGAATCGTGTTTCAGATCAATGTGGGACAACTGGTTTTTTTAGTAAATGGGATTGGAACAAGTAGACATAATCTGATCAGTAATAAAATATATCACCCCTTTGTGGGTGTAACCACTGTATTGTTTCTGAAATACATTGTATTGTCAGGGGATGTTTGCAGAGTCAGTGTGGGACCTAACATTGGGGAAGTGATACCAGAAGCCATGGCTTATTGGGAAGAGTGCATTAATTCTCTAAAAACAGTTCTTGATTTATATGTATTTCTCCTATAGTTCTATCAGTTGTTTTACCAGAGAGTTGAGCACAAACACAAAAGAGACTTGACTCCATTCATTCAATAAATATTTATTGAGTACTGGCTTGTGCCAGGCATGCTGTTCTGTGTGTAGGGGATTCAGCAGATTAACAAAATAGCTATATTCCTATCCATGTGGAACTTACACTGTTCACAGCATAGGGTATGAACAATAAACCAAAAAAGTAAACAAATATATACGATATAGTATATAATGAGGGATAAAGAGGAAAAAAAAATAAAGCAAAGAAGAAGAGGGTTGGGGTGTGTTGGCAGCCTGAGGTACAATTTCAGAAAGGATTTCCCGGGTAGGCCACATTTGAATAAAGATCTGGAGGTGGTGGGGCCGCTGAGTAAGAGCATTCTGCAGAGAGGTACCAGCAGGTGCAAACACTTGAGTATGTTGGTGTTGGTGGATACAGAATGAGGGGTAGAAAGAAGGTCAGTGGGAGGGAGAAGCAGAATGTGAGACCAGACGGTAGTGGGACTGGTGATGAGAGAAAGGGAAGGGAAATTTGGGCCCTGTAAGCCGTTGCAATGATCCAGGTGTTTGTTTACTCCTTGAGGTGGCTTGTCAATGGAATATTTTGTGCCTCCCAGAGACATGGTCAGATCTACGTTTACGGCTGAGTGTAATCCTCACATTCACTTCCAGTCATTCTCTCACACACAAAAATTGAGTAATGCCTCCAAACGTGTGCCCACTCCCAAACCACAGGCACTCACAAAAGGACACGGGCACAGGGGCATTGGCGTGTCATTCACCCTCAATCGTGCCAGAAGCGCGCACGCATGCGTGTGTGCGCCCGCGCGCACATCAGGATGAAAATAAACTGCATTCATGAAACCTGCACTGACTCAAGAATAAGCCTGCACGGTAACAGCCAATTACCCAGCACCTCCACCGTCCTACACCCTGTCCAACAGGTTTCTGGATCTCTCTGTCAGAGCTACTGCTCGAGGCCCTCCTGGAAGATCCGAGGTCCTGGCTTACTGTACACAGCGGGTAGAGTGCAAAAAAAGAAGCTTCTCACTGTCCCCAGAATCACCGTGTCTGAATGCACAGCGCATGATCCACAGCAGCCTGAGAACTTCCAGCGCGGCAAGCACTGCAGCGGCATCAACGGCTGGTGGAAGAAAACAGAGCAGGTAGGTGCTTCTCCCAGGCGGAACCGAAATTAGCCTCGGGTGTGCCATGAGTGACCCAGGCCTCAGTGTCCGGAAGCCTCAATATTTACTTCGACACGCTTGTCTTGTGCCACATTTCTTACCTTTGTAGGAGTGTGGTCTCCGGGTTCAGGACACCTAATTTCCAAGAGGTCCTTGTTCAGTTTTTCTCCTTCTTAATCCCAGGTGCGGCAATGCTGCAAGGGAATAAAATCTCAGAGTTGGGGAACTGGGTGCCTGAAACTCCCTCTCCTCAGGGCGGACTGACAGGCCAGCGGGAGACCCCAGGAATGAAAGAACTGGTTGGTAGCGCTCAGGTGTGCTTGGGCACAGAGCCAGGAAAGGCAAGACGTGCAAGGGAAGGGCTCAGAATAGTGGATTGCAGGCCCAGTGCATCCTGGAGTCTAGAAGGAGAAATCCGAGGGCCGAGGACCAGACCGGGGTTTGGGGGCTCAGCAATTAGGGTCCTGAGCTCTGGCCTAGGCTTTCCCTGAAGAGTTGCAAGACCAAGTTGGCGAACACGGCAAAGCAGATACTGTGTGGCATGTAAATTGGGCTTTGCCACTTTAGACTTGCAGGTGAGTCTTTAAAACTCAGGTGACAAGTAACTTTTACCTAAATTTCTTCCAAGACCTGAGGTTTCTGACATATTAATCTTTTGAAATCATTTGTAAGTATGTATGTCTGTGGATTGCCTTTTCCTATTGAGAGAACCACAGCTTTCACCAGTGCAGTGGTGACTGCAGAATGTTTAAGAAAGGACAACTTTAGAAGCCAAATTTGTAACCATGTCACTTTGTGGGCTCAGAACTCTACCTCTGAGTGCCATGTGGGCCTTCAGCCTTCAAAGCCTACATTGGTTCCTCACTTTGAAATCTTTGCGGGCTACAAACAAAGGGCTGGTGGTGTGAGACAGATGTCATCAGGGTCTGTACCCAGAGGGTGCTAACTTAGCCTCCAGCACTTTCAAACTTTACTTTAAAAGTCAGTCCCTCCAGATAGGGAGGGACCGAGATTAACTTATCCCTCAATTACTCTGAATTTCTAAGTCCCTGGGACTGGGACAAGTTTAGAAAACAAAAAAACAAAATGCAAATCAAAACTACAATGAGATATCATCTCACACCGGTCAGAATGGCCATCATCAAAAAATCTAGAAACAATAAATGCTGGCGAGGGTGTGGAGAAAAGGGAACACTCTTGCACTGTTGGTGGGAATGTAAATTGATACAGCCACTATGGAGAACAGTATGGAGGTTCCTTAAAAAACTAAAAATAGAACTACCATATGACCCAGCAATCCCACTACTGGGCATATACCCTGAGAAAACCATAATTCAAAAAGAGTCATGTACCAAAATGTTCATTGCGGCTCTATTTACAATAGCCAGGACATGGAAGCAACCTAAATGTCCATCATCGGATGAATGGATAAAGAAGATGTGGCACATATATACAATGGAATATTACTCAGCCATAAAAAGAAACGAAATGGAGTTATTTGTAGTGAGGTGGATGGAGTTAGAGTCTGTCATACAGAGTGAAGTAAGTCAGAAAGAGAAAAACAAATACAGTATGCTAACACATATATATGGAATCTAAGGGAAAAAAAAAAGGTCATGAAGAACCTAGTGGCAAGACGGGAATAAAGACACAGACCTACTAGAGAATGGACTTGAGGATATGGGGAGGGGGAAGGCTAAGATGTGACAAAGTGAGAGAGTGGCATGGACATATATACACTACCAAGCGTAAAATAGATAGCTAGTGGGAAGCAACCACATAGCACAGGGAGATCAGCTCTGTGCTTTGTGACCACCTAGAGGGGTGGGATAGAGAGGGTGGGAGGGAGGGAGATGCAAGAGGGAAGAGATATGGGAACATATGTATATGTATAACTGATTCACTTTGTTATAAAGCAGAAACTAACACACCATTGTAAAGCAATTATACTCCAATAAAGATGTTAAAAAAAAAAAAAACCCTTTTCTTTGGCACTTAGCACCATGTGTTGCACGTCAGGTGGCACTCACCCAGTGTTTGTTGAATGAATGGAAATTAATTTCCTCTGGCAGATTTACCAGCCAACCTCACCGCTATTGTACGGCTCTAATCCCGACCTGTGGAGAATTCGGACCTAGTTAGGCAGAGCAACATTTGCTTGGATACTGAAATTGTGAGTGCAAATAAACACTTTCTAAAGTCTAGGGCCTCCTAGTGTGAGATGCAAAACCATTCTCCTCTGAGCCCATCCCTGATTTACCAAGTGAACTAAAAAAGTTTAGACCTTAGCATGTGTAGTTTGCTTATATTGCATCCAGCCCTCATTGAAACTTCTTAGAACTGAAGCACTAAACAGCATGATCTAGTGAAAGTCACCAAGGAAAGTACTGATTTTAAAATAGTTACATGATTATTTGGCACTTGGTTGGACAATCTTATTTCATAACTATTAAACCTGGGGATCAGCATGAGGTAAAAATAATCTAGTTTGGAAAAAAAATGTTTTTACAACATTCTGATAAACTCTAACTGCTATGATATTTCCATTCTTTTAAATTAGATTCCTGTGCTTTTTACTTAAAATTTTTTAGAAAGATGATTTCTCAGGCTGTGCCAGAGACCCATGTCTGGTTGAAAATTCTTTTTTCAAGTTTTTTCCAGTTTTATTGAGATATAATTAACATATGAGATTGTATAAGCGTAAGGTATACAGCATAATGATTTGACACACATACATCTTGAAATGTTTATCACAATAAATTTAGTGAACATCTATCATCTCATACAGATGGCTGAGAAATCTTCTGTGAATTTACATGTAGTTAAAAAGGTTATACCTAAATGTTTACTCCTTTAATTATATACATTTTGTGTATGAAATAGACTCAACAACAACCATAAAACCACAATAGTGACAACCTCAGGAGCAGTAGCAACACAAATTCATTCTCCTCAGCCTGGGGGAAGTTCAGAGCTGTCCAATTCACTGGAGAATTTCAAATGAAAATTCATTGGACTGGGTTCTGCATGTAAGGAACTTGGAAGTCACTACTTTGTCCTAACAACAAGTAAAAAGCTGAAGAGACTGGAAAAACAACTCTTCTGGAATCCTTAAGAAACGTGAATACAAAGCAAGCCTTTGCCCCCAAGACTGAGGAGACAGGCAGTGGGTAATGGCTTAATGGAGCAGAGATCACAAGGGGAAACCTCAGTGGGAACAAGTGCTGGAGCCAGTGCTATGGTAGGAAAACCTGAACTGTAACTGAAGAACTGCTGGAGACACAGCGTGGACAACTCTGAGAGTTAAAAACTCCAGGGGCACCCAGTCATAAGGGGTCCCCTACAATTGTGTGAATTTTAAGTCCAGGTGCTCAACCAGGTTCTCACAGTACATAGGGGAGAAATATACCCTGGTGGGATTTGCCTCTACAAGCTGCACTTGGTTCTCACAATAGATAACAGAGAAAAATCCCCTTGTGCATCCAGAGAGGGAGGGGAAAAGAACCATTTGGAAATACACCAAATCACTATGTTCCTAAGAAGCCCTGCCCTCAGGAGACACCACTTAACCAGAGCCTAACCTGAAGGCATATTATCATGGCCAACCAACCAGGGGAAGGGAAATCCCCAACTACAGTCAGCTCTAGCCTTCCAACTGCCATTAAGGAGCCTAGGACCAGGGACCAGTGGATTTTTAGCTTAGACAAAGAATCAGAAAGGCATTCATGGCAGCAGGACCGAAGAGGATACCACATCCGTGGGGGCTTCCTGGCTTCTCGTTCTTGAATATGAGCGGGCCTAGCTGACTTTCCTACAGAGCTGAGTTGACTTGCCCTTGGGGTGCTCTTCCCAACCACACAGGAAACTTCCTTGTAGCAGGTACCAGGAGAGTTTCCTTCCAAAGTCCAGAGGCCATTTCTAGGGTGACTTCAGCTGCCAGGGAAAATGCTGAGTGTGGTAAACCAGGACCAGGCTGGTCACTCTGAGAGGTGGACAGGCTCAGCAGTTAACACCAAGGAACTACTCTGGGTTGGTTCCTCTGAGATGATTAAAATTCTCCCTTGGTTCAGAGCCATCCAGAATGGCTCTCCTCTCCCTGAGTAAGAACAGTGTTCCATGGAGAAGAGGGATAGAAACAGGAATCTTCTCACTGTATGAGGAAGTTCCTTACACAGACAGCTCCTTTATGGGCTCTGTTGGCGAACCATACCGTGCACATGAGGGGACTTCCTCTGTAGCTGAAGTCTCCTGGGATTGGGAAGAGTGTGACTTTGGGATCTTTTACAACTGGATTTGAGTCCTGCCTTTGCCACTCACTTATGTCCTTAAGCAGATAATAATCTCTCTGAGCCACAGTTCCTCAACATGTATAACATATATTATGTTAAACACCAGACACATTGCTTGGCACGAAGGAGGTACTTAAGAGTGGTGGCTATTATTTTATAACGAAAGCTTATCTAACTATATCAGCTCAATATGATAAGTGAAATCAGTGCACACTCCTCTGCCTTCTTAAGAGGAAGGCAATCTGTAAGTGTTTAATTCTCAGAATAAAACCGATTACCAGAGCCACAACAGAATGAATTTGCCTTTCCCAAACCTCTCAGATACATACCTGTCCATGGTGCAGGCTCATTGCTCAGCAGGATTAATGACAATTTATATTAAATACCTGGCACATTGCCTGGCATGGAAAAGGCACTCAAGAGTGGTGGATATTATCATATAACAAAAGTTTACCCCTACCCCTCAAGTGCCAAATCATATCAATTTGTGTGGAAAACTAGTAAAATGCAGTGCATACTACTCTACTTTCTTAGATTAAACTGAATACAATTTAAATCCTTTCTTGAAGGTCACTGACACTATCATAAAATTATTACTTAATACGCTGGCGTGAGACAGTGCTGCTCTCAGGGTTATGAGATGTGTAGGGCCAATAGCCCCAAACTAGACAATATCATGCTGTCAGTTCTTTTTGATGTCTAATATCTATATAATTTTTGGTTATTCTCTTTCATTTCTTCCCATCAGGTTGTCAACTATCCCTTCTTGCTGATGTCATTGTGACTGTATTTAGCAACAGTCTACCCACTTGCATTTCCATTTGGTGTGCAGTAAAGCTAACAAGAAAGCAAAACCAACAAAAACCAAACTTAGTATACTGGTATAGGAACAAAGAACCTATAGATATTAAGTCAGACCCTGTAAAACTGGTCAAGCAATATAAAAAAGGTCTCTGTGGTCATCTGCTCAGTTAATCTGTACTCAAGAGAGCAGAAATAAAGCTTGTCAGAATTATATGTAAACACAGAGCAAACAAATCCTGAGTAAGCATTTAAGAGTGCTTTTCATCCTGTATAGGTCTTTTCACTTTGTATAACTGTAACTCTATACCCATTACACTATAACTCTCCATTCCTGGCAACCACCATTCTACTTTCTGTCCCTATGACTTTGAGTACTTTAAGTACCTCATATAAGTAGAATCATTTGCCTTGTTTTATTGACTTCTTTTGCCTAACATGAGGTCCTCAAGGTTCATCCCTCTTATAGCATATGTCAGAATTTCTTTGCTTTTTAAGGCTGAATAATATTCCACTATATGTATATACATTTTGCTTATCCATTCATCAATTGATGGATACTTGTGTAGCTTCCATGTTTTAGCTATTGTGAATAATACTGCTATATACATGAGTGTACAAATATCTCTTTGAGACCTTGTTTTCAGTCCTTTCAGTATATACCCAGAAGTAGAAATGCTGGATCATATAGTAATTCTATTTTTAATTTTTCTGAGGAGCTGTCCTACTGCTTTCCACAGTAGCTATACCTTTTTACATAAAGGCTATACATGTACAGCAGCTGTACATTCATTTACATTTACATTGTGCACTAAAAGTGTACAAGAACTCCAATTTCTCCATTCTTACCAACATTTGTTATATTCTGGGTTTTTGAATAGTAGCCATCCTAATAGGTGTTAGGTGGTATCTCCTTGAACTTTTGATTAGCATTTCCCTAATGATTATAGTGATGTTGTACATCTTTTCATGTGCTTATTTGCCATTTCTGTATTTTCTTTTCAGAAATGTTTATTCAAGTCCTTTGGCCATTTATTGATGCTTGGTTTTTTTGTGGTTTAGTTTTAGAAATTCTCCATATACTCTGGATATTATTTCCCTTAACATATATATGATTTACAAATATTTTCTCCCATTCCATTGATTGCCATTTCACTCTATTGATAGATTCTATTGATGAAAAATTTTTCTAAATTTTCATGAAGTCAGAGTTGTCCATTTTTTCTTATATTATCTGTGCCTTTTTGTGTCATATCCAAGAAATAATTGCCAAATCCATTGTCGCAAAGCTTTCCTCTTATGTTTGCTTCTAAGAGGTACATTGCTTTAGGTCTTAACATTTAGGCCTTTGATCCATTTTGAGTTAATTTTTGTACAAGGTGTTAATTAAAGGTCTAACTTCATTCTTTTGCATGTGGACATCCAGTTTTCCCAGCACTGGTTGTTGGAAAGACTGTCCTTTCCCCATTAAATGGTCTTCACCTTCTTGTCAACAATCATTTAATTATACATATACAAGGGTTTATTTCTGGCCTCTACTATCCTAAAACATTGCTCTTTATGAATGGCCTTATGCCAGTACCACACTGTTTTGATTGTTGTAGCTTTGTAGGAGGGTTTTTTAAGTGATATGTTAAAGTTTATTTTTATTGAGGTTTAATTGACATGTAACATTAGTTTCTGGTATATAAGATAATGATTTTGATATTTGTATATATTGCAAAATGATAGCTACAAGTCTAGTTAAAATTCACCACAGTATATAGTTACAAATTTTTTTTTCTTGTGATGAGAACTATTAAGATCTGCTCTCTTAGGTCTTTCAAATATATAGTATTTATTATATTATTAACTATAGTCACCATGATGTATATTACATCCCCATGACTTTTTAATTTCATATATGAAAGTTTGTACCATTGAACCCCTTTACCCACTTTGCCCATTCTCCAACCCCCACCTCTGGCAACCACCCATATGTTCTCTGTATCGGTGAGCTATCTGAATTCTTTCACTTAATACAGTGCCCTCAAGGGGTTCATCCATGTGGTCACAAATGGCAAGATTTCATTTTATGGCTGAGTAATATTTCATTTTATATATATATATATATATATAAATGTGTGTGTATATATATATATATATAAAATGTGTGTGTGTGTGTATACATAAAACACATTACACATTTTCCTTATCCATTCATCTATCAGTAGAAACAGGTTTCTTCCATATCTTGCCTATTGTAAATAATGCTGCAATGAACAAAGGGTTGCACATATTTTTTCAAGTTAGTGTTTTTGTTTTCTTTGGATAAATACCCAGAAGTGGAATTGCTGGATCAAATGGTAGTTCTATTTTCAATTTTTTGAGGAGCCTCCATACTGTTTTCCATAGTGGTCGCACCAATTTAAATTCCCACCAATAGTGCCGAAGGGTTCCCTTTTCTAACAGATGTGAGTGATATCTCATTGTGGTTCTCATTTGTATTTCCCTGGTTAGAGATATTGAGCACCTTTTCATGTATTTGTTGGCCATCTATATGTCTCTTTGGAAAAATGTCTATTCAATTCTTATACCCATTTTTTAATCGAATTGTTCTTTTTATTTATTTATTTTTTTGCTATTAGGTTATATGAGTCTTTATGTATTTTGGATATAACCCCTTATAAAATATATGATTTGAAAATATATTCTTCCATTCAGTAGGTTGCCTTTTCATTTTGTTTTTGGTTTCCTTTGCTGTGCAGAAGCTTTTCAGTTTAATGTAGTCATATTTGTTTATTTTTGCTTTTGTTTCCCTTACCTGATGAGACATATCTAGAAAGATATTGCTAAGACTGATGTCAAAGAGTTTACTGCGTATGTTTTCCTCTAGGAGATTTATGGTTTCAGGTAGGCATTCTCATCTTATTCCAGATATTAGAGGAAAAGCTTTCAGTTTTTTGTCATTGACTATGGTGTTGCTGTTGGTTTTTATAGATATCATTCATTATATTTAAATAGTTTCCTTCTACCCCTAGTTTGTTGAGAGTTTTTATCAAGAAAGTGTGTTGAATTTGGCCATATACATTTTCTGTATCAGTGGAGGGAATTATGTGTGTTTTTTTCCCTTCATTCTGTTACTGTGGTTTAGCCAGTTGATCAGTTTTCATATTTTGAATCATCCTTGCATTACAGGAATTAATCCCATTTGGTCATGTTGTATAATCTTTTTAATATGCTGCTGAATTCAACTTACTAGTATTTTGTTGAGGGTTTCTACATCCACGTTCATAAGGGATATTGGTCTGTAGGGATTTTTTTCCTTGCAGAATCTTTCTCTGGCTTTGGTATCAGGGTAATATTGGCCTCATAGAATAGGTTAAGATATGGTCCTTTCTCTTCATTTTTTTGGAAAATTTTGAGAAATATTGGTACTAGTTTTCTTTAAATGTTTGGTAGTATTCACCAGTGAAGCCATCAGATCCAGGGGTTTTCTTTGTTGGAAAATGTTTGATTGCTGTTTCAACTTCCTTACTAATGATAGGTATATTTGGATTTTCTATTCCTTCATGATTTAGATGTGATAGGTTTTGTGTTTCTAGGAATTTGTCCATTTCTTCTAGGTTATCCAATTTGTCAGTGTACAATTTTTCATAACTCTCTTATTATCCTTTTTATTTCTAAAGAATTGGTAGTAATGTCCCTGCTATCATTTCTTCTTTTTTTTTTTTTTAGAATCAATGATTTTACTGAGGGAGATAAGTTACTCAAATGTTAATGGGCCGTAGGCAAAGGGAAGAAACACATTAAAAGTCTCAGGTGTGCTGGTAGAGGAGAGAGAGCACTAACAGCTCTGCCCAACCAACATTCTGGATCCAGGGCTTCTGTACTTCTCTAAGGCTCTATTTCTCATGTGTCACTTTCCATTCAAAGGATTCTGGAGACCAAATGCAACGGGATTCCTTCAGCTACCAACCAAGAGTCTTTGGGTCTTCTCTCAGCCAAGGCATTCAGTGAAAATATGATCTATTTTTCAGAGTCCTCTGGAGGATTAAAAAGTCTCTTTCACATTGTGTTGCCATGCTCCTTGCTCTTGTTCCTCTTTTCCATGTACTCATTCTTCAAGCATTTTCTCATCTCCTGATCAAGATCATTGCAATGACCAAAAAGTTTCAGAATGCTGTGCCTACTGGCAGCCACACCCAGAGAGCAGAAGCAGTATTCCCCAGTGAAGACTCTGCACCCAAAAGCCAGCAGCCTGGGTGCCAGAGCTGGGACAGCTCTGGGTGGCCCTGCTATCATTTCTGATTCAATAATTGGAGTCTTCTCTTTTTTTCTTAGTCCATTTGGCTAAAAAATTGTCACTTTTGCTGATGATTTTGAAGAACTAGTTTTGGATTCATTGATATTCTCTACTGTTTTTCTAACCTCCATTTTATTTATCTCTGTTCTAATCTTTATTCTTTCCTTCCTTCTGATAGCTTTGGGTTTAGTGTGTTCTTTTTCTATTTCTTAAGTTATTAAATTAGGTTGTTGATTTGAGATCTTTCTTGATTTTTAATGTAAGCATTTAAGGCTATAAATTTCCCCCTTAGCACTGCTTTCACAGCATCCCATAAGTTTTGGTATTTTGAATTTTCATTTTCATTCATCTGTAAGCATTTTCTAATTTCTTTTATAGTATTTCTTTGATCCGTTGCTTGTTGCAAAGTGTGGTTTCATTTACACAAGTTTGTGATTTTTTTTTCTATTACTGATTTCTAACTTTATCCTATTGTGATTGGGGAAGATACCTTTTATAATATCTATCTTTTTAAGCGATTGAGACTTAATTGGTGGCCTAACTTATGGTCTGCCCTGGAAAATGTTCATGTACACTTGAGAAGAATGTGTGTGCTATTGGTCTGGGTAGAATGTTCTATAGATGTCTATTAGATCTAGTTGGTTTATTGTGTTAAGTACTCTATTTCCTTATTTATCTTCTGTCTGGTTGTTCTATCAATTATTGGATGGGAATTTGAAGTCTTCAACTACTACTGTCTAAAGGACTGTCTATTTCTACCATCAGTTCTGTCAGCTTTACTTCATATATTACACTGATCTGTTATTACATGTGAAAATGTTTATAATTATTATATCTTCTTGCTGTATTGAGCCTTTTATTAATATAGGATGTCTTTCTTTTTCTCTTGTAACTTTTTTTGATTTAAAGTCTATTTTGTCTGCTATTAGTATAGCCACCCTTGCTCTCTTTTGGTTACTATTTGCATGGAATATCTTTTTTTATCCTTTTACTTTTAACGTATTTGTGTCTTTGGATCTAAAGGGCGTCTTTTGTAGATAGCCTGTAAGTTAACCATGTGTTTTTATCCATTCCGCTAATCTTTGTCTTCTGATTGGAGTATTTAATCCATTTATATTTAAAGTAATTACTGATAAGGAGAGACTTACTTCTGTCATTTTGCTATTTGCTTTCTAGATGCCTATAGCTTCTCTGTCCCTCATATCCTGCATTACCTTCTTCTTTTGTGTTTACTTGATTTTTTGAAATATATGCTTAAATACCTTTCTCATTTCCTTTTTTTAAAATTTTTATTTATTTATTTATTTATTTTTATTTGTTTATTTTTGGCTGCATTGGGTCTTCTTTGCTGTGCGCGGGCTTTCTCTAGTTGTGGCGAGTGGGGGCTACTCTTTGTTGCGGTGAGCGGGCTTCTCATTGCAATAGCTTCTCTTGTTGTGGAGCATGGGCTCTAGGTACATGGGCTTCAGTAGTTGTGGCACACGGGCTTCAGTAGTTGTGGCTTGTGGGCTCTAGAGCACAGGCTCAGTAGTTGTGGTACACGGGCTTAGTTGCTCTGTGGCATGTGGGATCTTCCCAGATCAGGGCTCAAACCCGTGTCCCCTGCATTGGCAGGAGGATTCTTAACCACTGCACCATGAGGGAAGCCCCCCTCATTTCCTTTTTGTAATTCTATAACTATTTTCTTTGTGGTTGCCATGGGGATACATTTAATATCCTATACTTATATACTCTAATTTGAATCTACACCAGCTAAACTTCAATAACATATAAATACTCAGCTCCTTTACTTCTCTATCCCTACCCCTTTCAGTTGTTGATGTCACAAAATTGCATTCTTTACATTTTGTGCCCCAAAACATGACCTAATAATAATTTTAAATGCATTAGTATTAAATTATGTAGAAAGCAAAATGTGGAGGTATAAACCAAAGTTACAATAATACTAGCCTTTATAGTTTTTTAATGTATTACTATCTCAAAATATATAGGAAGCTAAAAGTGCAGTCACAAACCATTGTTACAATAATACTCACTTTTATAATTGCTTTATTGAAATCTTATTTCTCCATACACTTTCTAGTTACTGTCTAGTGTCCTTTCATTTCACCTTGCTGGACACCCTTTAGCCTTTCTTGTAAGGCAGGACTGGTGGTAACAAACTCCCTCAGTTTTGTTTATCCCTCATTTTCAAACAAAAGTTTGCTAGATATAGGATTTTTGGTTGACAGTGTTTATCTTCTAGCACTTTTTATGTATTGGCCCACTGCCTTCTGGCCCACAGTTTCTAATGAGAAATCTTCTGACTGTGTTATTGAAAAGTCCCTGTATGCAATGATTTGCTTCTCTCTTGTTACTTTCTAGATTCTCTCCTGGCTTTTGGCATTTTAAAGTCTGATTATAATGTGTCTTGGTGTAGGTCTCTTTGAGTTCATCTTACTTGGAATTTGTTGAGTTTCTTGGCTGTTTATATTTATGTCTTCCATCAAATGTGATGGTTTTCAGCTTTATTTTTTCAAATATTCTTTCTGCTCTTTTCTCCCTTTCTTCTTCTGGGACATCCACAGTATGTATGTTGGTCCCTTTAGTGGTTTCCAGCATGTTTTTTAGACTCTGTTTAGTCTCCTTTATGCTTTTTTCTTTCTGCTCCTTAGTCTCAATAATTCCCATTTTCGGATCTTCAAGTTTGCTGACTCTTTTCTTCTGATTGCTCAAATTACCTTCAAATCTCTTGTAAATTTTTCATTTCAGTTACTGTACTTTTCAGTTCCAGAATTGCTTTTATAGATTCTTTTTAGATTTTCTAATATCTTTATTGCTTTTCCCATTGTGTTCACACATCATGTTTGGTTTGTTTTGTCTTGTTTTGTTTCTTTTGGCGGTGCCTCACAGCTTGTGGCATCTTAGTTTCCTGACCAGGGAATGAACCCAGGCCCTCGGCAGTGAAAGCGCATAGTCCTAACCACTGGACCGCCAGTGAATTCCCCACACATCATTTTCTTAACTTTCTGCACATCACATCTTCCTTTAATTCCTTGAGCATTTCTTTCTTTCTTTCTTTTTCTTTTGGGGGGGCGGTGGGGTAGGAGCTGTGCCACACGGCACGGGGGATCTTAGTTCCCCGACCAGGGATCTAACCTATGCCCCCTGTATTGGAAGCATGGAGTCTTAACCGCTGGACTGCCAGGGAAGACCCGAGCATTTCTAAGATAGTTGTTTTAAATCTTTTTTAGTATATCTGCCATCAGGTCTTTTCCAGGAACGTTTGTTGATTTATTTTTTCTTTTGAATGGGCTATATGTTCCTGTTTCTTTGTATGCTTTCTGATTTTTTGGAACACCAGACATTTGAATCTAATAATATTATAACTCTGGAAATCAAATTCTCCTCTTTCCTCAAGGTTTGCTGGGGTTTGTAATTGTTTTTGTTTCATTGTTGTTAGTGTAGGCTGAATCTGTGCTGAGGATCAACCTGAGGCATAAACTTAAGGTCTTCCTCGGGTCTGTCTTCTGAATTTTTCCCTGGGCATGCGTGGTCACTTATTTCCCCTGTATATGCAGTTTTTTTGAATATCCTCGTCTTTAATCTGTTTTCCAATGGGAAAAATAGAAAAATGAAGGGGGCAGAAAAAGAGTGCTGGCCCTTTAAATCTTTTGGCAGTCATTCTGGCAGAGAAAAAGAGCTTGCAACAATGACCCTCAGACCCACCTACTTGCCTGAACCTCTGTGATAAAACCAGCAATCAGCAATCAGAGGACAGATCCCTGATACTTGCGGAACAGGGTCCTTTTGGTCCACCCTGGCTCCCACAAGCTGTTTGCAACCTACTCCAGGAACACATGCACAGCTAACTGCCATATACCTGGGGATGGGAGATTGGTAGCTGCGACGGTGCTAAGAGCTGGAATTGGCTAACATAAACTGCAGTTTTCAGTCCAAGTCTTCCCTTTAGAGTTGCAAGCCTTCAACAGACTCCAGAGTTCCAGAGTAATTACATTAGACAGGTTTACCAGCATAGTTGTTGGCTATGTGGGGACACAGATACCTGGTATTTCCTACTCTGCCATCTTCCCAGAATCCTTCTTCATGGTCTTTAGTAACGACAGCCAAACAAGTTAGAGCTGGGTGTGAATGAAGAGCCTACAGACATTGAGAACTTAGTAATGGTCGGGATGGCAATAATGAATTGTTGTGGTACCTGTTTCAGTTATCCAGAGGCTATTTTCTTGGTCTCTTCTTCTCAGCCTTGTTTGGTTTAAGGGAGGTCATCAGGCAGGGGACACCTGATGAGTGGGTGTTTTGTAGTTTCTTTCAGGAGGCACAATCATGGTAAAGACAAAGTCTGTAGTGTGAGAAGGGCTCTGTGATCCAGACCGCAGTCGTATGAGGAGTATGTCCCTGGATAATAGGGCTCTGAGGACATGAGTAGAAATTGTGTTCCTATTACTAGACAAATATCCTTGTAGCTGGTGTGATAACAACTAACTTTCAGATGTCAGATCTTGTATTGATTTCTATAATTCAAAGTCACTTTTTGGCAACAAAGACCAAAAGGATCTTCTAGGTCCTTTGGAAACCCCTTAGCCCTGGGCCAGTTGTTCTCAGCACACCTTAAGCAGTAAGCAGTAGTCCCTCACATTTAAGCAATCAGTGCCTAACTTCTCTTCAGCACCAATAAATGCCATCCACAGCAAACCTCCAGTTAAAATAAGAATGTGAAGAATGGGCTCATGGAAGATCCCAGGGGCTGAGCAGAGACCACAGGTTCGAGAATTGTTGTTTTCTTCTTTTCCTACTTTGTCTTGTAGTCAATCTGGGACAACTTTTCCCTTTCACCTTTGTCTCAGGTGTTCAAGAATTTTCATTGGCCAAAATACTACTAAGAAATCCTTTCTGCTCTCTAGGAAGATAGAGATGCCAGGTTCCTGCAGGTGATGAAGTAGGATAAGGGCGAGGTTGTCGAGAAAGTTTATTCCTACTTCTGCTTGATATAATTACAACCCAGATTATCTGTTTCTTTTATATCAGACTATAAGTACTATTAAAGCAGGAATGGTATCTGCCTATTTCACCCCTGTATCTAGTGCTTAGAGTGTAGTATATGCTCAAAGAAAACTTTTGAATGAATGAATAAATTTCTACTAGGATTAAAGAATATAAGAAGGCCAGTGTGAAAATTCTCAACACAATTTCGGGGAACCCTGCTTAGTGCACTATAGGAGTGGGGAAGACATGAGTTAAAAGCCTTCTAGATATTTCTAGGAGGTTCTGAAAAATGCCAAGTAGTAACAAATCAGTCTTAGGAGAAATCATCCTTTCAGTAAGTCACTGTAGTATCCTTCTAGTTTTCAAAGTTGTAGCAAACATTGAAAGAAAGCAAGCTGATCTAGGAGGCAGTCATTTCTGTACTAAAAAGAAAAGATCAACCAAATACTACTGGTCATGTTCAGTGGCAATTCATGTTAACATTTAAAGGAAATACAAATATTAAAATATCAAGAACCTCATAAGCATATGCCCTAGGAGTATTATTCCATTTTTTAATTCTAATGAAAACATGGAAATGGAACTTCATCTGATTCAGCTCAAAGGATATTACAATAACCTAATATGATAATGGCAAAAGAATGTATCAGAATCTTGGCTTCTACTAAAGAACAGACATCACCAGTAGGTATTCCTCACAAAAAAAGAGAGCCAAGGAAAAAAATCTGATGAGAAAAGTGACATCAAAATGTTTTTCAAGTGCTAAAAGTTGAAGTTTAAAAAAATCTCCTAAATTTTGCCCTAATGCTACAATTTCCAAGAGGTCTAAAGAATTATTATATCAGCATCATCTGGGTATTGATAAAGACACATATTCCTATTCAGAGGTCCCACTCTATGCCAAATGAATCTGAATCTCCAGGAGTCAGGTCTGAGCATTGAATAGTTTCTACACTCCCCAGGTGATTCTGATGCAAGCCAGTTTGGAGAACTAACTCTAAATTGTCAGAGTCTTCACAATATATCTTTCTTTTCCTTCATCTCAGTAGTTGAAGTCAGCTTCCTGTGGCTTCCTGTGATTTCTTTTACCTACTAGCAAAATTTCTGTGTTTCCTTTTGTCTACTAATTGCTTACCTTAAAATGACATTTAATCAGAGTGTGTTATCTTATAGAACCATGAAATTGAGGTGGGAGAAGCATGGAGAAGAAACAACATAATATTTTGGTCCTCTCCACGTTGGTTCTTTAGATCTTGCTTTGTTATATTAGTTCAGGTATTCTCTCAGACAGAACAACAGACATAGAAATATTCAAATGCAAATCTGTATGTAACACACATCCCTGGCATGAAAGATCCTAGGATACAGTTTTTTGGAAGGGTATCACAGCTCCTTGGATTGAGCCTTGACAGAGGATTTTCCTACTGATAAGCTTGACATGAAGTTCTTGGCCCAAAGCTTTAGATAGATTTTAATTAAGAGTAAGAATCTAGGCTTAGAACAGAGATCTAGGTTCAAATCCCAGCTGCAACACTAATGTAAGTTTAGAAAAAACTGCTACATTTTTGTTCAAATTTAATTGTGATTTAGAAAAAATTTGTTTCATCTTTCCACATCTAGATTTTATTAAGTGAAAATCTCTATCTCTGTACACTGTCTCCTATAGAATAATAATACTAACAGCTGATAATCATTAGTGCTGTGTTAAATGAAAGGTGAATAGGAAAACAACTTTTTCTTATCCATTAAAGAAATATTGGTGATCATGCAACTGCCATAGCTTCTAGCCATAGTAGGGAGTAGATTGAGTATTACATCTCCAGGAAGAAGACAAACTGATGGTTCTAGTAAAATATTTTTTCAGAATCAGATCAAAGGAAAAACAACAAAATTTAGATATCCTTGTTTAAAAAGTCAGCAATACCATTTTATTATGAACTGTCTACCTTAGCTGAAGAAGGTATCTTTTGACTGTGGCAGATTGTATTTTCCAGTATTGGCTGAAATAATATTTCCCATCCCATATGTTTTTTAAAATCTTGCCATATTCCCATTAAGGGAATATGTGTTAGTTATGACCCCACAGTTATGTACTTTACTGACATTACAGAATTCTCATATCAGTTCCCTGGTGTATTGCTCAGACTAAGGGTAAAATTACTCTGATTATGTAAACACACGTCAGCTAGGGGTTAGGGTAGGTGGCCAGGGTGCAGGTAGGTGGTGGGGAAAGTCAGCAATAGAGAATGAAATTAACCTCATATTTTCTGTGACTCAGATGGAAATATGATAGACAATTAGGAATTTAATATGATCAAACCATGCATCTTACTATAGATTTGATGTTTTCATGTTCTTGTACCATGTTTCATGATAGGAAAGTTTTAATTTGAAAACATGACTAAACAATCACTCTGAAAAAATTTTCATGAACAATAGAAACAAAAAAGAAATGATACTAATAGTAATCCCAAATATTAATCAACAAAATATAAAGAAAGAAAGCCACGTACGTTCTCAATGAGCTCATATGAAATCCTCAGAGATTAAACTTTCAGTGTATGCAATCTTCCTACTCTGTCCTCTGAACTCCCAGAGCATGCAATCATTTGGTCAGGAAGTCTGTGTTCATGTCCACAGTGTCACACATTTTGCCTGATGCTAAGGACAGAGCGGTGACGGATGCTGTCCTTGCCCTCTGAGTTCATGTCATCAGTATAGTTCATATCATATCAGGTTGTGGCTCACTGTATATGTGTTAAGGAAGGGCCCAGGTCTTCTTCACATTCGTGCACAGTAATCAATTTTAATTGTAGCAAAAAGTTTAAATGGTAATTTTTTCTTGAAAATATGGTCAGGGGAATAAAGGGAAATGAGATTAGATAAAAAAGAATCCAAATTGTTGCACTTAACAAGGTACCAACGTTTCCTGATTGACCACCATGTGCCAAACGTCATTCCAAGAACTTTGTATATGTTCCATTGTTCAATCCTCACCCCAATCCTGTAAGGCAGGAAGGAAACTAATCTCACTAAGGTTTACAGAAGTTGATTCCTTACACCCTTCTGACTCATCCTCCCCACTGCAGCCAGGTGACCTGGTCTGGTCACTCATTGGCTTAGCAGCCTTCCATGACTCTCCACTGGCCTTGGAATAATGCCTAAAACCCTCAACTGACTACTATTGGATCTGGTGTTTCTCAAAGTCTCCAGCCTCATTTCTTGCCTCTCTTTCTCCTACTCTCTTCTCTCTTGGTATAATGCTTTTCCTTCAGTTCCTTGGCACTCACCATGTCCTTTTTCATATCCTGCCTTTCCACAGGCTCTTTTCAAGTTTGGAATGCTGTTCATTAACTGTTGAATGAATGAGTGAATGAATAAGGGGTATTGGAGGTATCAGGATAGGATCCTGTTCAGGAGAAAGATTAGGAGTAGTAGGGGGATTAGAGAATTAATCACAAAATTCTGATAATAGATGAGTTCTTGTCGATCGCAAGATGTAGCACATCTAGAACCCAGATCTTGGTTTCTTCTCTTTACTAGAGCCTGCTCTTCCTTCAAGCCTCAGCATTAGTGCCACTTTCTCTAGGAAGCTTTTCGATTCCCAAGGTAGTTAAAACCCCTGCTGTGTGCCATAGAGCTAACTATATACAGTTACCTTCTATAATGCTCATTATACTTTGATGACACACATTTTTATGTCTTTCTTGTTTGCTTCTCTACCCCCAGCACATAGCATTATAAACACTACTGGTGGTTATTCGCTCTATGTATTGATTTATTTAAATTACACGCAATGACACCAGAATATACAGTTGATTCTCATTGGTTTGGTGTTTTGTTTGGCCATTTGTATCTTTCACATAGCATTATGGAGTGGTTAGAGATTTTATAAATCCTCTACCTTCTCTTCCAGGGTGATTACAGCTGGTCAGGGATTGGAGCTACCCTCAAGAATAAAATGATATTATCTAATTAAATAAGAGAATTAAAATAACAATGATTCTGATTCTCTAAATGTCCCTCTGGGCACATGCTCTGTTGGAGCACATGTCTTTATTTTCCTTTCTTTTACCTTCTCATCTCTTCACTCTTTTATGGCTAATACCTATCCATCTTCTACATGTCAGCAGGGCTATCACTTCAGACAATGTGCACCTAGGCTATCTAAATGACAATCATATTCCCAGTGTCAAGTAAAAGGGTACTTGACAAATGGTAGGAGCTCAATAAATGCTGCTGAATAAAAGAGTGAGTGAGTGAGTAAATGAAGGTGTGTTGGGGAGATTCAGGGTAGGATATTGTTCAGGGGAAAGATCAGGAGTAAAGAGATGAGGAAATCAATCACAAACTGATGTTGTGTTCTTTGACATTTAAACTTTTCAAAAGATGAAGCACACCTAGCACCCAGATCTTAGTCTCTCAATATCATTCTCTAGTAAAATGGAGCAGAAAGCCTTAAAGAAGTGGCTGATTCTAAGGCTGGGGCAGGTAAAATATGAACCTGGAGCATCATGTAGGGCTAGAAAATAAAGAAGTGCTCCAGTGGCCATAAGTGTGGGCTGAACTTAGTGATTCTCATCTAACAGACAGAATATGGAAAAGGAACCAGAGTAACTTTAATAACAGGGGAAACCTGGCAGACGCTACCTTAACCAAGTGGTCAAGGTTAACATCACCAGTAATACATGTTGACATCACGGACTCCCTGATGTGATACGATGAGAAACATACCTCTCTTCTGAGGTATTCTTCCAAAGAACTGTAACCTCAGTCTAATCACAAGAAGGCATCAGATAACCTAAGCAATAGCTGACTAGTGTATTCAAAATGTCAAGGTCGTGAAAAACAAGGAGTGACTGAGAAACTGTAAAAGAATCAAAGGGGACTAAGGAGATATGACAACTAAATGCAGCATGGTTTCCTGGAACAGAAGAAGGATAATAGTGGAAAAACTGGTGAAATCTAATAAAATCTAAACTTTAGTTAATTTCATTCTACCACTGTTAATGTCTTCGTTTGATAAATGGGCTGTGGTTATATAAGATCTTAATACCATGTGAAGGTGGTTGAAGGGTATATGGGAATTCTGTACTATCTTTGCATCTCATCTGAAAAATCTAAATTATTTCAAAATCAAATTTGAAAAAAAAGAGGTTGTACACGGTTTGACTGCAGTGTCCATTTAAGGGGAGTGTAGTGAGGGGAGCAGGGAAGTTTGCCTGACTTGGGGTCCATGAATTCTTGACTCTCTAGCAGTGCATACACCACTACCCTTAGTGCATAGTGTTTTCAGTTTTATGGAAAGATTTCACACTAAGCACATTTGACCCTCTCCACCAAGAGGAAGGATGGGGGTAGGAAGGTGTTTAGGTTCATGGGGACTAGGGTGAGCTTTTCCCAGGACCTTGTGTTAAAATGTGTAATCTCACATATAATGTCTGAGATCAGGCATCTGTAGAGACCAAAGTGTAGACTCTAAAAGGAACTGATCTGAAAGAAGACTGTGACATCATTAATTAACACACTAATAAAAGAATCACACAGAGATGGTAGGCAACCAAGTCCAGAAAAAGGACAGCCAAACTGAATTAGTCACCATGTTTGCAGCAAGGACCAGGGGGATGTAGGTGCAAGCTGTGTCTCATAAACCAAGATAATAGGATCTTCTCTTCGGTAAAGATCAGTGACTCAGGCTGTTATAGCTCCTGTGCCCTGATTCTGTTCTCTCTAAACAAGTTACTAAAGCATGAAGAAAGAAAACTGATTACCTATGTACTCTGCTAGATAATTTAAATGCTTAATGTTTTTTAATTCTCTTAAAACACTATGAAGTAGACATTATTGTCCCAGTCTTACAAGTGGGAATGAGAGACCCATAGAGAGATTAAGCTACACACTTGGTTACAACGTAAGTAACAGAGCTGGGATTCAAACCCAAATGTATCTGATGCCCTGACCCAATCTCTAACCAGACCCATTGGGTGAGTACAGAGGAAATGCCCTACAGCCCCCCTGTGCTCTTTAATCATCCTACCTGATGGGAATTCCTCCTCTCTGGGGTTGTGTTTTTGTGCACTCATTGTTTAAAGGCCAAAACCCCAGTTGTCTTTAGTAAATTTATTTATTTATTTATTTTTGGCTGCGTTAGGTCTTCGTTGCTGCGCGCGGGCTTTCTCTATTGCAGCGAGCGGGGGCTACTCTTCATTGCGGTGCGTGGGCTTCTTATTGCGGTGGCTTCTCTTGTTGCAGAGCATGGGCTCTAGGTGCGCGGGCTTCAGTAGTTGTGGCACGCAGCCTCAGTAGTTGTGGCTCACAGGCTCTAGAGTGCAGGCTCAGTAGTTGTGGCACACAGACTTAGTTGCTGTGCAGCATGTGGGATCTTCCCGGACCAGGGCTCGAACCCGTGTCCCCTGCATTGGCAGGCGTATTCTTAACCACTGCACCACCAGGGAAGTCCCCCCAGTTGCCTTTTGAAGACAACAATCTCTATAGTGAATGGACAAGAAGGTTACTCCCCAATATCCATTTCCCTTTCTCTTGGTACTAACCCTGATTTTTGTTGGGTATTCTTGCCAACCCTGCCCAGCCCAAGCACTTTGGCTGAAGCTGACTCCACCCCTGGTCCTTGGCGAAGGACATCTGATTCAGACCAGTGAGACTACTTTCTGGTCACACATTTCAGTGACAGGGTGTGCATGCAAGCAAAATTAGGTGAAGAACCATAGGATTTCTTTGCTAGGAGCCTCTGAGAAATATGGCTCTTTGCTTTTTCTTGGTGGAGGGCAGGGTTCAGAGATTTTTTTTTTTTTCTGGGAATGGAATGAGGAATCATGTAGCACAGGGGTATGGATGAGGAAGCAGGTTGTTGCTATTTAGTCCCAGTGAAGTGAAGTCAGCTTTTGGAGAAAGTGCCATGTGCATCAGACAGGTCAAAATAAACCAAGCTTTTGGTGTTCCCACGTTCCTCATGAGCTAATAAATCCCTTTTATTATTTAATCCAATTTGAGTTGGATTTTCGCTTACTTGCAGCTGAAATCATCTTCACCGAAAACTTCCAAAGTAACTTTTTTGAAAGTCAGTCCATATAATTTATCGTTCATATCAGGACCACTTTGATAGAGTAAGGGAGAGCTATTAATCATCACATGCTGGCAACAGGTGAATCCATCCTTTGTCCAGGATGGCAACTGGGACCATCCTGGACAAACGAGGTGTGTGGTCCCTCTACCACTGAGGCATATGCTACTTGCAGTTCTGTCAGTGAATAAGCGGTGAACCTTTGGATGAGCACTCTGCTCTATGGATATCAGGGGTTTTTTTCAATAAAATAAAATATAACATTCTGTGAATCTAGATAGCTTCTCCATAATCTGTAATGTTCTGAGCTCCCTTGCTGCCTTGGAAGTCAGAAGGTAGGAAGAGGCAAGGAAGGATTCCCCTACAGGTTTCAGAGGGAGCAGGGTGCTGCTGACACACTGATGTCTGATTTCGACCCTCCAGATCTAAGAGACAATAAATTTCTGTTGTTGTAAGCCACCCCGTAGTTGGTGGTACTTGCATACAGCAGCCCTAGGGATCAAATACAGGAGTTAAGATGTTGGTCTCAGGATTCAGGGCTGCCCACTCCTACTTTAAACACATTTTTCTTTCATTTTATGCTTCTGCTTAAGGTTTTGTTTGAAAAGCAGGGTTTCACTGGCAAAATGAACATGAAACCACAGGTTTAGAGCTTTGAGAGTGTATAAGTTGGACACTTTCAGTTGCAGATACCAAAGCAGAGGTCAAATGTCCTAAATAACCAAAGAATTTATGGGTCCTATAATTATAAAAGTCTAAAGAAGATGTAAGTTTCCGGTGCAGTTTGACAGAGACATTGACCAAGGCTCTGACTCCATTTCTCTGCAGTTTTCTGGAGAGTTGTCATGTAATGGTTTCGTCCTCGGGCTGCTCCTGTAATGGTGGCAAAATGGCTGCATAGTTCCATCTTCACCTCACAGCACACTACGCAGAGTAGGGAGGAACAACGTTGACCGGGTATCCCCAGCCAAGGCCTTGAGGTTCTCACTGATTGGACCACACCTGAGCCTGCATTGATCATCTGACCTGTCTGGATCAGCTGTGACAGGAGGGAAGGGTTCACCCTGATTGGCTTAGCCCACTCTTTCCATTAGCTTTTGCTACATAAAAAAAATACTCCAAAATTTAGTGTCTCAAAACCACAACAATTTATTAGTTCGTGAGTCTGTGGGTCAGGAATTTGGACAGGGCTCAGCTGGGATGGCTCACTCTCTTCCATGTGGTGTTGGCTGGGCTCACTCATACATTTAGGGTCACTTGGTAAGTCAGCTCGGGGCCAGCCAGTCCTGGATGTTGTCGGTCCTACGTCTGCCAGTCATCTGGGTTGCCTTGGTTCTCTTCTGTGTGTCCTCTCCGCCCATCCAGCTGGGGCATGTTCTCATGAACATAGTACCTCGTGAAGGTGAGAACAGAGGCTCAAGGACCCTTGACATCCAAACTTGAGACCTGTGTGACATAATTTCTGTCACATTATATTGGTCAAAGCAAGTCCCCCCCTCTTGATGGGAAGATCTGTAAGAATTAGTGATGGTTTAAAATCATCACACCCATCCTTACAGCTGGGGGAAAGAGAATCATTGTCACCCAAACCACAAAGCTGAACAGAATGGACATTAGGGAGAAAACTGGCCAGAGGCTGGAGAAGAGGCTAAAAGGTAGATTGAAATTAATTGTGAGGGGCTCTGTATGCCTTGCTAAGTGGACTTTATCTTCTAACTTGCGGTTCTCACCCTTTTTCTGTGACAACATAATTAATGATTCTAATGCATTCTCATTAGAAAACGTGATTTAAAAGTGAATCACGGGCTTCCCTGGTGGCACAGTGGTTAAGAATCTGCCTGCCAATGCAGGGGACACAGGTTCGAGCCCTGGTCCGCGAAGATCCCACATGCCATGGAGCAACTAAGCCCGTGCGCCACAACTACTGAGCCTGCGCTCTAGAGCCCATGAGCCACAACTACTGAGCCCACGTGCCACAACTACTGAAGCCCATGTGCCTAGAGCCCATGCTTTGCAATAAGAGAAGCCACTGCAATGAGAAGCCCGTGCACTGCAAGGAAGAGTAGCCCCCGCTCGCCGCAACTAGAGAAAGCCCACACGCAGCAACGAAGACCCAACGCAGCCAAAAATAAATAAATTAAATAAATAAATTTTTAAAAATAATAATAATTTTTTAAAAGTTGAGTTACCATGGCTGTTTTTCTCAACCTGAAGACTGGGCATGAATAATGTTTCCTAGGGGGGCTGCATGCTCCTTCCTCTTGGAGAGTGGGGCTGCTTTGGTTGTAACTCACTGTTCCAGGCGCTGGGGAGCCACTGATGTCTTGTTCCTAAGTGCAAGGGAGATTTCTGCTCTGAGACTCAGTCTTAAGCTGCTCCTGTAACAGCTCTGAGTTATACTCACACACCTTTCATTTCCCCCAGTGTGCACATATGCCACTAGTTTGGGATTTTCCTCTTTCCAGCAGCACACGATTCCCAGAAGCAACATTTCTTCCTGCTGGCCAAGTCCTTGGGGCCCAGTCTGCTTTTTCCTGCTTTCTGGCCTCGACTAGGACAGCCCCACTGCATACAATGTGTTTGGATATCAACCAGGAGAATGGCCACCATCCAATTCTCTTTCCTCCCAGAAATCTCCTTCTTGCAACTGATGTGGTCTCCAGTGACCAAGCAACATGAGCTTGACCATATTGACAAGGAGATCTTGTCAGTGCCATCTGTGTGGCATCTGAGCTACAGTTCCAGTGAGTGTCTTGCCATGTGCACATGTTTATCTCTGCTGCTGGGCTGTACACAACTTGTAGAAGTAACATGGGATTCACCTTGTTTGTGTTGAAAATATTTACTGAATGAGTGAATTAATGGATGAATAAAAAGGATAACCCTGAGCAGCATCCCTCTTGATGGAAAAGTTTATGGACATGGAAAATGTTCCCTGATCAATGACTCCTCAGAGTTGTGGTTTCCAGGAAGGCACTAGTGCCAGGTGGTATCAGGCATCTTAATCTCAGCTCCCCCCATACACTAGTGGAGGACACCTGAGCCCAGAGCAAGGGTTTGGAACAGAAATTCCCTCTTAAACTGAGTAGGAATAAGGCTCCAAGGAATCTTTTCAGACACTAGAGAAGAGCAAGGGTGAGTTTGTGGAGGAGGAGTGGGAACAGGGGGAAGAGGAGAAGGATGTAGGAAGTGAACAGGGAAGAGCAACCCCCATCACCTCCCCTGGAGCCTGTCCTAATAGGAAATCCCACCCTGGAGCCTGCAGCCTGGGTTCTGTAGGGCTCTTGGCTGCACCTCCTGACCAAGGGTGTTTAGTTTACATGAAGGACTTGAAGCCTTCAGTGTCTCTCACTTAATAGAGCAGCTGCTTCGACACCCACTGCATTTGGGCAGCTCATTTCTGGTCCTTCATCCCATTAGAGGCAGCCCTTGCTCACCTCTATTTGTCTAAGGAGCCTGGGTGTCTGCTGGAAAGGGAGGTATTTAGAGAAAATTATTCAGTTAGAACCAGGAGGGGCAAGGGCAGTTTCTGCCATTGTGTGACAGGCTAATCCCAGGACAGCTCAAAATGGCTGGGATTGTTTAATCTGCAGGATGCATTAGGGCTGTCAAAAGACTATGGACAGTAAATATTGTGGAAAGCAGTTAAGGGGTGTGGCCTGACTGGAGCTTCAGCAGCAGCCCTAGGACAGGGAGGAGGCACCTGAGGAGTAGGTGATGGAGGATATGGTGGGGGTGGAGCAGAGTAAGGCAGATCTGGTGGCCCTCATTCATGCCTGCCTTTCAGGGACTTCTAATACATTGGTTCTCAACTTTGGATGCTCATTGGAATCTCACGGGACTTCTGCAAAATGCTGATACCCAAGTTCCACCTTCTTCTCCACATTTTGATTAAATTAGTCTGGTTTGTGGCCTGCACATCAGGTTTAGGAAGCTCCGCAGGTGAGGAGGCTATGAAAGGAAATGGAGAGATCTTATCATTTCATAGTGGACAGCTGGAAGGACACCTCCAGAGCAGGGTTCTCAGGTGAAGCAACAGGCCATGAGGGAAAGGTCACCTATCCAGATTACTGACAAAGAAAGGGTTTTTTTTTTTTAAATCTCTTTTATCTCTTGAGTTCCCAGGCTAGTTAATTTTTCCACTTACTCTCTTTTTCCCCACTTACTAGTCATGTGGTCTTGATGAAGTATCAGTTTCCTTACCTATCAAATGGGTATTATCACCTAATCTACTCATTTCCTATTATTGCCATGAAGATCAGAGTTCATGAAGATGCTGTGCATACAGTATTAAGGCAAGAGAAGAAACAGCAGAGATGTTTCTCCACTCCATGGCTTCCCATACCATTTCATTTGCACTTAAAGGGCAAACTCTATTCAGATCTACAGACTCCATTCCCATGGTGGGGTTCCTGCCTACATCTCCAGGTTCAACTGCTGCCATTCCGCACTGTGTTCACCATGCTGTAGACACACTGGCTTGCTCTCTAGCCTGGGACACACTGAGTCCATCCTTCCCTCTGAAGTTTCTATCTCTTCCACCTGGATTACATGAGCGCTACATTTTCCTGTGTAATCTATCTTTTCTTGTGGTTTTGTCACAACTAATGTTAATGGCTGTGGTCAAAGCAGTGACTGGTCAGTATGGAATTAGAAACAAGAAGTATGGAGTTGTGAGTAAAGAGGAAGGAGAGTTATAGAACAGATGATAAGAGGGGAGTGTGGAGTCAAAACTTAATTTTTGCCATAGAAGAGAGACTTGAGCACATGTGTGTCTCTCAGGTAGGAGACAAAAAAGGAACATACGTGATGTGGAGGAAAGTGGGATAACTACAGCAAATTCCCTAAGCCCCTTTTAAATGTAATATCCCTTTAAAGAGATAAGATATTTGACTCCTTAGGATTCGGGTTTCCACTTAGTTTCCTTTTTTTACCCCTACCACTTTGTGCCTTCTGTAGTGTAGTGCAAATATCTCCTTATCTATCTGTGCGTAAACTGTGAGCTCACTGGGCAGAGGGGAGAGGTCTTAATTATGATTGTATCCCAGTGCTGAACACAGAATACAGCCTCCATAATTAATGAATACATTTATCTGTTGCCTTTTTGTCTAAGTGACATGGGTACCCTGAAGCAGCATGAATCCTCAATAAATGAGTAAGAAGGAGCTAGGAAAAAGAGGTGGCAATGAAGTTAGAGTGATGTGTAAATGCCAGAAAGAAACTTTACCAACTTCGTATTTTGAAGCAAGAAGCAGGAGCAAACACAGTCTATTTTTTCTCCTCCCTTATAAGTCCTTGTCTGGTATATTTTACAGAGTTATAATCAAAATATCTACATAATTGGATATTTTGTTTTATGAAAGAGTGTTTAGAACATCTCCTTGCTGTATCGCATATTCTTCATAATTATTATTTTGAGAGATGCAGAATATTCTGTCCAGTTAAGGTACTGCAATTTCCTTCACTGTTTTTACTGTCTATTGTTGGACATTTATGTGTTTTCAATTTCTGCTATTTTAGAGAATGCTAGAATGAAGAGCCTCATACATAGGAATTTGCCCTTTTTAAAAAAAATTATCTCCTCAGTTTAAATTACAGTGAATCAAATTACTGGGTCAAAGGGTATGAATATTTTTATGATTCTCAATACATACTGCCACATTCCTGCTTTATATCCACTGTCAAAGATACTCATCAATTTCACTGTAAACAATGGTACTGCCCCACGCCTTGAGCACCTCTGGCCCCTCCATGACCACGCCATGCCGGATTTCAGATACTCAGACTCCACCTTTACTTTCACCTACATTGGCGGCCCCAAAAGATGGGCATGTCTAAAATATCTTGAGGAAGACCTTCAAGATGGCAGAGGAGTAAGACGTGGACATCACCTTCCTCCCCACAAATACATCAAAAATACATCTACATGTGGAACAACTCCTACAGAACTCCTACTGAATGCTGGCAGAAGACCTCAGACTTCCCAAAAGCCATATGGCTGACAAGGTCTCGGTGCTCCGGCCGGGTGTCAGGCCTGAGTCTCTGAGGTGGGAGAGCTGAGTTCAGGACATTGGACCACCAGAGACCTCTTGGCCCCACATAATATCAGTCGGCAAGAGCACTCCCAGAGATCTCCATCTCAACACTAAGACCCAGCTCCACTCAACAACCAGCAAGCTCCAGTGCTGGACACCCCATGCCAAATAACTAGCAAGACAGGAACACAACCCCACCCATTAGCAAAGAGGCTGCCTAAAATCATAATAAGTTCACAGTCAACATAAAACACGCCACCAGACGTGGTCCTGCCCACCAGAAAGACAAGATTCAGCCTCATCCACCAGAACACAGGCACCAGTCCCCTCCACCAGGAAGCCTACACAACCCACTGAAACAACCTTACCCACTGGGAGCAGACACCAAAAACAACGGGAACTATGAACCTGCAGCCTGCAAAAAGGAGACCCCAAACACAGTAAGTTAAGCAAAATGAGAAGAAAGAGAAATATGCAGCAGATGAAGGAGCAAAGTAAAAACCCACCAGACCAAATAAATGAAGAGGAAATAGGTAGTCTACCTGAAAAAGAATTCAGAGTAAAGATAGTAAATATTATCCAAAATCTTGGAAATAGGATGTAGAAAATACAAGAAACATTTAACAAGGACCTAGAAGGACTAAAGAGCAAACAAACAATAATGAACAACACAATAAATGAAATTTAAAATTCTCTAGAAGGAATCAATAGCAGAATAACTGAGGCAGAAGAAAGGATAAGTGACCTGGAAGATAAAATAGTGGGAAAAACTACCACAGAATAAAGAAAAAAGAATGAAAAGACTTGAGGACAGTCTCAGAGACCTCTGGAACAATATTAAACACACCAACATTCGAATGATAGGGGTCCCAGAAGAAGAAGAGAAAAAGAAAGGGACTGAGAAAATATTTGAAGAGATTACAGTTGAAAACTTCCCTAATATGGGAAAGGAAATAGTCAATCAAATTCAGGAAGCTCAGAGTGTCCCATACAGGATAAATCCAAGGAGAAACATGCCAAGACACATATTAATCAAACTATCAAAAATTAAATACAAAGAAAAAATATTTAAAGGAGCAAGGGAAAAGCAACAAATAACATACAAGGGAATCCCCATAAGGTTAACAGCTGATCTTTCAGAAGAAACTCTGCAAGCCAGAAAGGAGTGGCAGAACATATTTAAAGTGATGAAAGGGAAAAACCTACAACCAAGATTACCCTACCCAGCAAGGATCTCATTCAGATTTGATGGAGAAATTAAAACCTTTACAGACAAGGAAAAGTTAAAAAGAGAATTCAGCACCACCAAACCAGCTTTACAACAAATGCTAAAGGAACTTCTCTAGGCAGGAACACAAAAGAAAGAAAAGACCTACAAAAACAAACCCAAAACAATTAAGAAAATGGTAATAGGAACATACATATCGATAATGACCTTAAATATAAATGGATTAAATGCTCCAACCAAAAGACATAGACTGGCTGAATGGATACAAAAACAAGACCCATATATATGCTGTCTATAAGAGACCCACTTCAGACCTAGGGACACATACACACTGAAAGCGAAGGGATGGAAAAAGATATTCCATGCAAATGGAAATCAAAAGAAAACTGAGTAGCAATTCTCGTATCAGACAAAATAGACTTTAAAATAAAGACTATTATAAGAGACACAGAAGGACACTATATATTGATCAAGGGATCAATCCAAGAAGAAGATATAACAATTGTAAATACTTTTGCACCCAACATAGCACCTCAATACATAAGGCAAATGCTAACAGCTATAAAAGGGGAAATCGACAGTAACACAATCATAGTAGGGGACTTTAACACCCCATTTTCACCAATGAACAGGTCATGCAAAATGAAAATAAATAAGGAAACACAAGCTTTAAATGACACATTAAACAAGATGGACTTGATATCTATAGGACATTCCACCCAAAAACAACAGAATACACTTTCTTCTCAAGTGCTCATGGAACATTCTCCAGGATAGATCACATTGTGTGTCAAAAATCAAGCCTCGGTAAATTTAGGAAAACTGAAATCATATCAAGTATCTTTTCCAGCAACAATGCTGTGAGACTAGATATCAATTACAGGAAAAATAACTGTAAAAATTACAAACACTTGGAGGCTAAACAATACACTAGTAAATAATCAAGAGATCACTGAGGAAATCAAAAAATACTGAGAAACAAATGACAATGAAAACACAACGACCCAAAACCTATGGGATGCAGCAAAAGCAGTTCTAAGAGGGAAGTTTATAGCAATACAATCCTACCTCAAGAAACAACAAAAATCTCAAATAAACAACCTAACCTTACACCTAAAGCAATTAGAGTGAGAAGACAACAACAACAAAAAAAAACCCCCAAAGTTAGCAGAAGGAAAGAAATCATAAACATCAGATCAGAAATAAATGAAAAAGAAATGAAGGAAACGATAGCAAAGGTCAGTAAAACTAAAAGCTGGTTCTTTGAGAAGATAAACAAAGTTGATAAACCATTAGCCAGATTCATCAAGCAAAAAAGGGAAGACACTCAAATCAACAGAATTAGAAATGAAAAAGGAGAAGTAACAACTGACAGTGAAGAAATACAAAGGATCATGAGAGATTACTACAAGCAACTATATTCCAATAAAGTGGACAACCTGGAAGAAATGGACAAATTCTTAGAAAAGCAGAACCTTCTGAGACTGAACCGGGAAGAAATAGAAAGTATCAACAGGCCAATCACAAGCACTGAAATTGAAACTGTGATTAAAAGTCCTCCAACAAACAAAAGCCCAGGACCAGATGGCTTCACAGGTGAATTCTTTCAAACACTTAGAGAAGAACTAACACCTATCCTTGTCAAACTCTTCCAAAATATAGCAGAGGGATGAACACTCCCAAATTCATTCTACGAGGCCACCATCACCCTGATACCAAAACCAGACAAAGATGTCACAAAAAAAGAAAACTACAGACCAATATCACTGATGAACATAGATGCAAAAATCCTCAACAAAATACTAGCAAACAGAATCCAACAGCACATAAAAAAGATCATACACCATGATCAAGTGGGGTTTATCCCAGGAATGCAAGGATTCTTCAATATACGCAAATCAATCAATGTGATACACCATATTAACAAACTGAAGGATTAAAAACCATATGATCATCTCAATAGATGCAGAGAAACTTTTGACAAAATTCAACACCCATTTATGATAAAACCCTCCAGAAAGTAAGCATAGAGGGAACTTACCTCAACATAATAAAGGCCATGTATGACAAATCCACAGCCAACATCATCCTCAATGGTGAAAAACTGAAACCATTTCCTCCAAGATCAGGAACAACACAAGGTTGCCCACTCTCAGCACGATTATTCAACATAATTTTGGAAGTTTTAGCAACAGCAATCAGAGAAGAAGAAGAAGAAATAAAATGAATCCAAATTGGAAAAGAAGTAAAATTCACTGTTTGCAGATGACATTAAACTATACATAGAGAATCCTAAAGATGCTACCAGAAAACTGATAGAGCTAATCAATGAATTTGGTAAAGTAGCAGGATACAAAATTAATGCACAGAACTCTCTTGCATTCCTATACACAAATGATGAAAAATCTGAAAGAGAAATTAAGGAAACACTCCCATTTACCACTGAAACAAAAAGAATAAAATACCTAGGAATAAACCTATCTAAGGAGACAAAAGACTTGTATGCAGAAAACTATAAGACACTGATGAAAGAAAGTAAAGGTGATACAAACAGATGGAGAGATATACCATGTTCTTGGATTGGAAGAATGAACATTGTGAAGATGACTGTACCACCCAAAGCAATCTACAGATTCAGTGCAATCCCTATCAAACTACCAATGGCATTTTTCACAGAACTAGAACAAAAAATTTCACAATTTATATGGAAACACAAAAGACCCTGAATAGCCAAATCAATCTTGAGAAAGAAAAATGGAGCTGGAAGAATCAGGCTCCTGGACTTCAGACTATACTACAAAGCTACAGTAATCAAGACAGTATGGTACTGGCACAAAAACAGAAATACAGATCAATGGAACAGGATAGAAAGCCCAGAGAAAAACCCATGCAGAGTGGGCACCTTATCTTTGAAAAAGGAGGCAAGAATATATAATGGAGAAAAGACAGCCTCTTCAATAAGTGGTGCTGGGAAAACTGGACAGCTACATGTGAAAGAATGAAATTAGAACACTCCCTAACACCATACACAAAAATAAACTCAAAATGGTTTAAAGACCTAAATGTAAGATCAACACTATAAAACTCTTAGAGGAAAACATAGGCAGAACACTCTATGACATAAATCACAGCAAGATCCTTTTTTGACCCACCTCCTAGAGAAATGGAAATAAGAACAAAAATAAACAAATGGGACCTAATGAAACTTAAAAGCTTTTGCACAGCAAAGGAAACCATAAAGAAGACAAAAAGACAACCCTCAGAATGGGAGAAAATATTTGCAAACGAAGCAACTGACAAAGGATTAATCTCCAAAATATACAAGCAGCTCATGCAGCTTGATATCAAAAAAACAAACAACCCAATCCAAAAATGGGCAGAAGACCTAAATAGACAGTTCTCCAAAGAAGATATACAGATTGCTAACAAACACATGAAAGGATGCTCAACATCATCTAATCATTAGAGAAATGTAAACCAAAACTACAATGAGGTGTCACCTCACACCAGTCAGAATGGCCATCATCAAAAAATCTACAAACAATAAATGCTGGAGAGGGTGTGGAGCAAAGGGAACCCTATTGCACTGTTGGTGGGAATGTAAATTGATACAGGCACTATGGAGAACAGTATGGAGGTTCCTTAAAAAACAAAAAATAGCACTACCATATGACTCAGAACTGCCACTACTGGGCATATACCCTGAATAAACCATAATTCTATAAGAGTCATGTACCACAGTGTTCATTGCAGCACTATTTACAATTGCCAGGATACAGAAGCAACCTAAGTATCCATCAACAGATGAATGGATAAAGAAGATGTGGCACATATATACAATGGAATATTACTCAGCCATAAAAAGAAACGAATGTGAGTTATTTGTAGTGAGGTGGATGGACCTAGAGTCTGTCAAACAAAGTGAAGTAAGTCAGAAATAGAAAAACAAATACTGTATGCTAACACATATATATGGAATCAAAAAAAAAAAAAAACGTTCTGAAGAACCTAGGGGCAGGACAGGAATAAAGACGCAGACATAGAGAATGGACTTGAAGACACGGGGAAGGAGAATGGTAAACTGGGACGAAGTGAGAGTAGCATTGAGATATATACACTACCAAATGTAAAATAGATAGCTAGTGGGAAGCAGCTGCGTCGCATGGGGAGATCACCTCAGTGCTTTTTGACCACCTAGAGGAGTGGGATAGGGAGGGTGGGAGGGAGACGCAAGAGAGAGGGCATATGGGGATATATGTATACATATAGTTGATTCACTTTGTTGTACAGCAGAAACTAACACAACATTGTAAAGCAATTATACTCCAATAAAGATGTTAAAAAATAAGTAAATAAAAAATTTTAAAAACATAAAGAACTGTCTTCTACTTCAAGTGTGAAAGCAACAATGCAAAAACACAAGGAACATGAAAAATCAAGGAAGTATGTTATCCTCAAAAGATATCAATAATTCTCCAACAACTGAGCTCAAAGGTGTGAAACAGCGTGATCTAGCTGATAAAGAATTCAAAATAGCTATTTTGAAGAAACTCAGTGAGCTAAAAGAAAACTCAGTAAGACAATTCAATGAAATCTTAAAAAAAAAATATGATCAAACAGAGGTTTTTTTCAAAGAGATAGAAACCCATAAAAAAGAAACAAATAGAAATTCTCGGGCTGAATAATTCAAGAAATGAGATGAAGAATGCAATTGAGAGCATCTGTAGTAAAGTAGAGCAGATGGAAGACAGAAAAAGTAGCTTAGAGTTTGAAATAACACAGAGGAAAACAGAGAAAAAAAGAATTTTAAGGGTGAAGAAAGATTGCACCATCAGTGGGAATCCATCCAAAGGATAATTGTCAAAATAACCAGGGTCCCAGAAGAAAAGAGAGATAAGGGGAAGAAGGTTTATTTAAAGAAATAATAGCTGAGAACTTCCCAAACCTGGGGAAAGACTTGTACATCCAAGTTCACGAAGCTAATAGATCACCCTGTATTCTCAGTGCCAGAAGACCTTCTCCAAGACATATTATAATAAAACTGTGAAAAATCAAAGATAAAGAAAGAATCCTAAATGTAGCCAGGGGTAAAAAAAGAGTGTAACCTACAAAGGAACCCCCAATAGGCTATCCGCAGATTTCTCAGCAGAAACTCTATAGGCCAGGAGAGAGTGGAATGATATATTCAAAGAGCTTAAAGATAAAAATTGCCAACCAGAATACTCTATCCCCAAAGTTATCCTTCAGGTATAAAGAAGAAATACTTTCCCAGACAAACAAAAGCTGGGGAAGTTCATCATCACTAGACCTGCCTTGCAAGAAATGCTAAAAGGAGTTCTCAAAGCTGAAATGAAAAGACAAAAATCAGTGACATGAAAACATGAAAGTATACAGCACACTGGTATAGGTGAAAAAAATATGCAGTCAGACTTAGAAAACACTAATTCTATAATAGGATGGCGGGTTAACCACTTAATATAGCATAAAGTATAAAGAGTATTAAAATAACTGTAGTTACTATAATTTGTTAATGAGCGTACAATGTAAAGGAGGTAAATTGTGACATCAAAAATATAAAAGGGAGAAGTAAAAGGGTAGAGACTTTGAAGGAGGTCGAAGATAAGTTGCTATCAGCATAAAATGGACTGTTTTATCTATGAGATGTTTCACGTAAGCCTCACGGTAATGACAAAGCAAAAATCTAGAGTGGATTCACAAAAGGGGAAACAGAGCATCCCACTATGGAAAATCAACAATTTACAAAGGTAAGTAGAAACAGAGGGAAAAAAGAACAGTGCAAATATAAAACAACCAGAAAGCAATCAATAAGATGGCATTACTAAGTCCTTTCATAGCAATAATTGCCTAAATATAAAATGACTGAATTCACCAATCAAAAGGCAAAGAGTGGCTAAATGGATAAAAAAGAAGACCCAACAATATGCTGTCTACAAGAGACTCACTTAGGCATTAAGGACATACATAGGCTCAACGTGAAGAGATGGAAAAAGATATTTCATGCAAGTGGAAACCAAAAGAGTATCAGACAAAATAGACTTTAAGTGACTATGTAACAAGAGACAAAGAAGGTCATTATATAATGATAAAGGGGTCAATTCATCAAGAAGATATAACAATTGTAAATATATACTCACCCAATATCAGAGCACCTAAATATATTAAGCAAATACTAACAGATCTGAAGGCAGAAATAAATAATACAATAATAGTAGGGGACTTCAATAACTCACTTTCAGCAATAGATAGATTATCTAGACAAAATTAACAAGGTGACAATGGATTTGAACCATATGTTAGACCAAATGCGCCTAACAGATATCTTTAGAACATTCCATCCAACAGCAGCAGAATACACATTCTTCTCAAATGCACACAGAACTTTCTCCAGGATGTATCATATTATAGGACAGAAAACAAGTCTCAGTAAATTTAAGAAGATGAAAATCATACTAAGTATCTTTTCTGACCACAATGGTAAGAAACTAGAAATCAATACAAGAGGTAGCTGGAGAATCTGCAAATGCGTGGATACTAAAGAACACTCTCCTGAACAACCAGTGGGTCAAAGAAGACATCAAAAGGGAAATAAAAAAATATCTCGAAACAAATGAAAATGGAAACACAATGTACCAAAACCTATGAGATGCAGCAAAAGAAGTTCTGAAAAGCTTTATAGCAATAAATACATATATTAAAAAATGAGAAAGATCTCTAATAACAACCTAACTTTACATCTCAAGGAACTAGAAAAAGACTATATTAAGCCCAAATTTAGCAGAAAGAAGAAAATAGCACAGATCAGAGTGGAAATAAATGAAATAGAGAGCAGAAAAACTATTTAAAAAGATGAAAGAAACTAAGAGCTAATTTTTCAGAAAGATAAACAAAATTGACATACTTTTAGTGAGTCTATGAAAAAAGAGAGAAGACTCAAATAAAATCAGAAATGAAAAAGGAGATGTTACAACTAATACGACAGAAATGTATAGGATCACAAGAGACTACTATGAATAATTATATGGCAAAAAGTTATATAACCTAGAAGAAATGAATAAATTCCTAGAAACATATGGCCTACCAAGAATGAATCATGAAGAAATAGAAAATCTGAACAGATGAGTAAAAAGATTGAATCAGTAATCAGAAACCTCCCCAACACAGAAAACACCAGGACTAGATGTCATCACTGGCAAATTCTACCAAACATTTGAAGAAGAATTAATGCCAGTCCTTTGCAAACTTTTCCAATAAATTGAAGAGGAAGGAACATTCCCAAAATTATTGTACAAAACCAGCATTACCCTGATACCACAGCCAGATCAGGACACTACAAGAAAGAAAACTATAGACCAATATTCCTGATGAATATAGATGCAAAAATTCTCAAAAAATATTGGGTTGGCCAAAAGTTTCCTTCGGTTTTTAAAGTAAAAATAAAAGACACATTTTTCATTTTCACCAAGAACTTTATTGAACAACATATTCACCGTGTTGTCCCCCTACCTTCTGCCATTTTTCAGGCAGCTTCATAAGTCCATCTTTCCAAAACTTTTTATCTTTTTGATAAAATGTCTGGTGAATACGGCGGATGAATCAGAACTTTCCAGCCAAGCTGTAACGGTTTTTAACTGGTCGTCAAACAAACATGCGGTCTTGCGTTATCCTGATGGAAAATTGTGCATTTTCTGTTGACAAATTCTGGATGCTTTTCATCGAGTGCTGCTTTCAGTTGGTCTAATTGGAAGCAGTACTTGTTGGAATTAATCATTTGGTTTTCTGGAAAAAGCTCTTAATAGAGGATTCCCTTCCAATCCCACCATGTACACAACATCACCTTCCTTGGATGAAGACTGGCCTTTGGTGTGGTTGGTGGTGGTTCATTTTGCTTGCCCCACAATCTCTTCCATTCCACATTATTGTACAGTATCCACTGTTCATCTCACGTCACAATTTGTTTTTTAAATGGAACATTTTTGTTACGTTTAAGTAGAGAATTGCATGCAGAAATACTGTCGAGGTTTTTTTCGCTTAACTTATGTGGAACCCAAGCACCAAAGCGATTAACATAACCAAGCTGGTGCAAATGATTTTCGACGCTTGCTTTGGATATTTTGAGTATGTTGGCTATCTCCCGCATGGTATAACTTTGATTGTTCTCAATTAATATCTCGATTTGATCGCTATCAACTTCGACTGGTCTACCTGACTGTGGATCATCGTCCAGCGAGAAATCTCTAGCACAAAACTTCACAAACCACTTTTGACACGTTTGATCAGTCACAGCACCTTCTCCATACACTGCACAAATCTTTTTTTGCATTTCAGTTGCATTTTTACCTTTCTTGAAATAATAAAGCATAATATGCTGAAAATGTTGCTTTTTTCTTCCATCTTCAATATTAAAATGACTACACAAAAATTCACCAATTTTGATAAGTTTTTTTTTAAATGCACACTGATATGACAGCTGTCACAATACAATCTAACAAAATTGTTTCAAATGGAGTTAAAGACAACTAACTGCTACTGGAGCCATCTTATGGAAAAAAACAAATGAACTTTTTGGCCAACCCCATATTAGCAACACAAATTCAAGACCACATTAAAAGGATTATACACCATGACCAAGTGGGATTTATCCCTGGGATGCAAGGATGTTTCAATGTACACAAATCAATAAAGGCGATACAACACAGTAATAGAATGAAAGATAAAAATTACACAGTTATCTCAATAGATGCAGAAAAAGCATGTAACAAAATACAGCATCCTTTCACGATAAAAATCTACAACAGATTGGGTGTAGAAGGAACATGCCTCAACATAATAAAGGCCATATATGACAGACCCACAGCTAACATTATACTCAGTGGTGAAAAATTGAAATGTTTTCTTCTAAATCAAGAATAAGACAAGGGTGGCTACTCTCACCACTCAGATTCAATGTAGCACTAGAGTTCCTAGCCAGAGCAATTAGGGAATACAAAGAAGCAAAAAGCATCCAATTCAGAAAGAAGAATTGTCATTATCCACAAATGATATGAGCTCATATGTAGAAAATCCCAAAGACTCAACCAAAAAACCCTTGTCACTAATCAACGAATTCAGTAAAGTTGCAGGATATAAAATCAATATACAGAAATCAGTTGCATTTCTATACACTAACAGTGAAACATCTGAAATTTTACAAAACCTATCCCATTCACAATAACATTTAAAAAAATAAAATACCTAGGAATAAAATTTAACTAAGGAGGGGAAAGATCTATATAACAAAAACTACAAGATTTTGTTGAATGAAACCAAAGATGACAAACAAATAGAAAGACATCCTGTGCTCATGGATCAAAAGAATTAATATTATTAAAATGTCCATACTACCCAAAGCCATCTATATATTCAGTGCAATCCTTTTCAAAGTCCCAATGGCATTTTTCACAGAAATGTTTTTTAAAAACTTAAAATTTGTATGGAACCACAAAAGACTCCAAATAGCCAAAGCAATCATGAGAAAGAACAAAGCCAGAGGCATCATGCTTCCTGATATCAAACTACACTACAAAGCTCTAGTAATACTGGCATAAAAATAGAATGGAATGGAATACAGAGACCAGAATGCAACCCTCACATAAACAGAAAACTAATATTTGACAAGAGTGCTAAGAACACCCAATGTGGAAAGTCTCTTTAACAAATGGTGTTGGGAAAACTGGATAACCACATGCAGAAGAATGAAATTGGACCCCTATCTTATACCAATCACAAAAACTAACTTGAAATGGATAGAAGACTTAAACATAAGACCTGATACTGTAAAACAACTAGATGAAAACCTAGAGAAGAAGCTCCTCAACATTGGTCTTAGCAGTGATTTTTTGGATATGATGCCTAAAGCACAAACAACAAAAGCAAAAATTAACAAGTGGAACTACACCAATCTTAAAAGCTTCTGCACAGCAAAAGAAACAATCAGCAAAATCAAGAGACAACCTACAGAGTAGGAGAGAATACTTGCAAACCATCAATTGGAAGAGTTAATATTAATGATGTATAAAGAACTCATAAAATTCAATCACAAAACTCAAACAATCCGACTTAAAAAATGGGCAGAGTAACTAAATAGACATTTTTCCAAAGAAGGCATACAGATGGACATCAGGTACATGAAATGATGCTCAGCATCACTAATCATCAGGGAAATGCAAATCAAAATCATGAGATATCACCTCACACCATTCAGAAGACAAGAGATAACAAGTATTGGCAAGGATGTGGAGAAAAGGGAACCCTTGTGCAGTAGTTGATGGGAATGCAAATTAGTGAAACCACTATGGGAAACAGTACAAAGATTCCTCAAAAAATTAAATATATAACTATCATATGATCCCACTTCTGGATATTAATTCAAAGGAAAAGAACTCACTGTCTTGGAAAGGTATGTCGTCCCTATGTTCACTGCAGCATTATTTGCAATAGCCAAGACATAGAAACAACCTGAGTGTCCATCGATCAATGAATGGATACAGATAATATGAGATAGATAGATCTCACATTACTAAAATGTAAATATTATTGTCTTGAAAAAGAAGGAAATCCTGTGATCTTTGATAATAAAGCTGGACCTTGAGGACATTATGCAAAGTGAGGTAAGTCAGTCAAAGAAGAACAAATACTGTTGATATAACTTATATGTTGGAATCTTAAAAAGCCATACTCTTAAAAACAGAGAGTAAAATGGTGATTACCAGGGGCTGGGTTATGGAGGAATAGATGTTGTTTAAGGGTACAAACTTGCAACTAGTAGATAAATAAAACCTTGAGAGCTGATGCACAGTGTAGTGATTATAGACAACAATACTGTATTATAGACATCAACTTAACTAAGAGAGTAGATCTTAATTATTCCCACCACAAAAAAGAAATGATAATTATGTGATGTGGTAGAGATGTTAGCTAACACTACAATGCCAATCATGTTGCAATATATAAATGTATCAAATCAACATGTGTACACCTTAAACTTACACATGTTGCATGTCAGTTATATCTAAATAATAAAACAAGAAAGTTCTCAAATCAACAAACTAATTCTACAACTCCAAGAACTAAAAATAAAAACAAACTAGGGAATTCCCTGGTTGCCTAGTGCTTAGGATTCCAGGCTTTCAGTGCTGTGGCCTGGGTTCAATCCTTGGTCAGAGAACTGAGATCCCACAAGCCACACAGCACAGCAAAAAAAAAAAAAGAACAAACCAAATGCAAAGCTAGCAGAAAGAAAGAAATAATAAAGATTAAAGAAGAGGAAATGGAATTAAGAACACAAAACAATAGAGAAAACTAATAAAACCAAAAGGTGATTCTTTGAAAAGAGCAACATAATTGACAAACCACTAGCCAGATAGGCTAAGAAAAACAAGAGAAGACTCAAATTATTAAAATCAGAAATGAAAGTGGAGACACTACTACCAATTTTACAGAAATGAAAAAGATTGTAAGAGGGTACTATGAAGAGTTGTATGCCAACAGATTGGATAACATAGATGAAATGGACAAATTCCTAGAAACACAAAACCTACAAAGACTAAATCACAAAGAAATAGGAAATCTTCACATTCCTATAACTACTAAGGTGACTGAATCTTTTTTTAAATCTCTAAGAGATATTTGTACACCCATGTTCACAGCAGTATTACCCCCAATAGCTAAAATAACTCGTGTCCATTGACAGATGAATGGATAAACAAAATATGGTAAGAATTTCTTCACATGCAAAGAAATATTATTCAGCCTTAAAAAGGAAGGCAATTCTGACATACGCAACAAGGGATGAACCTTGAGGACATTATGCTAAGTGAATAAGCCAGTCACAAAAAGATGAATACTGTATGATTCCACATATATAAGGTAATTAGAATAGTCAAATTCATAGAGACAAAAAGCAGAATGATGTATTGTCAGGAGCTAGGCATAAGGGGGAAGGGGAATTTAGTGTTTAATGGGTATAGAATTTGAGCTTTGCAAGATGAAAATAGTTATGGAGATGGATGGAGGTTAGGGTAGCACAAAATTATGAATGTATATAATACCACTGAATGGTACAACTAAAAATAGTTGATAGTAAATTTTATGTGTATTTGACCACAATTTTTTTTAAGTTTTTTAAATGGAAGGAATCACCAGTGTTAGGTATTAAAGATAAGTTAGCACTGACCTGAGACTTTCTTTGGTATAAAAAGAAGGATCAAAACCTTTAGAATGCAGAACAAACAAATACAAAAAAGTAATTCTTGATCTGGGCTCTTTTCTAGATCTTCATCTTAAGAGACTGGTTTAAGGCTTCTTTTCCTGTTCCTTACCCCTTTTTGATTCCAAACCTTCTCTCTGCTCAATCTCAGTGTACAATTTCCAAACTTCTTCTCACTGTGCAGTCTCAAACAGGCACACTTACCTCTAACAGCTTGTATAAGGAATCTGTGCATCATTCTCTTTTTTTGTAAAATACAGGTATTAAGTTAATTAGCATCCTCTAAGTACTGAGTGCTATGTGAGGCACTCTGAAGGCTATAAAGGAAAAATAAACAACCCCTGCCCTTAAGATTCTTAGAATATATGAGAGGAGACATAAATGTCCACCAACTATACTATCATTAAATCAGAGCTATAATCATAATGTGGTTAAACCTTGCTGCTCTAAGTGTGGTCTTCAGTCTAGCAGCATTGGCATCATTAGAGTTTCCAGAATTGCAGAATCTCTGGCCCCAGCCTGCTCCAGGTTTGAGAATTCATGAGAATGATAACTTGGGCTCAAGTCCTTGGTTCCAGCTTCCTCTAACTTTGTGTTACTCCTGAGGCTGTGAATAAGAAATGCCAGAGGTATACAAGAGATAAGGATGTAAGTTGGGGGACTTAGCAGCCTATTACCTCTCTTGTTTTTGCACAAGGCTAGCTTGGTAGAGTGAAATGTCCAATAAGAGAAAGGAGCACTGAACTGTGGGCTCACAACATTTTTACCCTCAGCCACAACAGCAGATAGAAATCATTTATCTACTGTGTATGTCTATAATTTTACTATTTGGCAAGTCACATCACTCATGCCTAATGTCCAGACTTTGGGGCTTGCAACTCATGTCCTGGGATAATAGCCCCTTGTGATGTTTAGTTTTATGTGTCATCTGGGAAAGGATATAATGCACAGTTATTCAATCAAACATTAATTTAGGTTTTAGCTGGGAAGGTATATTTTGTAGTTCTATAATAGGATGACTTTAAGCAAAGATTATTCTCAATAATGTGGGTGAGCCTTACCCAGTCACTTGAAGGCCTTAAAAGTAAACACTGATATTTCCCTGAGGAAGAAGAAAGTCTTTCTCCAGACTTCAGCGCTGATGAGAGTAACATCACCAGGATGGTGACATAGGTCATTCCTGACTTCGTTACCCCCACAAGAAGAACAACTAACAACTATTTGTGAACAAAGACACCACTGAGAGAATCCTAGAACACGGGGGTGAGGCTGATGCACCCACACTGTGCCGCAGAGACCAGGACACATGGCATCAGAAGGGTAAGAGGAATGGCTACGTGCCAACTGCATTACCCCTCCCCCAGGCTGGGGCAGTACCATGCTGAGAGGTCTCCCCTGAGCCTGCAGTTCCTCCAGTGGAAAAGAGAGCCCACGGTGGCCATCCAGATCTCCCGGCATTAGGGGTCCCTTCCTGGGAGCCCCCACTCTGGTCTTGCCCACAGGGATTATGGGGGAATCTGTGGGGCTTGACTACTGGGAATCTGATTGTGATGAAGAAGGAAGAAGTCCAGATAGGGACTTAATAGTAAAGAAAATATGATTTCTTTAAAACCCCAACAATCAATACCTAGTCTTGGCTGCAGAAATGTGGTCTCACTCATAGCCAGTTCTCCCTGGAGAGTCAGCCCAAGTATGAATCTCTTGATCTCTTCTCTTCACCAGATGAATCAAGAGAGAAGAGAATGTGAATTCTACTCACACGTGGAAAAATTTTCTAAGAGTCAAAGTGATCCAAAGATAGACTGAGCTACGTCAGGAGATAGTGATATCCAATTTTCAAAAATAAGCTAGTAGACCACTCAAGGTGTTATAGAATAATTCAAGCATGAGGGTTGGTCTACATGATCTTAATGGTTTCTTCCCACCATAAGAATCTTAGAGGCAGAAAGAATGATGTGAAAGAGTAGCTATAGGATGGAGAGCATTGAGAACTCAGAGAGAGAAATAGGCTGCTGGTAAAAAGCATTCAATAATGAGGAGAAACAGAAGGACTTAATTTTGTTCGGAGTGGAAGCAGCTTATGCCGTTGCACCTAATATGATCTGGGCTTGGGAACCAGGGGAAAGAAGTCTGACAATGCATCCTTTCTGGGAACTGTGACTTCCAACTTGACTCAGGTCTGCTCATCTTGAAAGTGCTTTCCAGATTTTGCGACTGAACCAAAGTTATCAGGGTTTGGATGGATATTAGTTATCTATTGCTGTGGGGCAAATCACCTAAAAACTTAGCAGCTCAGGAGAACAAATATCTGTTATCTCACATAGTTTCTGAGGGCAGGTTATCTGGGAGAGGCTCAGCTGGGTGGGTCTAGCTCAGGGTCTCTCTTGAGGTTGCTGTCCAGCTGTCAGCTAGGTCTGCAGTCATCTCCAGCCTCAAATGGGGCTGAAGAATCCACTTACTTTATTTTTTCAATTTTTATTTTATACTGGAGTATAGTTTATTTACAGTGTTGTATTAGTTTCAGGATTATAGCAAAGTGATTCAGTTATACCTATACATATATCTATTCTTTTTCAGATTCTTTTCCCATATAGGCTATTATAGAATCTTGAGTAGAGTTCCCTGTGCTAAGCAGTAGGTCCTTGTTGGTTATCTATTTTATATATAGTAGTGTGTATATGTTAATCCCAAACTCCTAATTTATCCCTCTCCCTCACCATTTTCCTTTGGTAACCATAAGTTTATTTTCTATGTGTGTGGGTCCATTTCTGTTTGTAAGTAAGGTCCTTTGTAACTTTTTTTTTTTAGAGTCCATATATAAGCAATGTCATATGGTATTTGTCTTTCTCTGTCTGACTTCACTTAGTATGATAATCTCTAGGTCCATCCATGTTGCTGCAAATGGCATCATTTTATTATTTTTTATGGCTGAGTAATATTCCATTATATATGTACCACATCTTCTTTACCCATTCATCTGTTGATGGACATTTAGGTTGCTTCCATGTCTTGGCTATTGTAAATAGTGCTACAGTGAACATTGTAGCATGTATCTTTTCAAATTATGGTTTTAGAGAGTCCACTTCTAAATTCACTCATTTGATTGTTGACAGGACTCCATTCCTCGCTGGCTATTGGCCAGAGACCTTCATTCCTAGACACATAGACCCCTCCATAGCCTGCTTGAATGGCCTCATGACATGGCATCTGGCAGCCCACAGAGGAAGTAATCCAAGAGAGGGAAACGTGAGCAGGTGAGTGAAACGGCACCCGTAAAGGAAGCAGGACTATTACCTAGAATATAAAAGATTTCCTACAACTGAGTAAAACGAACAAAAGCTGCCCAATAAAATATGGGCAAAGTATTTGAACGAAAATTACACAAAAGAAGATAAACAAATGACCAATAAACAAATGAGAAGATATTTAATTTTCACTAGTCATTAAGGAAATAAAAAGTAAAACCTACAATGAGATGCTATTCCAGAGTCATAAGAATGGCTAAAATTAAAAGACTAAAAATACCAAGCATTGTCAAGGATGTGCAGAGCAAGCTGAATGATCATACATTATGATCAAGTAACTTATACCTTATGTAAGTTGATTTTAAAAATAAGAAAAAAGTTCAAAATATGTAAACTAACAATTTTTAGAATTGCAAGGGATAGGTCACAGAGATAGAATAATACTTGGAAACTTTATTGCCCTCAACCCAGACAAAAAAAATATATATGAATAACATAATCACTTTAATTACATATAAACAAAGATATATGTGTAGATAGTTACAGCTACCAAATTTTATACGTGAGGGAAAATACTTCATTTTCTGATATCTTTTAATCATTTATGGGAAAGGATCATATAATAAACCTCATAGAAAATCTCAATTAATTTCCCAAGTCAAAAATTAATAGATATTACTTTCTCAAACCTCAGTGCAAAACCTGGAACTGAATAAGTGAAGTATAGTTTTAAAAGTTATTTTAAATTTTAAAATACTCTTCCATATAACTTTTGAGTCAAAGTGAAAATCAAAACAAAAACTATAGACTATTTTAAATATGAGATATCATATCATATTTTACATGTATGACTGTGAGGACAGGAAGGCCCTTGAGCTGGAGAAGAAGCAGAAGACAGAGGGCTCCCCTCTGTCTGGATGAGCTGGATGAGGCAGGGAGCCTCACCTGGAGCCCTCTGTCTTCTTTACATATCATAACATGTCAATGGTTAAAGGTGAACTCAGAGAACTAAATTAGAGCATTACATAGTTTCATAATTTACTTATGAACTCAACAAATATTTATTGAGGGCCTATCATGTTCTATGGAATTTTCTAAGTTCCAGGGATATAGCCAAGGATACATGTAACTTCCCTCATAGAGTTACATGCTGGTGGAAGGACACAGACAAAAAAAGAAAAAATAATAAATATTAATATTTTAGATAGTGGTAAGTTCTATGAATAAAAAGTTAAGCTGAATAATCAGGTGATAGAGAGTAATCTGAGAAGGAATGTAATTTTGTATATGGTGGTCGGGAAAGTCTTCTCTGAGATGATTCATCAGATTTCTAAAGGAAGGGAGGGAATCAGGCATGCAGACTTTTGGGGAACAGCATTTTAAGCAAAAAAATAAATAAAAATAAGTAAATGCAAAGACCCTGAGGAAGCTGGGAGTGAAACAAGCAAATGGGTTATTTTGCAAGAGAGCAGAGACATGATATGGCTCAGATCATGTAATACCTCAGACACAGAAGGAACCAGAGAGTTGACTACAAACACAAAAGAGAAGAAGACTTAACTCCATTCATTCAAAAAATATTTATTGAGTACTGCCTTGTGCCAGGCATACTCTTCAGTGTGTAGGGGATTCAGCAATTAACAAAAGAGCCATATTCCTGCCCATATAGAACTTAACACTGTTTACAGGATGGGATACACATAACAAATTAAATAAAATATATATTATGATAGTAGCTAATAAGTGATAAAGAGGTGAAAAGAAAAAAACACAAAGAGGGACTTCCCTGGTGGTCCAGTGGTTAACACTCCGTGTTTCCACTGCAGGGGGCGAGGGTGACTCAATCCCTGGTCAGGGAACTAAGATCCTGCTTGCCATGGGGTGTGGCCAAAAGAAAAAAAAAAAGGAAAGAAAAGGTTAGATTGGGTTGGCAGGGTGAGGTACAATTTTAGAAAGGATAGCCAGGGTAGGTGACATTTGAATAAAGATCTGGAGGGGGAATTCCCTGGTGGTCCAGCAGTTAGGGCTCCACGCCTCCATTGCAGGGGGCACGGGTTCAATCCCTGGTCTGGAAACTAAGATCCCACATGCCACGTGGTACATGCCGCTTGGCAGGGCCAAAAAAAAAAAAAAAAAGATCTGGAGAACACGGGGCCATAGGATAACAATTCTTCAGAGAGGTACCAATACCCCTGAGCTGGATGAGGCAGGGAGCCTCACCTGGAGCCCTCTGTCTTCTGCTTCTTCTCCAGCTCAAGGGCCTTCCTGTCCTCACAGTCATACACCATTGCAGCCAGTAGGAGGCGGAACTCCTCCCCAGTAAATGTAGCAGGATCAAAACAACTATCAAAGGCTGACCTAGGGAGGGGAAGCAAGCCCAACACCAGTTCTGAGCCCCTACCTAACCCCTTCCCAGGATAAGCAGCCAGGTTTCCTGGTTTCTGCAACTTCCCCTGAGAATGTGGCTGCCCCAGCTCTCAATGGACAGGGCATGAGGCCAGTGTCCATCCAAAAATGCTGCTTCACCAGGTTTTAGGCTCTGGTGTGACCTAAAAGAAGTGGTTGGCTCCAAGTGGATCATATAGGCTTGTGAAAGCTGATGGTTAGATTTTCAGGAATTTTATGAGCTTAGTGTTAAATATAGCCATTATTAAAAACTAAGTGGTAATGATAGTTTGAATCTGAAAATCATTTCACTTTAATGTAATTTGAATGAGGGTGAGAAATTAGATGTATAGGTAACATATCAGATTTAATAACAAATTTATTGGCAAAGTAGTTAGCAGATAGGATGCAATCTATTTCTCAAATTGTGGTTAAATTAGTAAATAGGTTTGCTGAAGATACAAATATTTGGTAAAAAGCAATGTTATATGAAATTTACAATAACGAGTACTGTATATCTTATGTGTGTTTGTACACTGTGTGCTACACATCTTTGTCTCATAAACAGTTTATGATTAACTTATATACACGTTTACATTCATACATTACCACCACCCCCACCCACAACCCCACCAAGAGCCAGATTCAGCACAGCACAACTGAGAACATAGAATTTTATGATCCAGGGACAGATGGAGGTGGGAGCGCTCCTGGCAGGGCTGTCTCACCTGAATGGTGCTGAGTGGAGCATGCCTGCCTGGTACAAGACCAGGATGCTGAGGACCACGAAGCGGGGGAACTTCCAGAAACCCATGATGACTCTCTGCAAGGGAAGAATAACAGCACCTGGAGCAATAAATAACAAATTCCATGAGCCCACAGACCCAGGCTCTGCTCCTGCCTCTGCCCCTAATGCCCTGGCATCCTGGCTTCAGGCTGGACATGTCACTCTGCTTCACCATCGTTTCCTTCTCAGCCAAGTGGACTGTTGGAAGATCCAGTAAGGCTGCAGCATGCTTGGTTTAGCAAAGAAACCTAGTGGGACAACTGGGTGAGGAGGTCTTGGTCCATAGCCCCCACCCCATCACTCCACTCACTCTCACATACAACCTGTTGGCCAGGACTCCTGGAGGACAGAGTCCGAGTAGCTGTCACCACAGCTTTTCCCACTGTGCAACCCAGAGCTGTCCTCCTGGTGCCGGGCTTTTGCACATACATGGAGGGGGGAGGGGATTACCGAGGACAAATTTCTGCGGTTGGAATCCCTGAGAAACTGAAGAACCACATTCTACTGCTCAGCTGCTCCACACTTTGGTAAAGAGTACCCTGTAAGAATCAAGCTGGAAGGGTCTCAAATTGGGACCCAGGACTTAAACTGGGAAAAAAGTTCCCAGAACCCGCAACGGGGGCTTGCGTTTAATGGCTGCCTGCCCCTCAGTCACTGCACCTATTTGCCACCCGCTTGCGCTGGCCCAGGTTCCGAAGCATTTCCTGCGCTCTGCTGGGCCCAAGACGTGATCCGTGAGAGCACCATCTGCACAAAACTATTCCTGCGTCCAGATCTGCTTGCAGTGCCAGGGGAGCTCCAGCATCCCAAACTGACCTAAGCACGTGTGCTGCGGGAAAGGAAACTGGAGCCCGCCTCAGCGCTGGGAGAGTGAAGCAGGGAGTCCGTGAACTGAGACCATCAGTTCAGGAACTGAATCAGTGGAAGGAGTCTGGGATGCATTGCAGAGTAATGCAGGTTGTGTGAAATGACCTAGACAGAAGTGGACAGAGCCTTTGAGACTGGAAGAGATCAGCTAAGAAAAAGTAATGGAGAGAGAGAAGGAAGAGAGGGGAGAGAGAGAAAAACAGAATCCCAGCTAAGCAGGAATCTCCGGGCTTACCTGGCAGCAGGAACCAGGTGGCTTGGAGCAGAGGAGGGAGCACTGGCGGTAGCTTTGGCTTCAGGCGATGGCACTGTGGCAGAAGTGGCAGTGACACTCGAGCTGGGCAGTGCGTCTGATGCCTCCCAACACCAGCAGCTGGTCTTATTCCTGCTGCTCTGGGTCTGGGGTGGTCCAGGAGTTCTGGGCAACCAATGAGGGGAAGGATCTGAGCCCCAGAAGGATTGTATCATCACTTGCGTCCAGAACCTGGAGCATCCAGAAGGACCACCCCACTTGTATTTGCATTGAGGTCATTGATGGCGGGGGCGGGAGGGGGACGTGGGGGGGGTTGGTGAGGATCAACGAAAAACACACAAAAGGTGAGTAGGAATTTGAGGACAGGTTGACGTCATGGTTAACTTCAGCTGTTCGGTTTCGCGGGTTTTGAACACGCACGTGTCCCACTCCATCCCCACCTGTGCGATCTTGTCGGGCAGAGTCCAGCATTACAAGGAACCCTGTCTCCCCTAGGTCTGACCGCAGACCTCCGTGCAAGTGCAGCTTCGAGGGTTAATGCACAGTAGAGTTGATGATTCTGTGCCCAAGGAGGGGTCTGATTCAGGCAGCTGGAATCACGCACAGGAGGGCAGGGCTTGTGGGTATCAGACACAGGGGATCAAGAACTTTGTCACACTGGAACTCTGTTGCAGCTGTGCCTTTTCCAGGTGGAAACATCGTGGGCTAGTAACTTCTAGTGCCTCAGTATACTTATCTTTGAAATGGGGATCATATTCTCATCTTGAAGGAGTGTTATCAGTAGTAAGTATGTACCTGTTCTCTGCCCAGGTGGGGATCCAGAAGTGCTTACCAGGGAAGTTCATAGGGGATTCCGTGGGATCGCAACCCATCTTCCCAATCAGCACCCTGTGCAGCTACCTGGAGTCATGCTGGTTGGTCCATCATGTGGGTTAAGGAGGGGCTGGATGCCCTACTGGGCCTGAGCAGGGAAGTGCAAGGCTAAAAGCTTCCAAGCGGACCTCTAGCCCCACGCCTCCTCTCCCGCCATTCATCAGCTAACGTTCAGCCTCCTTCTCCAACCATTTGCCCAGCTGCCCCTTGCTTCCGGCTGCTGTTTGCCAAGATGTTCCAGTGACCTGTGATTCCAGCCCTGCACCCACGTCTACTGCAATTCAGTCCTCTGCTAGAAAGCCCGCCAAGCTTGATGGTGCTAAAGAGTCCAGCGGAGTGCAATCCTCGCTCTCACTTCAGTCATACTCTTACACACACACAAACTCAGTACGTTCTCCAGACATGTGCGCACTCCCAAAGCAGAGGCACTCACAAAATGACACTGGCGCTCAGGGGCCTCCAGGTGATGCTCACAGTACCGCCCTAAGTATGCTCAGAGCGGCATGATTAGGACCTGCGTCCACGAAACCTGCACCGACTCTCAGTAAGTGTGCTCTGTAAAGCCCGATTACCCAGCACCTCGACCCGCCTACACCCTGCCCAGCACGTTTCTGGATCTCTCTGTCGGAGCTCCTGCTCTAAGCCTTCCAGGAAGGTCTGAGGTGCTGACTTGCTGTCCTCAGCAGATAGAATGCAGAAAACGAAGCTTCTCACTGTCCGCAGTATCGCTGGGTCTGAGCACATAGCGCAAGATCCAAGCAGCCTGTACAGACCCTCCAGCGCGGCAAGCACTGCGGCGGCATCGCGGGGCGGTGGAATAAAACACGAATCCCAGGTAGCTGGTTTTCTCAGGCGGAACCGAAACTAGCCGAAACGAGCCGCGAGTGACCCGAGCCACAGGTCCACGCCCCAGACGTCAGTGTCAAGAAGCTTCAGTGTTTTGTTCGACACGGCGGCTGCCTCGCGGCACATCTCTTCCCCTTGCAGGTTGGTGGTCTTCGGGCTCAGGACACCTAACTTCCAAGAGGCCCTTATTCCAATTTTCTGCTTCTTAACCGCAGCGGTGGCACTGTTGCAAGGGAATAAAACCTTGGGGCAGGGGAACTGGATATCTGAAACTGGCTCTCCTCAGGCAGGGCGGTGGGGGATCCGGGGAATGGAATAACCGGTTGGAAGCGCGCAAGTGCGCTTGGGCGCAGAGCCGGGAAAGGCAAGATGTGCAAGGGAAAGATTCAGGATGGCGGATCGCGGGTTCAGTGGCAGAAATCGGGGGCTGAGACCCAGACCGGGGTTAGGAACTCAGCAGCAAGACTAAATTGGCGAACGCGGCAAGGCAGATACTGTGCGGCATGTAAATTGGGCTCTGCCACTTAAGACTGTAGGCGAGGCTTTAAAACTCAGGTGCAAAACACTTTTGCCGACATGACTTCCAAGACCTGAGGTTTCTGATGTATCAATCTTCTGAAATCATTTGTAAGTACGTGTGCCGGGGAATTGCCTTTTCCTATTGAGAGAACCATTGCTCTCACCAGTGCAATGGTGATGACAAAATGGTTAAGAAAGGACTACTTTAGAAGCCGAATTTGTAACCGTGTCACTTTGTGGGCTCAGAACTCTACCCCTGGCTGCCACGTGTGCCTTCAACCTTCAAAGCCTACATTCATTCCCCCCTCTGAAATCTTTGGTGGCTATGAAGGGCTAGCGGTGTGAGGCAGGATACAGGGTCTGTACGCAGAGGGTGCTAACGTAGCCTCCAGCAATTTCAGCTTTTCTTGAAAAAGTCGCCCCAGATAGCGAGGGACTGACATGAACTCATCCATCAAGTCCTCTGAATTTCTAATGAGTCCTGGTGCTGAGCTGGGGGCAAGGTAAAAAAAAAATCTTTGGCACTTAGCAGCATGTGTTGCATACCAGGTGGCACTCACCCGATGTTTGTTAAATAATGGAAAATAATTTACTGTGGCAGATTTACCAGCCATTCCTACCGCTGTTACAAGACTCTAATCTAATCCCAGCCAGCAGAGAATCCGGACCTAGCAAGGTAGCGCAGCTTTTCAATAGGATTTCAAAATTGTGAGCTCAAACATTTGAGACACTCCTCTCAATTTATTTGACATGCAGAATTGGTTTCCCCATGGCAGTTTCCAGGAACAAGACAGAGAAAGGAAGGTTAACCCTAGGGTTCTTTCGAAAGTCTAAAGTCTCCTAGTATGAGACACAAAATCATTCTCCTCTGAACCCATCCCTGAGTTACCAAGCTTCCCTGGTGGTGCAGTGGTTGAGAATCTGCCTGCCAATGCAGGGGACACGGGTTCGAGCCCTGGTCTGGGAAGATCCCGCATGCCGCGGAGCAACTGGGCCCGTGAGCCACAACTACTGAGCCTGCACGTCTGGAGCCTGTGCTCCACAAAGAGAGAGGCCGGGACGGTGAGAGGCCCGCGCACCACGATGAAGAGTGGCCCCCGCTCGCCACAACTAGAGCAAGCCCTTGCACAGAAACGAAGACCCAACACAGCCAAAAATAAATTAATTAATTAATTAATTTTTTAAAAAGATGTTTTGACCTTACCATGTGCACATTGCTTATGTTGCATCCAGCCCTACCTGAGGCTTCTTTTAGCTGAAGCACTAAATAGAAATCAATCTTGAGAAAGTTGGCAAGGAAAATACTGATTTAAAAATAGTTACCTAATTATTTGGCATTTCATTTTTCAGTCTTATTTCATAACTTTTAAACCTGGAAATCAGATTTAAAAGTTTAAAAGGTTTAAAGGGTGGAAATAATCTAGTTTGGAAAAAACATTTTTTACAACATTCTGATAAACTAATTGCAGTGTTTATCTCCATACTTTTAAATTAGATTCCTTGGGAGATTGGGATTGACATATATACACTAATAAGTATAAAATAGATAACTAATAAGAACCTGCTGTATAAAAAAATAAAATTTAAAAAAAGAAAAGAACTAAATAAATAAATTAGATTCCTGTGCTATTTTTCAAAACTTTTTTCAATTGAATTATACTTGATTTACAATGTTGTGTTCGTTTCTGCAGGCAGCAGTGTGATTCAGTTATCTATATAAATACATATAAATATATATGTATATGTATACATTCTTTTTTATTTTCTTTTCATTATAGTTTATCTCAGGATATTGAATATAGTTCTCTCTGCTATACAGTAAGACCTTGTTGTTTATCCATTCTATATATAATCCTTGCATCTGCTAACCCCAAATTCCTAGTCCATCCCTCCCCACCACCTTGGCAACCACAAGTCTGTTCCCTGTGTCTGTGAGTCTGTTTCTGTTTCATAGATAGGTTCACTTGTGTCATATTTTAGATTCCATGTATAAATGATATAATACGGTATTTCTCTTTCTCTTCTTGACTTCACTTAGTATGATAAACTCTAGGTCCATTCATGTTGCTATAAATGGCATTATTTCAGTTTTGTTTTTTTTTTTTTTTTGGCTGAGTATCCTGTGCTTTTTTATGAAAAAATTTTTAGATAGATGATTTAGCAGAGTGTGCCAGAGACCCATATCTGGTTGAAATTCTGTTTTTTTTCCCAAACTTTTTCCAGTTTTATTGAAATATAATTAACACATACAGCACTGTATAAGTGTATGTGTCCAGCATAATGATTGGACTTACATATCATGAAATGATTATCACAATAAGTCTAGTGAACGTCTATCACCTCGTATAGATGGTTGAGAATTCTGTGAGTTTCCATGCATTTAAAAGACTTATACCTTTAATTCTATACAATTTGTGTATGAAATACACTGAACAACAACAAAATCACAACAGTAACAACTTCAGCAGCAGTAACAAAAACAGCTACAATAATTCATTCTCCTCAGACTACGGGAAGTTCAGAGCCGTCCAATTAACAGGAGAATTTCAAATGAAAATTCATTGGACTGGGTTCTGCGTGTAAGGAACTTGGAAGTCACCACTTTTTCATAACAAGTAAAAAGCTGAAGAGACTGGAAAAGAAACAACTTGTCTAGGATCCTTAAGAGAGGGAACAGAAAGCAAACCTTTGCCCCCAAGACTGGGGAGACAGGCAGTGGGTGATGGCTTACTGGAGCAGAGATCACAAGGGGAAACCTCAGTGGGAACAAGTGCTGGAGCCAATGCTATGGTAGGAAAACCTGAACTGTAACTGAAGAACTGCTGGAGACACAGCGTGGACAACTCTGAGAGTTAAAAACTCCGGGGGCACGCAGTCATAAGGGGTCCCCTACAACTGTGTGAATTTTAAGTCCTGATGCTCAACAGGTTCTCACAGTACATAGGAGAGAAATATACCCTGGTGGGATTTGCCTCTACAAGCTGCACTTGGTTCTCACAGTAGGTAACAGAAAAATCCCCTTGTGCATCCAGAGAAGGAGGGGAAAAGAACTGTTTTGAAATACACCAAAACAGTTTGTTCCTACAAAGGCCTGCCCTCAGGAGACACCACTTAACCAGAGCCTAACCTGAAGGCATATTATCATGGCCAACCGACCAGGGGAAGGGAAATCCCCAACTACAGGCAGCTCTAGCCTTCCAACTGCCATTAAGAGCCTAGAACCAGGGAGACAACTTCAGCAGATTTTAAGTTAGACAAGGAAGCAGAAAGACATTCATGGCAGAATGAAGGAAGGGATATCGTGTCTGTGGAGTTTTCCTGGCTTGTCATTCTTGGAAAATGAGAGGGCCTAACTTTCCTACAGAGCTGAGTTGACTTGCCCTTGGGGTGCTCCTCCCAACCACACAGGGACCTTCTTTGCGGCAGGTACCAGGAGAGTTTCCTTCCCAAATCCAGAGGCCATTTCTAGGGTGACTTCAGCTGCCAGGGAAAATGCTGAGTGTGGTAAACCAGGGCCAGGCTGGTCACTCTGAGGGGTGGACAGGCTCAGCAGGTAACACCAAGGAATTACTCTGGGTGGGTTCCTCTGAGATGACTAAAATTCTCCCTTGGTTCAGAGGCATCCAGAATGGCTCTCCTCTCCCTGAGTAAGAACAGTGTTCCATGGAGAAGAGGGCTAGAAACAGGAACCTTCCCTCTGTACGAGAAGTTCCTTACACAGACAGCTCCTTTATGGGCTCTGTTGGCGAAACATACCGTGCACATGAGGGGACTTCCTCTATAACTGGAGTCTCCTGGGATTGAGAAGAGTAAGGCTTTGGGGTATTAAACAACTGAATTTGGGTCATGCCTTTGTGACTCACTTACGTCCTTGAGCAGATAACAATCTCTCTGAGCCACAGTTTCTCAACATGTAAAATGGGGAATAACAATATTTTATGTTAAAATATTTTATGTTAAACACCAGACACATTGCTTGGCATGAAGGAGGTACTTAAGAGTGGTGGCTATTATTATATAACAAAAGCTTATCTGACTGTATCAGCTCAATTAGATAAATTAAGTAAAATCAATACACATTCCTCTGCCTTCTTAAGAGGAAGGCAATCTGTAAGTGTTTCATTCTCAAAATAAGTCCAAATTGCCAAAGCCACAGCACAATGAATCTGCCTTCCCCAAACCTCTTACATACCTGCCTGGCCATGATGCAGGCTCATTGCCTAGCAGGGCTAATGACAATTTATAATGAATATTTGCCACACTGCCTGGCATGGAGCAGGCACTCAAGAGTGGTGGCTACTATCATCATTATAACAAAACTTTATCCCTGCTCCTGCAAGTGCAAAATCATATCAACTTGTATGGAAAACTAGTAAAATGCAGTGCATACTCCTCTACTTTCTTAGAACGAATAAACTGAATACAATTTAAATCCTTTTTGTGACCACCTAGAGGGGTGGGATAGGGAGGGTGGAGGGAGACGCAAGAGGGAGGAGATATGGAGATGTATGTATATGTATAGCTGATTCACTTTGTTATATAGCAGAAACTAACACACCATTGTAAAGCAATTATACTCCAATAAAGATGTTAAATAAATAAATAAATCCTTTCTTGAGGATCTATTGACACTATCATAAAATTATTATTTAGTGCGCTAGCATGAAGACAGTGCCACTGACAGGGCTATAAGATATGTAGGGCCAATATCCCCAAACTAGACATAATCAAACTGTCAGTTCTTTTTGATGTCTAATATCTATATAATTTTATGGTTATTCTCTTTCATTACTTCCCATCAGGTTGTCAACTATCCCTTCTTGCTGGTGTCATTGTGACTGCATTTAGCAACAACCTACCCACTTGCATTTTCATTTGCTGTGTGGTAAAACTAACAACAAAGTAAAAGCAACAAAAGAAAAACTTAATATACTAGTATGGAAACAAAGAGCCTATAGGGATTAAGTGAGACCTGGTAAATACTGGTCAAGCAATATAAAAAGGGTCTCTGTGGTCATCTGCTCAGTTAATCTGTACTCAAGAGAACAGAAATAAAGCTTGTCAGAATCATGTGTAAACACAGAGCAAACAGATCTTGAGTAAGCATTTAGGAGTGCTTTTCATCCTGTATTAAGTCTTTTCACTTTGTATAACTGTAACTCTATACCCATTAAACTATAATTCCCCATTCCTAGCAACCACCATCCTACTTTCTGTCTCAAAAGGCAGAAAAGGAGTGGAAGATAAAAATAGCAACCAAGAACAATGCAACAAATAAGAAACAGTCACAAATGTAGTAAATATTTATCCAGCTATATCAATAAACACTTTGAATGTCAGTGGTCTGAATGCACCAATTAGCAGACAGAAACTGTCAGAGTGTATCAAAAATCGGGACCCAGCTATATGTTGTCTGCAAGAAACTGACTTTAAATATAAATACAGACACAGATTGAAAGTAAGTGGGTAGAGAAAATATACCATGCTAACATAAGAAACAGGAGTAGCTGTTAATTTCAGACAGAGCAGACTTCAAGGAAAGGTATCAGGGATAAAGAAGGGGATTACATAATAAAAAGGGGGTCACTCTCCAAGAAGACATAATACTCCTTAACATGTTTGTGCCTAAAAAAAAGCAACAAAATATGCGAGGGAAAAACTGATAGAACTGCAAGGAGAAATTGATGAACCCACTACACAGCTGGAGACTTCAACACCCTTCTATCAGAAATGGACAGATACAGCAGGCAGAAAAATCAGTAAGACCATTTATGATAAAAACCCTCTAGAAAGTAGGCAAGGAGGGAACTTACCTCAACATAATAAAGGCCATATATGACAAACCCACAGCCAACATCGTCCTCAATGGTGAAAAACTGAAACCATTTCCACTAAGATCAGGAAGAAGACAAGGTTGCCCACTCTCACCACTATTATTCAACACAGTTTTGGAAGTCTTAGCCACAGCAATCAGAAGAAAAAGAAACAAAAGGAATCCAAATTGGAAAAGAAGAAGTAAAGCTGTCACTGTTTGCAGATGACATGATACTATACATAGAGAATCCTAAAGATGCTACCAGAAAACTAATAGAGCTAATCAATGAACTTCGTAAAGTAGCAGTGTACAAAATTAATGCACAGAAATCCCTTGCATTCCTATACACTAATGATGAAAAACCTGAAAGTGAAATTAAGAAAACACTCCCATTTACCACTGCAACAAAAAGAATAAAACACCTAGGAATAAACCTACCTAAGGAGACAAAAGACCTGTATGCAGAAAATTATAAGAGACTGATGAAAGAAATTAAAGATGCTACAAATAGATGGAGAGATATACCATGTTCTTGGATTGGAAGAATCACCATTGTGAAAATGACTGTACTACCCAAAGCAATCTACAGATTCAATGCAATCCCTATCAAATTACCAATGGCATTTTTCACAGAACTAGAACAAAAAATTTCACAATTTGTATGGAAACACAAAAGACCCCCAAATAGCCAAAGCAATCTTGAGAAAGAAAAACGGAGCTGGAGGAATCAGGCTCCCAGACTTCAGACTATACTACAATGCTACAGTAATCAAGACAGTATGGTACTGGCACAAGAACAGAAATATAGATCAATGGACCAGGATAGAAAGCCCAGAGGTAAGCCCACACACATATGGTCACCTTATCTTTGATAAAAGAGGCAAGAATATACAATGGAGAAAAGACAGCCTCTTCAACAAGTGGTGCTGGGAAAACTGGACAGCTACATGTGAAAGAATGAAATTAGAACACTCTCTAACACCCTACACAAAAATAAACTCAAAATGGATTAAAGTCCTAAATGTAAGGCCAGACACTATAAAACTCTTAGAGGAAAACATAAGCAGAACTCTTGCAGAACACAGCAAGATCCTTTTTGACCCACCTCCTAGACAAATGGAAATAACAACAAAAATTTTAAAATGGAACCTAATGAAACATAAAAGCTTTTGCACAGCAAAGGAAACCATAAACAAGATGAAAAGACAACCCTCAGAATGGGAGAAAATATTTGCAAATGAAGCAACTGACAAAGGATTAATCTCCAAAATTTACAAACAGCTCACGCAGCTCAAGATCAAAAAAGCAAACAACCTAATCCAAAAATGGGCCGAAGACCTGAATAGACAGTTCTCCAAGGAAGATATACAGATTGCCAACAAATACATGAAAGAATACTCAACATCATTAATCATTAGAGAAATTCAAATCAAAACTACAGTGAGATATCATCTCACACTGGTCAGAATGGCCATCATCAAAAAATCTACAAACAATAAATGCTGGAGAGGGTGTGGAGAAAAGGGAACCCTCTTGCACTGTTGGTGGGAATGTAAATTGATACAGCCACTATGGAGAACAGTATGGAGGTTCCTTAAAAATCTAAAAATAGAACTACCATACGACCCAGCAATCCCACTACTGGGCATATACCCTGAGAAAACCATAATTCAAAAAGAGTCATGTACCACAATGTTCATTGCAGCTCTATTTACAATAGCCAGGATATGGAAGCAACCTAAGTGTCCATCGACAGATGAACGGATAAAGAAGATGTGGCACATATATACAATGGAATATTACTCAGCCATAAAAAGAAACGAAATTGAGTTATTTGTAGTGAGGTGGATGGACCTAGAGTCTGTCATACAGCATGAAGTAAGTCAGAAAGAGAAAAACAAATACTGTATACTAACACATATATATGGAATCTAAAAAAAAAAAAAAAAAAAGGTCATGAAGAACCTAGTGGCAAGATGGGAATAAAGACACAGACCTACTAGAGAAAGGACTTGAGGACACAGGGAGGGGGAAGGGTAAGCTGGGACAAAGTGAGAGAGTGGCATGGACATATATACACTACCAAATGTAAAATAGATAGCTTGTGGGAAGCAGCCGCATAGCACAGGGAGATCAGCTCGGTGCTTTGTGACCACCTAGAGGGGTGGGATAGGGAGGGTGGGAGGGAGGGAGACACAAGAGGGAAGAGATATGGGGATATATGTATATGTATAACTGATTCACTTTGTTATAAAGCAGAAACTAACACACCATTGTAAAGCAATTATACTCCAATAAAGGTGTTAAAAAAATTAAATTAATTAATTTTTTTAAAGATGTTAAAAAATAATCTAATTAAAAAAACAAGAAAAATCAGTAAGGACATAGTTGAACTAGGCAACAACATCATCAACTGTATATAATCAACCTCTATAGACTACTTTCACAATAGCAGAACACACAGTTTTCTCCAGCTCACATGGAATGTTCACCAAGATAGATCACACTCTGGGCCACACAACAAACCTTAACAAATTTAAGAGAAAAGAAATCATACAATCTTTGCTCTCAGACCACAGTGGATTTAAACTAAAAATCATTCACAGAAAGCTACTGGTAACAAATGTACCACTCAGGTGGGGGATGTTAATAATGGGGGAGGCTGTGCATGTGTGGGCACAGGAGCTATGTGGGAAATCTCTGTACCTTCCTCCCAATTTTGCTGTGAATCTAAGACTGCACTAAAAACATAAAGTGATTTTTTTTAATTGTTTGTACTGTGTAAAGAAGGGGAGAAGCCCAAGCTTTCCATCAGTGATTTATGCAGGTGGATCTATGCAAGATTGGAGGAGGGGAACATCAATGTTTAATTATGCTAGAGATAAAATTGTCTGAAAAATGTTGCATGTACTGTGAGTATGAAAATTATATAAAAATCATATTGAAATAGAACAAAGCAAAAAGTTATTAATATTAAAACTATGAACAATTGAGGTCCAGCTGTGTGTCAAGCACTACGTATATGTTCTCTCTTATACTCTCAACACTTTAATAAGATGGATATCATTATCTTTGTTTTATAGGTGAGGAAATAACAAGAGAATTTGGCTTGACTTGATTGTATTTTCAAGGTGCCATTGAGGCTCTGAGATGCTGGAACATGGTTAATCTGCTGCAACATCAGGTAAGAGGTCTGGTCCTCTGGCCATGATGTTGAGTCAGAGGAGGACATAGGCATGTCTTCCTGCTTCAGGGCTAATGTGATTTGTAGTACTAGGCATGAATTATTTACAGTTCCTGTACCAACATTTGGGAGATTGACAACTTTGCAGCAGGAAAATGTCAGTGCTGCCACTTAAGTAAATTGCTAAAAAATAAAACCAAATCAGACCCATAACAAAATTCATAAAATAACAATTTTAAATGCCTCAAAGTTCAAAGAAACAAGATTCTAATAACTTCTTAGAATTAATTATAATAACTTCTTAAGTTGGTATTTTGCATTGTTTCACCTTGTCTGAAATTGTGGTTGTTTCAGTAGAGTGTTTTGTTTTGCCAGTGGATGCAGTGGAGGAAAGGGGAAGAGGAAGAGTGCTGGGATTCAGGAGATAAGGTTCTAATTCCTACCTGTAACCCTAAATGATGTGACTTTGAGAAAATCGTTTGGACCTCGATTTCCACATTTGTCAAACAAATCTCTTGGATTGAGAGGTTTTGAAGTTTCTTTCTAATTCTGACATTCTACAAATTTGCTGTAAACTTCATGCTATCTTTAACAGTATCTTTATTTAACACCAAGATACTCACTATTTGGCTTCCTCCATTTGCCCTGGAAGGTACCATGTCTACTGAAAGAACAGCTGAAGGGGTCAACATGAAGGAGTAAGGAAAGTCATTCTATTTAAGTGATGCAGTTAGAAAAGGCTCCTCCCACCACCAGCTGCTCAATATGAGGAGGGGAGGATTTTAAAAACAGATAGGAGGAAGAGGGGGACAGATACCTTGTCCTTGTATCCCTGACACTAAAGGATGTAATAGTGCCCTCTGAGAGGGGAGAGAAAGCTTGCTGCCTGGACTGGCAGCACGATATTTTTCTCTTTGTCATGAAAATGGATCTACAACTGACTCCTAGTCCTTGCATGGATGCCATGCTTTCTCCAAGTTGTCAGCAGATGCTTTGTAATGGGTCTGCTTGGTGAGTTCACCTATAGCCTAAAGCATGTATCTAATCGAGCCTGAAAAAGAAAGAAGAAATGAATAAGACCAATTTCCTAAGAGTGATTATGGTCTCTTAGGGAGGTAAGACTCACACAAATGAAATAATTAACCAACAAGGACCCACTGTATAGCACAGGGAACTATCCTCAATATTTTATAATAACCTATAAGGGAAAAATCTGAAAAAAAAAGAAAAAAAATATATATATATGTATAATTGAATCACTTTGCTGTACACCTGAAACTAACACAACATTGTAAATCAACTATACTTCAATTTAAAAATAAATAAATAAAAATAAAGAACAATAAAAGAGAATAAGCATTGTTTTCCTATTGCTGCCATAGCAAATTATCACTACTTTAGTGGCGTAAAACAATACAAATTTATTAACTTACACTTCTGTGGCTAGAAGTCCCATGTCCAACATGGCTCTCACTGTTCTAAAATCTTGGCAGGCTTGTGTCCATTCTGGAAGTTCTAGAGGAGAATCCATTTCCTTCCCGTTTCCTGTTTCTAGTGGCCACCCGTGTTCCTTGGCTCATGGCCCCTTCCTCCATTTTCAGAACCAGTAATAACGACTTGAGTCCTTCTCACATCACCTCACTCCAACCTCTGCTTCCCTCTTCTACTTGGAAGGAGCCTTGTGATTTTACTGGGCTCACCTGGATAATCCAGGCTAGTCTCCCCATCTGCAAGTCCTCAATTTAATCGCATCTTTAAAGTCTCTTTTGCCGTGTAAAGTAGCAAATTTGCATTTCCAAGGATTAGGACGTGGATGTCTGGGGGCGGGGGTCCTTATTGTACCTACCATAATAAGTAAATGTTGGGCTGACTGGCAAGGACAGTGAATGCTGGGGCTTGGAGGAAGAGGCTGCCGTGGGCTGGAGCACTGAGGAAGTCGCCCAGAGCAAGTGGGCCAGAGCCAGAAAGTGGCTAAATAGAGGGGAAGTAACAGAGTGCCTGAAAAGAGAGTGCATCTAGTGGGGTGTGGGGCAGGGGGTGAGGAGACCACTCTTTATTTCAGGTGCCATCCTCTGTCCCTCTTCTTGAGAATGGTGCCTCCCTGAATCTACGACCTGTATGGCTGGCTGCATTGAAATCTCAAGTATCAGATGTTCCTCCTCTAGCAACTTCCAGTTTGTGTTCTTCAATATTCCTGTTCATATGTGCTACAGAGCAAGGGGGGCTATTGAGTGAACTGTTGTCACATTTGGTGAAACTCCAGTAGAGGTGGGAAACGGACTGCTTTGCATCACATAGCTCCAGGCCTTGACAGGTTATTGGTTAGGATGCAGTTAAATCCTGAAATTGGTGCTTGGACTTTGAGCCCCATCCCTTAGATACTTCTACTAGATCCCTTTGACAATAACCAAACAACAAGGCTTTTAATTAAGTGAGGATTGTATTAAAGCCCACCTGAAAAAACCCACTTTATTTTTTTAACCTGTATCCACTATTTAATGATGCATGCAGGTTGGGCAGGCAATAGGGAATTGTTAACACATGGAAGGTGCATGTGAGCCCCGGGACTTGTCACTGCTCGAACTTGGAGAAACTTTCTAATGTGTCTGTGCTCCCAAGAGACATGTGATCATTATTTAGGCGTCAGGCTTCTGGAGCTTTGATGTATGATTCCCTGATCCCTTGGTGGGACTGCCAACTGCCATTAGAGCCTAGAACCAGGGACACAACATCAGTGGATTTTTAGGTTAGGCAAGGAATGAGAAAGGCATTTATGGCAGAAAGAAGGAATGGGATATCATGTCCGTGGGGTTTTCCTGGCCTCTCATTCTTGGAAAATAAAGGGCCTAGCTTATTTTCCTGTAGCATGGAGGTGACTTGACCTGGAAGGCTGCTTTTAATCTTTTTTAATCTCTTAATCATTTATGGGAAAGTATCATATAATAAACCTCATAGAAAAATCTCAATTAATTTCCCAAGTCAAAAGTTAATAGATACTACTTTCTCAAACCTCAGTGCAAAACCTGGAACTGAATAAGTGAAGCATAGTTTTAAAAGTTATTCTAAATTTTAAAATACTCTTTTATATAACTTTTGAGTCACAGTGAAAATCAAAACAAAAACTATATACTATTTTAAATATGCAATCTTTATATCTTGTAAACATGTCAGTGGTTACAGATGAACTCAGAGAACAAATTCCGAGCATTACATAGTTTCATTATTTACTTATTAACTCAACAAATATTTATTGAGCACCTATCATGTTCTATGGAATTTTCTAAGTTCCAGGGATACAGCCAAGGATACATGTAACTTCCCTCATAGAGTTACATGCTGGTGGAATGACATAGACAAAAAAAGAAAAAATAATAAATATATAATATTTTAGATAGTGGTAAGCTCTATGAATAAAAAATTAAGCTGAATAATCAGGTGATAGAGAGTAATCTGAGAAGGAATGTACTTTTGTATATGGTGGTCAGGAAAGTCTTCTCTGAGGTGGTTCATCAGAGTTCTAAAGGAAGGGAGGGAATCAGGCATGCAGACTTTTGGGGAATAGCATTTTAAGCAAAAAAATAATTAAAAATAAATAAGTGCAAAGACCCTGAGGAAGCTGGGAGTGAAACAAGCGATGGGTTATTTTGCAAGAGAGCAGAGACATGATATGGCTCAGAACATGTAGTATCTCAGACCCAGAGGGAACCAGAGAGTTGACTACAAACACAAAAGAGAAGAAGACTTAACTCCTCATTTAGTAAATATTTACTGAATGCTGCCTTGTGCCAGGCATACTGTTCAGTGTGTAGGGGATTCAGCAATGAACTAAATAGCCATATTCCTATCTATGTGGAACTTAACATTGTTTACATAGGATGGGATACACATGATAAATTAACTAAAATATGTGCTATGATAGTAGGTAGTAAGTAGCAAAGAGGTAAAAAGAAAAAAGCAAAGAAGGGTTAGGGTGGGTTGGCAGGTGAGGGACAGTATCAGAAAGGTCAGCCAGGGTAGGTGATATTTGAATAAATATCTGGAGGAGACGGGGCCATGGGATAAGAGCATTCTGCAGAGAGGTACCAGCAGGTGCAAACACTTGAGGGGGTGGGTGCTGGTGGATACAGAATGAGGGGTAGTAAGAAGGCCAGTGTGAGGTGGTGAGAGGAGAGGAAGGGAAGATGAACTTGGACCTTGTAAGCTATTGCAATGCCCCAGGTGTTTACTCTGTGAGATGGGGGCTCAGTGGAGTATTCTGTACCTAAGGGAGATATGGTCTGATCTACCTTTGCAACTAAGGTTGGGCTACTGTGTTGAGTACAGACTGAATGGAAGCAAGGGTCATAATTCTGTGTGCTTCTGAGGAAATAATAAAGTCAGTGAGTAGAAGGGGATGACTTTTCCAATTAAAGAATCCCACTTAACTGACTGTCCACCAGTAAAACTGGCTGCCCAGTAACCTTGGAAGTTATAGTCAGCAGTTGGTCACCGGCATTTCCAACAGATGCCAAGGATGTTGATGCTGTGAAATTCCTATATCGAATAAGCCTTTACATCCTATGATATCCCAGATTCCTTCTAAAACTAAGCATCTCCGATTCTACAGCATGTATCACCTCAATCTCCCCCAGTTAGAATATAAGCTCCATGAATGCAGGGGGTTTTGTCTGTCCTGTTCATTGCTCTGGTCCTGGAGCTCAAATAGGGTCAAGCATATAGCAGACACTCAATGATTATTTGTTAAATATAGGAATGTCTCTGTTAAACTTATTGCAGGACCTGAGCAACGCACTTTTCTTCTCTGCACAACAGAGAATAAAAAGTTGGATTAGATGGCATCTGATTATCTTTCCAGGTCTGCCAGTGTGTGATCCCCTTTCAAACTGTGAGCCGTTGTTCTAAAGGGCTTTGCAGGCTATGGGGTGTATGAAGGGGTGCTGTTGGGAGGAAAGGCAGGGATGGGTAAGGGCAAACCTGAGTCAAGGAGAAGAGAACAGATAACTTCTGGGGCTGGGGACCAGGGCACTCTCTGAAAATAAATGTGAATGTCTCTTTGAGATGCACAGGGTTCTAATTCCAGTAAAGGTGTTTCACTAGACACTGAGGATACAGGATAATGAGGGCCCACCCCAAACATGGTATCATTGCCTCATTTGAGCCAGCCTGGTCAACAAAGTGTCACAGATCCCTGACGTTCTCATGGGAAAAACAGCATAAATAGCAGCAACACTCCTTTTAAGTGTATTGAAAATACATTTTTTATCTTGGTGAAGTGCACAAATGAGAACATTTCTTTAAAGAGAGAGTTCCATTGAGGCTCAGCATTACTAGGCATCTCCAGACACCCACAAGGCAGCGATTTCATGTACCCCTGAGGTTTAGCAGAGCAGCCAACAGGTTGGCTGACAGGGTCCAGATTTGCTACCAGATAAGCCAGTGAGATATGTGTCATATTTATTGAATACAGAATCAAATATATTGATAAAAAAAGATGCACAGTAGGTAGCTGCATTGATTTTATTCTGCATTTAGTTTATTTCAAACAAAAAAAAAGAGTGGTTTCAATGTCAAGAAGCATGCATACATGGGTGTCTTCCAGGCTACTTTTTTTGTTAAGTTGCTTGCATTGCAAATTAAAAGAAGTAGAGTTCAGCTTCATAGGGACCTAGGAGAAAAAAAAGTAACAGCTATTACTTACTAGTTAAGAGGCTCTTGTCATGTATTATCCCAATTACTTTTTATATTGATGATACTATTGTTGCCTTCAAGTTAGATGTGGAAGCTGAGGCTCAGAGAGGGTCTAGCCCATGTCGTATAATTAGTAGAGGACAGGCACAGGATTTGAACCCAAGTCTATACTCTGAATTCAGATGTATATGACACTGTAGGGTATGCTCCAAAAGGATAGGGTAATTACCTTTCAAACTCAAATGCTAGGATAATCACAGTTATAACCCAGGGAACTGTGTTTTAAATAAATAGGATCTATATTTCCTGGAGGATCTCAGTGGCACAGGGAGAAACTGGAAAAACAGAGAGAAATGAATCCAAGTTCTAGGGGTTTCAGCTGTTGGGACTCTATGTTCTTTCTCCAGACACTGGTGTAGGTGCCTTCCCCTGTGGATTTTTCACCCATATGAACCCACGGAGGGTTAGAGTGTGGACTGCACCCCTGCAATACCCAGTCATTTATCCTCCCACCTGACAGAACAAAGGGCGGTCACCTTCTTCCTAGAATCATTTCGCTGCTCAGATCCAAAAGTTCCTGCGACGCCCACCAAAGATTTTGAAGCCCATCTTGGTGGGCAACAAGTTGCTCTTCACCATGCTCCCAGATCTGCTCAGCAAGCCTGCCAGCCGATGGGTCATGCAGGTTGCAGTGTTGCAGGCTCTCTTCTGGGCAGTGATGCTGATTTGCAGGATGGAGAAAAAGAAAAGGCCTGTTAGTGAGAGCTTGAGTGCAGGTGCTGCCCCACAGGATCATCATGGAAAATTACTGCTCTCAGAGGCACCAATAAACCTTAAGTATTTCTGCTAGAAACGGTCATCAGAGCAGAAAATCATAGGCCATTAGGGAAAATGCCACAATCACTCCCCATACACATTTCCAGGGGTGTCAGAAAACCCAAAGGTGGCTCTGGGATATGCCTTCCTGGGCATGAAGGAGGGAGCGGATGCCCTGTGCTGGGTGGGGCAGGGAGCCTCACCTGGAGCCCTCTGTCTTCTGCTCCTTCTCCAGCTCACGGGCCCTCATCTGCTCATAGTCGTTCACCATTGCAGCCAGTAGGAGGCGCAATTCCTCCTCATTGAGTGTAGCAGGATCAAAACGACTATCAAAAGCCGACCTGGGGAGGGGAAGCAAGCCCAATACAGGCTTTGAACCCCTGACTACCCCTTCCCCAGGATAAGCAGCCAGGTTTCCTGGTTTCTGCAACTTCCCCTGAGGATGTGGCTGCCCCAGCTCTCAATGGACAGGGCATGAGGCCAGTGTCCATCCAAAAATGCTGCTTCACCAGGATTTAGGCTCTGGTGTGACCTAAAAGAAATGGTTTGCTCCAAGTGGATCATATAGGCTTGTGAAAGCTGATGGTTAGATTTTCAGGAATTTTATGAGCTTAGTATTAAATACAGCCATTATTAAAAATTAAATGATAATGATAGTTTGAATCTGAAAATCATTTCACTTTAATGTAATTTGAGTGAGGGTGAGAAATTAGATGTATAGGTAACATCAGATTTAATAACAAATTTATTGGCAAAGTAGTTAGCAGATAGGATGCAATCTATTTCTCAAATTGTGGTTAAATTAGTAAATAGGTTTGCTAAAGATACAAATATTTGGTAAAAAGCAATGTTATATGAAATTTACAATAACGAGTACTGTATATCTTATGTATGTTTGTACACTGTGTGCTACACATCTTTGTCTCATAAACAGTTTATGATAAGCTTATATACACGTTTACATTCATACATTACCACCCCCCCACACACAACCCCACCAAGAGCCAGATTCAGCACAGCACAACTGAGAACATAGAATTTTATGATCCAGGGACAGATGGAGGTGGGAGCGCTCCTGGCAGGGCTGTCTCACCTGAATGGTGCTGAGTGGAGCATGCCTGCCTGGTACAAGACCAGGATGCTGAGGACCAGGAACGGGGGGAACTTCCAGAAGCCCATGACGACTCTCTGCAAGGGAAGAATAACAGCACCTGGAGCAATAAATAACAAATTCCATGAGCCCACAGACCCAGGCTCTGCTCCTGCCTCTGCCTCTAACTCCCTGGCGTCCTGGTTTCATGCTAGTCATGTCACTCTGATTCACCATCGTTTCCTGCTCAGCCGAGTGGACTGCTGGAAGATTCAGTAAGGCTGCAGCATGCTTGGCTTAGCAAAGAAACCTAGTGGGACAACTGGGTGAGGAGGTCTTGGTCCATAGCCCCCGCCCCATCACTCCACTCACTCTCACATACAACCTGTTGGCCAGGACTCCTGGAGGACAGAGTCCGAGTACCTGTCACCACAGCTTTTCCCACTGTGCAACCCAGAGCTGTCCTCCTGGTGCCGGGCTTTTGCACATACATGGAGGGGGGAGGGGATTACCGAGGACAAATTTCTGCGGTTGGAATCCCTGAGAAACTGAAGAACCACATTCTACTGCTCAGCTGCTCCACACTTTGGTAAAGAGTACCCTGTAAGAATCAAGCTGGAAGGGTCTCAAATTGGGACCCAGGACTTAAACTGGGAAAAAAGTTCCCAGAACCCGCAACGGGGGCTTGCGTTTAATGGCTGCCTGCCCCTCAGTCACTGCACCTATTTGCCACCCGCTTGCGCTGGCCCAGGTTCCGAAGCATTTCCCGCGGTCCACTAGGCACAAGACGTGATCCGTGAGAGCACCATCTGCACAAAAATCTTTCTGCGTCCAGATCTGCTTGCAGTGCCAGGGGAGCTCCAGCATCCCAAACTGACCTAAGCACGTGTGCTTCGGGAAAGGAAACTGGAGCCCGCCTCAGCGCTGGGAGAGTGAAGCAGGGAGTGCGTGAACTGAGACCATCCAGTGTTACCTGTGGAAGGAGCCTGGGATGCATTGCAGAGTAATGCAGGTTGTATGAAATGACCTAGACAGAAGTGGACAGAGCATTTTGAGACTGGAAGAGATCAGCTAAGAAAAAGTAATGGAGAGAGAGAAGGAAGAGAGGGGAGAGAGAGAAAAACAGAATCCCAGCTAAGCAGGAATCTCCGGGCTTACCTGGCAGCAGGAACCAGGTGGCTTGGAGCAGAGGAGGGAGCAGTGGCAGTAGCTTTGGCTTCAGGCGATGGCACTGTGGCAGAAGTGGCAGTGACACTCGAGCTGGGCAGTGCATCTGATGCCTCCCAACACCAGCAGCTGCTCTTATTCCTGCTGCTCTGGGTCTGGGGTGGTCCAGGAGCTCTGGGCAACCAATGAGGGGAAGGATCTGAGCCCCAGAAGGATTGTGTCATCACTTGCGTCCAGAACCTGGAGCATCCAGAAGGACCACCCCACTTGTATTTGCATTGAGGTCATTGATGGCGGGGGCGGGAGGGGGACGTGGGGGGGGTTGGTGAGGACCAACGAAAAACACACAAAAAGTGAGTAGGAATTTGAGGACAGTTTGACGTCATGGTTAACTTCAGCTGTTCGGTTTCGCGGGTTTTGAACACGCACGTGTCCCACTCCATCCCCACCTGTGCGATCTTGTCGGGCAGAGTCCAGCATTACAAGGAACCCTGTCTCCCCTAGGTCTGACCGCAGACCTCCGTGCAAGTGCAGCTTCGAGGGTTAATGCACAGTAGAGTTGATGATTCTGTGCCCAAGGAGGGGGTCTGATTCAGGCAGCTGGAATCACGCACAGGAGGGCAGGGCTTGTGGGTATCAGACACAGGGGATCAAGAACTTTGTCACACTGGAACTCTGTTGCAGCTGTGCCTTTTCCAGGTGGAAACATCGTGGGCTAGTAACTTCTAGTGCCTCAGTATACTTATCTTTGAAATGGGGATCATATTCTCATCTTGAAGGAATGTTATCAGTAGTAAGTATGTACCTGTTATCTGCCCAGGTGGGGATCTAGAAGTGCTTACCAGGGAAGTTCATAGGGGATTCCGTGGGATCGCAACCCATCTTCCCAATCAGCACCCTGTGCAGCTGCCTGGAGTCATGCTGGTTGGTCCATCATGTGGGTTAAGGAGGGGCTGGATGCCCTACTGGGCCTGAGCAGGGAAGTGCAAGGCTAAAAGCTTCCAAGCGGACCTCTAGCCCCACGCCTCCTCTCCCGCCATTCATCAGCTAACGTTCAGCCTCCTTCTCCAACCATTTGCCCAGCTGCCCCTTGCTTCCGGCTGCTGTTTGCCAAGATGTTCCAGTGACCTGTGATTCCAGCCCTGCACCCACGTCTACTGCAATTCAGTCCTCTGCTAGAAAGCCCGCCAAGCTTGATGGTGCTAAAGAGTCCAGCGGAGTGCAATCCTCGCTCTCACTTCAGTCATACTCTTACACACACACAAACTCAGTACGTTCTCCAGACATGTGCGCACTCCCAAAGCAGAGGCACTCACAAAATGACACTGGCGCTCAGGGGCCTCCAGGTGATGCTCACAGTACCGCCCTAAGTATGCTCAGAGCGGCATGATTAGGACCTGCGTCCACGAAACCTGCACCGACTCTCAGTAAGTGTGCTCTGTAAAGCCCGATTACCCAGCACCTCGACCCGCCTACACCCTGCCCAGCACGTTTCTGGATCTCTCTGTCGGAGCTCCTGCTCTAAGCCTTCCAGGAAGGTCTGAGGTGCTGACTTGCTGTCCTCAGCAGATAGAATGCAGAAAACGAAGCTTCTCACTGTCCGCAGTATCGCTGGGTCTGAGCACATAGCGCAAGATCCAAGCAGCCTGTACAGACCCTCCAGCGCGGCAAGCACTGCGGCGGCATCGCGGGGCGGTGGAATAAAACACGAATCCCAGGTAGCTGGTTTTCTCAGGCGGAACCGAAACTAGCCGAAACGAGCCACGAGTGACCCGAGCCACAGGTCCACGCCCCAGACGTCAGTGTCAAGAAGCTTCAGTGTTTTGTTCGACACGGCGGCTGCCTCGCGGCACATCTCTTCCCCTTGCAGGTTGGTGGTCTTCGGGCTCAGGACACCTAACTTCCAAGAGGCCCTTATTCCAATTTTCTGCTTCTTAACCGCAGCGGTGGCACCGTTGCAAGGGAATAAAACCTTGGGGCAGGGGAACTGGATATCTGAAACTGGCTCTTCTCAGGCAGGGTGGTGGGGGATCCGGGGAATGGAATAACCGGTTGGAAGCGCGCAAGTGCGCTTGGGCGCAGAGCCGGGAAAGGCAAGATGTGCAAGGGAAGGATTCAGGATGGCGGATCGCGGGTTCAGTACATCTTGGAGTCTGGAGGCAGAAATCGGGGGCTGAGACCCAGACCGGGGTTAGGAACTCAGCAGCAAGACTAAATTGGCGAACGCGGCAAGGCAGATACTGTGCGGCATGTAAATTGGGCTCTGCCACTTAAGACTGTAGGCGAGGCTTTAAAACTCAGGTGCAAAACACTTTTGCCGACATGACTTCCAAGACCTGAGGTTTCTGACGTATCAATCTTCTGAAATCATTTGTAAGTACGTGTGCCGGGGAATTGCCTTTTCCTATTGAGAGAACCATTGCTCTCACCAGTGCAATGGTGATGACAAAATGGTTAAGAAAGGACTACTTTAGAAGCCGAATTTGTAACCGTGTCACTTTGTGGGCTCAGAACTCTACCCCTGGCTGCCACGTGTGCCTTCAACCTTCAAAGCCTACATTCATTCCCCCTTCTGAAATCTTTGGTGGCTACAAAGGGCTAGCGGTGTGAGGCAGGATACAGGGTCTGTACCCAGAGGGTGCTAACGTAGCCTCCAGCAATTTCCGCTTTTCTTGAAAAGTCAATCTCTCAAGATAGGGAGGGACTGACATTAACTCATCCATCAAGTACTCTGAATTTCTAATGAGTCCTGGTGCTGAGCTGGGGGCAAGGTAAAAAAAAAAATCTTTGGCACTTAGCAGCATGTGTTGCACACCAGGTGGCACTCACCCAATGTTTGTTAAATAATGGAAAATAATTTACTGTGGCAGATTTACCAGCCAGTCTCACCGCTGTTATAGGACTCTAATCTAATCCCAGCCAGCAGAGAATCCGGACCTAGCTAGGTAGCGCAGCTTTTCAATAGGATTTCGAAATTGTGAGCTCAAACATTTGAAACACTCCTCTCATGTTATTTGACACGCAGAGTTGGTTACCCCATGGAAGTTTCCAGGAACAAGACAGGGAAAGAAAGGTTAACCCTAGGGTTCTTTCAGAAGTCTAGAGTCTCCTAGTGTGAGATACAAAACCATTCTCCTCTGAGCCCGTCCCTGATTTACCAAGTGAATTCAAAGTTTAGACCTTACCATGTGCACCTTGCTTATGTTGCATCCAGCCCTACCTGAGACTTCTTTTAACTGAAGCACTTAACAGAAATTGAACTTGAGAAATTCGCCAAGGAAAATACTGATTTAAAAATAGTTACCTGATTATTTGGCACTTGATCGTACAGTCTTATTTCATTACCTTTTTTTTAAATAAATTTATTTATTTATTTTTGGTTGCATTGGGTCTTCGTTGCTGCGCGTGGGCTTTCTCTAGTTGTGGCGAGTGGGGCTACTCTTCCTTGCCGTGCACGGGCTTCTAATTGCAGTGGCTTCTGTTGTTGCGGAGCACGGGCTCTAGGCACACAGACTTCAGTAGTTGTTGTACGCGGGCTCAGTAGTTGTGGCTCGTGGGCTCTAGAGTGCAGGCTCAGTAGTGTGGCGCATGGTCTTAGTTGCTCCACGGCGTGTGGGATCTTCCCGGACCAGGGCTTGAACCTGTGTCCCCTGCATTGGCAGGCGTATTCTTAACCACTGCGCCACCAGGGAAGTCCCTCATAACTTTTCAACCTGGAAATCAGGTTTTAAAGTTTAAAATGTTTAAAAGGTGGAAACAATCTAGTTTGGAAAAAACATTTTTTACAACATTCTGACAAACTCTAACTGCAGTGTTTATTTCCATACTTTTAGCTTAGATTCCTGTGCTTTGTTTCAAAATTTTTTTCAGTTGAGGTATAGTTGATTTACAATGCTGTGTTCATTTATTCTGTGCAGCAGTGATTCAGTTTTATATATATATATATATGTGTGTGTGTGTGTGTATATATATATATATATATATATGTACATATTCTTTTAAATTTTCTTTTCCATTACGGTTTATCTCAGGTAATTGAATAATCTATAGGTCCATCCATGTGACTGCAAATGGCATTATTTCATTCTTTTTTATAGGTGAGTAGTTTTCCACTATATATACATCTTTTTAAAAAATTTATTTTAATTGAAGTATAGTTGATTTACAATGTTGTGTTAATTTCTACTGTATAGCACAGTTATTCAGTTATACATATTAATACATTCTTTGTCATATTCTTTTCTGTTATTGGTTTATCACAGGATATTGAATATAGTTCCATGTGCTATACAGTAGGACCTTGTTGTTTATCCATTCTGTATATAATAGTTTGTATCTACTAATCCCAAACTCCCAATCCATCCCATCCCCACTCCACCTCCCCCTTGGCAACCACAAGTCTGTTCTCTTTGTCTGTGAGTCTGTTTCTGTTTCATAGATAGGTTCACTTGTGTCATATTTTAGATTCCACGTATAAGTGATATCATATGGTATTTGTCTTTCTCTTTTTAACTTACTTCACTTAGTATGATAACCTCTAGGTCCATCCATGTTGCTATGAGTAGCATTATTTCGTTGTTTTTTCAGCTGAGTATCTTGTGCTTTTTTATTGAAAAGTTTTTAGAAGATGATTTATCAGAGTGTGCCAGAGACCCGTATCTGGTTGAAATTCTGGGGTTTTTTTCAAATTTTTTCCAGTTTTATTGAAATATAATTAACATAGAGCTCTGTTGAAGTTTATGGTGTCCAGCATAATGATTTGACTTACATGTCATGAAATGATTATCACAACAATTTTAGTGAACATCTGTCACCTCATATACATTGGTTGAGAATTCTGTGAGTTTCCATGCATTTAAAAGTGTTACACCTAAAGCCTTACTCCTTTAATTCTGTACAATTTGTGTATGAAATAGACTCAACAACAGCAAAATCACAACAGTAACAACCTCAGCAGCAGTAGCAACAGCAGCTACAATAATTCATTCTTCTCAGACTAGGGGAAGTTCAGAGCCGTCCAATTAACAGAATTTCAAATGAAAATTCATTGGACTGGGTTCTGCGTGTAAAGAACTTGGAAGTCACCACTTTGTCATAACAAGTAAAAAGCTGAAGAGACTGGAAAAGAAACAACTTGTCTAGGATCCTTAAGAGAGGGAACAGAAAGCAAACCTTTGCCCCCAAGACTGGGGAGACAGGCAGTGGGTGATGGCTTACTGGAGCAGAGATCACAAGGGGAAACCTCAGTGGGAACAAGTGCTGGAGCCAATGCTATGGTAGAAAAACCTGAACTGTAACTGAAGAACTGCTGGAGACACAGCGTGGACAACTCTGAGAGTTAAAAACTCCGGGGGCACCCAGTCATAAGGGGTCCCCTACAACTGTGTGAATTTTAAGTCCTGATGCTCAACAGGTTCTCACAGTACATAGGAGAGAAATATACCCTGGTGGGATTTGCCTCTACAAGCTGCACTTGGTTCTCACAGTAGGTAACAGAAAAATCCCCTGTGCATCCAGAGAAGGAGGGGAAAAGAACTGTTTTGAAATACACCAAAACAGTTTGTTCCTACAAAGGCCTGCCCTCAGGAGACACCACTTAACCAGAGCCTAACCTGAAGGCATATTATCATGGCCAACCGACCAGGGGAAGGGAAATCCCCAACTACAGGCAGCTCTAGCCTTCCAACTGCCATTAAGAGCCTAGAACCAGGGAGACAACTTCAGTAGATTTTAAGTTAGACAAGGAAGCAGAAAGACATTCATGGCAGAATGAAGGAAGGGATATCGTGTCTGTGGAGTTTTCCTGGCTTGTCATTCTTGGAAAATGAGAGGGCCTAACTTTCCTACAGAGCTGAGTTGACTTGCCCTTGGGGTGCTCCTCCCAACCACACAGGGACCTTCTTTGCGGCAGGTACCAGGAGAGTTTCCTTCCCAAATCCAGAGGCCATTTCTAGGGTGACTTCAGCTGCCAGGGAAAATGCTTAGTGTGGTAAACCAGGGCCAGGCTGGTCACTCTGAGGGGTGGACAGGTTCAGCAGGTAACACCAAGGAATTACTCTGGGTGGGTTCCTCTGAGATGACTAAAATTCTCCCTTGGTTCAGAGCCATCCAGAATGGCTCTCCTCTCCCTGAGTAAGAATAGTGTTCCATGGAGAAGAGGGCTAGAAACAGGAACCTTCCCACTGTACGAGAAGTTCCTTACAGAGACAGCTCCTTTATGGGCTCTGTTGGCGAAACATACCGTGCACATGAGGGGACTTCCTCTATAACTGGAGTCTCCTGGGATTGGGAAGAGTAAGGCTTTGGGGTATTAAACAACTGAATTTGAGTCCTGCCTTTGTGACTCACTTATGTCCTTGAGCAGATAACAATCTCTCTGAGCCACAGTTTCTCAACATGTAAAATGGGGAGTAACAATATTTTATGTTAAAATATTTTATGTTAAACACCAAACACATTGCTTGGCATGAAGGAGGTACTTAAGAGTGGCGTCTATTATTATATAACAAAAGCTTATCTGACTGTATCAGCTCAATTAGATAAATTAAGTAAAATCAATACACACTCCTCTACCTTCTTAAGAGGAAAGCAATCTGTAAGTGTTTCATTCTCAAAATAAAACCAATTGCCTAAGCCACAGCAGAATGAATCTGCCTTCCCCAAACCTGGAAGATACCTGCCTGGTCATGTTGCAGGCTCATTGCCCAGCAGGACTAATGACAATTTATATCAAACATCTGGCACGTTGCCTGGCAGGGAGCAGGCACTTAGGAATCATCATTATAACAAAAGCTTACCCCTACCCCTCAAGTGCCAAATCACATCAGCTTGTTTGAAAAGCTAGTAAAATGCTTTGTATACTCCTCTACTTTCTTAGAAAGAATAAACTGAATATAATTTAAATCCTTTCTTGAGGATCTATTGACACTATCATAAAATTATTACTTAATGTGCTAGCATAAAGACAGTGCTGCTCTCGGGGTTATAAGATGTGTAGGGCCAATAGCCCCAGACTAGATATAATCAAGATGTCAGTTCTTTTTGATGTCTAATATCTATATAATTTTATGGTTATTCTCTTTCATTTCTTCCCATCAGGTTGTCAACTATCCCTTCTTGCTGGTGTCATTGTGACTGTATTTAGCAACAATCTACCCACGTGCATTTTCATTTGGTGTGCAGTAAAACTAACAACACAGCAAAAAAACCCAAAAACTGAACTAAGTATACTGGTATAGGACAAAGAGCCTATAGGGATTAAGTGAGACCTGGTAAATACTGGTCAAGCAACATAATAAGAGTCTCTGTGGTCATCTGCTCAGTTAATCTGTACTCAAGAGAACAGAAATAAAGCTTGTCAGAATTATATGTAAACACAGAGCAAACAAGTGCTGAGTAAGCATTTAGGAGTGCTTTTCATCCTGTATAGGTCTTTTCACTTTGTATAACTGTAACTCTATACCCATTAAACTATAACTCTCCATTCCTGGCAACCACCATTCTACTTTCTGTCCCTATGACTATGAGTACTTTAAGTACCTCATATAAGTAGAATCATACAGTATTTGCCTTGTTTTATTGACCTCTTTCACCTAACATGAGGTCCTCAAGGTTCATCCCTCTTGTAGCATATGACAGAATTTCTTTCCTTTTTAAGGCTGAATAATATTCCACTGTATGTATATACATTTTGCTTATCCATTCATCAATTGATGGACACGGGTAGCTTCCATGTTTTAGCTATTGTGAATAGTACTGCTATATATATGAGTGTACAAATATCTCTTTGAGACCTTGTTTTCAATTCTTTTGGGTATATACCCAGAAGTAGAAAAGCTGGACCAAATGATAATTCTATTTTTAATTTTTTTTATGAACTGGCCTACTGTTTTCCACAATGACTGTACCTTTTTACATTCAAGCTATACATATACAGTGGCTGTACATTCATTAACATTTACATTGTGCACCAAAAGTGTACAAGGGTTACAATTTCTCCATATTCTTGCCAAAGTTTGTTATAGTCTGTTTTTGTTTTTGTTTTTGGCCACACCGCACGGCTTGTAGGATCTCAATTCCCTGACCAGGGATTGAAACTGGGCCACAGCAGTGAAAACGCTGAATCATAACCATTAGACCACCAGGGAACTCCCAGTTATTGTCTGATTTTTTAATAGTAGCCATCCTAATAGGTGTTAAGTGGTATCTCCTTATACTTCTGTTTGCATTTCCTTAATGATTAGTGACACTGTACATTTTTTCATGTGCTTATTTGCCACTTCTGTATCTACTTTGGAGAAATGTCTACTCACGTCCTTTGGCCATTATTTTATTATTTATTTATTTATTTATTTGGCTGCACCGGGTCTTAGTTGCGGCACACAGGATCTTTAGTTGTGGCTTGTGGGCTCTAGTTCCCTGACCAGGGATCGAACCCGGGCCTCCTGCATTGGGAGCACAGAGTCTTAAATGCTGGACCACCAGGGAAGTCCCTCCTTTGGCCATTATTAATGTTTGGTTTTTGGTTGTGGATGTTTAGGAATTCTCCATATATTGTGAATAATATTCCCTTATCAGATACATGATTTACAAATATTTTTTCCATTCTGTGGATTGCCAGTTCACCCTGATGATTGTTTCTGTTGATGAAAAAAATTTCTAAATTTTCATGAATTCAAATTTGTCCTTTTTTTCTTTTAGTACCTGTGCCTTTTGTATCATATCCAAGAAATAACTGCCAATCTTGCAAAACTTTTGTATTATGTTTTCTTCTAAGAGATAGATCACTTTAGGTCTTACATTTAGGTCTTTGATCCATTTGAATTAATTTTTTGCACAGGGTTAATTAAAGGCTCCAACTTCATTCTTTTGCCTGTGGACATCCAGTTTTCTCAGCACCGTTTGTTGAAAACACTGTCCTTTTCCCATTGAATGGTCTTCACGTCTTTGTCAAAAATCATTTGGCCATTCATGTACAAAGGTTTATTTCTGGGCTCTACTATTCTAAATGATTGCTCTATATGACTGGCCTTATGCCACTACCACACTGTTTTGATAACTGTAAATTTGTAGGAGGTTTTTTTTTTAAGTGATGTTTTAAGGATTTTTTTTTTTCATTCAGGTATAGTTGACATACAACATTAGCTTAGTTTCTTTCTTTTTTTTTTTTGCGCCATGCCACGTGGCATGCAGGATCTTAGTTCCCCGACCAGGGATTGAACGTGTGCCCCCTGCATTGGAAGCACAGAGTCTTAACCACTAGACCTCCAGGGAAGTCCCAACTTTAGCTTAGTTTCTGGTGTACAAGATAATGATTTTGATATTTGTATATATTGCAAAATGATCACAACAATAAATCTAATTAACTTTCATCACAATACAACGTTACAAAAAACTGGGGTGTGGGGGATGACAACTTTTAAAATCCACTCCCTTAGCTACTATCAAATATACAATACAATATTATTAACTATAGTCGCCATGCTGTATATTACATTCCCATAACTTGTTTATTTCATAAATGGAAGTTTGGACCTTTGACCTCCTTTATCCACTTTGCCCACCCTTCACCTCCCACCTCTGGCAACCACCAATATGTTCTCTGTATCTGTGAGCTGTCTGATTTATTGCACTTAATATTTTCCTTAACATAATACCCTCGAGGTTCATCCATATAGTCACAAATGGCAAGATTTCATTCCTTTTTATGGCTGAATAATATTTCATTATATATGTGTGTGTGTGTGATAAATATATAAATATTTTTATATATGGTAAATATGTATATATTTATTTATATGTTTATAAATACAAAAATATATATCTTATATATATATCACATTTTCTTTATCCATTCATCTATCAATAGACACTTAGGTTTTTTCCACATCTTGGCTATTGTAAATAATGCTGCAATGAACAAAGGGATGCATATATGTTTTCAAGTTAGTGTTTTTGTTTTCTTTGGATAAATACCCAGAAGTGGTATTGCTGGTAGTTCTATTATCGATTTTTTGAGGAATCTTCATACTGTATTCCATAGCGGCTGCAACAATTTACATCCCCACCAACAGTGTACAAGGGTTCCCTTTTCTCCACATCCTGCCCAACACTTGTTACCTCTTGTCTTCTTGTAATAGGCATTCTAACAAGTGTGAGGTGATATCCCATTGTGGTTTTGATTTGCATCTCCCTGATTAGAGATATTGAGCACCTTTTCATGTACTTATTAGCCATCTATATGTCTTCTTTGGAAAAATATATTCAGATCTTCTGTCCATTTTTTAATTGAATTGTTTTTTTGTTTGTTTTTGTTGTTGTTTTTTGCTATTGAGGTGCATGAGCCTTTATAGATTTTGGATATTAACCCCTATCAGATATATGATTTGCAAATATTTTCTTTCTTTCAGTAGGTTGTCCCTTCATTTTATTCATGATTTACCTTGCTGTGCAGAAGCTTTTTAGTTTAATGTAGTCCAATTTGTTTATTTTTGCTTTTGTTTCCCTAACCTGGTAATATCTAGAAAGATACTGCTAAGACCAATATCAAAGAGTTTACCGAGTATGTTTCCTTCTAGGAGTTTCATAGTTTCAGGTGGGAAGTCTCATCTTATTCCAAATCTTGGAGGAAAAGCTTTCAGTTTTTTGTCCTTGAGTATGGTGTTACTGTTGGTTTTTCATATATAGCTTTTATTATATTGAGTCAGTTTCCTTCTATTCCTATGAGAGTTTTTATCATGAAAGGGTGTTCAAATTTCCCAGATACATTTTCTGTATCGTTGGAGATAATCATGTGTGGTTTTTTTTCCCCTTTATTCTGTTATTGTGGAGTAACACATTGATATATTTTCATATTTTGAATCATTCATTCCAGGAATTAATCTCATTTGGTTATGTTATAGAATCCTTTTAATATGCTGCTGAATTCAATTTCATGGTATTTTGTTGAGGGTTTCTATATCCATGTTCATAAGGGATATTGGATGGGAGGGTTTTTGTTTTACTTTGTTTTGTTTTCCTTTCAAAATCTTTCTCTGACTTTGGTACCAGAACTTGTAGGATAGGTTAGGATGTGGTGCTTTCTCTTCAAGTTTTTGGAAAAAAAAAATTTTTTTAACATCTTTATTGGAGTATAATTGCTTTACAATGATGTGTTAGTTTCTGCTTTATAACAAAGTGAATCAGTTATACATATGTTCCCATATCTCTTCCCTCTTGCGTCTCCCTCCCTCACACCGTCCCTATCCCACCCTTCTAGCTGGTCACAAAGCACCGAGCTGATCTCCCTGTGCTATGTGGCTGCTTCCCACTAGCTATCTATTTTGTTTGGTAGTGTATATATGTCCATGCCACTCTCTCACTTTGTCACAGCTTACCCTTCCCCCTCCCCATATCCTCAAGTCCATTCTCTAGTAGGAAAATTTTGAGTAGGATTGGTGTAAGTTTTCTTTAAATGTTTTGTAATATTCACCAGTTGAAGCCATCAGATTCCGAGTTTTTCTTTATTAGAAGATTTTTGTTTACTGATTCAATCTCCTTGCTAGTTATAGGTCTATTTGGATTTTCTGTTCCTTCATGATTTAGTCTTGGTAGGTTTCATGTTTCTAGGAATTTGTCCATTTCATCTAGGTTATCCAATTTGTTGGTGTACAATTTTTCACAGTACCCGCTTATTATTCCTTTTATTTCTATAGAATTGGTAGTAGTGTCCCCACTATCATTTCTGATTTAGTAATTTAGTTTCTCTTTTTTTCTTAGTCCATCTAGCTAAAACATTGTTAATTTTTTTAATGTTTTTGAAGAACCTGTTTTGGATTCATTGATTTTCTCTACTGTTTCTCTAAGCTCCCTTTTCTTTATCTCTGCTCTAATCTTTATTATTTCATTTCTTATGATAGTTTTGGATTCAGTTTGTTCTTCATTTTCTAGTTTCTTAAGTTGTAAAGGTAGGTTGTTGATTTGAGATTTATTTTGATTTTTAACATAAGCGTTTGAGACTGTAAATTTCCCCTCAGCACTGCTTTCACAGCATCTCATAAGTTTTGGTATGTTGAGTTTTCATTTTCATTCATCTGCAAGCATTTTCTAATTTCCCTTATTTCTTTGATCCATTGCTTGTTTCAAAGTATGGTTTCATTTCTACAAGTTTGTGATTCTTTTTTCTGCTACTGATTTCTAACTTTATCCTATTGTGATTGGGGAAGATACTTTTTATGATATCTATCTTTTTAATCGATTGAGACTTAATTGGTGGCCTAACATATGGTTTATCCTAGAAAATGTACATGTGCACTTGGGAAGAACGTGTATGCTATTGTTCTTGGGTAGAGTGTTCTGTAGGTGTCTGTTATATCTAGTTGGTTTATTGTCTTAAGTATTCTGTTTCCTTACTTATCGTCTGTCTGGTTGTTCTATCCATTACTGGAAGTGGGGTACTGAAGTCTTCAGCTATTATTGTAGAACTGTCTATTTCTACCATCAATTCTGTCAGCTTTTGCTTCATATAGTTTGCTGCTCTGTTAGTACATGTGAAAATGTTTATAATTATTATATCTTCTTGCTGTATAGAGCCTTTTATTACTATAGAATGTCTTTTTTTTCTCTTGTAACTTTTTTTGATTTAAAGTCTATTTTGTCTGAAAATCCAATATCCATTCATGATAAAAACTCTTACCAAAGTGGATATAGAGGGAACATACCTCAACATAATAAAAGCTGTTTTTGACAATCCCACAGCCAATATAATACTCAATGGTGAAAAGCTGAAAGCCTTCCTGCTAAAATCTGGAACAAGACAATGATGACCACTCTAACCTTTTCTATTCAACATAGTATTGGAAGTCCTAGCCATAGCAATCAGACAAGAAAAAAATAAATAAAAGGTATCCAGATTGGAAAAGAAGAGGTAAAATTGTCATTATATGCAGATGACATGATACTATATATAGAAAACCCTAAAGACTCCACACAAAAACTAGTAGAATTGATAAAGAATTCAGCAAAGTAGCAGGATACAAGACTAACATACAGAAATTGGTTGCATTTCTTTACACTAACAATGAAATATCAAAAAGGGAATGTAAAAAAACAATACCTTTTAAAATTGCACCCCCAAAAATAAAATACCTAGGAGTAAACCTGTTCAAGGAGGTGAAAGACTTATATGCTGAGAACTATAAAACATTAATAAAGGAAGTTGAAGATGATTCAAATAAATGGAAAGATATCCCATGCTCTTGGATTGGGAGAAGTAATATGGTTAACATGAACATACTACCCAAAGCAATCTATAGATTTAATGCAATCCCTATCAAATTACCCATGATGTTTTTCACAGAACTAGAACAAATAATCCAAAATTTATATGGAACCATAAAAGACCCAGAATTACCAAAGCAATCCTGAAGAAAAAGAACAAAACAGGAGGCATAACCCTCCCAGACTTCGGACAATACTACAAAGCTAAAGTAATCAAGACAGCATGGTACTGGCACAAAAACAGATATATGGATCAATGGAACAGAGTAGAGAGCCCAGAAATAAACCCACACTCCCATGGTCAATTAATCTTTGACAAAGGAAGCAGGAATATACAATGGGAAAAAGACAGTCTCTTCAGCAAGTGGTGCTGGGAAAGCTGGACACCTGCATGTCAATCAATGTAGTTAGAACACACTCTCTCACCATACACAAAAATAAACTCAAAATGGCTTAAAGACTTAAACATAAGACATGACACCATAAAACTCCTAGAAGAGATCAATAGCAAAACATTCTGTGACATAAATTGTACCAGTGTTTTCTTAGGTCAGTCTCCCAAGGCAATAGAGAAAAAAATAAAAAATAAAAACAAAAATAAACAAATGGGACCTAATCAAACTTACAAGCTTTTGCACAGCAAAGGAAACCATAAACAAAACGAAAAGACAACCTATGGAATGGGAGAAAATATTTGCCACCTATGTGACCCACAAGAGCTTAATTTCCAAAATATACAAACAACTCATACAACTCAACAACAACAACAACAAAAAACAATCGAAAAAATGGGTAGAAGACCTAAGTAGACATTTCTCCAAAGAAGAAATACAGATGGACAATAGGCACATGAAAAGATGCTCAACATCGCTAATTATTAGAGAAACACAAATCAAAACTACAATGAAGTACCACCTCACAGCAGTCAGAATGGCCATCATTAAAAACTCTACAGGGAATTCCCTGGCAGTCCAGTGGTCAAGACTCCACGCTCTCACTGTCAGGGGCCCGGGTTTGATCCCCAGTCAGGGAACTAAGATCCCGCAAGCCATGTGGCACAGCCAAAAAAAAAATTTTTTTTTTAAATAAAAACTCTACAAACAACAAATGCTAGAGAGGATGTGGAGAAAAGGGAACACTTCTACACTGTTGGTGGGAATGTAAGTTGGTACAGCCACTGTGGAAAACAGTATGGAGGTTCCTCAGAAAACTAAAAATAGAATTACCATATGATCCAGCAATCTGACTCCTGGGCATATGCCTGGACAAAACTATAATTCAAAAAGATACATGCACCCCTATGTTCATAGCAGCACTATTCACAAGACATGGAAACACCTAAATTTCCATCAATAGATGAATAGATAAAGAAGATGTGGTACATATATACAATGAAATACTACTCAGCCATAACAAAGAATGAAATAATGCCATTTGCAGCAACATGGATGCAACTAGAGATTATCATACTAAGTGAAGTAAGTCAGAAAGAGAAAGACAAATACCATATAATATCACTTATATGTGGACTCTAAAATATGACACAAATGAACCTATCTACGAAACAGAAACAGACTTAGAGGGGGTTGGGGAAGGGATTGACATATATACACTGATGTGTATAAAATTGATGACTAATAAGAACCTGCAGTATAAAAAAACAAACAAACAAAACAACTAATACTAAACTTTCATTGGGTTATTTGTATGGAAATATGTTAATATAAATGTTTCAGACATTACATGAAATTCCTAAAAATCTTATATGTTCTGGTATAATGTTATAAGTCATAATCCTAGTTATTACTTTAAAATGTATATCTCAGAAATAACTAATTTTCTTGTCAACTGCATTATTATGAACTTTCATCAAATCTTTAACTGTGGTCATTTTTAAGTCTTTTGTCATTTACAGACAGTTCTGGGTGTACTCTGATGCTTTTGCAAATATGTTCCTATAAAAGGGTTTCATCTTCAAGAAATTCATGGAAAAGACTCTGACAAGTACAGGTTTCTGGTAACTGACTGTACTGCTGAACTGAATGAATAAGCATTTTCAGAACTCTAATGAAAAACTGATGAACTCATAAAAGTGCTAACAAAAGATCAAGATGAAAAAAAATTAATTACATGGGACTGAGTGAACTGATGAGGATGAGTATAATTTTTGTGACTTTCTGTTTGAATTAAAAAAAAAAATCCCACAAGGACTCAGAGGCAAAGAATATACAAATCAATTTTCACTGCAAAGTAAAGGAGCTGTTAGAGTGGAGGATTACTGGACTGAATGTCAGTATTATGACATAGTATGAGTGTGTTTCATGTTTGGTAATTGCAATCATTGTTGCCTTTGTTGTGGTCATCCATGTACAATGCTTGGTGTCAGTCTATTTATCTCTTGTAAAAATAAAATACAGTGTGTGTGTGTGTGAAAAAAATAAAATAAAATAAAATAAAATAGATAACCAAAAAAAAAAATTACCATTTAAACTTTCTACTACAATTAAAATTGACTACTGTGCTTGGCACAGTAAACAAATGTGAATAAGACCTGGGCCTTTCCTTAATACATGTACAGTGAGCTGCAACCTGATATGAACTATAGTGATGACATGAGCCAAAGGTCAGAGGGCAAGGACAGCATCCTTTACCTCTCTGTCCTTAGCATCAGGCAAAATAAGTGGCATAGTGGACATCAACACAGATGTCCTAACCAAATGAATGCATGTTCTGGGAGTTCAGAGGACAGAGTAGGAAGACTGTATGAACTGAAAGTTTAATCTCTGAGGATTTCATACAAGCTCATTGAGGTTGTGGCTTTCTTTATATTTTGTTGATTAATATTTGGGATTATTACTAATGAGATTTCTTTTTTGTTTTTATTTTTCATGATAATTTCTTCAGAGTGATTGTTTAGTCAAGTTTTCAAATTAGAACTTTTCTATCGTGAAACACGGTACAATAACAGGAAAACGTCAAATCTATACTGAGACGCATGGTTTGACAATATTAAATGCCTAATTATCTGTGATATTTCCATCTGACTCACAGAAAATATGAGGCTAATTTCAATCCTTATGCTGACTTTTTGCACCACCTACCTTCAACCTGGCCACCTAACACTTAATGGGAATATGACAAGGTTTAAAAAAAAAAAAAATGTGGGATGGGAAATATTATCTCAGCCAATACTGGAAAATACAGTCTGCCACAGTCAAAAGACACCTTCTTCAACTACAGATAGATACTTCATACTAAAATGGTATTGCTGACTTTTAAAACAAGGATATCTGATTTGTTGTTTTTCCTTTGATCATATTCTTAAAAATATTTTACTATAACCAGCAGTTTGTATCCTTTCTGGAGATGTAATACTCAATCTACTCCCCATTATGGCTAGAAACTGTGGCAATTGCATGATCACCAATGTTTATTTATGGTTTTTTAAATTAATTAATTTATTTATTTATTTTTGGCTGCGTTGGGTCTTCGTTGCTGCCTGCGGGCTTTCTCTAGTTGCCATGAGCGGGGGCTACTCTTCATTGTGGTGCGTGGGCTTCTCATTGCTGTGGCTTCTCTTGTTGCAGAGCATGGGCTCTAGGTGCACAGGCTTCAGTAGTTGTGGCTGACAGGCTCCAGAGCACAGTCTCAGTAGTTGTGGCGCACGGGCTTAGTTGCTCTGAGGCATGCGGGATCTTCTGGGACCAGGGATCGAACCCATGTCCCCTGCATTGGCCGGCGGATTCCCAACCACTGCGCCACCAGGGAAGTCCTGAAAAATGTTTTCATGTCACTTTCCTCATCAGATTTTTTTCCCTGGCTTTCTTTTTTGGGGGGTGGAATACCTACTAGGTAATGTCTGTTCTTTAGTGGAAGCCAAGATTCTGATACATTCTTTTGCAATTATCGTATTAGGTTATTGTAATGTCCTTTGAGCTGAATCAGATGAAGGTCCATTTTCATGTTTTCACTCAAATTAAAAAACGAATGGGAATTCCCTGGTGGTCCAGGGGTTAGGACTCTGCGCTCTCACTGCCAAGGGCCTGGGTTCAGGGAACTAAGGTCCCACAAGCCGTGGGGTACAGCCAAAAAAAGAAAAAGGGGGGGAATAAGACTCCTAGAGTATATGCTTATGAGGTACTTGATATTTTAATATTTGTATTTCCTTTAAATGTCAACATGAATTGCCACTGAACAGGACCAGCAGTATTTGGTTGATCTTTTCTTTTTAGTGCAGAAATGATTGCCTCCTAAATCAGCTTTCTTTCTTTCAATGTTTGCTACAACTTTGAAAACTGGATGGATACTACAATGACTTACCGAAAAGATGATTTCTCCAAAGACTGATTTGTTACTATTTGGCATTTTTCAGAACCTCCTAGAAATACCTAGAAAGCTTTTAGCTCATGTCTTCCCCAAACCTATAGTGTGCTAAGCAGTTTTCCCAAAAATCCTATGAATGAGAATTTTCATATTGGCCTTCTTATATTCTTTAAACTTAATAGAAATTCATTCATTGGGACTTCCCTGAAGGTCCAGTGGTTAAGACTCTGCACTTCTAATGCAGGGGGTGTGGGTTTGTTCTCTGGTTGGGAAACTAAGATCCCACACTCTGTGAAACGCACCGGGAAAAAAAAAATTAATTCAAAAGGTTTCTGAGCATATACTATGCTCTAAGCACTAGATACAAGGGTGAACAGGGGGCTTCCCTGGTGGCGCAGTGGTTAAGAATCCTCCTGCCAATCAATGCAGGAGACACGGGTTCGAGCCCTAGTCTGGGAAGATCCCAGACATGCCGCAGAGCAACTAAGCCCAGGCGCCGCAACTACTGAGCCTGCGCTCTAGAGCCTGTGAGCCACAACTACTGAGTCCACGTGCCACAACTACTGAAGCCCTCACTCCTAGAGCCCATGCTCCACAACAAGAGAAGCCACCGCAATGAGAAGCCCACGCACTGCAATGAAGAGTAGCCCCCACTCGCTGCAACTAGAGAAAGCCCGCGCGCAGCAACGAGGACCCAATGCAGCCAAAACTAAATTAATTAATTAATTATTTTTTTAAAAGGGTGAACAAATCAGATATTCCGGTTTTAATGGGGCTTACAGTCTGATGTGAAACAGATAATTATATGATATGGGTTGTAATTATATCAAGCAGAAGTAGGAATATGCTTTCTCAACAACATCCCACTTATTCTACCTCATCACCTGTAGGAACTGGTTCTCTATCTTGCTAGAGAGAGAACAAAACGGATTTCTTAGTAGTATTTTGGCCAGTGAAAATTCCTGAGCTCCTGAGACAAAGGTAAAAGGTACGAGTCATCACAGATTGACCACAAGGCAAAGTAGGAAAAGGAGAAACCAACCTTTCTCTAACCCATGTTCTCTCTTCAGCCTTTGGGCTCCTCAGGGAACTTATTCTTCACATTCTCATTTTAACTGGAAGTTTGCTGTGATGGCACTTACTGGTGCTAAAGAGAAGTTAGGCATTGATTGCTTAAGCCTGTTTGACTACTGGTGAAGGTGTGCTAAGGACAACTGGCCCGGGGCTGAGGAGCTTTCAAAGGGCCTTTAAGATCCTCTGGGTTTTTTATGCCAAAGGGTGACTTTGATCTGGACATTTGAAAGCTGACTGATCTCACATCAGCTCCAAGAACCAATTACATATTTGCCAAAAACAAAACACAGTTTCTACTGATGTCCTCAGAATCCTGTTATCCAGGGACACACTCCTCCCAGGAGTGCAGCCTGGATGGCCGAGCCCTTCCCACATCACAGACTTTGTCTTGTCTTCACGATGACTATGCCCCTTGGAAGAAACTAAAAAACACCCACTCATCAGGTGTCCCTTGACTGCAGACTTCCCTTAAACCAGACAAAGCTGAGAAGAAGAAACCAAGAAAATAGCCTCTGGATAACTGAAATAGGCGTCACAGCAGTTCATTACCGCCATCCTGATCATTACTAAGTTCTCACTCAGTGAATGTAGGCTCTTCATTCACACACAGCTCTCACTTGTTTGGCTGTTTTCTGTTTTTCCCCTGAGCACAAGTTAGTTGAAGCTGTTGTTACAAAAGACCATGAAATTCCTGATCATTACTCATAAATACTCACTTGGTATCTATTTACTCTGTGCTTACCCATAAATTGGACAAGGATTGTTTCTGTTCACTAGTACAGATTAATGCAGTAAATGTCCAAAAAGAGGCTTTTTATAGTTCTTGATAAATATATAAGAAATATATAACAATAAATTTATAAAATATACATTATATAAAATAAATATATATAATTAATTTACAAATGTATATTTACACTCAATAAACATTTTGCACTCAATGTCTGTAGATAGGCTTGTCGGTCCCATACCATTCTACAAAACCATTAAGCATGGTTTATGTTGTTTTGTTTTTGTTTTGTTGTTTATTTCACTGCACACCAAATGAAAATGGGAGTGGGTAGACAGTTGCAAAAGACAGTTACAGTGACACCAGCAAGAAGTGATAGTTAACAACCTGATGACAAGAAATGAAATAAAATAACTATAATATTATATTAAATTTAAACCTCAAAAAGAAAGATAATGTGAGATCAACTAGTTCAAGGCTATTGGCCCTACATGTCTTATAGCCCCTGAGAGTGGATAGTATAAGTGTCCAGCACCTTAAGCGATGTTCTTATCATGGTGTCGATGAAATCAAGAAAGGATTAAAATTATATTCATTATATCCTTTTAAAAATGAAGAGGAGTATACAATGCATTTTATCTAATTTCACACAGAAGTTGATATAATTTGGAACTTGATGGGGTAGGGGTAAGCTTTTGTTTTAATGACAATAATAGCCACCACTCTTGAGTGCCTGCTCCATGCCAGACAATGTGCCAGGTGTTTAATATAAATTGTCATTAACCTGCTGGGTAGTGATGCTGCAACATGACCAGGCAGGTATCTGAGAGGTTTAGGGAAGGCAGATTTATTCTGTTGTGGCCTTGGTGATTAGTTTCATTTTGAGAACTAAAAACACAATTGTCTTTTTCTTAAGAAAGCAGAGGAGTGTGTAATAATTTCAATTAATGCACAATATTAACCTGATGTAATTTGGCACTTGAAGGCATAAGCCTAGCCACCACTCTTACGTATCTGCTTCTTGCCAAGTAATGTGTCTGGTCTTTAACATAAATATCTTTACTACTTCCAGGTAGTTATTATTATCCCCATTTTACATGTTGATGAACTGGCTGAGGGAGATTACTGTGTGGAGGACAAAAAGTGATTGGTAGAAACAACTCAAATCCAGTTTCCTGACACCAAAGTCTTACTCTTCCCAATCCCAGGTGACTCTGGTTACAGAGTAAATCCCCTTATATGCACCTTATGTCTCCCTGACAGTGTCCATAAAGGAGTCATCCCTGTTAGGACCTTTGTAGTACAGTGGGAAGGTTCCTATTTCTATCCCTCTTCTCCACGGAACACTGTTCTCAGCCTGGGAGAAGAGAGACCTTGTGTATCTGGTAAGTCTAAGCTAAGGCAGAATTTTAATCATCTAAGAGGAGCCCATCCAGGGTAACTCCTTAACATGACCAGTTGAGTCTTTCCACCACTCTGAGTGACCAGCCTGGCCCTCCTCAACCACACACAGTTCTTTCCCTGGAAGTTGAAGTCACTCTAAAAATAACATTTTGATCTTGGAAGGAACCTCTCCTGGTGCCTACAGAAAGAAGGAGCCTTCGGGGTTGGAAGAAGGGAGCCTGTGGGGTTGGGAAAGCAGCCCCCAGGGCAAGTCACCTCCACACTACAGGAAAATAAGTTGGCCCTCTAATTTTCCAAGAATAAGAGGCCAGGAAAACCCCACAGACACAATATCCCATTCCTTCTTTCTGATGAACCACCTCAGAGAAGACTTTCCTGACCACCATATACAAAATTACATTCCTTCTCAGATTACTCTCTATCACCTGATTATTCAGCTTAATTTTTTATTCATAGAACTTACCACTATCTAAAATATTATATAGTTATTATTTTTTCTTTTTTTGTCTATGTCCTTCCACCAGCATGTAACTCTATGAGGGAAGTTACATGTATCCTTGGCTGTATCCCTGGCTGTATCCCTGGAACTTAGAAAATTCCATAGAACATGATAGGCCCTCAATAAACATTTGTTGAGTTAATAAGTAAATTATGAAACTATGTAATGCTCGGATTTTGTTCTCTGAGTTCATCTGTAACCACTGACATGTTTACAAGATATAAAGATTGCATATTTAAAATAGTCTATAGTTTTTGTTTTGATTTTCACTTTGACTCAAAAGTTATATAGAAGAGTACTTTAAAATTTAGAATAGCTTTTAAAACTATGCTTCACTTATTCAGTTCCAGGTTTTGCACTGAGGTTTGAGAAAGTAGTATCTACTAATTTTTGACCTGGGAAATTGAGATTTTTCTATGAGGTTTATTATATGATACTTTCCCATAAATGATTAAGAGATGAAAAAAGATTAAAAGTAGCCTGCCAGGGCAAGTCACCTCCATGCTACAGGAAAATAAGCTAGGACCTCTCGTTTTCCAAGAATGAGAGGCCAGGAAAACCCCATGGACACGATATCCCATTCCTTCTTTCTGCCATAAATGCCTTTCTCATTCCTTGCCTAACCTAAAAATCCACTGATGTTGTATTCTTGGTTCTAGGCTCTAATGGCAGTTGGTATGTCCCATCGAGGGATCAGGGAATCATACATCAAAGCTCCAGAAGCCTGATGCCTAAATAATGATCACAATGTCTCTTGGGAGCACAGACACATTAGAAAGTTTCTCCAAGTTCGAGCAGTGACAAGTCCCGGGGCTCACATGCACCTTCCATGTGTTAACAATTCCCTATTGCCTGCCCAACCTGCATGCATCATTAAATAGTGGATACAGGTTAAACAAATAAAGTGGGTTTTTTCAGGTGGGCTTTAATACAATCCTCACTTAATTAAAAGCCTTGTTGTTTGGTTATTGTCAAAGGGATCTAGTAGAAGTATCTAAGGGATGGGGCTCAAAGTCCAAGCACCAACTTCAGGATTTAACTGCATCCTAACCAATAACCTGTCAAGGCCTGGAGTTATGTGATGCAAAGCAGTCCGTTTCCCACCTCTACTGAAGTTTCACCAAATGTGACAACAGTTCACTCAATAGCCCCCCTTGCTCTGTAACACATATGAACAGGAATATTGAAGAACACAAACTGGAAGTTGCTAGAGGAGGAACATCTGATACTTGAGATTTCAATGCAGCCAGCCATACAGGTCGTAGATTCAGGGAGGCACCATTCTCAAGAAGAGGGACAGAGGATGGCACCTGATATAAAGAGTGGTCTCCTCACCCCCTGCCCCACACCCCACTAGATGCACTCTCTTTTCAGGCACTCTGTTACTTCCCCTCTATTTAGCCACTTTCTGGCTCTGGCCCACCTGCTCTGGGTGACTTCCTCAGTGCTCCAGCCCACGGCAGCCTCTTCCTCCAAGCCCAAGCATTCACTGTCCTTGCCAGTCAGCCCAACATTTACTTATTATGGTAGGTACAATAAGGACCCCCGCCCCCAGACATCCACATCCTAATCCTTGGAAACGCAAATTTGCTACTTTACACGGCAAAAGAGACTTTAAAGATGCGATTAAATTGAGGACTTGCAGATGGGGAGACTAGCCTGGATTATCCAGGTGAGCCCAGTAAAATCAAAAGGCTCCTTCCAAGTAGAAGAGGGAAGCAGAAGAGGAGGTTGAAGTGAGGCGATGTGAGAAGGACTCAAGTCGCCATTACTGGTTCTGAAAAAGGAGGAAGGGGCCATGAGCCAAGGAACACGGGTGGCCACTAGAAACAGGAAATGGATTCTCCTCTAGAACTTCCAGAAAGCCTGCCAAGATTTTTGCACATTGAGACCTGTGATGGACGTCAGACTTCTAGTCACAGAAGTGTAAGTTTATAAACTTGCGTTATGTCACTAAAGTACTGATAATTTGCTACAGCAGCAATAGGGAACAAGTACTAACTCCCTATCTTTTATTGTTCTTTAATTGTTTCATTTGTTGAGTCTCACATCCCTAAGAGACCATAATCATTCTTAGGAGACTGGTCTTATTCCTCTTTCTTTTTCAGGCTCAATTATATATGTGCTTTAGGCTCTAGGTGAACTCACTAAGCAGCCATATTACAAAGCTTCTGCTGACAACTTGCAGAAAGCATGGCATCCAGGCAGGGACTTGGAGTCAGTTGTAGATCCATTTTTATGACAGAAGAATATGGTGCTGCCATCCAGGTGGCAAGTTCTCTCTCCCCTCTCAGAGAGCACTATTACGTATTTTAGTGTCAGGGATACAAGGGAAAGGTATCTGTCCCCCTCTTCCTCCTATCTATTTTGAAAATTCTCCGCTCCTCACGTTTAGCAACATTCTCCAGACATATATCATTCCTAATTATGTGGATATAGATATATGATATATATAACTGTATGTTATTGAATACACCATTGCTATTATTATTTTGAACAAATTGTTATCTGTTAGATCAACTAAGTATAAGAAAAGTAGATTGATCTGATACTTGATGCCTATTCATATTGTTTTGTTGCCTTTTAGTACACATTTAGTATACCAGGTGAAAGGAAACGCTAGAAATAGGCCTTTAGTAATGTGGTGGTGAGGTCTGGGGACAGGGAAAGATTTCCATAGCCCTATAATTAGGTCTCAGTCTTTTAGTGAGAGTATTCTACTGGACTGTGAACTTCACAGGTGTTTCTTAGTTTTTTTTACTCCCCACTTAGGTGACAGAGGGGACTAGTGGGTCCTAGAGTTGGGTGTTTCCCTACTCCCACCTGAAAGCCTAGGAATGAAGTTAGTTGGGAATTTCCCTTCCCCCAAGTCACTTAGTCTCTGATAATATCACAGTAAAGCTAGGGTCTGGTTAACTAGAGTTAATAAGGGCAGGCCTTATTAAGAAATACAGATTGCTCTGGTGTTTTTTTTTCATATATAAATTTATTTATTTGTTTATTTTTGGCTGTGTTGGGTCTTCGTTTCTGTGCGAGGGCTTTCTCTAGTTGTGGCAAGTGGGGGCCACTCTTCATCGCGGTGCGCGGGCCTCTCACTATCGCGGCCTCTCTCGTTGCGGAGCACAAGCTCCAGACGCGCAGGCTCAGTAGTTGTGGCTCACGGGCCTAGTTGCTCCGCAGCATGTGGGATCCTCCCAGACGGGGGCTCGAACCCGTGTCCCCTGCATTGGCAGGCAGATTCTCAACCACTGCGCCACCAGGGAAGGGAAGGAAAGCCCTCTAGTGTATTTCAAAATGATTCCTTTTCTCATTACCCGGCTGAAAGCACAAGGGGATTTTTCTCCCTATTTACTGTGAGAGCCTGGTTGAGCTACTGGAGGTAAATCTCAGACAGGTGCAGGGCAGGAAGATGGGTTTTTAAGTTTCAGAAGTTGTCCACACTGAGACTCTAGCAATTCGTCGGTTATAGTTCAGGCTTTCTAACTCTGTCCGGTGCTGGTTCCAGGTGAGTTTGCCCTTGTGAGTGCCTGCTCTGGGAAGCCATTACTCTCTGTATTCACCTTTCTGTCTCCCCAGTCTTAGGGGCAGAAATTTGCCCATTCAGTCCTTATCTCTCATAAGGCTCCTAGAAGAGTTGTTGATTTTTTCAGTATGTTCAGCTTTTTATTTGTTATTGTGATTTCTAAATTCCTTGTAAGTGGAACCCTGTACAGTCAATTTTCAGTTAAAATTCTCCAGTTAATTTAACAGCTCCAAATTTCGCCCAGACTTAAGAGAATGAATTTGTGTTGTTGCTACTGCTGCTGAGGTTGTTACCATTGTGGTTTTGTTGTTGTTGTTGACTTTGTATCATACACAAATTATATAGAATTAAAGGAGTAACCTAGAGGAGAACTTTGGCAAAACGTTCTTTGGCATAAATCGTAGCAATATTTTCTTAGATCACTCTCCCAAGGCAAAAGAAATAAAAGCAAAAATAAAGAATTGGGACCTAATCAAACTTAAAAGCTTTTGCACAGCAAAGGAGACCATCAACAAAATGAAAAGGCAGCCTATGGAAAGGGGGAAAATATTTACAACAATGCCACTGACAAGGTCTTAATATCCAAGATATACAAACAGCACATACAGCTCAATATCAAAAAAACAAACGACCCAATCAAAAAATGGGCAGAAGATCTAAATAGACATTTTTCCAAAGAAGACATACAGATGGCCAGCAGGCATATAAAAAGATGCTCAACATCACTAATTATTAGAGAAAGGCAAATCAAAACCACAATGAGGAATCACCTCACACTGGTCAGAATGGCTTCATCAAAAAGTCTACAAATAATCATTGCTGGAAAGAGTGTGGAGAAAAGGGAACCCTCCTACAATGTTGGTGAGAATATAAATTGGTGGAGCCACCATGGAGAACAGTATGGAGGTTCCTTAAAAAACTAAAATAGAGGGCTTCCCTGGTGGCGCAGTGGTTGAGAGTCTGCCTGCTAATGCAGGGGACACGGGTTCGAGCCCTGGTCTGGGAAGATCCCACATGCCGCGGAGCAACTAGGCCCGTGAGCCACAATTACTGAGCCTGCGCACCTGGAGCCTGTGCTTCGCAACAAGAGAGGCCGCGATAGTGAGAGGCCCGCGCACCGCGATGAAGAGTGGCCCCCGCTTGCCGCAACTAGAGAAAGCCCTCGCACAGAAATGAAGACCCAACACAGCCGAAAATAAATAAATTAATTTAAAAAAAAAAAAAAAAAATTTAAAAAAAAAAAAACAAAATAGAGTTACCATATGATCCAGTGATCATACTCCTCGATATATATCCAGAGAAAACTGTAATTCAAAACGTTACATGCACCCCAGTGTTCACAGCAGCACAATTTACAATAGCCAACATGGAAGAAACCTAAATGTCCCTCAACAGATGAATGGATAAAGAAGATGTGGTACATACATAACATGGAATATTATTCAGCCATTGAAAAGAATGAAATAATGCCATTTGAAGCGACACAGGTGGCCCTAGAGATTATCACACTAAGTAAAGTAAGTCAGAAAGAGAAAGACAAATACCATGTGGTATCACTTGCATGTGCAATCTAAAATATGAGACAAATGAACTTATCTACGAAACAGAAAGAGATTCACAGACATAGAGAACAGATTCGTGGTTGCCAAGGGAGAGGCGGGGTGGGGGAGGGATAGATTGGGAGTTTGGGATTAGTAGATACAAACTATTATATATAGAATGGATAAACAAAAAGGTCCAACTGCATAGCACATGGAACTATATTCAATATCCTGTGTAAACCAATAATGGAAAAGAATATGACAAAGAATGTATATATATGTATAACTGAATAACTGCTGTACAGTGGAAATTAACACAACATTGTAAATCAACTATACTTAAAACCTATAAAAAAGAATGAAATAATGCCATTTGCAGCAGTATGGATGGTCCTATAGATTATTCAATATCCTGAGATAAACCATAATGGAAAAGAAAATTTTAAAGAATATATATATGTATAAAACTGAATCACTGCTGCACAGAAGAAATGAACACAACATTGTAAATCAACTATACTTCAATTGAAAAAAGTTTTGAAATAAAGCACAGGAATCTAAGCTAAAAGTATGGAAATAAATACTGCAGTTAGAGTTTGTCAGAATGTTGTAAAACATGTTTTTTCCAAACTAGATTATTTCCCCCTTTTAAACCTTTTAAACTTTTAAACCTGGTTTTCAGGTTTAAAAGTTATGAAATAAGACTGTACAATCAAGTGCAAAATAATCAGGTAACTATTTTTAAATCAGTATTTTCCTTGACTTTCTCAAGATCAATTTCTGTTTAGTGCTTCAGTTAAAAGAAGTCTTAGGTAGGGCTGGATGCAACATAAGCAATGTGCACATGGTAAGGTCTAAACTTTGAGTTCACTTGGTAAATCAGGGACGGGCTCAGAGGAGAATGGTTTTGTATCTCATACTAGGAAACTCTAGACTTTCGAAAGAACCCTAGGGTTAACCTTCCTTTCCCTGTCTTGTTCCTGGAAACTTCCATGGGGAAACCAACTCTGCGTGTCAAATAAAATGAGAGGAGTGTCTCAAATGTTTGAGCTCACAATTTCGAAATCCAATTGAAAAGCTGCGCTACCTAGCTACGTCCGGATTCTCTGCTGGCTGGGATTAGATTAGAGTCCTATAATACCGGTGAAACTGGCTGGTAAATCTGCCAGAGTAAATTAATTTCCTTTATTTAATAAACATTGGGTGAGTGCCACCTGGTGTGCAACACATGCTGCTAAGTGCCAAAGATTTTTTTTTTTAACCTTGCCCCCAGCTCAGCACCAGGACTCATTAGAAATTCAGAGTACTTGATGGATGAGTTAATGTTAGTCCCTCCCTATCTTGAGAGATTGACTTTTCAAGAAAAGCTGAAGTTGCAGGAGGCTACGTTAGCACCCTCTGGGTACAGACCCTATGTCCTGCTTCACACCGCTAGCCCTTCGTAGCCACCAAAGATTTCAGAGGGGGGAATGAATGTAGGGTTTGAAGGTAGATGGCACACGTGACAGCCAGGGGTAGAGTTCTGAGCTCACAAAATGATATGGTAACAAATTCGGCTTCTAAAATAGTCGTTTCTTAACCATTTTATCATCACCATTGCACTGGTGAGAGCCATGGTTCTCTCAATAGGAAAAGGCGGGACTTCCGCAGGAAAAGGCGGGACTTCCCTGGTGGTCCAGTGCTCGACTCCGAGCTACCAATGCAGGGGACCAGGGTTCGATCCCTGGTCAGGGAACTAGATCCCGCATGCCTCCCGCATGCCACAACTAAAGATTCCGCAGACGGCAGCGACGGTCCCGCTCACGGCAACGAAGATCTCCCCTGCCACAGCTAAGACCCGGCGCCGCCAAATGAATGAATAAGTATTTTTCTTAAAAATATGAAAAGGCAATCCATGTACACGCGTACTTACAAATGATTTCAGAAGATTGATACGTCAGAAACCTCAGGTCTTGGAAGTCATGTCGGCAAAAGTGTTTTGCACCTGAGTTTTAAAGCCTCGCCTACAGTCTTAAGTGGCAGAGCCCAGTTTACATGCCACACAGTATCTGCTTTGCCGCGTTCGCCAATTTAGTCTTGCTGCTGAGTTCCCTAACCGCGGTCTGGGTCTCAGCCCCGATTTCTGCCTCGAGACTCCAAGGTGCACTGAACCCGCGATCCGCCATCCTGAATCCTTCCCTTGCACATCTTGCCTTTCCCGGCTCTGCGCCCAAGCGCACTTGCGCGCTTCCAACCGGTTATTCCATTCCCCGGATCCCCCACCGCCCTGCCTGAGGAGAGCCAGTTTCAGATATCCAGTTCCCCTGCCCCAAGGTTTTATTCCCTTGCATCAGTGCCACCGCTGCGGTTAAGAAGCAGAAAATTGGAATAAGGGCCTCTTGGAAGTTAGGTGTCCTGAGCCCGAAGACCACCAACCTGCAAGGGAAAGAGATGTGCCGCGAGGCAGCCGCCGTGTCGAACAAAACACTGAAGCTTCTTGACACTGAGGTCTGGGACGTGGACCTGTGGCTCGGCTCACTCGTGGCTCGTTTCGGCTAGTTTCGGTTCCGCCTGAGAAAACCAGCTACCTGGGATTCGTGTTTTATTCCACCGCCCCGCGATGCCGCCGCAGTGCTTGCCGCGCTGGAGGGTCTGTACAGGCTGCTTGGATCTTGCGCTATGTGCTCAGACCCAGCGATACTGCGGACAGTGAGAAGCTTCGTTTTCTGCATTCTATCTGCTGAGGACAGCAAGTCAGCACCTCAGACCTTCCTGGAAGGCTTAGAGCAGGAGCTCCGACAGAGAGATCCAGAAACGTGCTGGGCAGGGTGTAGGCGGGTCGAGGTGCTGGGTAATCGGGCTTTACAGAGCACACTTACTGAGAGTCGGTGCAGGTTTCGTGGACGCAGGTCCTAACCATGCCGCTCTGAGCATACTTAGGGTGGGACTGTGAGCATCGCCTGGAGGCCCCCGAGTGCCAGTGTCATTTTGTGAGTGCCTGTGCTTTGGGAGTGGGCACATGTCTGGAGAACGTACTGAGTTTGTGTGTGTGTAAGAGTATGACTGAAGTGAGAGCGAGGATTGCACTCCGCTGGACTCTTTAGCACCATCAAGCTTGGCGGGCTTTCTAGCAGAGGACTGAATTGCAGTAGACGTGGGTGCAGGGCTGGAATCACAGGTCACTGGAACATCTTGGCAAACAGCAGCCGGAAGCAAGGGGCAGCTGGGCAAATGGTTGGAGAAGGAGGCTGAACTTTAGCTGATGAATGGCGGGAGAGGAGGCGTGGGGCTAGAGGTCCGCTTGGAAGCTTTTAGCCTTGCACTTCCCTGCTCAGGCCCAGTAGGGCATCCAGCCCCTCCTTAACCCACATGATGGACCAACCAGCATGACTCCAGGCAGCTGCACAGGGTGCTGATTGGGAAGATGGGTTGCGATCCCACGGAATCCCCTATGAACTTCCCTGGTAAGCACTTCTGGATCCCCACCTGGGCAGAGAACAGGTACATACTTACTACTGATAACACTCCTTCAAGATGAGAATATGATCCCCATTTCAAAGATAAGTATACTGAGGCACTAGAAGTTACTAGCCCACGATGTTTCCACCTGGAAAAGGCACAGCTGCAACAGAGTTCCAGTGTGACAAAGTTCTTGATCCCCTGTGTCTGATACCCACAAGCCCTGCCCTCCTGTGCGTGATTCCAGCTGCCTGAATCAGACCCCCTCCTTGGGCACAGAATCATCAACTCTACTGTGCATTAACCCTCGAAGCTGCACTTGCACGGAGGTCTGCAGTCAGACCTAGGGGAGACAGGGTTCCTTGTAATGCTGGACTCTGCCCAACAAGATCGCACAGGTGGGGATGGAGTGGGACACGTGCGTGTTCAAAACCCGCGAAACCGAACAGCTGAAGTTAACCATGACGTCAAACTGTCCTCAAATTCCTACTCACTTTTTGTGTGTTTTTCTTTGGTCTTCACCAACCCCCCCCCACGTCCCCCTCCCGCCCCCGCCATCAATGACCTCAATGCAGATACAAGTGGGGTGGTCCTTCTGGATGCTCCAGGTTCTGGACGCAAGTGATGACACAATCCTTCTGGGGCTCAGATCCTTCCCCTCATTGGTTGCCCAGAGCTCCTGGACCACCCCAGACCCAGAGCAGCAGGAATAAGAGCAGCTGCTGGTGTTGGGAGGCATCAGACGCACTGCCCAGCTCGAGTGTCACTGCCACTTCTGCCACAGTGCCATCGCCTGAAGCCAAAGCTACTGCCACTGCTCCCTCCTCTGCTCCAAGCCACCTGGTTCCTGCTGCCAGGTAAGCCCGGAGATTCCTGCTTAGCTGGGATTCTGTTTTTCTCTCTCTCCCCTCTCTTCCTTCTCTCTCTCCATTACTTTTTCTTAGCTGATCTCTTCCAGTCTCAAAGGCTCTGTCCACTTCTGTCTAGGTCATTTCACACAACCTGCATTACTCTGCAATGCATCCCAGGCTCCTTCCACAGGTAACACTGGATGGTCTCAGTTCACGCACTCCCTGCTTCACTCTCCCAGCGCTGAGGCGGGCTCCAGTTTCCTTTCCCGCAGCACACGTGCTTAGGTCAGTTTGGGATGCTGGAGCTCCCCTGGCACTGCAAGCAGATCTGGACGCAGAAAGAGTTTTGTACAGATGGTGCTCTTACGGATCACGTCTTGTGCCTAGCGGAGCGCAGGAAATGCTTCGGAACCTGGGCCAGCGCAAGCGGGTGGCAAATAGGTGCAGTGACTGAGGGGCAGGCAGCCATTAAACGCAAGCCCCCGTTGCGGGTTCTGGGAACTTTTTTCCCAGTTTAAGTCCTGGGTCCCAATTTGAGACCCTTCCAGCTTGATTCTTACAGGGTACTCTTTACCAAAGTGTGGAGCAGCTGAGCAGTAGAATGTGGTTCTTCAGTTTCTCAGGGATTCCAACCGCAGAAATTTGTCCTCGGTAATCCCCTCCCCCCTCCATGTATGTGCAAAAGCCCGGCACCAGGAGGACAGCTCTGGGTTGCACAGTGGGAAAAGCTGTGGTGACAGCTACTCGGACTCTGTCCTCCAGGAGTCCTGGCCAACAGGTTGTATGTGAGAGTGAGTGGAGTGATGGGGCGGGGGCTATGGACCAAGACCTCCTCACCCAGTTGTCCCACTAGGTTTCTTTGCTAAGCCAAGCATGCTGCAGCCTTACTGAATCTTCCAGCAGTCCACTCGGCTGAGCAGGAAACGATGGTGAATCAGGGTGACATGACTAGCATGAAACCAGGACGCCAGGGAGTTAGAGGCAGAGGCAGGAGCAGAGCCTGGGTCTGTGGGCTCATTGGATTTGTTATTTATTGCTCCAGGTGCTGATGTTATTCTTCCCTTGCAGAGAGTCGTCATGGGCTTCTGGAAGTTCCCCCCGTTCCTGGTCCTCAGCATCCTGGTCTTGTACCAGGCAGGCATGCTCCACTCAGCACCATTCAGGTGAGACAGCCCTGCCAGGAGCGCTCCCGCCTCCCAATCATATAATTCTGTGTTCTAAGTTGTGCTGTGCTGAATCTGGCTCTTATGGGGCGGGGGGGGGGGGTAATGTATGAATGTAAACATGTATATAAGTTTACCATAAACTTCTTATGATACAAAGATGTGTATCACACAGTTTACAAACACACATAAGATACAGGATACTCCTTGTAAATTTCATATACTGTAACTCATTGAACCTCACAGCATGCTTTTTTTGATTGTTACCAAACATTTCTGTCTTTAGCAAACCTGTTTACTAATTTAACCATAATTTGATCAATGAATTGCATCCTAATCTGCTAATTACTTTGCCAATAAATTTGTTATTAAATCTATGTGATGTTTTCATCTAATTTCTCACCTTTATTCAAATTACATTAAATTGAAACCATTTTCAGATTCAAATCATTATCATTTAGTTTTTAATAATGGCTGTATTTACACTAAGCTCATAAAATTCCTGAAAATCTAACCATCACCTTTCACAAGTCTATATAATCCACTTGGAGCAAACCACTTCTTTTAGGTCACACCAGAGCCTAAATCCTGGTGAGTGGCATTTTTGGATGGATACATGCCTCATGCCCTGTCCATTGAGAACTGGGCTGGGTTGATAGAGATGAAAAGGGGAAGGGTTCTAGGCCAGAGTTTTCCTGTTTAGAAGACACTTTGAGATTAAAGCCTTTGTGTGCAGTTTATTCATTGCTACTATGTGTATAGATAGTGGACAAACTTAAATCCTTATTTGAATCATCTAGTTTTTCTAGATGTGTAAAAGTGCACAACATATGTTGAAAACAGAGAGTTAAAGTAATACCTTTTAAGAATTTTTTTCTGTTAATTCATAGGAATGGTTATATTTGGGGAGTGGAATTGTTAAGGAGTCTTGGAGAGTAAGCTGACTGTTCACTGGGTGGTCGTGGAGGGAAGAGGGGACAGGGAAGGAAGTGCAGAGAGAAGGGTTCTGTGCCCATGAGTCTTTAGACAAGTTCAGATTGTCTAACCCTTGTTCTATTTGTGTGTTTTAGTTAATATTGCTGTGTATTAAAGAATAAGCAAGTCCTAATGCCCAAAGTATATTAAAAATAGAGTAGTAAGATAATCCCTTAATAAATGCCCTTTTGTTCGTTTTTAGGAAGGGCTGTATCTTCTGGGGGTGTCTATGTTAATCCACCTCTTGGAGCTAGATGTAGTCTTGTACTTAGTCATTGAAATGCTGGAGGAGGGGTAAGAGGAAGGGTGAAGGGAAAGGGCTCTTGGCTAATATCTCCATATAGAAAACAATTTTAGGTTATAACCATAGGTCTATATGTGCATTTTTGTAAAGTACCAATGTTTATTATAGACAAGGTTCGTTCATTATTTTGCAACATCTAGGCTTTTTTAGATGTCCTGAAGTGACAATGTATGGTAAAAAGTAGAGCTAGTGAATTAACCTATTTGTAAATATCTTTGTTATAATTGATGTAAAAGCAGCACCTTGGACATGGAATTGTTAAACTGTCTCTGAGAAATGCATGTCAGGACGTGTTCATTAGGTTGGCAGAAGAGGGGCAGAAGGAAGTATAAAGGGAGGGATGTATGTGGATATGTTCCTATTTATATTTTGATGATAACCATTGATGTGTGTGCATCTCTTGGCTGTACTATAGGAATACATTGTTAAGTAATTCAGTGGAAACATACCTCCTCGCTAACACTTTAATAGTTTAGATTGGGTAATGAATCCTCTTAGAAGCATTATACTTCGTGTACTCTGTTGCTTTATGTCTCATTTTTAATTGAACATTAAGGGAATGTAGGATTTTAATCATAACTCTGCCAATATCTTTGTCTAGAGGCCTGTTGCCATTTTTGTCTTTTCTGAAATTTTTGTCACCAAGAAAGGCAGGATTACATTTTTCTCCTTCCAGATTGAGTTGGTGTAGTGTATTCTTGGTTATTAAAATACTCATAGCTTTGGGACTTTGAAATGATAAATATTCATGATGTGTGAAAAAGCATGATACATAACTGTATGGTCTTAATTACATAAAAATGGATGCTTAGTTGTATAAATACACAAATGAGATCTAGAAGGACACATCAAACAGTAAACTGCTTGTGATGATGGATGACTTTGTTTTTTGTTTGTTGTGTTTTTTGGTTTCCTATTATGCACATGTTAACTTTTAAGAAATAAATGTTATTTTAAAAACCTTAAAAAAAGAAATTAAAAAGAGAGAGAGAATTTGGTTGGCCACATCCTCAGTGGAAGTCCCAGAAACCAAGAAAGCTGGCTGCTTATCCTGGGGTGGGGGTAGGCAGGGGCTCAGAGCATGAGTTTGGCTTGCTTCCCTTCCCTAGGTCGGCCTTGGAAAGTGGCTTTGTACCTGCTACACTCACTGAGGAGGAATCGCGCCTCCTACTGGCTGCAACGGTGAAGTATTATGTGCAGATGAAGGCCAGTGAGCTGGAGCATGAGACAGAGGGCTTCAGGTAAATCTCTGCACCCCTCCCAGAACATGGCTTACCCTTCCCCCAGCTTACCAGGAAGGTGTATACTTAAGAATGAGATTGGGTATAGTGCCACAAATCTCTCTCTCATCTCATAAGCCTTGGTTGGTATTTAATTTACACTGGAAAGATTGGCTGTTTACAGTTCTGTGTGTTCCAAGACCATTAACCCAGAGACATCTTTGGTCTTCTGACACCCCTGGAAATGTCTACAGGGAGTGATTGTGGCATTTTCCCTAAAACCCTATGATTTTCTGCTGTGTAGAAAACTGTATTTAGCAGAAATATTTAAGGTTCACTGGTGCCTCTCAGAGTAGTAATTTTCCACTGATGGTCCCATGGGGCAGCATCTGCCCTCAACCTCTCATTGACAGGCCTTCTCATTTTCTCCATCCTACAAATCAGCATCACTGCCCAGAAGAGATCATGCAACACTGCCACTTGCGTGACCCATAAGATGGCGGGCTGGCTGAGCAGATCTGGGAGCGTGATTAAGAGGAACTTCATGCCCACCAACGTGGGCTCCAAAGCCTTTGGCCGCCACCACAGGGACCTGCAGGCCTGAAGAGTGAAATGACTCCAGGAAGAAGGTGACCACCCTAGTACTTTGAATGGCATGGCTGGTGGCTGGGTATTATTGCAGGGGTGCGGGTCACACTCTAACCCTCCCTGGGCATGTATCATAAAAAAATCTATAGCGGCTGCATATAGAACAGAGAGTCTCAATATCTGAAACCCCTCTAACTTGGGTTTATTTTTATTTTTCCAGTGTCTCCTGGTGACACTAAGATCATCTGCCAGGAAATATAGAACCTCTTCACTTAAAACACTGTTCCCTGAAGTTACCATGGTGATTATTCTAGGTTTTGAGTTTGAAAGGCAAAGACTCTACCCTTTGGGAGTATTCCCTACAATGTCATGAACATCTGGACTCAGAGCATAGACTTGGGTTCAAATATTGTGTTTGTCCTCTGCTAACTATGTCACCATGGGCCAGACCCTCTCTGAGCCTCGGTTTCCCCATATAACTTGAAGGCAACAATAGTAGATACCTGTTAGCAGCTGAACTCTACTTCTTTAATTTGCAGTGAAAGCAACTTGCAGAAAAAATAGCATGGAAGACACATATATGCATGCATCTTGATATTGAAAACACTCTTCTCCTTGAAATAAACTAAAGCTCAATGCAGAATAAAATCATTGTAGTTATCTAGTGTGCATCTTTTTAATATTTGATTCCATGTTCAATAAATATAACTCATGTCTCATTGGCTTATATGGTAGCAAATCAGGACCCTGTCAGCCAGCCTTGCCAAAGGGTATTACATCCATCATGGATTCAAACTAACTTAGTTTTCACAGACATGTTTTGTCCTTATAAGTTTTTTGATTGTGAGCTCTTTTAGTGATAACATATCAGACAATGCTTTTTAAATAAACTTTTATTTGTTTGTTTGTTTATTTATTTATTTTGGCCGCACCTCGCGGCATGTGGGATCTTTGTTCCCCAACCAGGGATCGAACCCGTGCCCCCTGCAGTGGAAGCACAGAGTCTTAACCATTGGACCACCAGAGAAGTCCTGACAATGTTTACTAAATGGCAACCAAACTCTTGATTTAAAAAAAAAAGAAAAACTTAGCCAAATCTTCCAAAAATACACCACACATTTCCCCTGCACACTTAAGTTAGAATGTTCTTAAAATAACTTTAATCTTCTTTAATGAGCATGTTCAATTTAACCTGCTGTTTACTTTGCTTCTTCAAAGTTACCCTTTTTAGAAGCACAGTATAAGAATGTTTATCAAAATCTTTTGCAAAGCAAGAGTAAAAAGCCTTCAAATTAGGACTGAAGTGGCTCTCTGAGCGATATTCACAACTTAAAGAATGGATTTGTCACGTCCACTTTCCCTTCTCTTCCTACTTGGTGCTCAAAGTCCCATAGAAGTCCAGTTGCTTGAGAAGAACAGTAAACCTTGCAGTCAACATGATTGTGGAGAAGACAAGTCCCTGGGTATAAGCTAGTTCTGTGCCCCAGGCAGCAACTTCTGACCTCCAACACTGATCACATTTCCTGTGTTATACAGGCTTATAAAACTGTTTCTTTACATCAGAAAACTTAACTTTTTTTTTTTTAATTGGGAGAAAAAACTGTCAACTGTGAATTCCATATCTGGTGATAATATCCCTCAGAAATGAAAGGGGAAATAAAAACATTCTCAAATGAAGGGAAACTAAGAAATCTGTGCCAGTAAATCTACTCTTAAAAATGGCTTAAGGTATATGTATACGTATAGCTGCTTCACTTGGTTGTACAGCAGAAACCAACACAACATTGTAAAGCAACTATACTCCAATAAAAAATAATTTTTAAAAAATGGCTTAAGGAAGTTCTCAGGGAAGAAAGTCTGGAACTTCAGGGAAAAAAAGAACATCAGAATGGGCAAAATTGATGGTTGAAGCAAAAATTATTACACCATCTGACATGGTGTGCAACGCATATAGAGGAAACACCTAAAACTATATTTAGGATTGGCCAGAAAGTTCGTTCGGGCTTTTCACGTTACAGAAAAATCTGAATGAACTTTTTAGCCAACCCAATATTTAAAGAGAGGGAAGGGCAAAGATAGCCAAATGTAGCATGGTTTCTACATTTCCATCAAAATGGTATAACACTGATACCGGTAGAAAACTTAACTATTTGTAATGATATATCTATTTGTGATTATTTATGTACACATCCCCCAGTAGACTGTAAATCCCAGGAAAGTGGGGACCATGACTGGTTTTGCTCACCATTACATCTCCAGCATCTAGTCTAGTAGGTGTTCAATAATTCTGTGATGAATGACTGAAGAAACATGTGGCAAGTCCAGAGCCCAGACTTCTGGTTCCACTGGTGCTGCCTTGTGTGACCTTGGACAGAGAATTACATTTCCACTGAGTCTCAGATACCACGTTTGGAAGAGGGTCTTCAACAAGATGGTCACTAAGTGTTCATCCACTTTAGACTTCTAATCTCTTTAAATAAAAGAAAAGAAACAAAAGATGTCAAGATTAGAAGATGGACCAGTAGGGTGCTGGAAGAGAGGCAGCGGCAGAGGGTGGTTGGCTGAGCATCCCCAGGAAATGGCAGGAATGACTCCTGGGAGAAGTGTGATCTGTCTGCAGCCTTTGGAAAAATTGTGAAGGGAAAGAAGTTTCTCATTGAAAACCTCTTTTTTTCTTTCTGTATCCCTTTCTTAAGTCCCCACACCTACCACCATCAACATGACCATGCCAATAACTCCAGCAAATCAGTATCATCACACCTCCCATTCTGTCCTGCCTCTAAGAAAATGCTGGAATAAACACATTCACGTGTAAGTGCAGTTTTAGGAACTTTCTAACACTTTGCTGCCATCAGGGTTTGCATTTTCCAACTTAGCCTGTATGGGGGAATGTTTAACTCATATAAATTAAATGATAAAGACTGAACTTCAGGCAAAGTGAGGACTTCTTTTAGTGGTCAAAGGGAGACTTTCATAAAGCTCCTCAAATCCCATGCAGAGGTGCCACACTCCACCAGCTTCACCTCAGTACCTGGCTCCTAGGAGCGTCAGGAAAATCCAAGTGCACAAACCCAGTTCCTACATACCACTTTCTCATCAAAATCATGAGTTATGTTCCCTATATCTCAAGGCTGGGGCTCCAGTGAGGCATGTGAGGCATTCACCTTGGGAGCAAAATAAGGGGACACCAAAATGCTTAGTAATCAAGATAATATTCTAATGTAACACTTTAAATTCAAAATTAATGTGAAAAAATCCATGATGAACAAAATATCAAATTTTTAATGGCCAACATCAGTACTGTTGATTTTTTTTCTTTTGCCTCAGGCTCCAATGTGGCTCGGCTAGGCACTTCCTTGACTCTCACTCCCTTCCATTCTGATGAAGTGCAACTGTGAGTGCACATAATGAAATGTGCCAAGGAGGCACCTTGTGCTGATTGCTGATTGCGTCACTGTGCGCTGGGGTGGGGGGTTGGGAGAGCACCCAGGGCTCAGGCCAGGGGAGCAGCCATCCAGGCACGGCAGGGAGCCCTCAGAATGCGTCCTGGAGGGAGGTTCCCAAAGCCCAAGGAAGGGGCTCTCACTGGAGCACAGCAACCCTGTTGAAACCATTACCTGTCTGCACACAGAAATATCAGAGCCATGTACAGGGTTTTCACATTTCTCCAGGCACCCATTCAGCCCTGCATACTGAAGATGGGCTCTCTACCATGAAACAGTGAAATGCTTCATTTCCTGTTCTACCAAACATCCCTGTCCTGATAAAGTCCACAGACAAACATAATATTGGTCGTTTTCTATCAGGCTAGGAGCAAATGCAGGGAGGGGGAACAAAGAGAGCTACTTCTCTTTGCTGAGCGCTGAGAGAAGATGATAAATGATGAAAATGATGACAGGTAAGGATCTGTGTTCTGAGAGACTTTTAGTGAGTCGTGAAGACCTCCCACACACACTGTCCCCAAGGGGCAGTGGAGGTGGGGATGAGGCATCTCATCAGTGCCATTAGTGAGTCAGGCTGCTGTCAAGGCTACAGCTCTCCTCTGCTAACGTAGGCAGGGGGAGAATGCCAAAGGAGAAATGCTCCTTACCTTAAGTGAATGGGAGGATATTTTTGGAATGGAAATTAATCGTTTTTGAAAATAGATGATGGAAAGGGGCCACTCTTGAACCAAGTACCATACTGCGTAACAGTTGTGGCCAGCCAGACAACGCAAGCTGAATGATGTTGGGGAAGGCAGGCAGGCGTGACCTCAGACATCCAGTAGGTGACATCACTCCACTCCTAGTGCCTCGGCATCACTGTGCTCCAGCTGCAATGCCAATATCCATCCAAGGCCATCTCCATTGACCTTTGGTTAGACATTGAGGACTAAGTTTAGCAATGATCATCTATCATATTATTTTTCCATTTTACTAGAAGATTCTTGACTAATAAGAATTTAAAGGAATCCCTAAGGGTAATATATTAGGCATTTGTAATAGGCAGTAGGTAGATATTCCGTGGCTGGAGATCCTGTGAAATGTACAGGACACTGGAGATGTCCATATACCAGATAGTGAGCTCAAAATAGTTAAACAGCAAAATTTAAGGTTACTAACTGCCTGGCTTCAGCTCCAGTGTATGTGCATCAGAAATATAGAAAGTGAGAGACTGGAAACACTCCCAGAGGACAAGGCTTGCTTAGTACATGGAGGCCTTTGCTCTCCCTATTGCCTCTTTGGAATATTTTCCCCCATATCTCCCCCTGGTCCCCCCAGCCCCCACCTCTCACCTCCAATATGCTCACATCCTAATTCCCAGAACCAGAGTACGTTAGGTTTCACAGCATGGAGCAATAAAATGGAACTAAGGTTGCTAAACAGCTGACTTTGAGGTGGGGAGATTATCCTGGATCATCCAGGTAGGCCCAATGGAATCACAAGTGTCCTTCTAAGTAGAAGGGACAGGCAGAAGGCAGGCAGAGAAGGGGGCAGAAGAGTCAGTGAGATCCAATGTGAGATGTTGCTACCTTTGAAGATGAAGATAAGGGAATATGAGTTAAGGAACGTGGGTAGCCCCTAAAATTCGGAAAAGGCCAGGAAACTGATTCTCCTCTAGAGCCTCTAGAAGGAATGCAGCCATACCAACACCTAGCTTTTAACCCAGTAAGTCCTACTTTGGACTTCTGAGCACAAAATCTATAAGATAATAAATTTGTGGTTTTAAGGCACTGTAGTAATTTGTTACGGCAGCAGTAGAAAACTAATATAACTCCTTATCATTTGATCTAAGCTCAAATGTCATCTTCTTAAAGAGACTTTTCTTGACATCTCTCACCTGCTAAAGGATTTCCCCATGCCCAAGCATTCTCTATAACACACTTGTATTTTCGTCTGCTAATGACTGTCTAAAATTATTTTATGTGTTTATTCCTCCTCCCTCACAAGAATGTAAGTTCTAGGAGGGTAGGGACTTTGTTGCTCTTTTCACATATTATCTCCATTGCTTTGGATACCACTACATGGTGGATATTTTAAAAATACCTGTAGTGTGAATAAGCCTTAAGCTAATGAGGACCATAACACTCTCGCCACTGCTCAATCACAAAAGGCAGCTGTTAAAAAGAGTCCCATGCCCAGTAGGTCCTGTGTTGCAAGGAACTACCCAATACAAAACAGGAATAGAAACAGAAACAGCAAATAGCAATTTCCAAGTAGGCAATCAGTTGCTTAATTTTAGGTAGCGGAGGCAAAAAGTTTGAAGAGTAAGCACTATCCCTGGGCAACTGTAGACCAGAGAGTCTTCTGTGAGTGCCAAGAAGTAACCAGTTGGGAACGACTAGAAAGCTGTGAAAAGATATGTAATTAACTCAGGTTGCCTAAATATTGTGTAATTACAATTCATAAGGGATCACATGTAAAAATACCTCATAACATAGGACAAAAGAATAGATGAGTAAAAAAAGGATAAATAGTGAGATTATTTTCTTTTTATATTGATGGGTCAATTCTTTAACGGAGATTCTTAAGATTACCAGGTTTTGCTAAAGACTGCAGTACTGATAATCTCCCCAGTTTTCTAGTCTGAAATAAGCAGACCTGGTTCCTAAAAAGATAACCACAGAAAAGGCTGGCTGCCGGGGACGCAGGATCCGCCTGACCCAGTGAGGTAGGCGGTGCTGTCATGTCTTCCAGGCCCAAGTGTCAACACCCCGGAAGAGGCCTCCAGGCTCTGTGCCCAACCAGCTGGGGCTTGCCTAGAGCCGCGCCCAGATCCACAGGGCCACCCGCCCTCCGCAGAGCGGACTCTGACCAGAACAAAGCCAAGAGTAACTGGCCCGAGGGCCCTACGCTCAGCCAGCCAATGGCCATGGAACTGGGGCGGGACCTCGGGGTACCGGGCCAATACGATGCGGCGGGGTTGGAGCGATCGCCGCGTCCCGGGGCGATGTGGTTTCGCAGCCCCAGCCCGGGCCATGTGGGAGCCTCAGGGTGCTGAGGCGTTCGCGGCGGCCCTCGGAGGCGCCCTCTTCCTGCTGCTCTTCGCGCTGGGGGTCCGCCAGCTGCTGAAGCAGAGACGGCCGTCGGGCTTCCCCCCGGGACCGTCGGGGCTGCCATTTATCGGCAACATCTACTCGCTGGGCGCCTCGGCCGAGCTCCCCCACGTCTACATGAAAAAGCAGAGCCAGGTGTACGGCGAGGTACAGCCGACGGGCCTCGGGCAGGGAAGGCCCGGGCCTTCCTCCCGGGGTGAGGGGATGTCCCACGCTTGTGGGTGCGAGCTGTCTGACCCCTCTACGTGTGTCGGCAGCGTGGAGGGAAGCCGGCTTCCCAGGCCCGGGAGCGAGGTACTCAAGAGGCGCCGCTGTGGGAGGGAGAGCCCCGCCCAGCCTCGAGCCCCTCCCACCTGATGCCCGCGGGATACTGGCCGGATTCTCCCGCCCCCGAGGGCGACTAGGTGCCGCTCCCGCGCCTGCGCAGTGGGGTCTGGGTCCCGTGCCGCATGCCCGGTCGGGAGTGACGGGCGATACCCTCAGCCCGCCCAGCTTCTAGCGCCCACGGAGCCGCACGTACTGGGTAGGTTAGCTTCCACCCACGGCTTCTCGAGAAAACCAGGTGTCCGAATTCTAGGACCGAGTTAATGGTTAATAGGAGGTCGTTGGATGTTTGCGTTTGAGAACGACTGGTCTAGGCGTCTGCCGAGAGGCTGAGAGAGCGCAGGTGAAGGCCTCTGGGAAATGACCGTGAAAGAGAGAATGAACTAATGAGTGAAAATCAGTGCGGGGTCGCAGTGCCGTGCTGTCTGCCCAGAGCCAGGAACGTCCCCGCAGCAAACACGGAGACTGCGCCGGCCGTGGGCCAGCCTCCCTTGCAGTGAGGGCGCCCAGGGGCAGGTCCTCTGGTCCTCCCCGTTTTACAGAGGAGGAAACTGCGGCACAGACCTGCTGAGTGACTTGCAGGCAGCCACGCCGCTGCGAACTAGCAGGGGAAAGGCCAAAACGCTAGCTTGTGTTTGGAAGGGTGTCCTGACCTCGAGGAGGCAGAAGTTTCCAGAACACTGGCACTAACCCGGCTCACTCGTTTCCTTTTGAATCCATTCTTTTATAGGAAACGACCAGCCAGGCTCTGCCAGGTGCTGGGAATAGAGAGGTGAAGAAGGCAGTCACAGCCCAATTTTAGGTAGTTACAGTCTAGCCAGAGAAAAAAATTAATCTAACGATCGACCACAAATTGTGTTTTGAAGGAAAAGTACCGCAGGGCTGTTTGGCAATTGCGGTGTTTCAGGTTTGGGCTTACATCCGTATTTAAACCAGCTTTTACAAGAATTATTCTAGGTTTCTGCAGTTCCCTGATGGTATATGTCGCTAAAGGGAGGCTGGGTTTAGATAAAGCAAATTGTGTAATTCTTAGATATTATTTTCCACCCTCCAGTTCTTCAGGAATTGAGTGTATTTCCATGATTTCCATGGAATATATTTGATCTCTGGTGTACAAAGCGTCATTAATATTTAGAGAAATCATAAGATGTGAAAGCACAAGACGAGAAGTTGAGTCCTCTTTCGTCAGGTAAAACTTGACCTTTACTTGTCTGAATCTTAAGTTTTCGCGATATGCGTAATGGTAATAATAATAACTGAACACAGTTAAGTGCTACTCAAATGTTCTTTGAGTAAATGTTAGTTATTAATTACAGAACAGCTTATTAGGCCTACAAAGTAGAAAGTGTTTTTAGACCAGTTATGTGAAGTGGTGTCATGCAGAATAAGAAATTGTTTTTCATACGTAGATATTTGAACTGAAAGGAACTCTGTATTTACTATGAACATTCTTTTGGGAGAGGGGTAATTTAGTCTCATAATAGATTGCAAATTATAAATGTGCTGGAAGACTGTCATCTTGGCATAGGTAGATCTGGTACAATGGATAAAAATTTGGCATGAGTAACCAGTTTTATTGCTGGTACAACTATGTGAGGTAACCATAGCGCTTTGCAAAGAGGGCTCTTTACTATAAATCGAATAGGGTTGCTATTAAGTGCAAGAGGGGCAGAGGAAAAAGAGAAGAGTAGACATGGTTTGAGTAACTCTGTTTTAGACTTAAGTTGAAAACCACCTAATGTATTAACCCTTTAAGCTACTTGCTCTTTATCTTAGTTGTGAAACACCCCTACAGGTCTCCCACTGTCTCAGAGGTATTTTCCAATTCTGACAAAGTCTCAAAGTTGGTATTGTTGCAGGAAGGGGGACCCCTTCCAGGGCCCCAGAGTGGGCTCTTGTCTAACACTAAGAAATGAATTGTCTGAGGAGACATACGTGCTGACAAAGCAAGAGACTTTATTGGAAAGGGGTGCCCGGGTGGAGAGCAGGAGGGTAAGGGAACGCAGGAGAACCGCTCTGCCATGTGGCTCGCATTCTCGGGTTTTATGGTGATGGGATTAGTTTCCGGGTTGTCTCTGGCCAATCATTCTGACTCAGGTTCCTTTCTGGTGGGCGCGCAACTGCTCAGCAAAGATGGATTCCAGCGAGGAGGATTCTGGGAGGTTGGTAGGACATGTGGACTGGCATCTCCTCTCTCCTTTTGACCTTTCCTGTATTCTTCCGGTTGGTGGCTTGTTAGTTCTATGTTCCTTACCAGGATCTCCTGTCATAAAATAACTCATGCAAATTGTTACTGTCTTTGCCTGGCCAGGGCGGGCAGTTTCAGTCAGTGTTTCCGCTAACAGTATGAGTTGTTAAAATACTATGCCTTTTTTGGAAGTGGAAGGAAACTATTATCTCCTGTACTTCAAGAAGGTTGTGGAAAGTTGTTTATATGTCGTACTTATAAATAGAATCTTATTTTTCCACTGTCTTACTTGATGACCTGGAGATGTGTGCTCAGAGAAAGCAAGCCCTTTAAAGCAAGGACTTTAAAATTGCTTATAAGAAATGACAGGCACTTCAAGTGACACCTACTTTTATGAAGTCCGTGAATTCAATTCTTCTTCATAATTCTTGAAAGGAAGACAACCGGTGCTCAAGTCTTATACAGTCATTTTAAAGACAATCTTATATATAAATGTATCGCACTGAGACTTAGCATTTCCTTGGAGATTCACTCTGAATGCGTAAGCTTCTGCAGTGACTAATCTTAACCCAGATTTCGAGAAGCATTCCCTAGCTAGCAAAGCTAGCACAAGGGGTTTTTACAGATTATTTTCAGGTAATGCACGTAAGGATAATAAAATAATTACTTTGAGGCAAGTGGCGTTGACAACCTATAATTTATTTATACAGTAAGCGTTTATTGAGATTTATGCAAGGCATTGAATGAGATTCCGTGGAGCGTTCAAAGATGAAAGAGATGAAATCACTGAATCTAAAGAGTTTATAATTTAGCAGGCAAGCAGAAGACAGGAATATGAATGCTTTTGGCTTTAGGTAGTATTAACTAAGTGCCATGAGAACTTCTAAGCATGTGCTGTGGTGGTTCAAGGGAGAAAGAGAAAGAGAGTGCACCGAGAAAGGCTTCATGGAGGTTGGTCCTTAAAGACTTGGTGGGGTTTGGATGGTATGTCAGTCAAGGGAGGCATTCCAAATGAGAATACAGCCCAAGCAAGTGTTGAAAAGTGTGTGGCAGTTATTTATCAGTTTTCATCAACAGCACTTTTTACATTCCTCTGTTATTAGCACTTAGCCCGTAGTGTTGTAATAATATGCTTAAATGTGTGTCTCCCCCACTATTCTTTAATTCAGCATATATTTATCAGTTGTTATCATATGCTATGTATTAATACTATTCTAGATGTGAAGATTTAGCAATGAACAAAACAGGTGAAAATCCCTGCCCTCGTGTAGCTTACACTCTACCAGTGGAGGGGAGGCCGGGAGCAGGATAGGGACAATATAAACACAATAAATATATAATATGTTAGAGTACAGAGTAAGAAGTACACTAAATTAGTGTATTGAAAATGGAGAATGCTAGGGGGTGAAATTTAAATGGGTTAGAGCAGACCTCACTGTAAAAAAAAGCATCTGAGCAAATATTTGAATGAACTGAAGGAGCAAGGTATGGGAATATCTAGGGGAAGAACATTCCAGGCCAAGGGAACAAGTACAAAGGCCATGAAGCAGGAGTATGCCATGTTGAGAATCACCTATAAAGAGACAAGTTAAGAGGCTGTTGAGATAACATAGGGGAGAAATGAAGGATTAGAGTGTTAGTGACAGAAGTGGTAAGAAATTGTCATATTCTGTCTGTATTGTTAAAGTTGAAACATCGTGACTGCTAAGCAGTGATGTGGGGCTTGGGTGAAAACTGGAGTCAACATGGGCAGCTCAGGACTCCCCTGGCAGTCCGGTGGTTAAGAATCCGAGCTTCCACTGCAGGGGGCGCAGGTTCGATCCCTGATCAGGGAACTAAAATCCCGCGTGCCGCGGTGTGGCCAAAAAAAAACCCCAAAAAACAAAAACCATGGGCAGTTTATGGACAGTTTGGGACCAGAATATAGCTTGAAGGATGGCTGGAATGGTCATTAACTGAGATAGTGAAAAATCGTGGGTAGAGCTAGTTTGGGAATAGGGGAAGAGACTTGAAGATCATAGACTGACTTCTAGAAGGTGTTTCATGTGTTCCTGTTTCCATCCTTGCCAGCATCATAACTACCCCATAATAATAAAAATTACTGAATAAATTTAAAAATATATAAAACTAATCTTGGACCCTTCCATAGATTAAAGCAGTGTAAGGATGAATTTTCACAATTCGATTTACAAACTTCTACCAAAAGTCCTTGAAAAGAGCGTGTACCTGAATAGATGCTAGTTCAAGTAACAGTTTCCCCAGTTTTCACCGTCAAATAGAGGACCATCTCATTTTTGAGTAAAGGTGGATTGTATAACAGTTTTCTCAAGTTGTGGCTCCTAGTTGGTTTTTGTAATCTCTAGTGTCCACAACCTGACAGCATTACCCTGAAATTACCTCCCGTTTGTTCTGCCTTCCTATTAACAGAATTTTTAATCCCATCTTTGTGAAATCGATCACAAAGTTGATTTAATCACAAAGTTGGGGATTTTTTCCTGCATCAGGACCACTGCCTATTCACTAATACCCTTTTTTATTGTCTCCACTTGTGATACTGTGATTTTTAATAAATGTGTATTTGGTCTTTGTACCTTTCCTGGCACAAGCTCCTAAAACCCTTGGAACTTCCTAAGTGTTGAGAGTGGTAGATGCATCTTTTGTTATTCATAATAAGCCCCTTTCACCCACCTCAGAGTTTATGTTAATGTTAATGGAAAGCCCTTAAGGATAGGAGCTTGTTGCCTGGAGAACCAACCAGGATTAGAGGGTTGAAACTTTCAGTTCTACTCATCTTACCTCTGGGGAAGGGAGAGGGGCTGGAGGTTGAGTCAGTCACCAGTGACTAATGATTTGATCAATCATGCCTAGGTAATAAAGCCTCCATAAAAATCCCTGAATTACAGGGCTCTGAGAGCTGCCATGGTGAATTGGTGAACACGTGGAGGTGAGCAGAGGCTAGCATGCCTGGAGAGAGCATGGAAGCTCTGCACCCCTTTCCTCATACCTTGCTGTTGGGCTGCAACCCGCAGGCCTGTAAGGCCTGTACTTGCCCAGCTTCAAGACCGAAGAAAGAGCCCGGAGTCAGCAACGGAGACATCAGTGGATAGGGATCTTACATATCTGAAGCAAGGTCCTGGAGCGATACCCCACCGTGTGTGGCAGGTGGCAAGCAGGACCTGGCAGCAGGGGAAGGGGGCGGGGGATGACCAGTTACAGGGGAGTTGATTCAGGTTGGCTCATTGGTTATCAGGTACACTAGCAGAGGGGCACGCCCCTCGCTGCCCCTTTGATAAGAACAATCAGTAGCTGGAACCTGGGGCAAGTATGTAGGAAGGTCAGTCATGTGAGTAGGGTATAGGTGAAGCAGGCATTGGTTGAGCAGGGGATATACAGAGAGCAAGAGAACAGCCATCTTGAGTGGCCTGACCATACACTTGCCCTATGCATCTCTTCCATATGCCTGCTCCTGAGTTAACATCCTTTTATAAGAAACCGGTAATCTAGTAAGTAAAATATTTTCTTGAGTTCTGTGAGCCACTCTATCAAATTAATCAAACCTGAGGAGGAGGTCATGGGAACCTCTGACTTATAGCCCTTTGATCAGAAGCACAGGTAACAACCTCGACTTGTGATTGGAGTCTGAAGTGGGGGAGCACTCTTGTGATATTGAGCCCTTAACCTGTGGAATCTGACACTTTCTCCTGGTAGATAATGTCAGAATTGAGTTAAATTGTAGGACACCCAGCTGGTGTCCCAGAACTGCTTGATGTGTGGAAAATGCACACATCTGGTGTCATAGGTGTTGTAGTGGAGTACTGAGAGTAGAGGAGACCCACAGGAGGAGGAATTTTTCCTTTATATCAGCTTAAAATTACGCTTCTATGAAAAGACTTTAAGACCATCCCATTACTGCTTTGGGAACTGAAAGAGCCCCATCTTTGCTCAGCTGGTAACCACTTCCTTTGTGCTGAAACTCCTACACTGCCACTTTTGACTAATACCTTTACTTGTGGCAGGCAGTCCATGCTCCTTCCCAAAGTTCTGGATGTACCTACTGCTCAGTTGGCAGGGCCCATCCTTGTGCCAAAGAGTCTTGCTCAGCTGGTTGATTCTGTTACTACTTGGAGGTCTTTATCACTTTTGCTACTGTAACTACTTCTGCTGAACTTCAATTCTCTGCTAAGTCTCCTGGTACCTCCCACCCCACCCCCCAAAGTAGTGTGAATCATGGCTAAATCTGTTCTACCTGTTTGCCCAGAGATGAGGCTTGACTCAGTATTTTGGCTCTCAAAAGCTCTCGGCCACCCCCTGAGAGGATGGGGCTAAGCAATCTTTGCATCCCACTGATAAGGTAGCATTGTTCCTTCACTGGACTAGGCCTCTATATAGGGCTAGCTAGAATAGACTACAGGAGGTGTGACATTGTAAGTGAACCTGCGGTGAAGCACTTGAGAAGCTTCAGCAAGGAATAGGATGGGTATCCCATCTTTTAGCTGAGGGGCAGCCACCTGTGCCAACGTGGCGGATGCCAGTCCTCCAAGGTCAAACTCCCTTAGGGCCCTCTTTGTTAACTTTGTGGAATTCAGGGGCCCAAATAAATAAGCCTGTGAGTTTCAGTATGTCTTGTTGAGGAGAGGGCAATTTTCCCCTCTGCCCCTCTTGAGTACTTTTGGCTGGACTAATAATAAAATTGACACAAGACAGATTAACAGGAGAAAAATAAACACATTTGAATCCATGCGCATGGAGGTCTCACAGACATGGGATGGAGGAAGTGGCCAAAGCAGGCAGATGTTCTACTTCTTAGACAAAGAACCAATAAATTTGCAAAGAATTGACAGGACAAAGAAACTTTGGTTTTGGGTGCCCAGTTGGTGAAGAATCTAAACAGAGTTTGTGCTTGGGCAGTAAATTGAAGAAGTAACAAGATTTGTTTAAAAAGGATTCTCACCCCCAAATTCCCTATCTTTGGCAATAAGGGTGTCCTACCTCCAGATGCATGGAGTATACCTTTCACATGAGAGATTTATTTCCTGCTTTCAGGGAGACAAAAAAGAGAGAGTGTCCCTCTTTTTTTTTTTTTTTTTCCTTTTTTTTAAATTTTGGCTGTGCCGAAATTGCACAGGATCCTGCTTGCAGGATCTCAGTTCCCTACTAGGGATCGAACCCGGGGCACAGCAGTGACAGCACCAAATCCTAACCACTAGGCCACCGGGGAACTCCCTAGAGTGTCCCTCTTGCGTTGGCCATTTCTTCAGTAACTTTAATTCAAAATAATTAATATGCCATTGAGGCATATTTTGGGGTTGCATATCCTGGGCCCCAACATTTTATACTTCAAAAGTTGTCTCTCAGGCCTTTGACAATCCCCTCCCCTACCTAAACCTGGAATAATAAATGATGTGTAGATGGAGCCACTTCCTCATTCATCTTGGAAATAAACAGATGCTGAGATTTCATTGAATATTTTGAGTTGGAATGAATTTTAAAAGAGCATAGATATCAAGTATTTCTTGATTTTCTGTGGCAGCCCTGAAGCCCAAAAAGTTTAAGGGTTCTGCCAGGTGTCCTGTATCTGTTTAATGGCAAAGCTTAAACTAGAACCCAGGCCTCCTGAGTCTGGTACTCTTTTCATTACACCATTTATAAGATTATGTCTTGAGCCACTGAATGCGTAATGAAATCATGGTCTTTGACGTGCCTTGTAGAGAGAAGGCACTCTAAACATTGTCAGTTGAGTAATAAATGCCAGCATTTTCAGGGAGTAACAAATACTGGGAGAGCTGGACTTAGTATATGTGGATTTCTATGGTTATATTTCTCCATATATTTTGCCATTTAAACGTTTTTCTTTTCTTCTCAAAGATCTTCAGTTTGGATCTTGGAGGTATATCAGCTGTGGTTCTAAATGGCTATGATGTAGTAAAGGAATGCCTTGTTCATCAAAGTGAAATTTTTGCAGACAGACCATGCCTTCCTTTATTCATGAAGATGACAAAAATGGGAGGTATGTTTATTTTCACCTACCTAATGATTTACTAAACTATTTTAAATCACATTTCCTTTTTTTTTTTTTTAATTTATTTATTTATTTATTTTTGGCTGCGTTGGGTCTCCATTGCCGTGCACGGGCTTTCTCTAGTTGCGGTGAGCAGGGGTTACTCTTTGTTGTGGTGCGTGGGCTTCTCATTGCAGTGGCTTCTCTTGTTGCAGAGCATGGGCTCTAGGCACGTGGGCTTCAGTAGTTGTGGCACATAGGCTCAGTAGTTGTGGCTCACAGAGTGCAGGCTCAGTAGTTGTGGCGCACGGGCTTAGTTGCTCCTCAGCATGTGGGATCTTCTTTGACCAGGGCTTGAACCCGTGTCCCCTGCATTGGCAGGTGGATTCTTAACCACTGTGCCACCAGGGAAGTCCCCACATTTCTTATTTTATGTAAATTTAGTACATAGAGATTGGATTCTGTTGTACTGATTAACAGAAAAATATTAATTAGTTAATTTAGGTTACAGACCCTAATATTTGAGGACCTTTCAGCCTGCATTACATTCATATTTTAGGTCAGTACATGCTAATTCTACTGTTGTAATCCAGTTCTAATAAATATTGTAAATAATGTTTTAAATAATTAGCAGTTAATAATATGTGCAGGTTTTGTGAAACAGGTTAAGAATACATACACATGCACACATACTTGAATCAAAAGTATCTTTGAAGCTAGTCTTGAGTGCTTGGGACATTTTATTATTATTTTACTTATAAGCTTATAGACCCTGAAACAGCCTTTCTTAACTACTAATTAATATGATATGTAAATGAAGAATTGTGGGTTTGTGTAAAGGACTAGTATTCTCTATGGTTTAGTGTTGATCAGTGTCGGATGATTTCATATTCAACAAGGGAGAAAGGCTGAAAGTTAACAGAACGGATGAGACGAAAGCAGCAACAGAAAGCCTAAAATAGAATGTTGACGTCAGATACATCCGTTTTCATACTTAATAGTATAAGAGTTTTCATCTCCAAAATTTTCCAGTTCAATGAGAGCTTCACTCTTCATTTGAAAGAAAAATTCAACAATATCTTGGCTACATAGACTAAAGAAGACATTGATTGAAAAGGAAAAAAATAAAAATTAACCATATATTAAATTGCAAAGCAAATCAATTAATGCAAAGAAAACACCAGTTTTAAAGGCCAAATTCTTAGGCCAGGGCATGATGACACTTGAAAGCGATAATATAAATAAAAAACAAATCTCCAGCTTCTTAAATACTCTTCCAAGTAATAATTAGGCCAAAGAAGAAATTATACCACAATTATAATAGAAGACCTTTAAAGAAATTATGAAAATGTATGATGTGATCAGAGTAATATTTAGGATAAACTGTATGTTTTTTGAAGCTATAAACTTATAGTTTAGACTGTTTTTATCATAAAGAAAGAAAAAACATGCATTCAACTTAAGATTTTCAAAGAAATAGTAAGAGAAAAAATAAGTAGAAAATTATTAGATGTGTTGGGCTTCCCTGGTGGTGCAGTGGTTAAGAATCTGCCTGCCAGTGCAGGGGACACGGGTTCGAGCCCTGGTCCGAGAAGATCCCACATGCCGTGGAGCAACTAAGCCCATGCGCCACAACTACTGAGCACGCGCTCTAGAGCCCACGAGCCACAACTACTGAAGCCCGCGTGCCACAACTACTGAAGCCTGTGCGCCTAGAGCCTGTGCTCCGCAACAGGAGAAGCCACCGCAATGAGAAACCTGTGCACCACAACGAAGAGTAGACCCTGCTCGCCGCAGCTAGAGAAAGCCCATGCGCAGCAGCAAAGACCCAACACAGCCAAAAATAAATAAATAAATAAATAAATAAATAAATTTATTAAACAAGAAAGAAAATTAGATGTGGTTTTTTTTTGGCTGCACTGCCCAGTTTGCGGGATCTTAGTTCCCAACCAGGGATTGAACCTGGGCCCTCAGCAGTGAAAGCATGGAGTCCTAACCATTGGACCACCAGGGAATTCCCTAGATGTGTTATTTTAAGATGCATATGCACTGAACTTGGAAGTGGGAAATGAGAGCCACCATAAACCCACTGTTTGAATAGGAAAAAGTGGCCCTTTAGGCGGGTTCAGCCCATGCCTGGGCACACAGACTGGCCAGTATACGGTTATAATCAGGCTCCTGTGTACCTTCTTGTGTGTAACTGTATGCATATATTACACACATGTATCCCATATGCACACATTTTTCTTGGGCTTGCTTTCATCTCAGTGCCTTTGCACTGGTTCTCTCTACCTGCAGTGATGTTTCCCTGGATATCTGCTTGACCCACTCCCATCTCCTGTGTCTTTACTTATGTCACCTTCTCACTGAGGCTTTTCCTGACTGCCCTATGTCTCCTTCCTTGCTATATAATTTGTTTGTCTCTCCTCACTAGTATGTAAGCTCCATGAGAAATAGCCATCTTTGCCTCTTTTGTTCACTGATATATCTAAGACACTTTAGGTCCAGAAATACATTATGTTGAATGAATAGTCATCTGGGAGTATAGAAAAGAGAATGGAATATGGCATATAAAATTGCTGCACAGCGTTAAAGACCCCCTTATGTATGGTTAATTTCATCATAGGTTCCAAATTCAAAAACTGTTGCACAAAAGTTGTTGGAATGTAAATTACATAGGTACCTCATGTAGACAAGAGAACATGACATTTTTCATCATAGGTATACCTATGTACCAATTATGAATGAAATTCCAAGTAAACTACACGTTACAGAAATATATATGCTGAAGAAGTTTTTTTCTTGATAATCGATTTAAAGGGAAAATATTCCATAGTAGACATATCAGTACAGCAGAGTATACTGTGGAGACTGAGATTTTAAGGCAAGCAATATCAACATTAGAAGTTTGAGTTTCATGTTTGTCCCCTTAGTTTGTGCTGCTATAACAAAAATATATAGACTGAGTGGCTTAAACAACAGACAGTTATTCTCACAGATCTGGAGGCTAGGAAATTCAAGATCAAGGTGCTAGCAGAACGGTGTCTGGAAAGAGCCTGCTTCCTGGCTTGCAGACTGCTGTCTTCTCCCTGTATCCTCACATAACCAAGAGCAGTCATCTCTTCCCACATCCCTTCTTATAAGGGCACTAAGCTCATTCATGAGGTCTCATTACATAATTATTTCCCAAAGGCCCCACCTCCTAATACCATCACATTGGGGATTAGGCTTCAACATTTGAATGTTGTGGTGGCACAAACATTCAGTCCCTAGCACCTGCTTTTGGCTTGAGTATTTCCACTACGTTGACACCTCATTCAGGCCATCCTTGCCACTGCCAGTTATAGTATTAGGTAACATATGCCTTTAATGGGAGGAAATTTGTATTCTAAAATCTAGTTTCTTAAAGCAGGAAATTTCTAATTCTAGAAGGATGATTTCTCAGGTATGTGTTTAGTCCAGGATAAAATTTTGCCCGTAGAACACACAGTCATTGGTCTTTTGTAAATTAGGCTTATAGTAGAAGTTGGATAACAAAGTCACCCAAGACCTAGTTCACCCAGGTTGAATTACACAAGACAGTTCAGTTTCTTGTGGTGGGAGATTATAGGTCTTTTCTGCCTTTGTCCAGATGAGAAGTATAGATAAGCTTTATCTGTTTATAATATTCCATGGCTAATGAGGAGTAAAGAATAGGGCTTAACTACTGGGTCTAGTTTTAGTTTTATAGAAAATTTGGAGAAGAATGAATAGCCATCTTTTTTTCTTTTCTTCCCTGCATAGCATTTTTAGCTGTTAGATACAGGGATGTAGGAATGATAAAATTTTTTAATAGATTCATAGAAAGATAATTTGGAGAAGAATGACTAACCATCCCTATTTTTTTTTTTTTTAGGCTTACTCAATTCCAGATATGGCCGAGGATGGGTTGATCACAGAAAATTAGCTGTAAACAGCTTTCGCTGTTTTGGATATGGCCAAAAGTCTTTTGAATCTAAAATCTTAGAAGAAACCAAATTTTTCATTGATGCTATTGAAACATACAATGGTAGCCCTTTTGACTTTAAACAATTAATAACAAATGCCGTTTCAAACATAACCAATCTGATCATTTTTGGAGAACGATTCACTTACGAAGACACTGATTTTCAGCACATGATTGAGTTATTTAGTGAAAATGTGGAACTAGCCACCAACGCCGCAGTCTTCCTCTACAATGCCTTTCCATGGATTGGCATCTTACCTTTTGGAAAACATCAACAACTGTTTAGAAATGCAGCTGTGGTCTATGACTTTCTCTCCAGGCTTATTGAAAAAGCTTCCATCAACAGAAAACCTCAGTTACCTCAGCATTTTGTTGATGCTTATTTAGATGAGATGGATCAAGGTAAAAATGACCCATCATCTACTTTCTCCAAAGAAAACCTGATTTTCTCTGTGGGTGAACTCATCATTGCTGGAACTGAAACTACAACCAATGTGCTACGGTGGGCAATTCTTTTCATGGCCCTTTATCCTAACATTCAAGGTAAGGATTCTGGTGATCTCAAGGTCTGTTCTTACATTTAGGGCTCACACGTGTTTTAGAGTCTTTGGCCATGTACCAGGCATTTTATTTAGGAACTTCTGCCGTGCTATCCAAAAAGAGAAGCATTGAATATCTGTAAGGTTTTCAAAACTGTTATCTAAATTCGTATAAAAACCTCAGAGTTGTCTTATAATACCTATTGTATAAATGAGGGAAAAGGCTGAGTGACTGATTTGCCCAATCCCTTCTAGTGCTGAGCTGGGACCTGAACCCTGGTGGTGGTGGTTGTTGTTTTTCGGCTGCACTACGCAGCATGCAGGATCTTAGTTCCCCAACCAGGGATCGAACCCGCGCTTGCTGCAGTGGAAGCATGGAGTCTTAACCACTGAACCGCCAGGGAAGTCCCAACCCTGTTTTTTTTTAATTTAAGTTTTTATGCTTCACTCTTTTCCTTGCTGAGAGTGTTGTTATTCTAATTCTAGATTTGTTTAATTTTTATTTTTATTACTTATAATGTGTTTTTCACAACAAAATTACTTAGAGTGTTGGGTACTGGTTGTATAAGATACGTGGCACATATTTAAATAGAACTCCCAGATAATGAAAAATCTGAATCTGGGTGTACCCATACCTTGTTGGCTTACTACAGGTTATCTTTTGTTTTATCCTAAAGGGAAATTACTTTAGATATAATTCTAAGAAGTGCATAATAACTTGAACACTTTTTCTCTTACAGGACAAGTTCAGAAAGAGATTGATTTAATTATAGGACCCAGTGGGACACCTTCTTGGGATGACAAATGCAAAATGCCTTATACCGAGGCAGTTTTACATGAAGTTTTAAGATTCTGTAATATAGTGCCGTTAGGGATTTTCCATGCAACCTCTGAGGATGCAGTTGTACGTGGTTATTCCATTCCTAAAGGCACAACAGTAATTACAAATCTTTATTCTGTACACTTTGATGAAAAGTATTGGAGAGACCCAGAAATATTCTATCCAGACCGATTTCTGGACAGCAATGGATATTTTGCCAAGAAGGAAGCTTTTGTTCCCTTTTCCCTAGGTAAGAGAACTTTCACAGGGGCATAACTTTAGGACAAAGTATAATGATGATTTATCATGTATAACATCTTAATCTGAAGCATTCTATTGTAGAGTTAATATCCCAACTCTGAAAATAGTATTGACACTTACAGGAGAGAATGGTTTAATTAGAGCTCATTAACACCTCTTTCTACTCAAAATAAACAAGCCATAATTGAGCAGCTAGAAAGAAACTGATGAGAAGCTCTGGCTTTTTCTGAAACTTTCTTGCTTGTGGATTTTGGCTTGTAATCAAAACTTGTAGAGGTAGAAATCAGTAACAGGCAGCTTGAGAAACAGACCCAGGGACAGGAATGACATCATAACTTGAAGTGAAACTAGAATCTAGCTCTCTTGGCTCTCAATTATTATACCTCATCTCCAAAAATATTGCATCTCCTGTGAAGAAGTACACAGATCACAAGACCCATGGAAGATGGACTGGAAAAATCCTTTCACTGGGGAAGGGTGCACATGCAGTCATTTGAAATGAAATGATCTTCTCCTGGGTCAAGAGAACAAAGTGTCACACCTCAGATCTTTCATGGCATATCTCAGGCTCTGTTGCCACATTTTGCAAAGGAAGTGGAGAATAGAACTAATGAGCTTACAAAAGTGCATGACCTTACAAAAGAAGGTAAAGAAATGGGCTCTGGGAACCAAAGTGCCAATTTCTATTCTTTGCGGCTTAAGAAAATCCTTTAATAAACATAACTTCCAGGCTTCCCTGGTGGCACAGTGGTTAAGAATCCGCCTGCCAATGCAGGGGACACGGGTTCGAGCCCTGGTTCGGGAAGATCCCACATGCCGCGGAGCAACTAAGCCCATGCTCCACAACTACTGAGCGTGCGCTCGAGAGCCCGTGAGCCACAACTACTGAGTCCACGATTCACAACTACTGAAGCCTGTGGACCTAGAGCCCGTGCTTCACAACAAGAGAAGCCACCACAATGAGAAGACTGCGCACCGCAACGAAGAGGAGCCCCCGCTCTCCGCAACTAGAGAATGCCCGCGCGCAGCAATGAAGACCTGACGCAGCCAAAAATAAATAAATAAACAAATTTATTAAAAAAATAAATGAATAAAATAAACATAACTTCCTCTAAGTTTCTTTAAATTCCAGATTTCCTGAATGGTACGTATTAGACATAAATTTTGGTAAATATTGTGGATTTAGAAAAATTATCATGCCTGTTTTTTATGTTGAGGGAGAAGACATTGTCTTGGAGAACAGCTGGCTCGGATGGAAATGTTCCTGTTTTTTACAACATTGCTTCAGCGATTTCACTTGCATTTTCCAAATGAACTGGTTCCAAATCTGAAGCCCAGGTTAGGCATGACGTTGCAACCCCAGCCCTACCTCATCTGTGCAGAAAGACGCTGAACGTGCCTGAATGTTTCGTGGAACAAGGTGTTTGCCTCACCCCTGACCCTTGTTTAGACACTGTGTGTGTTTGTATAAGAATCACAGCATCATAAAAACCAAATGAACACAGATGTGTCTTTAAAAACTGTAATAATAGCATTAGCTATTATTTTTTCCAACCTTTTATGACTTATAAGGTAGAATTATCTGAGGAAAACAGAGGTACAAATGACAGTTGTTGCTTAAGATACTAAGAAGGGCCATCGATGCCCTGACTTTTCAGCCTGTTGTTGAGCACCAGGTACCCCTCATCCCTTCTTGACTCCAATTTGCTCCTGTCTGGGCTCTTTGCTTCCAAATGTCAGTGCCAGCTCATTTCTGATCAGCTATTGCCGTTAATAGATTGTCTGGTACTAGTCCAGTTTAATAGTGGACTAAAGAAGAAATTAGAACCCAAATAAATGAGTTTGGACTACAGAGGTATTTTAGACATGGTGGCAAATGATAGAATAGATAGCTATACAGTATATTTAATGTAAAACCTGCCAGTGCTTTCAAATCTTGCTTCCTACTATAGCTTCATAAGAGTTGCAGTGTCATTCTTCCTACAAATGAGGGTCCCTGTGACCCTCATAGCAGCAGTTAAGTAGATAGGAAATTACAATAAGGTATTTAAAAATGACACATAACTTTCTTTTTCTTTTTCTTTTTTTTGGGGGGCCACCGTGCAGCTTGTAGAAACTTAGTTCTCTGACCAGGGATTGAACCCAGGCCCTCTGCAGTGAAAGCACCGAGTCCTAACCACTGAACCACCAGGGAATTCCTGACACATGCCTATTCTTTGTAGGCACAGACTTTTTCCCTAGTACCATTTTTTTTCCAAAACTAGTCACAGGGCTTAAAGATTGAATCCTTTTACCTTTTAGAGGTCTCTAGGCATTTCCTTGGATTACTGTTACTTTTCTAAAAAGAATACTATTCAAATCCAAAAAACATGCTTTAGAGGCAAGGTAACTGCATAAATTGGGACACTTGAGAATGATGGGCTTCTATTAATAATTATACCATAAAATAAGTGTAAACTGTTACTGTCCTGATCAAACTGGTATGTATAGTCACCCATTTATACCTTATACCTTTTTTTAAGCAATATTTCTTCTACAGTTGTACATTAAGGGTTCATGCTCTTGTAACTTAGCTCATGAATAGTCACAGCCTCAGAGTAAATGCACATAACAATGATTTCCGTTAGGAATATGAATTTAACCTTAGTTTGACTTTATCTGTTGAATATTTTCAGGTGTATGTGTGATAAATCAGGAGTCTTTGCATCTCTGATATATTAAGATGTTTCTAGTTGCAAGGGGGAAAAGGTCCTGTGCAAATTTACAAAATAATAAAGGAGAAATTCAGAGGTAGCAAGGCAGTTTTAGGGTAGGTATGACCTAGATGCTTCATGCTGTAATCAAGATCCTGTTTCTTCACATCCCTCAAGTATGCTTTCCAAATGATATCAGCTTTATCTTAAGGCTGGCTCATGGAAGTACATGTGTTTTGCCCACGTCCTTTCAAGACAGTGAACTTGGATTGTTTTGGGGAGAGCAAGGGAGCTTTTCAGATGTTCTCCCCAAACTGTTCTTTGTGTCCCATAGGTCCTAACCAAGTTATGTGTCCATCCATTAAAAAACTATGTCTTGTGAACATGGAAGCAGCCCAAGTGCCCATTAACAGATGATTGGATTAAGAAGATGTGGTATATATACACAATGGAATATTAGTCATAAGAAAGAATGAAATTCTGCCATTTGCAGCAACATGGATGGACCTAGAGAATATTATGCTTAGTAAAAGAAGTCAGAGAAAGACAAATACTGTATGATATCACTTATATGTGGAATCTAAAAAAGAAAAAAAAAGAATGTATATGCACAACAGATGCACAGATAGAGAACACAAATTTGTGGTTACCAAAGGGGAGAGGGGAGTGAGGAGAGACAAATTAGGGGTGTGGGATTAACAAACTACTGTGTATAAAATAAATAAGTAAATAAGCAACAAAGACATACTGTATAGCACAGGGAATTATAGCCATTATCATATAGTAACTTAAAATGGAGTTATATAATGCAAAAATACTGAATCACTATGCTATACACCTAAAACTAATATAATATTGTAAATCAACTATACTTCAATTAAAAAAAAAATGTCTTGTCAGTGGGATTATCGTTCCCTTATGCCTGACTATTAGAGCCAGTGATGGAGCTGGCTTCGCTCAAAGTACATGTGTTACATAGTGTTAGTATAGTTACCTAAACAAAAATAAGGAGAGCTATGAAAAGAAGAGGAACTCTTGACTAGAAGACTAATTACAGTGTCTATCTCACTGCCCTCTGACCACTTACTAAGCCAAGCAACTTTCTAACCTACCCCCCTGACTCATGTTAATTGTACTCACTCAAGTTGTTCCTTGGTCTTTGCTCTTCCTTTGACACAGGAAATGTCCTATCCCTGGGCCTCCTACTTACTGTCATATCGCATATGTTGAAATCTACAGACTGAGGGTTCTGTGGGCTTTGGTGGTCTTACTGAGCAAAGCCATGTAAGTGACCTAGAGTAGTTATAATCAAAATTGAGGAAGCCTTATTTTGCTCTGGTATACTACCACTATTTCTTCTAGGATGATTAAGAACTCCATCAACCTACACAGAATGGAAAACATGCTACTTACTTTCTTTACCTTGCATCTAAGGAAATGTTATATTTTTCCCTAATCAAGTTAATGCCAACCTGATAAGTCATTTAAGTATGTAGATTCATAACTGGTTAATGGTAGAAGAGGTTTACTGTCACTTGATGTGCTCATTTTATAGCCAAGGAAGTAGGGGTTCAGACAGGGAAATGATTCCTCTAGTTCATAGTAGAGGCATGGCCCTCTTTCACCTCATGTATGTATATTTTTTATCCAAACTGTGTTTATTGGGATGGTTCCCCGTTCATCTTGATTCACAGTGCTTTTAGTGCTTCCATTTGAAGGAGCATCCTTTTGTAAGCCTTGCTTTTCCTCCTATGGGCTGGCAGAGACAGTAGAGCAGCCAACACACAAAACTACCGTTTGTACGTGGCTAAAGATGGTGATTTTACAACATCTTGGGCATTTCACATTCATGAAGTAAGAACTGGGGCTCTGCATCAGGCGCTTCTGCTTGTGTTTCTTCTTTTCTGAAGAGGGATGAAGGAGCTCCTTTGCGAATGCATGTTCTTGTGGGGAGGTCATCACCACTGGAAAGGCCATCTCTTAGTCTTTTTACTCACACCCAATAATTTATACTATGCTTTACAATTTATAAGGTTGTTACCATACTGTCAACTCTTGACAGTTTGGAGCCAATTAACTGGTAAAATAAAATACTGCATTTTTAGAAAAATATAAATTAACATGAATTTAGTAAGTAATCCATAATGGAAAATATTTATTTTTTGGAACTACATAGTAACAGACTATAGATCTACTGCAATGGGAATACCTTCTCTCTGATCAGTCAGTGGTGAGCTGCTAACTTAAAATGTTGGAAATTTCACTTCTGATTCAAGATGGCAACTGAGCACGCTTATTTCTTCTCTACAAATGCCATTGAAATAACCATAAGGATAGAAAAAGGGATAAAGACATTGAGAATGGGGTTGGAGGGCCCTATCAGTGAATCAGATAATTTCAAGTTCTAAAAGATGGAAGGTAAATGGGATAATATCAAAGGAAGCACAGATAAGACCATGCATAGACAAAGCCTGAGGTAGAGATGATAGCTCATTCTTCACAGGTTGGCTTTGGAGAAAACAAGTAGATAAGGAGAGGAGTAGGTAAGGAAAGCAAGAGTGGAAAGAAATCATGCTGATGCCACTGTCCCCACCCTACTTTCTCTTCCTGTTTGTGCAGCTATAGAATGTGCTCCCAGTGCTGAAGTAAAAGTCTAAATAAACTGAGTATTATGTCTGGAAGGTAGTGGGGCTCCTACATAGGGATTGCTGCCCTCGATTGGCAGCCCCCTAATTTGGTCTGATTTTGAACCTAAAGTTCTGTATCAGTGAGGGCAAGTTTCAATCAACCAAGTGATGACTGGGGAAACATCAGCAAAAGGGCTAGTGTTAAGAATTGAATATCGGGCTTCCCTGGTGGCGCAGTGGTTGAGAGTCTTCCTGCCAATGCAAGGGACACGGGTTCGAGCCCTGGTCTGGGAAGATCCCACGTGCCACGGAGCAACTGGGCCCGTGAGCCACAACTACTGAGCCTGCGTGTCTGGAGCCTGTGCTCCGCAGCGGGAGAGGCCGCGATAATGAGAGGCCTGCGCACCGCGATGAAGAGTGGTCCCCGCTTGCCGCAGCTAGAGAAAGCCCTTGCACAGAAGCGAAGACCCAACACAGCCAAAAATATAAAAATAAATTAAAAAAAACAAAAAGACCTAAAGAAGAAATACATGGGGAATATCTTTCTAGAAAAAAAAAAAAAAAAGAATTGAATATAATTGTAGAACTAAGGCTAAAACAAAGGTTGGAATAAGTGTAACAGAATAATATATAAATAGTTTACACTCTGTAGAAATAATGCATCTAATAAAAAAATGAGAGAAGAAAAGGTAGAAAGTAGAATAAACTCTCATTGCTTCTTATATAATAGGAGTCAAAGGATATAATTTAAAGCTGACAAATCAAGCAGTAGAAGTTTGAATAAATTTAAGAGTACAAAAGTAAATGATAGTAATGTTGCAGAAAATCGTGTACTGGATATGGAGGAAGAAGTACAGCTAATTTTATTATTCTTAGAAGCAGATACCACCCAAACATATTATGTAAAGGTATAAGCATAAAGATGACCACTAAATCAAAAATACAAGCCTTCCTAAAGAGCAAATAATATGAGAGAACTAAGTCCCTACATACAGTCACATAAAGAATGTAAATAGGCTTTTTTACCTATTAATATACAAACGTATTCAGATTGAATCACAGACAAAACCCAATGATATAGTATGTTGTATATGAGGGACATCTAAAACAGATTAAAAGTTAAGGATATAAGGATGGGCCAAGGCATGCCAGGAAAACACAAGTAAAAAGAAAGCATGAATCATGATCTTAATAAAGCAAGGTAGAATTCAAGGCAGAAAGCATAAGCAAGACAAAGAAATGCGCTCTATAATCCTAAAGACTCTAATTCTTGAGGAGTTATAATAATTATGAATAGCTATTGCACCAAATAATAGCATCTTTCATGAGGCAAAAATGGCAAGAGCTACAAGGAAAAATGTGTAGCAGTACATTAATACTAAGAAACTAATTCACTTCTCTTAGCCTAAGACAAATGAAATGGACAAAAAAAAAAAAAAAGGATAAAGAAGACCTATACTAGGAATTCCCTGGCGGTTCAGTGATTAGGACTCTGTGCTTCCACTGCAGGGGGCATGGGTTCAATCCCTGGTTGGGGACCTAAAATCCTGCATGCCCTGTGGCACGGCCAAGAAAAAAAAAAGACCTATACTACATAATCAGTAAGGCAGAGCTGACGAATATACATCAAATTTTATACTTGATAATAGAATATGCCATTTTTATAAGTGCCATGTAATGTTCATGAAAATTGACCATGTAATGGACCAAAAGTGAACTTTGAAAAATTCCGGAAGTATAAATATTACAGATTTCATTATCTCAACATAATACAATAGAATGGGTATTAATAACAAAATAACAAAACCAGAAACCAAAATTGCCTTTGTATCTTGAAATTAAAACTGTTAAATAATCTTTAGGCAAAGGAAAAATACAAACGATGATTGCAGAATTTCTAGAAAACAATGATAAAAACTCAACATCAGAATCTGGAATACAGATACAGTTGTCTTCAGAAGAAAACTCATAGGCCTGTGTACTTATTTTGATGAAAAAATTAAATCTTGCGAATGAATTAAACATGCTATTTTTTAAAATAAATTTATTTATTTATTTTTGGCTGAGTTGGGTGTTTTTTGCTGCGCGCAGGCTTTCTCTAGTTGCAGCGAGCGGGGGCTACTCTTCCTTGTGGTGGGCATGCTTCTCATTGCAGTGGCTTCTCGTTGCGGAGCACAGGCTCTAGGTGCGCAGGCTTCAGTAGTTGTGGCTCATGGGCTCTAGAGCACAGGCTCAGTAGTTGTGGTGCACGGGCTTAGTTGCTCCGCGGCATGTGGGATCTTCCCGAACCAGGGCTCGAACCCGTGTCCCCTGCATTGGCAGGCAGATTCTTAACCACTGCACCTCCAGGGAAGTCCCTATTATTTTTTCTTTTTAATTGGAAAAATAGCAAACCAAAGGGAAGTAGAAGGAAGAAATTACAAATTTTTGACAAGCAGGAATTAATGAGCTAGACAATAGAAAAATAAAACCAATAGGTTGTATCCTTTTTTAAAAAATCAGTACTGTATCAAGGGTCAGCAATTTTATACCTCACAGGCGAAATTTGGCCCACCATCTGTTTTGTATGGCCTACAAGCTAAGAATGGTTTTTACATTTTTAAATGGTTAAAAAAAATCAAAAGAATATTTTGTGACAAATGGAAATTTTCTGCATTTCAAATTTAGTGTTCATAAAATTGTATCAAAATACAGAAACACTATTTTTTGTTTCTTTTTAAAATTAATTAATTTATTTATTTTGGCTGCACCAGGTCTTAATTGAGGCACTTGGGATCTTCATTGCAGCATGTTTAGTTGTGGCATGCGAACTCTTAGTGTGGCATGCACGTGGGATCTAGTTCCCCGACCAGGGATCGAACCCTGGGCCCCCTGCATTGGGAGCATGGAGTCTTACCCACTGGACCACCAGGGAAGTCCCGTCGTGTTTAAAATATATTGCTTACAGCCGTTTTTGTGCTATGATGGCACAGTTGAATATAGTTGAGGAGTTGTGACAGAGACCATGTGGCATTCTCATCACCTGGCACGCTGCTTGGCACACTACAAACCAGTGATGCAGTTATAACTTGACAGCATTTCTAGTGCCATGCATATCTCCATTTAGCAACATTTTATTTAATCTTTAAATTTTTTTTTTTTTGGCTGTGCCACAGGGCTTGAGGGATCTTATTAGTTCCCCGACCAAGGATTGAACCAGGGCTATGACAGTGAAAGTGCCAAGTCCTAACCACTGGGCCGCCAGGGAACTCCCTAAATATTAATTTTAATTTAGTTTTTTATTACCAGTTCATATTCATCACATCAAAGAAAAACGAAAAGAGAAAAGTGAACTTTGAAAGTCAAGCTTTTAAGGCACAGTGGAGTGTGGATTATTTTGCTACCAAATTAGGTGGGAAAGCATTATGTTTATTGTGGAATGTCACAGTAGCTCTACAATAGGCTTTGGTACTACCAGACTAAGCAGTCAACATAATGTTCTTAACATAGGAAAGCAACAGTCAGAAAAATTAGAAATTTTAATATGGAATATATTGTGGTAGCAGAATTTCTTCACAAAAAATGAAAATGAAGCTGCAACCAAAGTAAGTTTCTGAGTGCCTCATTCATTATCCAAGCAAGGAAAGCCATTTACTAATTGTGAATTAATTGTCTTTAATTGCAGTAGCCAAAGAACTGTGTCCAGAGAAAAACTTATTTAAGACTTATAGTCTTGCAGTGAGAACAGGTGCTCAGCGTTGATATTGGGAGCAATGTTAAATAAGTTAGTTAAAAAACAAGGCAGAAGATTGAGTGGTCTTCCTTCTCTCTCAGTGAGTAAATAGATATTACCAATACTGTTCAGTTGTTTATTCAAAGAGTCAATGCCAAGTTTGAAAATTTAGCCTTTGTGAATAGTCTGCCTGTAACAACTACGGGAGAGGTTATTTTCAAAGATGATGAGAAAACACTGATTCAGCACAACCTAAGATGGAATCTGCTAAGATGTGTTACAATTGATAGTAAAAATATATGTGGAACATTAAAAGGCATAGTTGGACAAATTGTATTATCAGCAGGTACTTTGCAGAAAGTGCTTGAATCTATCGTGTTATAAAACCAGTAGTGTCAACAGTGAACTTCATTTATTCTTATGGACTTAACCGTCATCAGTTTTGTGAATTTTTGTCAGAAATAGGAGCTGAATATCCTGACCTGCTCTACCACACTTCAATGATTTAGCAGTGATAACACTTTATTGCAGTTTTTTTGAGCTCAGGGCCAAGATTGAAATATTTCTGAATGAGAAGAACCACCCTCAACTACTGTTATCAAGTACTGAATGACTGGACATTAGCCTTTACAGCAGACTTGATGGTTCGTAATGAGCTTACCCTAAAATTATAAGATAAAACAGTGCTTTTATGGGAAACATAATGAGGTGAAGTCATTTCAACAACAACCAAACATTTTCTATACTTCTTGTGCTGTCAACAGTTAAAACAAGAAGTTAGGCCTCCATTCCCATGCAGCCTTTCAGCAGATAAATTTTGTGAGCTCAAACTAAAGTTCCAGAAGCTCTTTTTTGGACCTCGATGCAAATGCAAAAAAAAATCCTTATTTCAAAATTTATTTAACTGTGCAGTTGAGGAGCTTCCACCTAACCTTCAATTGCAAGTGTTTAGTCTACAAAGTAATGACATGCTAAAAGGCAAATATCAGAGAATTTAATAGAATTCTATAAATGCCTTCCCAGTGATTAATATACTTAATTAAAATCAGATGCTCATGGATTGATATCAGTATTTGGCAGTACCCATCTGTGTAAAAAGGCACTTTCAAATATGAAACATGTAAATCTCATTACAGATCAGCATTAACAGATGAACATTTGTAATGTTTTGAATGACAGGAAACACACACTTTGAACCCCAATTAAGCAAAATTTTATCTCCTAAAAAAGAATTCCCTTTTTCTCATTAGTGGATCAATATTACTTTTTTTAAAAAAGTACTTAATATAGTATTACTATATTATGAATGTCATCAATAAAAATCCTGTAGAAAATTTTTTCTCTTTTATATAAGTACGTACATAATGTGCTTGGTCTGCAAAGCCTAAAATATTTACTATCAGCCCCTGTACAAAAATGTTTGCTGATTTTGGAGTTAGAAAAACTAGTAGCTAGGGGAGACAGCATAAATACTCAAAATACAAAATAACAAAAGAGAATAATCCAGAAATAGAATTTTAATAATATAAGAAATTGATTTATACAATTAAATGTAAAGAAGTTTGAAGACCTGAAATGGATAATCTCTATGAAAATATAATTTACCAAAGATGACCCTAGAAGCAAAGTCTTGACAGACCAGATTTCATTAAAAGAAAGCTGCCAAAGATGTGACCCTCAGAAAACTATTTGAGCTGTTCTAGAGCATAGAAACAAAAGGAAAATTTTGAATGCTATTTTAGAATCAAAACAACAGCAAACTTATGGATATCAATTTAAAAGTCCTAAATAAATTATTAAGAAAAGATCGAACACTACGTTTAAAAATTAATACATTACGATCAAGTAGAGTTTATTCCAGGAATATGTGAATGGTTCAATATTAGAAAACAATCATTTACAGAGAAAATTCAAATGGACAAGCTCATAGATGTTAAAAAGGCATTGGACAAAATTCAACATTTAATAAAATACAAATTGATAGAATGAATACATGCATATATACATATATACACCTCTAAAACATACAATGTGTACATATGCAAATATGTGTATATATAATGTGTATTATATATACACATTCCAAAACTGATGTGAAAATATTGGAGGTATTCCCTTAAAGTTAAGAACAAGAAAATGAGTCCACTTTCACCATACTGTTTTCTCGTATTAAAGGTATTAGCTAGCACAATGACAACATTAGATTGCAAGACTTGAAAAGAGTAAAACTTTTTATTTGCAGAAAATATGACTATATTCCCGTACAGCCCTTGAGAATAAATAGTAAGATAATTTAATAAAGTAATAGGATATAAAATTAAAATACAAAAAATCAATAGCTATTATATGTACAGCAAACATTAGTAGATACATGGAAGAGAAAGTACCTTTTTACAATATCAATAGAAATAGATGAGTGGGGAAAACATTAAAACATTCTTGAAGGAGCTGTAGAGGAGGAAGAAATTTTCCTCTACATTTCTAAGTTCCTCTGGCTGATCTAAGAATTTAATTGACATTAGAGATTAACAGAAAATCAAACAAAAATTAAATAACGTGTATACATGGGAGAGACCCAGGAAAACTGAGTAACCAAAATGGCTAAAGCCCTCACCTTAAAAACCATTCTCAGCTAAAGACAAAAGAGGATGATCAGGGGCTTCCCTGGTGGCGCAGTGGTTAAGAATCCACCTGCCAATGCAGGGGACACGGGTTTGATCACTGGTCGGGGAGGATCCCACATGCCATGGAACAACTAAGCCCGTGCACCAGGACTACTGAGCCTGCGCTCTAGAGCCCATGAGGCACAACTACTGAGCCCATGTGCCACAACTACAGAAGCCCACGCACCTAGAGCCTGTGCTCCACAACAAGAGAAGCCACTGCAATGAGAAGCCCACGCACCGCAACCAAGAGTAGCCCCCACTCGCCGCAACCAGAGAAAAGCCTGTGCAGCAATGAAGACCCAACGCAGCCAAAAATAAAAATAAATAAAATAAAAATAAATAAATTTATTAAAAAAAAAAAGAGGATGATCAAGGTGGGGAGAGTCAGTTCTGGGAGGTTACCAAGAAAAGCACAGTAAACAAGGGTGATTGTGTTGCAGATCTAAGATTTCTCCATTGATAATAGTTTCTAGAGCTTTTTTCATCCTCCTCTTCCTAGTACAGAGAGGGAGACACCCTTACAATTGGCGTTTTCCCTTACAAATGTAAATGTCACTGGGGTTTCAGAGTTTTTCCCAAGTCTGCCTTTTCTCAGAAAATAACCAGCCTAGGGCTTCCCTCGTGGCGCACTGATTGAGAGTCTGCCTGCCAATGCAGGGGACACGGGTTCAAGCCCTGGTCTGGGAAGATCCCACATGCCGCGGAGCAACCGGGCCCGTGAGCCACAACTACTGAGCCTGCGCGTCTGGAGCCTGTGCTCCGCAACAAGAGAGGCCGCGATAGTGACAGGCCCGCGCACTGCGATGAAGAGTGGCCCCTGCTTGCCGCAACTAGAGAACGCCCTCGCACAGAAACGAAGACCCAACACAGCCATAAATAAATAAATTAAAAAAAAAAAAGCAAACCTTAAAAAAAAAAAAGCAAACCTTAAAAAAAAAAAAATAGAAAATAACCAGCCTAAAACAATATGCCGTAGAGACGTATTTTAGGGTGGCAAATTCTGCTCCCCTACAGAGCCAAAAGGAGACTTTGACAAATGGATAGATATGTTCTTGGATAAGAAGACAACACAAAGATGTTGGTTCTCCCTTGGCTAAGGTATGAATTTAATGAGATCAGGTATTTTTTCCCCATAAAACCAGACAAGCTGTTTCTAAAATTTACATGAAAAGTAAAAGAATAGCCACAAACAAATAGCTGTATGGGGGTTTTAGCCCCATCAGGTATTGAAATATACTATAGAATTTGAATAATTAAAATATTGTAATAATGGCATGAATAGACCGACAAATAGAATTGAAAAGAAAGTCAAATAAATTCAAATACATAGAAAACATCAAGTCAGTGGAACAAAGATGGACTTTTTAATAAATGGTATTGGGAATACTTTTCAGTCATTTGGAAACCAGTTAAAAATTTGAACCCGTATCTCATAGCATATGCCTTGATATACTACTGTCGACTGAAAAAAAATGCACAACTAAAAATTGAGTATTATGCTTTATTTAAGGACATTATGAGGATTTAAGCCTGGGATACATCCTCTCAGAAATAAGGGAGGAGTCAGGATATATAGGAGTTTTTGCAAAAAAAAAAAGAAAAGGTAGTCGAACATCAAAATATCAATATTACTGCTAATTAAGGAAAAACCAGACATCCCAAGTTAATGAATTTAGCACTTTTCTGTGTATGAGAAGATGCAACAGTCTGGGCTTATTTAAATTCTTCCTTTGACATGCACGTTAACTATCTATGGCCAGTATCCTGTTTTCTCTCCATCCTGAACCCCCTCAGGGTGTGCTGTGTAGGTGGGGGGAAGCTGCTGCAGTGGCTGAAGGTTGAATGGCTGCAATGTCCTTTGTTTACATTTTTTTTTTAATTTTTGAGTTTTATTTTATTTTTTTATACAGCAGGTTCTTATTAGTTACCCATTTTATACATGTTAGCGAATATATGTCAATCCCAATCTCCCAATTCATCCCACCCCCCCACCCTCCCCACCACTTTCCCCGCTTGATGTCCATACGCTTGTTCTCTACATCTGTGTCTGTTTCTGCCCTGCAAACTGGTTCACCTGTACCATTTTTCTAGGTTCGACATATATGCATTAATATACGATATTTGTTTTTCTCTTTCTGACTTACCTCATTCTGTATGACAGTCTCTAGATCCATCCACGTCTCTACAAATGACCCAATTTTGTTCCTTTTTATGGCTGAGTAATATTCCATTGTATATATGTACCACAACTTCCTTATCCACTCATCTGTCGATGGGCATTTAGGTTGCTTCCATGACCTGGCTATTGTAAATAGTGCTGCAATGAACATTAGGGTGCATGTGTCTTTTTGAATTATGGTTTTCTCTGGGTATATGCCCAGTAGTGGGATTGCTGGGTCATATGGTAATTCTATTTTTAGTTTTTTAAGGAACCTCCATACTATTCTCCATAGTGGCTGTATCAATTTACATTCCCACCAACAGTGCAAGAGGGTTCCCTTTTCTCCACACCCTCTCCAGCATTTGTTGCTTGTAGATTTTCTGATGATGCCCATTCGAACTGGTGGGAGGTGATACCTCATTGTAGTTTTGATTTGCATTTCTCTAATAATTAGTGATGTTGAGCAGCTTTTCATGTGCTTCTTGGCCATCTATATGTCTTCTTTGGAGAAATGTCTATTTAGGTCTTCTGCCCATTTTTGGATTGGGCTGTTTGTTTTTTTAATATTGAGCTGCATGAGCTGCTTGTATATTTTGGAGATTAATCCTTTGTCCACTGATTCGTTTGCAAATATTTTCTCCCATTCTGAGGGTTGTCTTTTCATCTTGTTTGTAGTTTCCTTTGCTTTGCAAAAGCTTTTAAGTTTCATTAGGTCCCATTTGTTTATTTTTGTTTTTATTTCCATTACTCTAGGAGGTGGATCAAAAAATGTCTTGCTGTGATTTATGTCAAAGAGTGTTCTGCCTATGTTTTCCTCTAAGAGTTTTATAGTGTCTGTTGTTACATTTAGGTCTCTAATCCATTTTGAGTTTATTTTTGTGTATGGTGTTAGGGAGTGTTCTAATTTCATTCTTTTACATGTAGCTGTCCAGTTTTCCAAGCACCACTTATTGAAGAGACTGTCTTTTCTCCATTGTATATCCTTGCCTCCTTTATTATAGATTAGTTGACCTTAGGTGCGTGGATTTATCTCTGGGCTTTCTATCCTGTTCCATTGATCTATATTTCTGTTTTTGTGCCAGTACCATATTGTCTTGATTACTGTAGCTTTGTAGTATAGTCTGAAGTCAGGGAGTCTGATTCCTCCAGCTCCGTTTTTTTACCCTCAAGACTGCTTTGGCTATTCAGGGTCTTTTGTGTCTCCATACAAATTTTAAGATTCTTTGTTTACATGCTGTAAACTCTTTTTTTGTTTTGTTTAATATGATTTATCCTGGAGATCTCTCTATATCGCTACATAGAAAACTTCCTTATTCTTTATATAGCTGTACAATATTCTATTGCAGGATATACTATAGAAACATAAAACACAACATAACAACATAAATCCTCTACAAGGCAAACAACACTATAAGTGGAAACAAGCTGGGAAGAAATATGCAAATCTTATTGCAAACAAATGGCTAATCTCCGTAATACAAGAACACAGGAGAAAAAGTTTTAATAATGCATTAGAAAACATTGGTCAAAAGTCCAGTTATGACAGTTCACATAACATACACCACACTGTAAACATCTAAAAAGATAACTAAACCAAACCTTAATCAAAAAAAGAAATGCACATGTAAACTTTACTAAGATAACATATCTCATCTACTGTATTGGCAAAAATCCTAGAACTTGACTGTAATCACTATTGAGAAGGTTGTGCTGAAACATGCACTTTCATACATGGGTGATGAAAGTACAAATTTACACCATTTCCTATGGAAGGGAATTTGGCATTATCTATCAAATAATAGATGTATTCACCTTTTGACTGAACAATTCTAATTCTTAGGAATCTCTCCTGCAGATACACTTGAACACTTATGAAGAGACATAAGTGCCAGGTTATTATTCATTGATGTGTTATTTCTAATAGGAAAACAAAACAAAAAAGTCAATGTAACAATACATATCTATCAATAGAGGAATAGTATATCCTGCCATAGAATATTTTACAGCTTTCTAAAGAGTCAGGAAGTTTTCTATGTAGCGATATGGAGAGATCTCCAGGATAAATCACTCTAAAATAACAAAACAAAAACAAGGAAAAGCAACGTACAGCATGTGATAGCCAGCCTCCAAAAATACCCTCAGTGATCCTCACCTGGTACACACAACCTTGTTAATCACAGCTAGTTTGTATAATGAATAGAATGCAATCAAAGTGGTGGTGCGTGAATTCTAAGGCTTGTCTAAAAGCGTTGCAGCTTTTCACCTTGGTCTCTCTGACTGGGGAAACCTGTCACCATGCCATGATGACACTCAAGGAGTCCTGTGGAGAGGCCCACATGGAGAGAAAGTGAGGCCTCCCACCAATTGCCCGGATCAACTTGCCAACCATGTGAGTGAGCCACCTTGGAAGTAGATTCTTCTCAAACCTTAAGATGACTGCAGACCCAGCTAGCATCGGATTGTGATCTCATGAGAGAGATCCTGAGCTAGAACTGCTCAGACAAACCATTTCTAAATTCCTGACTCATAAAAATTCACAATAAATATATTTGGTCTTCATCCACAGTTCCTGGCTCACAGTTCCCAAACCCTTGGGAGTTTCCTAAACTGTAAGACCAATGGAGCATGTTTTGTTACAGTATTTTGTCTCTTGTCCTCAATTCCTGAAAAAATGCTTCAGAGCCACAGAAGTGAAATGGGTGCCTTGTTATTCGTAAAAAGCCTCTTTCCACAGCAGTTGGGTTTTTGTTAATGAGGTGATTTTGGAAAGTAAGCAAGGCTGGGGGCCGGTTATCAGGGGAACCACCTTGATTAGAGGGTTGGAACTTTCAGCCCCACTCCCTGATTACCCAGGAGGAGGAGAAAGGTTCTGGAGGTTGAATTAATCACCAATGCCTAAGGATTTAATCAACCATGCCTGTGTAGTGAAGCCACTATTAAAATCCAAAAGGAGGGGTTTCAGAGAGCTTCCAGGTTGGTGAAGCAGAATGCCTCTACATGCCACCGTGCTGGGCTCCAGACTCCAAGAGGACTGAAGTTTCTTTGTTCTCAACCTCACCCTATGAATCTCTTCGTCTGGCTGTTGATTCCTGTGCTTTAATATCCTCGGTAATAAACCACTCATCTGGTGAGTAAATTGATTTTCTAAATTCTGTGAGCTGGTTTAGCAAATTAATTGAACCCAAAGAGAGGGTTGCGGGAGCCTCTGATTTATAGCCAGTTGGTCAGAAGATCAGGTAACAACATGGACTTGAGGCTGGCATTTGAGTGGGGGCTGTCTTGTGGGACTGAGCCCTTAACTTGTGGAATCTGATGCTATCTCTGGGTAAATAGTGTCAGAATAGAGTTGAATTGTAGGACACCCAGTTGCTGTGGGAGAATTGCTCGTTGGTGATGTGGGGGAAATCACACTCCCACGTAGGAATTGGTTCTAGAATATTTAGGTTTAATTTAAAAAATAAAAGTTAACATTTTTAAAAAATCTAAATTTCTTGTAAAATCCATATTTTCAGCGTTTCTTTTTAAAAAATGTGACATTCCATAATGCTGGGCTGGCCTTTTGACTAGCAAAAAACAATTAGAGCTGAGTTGTGGCTTTTTACATGATATATACATGTGTACTACACGAAGTCCACATTAATTTGAATGTTCTATGTGGTCTTGTAGGTATTTAAATATGTGGCCCCCACTTTAAACATTGAAAGAAAGCTTTCACTTGGGTTCCCCTGTGAGTCTTTGCTTCTCCAGGCTAAAATATCATAGGTTCTTTTTTTTAATTTATTTCTCTTTTTGTTTCCTTAATTTTGGTCTTGAAAGGAATTCCATCAAATGCTTGCAGAATATTCACCCTCAGGTAACCAGTAAATTTGTCTTTGGGGAGCCGCTTAGGGAATCAGACCCTGGCTTCAGGTTATCAGAGAGTCAGGAAACCTGCGTTCTAGTCTTAGCCTTGAAGCTGTTCCACTCCTTGCCATGCAAAATCCGGTCCATGGGCCAGCAGCATTACCTGGGAGCTGATTAGTAATGCAGAATCTTGGGCCCACCTAGATTTGTGAATCAGCATCTATGCCTTAAGATCCCCAGGTGATTCATATGCATATAAAAGTTTGAAAAGCACTGATCTAGATGATAAGCTCAAGGAAGGCAGGGTTTTTTCTGTCTTCTTCTTTATTATTTTATATCCACAGGACCTATCTAAAGTTTAGCACATGATGGCTGCAAAATCCATGAACCTTTCTCTGACGTTGAGCATGTCCAAACTTCTAGGGACTTTGTAAACTTCCAGGGACTTAATTGTAAAGTGGTGTAGGGAGAGAGGTGGTGAGTGGAGATGGGGTCAACCTTCAATGGTTGAAAAACTGACGTGAACATTAGAATCACAGGTGGTGGTGGTTTTTATATGGTTGTCTTTGACCTACTAAGTCAAAAGCTCTGAAGATGGGTCATAGGATTTGTATGTTTTAAAATTTCCCTTTATGTTCAATAATGTTTATTATAATAGCATATATTAAAAAATCTTTAAACGCCCCTCAAGAGGAAATGGATAAGTACAATGTAATACAATTCAGAAATTTAAATGAATGAAATAGAGCTACACATGTAAACATGATTAAGCCTAAAAAATTTTTTGCAAGAACAAACTTGCAGAGGAGGTGTGAAGTATGGTGCTGTTTATTTAAAGTTTAAAAAGTGCGTATGTTTGTAATAGAAACATGCTTATGTAGTAAAAGTGTAAAGTCCTAGATGGGAAAAATAAACACCAAGTTCGGGGTAGTTATCATACGTACTTTATCTGATTTTGCTCTTATCACTCTTCTCTGGAATTTTAATTTACCAATGTTCCATTTATTTTATCTGGCTATTTCAGAATGGGGTGGATGCAGACAGTATATTCTGAGGAATGCAATTTATGACACCCTTTGCCTTTTTTTTTTCTTTTTCTTAACCAGAGAAACATAGGTAATTGACAACAGCTTCCAGGGCTGTTATCATTAGAGGGCTTATTAAACCAGCCCTTCTCCATTTATCCTTTTCCAAAAGCAGTTATTTGAACTTAAATGCAGTGAATCATACTAACTCTTCTGGTGGCGGATATTTTATATCTTTTTGGATCTTCTTTGTCTTCATTTAGGCTGATAGTATTGAAACGGCTATTAAGGGAAAATAGACTGAGACAAAGTGTTAGCAACCGGATTGCATTTACACTGTCTTCCTGATGACGTTTAACTGTGAATATCCTCTTTAAAAGCTTTCCTTTAAAAACAAGCAGGGAGCCCCCAGCAGGGAATTTTGACTATGGTTGAAGACTCAAGAGAATTAAAGTGTGCCTGGGACCCTGAACTTGGGGATCATTTCTAAGCTAAAATTGGTGACAGCAGAATTTGATGCTGTTCTCTGAAAATGCAGTAGAAATTTGTATTATTGATAGTATATGACAATAGTGCTAAACTTTCTATTTTGAAAAATATAATTCTTTTTCTCAATTCTTTGGGATTTCCCATTAGACGATAATATCATCTATAAATAATGACCATTTTGTTTCTTCCTTTCCAATTATTATGGCTTTTATTTCTTACCACTCTGGTTAGAACCTCCAGTAGCGTGTTGATGAAAAGTAATAATAGTGAGCATTCTTGTCTGTTTAAGGGAATGACTAACATTTCATTGTTAAATATGTCATTGACTGTTATTTCTTTTGTGCATACCCCACAAACTTAAGTTCCCTTATATTCTAGGTTTATCTCTTTTTTTCCCTCCCATGCATCCATCCTTCTTTCATTCCTCTTTTGTTTCTTAAATGATGAGTGACTTTTATTACTTTTTGCATCTATTGAGATAATAATTCTTTTTTTCTCCTTTAATTGGTTAATGTGTTTAATTACATTAATCAAAAAAAATTTTTTGGGGGTGTGCCATGTGGCTTATGAGAGCTGAGTTCTCTGACCAGGGATTGAACCCGGGCCCAGGGCAGTGAAAGCACTGAGTCCTAACCACTGGACCACCAGGGAATTTCCCATTATTCAATTTCTAATGTTAATACTCCCTTGCATAACTGCCCTCTTGGCCTAATTACCAACCAAAGGCCCCACCTCCAAACACTGTCACATTGGGGATTAGGTTTCAACATATGAACTTGGGGGAACACAAAAATTTGACCCATTGCAATGACCTTTTAAGTCCAATATCTCTACTATCTGATAGTGTGGTTCTTAATCTTGGTTTCTTAGTTTACTAGTTCAAATTCTTGAGGAGGAATGTGGTGGACTAAGCTTAGTCTATGGGTTGGAACTTGGGTTCCGTGTAAATTCTTGGATCAATCAACTCTGGCCTGAGGGGTGGGTCATGTGCTTCCAACAAGGTGGTCTAAACCACATGGAGACAGAACTTTTCCCAGAAAGGAAAGGTAGGCCATCAAACCTATCTTCTACCTCCCATTCAATCCTTAAACTGTCTAGTGTTGTCTTCAGAAGGTTAAGGCGTTGCAGGTATTACTGTCTACCTTTGTCCTGCCAAGCTCAATTGTAGGTGTGGGCGGGACCTTCACAGGCAAGCTCAGTCCCGCCCATTTCTGGAATCAATGTACACAGTGTTAGCAGTACGTTGAGGAGTGTCCTATGTCTGCCAGCAGTTGGAGTCTAGAAATTAGTCATAAGCAAAAAGTGTCTGTGTCTACCATGCTGGTCTCCCCTCACCACTTACTAAGTTTTTTTTATAGATATAATTGATATATTAATTAGTTTCACGTGTACAACATAATCATTAGATATTTGTATATAGTGCAAAATGATCACCACAATAAGTCTAGTTAACATCAACCAGGGGAATGGCCACAGTCTAATTCTCTTTCCTTCCAGAAGTCTCCTCTTTGCATACTGCGACTTATATGGTCGCCAATGACCACATGAACCTGAACTTGAGCATATTGACAAGGGGATCTTGTCAGTGCCACCTCTGTGGCATCTGAGCTATAGCTCCAGTGAGTGTCCGCCATGTGCGCATATTTCTCTCTGCTGCTGGGCTGTACACAACTTGCAGAAGAAACATGGGATTCACCTTGTTTGTGTTGAAAATAAATATTGAATGAGGGAATTAATAATGGATAAACAATGCTGAGCAGCATCCCTCTTGATGGAAAAGTTTATGGACATGGAAAATGTTCCCTGATCAATGAATCCTCAGAGTCGTGGTTCCCAGGAAGGCACCAGTGCCAGGTGGTATCAGTCATCTTAATCTCAGCTGAGCCCAGAGCAAGGGTTTGGAACGGAACTTCTCTCTTAAACTGAGTAGGAATAAGGCTCCAAGGAATCCTTTCAAACACTAGGGCAGAGCAGGGGTGAGGGTGTGAAGGGGTGGGAAGAAGGGGAGGAGGAAGAAGGATGTAGGAAGTCAACAGGGAAGAGGGGGACCCCCACCCCCCAATCACCTCCCCTGGGGCCCTTTCTAATTGGAAATCCCACCCTGGAGCCTGGAGCCTGGGTTCAGTACGGCTCTTGGCTGCATCTCTCACCAGGAGTGGTTAGTTTACAAGAAGGATTTGAAGCCTTCAGTGTCTCTCACTTAATACAGCAGCTGCTGTGACACGCGCTCCATTTGGGCAGCTCATTTCTGCTCCTGCACCCCGTTAGAGGCAGCCCTTGCTCACCTCCATTTGTCTAAGGAGACTGGGTTCCTTGGTGGGGGAAGGGGGACCATTTACTGTAAATTATTCCATTAGAATCAGGAGTAAGAGTGGTTTCTGCCATTGTCTGACAGGCTAATCCCAGGGCAGCTAGAGATGTCTGTGAAGGTTGTTTGTTTTTTTTCCGGCTGCACCATGGGGCTTGCGGGATTCCCCACCAGGGATCCAACCCCTGCCGCCTGCAGTGGAAAGGCAGCCACTGGACCACCAGGGATCCAACCCCTGCCGCCTGCAGTGGAAAGGCAGCCACTGGACCACCGGGGAATTCCCGGCTGTGAATGTTTAACCTGCAGAATCCATTAGGGCTGTCAACAGGGAGGGGACAGCAAATATAGGGGAAAGCAGTTAAGGGGCGTGGCCTGACTTGGAGCTTCAGCAGCAGCCCTAGGACAGGGAGGAGGCACCTGAGGAGTAGGTGATGGAGGATACGGAGTGGGGAGCAGAGTAAGGCAGATTTGGTGGCCCTCATTCATGCCTGCCCCTCAGGGACTTCTAATACATTGGTTCTCAACCTTGGATGCTCACTGGAATCTCATGGGACTTTTGCAAGATGCTGATACCCAACTTCCACCCTCTTTTCCACATTCTGATTAGATTGGTCTGGTTTGCAGCCTGCGCATCAGGTTTAGGAAGCTTCCCAGGTGAAGAGGCTGTGAAAGGAAATGGAGATATCTTATCATTTCATAGTGGACAGCTCGAAGGACCCCTCCAGAACATCAGGTGAAGAAACAGGCCAAGAGAGAAAGGTCACCTATCCAGATTAATGGCAAAGAAAGGGCCATAACTGTTATCTCTTGAGTTCCTAAACCAATTAATTTTCCCATTTGTACTCTTCTTTCACTTTCTAGTCATGTGGTCTTTGTCAAGTCTTATTTTTCTCACCTCTGAAATGGGTATTGTCACCTAATTTACTTACTTCCCATTAGTATTTCTTTTTTTTTTTTTGAATTTAATTTTATTTATTTTTTTATACAGCAGGTTCTTATTAGTCATCAATTTTCTACACATCAGTGTATACATGTCAGTCCCAATCTCCCAATTCATCATACCACCACCACTACCCCCCACTGCTTTCCCCCCCTTAGTGTCCATACGTTCTCTACATCTGTGTCTCAATTTCTGTCCTGCAAACCGGTTCATCTGTACCATTTTTCTAACTTCTACATATATGTGTTAATATAGGATATTTGTTTTTCTCTTTCTGACTTACTTCACTCTGTATGACAGTCTCTAGATCCATCCATGTCTCTACAAATGACCCAATTTTGTTCCTTTATATGGCTGAGTAATATTCCATTGTATATATGTACCACAACTTCCTTATCCATTCTTCTGTCAATGGGCATTTAGGTTGCTTCCATGACCTGGCTATTGTAAATTGTGCTGCAATGAACATTGGGGTGCATGTGTCTTTTTGAACTATGGTTTTCTCTGGGTATATGCCCAGTAGTGGGATTGCTGGGTCATATGGTAATTCTATTTTTAGTTTTATAAGGAACCTCCATACTGTTCTCCATAGTGGCTGTATCAATTTACATTCCCACCAACAGTGCAAGAGGGTTCCCTTTTCTCCACACCCTCTCCAGCATTTGTTGTTTGTAGATTTTCTGATGATGCCCATTTAAACTGGTGTGAGGTGATGACTCATTGTAGTTTTGGTTTGCATTTCTCTAATAATTAGAGATGTTGAGCAGCTTTTCATGTGCTTCTTGGCCATCTGTATGTCTTCCTTGGAGAGATGTCTACTTAGGTCTTCTGCCCATTTTTGAATTGGGTAGGTTGTTTCTTTAATATCGAGCTGCATGAGCTGTTTATATATTTTGGAGATTAATCCTTTGTCCATTGATTCATTTGCAAATATTTTCTCCCATTCTGAGGGTTGTCTTTTTGTCTTGTTTATGGTTTCCTTTGCTGTGCAAAAGCTTTTAAGTTTCATTAGGTCCCATTTGTTTATTTTTGTTTTTATTTCCATTACTCTAGGAGGTGGATCAAAAATATCTTGCTGTGATTTATGTCAAAGAGTGTTCTTTCTATGTTTTCCTCTAAGAGTTTTATAGTGTCCGGTCTTACATTTAGGTCTCAAATCCATTTTGAGTTTATTTTTGTGTATGGTGTTAGGGAGTGTTCTAATTTCATTCTTTTACATGTAGCTGTCCAGTTTTCCCAGCACCACTTATTGAAGAGCACCATTTATTGGAGAGTTTTTTCTCCATTGTATATCCTTGCCTCCTTTGTCATAGATTAATTGACCATAGGTGTGTGGGTTTATCTCTGGGCTTTCTATCTTGTTCCATTGATCTATCTTTCTGTTTTTGTGCCAGTACCATATTGTCTTGATTACTGTAGCTTTGTAGTATAGTCTGAAGTCAGGGAGTCTGATTCCTCCAGCTCCATTTTTTTCCCTCAAGACTGCTTTGGCTATTCGGGGTCTTTTGTGTCTCCATACAAATTTTAAGATGATTTGTTCTAGTTCCATAAAAAAATGCCATTGGTAATTTGATAGGGATTGCATTGAATCTGTAGATTGCTTTGGGTAGTATAGTCATTTTCACAATGTTGATTCTTCCAATCCAAGAACATGGTATATCTCTCCATCTGTTGGTATCATCTTTAATTTCTTTCATCAGTGTCTTATAGTTTTCTTCATACAGGTCTTTTGTCTCCCTAGGTAGGTTTATTCCTAGGTGTTTTATTTTTTTTGTTACAATGGTAAATGGGAGTGTTTCCTTAATTTCTCTTTCAGATTTTTCATCATTAGTGTATAGGAATGCAAGAGATTTCTGTGCATTAATTTTGTATCCTGCAACTTAACCAAATTCATTGATTAGCTCTAGTAGTTTTCTGGTAGCATTTTTAGGATTCTCTATGTATAGTATCATGTCATCTGCAAACAGTGACAGTTTTACTTCTTCTTTTCCAATTTGTAATCCTTTTATTTCGTTTTCTTCTCTGATTGCTGTGGCTAGGACTTCCAAAACTATGTTGAATGATAGTGGTGAGAGTGGACATCCTTGTCTTGCTCCTGATCTTAGAGGAAATGCTTTCAGTTTTTCACCATTGAGAATGATATTTGCTGTGGGTTTGTCATATATGGCCTTTATTATGTTGAGGTAGGTTCCCTCTATGCCCACTTTCTGGAGAGTTTTTATCATAAATGGGTGTTGAATTTTGTCAGAAGCTTTTTCTGCATCTATTGAGATGATCATATGGTTTTTATTCTTCGATTTGTTAATATGGTATATCACATTGACTGATTTGCATATACTGAAGAATCCTTGCATCCCTGGGATAAATCCCACTTGATCATGGTGTATGATCCTTTTAATGTGTTGTTGGATTCTGTTTGCTAGTATTTTGTCGAGGATTTTTGCATCTATATTCATCAGTGATATTGGTCTGTAATTTTCTTTTTTTGTAGTATCTTTGTCTGGTTTTGGTATCAGAGTGATGGTGGCCCCATAAAATGAGTTTGGGAGTGTTCCTTCCTCTGCAGTTTTTTGGAAGAGTTTGAAAAGGATGGGTGTTAGCTTTGCTCTAAATGTTTGGTAGAATTCACCTTTGAAGCCATCTGGTCCTGAACTTTCGTTTGTTGGAAGATTTTTAATCACAGTTTCAATTTCATTCCTTGTGATTGGTCTGTTCATATTTTCTGTTTCTTCCTGGTTCAGTCTTGGAAGGTTATACCTTTCTAAGAATTTGTCCATTTCTTCCAGGTTGTCCATTTTATTGGCATAGAGTTGCTTGTAGTAGTCTCTTAGGATGCTTTGTATTTCTGTGGTGTCTGTTGTAACTTCTCCTTTTTCATTTCTGATTTTATTGATTTGAGTCCTCTCCCTCTTTTTCTTGATGAGTCTGGCTAATGGTTTATCAATTTTGTTTATCTTCTCAAAGAACCAGCTTTTAGTTTTATTGATCTTTGCTATTGTTTTCTTTGTTTCTATTTCATTTCTTTCTGCTCTGATCTTTATGATTTCTTTCTTTCTGCTAACTTTGGGTTTTGTTTGTTCTTTCTCTAGTTCCTTTAGGTGTCAGGTTAGATTGTTTGAGATTTTTCTTGTTTCCTGATGTAGGCTTGTATAGCTATAAACTTCTCTCTTAGAACTGCTTTTGCTGCATCCCATAGGTTTTGAATCATCGTGTTTTCATTGTCATTTGTCTCTAGGTATTTTTTTATTTCCTCTTTGATTTCTTCAGTCATCTCTTGGTTATTTAGTAACGTATTGTTTAGCCTCCATGTGCTTATGTTTTTCCCCTGTAATTCATTTCTAATCTCATAGCATTGTGGTCAGAGAAGATGCTTGATATGATTTCAATTTTCTTAAATTTACTGAGGCTTGATTTGTGACCCAAGATGTGATCTATCCTGGAGAATGTTCCGTGCGCACTTGAGAAGAAAGTGTAATCTGCTGTTTTTGGATGGAATGTCCTGTAAATATCAGTTAAATCTATCTGGTCTATTGTGTCATTTAAAGCTTGTGTTTCCTTATTAATTTTCTGTTTGGATGATCTTTCCATTGGTGTAAGTGAGGTGTTAAAGTCCCCCACTATTATTGTGTCACTGTCGATTTCCTCTTTTATAGCTATTAGCAGTTGCCTTATGTATTGAGGTGCTCCTATGTTGGATGCATATATTTTTATAATTGTTATATCTTCTTCTTGGATTGATCCCTTGATCATTATGTAGTGTCCTTCCTTGTCTCTTGTAACATTCTTTATTTTAAAGTCTATTTATCTGATATGAGTATTGCTACTCCAGCTTTATTGTGATTTCCATTTGCATGGAATATCTTTTTCCATCCCCTCACTTTCAGTCTGTATGTGTCCCTAGGTCTGAAGTGGGTCTCTTGCAGACAGCATATAGATGGGTCTTGTTTTTGTATCCATTCAGCAAGCCTGTGTCTTTTGGTTGGAGCATTTAATCCATTCACGTTTAAGGTAATTATCGATATGTATGTTCCTATGACCATTTTCTTAATCATTTTGAGTTTGTTTTTTGTAGGTCCTTTTCTTCTCTTGTGTTTCCCACTTAGAGAAGTTCCTTCAGCATTTGTTGTAGAGCTGGTTTGGTGGTGCTGAATTCTCTTAGCTTTTGCTTGTCTGTAAAGCTTTTGATTTCTCCATCGAATCTGAAAGAGATCCTTGCCGGGTAGAGTAATCTTGGTTGTAGGTTTTTCCCTTTCATCACTTTAAGTATATCATGCCACTCCCTTCTGGCTTGTAGAGTTTCTGCTGAGAAATCAGCTGTTAACTTTATGGGAGTTCCCTTGTATGTTATTTGTCATTTTTCCCTTGCTGCTTTCAATAATTTTTCTTTGTCTTTAATTTTTGCCAATTTGATTACTATGTGTCTCCGTGTGTTTCTTCTTGGGTTTATCCTGTATGGGACTCTCTGTGCTTCCTGGACTTGGGTGGCTATTTCCTTTCCCATGTTAGGGAAGTTTTCAACTATAATCTCTTCAAATATTTTCTCAGGTCCTTTCTCTCTCTCTTCTCCTTTTGGGACCCCTTAATGCGAATGTTGTTGCATTTAATGTTGTCCCAGAGGTCTCTTAGGCTGTCTTCTTTTCTTTTCATTCTTTTTTCTTTATTCTGTTCTGCAGCAGTAAATTCCACCATTCTGTCTTCCAGGTCACTTATCCGTTCTTCTGCCTTAGTTATTCTGCTATTGATTCCTTCTAGTGTAGTTTTCATTTCAGTTATTGTATTGTTCATCTCTGTTTGTTTGTTCTTTAATTCTTCTAGGTCTTTGTTAAACATTTCATGCATCTTCTCAATCTTTGCCTCCATTGTTTTTCCGAGGTCCTGGATCATCTTCACTATCATTATTCCGAATTCTTTTTCTAGAAGGTTGCCTATCTCCACTTCATTTAGTTGTTTTTCTAGGGTTTTATGTTGTTCCTTCATCTGGTACATAGATGTCTGCCTTTTCATCTTGTCTCTTTCTATGAATGTGGTTTTTGTTCCACAGCCGGTAGGACTGTAGTTCTTCTTGCTTCTGCTCTCTGCCCTCTGGTGGATGAGGCTATCTAAGAGGCTTGTGCAAGCTTCCTGATGGGAGGGACTGGTCGTGGGTAGAGCTGGGTGTTCCTCTGGTGGGCAGAGTTCAGCAAAACTTTAATCCCCCTGACTGCTGATGGGTGGGGCTGTGTCCCCTCCCTGTTGGTTGTTTGGCCTGAGTCGACCCAACACTGGAGCCTACCTGGGCTCTTTGCTGGGGCTACTGGCGGACTCTGGGAGGGCTCACGCCAAGGAGTACTTCCCAGAACTTCTGCTGCCAGTGTCCTTGTCCTCACAAGTGAGACAGAGCCACCCCCGCCTCTGCAGGAGACCCCCCAACACTAGCAGGTAGGTCTGATTCAGTCTCTATGGGGTCACTGCTCCTTCCCCTGGGTCCCGATGCACACACTACTTTGTGTGTGCTCTCCAAGAGTGGAGTCTCTGTTTCCCCCAGTCCTGTCAAAGTCCTGCAATCAAATCCCACTAGCCTTCAAAGTCTGATTCTCTAGGAATTCCTCCTCCCATTGCCAGACCCCCAGGTTCGGAAGCCTGACGTGGGGCTCAGAACCTTCACTCTAGTGGGTGGACTTCTGTGGTATAAGTGTTCTTCATTTTGTGGGTCACCCACCCAGCTGTTATGAGATTTGATTTTATTGTGATTGCACCCCTCCTACCGTCTCACTGTGGCTTCTCCTTTGTCTTTGGATGTGGGGTATCTTTTTTGGTGAGTTCCAGTGTCTTCCTGTTGATGATTGTTCAGCAGTTAGTTGTGATTCCAGTGTTCTCGCAAGAGGGAGTGAGAGCACTAGTATTTCTTTTTTGACCCTGGAGTTATTTAGGAGCAATTTCTTAAATCTCTCAAGCATACATAGTTTTCAAAGTTCTTTGTTATTTCTAATTAATTGCTTTGTGATCAGGGAACATGTCTTGTTTGTACATATTCTTTGAAATTTATTGAGACTTTATAGACAAGCATGTGGTCAACTTTTTTAAATGTTCTTTTGATATTTAAGAAAAATATAATCTCCATTGGATTTGGGGTTCTGAATATGTCCAATAAATCAAGACTGTTCCTTGTGCTATTTATATTTTTACTAACTTCTGCTCTATTTAACTTATTGAGTGTTAAATCTCCTGATTGGGTTGTAGATTTGTGAATTTTTCTCTGTAGTTCTACCCACTTTCGATTTATGCATCTTTGAGACCATTAGATGAGTACATGTATTTTATGTACCTGGTGAATTTCTTCCTCTACAAAACAGATAATAATACCTATATTATGAGGGTTGTGACAAAATATAAATATCTTACATAATTTTTATCACATTTATATCATAGCTGTGAATCACTAAGAATAATGCCTAACACATCGTGAGTAGTAGAAGATAACGTAGTCTCTTCTGGCTTCCGTTGTTGGTACTGAGAAGTTTGCTGTCAGCCTAATAGCCATTCCTTTCTGGTGACTTTTAAATTTCTTATTGCTTGCTCATTTTTGTCATTCCATGCTTTATTTCCTTAAACATTTCATACATAGTTATTTTATATTGTTTTTGATAATGCAATGTAGCATCTGAAGATACTGGGAAGTCTAAATCTGCTATTTCTGCTATTCTTGCTGATGTTTGTTTCCTTGTGTTTGTTGCTTTTATCAAAGTTCTCCAGAGAAAGAACCAATAGAACATATAAACACCTCACCCTCCATCACATCCAAAATCTCCTTCTCTGGTATACCCTACCTCAGTGAATGACATTGACAGTTGCCCAAATTGGAAATCTGAGAGTCACATCATCATCTCTTTCTTACCACCATATCCAGTTAATCAGGGTAAATTGATTCTATTGTATATCTTAAATCTCAAGTCTGTTCACTTTCCTGTTGTCCTACAATCTATCCTGGTCTAGAGCACTGAGGTCTCCCCATGTCTAATCTTACTCTTCCACTCAACATGATACGTTATTTGAATGATCCTCATAAAATGTGAATCTAATTATGTCACTTTCAGATTAAAACTCTTTCAATTTTTCCTCATTTCCTTTTGGAATAAAGTTTAAGTGGCATGTCATGCTTTACAAGTCCCTTCATTAACCAGTCTCTCTCTACCATCCCCTCTTCTTGCACTCTAAGTTTCAGCCATCCTAAATCTCTTTTGGCTCCTCCAAGGTGGGATGCTTTTTCTCCTGGTCTCTACACCTGCTGTTATTCTCTGGCCACAAGCCATCATCTCCAAGCTAACTCATTAAGTCTTCAGTTCTCAGCATTAAGTCTCAGTCTCAGCATTAAAGCTTTCATCCCTGCTCCACATACCAGTCATCCCCACACACCCTCTAGAGCTGTTGACTGGCTTGGCAACTACAGTAAAGAAACCAGAGTTGGTTCTATTCGTCTCTTTTGTGAAGGTTGTTCCTATGAGATGATGCAATATAGACAGAAACCTAAGCAGTGCCAGAATTCCTAGGATTCTTGTAAAAATAAGCAGAAAAATCCAACAGCACCAGCAGAGTGAGAATAGCACGAAACAGCCTTCAAATCATGAAATAACTTTAAAAAGTAGACTTTTATGGAGAAAAATGTCAGTAAGCACACAGATATTATAGCACTACAAGATTATTTCTAAGACCAGTGACTTAAAACAACAGCAAATTCATGATGAAAATGATTCTAATTAGAAAGTTAATCTGATTCAGTAATAACCAAAATAGGATCTGCAATATGACTTTCCACAATTTCTCAAGTAAGATTCCATCTAATAGTACTGTTTATACTTAACATACACTCACATTCATTTCTTACAATTTGTTAATTTAAGTTTCAGCAAGAATACTTTTTAGTGTTTGGGTTATCTTAATATATGCCAATTATTTTGTAAAGGCTAAATAATTTAAGGGTTAAATTACTTAAGTGAATTTTCAGTAATAGCATTTTTAACAGAATAAAAACATGCTTCTTTTGAGAAAATAAAAATATACACTAAACAACCCAATACAAAATTTTAATAAAATAGAAAGTAAGGAAATTTGAATCTTATTATGCACACATGCATGTGTGTGAATTTATATATATATGTAGTTTGCAATAGCAGAAATATACTTCTGCAGGATGTAAAAGGTACTCTAGAGAACGAGAAGCACAGGATATATACATTATAAGGGCAAACTCAATAAATTAGTTAAAATTTTATCACTCAGTAATGAGAGACCAGTTTACAGTGATGTGGCAATGGTAGCAAAAGTAGTAGGAAGGAGCTAGCACTCAATGTATCTAATAAATAAAGCTTAGTGATTCATTAAATATTATGATACTGTACAGGATCAAAACTTTCAACACTTATATAGATCTTTAACTGATATCTTTCAGATAAGCTAAATAATCTAGGTAGGTAAGAAATTGCCTGCTGACATCATATTTTAAAGGAATTACCTTGCATAGGGAAGTCTACTCAATACTCTGTTATGACCTATATGGGAATAGAATCTAAAAGAGTGGGTATATGTATAACTGATTCACTTTGCTGTACAGCAGAAACTATACCACAACATTGTAAATCAACTATACAATAAAAATTAATTTAAAAAAAGAATTACCTTGGAAAACTGAAAAAGCTTCATAAGAGCTGCACGGATCCAAAATATAATATAGTCTCCAAAAATAATGGAAAATATTGGTCTACCATCTTGCTATCATTCTGGCTGCACTTCATATCTTCAAAAAAATTTTCACAACTAGGGTATATATCTGGACCCTAACAAGTTTATAAACATTGTAAATATGGCCCATTTTCTTTGTAATTATCTTAATGTGCTTTTGTGTAAAATGATTTACTAAAATATTTTTTTTTAATATAAAAATTAAATAAGTACTCCCACCATTTACTTTATCTCAGAAATTAGACTTGCAGTTGAGTTCTAGAAGTATTGAGTAGTCATAGGTCATTTCATGTAGTCTCAAGGCAGAAGGAAAGTAACAGAAAGATGAGCATCAGTTTTACAGTAACACACAACACCCAAGATATGGATCTAAAGATTAAGCACATATTCAATTATTTATTCAATGTATGTGACCTTTAGAGCTCACGCTATTTCATTTGTTCTTTATCTTTGATAGGATTAATTGCATTTGATTTTTGTACTAAGGCGAAAGACAGACATCTCCTTTTCCTTGGCTTTAATTAGTCTCAAATTTAAGAAGAGAGAATAATGCTCATTTCATAAAAGGTTAACATCGATATTAGGACAATTTTTTTTCTTCTGACAAATCTGTGCTGTGTTTATATTAAAATAAATGTTTAAAAATACTAATCCTGAGCAAGAGTTAAAATAAGAACAGTTTTGACTAAAGAATAAAATTCCTTCATTGTTAAACCCAAACAGCTTTAAAATTCAACCATGGGATATAAAGTCAGTTAAGACTGGAATTCAGACTTCTGATGTCCACGGCAAACCTGAATGCTCTGAGCAGAAAGAACACACACACATAGTAGATTAAAAAAAAAAACAGTAAAAAGCATCAAAAATTGATGCACCTGGATTTTGTTAAATATAACAAAGGTTACTCAGTCCTTCATGGATAAACCTCGCTGGAGAACAGCACTGAACAGTATACTGCATTGAACAGATCCCTCAGAAAGGCCACGCTGGATTTCTTTTTTTTAGATAGGCACAGACTTTTCCCCCCCAAACATTCAAAGACATAAAAGACACATTTGGAAGTACAATATGAATCCTGTTTTTTGGTGGGGTTTTTTTTGTTTGTTTTTGGGGGTTTTTTCAGCTGCGCTGCTCGGCTTGCAGGATCTTAGTTCCCTGACGAGGAACTGAACTCTACCAGGGATTCATGGCAGTGAAAGTTCCGAGTCCTATAACCACTGGACCACCAGGGAATTCCCGGTTTTTTTTTTTGTTGTTGTTGTTGCTGTTTTTTAATCCTGTCTTCAAGAAAGGAAAAAGTTCTGGACACTTAGGAAACTAAAGTGAGTCACTTGAGTTTTTAGTTATAGCTCCCGCCTCATGAAAAATAAGAGCCTTCTAGCCAGCAAAGCAGTATTATGACAAAGTATTAATATTTATACACCAGTAAAGGCATTACGTAAGGGCTTGGCAACACAAGTCAACTGAAACCAAGCTCTAAGGATACTTCTGGTGTGGTGAAAGTGCATGGGAGTGGGAAACTGCCGGCACAGCAGGGATCCTCTCACAGTGTTAGGGCCTGTCCACCTGGGTGCAGGCAGTTCCAAGTCAGCGTGGTGAGCAATGACATGACAATGACTAGGCAATGACATCGACACTGAGCATGGCCCTCGGGCCTTCTTCAATATGCCTTTTCTTTTATTCCAACTGTCTCTCTTCCTCTTCATCTGCTTCTTCAATGACCTGAATCTCATCTCCTTGAGGTAAGGAAGAATTCTCCACTTGCAGTTTATTCCCATCAGCTTTACATTTCTCTTCTTCCTCTATGATTTCCTTCCATATCTTGTGGTTTTCGGTGAGATGGTGCATTAGCTGACAAAATATTCGCCGTCTGCCTTTCCTTCTTTGTGGTTCTGTGAAATTTAACACACGTGTATTCTAATCATAGCAATATGATTCAATCATTCAATAAATATCTGAGTGCCTGATATATATTCCAGGCATTTATCTAAGCACTGGGGTTATAGTTATGATAAGATTAAAATAATCCTTGCACCATGGGGCTCTCTTTCTAGTGGGAAGACCAAGATAAGCAAAGAAGCAAGATACTTGTGTGTTAGATGGTGTTCAGTGTTACGGATAAAAATAAAGTAGAGAGGGGATTAGGGAAGATGGGGTGGGGTGGGAGTTTCAAGGAGAAGGGAGGATGGTACTGAAATTTCAAATGATAAATAACAATGCAAAGTTAAAAACCATCCTTTTTAGGGATTTTTTTTAATGTATTGAATTAAACACAATTATCAAAATTTTGGTGAGTACAAATAATTTTCAGAAGCCAGTCACCTTTCCCAAGATGACATCAGATGGTAATGCCATAAGATTACTCTTCACTATGCTACTCCTGAATACAAGGTAGGGTGGGGGAAGTACTTTGTTATCTTGTTCCAAGCTATCTTTTCTGTTCTGATTTATAGCATGTTTGGGAAACAAAGAAAAAAATAATTAGCTAGATATAATTTAAATCCTACTTTAAAGAGCAAATAACTGATTTCATTTTTAGTTACAAAGGTGACAAATGTCTTTTTCATTTTCCATTTATACTCACTGATTTATATAGAAAAACTATGCATTACGGTTTGGTAGTTCAAAGCCATAATGACACAAAACTTGGTTTTCCTCTTAGAGTCAGAGAATGTGTATTTTCCTCTTCTCCCAACTGTGTTGAATGAACTATTTCCCAAGTTTATATGAAGGGCATGTTAACAGGGGAGGGTGGTGTGAAGAGGGGTTAGGCAAAGGAGGACTAGCCACTAGGACCAGCCCCCTCACATAAGTTCAGATTTGGCGACAGCCGCATCTTGTGTGCACAGGTAGAGACTGCTGAAGAGCACTGGCTGGAGGACAGCACCTCCAGAGATGCTACTTTAACTAAGAATGCTTGTTGTGTGACAGCATTTGCGTGGTACCCAAGCAGTAGTTACTCAAAGGGAGACTAATCAGGCTGAACATTTAGATAGTACTTACTTAAGATATAACTACTGAATCTGTATCTTAAAAACAAAGATTCAAATCCAAATTAAATGGACATTTGCAGTTAATTAGTCACATTAAAGAAATGATAGTATCCTTATATCTTACTAGGATTTAGGTTGTCTTCTATTTCTTCATCCTCTGTATCTAATTCTTCACCATCTTCTTCATCATAACAACTTTCAGTATCATCATCCTCTTCTGCTTCTATCCACTGACCCGGTAGCAAACCAGCAGCATCATAGGAGTTACACAGGGGACCCACTATGTGAGTGATAAAAGATTCCTGGAGTTTTGCTAGTTGAGGAGAAGAACGATCCATGAAGGGACTGACGGGCAAACCAAGTTTTGCTTCTTCATCTCCCTGATCATATTAAAAAGAAAAGTATACCTTTAACTGTTGAAATAACAACCACTGAGCTTTGTTAAAATTATCTTGAAGTTTTTTAATAAGCACAGTCTAACTCAAAATAATTTTTACAAAGACATATCAATGAAATTAATCTGTCATTCCAAATCAAAGAATTTCTCTACTATTTGAGAAATCCTAAACAAGACTTTATTCTCACACCCCCAGTCAACCAGTACGGTTGATATTCAGGTAGCAAGAAAAATATACATCTTTTAAAATAAATTCAGCAAATTTGCTAACAAACCAAAATTATATTAATAGAATATATAAATTCTATATAAATTACCAAAATTCTATAATATCAAATATAGATCCTCTTTCTCCTATGGGGAGATAGTATAATGGAAACATTTTTGTTGTAGTTGTACCTCAAATGTACAGAGTTGAATTTTGCAAATGCTTTTCAATGCCCTCCCTTTTTTTCTAACAGCAGAACCCTTTAATGAATCTAAATCAGAAAACTCAATATGTAAAACAGACAAAAGTAGAGCTATTGTGGTTGAGGTGAGGATTTGCCCCAGCTGCCTGCCCTGTGATACCCTCCCACTTGTGGTCCCTAGGGTTCTGGAGAGCACAACTGGAGATCAGACAGATGTGGTTTCAAAACCTGCTTTTGCCACCTACTACCTGTGTGGTGCTGGGCAAGCTCTATGCCCAATTCATGTGTAAGATGTGAATAATAATCTACAGGGTTGCTATAGGATGAAAAGCAATATTATATAAAATGTTGAGCACAGGGCTGAGCAGTCCCCAAATGGTACTATTAACATTTTAGCGCCTACTGTCTGAACTGGTGGAGGGTGAATACTCTCCACAGTGCACAAGTTCTTCAGGCAAGCAGTGTCTATCTGTGCTGAGCCAACAGAGCCCTAAGGAGACAACCAGAAACTGTCCCATGATTAACTGTCCCATGATTAAAAATCTTATATGGCTTTATCTTCTGTGAGGATGAAAATTATTAATATTTACAAAAAATATCCAGGTGGGTTTATACACAGGATTCTACAGTTTCATACATTTGACTTTTAAATAGGAGTTAGGCTTTTCTAAGCCCATGGCACATAATGGCTATAGGAGTATACATAAAGATAGTATAATTAAGGTAATAAAAAGGTAAAAGGTTGGGCCAGGTTAGAAATTTGCATTCATATCTGAAGAAGGCTGAATAGCAGAACAAGACTGAGAAGGAATTCTGATGGTTTTGATGAGGGTTGATTTTCCTATAGGTTAGCACATTTAACCTTCACGACCACTGTGTGGTAGGGTTATCAGATGGCATTTTTCTCCTTTGACATAAGAATAATGAAACCTAGAAAGATTAAGTGAAACTGTCTGAAATATTATATTGTTTTTAGTGATCTGGAATTATAATAGTTTATTGAGCACTTATGTGTCAGGAACTGTTCTAAGAACTTTACATAAATTAATTCATTTGATCCTCACACAACCTTATGAGGTAGGTACCATCAATATTCCTATTTTCTCAATGAGGAAACTGAGGCACAGAAAGGTTAAGTAACTTACCCCAGGTCACATTGCTGGCAAGGAAGAGGAGCCAGGATTCAACCTCAGGCATGGCTTCCAAGTTTGTTTAATAAGAATTAATTCTCTATACTTTAAAAATATATTATAAAATGGGTCTAAATGAAATTTTCTAATGTTCTTTCACTGAATTAGTGGGTTTTCTAAAATTGGCATATACTACCACTTTCTTATTACCGCTGTTTGTACAGATAATATAAAGACAGCATTTTCCTTAGCATAAAATTCTTTTGTGAACATGAACTGAAGCCTGAGGCAGTCTTCAGTTATCTTTGAGAATGAGGATGGGAATATGCAAACACTACTATACATACTGCAGTCTACAAATTAGGGTAAATATTTATAACCATTTATTACCCCAGATTACATATAATTTAGTTCAAATGTATCAGTGAAAAGTATTCTAAGATTGTTGCTAAGATTTTACTAATCTATTTTCATAATTACACAGTATGGTATTTTGTTGGCTTGTAAACAGCAGAGTATACACTATTGTATTGGGATGTTTAGCTAAGGTGGGTGAAAGACACTGCATTTACTGGTCATTCAATACAATCTGGGTGTGACAAGGTATAACAGATAAGTGTGCAGTTTATAGGCTCAACTTCATCACTCCTACTAGAGTAGCAACTCATGGTAAAGAAAGCCCTGTCACAGAAGTCTCACTTGGTAGACATCTTGATCTTTCCTGATTAGTAGGTCTAGTAAGGATTCCCAAGGAATGCATTTCCAGTCAAAAGGATGTATTTGTTATTCCGGAGATAATGAAATATTAGGCTTCTGGGGAAATCAGTATTTTTCTACATTGTAGGGAGCCTCAAAATTGGACAGAAAAGTGGTAAAGACTGCAAAGTGGTAGGATTATTTTAAAGACAAGATTAAAAACATATGAGAAAAGAGCATGTTTATATTTTTGAAACTTGAAAGCCACTAAGTATCCACTTTGTCCCCATTTCTAGCGCTAATTTCTTACCCTCTGCCAGGACTTTTAAAGAGTTGATGTATCTAAGGCAGTCTTTCTATAGCAGAGTTGAAAATGGGTTGATACTTTAAAAATACAATCTAAGTATACCCTGAATCAATTAAACAACTTCTTTTGGAAATAAATTATCCTAGGTTATAGGTTTTCAGGATTGAAAGGGACCTTGGAATCAATATGTAGTGTTTCCTTAGCTCTAGACCGGAGTACATTCAACCCACTCCAGACTGGCAATAAACTATTTTTGTTTTTAAAATTTGAAGATTAATTTTTTGTTTATTTATTTATTGTTATTTTTTAAATTTTTGGCTGCGTTGGGTCTTTAGTTATGGCACGTGGGATCTTTCGTTGTGGCGTGTGGGCTTCTCTCTGGTTGTAGTGTGTTGGTTTTCTCTCTCTAGTTGTGGTGCACAGGCTCCAGGGTGCACGGGCTCTGTAGTTGTGGCTCGCGGGCTGCAGAGCGCGTGGACTCTGTAGTTTGCGGCACGCGGGCTCTCTATTGAGGCGCGCGAGCTCAGTAGTTGTGGCATGTAGGCTTAGTTGCCCTGTGGCATGTGGGAGTTTAGTTCCCTGACAAGGGATCAAACCCACATCCCCTGCGTTGTAAGGCAGGTTCTTTACCACTGGACCACCAGGGAACTCCCTGTTTTTAAATTTTAGAAACAAAGGCAAAGGAGCTGAGAAAATATTAAGACCAGAGCAAATGCAACTCATTTTTGGTTAAAGCAACTCATTTCAAGCATTTAATGTAGGTATCCAAACCAAAAGGGTGGTGTCTTCAGATGGCAGCTCTTAAAAGTCCCACCAATCTCATGTTTCAACTTACCTGCTCGTAAAATTCATTGACAATGCCTTCTGTCCATTTCAAATGCAAGTCTCGAACTTTTGTTGGGCCATTTATATCTGCCAGTTTGATGCACACCTGGCATACTAACAGGCGATCATTTTCATTACTCCATTCTATACCATTACTGTTTACATCATTGGCCTAGTTTGGAAAAACAGAATTATTTTAGGTGCTGAGGGCACAGGAGTTTTTTGTTTTGGGGGGTTTTTTTTGGCCACCCCGCACGGCTTGTGGTATCTTAGTTCCCCAACCAGGGTTTGAAACCACGCCCTCGGCAGTGAAAGCGTGGAGTCCTAACCACTGGACTGCTAGGGAATTCCCCAGTTTTTTGTTGTTACCAAATTGTCTTAAAACTGTTTCCTGTCCAAAGGACAGGAAGGAATTTCAATAAATGCTTCTTTTAATTGGTTTGTGCCATAACATGTACCTCTACGGGTTACATTTCCCTTTGAAGTGTCATTTACAGTTTTGCTTCAATGGAAGTAGAGCACTGTACAAGCAGAACAACAAACCGTGGGTTTCAATATTTGTGATTACCAGAGAAAATTGTAATTTGTGTATATTATATATTATACACATTAGTATATAATACGATATAATATAAAATATAAATGTATATGCAAAAACAAATCATATAAGAATTATAACTATTTTTATCTCAAAAAGGAACACTTAAGGATCTAACTGTAAAAGACAACATGATATAGTTGAAAGAACACAAGTCTTAGAAGCTAATCTCTATGGTTTTAAATCCTGACTCAGAATGATTTACTAATTCATTGCGTAACGCTGGAAAAATTACTTAAGCTCCTTGAGTCCACCTTTCTTCATCTATAAAATAGGAAAAATCAATCTAGCCATATTGCCATGAGGATTAACAAATGAAAAATTCACAGTTCATAGTAAATGCTAACATTGTTATTTAAATAAATGCTAGTTATCAGGCAAATTACCATGCCTTTCAAGAACTCAAATTTCCTCTTGTAAGAAATAAAGTGAATAGGCCAGATCAGTGGCTTTGGAACTTTTTTGTGATGGTAGATTTTTTTTGGCATCTACCCCCCTCTTTTTTCTTTTTTTTTTTGCTCTGCTGCATAGCTTGAAGGATCTTAGTTCCCCGACCAGGAACTGAAGCAGGGCCATGGCCGTGAAAGCCCTGAGTCCTAACCACTGGACCACCAGGGAATTCCCTGGCATCCGCCTCTTTTGTTAAAGGAACTCTTATGTAGACCACCACTACAGAAAACAGTTAAAAGAAAGGCGAGCTCTTTAGATTGAAATTGTGTAGTCTAGGGAATTCCCTGGCTGTCCAGTGGTTAGGACTCCACACTTTCACTGCCGTGGCCCGGGTTCAATCTCTGGTCGGGAACTAAGATCCGTAAGCCTCGCCAGGAGGCCAAAAAAAAAAAAAAAAAAGAAAGAAATTGTGTAGTCTAGAGCCCCACTCATGTGACATTTTTCTGAGAGACTACAGAACAGAAATCTCTGAGGAACACAGATTCAAAAGTTTTGGGCTAGATAATCTTTCACCTATAAAAACTTCTATTTACTCTGACTTAAGCACTTAAATGAATTTTTATTAAATAAAAATAAAAGTTAATAGCGCTATACAGTGATGAAATAAGTTTAAAGAAATTTCAAATTTCTTGCTGATTTTTATAAACATTTTATCAATATCACAACAGTGACATATATAGGTCTCCTTCCAGGAGGTTGAATCTAGTACTCCTTTGATACCTGTTCCTCTACCCTGAAGGTGCACCTTCCTTTAGGGCACACATGTTATCAAGAAAACAATTTCCTGCCTGCAAAAGGTGGGGCAGCCTTCCCTCAGGAATCTAAAGCAGTGGTTCTCAACATTTTTTCACCCCAACTTCTGAGGGATAGAACGTGCTCGCATTAGTACCATCACACAAGGGCAGTGATTCTCAATTCCATAGTGAATGTGAGCTCAGTGAGGACAGGGACTTCCATCTGTTCATTCCTTATTCTTCACTGGGACGATTGCATGCAGTGGGCAATCCCAATAAACAGTAGGTCAATGAGTGCCTTATTCTCACGTACTTCTCCAGTCCCACACCAGCCAGTTAAACACTTAATAATATAAAGGGAAACAGGTGCAGCAAAGTAGGCATAACTGGCTTCTTAGAAACACATCTTTAACTTCATAAAATGCCTTACCTGGCACTGTGCACAACTTTCTCAAATCTGTCCCTAAAAGCTTCAACTGACATAATTGGAAATGTAGCAAGCAATAGTATTTTTGGACATGTTATAATTTTTTTAAAATATTGGCATATATATTGTATTATGTCAGATTTATCATGACTTCATGACTTCAGATTTATCATTCTAACTTAATGTTAAAAAAAATACCTTTTGGAATGGCCTAATCAGTTAGGTAATCTGATTGATAGAACCTGGCCATCCCCTAAAGAAAAGTAACTTTTCAATTACCAACCCGCTTTTTTGCCCAGTATAACTTCCTGTCCCCTTGTGCCTATAAAAGTCTTTCATTTTATACTGGTCCTTGGAGCTCCTTTCTGTTAGACTGGATACTGCCTGATTCAAATCAGCTTTTGATCAAATAAACTCTCAAAATTTTAAAAAAAACAAAACAAACAAAAATACCTTTTGTCAGTAACACTGACAATAATTTCTGCTTTTGAAACCAGGAATTAATTTGCGTAACAAACCTTGGCATTGAATTCAGCAAGGAAATCAAAATGCTTTTTAAGATCTGTGGCAAGGATTGCTTCAATGACTAAAAAACGAAAGCGCTTGAATTGCACATTATCAAGATTAAGAAGGAAGTTGTATTCTGGATGAGAAAGATACAGATTCCAGGCTGATGCAGCATGATGATTTTCCAGAACAGATCTGTCGTTGTACAAAACTGCCTAAAAAAGGAATAAGAAAAATGAGGCAGGCATCTCAAAGATACTGAACTTTAATAATAAACAGAGTTAGGATCAGGTTGGAAGAATACAATGAGTACCTACTACATGCCAGGCATGTTAATACCTGTAAAGAAGGGCTGATAATTTTATAAATGAGTAGACTGAAGTGCAAAGAGGATAAGGTACACCTTTCCAGCATTCACAGCTAGTAAGCGAAAGGGTAATTTGTCTCCAAAGTTCATCTTTGCAGACACCACGCTGCCTACCAAGAGATGTAAAGTTGATATTTGAGGTCAACTTCATTAAATCAGTGAACCTTCTCAGATAAAGCTTCTGTTAATGAAGTCATTAGGGACAGAGAGAGCAGGTTTAGGGATATATTACTGTTCTTTAGCCAGCATGGAATGAACAATGGTGGTGACTGAAGGAGAGGAACCTGGAATACTGTGCATGGTGAGTCAGAGACCCACAAATATGAGAAGGGCACATCCTATACTCCCAACTGACACAGTGCCTGGGAGTCAGAGAAGTATCAAGCAGGTAAAAGCACAAATTCTCTGGTTCAAGTGGTGTAGATTTATTCACTTTTTTTCCACTTCACTCTAGTGGAAGACCCTGAGGTACTACCTCAGTAGTCTAGGATTTGGGAATACAGATTTTAAAAACCACTGGATTATATAGAATTTTTAAAGCTTCTTCCATCTCTAACAAGCAAGCAATTTTTTAAATTATTAAATAAGCATAGTAATTATTAAAAGAACTCTCATAGCCAGTGCTAAAGGCTGAGAATAAAAATTAAAACATTGTCCCTATTTTCATAGAGCTTCCTGTCTAATGGAAAAGGACAGATAAAAATACTGCGCAATCTCAGTTAAGATGCATATTCTGAGCCTAATTAGATTGTTTTACATATTTGTGAAAATTAGCTATAGTCTAGATTTAAGCATAGATACTTACCATTTGATTTTTTTTTACATCATTTATTTTTATGTTAGCAATGATATGATTTAAACTTTACAGTGAGTCATAAAAAGGCTGGAAACAATCTGTGTCCACCAATGGATGAATAAAGAAGATGTAATATATATGGACACAATGCAATATTTTTTAGCCATGAAAAAGAAGGAAATCCTGCCATGGGTGGACCTTGAGAGCATTATGCTAAGTGAGATAAGTCGGAGAAAGACAAATACTGTATGATATCACTTATGTATAACCTGAGACTGAACTCTAGATACAGCAGAACTAGGTAGCTACCAGAAGGTGGGGGAATTGGAAGATGGTGGTCTAAGGATACAAATGTGCAGTTTGAAGACAAGTTCTGGGGATCTAGTGTACAGCATTGTGATTATAATTAACAATACTATATTATATAATAAAAAGTTGCTAAGAGACTAGATCTTAAATGTCCTTACCACACACACAAAGTTAATTATGTGATGTGATGGAGGTGTTAGCTATCGCTATGGTGGTAATCATATTACAATATACGTATCAAATTAAAACGTACATGTGAAACTTCAAAGACTTCCTAAGGGGTCAACTTGCATTTAATAGTGATTTAACTAATTCATGCTTAAATCCAATAAAGACTGATAAATTATCAGAATAGCTTTGTTCATGAAGAAGTAATCAAACTCCCAGCTCAATAAACTACAATGTATAATGAGTGTCCTGTAAAGCTAGCTGACTTAAACTCTCAGCTAGTGAGATCAGTAAAAGAAAAAATTAGTAATTCAGAATTCCTGCAGCATCCAAATTACCCTTTGACATTACCAAAGAAATATAAAATGGGGACCAAAAGAAATCTGAGTCAATATTAGAATCTAGATATAATCACTATACTGGAAGCTTTAAAGACATGGTAAAAGTGGGAATGGATTGAGGAAAGGCCATCTAAGTCATTGCATAAGAAGGAAAAACCCACCTGGAGAATAAGTAGAAGGAGTCCCCTGCTGGACCCCAGTCAACTCTCTACCTCATGGCTGAGTGGAGGCAAGAATCATGGAGCAGTAAGGAGGCAAATTCTGCTTTAGAAGAATACTGGAAGCTTGCACATAGAGCAACAAGCCAAGCTTAAACTCCGTGAGGAAAACATTCCAGGTAAAACAGATAATGAAGCCTCAGCTGGCTTTTACTGAGAGTGCCATGACAACTAGAAAAGGAAGACAGTTTCCCCCCTAATTTAGAGCTGCAGTAACTAACATCCTCTGAGTTTTGCTAACGCAACTTGCTACCTGCTTTCTCTAGTTATGGATCCCATCCTTATCTCCACAAGCAAATACTTCTCTAACATGGCAAAGCAAATTAGTTGATCATAAAGTTTACTTTTACCTTCTCTGAGTCAAAAAGATTTGAAAAGGGGTTTAATACAAACTCTGACGGAATTAATCTTAACAAAAACCCATCAGACATAAAGACTTTGATCAAACAGGAAGACTATGCCAAATCTGAACTGAACAAACGTCTCCTTCTGAAACACAAGAAAAAGGAGGAAACAGAAAAATCTCTAGGTCACAGTCATAAGATTAAAGAAGGTATTTTAATTTTTCTGAATGAAAAAATCTTGGATTAAGAAAGACTATTTTCATTAAAAAAATAATATTCCTAACTTAAAAAAAAATCCAATAGAGGCAGTAAACAATTTAGGTGCAGCAGTAAACAAATTAGGTGCAGTAGAAAACAATGAAGCTAATTTTTTTTTTTTTTGTAAAGAAGTACTTCTCTTTCAAGAAATAGTCTTGATGAACAGGTGTCATCTGGGGATTCCTTTACTCTCAAGTTCTGGGTTCTAAAATTTCTGGTAATCCCATTATCTTCTAAGACCCTTTGTCTTAGTTATCCCCCTTGTTTTGCTAAAACACATTTTTATGTAACTTTCTCAGATAGGATGGATGGAACATGATTTTTAAAAATCTTTGCATACCTGAGACTCTTCATTTTGCTCTTAACACTCAACTGTAGCTTAGCTGGATACAGAACTCTAACATGAAAATAATCCTTTTATGCCAGCACTATCTCCTCCCATTTTACTTTTTTCCTAGCACTTATGTCATAATCATCTCTCTGTCTTTTACACACACACACTTGTTTTTTCTTGCTTTACTAGAATGTAAGTTCCATGGGGGCAGAATATTTTTTTTGCCTGTTTTGTTCAATACCATTGCCTAGAATAGTGCCCGTCCCACAGTATGCATCGAATAGCCTTGTGTATGTTTTATTGCTGAGTCTCTTTAATTGGGAAGGATGAGTAGGAATCCTGTGAACATGGATGGGGCCTGTTTACCTAGCAGGTTTTGCTTTAGAATTACCAGTGTGATTTCAAAAATGAGAAGGATTTACTCTGGAGTACTAAATCTCTCCTGGCCATTTTCTTCAATATCTAAGAGATGTGCTTTCTGCCTGGAAATAAATGCAGTAAATACAGTTGCTTTGCTTAAAGGTGTGTGGTGTGTAGAGCAGACAAGGGCAAATGGCATCAGGAGTCTCTAGGGTTCCACTTAGGCCTCAGGTCCCTTCTAGTATACTATAATCTCGTAATATTTGCCCACATGTTTTTCATTTTCCAGAAACAGTATGAAATTCTTTAACCTACTGGTGATAATATCCTCCTGCCAACTCCTCTCTGTTGTAATGAGCTTCATCCCTTACTATTATTTTGATCAGGAGGAAGAGGAGAAAATGTACTTGTTTAGTCACCATCTTGATCTATATTTGGGAGGACAAACATTTATGACTGTCTCAGATCTACAATTCTCAAAGTTTTGTTTACTTTTACCCCAAATCAAAATATTCTACAAACTCTAACATCTCAATCACTAATCTCCATCTTTCAGCCAACTATTCATTTGGAAATAGCTCAGAAATCTCTTAGAATTTTAATACTGACATCCCTCCAGGATAAAGCTGACTAAATGTTTCCCCTTCTCTCATGGCAAGGATTCAAAATAATCCTCCTAAGTCTTCCCACACACTTCTCTTACCATGAGAATGAAGAATGCTTGATCCAGTTGGTGGTATTATACACTATTGTCCCTTTTTATCATATACCAGAGCAATAATATCTTTCACTATTTATGGCCTGATTAGACCTATTGAGCTTCCTAAGATGAGAGAGACTGCTTTATTACCTAATAAACAGGTTAGGCCTCAGGCTTTCACAAAAGAGTCCTTATCTCACAGGGACTAGCTGAAGAAGGTCTCAAGAATTTCATCACTTTGGGAACAATGGAGTATATTTCAGACAAGCTTAGCAGTCCTGCAGAGCAAAGAAATTAGGGATCCTTCAACATTCAGCAAATTTTTACTGAATGCCTTTTGTGTGCTAGGCACCATTCTAGGTATTAGGGAATAAAAGAGATAAAAATCCCTGCCCTCTTGGAAACTTATACTCCTCTGAGAGGCATGGAATAAACAAAATACACAAGCAAAATACATAGTATGCTAAATGACCATTGTTATGATCAGGGGAGGAACATAATGAGTGCCAGGGAGGGGCTTTTGAAATTTCAGGTGGAAAGAAGTGACAAAGTGAGCTATATATTGGGTTGGCCAAAAACTTCGTTAGGGTTTTTTGTAACATGTTACAGAAAAACACAAGTGAAGTTTTTGGCTAACCCAATATATGTCTGGGGAAAGAGCACTCTGGGCAGAGAGAACAGAAACTGACCAGGTTCTTAGAAAGGGAGTGTGCCAGCACATAGAAGGAAACAGCAAGGAGGCCAGTGAGGCTAGATCTGAGTGAATTTAAAAAGGAGAATTACTGGGGGCTAAATCGTGTAGGGCCTTTTGAGCCACTGTAATGACTGTCTTTTACTAGGAATGAGGGCTTGGAACACAGAGTGATGTAACGCACATTTAAACAGGGCCACTCTGGCTGCTATGTGTTGAAACCAGACTGAAGGGGAGCAGGAAGTAAGCAAGGAGACTAGGTAAAAGGCTATACTTTTCATAGCTGAACTCTGATCAATTTCCTTTCCAGTCCAGCCCTTTCCATTGCTTCATCTCTTGGCAGTCCTTAACAATGAGAATTTAGAAATAACACATAGTTACTGATTGTGTCCAGACTTCATGTTTGTATTTTGGTCAGGACAACAGTTTTGAGTATACAACTTATATAAATTACATTCATGTGTCATTGTTTTCAATTATCTGCATGCAACACAAGTAACACTAGAATTCACTAACTTGTAATATCCTTGAAGAAGAGGTAATAAACAAGTCTGACTCACCTATACTCAAAGCTAATAAAGAGAGAATGAAAGCAGAGGGTGGAACAGAATAGTGAATAATTTCTGTCTACATGATATCTGATTCAGTAGGTAACTTTCCAAATGTTATCTCTTTTAAATTCATTTAAAAGTTACCTGTGGAAATCATGAGCTATGAAGAGATGAAGTCTAACTGGAGAAAATGAATTACATAGCACTTTTAATCTTCTCTTTCTCTCTGAATCCTATTCTTGTTCTGGGTAGAGAATCTATCTCCTATATTTTAAGTAGTGGGAGTGTGTGAGAGAAATGAGAAAAGGAACACAGAGAATGGCTATAAAAGATGAAAGAATCAGAACTGAGTTTTGAACATAGAGCAACAAAGTGAGGAAGTAAGATGAATTCAGCAAACAATCATTGACAACTTGCTCTTTGTAAGGCAGGCAGGCAGAAATACAAAGCTGACACTTCAGGAATCACCAGCCTAAACAAAAATTCACAACCACACTAAATTCTGCTTAAAACCAAGTACAGTCATCCCTTAGCATCTGCAGGGAATTGGTTCTAAGACCCCTGCAGATGCTCAAGTCCCTTAATAAAATGATGTAATATTTTCATATAACCTACGCACATCCCCTGTACACTTTAAATCTTCTCTAGATTACTTATAATACCTAATACAATGTAAATAGTTGCCAGTGTGCAGCAAATTCCAAGTTTTGCTTTTTGGAACTTTCTGGAATTTTTTAAATTTTCAAATATTTTTGATCTGCAGTTGATCGAATCCATGGAGGCAGAACCCCTGGATATGGAGGGCTGACTGTACTTAGTTCCAAGTCCTAATGTTTAAAGTCATCGCAATTACAGTATCCATTTGTTGGGAACTCCTACCTCTTATGCAAATTGTGACCCTAAAGGAATCTTGCACCTTATCAGCTGTACTGAATACAAAAATAATGTACTAGAAGATTTTTTACATACATGAATATATGCAGACCTAAAAGACTTAGAGTCTGCATATTATGGTATGTCTTAGAGAAAAAAAAGAGGACAACAACAAAAGTAATAACAGTTCTCAGTCATTATAGCTTTTAGGCATATGAAGGATCTTGCTAGAAGGAAGAGTAAGTCTTACATCTAGTCAAAGTCTTATCAATTTGATCAAAGGCAAAGATATTGACAGCGAAGACTCCAGAATTTCATAAAAGTAGCGAATTACTCTTTCAGGAACATTTTATTTATTTTCCAGTTGAAGGTGATTTTTCCCTAATTCTTCAGCACATGTCATATCACTGCTGTGTGTTATTCTCCAATGGCCAAATGATTCAATTGAAGAATGGTTTACAAAGGGAAATACAGTATGGCTGTAAAATTTCAGAATCACTCAAACTTTCTGAAAAAGTAGTTCCTACCTGAGGGGCATTTGTAGCCACTAGAAATGCATTTGTCCGCCCTGGGTGGTCGTAATCATGCATGGCAGCTGCCACATATAGAGCCATCAATTCCAGTGCAGGAATGTTTGAAGACAGGCAGCCATAGCTCTCATCTGGAATAGAGCGACTCCTCGAAGAAATGTAAGTGATTCGCCCAGGGTTAATCCTACTGTTAGAATCTGAGGAACAAGCAAAATAACCCAGCATTACACATAACATCCTCACGAGGAGGCTAAGGAGGAGATTCCCATACCTAAGAAATAGACTCTATTTATAAACATGGACATAAAATAGTATACTATTTCCAACATACATGCTAATAGAGAGGAACAGTGTTAAACACGACCCTGAAGTCACTTACTTTACAGGACATGACAGGATTCTCATGATGCTCTGTTACTCAAGCTAGTGATAATTTTTAAGAACCTCTGACTGATAGATGCGCCATGGCTTCAGTAGGGACCGCTCCTCTCGAAGGGTCTGAGCCTCGCCAGCCCCTCCCCCAGGAGACCGTTGCAGTGGGCCAGCCCCTGCTCTTTGATAACCATGTGTGACCGTGATCAAAAATGCCGATATGTCGGAGGAGATGCAGCAGGACTCGGTGGAGTGTGCTACTCAGGCATTGGAGAAATATAGTATAGAGAAGGGCATGGCGGCCCATATCAAGAAGCAGTTTGACAAGAAGTATAACCCCACCTGGCACTGCATCGTGGGGAGGAACTTCGGTAGTTATGTGACACATGAAACCAAACACTTCATCTACTTCTACCTGGGCCAACTGGCCATTCTCCTGTTCAAATCTGGTTAAAAGCAGGGACTGTGCCACACACCCAGTGATCCATCCAAAAACAAGGACTGCAACCTAAATTCCAAATACCAGAGACTGAAATCTTCAGCCTTGCCTAAGCGAACAAACACCTCGATCTTTATTGTGTTGTTTTGTACAGGGCATTCTCTGTACTAGTTTGTTGTGGTTATAAAGCAATTAGCAAAACAGCTTACATTTGTATTTATTTTCTATTCCATACCTCTCTGCCCCATGTTTTTTCTCTTCAAAATCCATTCCTTTAAAGAAATAAATGTGTTGGAGAAGTGTGTATTTAAAAAAAAAAAAAAAAAAAAAAAGCCAAACCTCTGATTTTCTAAACATTTGTTATTTAATGGTTAGATATAATGGCCGGGGTAACAGGAAAAACCAACCTAGAGAATAACGTTTCATGAAATAGTATAGAGACTTAGGAATTTAATATATTAACAAAGTAAGCTTTTCAACATAGATGCTTTTCAAATCTTATCCAGATAGATTACCTTTCATTTGTAACCCTGACTACAACCCTTCTTCCTCTTCTTTTTCCTTCCATGAAGCCTCGTATAAAATACTGTAAAGAAAAACTATGAAAACTGAAAAGGCATGGAAAACTGAGGAATGACTCAGTCAATATAACTCTTTTTATCTTCTAGTTAGAAACAGTGTTTTCACTATCAGCACTGTGCTTTTGATGTCCTTAATATCTTATATTTGTTTCTTCCTTTTTTGTAATTGGGTGGCTGTCTCCATTTATAGTCACTAGATTGTTTTTGCTAAAGGGATCTTAAAGTATTAAGAAGGAAATAATAAACTATATTGAGAGTAGACAGCAAATAAAACCACAAAGATATTAGAGAGATACTAAATTTCATTGATGTGTTCACCAGTGGAAACTCAGAATAATATCCTGGCTTGTCAAAGTCCAAAAGGACTTTATCATAGGTTAGTTCACTCAATATTTGCAATCACAAAAATGTTTTAACATAATGACTTTAACACACACTATTGATAATTATAAAGATACCTAATTATTTTCATGCTGTTTATATTTTGTACCTAAATTGAGTTTTAGAATTACCCACACTAGAGCTACTTTTAAAAATAATTATAAAAAGTAAAAACAAGACAGTTAAATGTATGGATAAAGATATATTTAAACATTCAAATTTCTGATAAGATTTTAATTACCAATATCAGAGTCAATAACTTCAATTTTTCCTGCATTATATGCATTCTGTATTTCCCCTAGAATTTAAAATATGTTCATAAAATATCAAAAATGGCAAAAAAAATCCTTTTAAACTCAATAATTACTTAGCATTGACATATTAGGATCTTAATACATTAGTTTGTCTATATTTAACATGAAATTAGTAGTATAAAAAAGAAAATAGATGGCAAGGACAACTAAACATAACTACTGTAGATCCCATTTAAAAGGAGGCCTCACGGGACTTCCCTGGCGGTCCAGTGGTTAAGACTTCGCCTTCCAATGCAGGGGGTGCGGGTTCAATCCCTGACTGGGGAGCTTAAGATCCCACATGCCAAAAATCCAAAACATAAAACAGAAGCAATACTGTAACAAATTCAATACAGACTTTAAAAAATGGTCCACATCAAAAAAAAATCTTTAAAAAATTAAATAAATAAAATAAAAGCAGGCCTCAGTAAAAGGCATCCAGATTGAAAAGGAAGAGGTAAAACTACCTCTATTTGTAAATGACATGATCTTGTATACAGCAAAATCCTAAAAAATCCACTGGAAAACTATTAGAACTAATAAATGAGATCATAAAGGTTGCAGGGTACAAGATCAATATGCAAAAAATAAATTTTATTTCTTCATACTAGGAATGAATAATCAAAAAATGAGCCCAAGAAAGCAATTCCATTTATACTAGCATCAAAAAGAATAAAATACTTAGGAATAAATTTAACAAAAGAAGTGCAAAACCAGTATTCTGAAAACTAAAAAATATTGTTGAAAGAAATTAAATAAGACTTAAATAAGTAGAAAAATACCCACGTTCATGGTTCAGGAGACTTAATATTGTTAAGATAGCAATACTCCCCAAAATGATCTATGGTTCAACACAATCCCTACCAAAATCCCAGCTGGCTTTTTTGGTACAAGAGATATAGAAGCTGGCCCTAAAATTCATATGGAAATGCAAGAGATCCAGATTAGCCAAAACAATCTTGAGAAAGAAGAAGAATTTCGAAGTTCACTACAAAGCTTTAGTAACAAAGATTGCGTGATACTGGCATAAGGATAGACACATAGATCAATGGAATAGAATTGAGAGTCCAGAAATAAATCCTCATATATATGGTCAATTGCTTTTGGACAAGGGTGCCAAGACCTTGTTGAGAGCCAACTATGCCCTGCGTGATGCAAAGCACTTTCATACATGTTGTTTCATTTAATGCTCACATCTTAAAAGGTAGAAACTGATTTTATAACATTTAAGAGCCAACCATGTACAGAATATATAAAGAAATTTTTTCAACAAACGGTGCTGGGACAACTAGATATCCATGTGCTAAAGAATGAATGTTGGACCTCTTCCTTATTTCATCCCCCCAAATTAGTTCCAATGGATCCTAGACTTAAACTTAAGAGCCAGCTATAACTATGAAACTCTTGGAAGAAAACATAGTAAATCTTCATGACCTTGAGTTACACAAACCCTTCTTAGATATGACACCAAAACCATGAGTAATGAAAGAAAAAATAAGATAAATTAAACTTCATCAAAATTAAAAGCTTCTGTGCGTCAACAGACACTATCAAAAAAGTGCAAAGACAACACAATGTGAGAAAATAGCAAATCATAAATCTAATAAGATACTTGTATCCAGAATATATAAAGAACTTCTATAACTCAGTAATGAAAAGACAAATGACCAAATTTTTAAATGGACAAAGGACAAAGAAGATATACAAATGGCCCATAACAACATGAAAAGATGCTCAATGTCATTAGCTATTAGGGAAATGCGAATCAGAAAACCCACAATGAGATACCACTTCACACCTACTAGAATGGCTATCAAAAAGATAGATAATAACAAGAAATGGCAAGAAATTGGAATCTTCATACATTGTATGTGGGAATGTAAAATAGTGCAGCCACTTTGGAAAATAGTTTGGCAGTTCCTCCAAATGTTAACCACAGAGTCACCTTATGACCCAGTAATTCCATAAAACTAGGTATATGGCCAAGAGAAATGAAAACATATACCCACACAAAAACTGGTAGAATATTCATAGCAGCATTATTCATAACACCCCAAAAGTGGAAAGAACCCAAATTTCCATCAACTGCATATTGACTGGTAGGAGAATGAGAAAGAGGCAGAAAAAAAATGCTTAATATATAAAATAAATATCAATATATATCGAAGCAATGAGGAAAATACATATGGCTATTACAGACTTCATTTCTGTGACTGGTCACATAGCTGTGTTTGGGATTTAATCATCTTCTTATTTCAGTATTTCAGTCCCTTTTTGCTCAGCCAGCATCTCTACTGATTATGGTTCTTTGCCCAGTGGGATGACCCATACTTTCAGGGGTCTGCATTATTACTGACCCTTATGGCACTGGATTACTGCAGTTTTTCATTACCTTTTGTCACTGGACATAGGAGTACCAAAAAGGTCAGAGAATCCCCTTGGTTCCTAACATACATCCTCCCATGTGTAGTAGGAACCCTATTTTTTCTTGATAATGAGGATCAGACAGGATCAATCACCTGACCTTGTACAGAATCCTCCTCTTGTCTACTGGTTCAAAGGCACGGAGAACACAAAGTGGCCAGATGTCTGTCTCAGTTTACAGTTTCCCTTTTATGTGTCCTCTATTGAAAGCATTTTTCCTTGGGAACTAAGGTGTGTAAGCCAAGTTTTTGTTTGTTTTGGTGGGGGTGGGGGGAGAAGCAAAAATTTTCTAAGTGGATCATTCGAGGTAACAGAAAAAACCCTCCTAATCCCACTCTTTGGTTCACAGATTTGTGTATTCTTGGAATAGGAGAAATGGTACCATATACTGGTCACTGGTTCAGAAAATAAACCACATTTTGTGGGACAGCACCTTAGCCCCACAAAATGTTTTCACCTAACAGGTGCCCCAACTGAGTCTTCAATATGTCATTCTCTCAGGCCAGCTGTGGGATGATAAAGTTCATGAAAAGATCAGTAAATTCTGTGGGCATGAGCCCACTGCAACAATCTTTTGAGGCAAAAATGAGTTCCTTGATATGCAATATTGTATATAATAAGCCAATGGTGAATAAGGCATTCACTAAGTTCATAGATGGTGATGGTGAAGCACTATAGACAGTAAAAGTAAATCCATACACAGAGTAAGTGAGAACAAAAGCTGTCTCTTCTATAAGACAAGGGATCCAATATAATCAACCTACTACTACCAGATAGGTGACTGGATGTTCTCCCAGGGAATGGTGCTATATCAAGGGCTCACCATTGGTTTCTCCTATTGCCAAGCTGGGCACTCAACAGAAGCCAGGGTCAGGTCAGCCTCAGTGAGAGGAAGTCCATGTTGCTAAATCCATACATAATCTCCATTCTTGCCATCTTGGCTATTGTGTTTATAAGCCCATCAAATGAAAACTAGAGTAGCTAAGGAAAGAGTCTGACTGATAATCAAGAGAAGAGGTCATTTTGACTACTTGATTATTGAGAGCCTCTTTTGCAGGGAATGCTCTTTGGGAAGTGTATTAGTCAGGGTTGTACAGAGAAGCGGAACCAACAGTGTGTGTGTTTGTGTGTGAGAAAGTGTGTGTGTGTGTGAGAGAGAGAGAGAAAGACAGAGAGAGAGATTTTAAGGAATTGGCTCATGCGAATATGGAGGCTGGCAAGTCCAAAATCTGCAGTATGGGCTAGCAGACTGCAGAACTAGGTAAGAGTCAATGCTGCAGTTCAAGTATGAAGGCTGTCTGCAGGCAGAATTCCTTCTTTTTGGAGGGAAGTCAGTTTTTGTTCTATTAAAGCCTTCAACTGATTGGATGAGGCCCACCCACATTATGGAGAGCAATCTGCTTTACTCAAAATCCACTGATGAGTTAATCTCATCTAAAATACAGCCTCACAGAAACATCCAGAAAAATATTTGACCAAATGTCTGAGCACCATGGTTCAACCAAGTTGACACATAAAATTAACCATTACAGTAAGCATTCACATGGGAAACAAATATCCTCCACTCTGAGAAGTCCAGCCACAAATCTCTTTCCCAGAACTCCTTATCACCAATTTTCCAATCTTTTTCCTTCTACAACTCTAAGTATCCAAGCAAGCTATTACCCACAGGGCATGTATCTGTGTAGATCCTTTCTCCTGGTCATCTCTCTCTCTAGGCCAAATAAACAAGCAGATTTACTGCTTGATGTTCTGCCTACTGATTGGATTTACCTTCCCCTATTTATCCTTCAAAGGATACCTTTGAGAGTCTATAAAGCTGTAGTCATCAACTTTCAGGAGGTACTGACTGGTATATGGGACAAACCAATCTATAAACCAGGTCTTTTCTCCTTCAGTCAACTGGTCAAGGGTAGTTCCCCATGAAGCCATATGGATTAAGGAAGAGTGCCAATGTATTAGCAATAGCTGCCATAGGAATCTGAGTTCATATTTGGAGTCTCCTGTTCCTTCGGGGACAGCTCAAAACTAACCTTGTATTTAATATTTCTTCTTGATGATTGAGTGCTACTGTACATGCCAACTTTAGGAGAGTCAGAGGGCCCAAGTTTATGACAGGCAGGTCATGTGGTAACTTAGTGCACATGGTCAAATATTCAAACTCTATCAGAGCCCAGTAACAATCTAGCAGCTGTTTTACAAAAAGAACAGTTATCCGAGGAAGAAGGATGGGCACTGCCTCAAAATCCTAAGGATTTATACTACGATTCCCTTGTAGCGATCTTCTATAACTCCACAGAGGATCCCTACCTGCCAAAGACACTCTGAAAACTGCTGGACGTGTTGAGGGTCATATTGCCAAGTGTCCAAGCAGCTTACACTACCTTGAAACTGCTTCACATGATTCTGCTGCTCTGAGTTGCACATAAAATTCATAGCCTTACAGTTCATGGGCTGGAGCAGCAGTACTGAGATATTGTAAATTTGCCTTTAGAATCCAAAGAGCACTCTAGGTAGGGAATTCAAATAATTGTCCCTAACCTTGGAGAGGATACCTCAACATATCCTAGACCACCAGATTCCTAATAACTTCACTGAGGTAGCAAATCTCTGAATTTCTGTGCAAGTTCTCTCATTTCTCGTCCTCTGGCACTCTTATCAAGGTATCTAGGATATTTGTTACATCTTGCACAGTAGAGCTATTCAGCATTATCTGGTCATTATTACTGGACCACTTTGATACCTTATGGGACTAGGCTAGATTATAACAGAATGGGAGACTTGACATAGCCCAGAACTAGGATGATGAAAGTGTACTGCTATGCCTGCCAGGTGAGAAAGTAAATGTCTTCTTGTGGATTTTGCTAACAGGTATAAAGAAAGAAACATTTCTCCAGATTAACAGCTGTGTACCAAACATGATGAGTTGGGTTGACTTATTCAAAAATTCATATCTGGAACAGCTGTGACAACTGGAGTCACCACCTGATGAAGTTTAGAATAATCCACCGTCATTTTTCAAGATCCATTCATCTTGTGTAAAAGCTAAAGTACCACAGGTCAAATAGCAATGTGATGGAAATCACCACTTCTGCATTTATTAAGTATTTGATTGTGACACTAATTTTGCAGTCCATCCAGAAATAAGGTACTGCTTTGGTTCACTATTTTGCTAGAATGAGGCAGTTTCAGGAGATTTCATTTGACCCCTCCTACCATGATGGTCCTCTCTGCAGAGATCAAGGAATTAATGGAGGGATTCTGCCAGTTGCTAAATATGTTTATTCCAACTGTGCATTACAAAAATGGGTGGGTTCAGGGAACTATCACTATGAGATGGACCCAGGCCAAAAGTCCTTTTATCATCTAAATTCCGTAAGCCCCTACTATGATTGGTGGGCCAGTGTGGTAGTTTACCCTCCAGGAGTTAGCGTTGCAATGTATTTCTCAACACTGATGAAGGGGGACACTTCTGAGGGACATGGTTAGGTATGGGTGGGAAGACTACATGACCAACCCATTTCAACATCCTATCAGTGTAAGCCTTTGAACTCCTTCCTCCACAGTATATCAGGAAGTTGTGACATCTCAATTTCTCTTAATGCCTAGATTTCAGACAATGAATGGAGCAAACTGTTAGGGCCACTGCCAAGCACTCAAGCTAATGCCCTGAATCCAGAATCTCTAGTAGGTACACCTATATCAATAAATTCAGAATGATCAACCATTACCTTCCTTTCCCTTGCTGTAACACTTTAAATCCATTCCCACATATGTTCCTCAGGTTTCTGCCAATATAAATTTAGGAAATTATTCTGGTGTTTAGACTTAGATCCTGGCAGATATGAGTTTAATTATGGATCACAAAGAAATGAGAGGTGGTGGGACTGGATTTAGAGGTGAAATAACATTCCCCGGCAAATCAAGAATCTCAGGTGAGGTTGTTACAAGGTCTTCAGGCAACCAACACAAGGAGAAATGATTGTTTCTCAGCAGGGAGGTACAGCAAGATTTGAGGGGTTCAGGGTAATCAGATTTACTGAAATCTACTCAAATATTCCCCTTCCAGTTATCAGGGTCCATTCTTTCCCAATCGATACCATAGTTCTAACATAAGAGGCTTAGTGAGGCCATGAACTCAACTTGAATTGTATTTCAGGTAACTTCAGGATCAGACTTTGGATTATGTTTTCAGAACTTACGATCCTACTACTATAAAAATTAAGGAATCTTTTAGCTATCTGGTCTCTAACCATTCATTAAAACTCTAAACGTGTCATTTCATTTCTTTTTTTTTTTTATTGAAATATAACTGACACAAAGCACTGTGTAAATTTAAGGTATACAAGGTGTTGATTTGATACATTTGTATATTGCAATATGATTACCACCCGGAGCATTAGCTAACACTTCACTACACCACATAATTATCATTTCTTTTTTGTGGTGAGAACAATTAAGATCTAGTCTCTCAGCAACTTTGAGCTTTATAATATAGTACTGTTGACTATAATCACTATGCTGTGCATTAGCTCTCCAGAACTTGTTTATCTACTAGTTCCAAGTTTGTACCCTTAAACAACATATCCCCAATTCCCTCACTCATGGCCTGTTTTTACAAGTTCAGCATTTTTAGATTCCATATATAAGTGATATCATAAAGTATTTGTCTGACATTTCATTTAGCATAATGCCCTCAAGCCCATCCGTGTTGTTGAAAATGGCAGGATTTCCTTCTTTCTCATGGCTGAATAATATTCCATTGTGTGTGTATACACACACACACACACACACAAACACACACACACCTTCTTTATCCATTCATCCATTGACAGACAAGTTATTTCCATGTCTTGGCTATTGTGAATAATGATGCAATAAACATGGGAGTGTGTATATCTCTTTAAACTTCTGTTTTCATTTCCTTTGGATATATACCCAGAAATTGCTACTTCATATGATAGTTCTATTTTTATTTTTTTGAGGAATCAAAATCTCCATACTGTTGTTCACAGTGGCTGAACCAATTTACCTTCCCTTCAACAGTGCACAAGTGTTCCCTTATATCCACATTCTGCCCAAGACTTATCTCTTGTCTTCTTGATGACAGCCATTCTAACAAGTGTGAGGTGATATCCCATTGTGGTTTTGATTTACATTTCCCTGATGATTAGTTAGGCTGAGTACCTTTTCATGTACCTGTTGGCCATTTGGATGTCTATTTTGTTTCTCTGCCCATTTTTAAAAATTGGATTGTTTTTTTGGTTATTGAGTTGTACAAGTTCTTTATGTATTTTGGATATTAACCCCTTACCCAGTATATGGTTTGCAAATATTTTCTCCCATTCTGTAGGTTGCATTTTCATTTTTTAAATTGTTTCCTTTGCTGTGTAGAAGCTTTTTAGTTTGATGTAGTCACACGTGTTTATTTTTGCTTTTGTTGCTTATACTTTTGGTGTCATCATTTTTTTTCTATTAATTCTCCATTGCAATCAGAATAAGGCAGCACATCCCATAGTCCTTATAGTCTTTGTTTCTACCACAATTTTACATTTCAACAGCTACTTGGTCTCCCAAAGAAAGCTTTGTCTTCTACACATACTTGATTCCATAATATTGTGGATAAGGACTTACAGCACTGCTAGTAAGAACTCAGGAGGAAGTGAAGTGCATGGAAGAGAAAACAGGCATTGCCTTAGGGAATACTTAAATCATCTTGAACAGGCTGGTGGTAGAAAACTGCTGTCAAGGACACTGTCAGTGAGGGCTCAGATGAACCCATAATTGGAAACTAGAGGAAAGGGGATCATTGTCAACATAGCAGCAGAAAGCTTAATCGAATTGTGTGCTGCATATGTGGAATACAAAACTTGTAACAATGAACTTAGATATTTAGCTGAGGAGATTTCCAAGGAAAGTATTAAAGATATATAGCCAGGTTTCTTACTGTTTGAAATAAAATGCAAGAGAAAAATGAGGGAGAACTGTTAAGCAAAACGGGTCCAGGACTTGATAATTTGGGAAATTCTCAACCTGTTCAGACTGCAAAAAATATTAAAAGTAGGAGATTCACTGTCAGGAATGTGTACTCTGGACAGAAAACCAACACTGTAGCTGTACCACTTTTGCTAATTCTTTTGAAGGATGAAAAGGTCAGGGTCTGAGACAGACTTGAAGATGCAACGCTGATGTCTTTGAAGAAGGGGCCATGAGCCATGGAATGCAGGTGGCTTGTAGAAGTTGGAGGGGGCAAGGAAACATTCCACGCCATGCGGCATGTAGGATCTTAGTTCCCCAACCAGGGATCGAACTCATGCCCCCTGCACTGGGAGTGAGGAGTCCTAACCACTGGACCACCACGGAATTCCCCAAATTTGTATTGTTTTAAGCCACTAAGTCTGTGGTAATTTGTTACAGCAGCAATAGGAAACTAATACAGATTTTGGCACTTGGAAGTAGGGTGTTGCTGTAACAAATACCTAAAAATGTGAAAACAGCTTTGGAATTGGGCAGTGGAAGAAGGCTGGAAGAATTTTGAAGAGCGTGATAGAAAACAATAAAATATATTAATCAATATATTCAAGAAGTTCAGTGAACCCCAAATAGGATGAATACAAAGAATATCATCTGAGTGTATCAGAGTCAAAATGTTAAAAACCAATAGCAAAGAGAAAAGGGACATAATACTTTTAAGGAGAAATAAGACTTATGGCTGATTTGTCAACAGAAACTATAGAAGTCAGAAGATGAACCCAGAGGTATCTACAAACGTGCTGAAATAAGAAAACATTATTCTAAGACAAAATAAATACATCTATAGGGACTTCCCTGGTGGCGCAGTGGTTAAGAATCCACCTGCCAATGCAGGGGACACGGGTTTGAGCCCTGGTCTGGGAAGATCCCACATGCTGTGGAGCAACTAAGCCCGTGCGCCACAACTACCGAGCCTGCGCTCTAGAGCCCGCGAGCCGCAACTACTGAGCCCGCATGCCACAACTGCTGAAGCCCGCACGGCTAGAGCCCGTGCTCCACAACAAGAGAAGCCACCGCAATGAGAAACCCGTGCACCACAACGAAGAGTAGCCCCTGCTTGCCCCAACAAGAGAAAGCCAGCGTGCAGCAATGAAGACCCAATGCAGCCAAAATAAATAAATAAATAAATAAATAAATAAAAATTTAAAAAAATACATCTACAAACAAAAAGGCTGAAGAAAATGATCTCTGATGGAAGCACAGAACTACTGGAAGGAAGGAAGAGCTCTACGAAAGAGTATGGATGGCAGACAAAAATGAACCAGTGACATAAGGCAAATCCATCAATCAAACAATGGCAGTACTTTAAACCACCAAAGAATGTAAAGCAGTGGCTAAGACTATATCACATTTACACTGATTAGTATGGTAATATTTTTCAGGCATTTGTAACTCAGCAAATTCTGTCCTGATTTGTGTGTGTGTGTATTTTATTGGAGCATTTCTCCTCTTTTCTTTTTTTTAATTTTTAAAAATTTTGGCCACACAGCTTTTGGGATCTCAGTTCCCCCACCAGGGATTGAACCCAGGCCACGGCAGTGAAAGTGCCAGACCCTAACCACTAGACCACCAGGTAATTCCTGTCTCCCCTCTTTTATAAACTAGAATAAGAGAGCCATGAATGTTATAATTCATTATGTTTGTATAAATAGTTACATTTACGAGGAAACAAAATTTGAATGTTAACAAGTTTTTTAATATCATTATTTAAATACTTATGTGAAGATTTTAAACATGTCCACTTTTGTTGGGAATGTCATATATTTTAAATTTACATGATACACCTAAAACAAAAAAACTAAGAATTGAAAGAAAAGCAAAGAAACGATTATCATAATATTCAGGATATTGGCTACCTCAGTGAAGAAAGCAGCACTGTGGGACACAGAAAAGAAACATGGTAGATTGAGTAGTACTGAATCTTAACCTCACTTTTAAGATGGGTAGTGGGTTTCCTAATTTGCATGTCATTATTCTTCAAAATTTACATAGTTCTTTATATATACCAAAGTTTACTTAATAAAAGTTTTAAGAGAACAGAGATAATGAAATGAGATAGTTTGACTTATTATTCCTAATCAAATAATTAAAGGAAATATTTATAGAAGGAAGTACCTGTTTCATTTCCCGCTCCATGATCATTGTGGATCTGCTGTAAGCCAGGAATTGGCCGTGTTGTCAGATACCAAACAGCATGCAGGACATCTGTGGCATGTATACGATTGTGATCTAAAGTCACCAAAATGTTTTATAAAAATGATCATTCTGTTATTTTTAACATAGGACATTTTAAAAAGTACTTTCTAGTCATACTGTATCCTCATAAATAAAATATATGGCTTAGAATAATTTCCAACAATTATGTTTTTGTTTCATCTTATTTTGTAAAAGTTTCTTGATGTGTTAAAAAGTTTTCTTTTAAAAACTTTCACATATACTATGAAAACACAGTAAAGGGGTCAAAGAAAAGGCAGCATTACCAGGGCTAATTTATTTAAGGTTGTTTTTTTTTTTTTTTTTTTTTGCCAGTCTGCGAGGCTTGCAGGATCTTAGTTCCCATACTAGGGTGGGTCCCTGCAGTGAAAGTGCCAGGGAAATCCCTACAGTTGCTTTTTTGTGGCTTTTAAAAATATGCAAATAGTGTCTCGGTTATGGAGACCCATGTTTCCAAACAAAACAATTTCTGCACAAAGGCACATAGAAGAATTAAAAATTCTGGATACTTGGACAGCCGCCTCGCCAATAGATAAGAAATAACTCTCTCTCAGGCCTGCTATAAGGATTACATGTTAAAAGGTATATACCTTTATATAAACATCCAGAATAGTGTCTGACATGTAGTACATGATCAATAAAACACTGGTTTACTGAAATACCACTATGTGAAAAGGCAAGACCTACAAGTGAAACCCAGCTTTGCTATTTCCAGTTTTATGATCTTGGGAAAGATCCTTCTGAATTTTTACTTCTCACCTGTAAAAGGTAGATAATACAACCTTTCCAACAAAGATTAAATGAGATAACCTTTGTGAATCTAATGATTATAGTCATAGCTGATGTTTCAACAAATATTTAATGTATACCTTCCATGTAGCATTAGCAAATGATACAATACTGAATGTTTAGACTATAGATATGATGTCAACCCACTAGGATCTTATAATTAATACAATCATGACCTTTTATTGACCATTTACCATGTGCCATGAATTTTGATATGTGCTTTACATTATTATCACTACCTATGGGGTAGGTACTATTGTTATTCCCATTTATAAATTTGGAAACTAAAATTTAGAAAAGTTAGATCCCAGTGTTTTTTTTTTTTTTTTTTTTTTGGCTGCTCAGCGCGACACGTGGGATCTTAGTTCCCTGACCAGGGATCAAACCTGTGCCCCCTGCAGTGGAAACACAGAGTCCTAACCACTGGACTGCTGGGGAATTCCCCAGAGACTCTTGTCTTAACCAATATATCCTAATTGGAGGTGACCGTGAAGACTCCCCACCATGGCTTTCTTTTTTCCATTCCCCTGCCCTTGAAGTCCACCTTAAAGTATCACTTTATTCCATTTATAAAATTCAGCCACTTTTCAAAATGCCTACTTTGTAAGTGGTAATTATAGTACATATAACACACATTAAATTATTAAGCATCACCATTATTTATGAGGCCAATTTAAGAAAAATTTGCTCTCTATATATTTCCCAAAAGTGTGTCCAGCTGGAGGTTAACTGTAGAATGAATCAACACATAAAGAAAATTGTACCTTTTCCTAATATAAAATTAAAATTCTATTGTATCATAAAATCAAATCGCCATTAAAAATTATTCCACAGGGAATTCCCTGGCGGTCCAGTGGTTAGAACTCCGTGCTCTCACTGCCGAGGGCCAAGGTCAATCCCTGGTCGGGGAACTAAGATCCCACAAGCCGTGCAGCCAAAAAACAAACAAAATTATTCTACAAATCAGGACACAGTTAAAAAACAAATTCTATGGATAAATTTTAAACACTTTAAAGTAAAGAAATTTATGAAACTCATGACTTAAAATTACCAAACATTTGAAAAGGTACTCATATGAATAATTGTTAACATAGAGAGATGTATACTATATTACATGAAAAAGCAGATTATAAATAGGTATTAATATTATGATTCACTTCATAAAAAATAAGTATGTATAAGAAAAAGTCTTGAAGGATATATACCAAAATGGGTTTTTTTGGTTTTTGTTTTTAATTTTTTGGCTGCACCGCACGGCCTGTGGGATCTTAGTTCCCTGACCGGGGATCGAAACCAAACCCCATGCATTGGGAGCATGGAGTATTAACCACCGGTCCGCCATGGAAGTCCCCTAACAAAATGTTAACAGTAGTCAGTGTAGGAGGATGTAGATTTTCTTTTTAAATTACTATTTTCCAACTTTTCCAAACATGCAATTTTAAAAGTGTTTAAGGGACCATCTGAAGGGAATTTATAAAGAATTTCAAAACCAGTATTATTTCAACTTAAATAATATATTTTGATACTTACAAGGAATGTCTCGATAACCATTTTCTAGTGCATGAAAGTAGTTCATGAATTGTAGAGTAGGAATTTTAAATATCTCCAATAAGCCAGTGTCTTGAAATAGGGTATACATAACCTAAATGTCAATTAAAAGAAAGTTCGCTTTAAAAATCAGAATTTCTATTTCTAGTGAAATATAATATGTTTTTGTGATTTGCATTTGGGAAAGTTAACCATGTATATGCCTTTAACTTAAATAATTTATTAAAAACTTCCCTACAGTGAATTCTTTCCGAAATATGAAAAAGGAAGATACCTCCCTAAAGCCCTTGAAAACCAAAGAATGATTATCATATCATGTCCCAGTTTTGAAATTTTTCCACTCTTCCCTTTAGCTTTTCATTCACAATTTATTGAAAGGCATATGAATTGTATTCTATTCTAGTCCTAGGTGTTAAAAGAAGTCAGAACAATATATTTATCACATTTCTGTCCCTAAAGAATTCAATGTGATAAATTGTGTGTCCTCCACATAATTTATCCTTATGTTCTCGCATTTCATAAATAAGATACTTTGGAGTTAATGAGAGTAATATTTCAGGAAGGTTAATCTGATGCTGCTGTGTGGACCCACCAGGAAGAACTTTGAGTCTGGGTGGTAAAATGGAAGTATTTTTCCATGGTTCTAGCATGAAATGGACCATTTGGCCTTGGGTAAAGCACAGGGAGGACAGGTGAAAAAGATGAAGCATAAGTTTCAGTCCAAAGAACTAGATCACCTTTCATGTCCTTTTCAACCTCAAGATTTAATAAAAAGTAAATCTTTATTACTTCTTTAGTGTGAATTAAATCCCATTATTATGGGCAAATAAACTACTTTTCATATAAATATATATAAAATTATGAAATACTTTATATACATAATATTTGTTTTTATATATATATGGGTTTATATATCCAGGTTTCTCTTTTCAAATTTTCTATTGAAAATTTCATTTGTGAAAAAAATAATTCAATGAACAATGTTGAACTTGTACCTAAACCAATATTATACATCTTTAGATTTTGCTTTTTATAGATTCAAGAAAAAAGTAACTTATAATAAAGCAGTAGAGATTTGAAACAAACCTGACTGAGGATCCTTCCTGATTTCTCTCCCATCTTTTCTACAAGTTCAAAAATTTGAAAATTCCAGTTACTCATATTTTCTATTAATGAGTCATAATCTTCTATTAAAATCAGGTCCCGTGATGCTTCTTGTTCAATCTGTACATGTAGGGGAAAAAAAAAAACCAAACCAACTTAACCTTACTTTTTATAAATATTGTTAAATCCATAGCTAAATGAGAACACTTAAAAATGAACACTATAAAAATGGTCAATATTATTTTCTATAATGGTTATTCTCAAATATAAATTGTACTTCCTATTAATTCTCTTTGTAGAATGTTATCTTCAGACAAACATAAACATATCTTCTAGGCATAAAAAGACTTATTGGTCTTTACACTACTTTTATAAATAAAACTATTATATTTCCAAAACACTACACAAATCTAAAATCCATTATTTTCATTTTGGAAGTTACAGGTATCAAAGCAGACAGAAACTCATATCCTTAAACTGACATTTATTACTAGGATAACTTCCCAAAAGAAATGGATGGATTTTTTTTCCCTAAAAAGCTTAGATTTTGAACTTTAAGAACAAAAAAAATATTAAGAACAAAAAACCCCCTACAATTATAAGTAGGGTATTTTCATTGTTTTTAATGACTATGCACATACTTTATTTTTTCATATTTTAACACATACAATGAAGAAAAAATCAGCATAGAAAGTAATATATTGACTATAAAAACCAAATAAATGTGTTCATTTTAAAATGAATGCACTTAGTTATTCTAGGATGATGAGTTTAAATGTAATTATTTTTAACCCAAGGTTTTCTTTCTTTTTTTTGTTTTTAATTTGGGTATAGTTGATTTACACTGTTGTGTTAGTTTCAGGTGTACAGCAAAGTGATTCAGTTATACATATACATATATCTATTCTTTTTCAGATTCTTTTCCCATATAGGTTATTAAAGGATATTGAGTATCATTCCCTGTGCTATACTGTAGGTCCTGGTTGTTTATTTTATATATAGTAGTATGTATATGTTAATCCCGAACTCCTCATTTATTTAAAGAAACTCTATTTTCAGGTGTTAATAGTGACTTTTCAGTAAAAATTTTTTAAAAATCATTATATTAAAAACCTTGTTCTGGGCAAAAATAATAAACTTAGTACTAACTAATAATATATTTCACCTTAACATAATCAATATTGAAAGTTTATCTTTTACATTTGGCTGCTCTTCATTCTGTGCCTCTTCTTTTAGGTGATTATCACCTTCCCAAAGTAATTTTCTGCAGTCTCTGTTCTTTGTTTCCACTTCTTGTTGAGCTTCCGTAAGGTTGAATGATGCTTTTGAGAAAACGGTATTGTCTTCATCACCTTTCAAAAAGTATTTAAAGTAATAAACAAGAATAAAACATGTCCTATATGAACAGTTTTATAAGAAAAATTTGTAAAAAGTATTCAGATAAATTGAACCATACTGGCATTCAATCTAAATTAATGACACAATTAAGTTGTATCTTGCTGGACCAGTTGGCCCAGGTACCTTGTCCTCAGGCAATATTTCACCTGATATAGCTACTCATGGATGAAAGAGAGGGTGGAAATTCATTATAAAAGTGAGAAACTGAAAATGTCAGTCCCTCTCAATAGGAAATTTTTTTAAAACCAATTTCACGTAAACTACTTCTAATACCTGAAATTGTTTGAGTTTTGGATATGAAAATTCTAAACTCATAATTATGGATGAGATTAAGGCACATCTAAAAATTAGAACAATGTTATGAATTGTGAGTTATTTCTCTACCAATGTGATTAATAATACTTTTTCCCAAATTACATGGAAAAGGGAAGCAACATTGGTAGCTACATTTCATTCATTCATATGCAAAAAAATATTCATACTCATTCTATTTGTAATATGCTAAACAGGAAACTTTTCCAAAACACATCAACAGTAGAATAAATAAACTGTAGTGTATTCACACAATTGAACACTACAGAGCAAACAGAAGAAACTACAATCACATGCACCAATACGGATGATTTTTAAAAACACAATGTCAAGTGAAGGAAGCCAGACACAAAGGTATATACTCTGCAATTCTCTTTATGAAAAGTTCAAAAACATATCAAAATTGACACACATGAGTACTGAAAGACAGGATAAACATTATCTTTGGGGGAGATTCCTGGAAGCAGGGCATGAGAGGAGGTACTGGTAATATTTTGTTTGTTGATCTGGGTGCTGATTACATATGTATATTAGATGTATGAAAATTCATCAAGCCACAAACCTAGGATTTATTTATTTTTCAATATGTAGGGATTTTTAAAAATAAAAGTGTTTTTAAGAGTACTCATTCGAGTTGACTTTCAGAAGAACTAGGTTGGTTGGTTGGTTGGTGGATTTATTTATTTATTTATATTGAAGTCTAGTTGATTTACAATGCTGTGCCAATCTCTGCTGTACAGCAAGGTGATTCAGTTATACACATATAGACGTTCTTTCAGAAGAACTAGGTTTAAATCCTGATTTTTGTACTTAATAATGGCAAGCTTTTCCCCCTGTAGAATGTGGATAATAACACCTATTTTACTAGATGTTACACATAATAGGTGATCAATAACTGTCAGTCAAATCTGAACCTAACACACTGAATATACTAAAAAATCATTAACTGATCATGATCAGGAAGTATTACCCTTTGGAAAACATTACTTTTCAAATGTTTCCAAATGAACACACTTATTTTAAGAAAATTTAAAAATTCAGATTATTCAACTGTTCTTGGTAAGTTAAGGCACTAACTACATTTATATTCTAAAATAGCCGTCAATCCAAAAGTTGTTGACATTTGAAGTACATGATTTACTTTTTAATGATCTAAATTCCTAATAACTGTATCTTATAGATAATAAGAAAAACAGATGAAATAAATATAGCAATTTCTTCTCCAAAGATGTCCACAGTACTATCTCTTATCCCACATGCATTCTTTTGAAATGTATTCTTATTGCTCCATCAAGAGAGCATTATTTCCCAACCCCCTGGAATCTGGACAGGCCACATGACTGCTCTGATTAACAGAATATGACAGAAATGACAACTCTGTCTGGTCTGGGTTGAGCCATTAACTGACTGGCAGCTTCCATAGCCTCCGCTTTTGGCCTCCAGCCAAAATGTTGGAAGAAGACCAGAGAGAGGTCATATTTAAATGGACTGGTCAATAGCCAGCAGACACATGAGACATCTTGGAAATTCAGTCCAATCAGTCCTTTGGATGACTGTCACCCTTGCCAATATCTGACTGCAATTACATGACAGCCCTCAAGTGAGAATCTCCCAGCTGAGACCAGTCAATGCAAAGAACTGTGAGAATTAATAATCTGTTGTGGTTTTTAAAAGGCTTTATTGAGTATAATTACATGCCATAAAACCCACTCACAGTAAGTGTATAATTCAATAATTTTAGTAAATTTAGACTTCTGCAATATTCATGACAATCTAGTTTTTTTGTTTGGCCCAGAATTTTTGTTATCATCATTATCTTCAAAACACCTGATTGCTTTGGTCTTTATATTCAAAAAAGTCTTTTTTTTATGGAAGTATAGTTGATTTACAATGTTGTGTTAATTTCTGCTGTACAGCAAAGTGATTCAGTTATACATATATATACATTGTATTTTTAAATTTTTTTATGTTTTGGCCACGCCGTGCGGCATGCAGAATCTTAGTTCCCTGACCAGGGACTGAACCCGAGCCCCCTGCAGTGGAAGTGTGGAGTCTTAAGCACTGGACTGCCAGGGAAGTCCTACATTCTTTTTTAATATTCTTTTCCATCATGGTTTATCACAGGATATTGAATATAGTTCTCTGTGCTGCACAGTAGGACCTTGTTGTTTATCCATTCTATATATAATACTTTGCATCTACTAACCCAAACCTCCCACTGCATGTCTCCCCCAAACCCCTCCCTCTTGGAACCACAAGTCTGTTCTCTATGCATGACAGTCTGGTGTTAGAACATTCTCATCACCTCAAAAAGTGCCCTTATGCCTCTTTACAGTTCATCCTTATTTTCACCCCAGGCAACTGCTATTCTGATTATTGGCTCTATAAATTTGCCTTTTCTAGAATTTCATATAAATAGAATCAAACAATATATAATCTTTTTAGCTTAGTTTTTTTCACTTAGAATAATGTTTGGAAGTTTATCCACGTAGTAGCATGTATCAGCAGTTTGTTCTTCTTTTGTTAAATAGAATCCCATTGTATGAATATACCACATGATATTTATTCATTTACAAGTTGATGGACATTTTGATCTTTTCCAGTTTAGCACTATCATGAATAATGATGTCATAAGCATTCATAATCCTGTCTTTGAGTGCTCATATGTTTTCTCCCGAGTAAATTCTTATCCATGTTACTGCTGGGTAATACGGTAAATTTATGTCTAACTTTTTTGTTTGTTTTTGTTTTGTTTTTTTTTTTGGCTGCACCACACTGCAGGTGGGATCTTAGTTCCCCGACCAGGGATCGAACCCACACCCCCTGCAGTGGAAGGGCAGAGTCTTAACCACTGGACCACCAGGGAAGTCTCCATGTCTACCTTTTAAAGAAACTGTCAAAATGTTTTCCAAAGTGGGTTTACCATTTTACATTCCCATCAGCAATGCACAAGTTCAAATTTCTCTGCATCCCTGCCAACACTTGGTATTGTCTGTCTTTTTGATTATAGCTATTCTGGTTTGAGTTTACTGGTATTTCACTGTAGTATTATCTGCATTTCCCTAATGACTAATGATGTTAATAATTTTTTCATGTGTTTACTACCCATTCATTTATATCCTTCATATCCTCCACCAAAAGTCTTTCACCAAAATATCTAAAATCTTTGCCTGTGTTTTAATTGAGTTGGTTGACTTACTATTGAGTGAAAGAGTTATATATCATGGATATAAGACCTTTATCAGATGTATAATTTGCAAATATTTTCTCCCAGTCTGTGGTTTGTCTTTGATTTTCTTATTGGTGTCTTTTGAAGTGGAAATAAGTTTTGAAATCAGGTAGTGTCAGTCCTCCAAATTTGTTATTTTTCCAAATTGTTTTGGCTATTTTAGGCCATTTGTATTTCCATGTAAATTTTAACACCAATTTGTCAATTTCTACCAAAATAAGCCTACTGGAATTTGATCAGAATTGCAATGAACTTACAGATCAATTTGGAAGAATAGCCTGTTGACAGTACTGAGTTTCCCAATCTGTTTGCTATGCAATGCCTCTCAATTTATTTAGACTTTCTTTAATTTTCTCAACAATGTTTTATAGATTACAGTTTATAAATCTCCTACTTCTTTTGTTAAATTTATTCTAACTTTATTCTTTTTGATACTATTATGAATGGAAACATTTTCTAAATTTCAATTTTTGATGGTTCATTTCTGGTATATAGAAATACAATTGATTTTGTACTTTGATCTTGTGACTTTGCTAAACTTGTTTATTGGTTCTAATAATTGTGTGTTTGTGTGTGTATTTGGAATTTTCTACTAATGATCTGTGAATAAGGACAGTTTTATTTCTTTATTTCCACTCAGGTATCTTTATTTTTTTATCTTTCTAGAAATTTTCCTGGCTAGAACCTCCAGTACAATATTGAATACAAGTGCTGAAAGCAAAAATCCTTCTCTTATTCTTTTTTTTTTTAACATCTTTATTGGAGTAAAATTGCTTTACATTGTTGTGTTAGTTGCTGCTGTATAACAAAGTGAATCAGCTATACATATACATATATCCCCATATCCCCTCCCTCTTGCTTCTCCCTCCCACCCTCCCTATCCCACCCCTCTAGCTGGTCACAAAGCACCGAGCTGATCTCCCTGTGCTATGCGGCTGCTTCCCACTAGCTAGCTATTTTACATTTGGTAGTGTATATATGTCAGTGCCACTCTCTCACTTTGTCTCAGCTTCCCCTTCCCCTTCCCCATGTCCTCAAGTCCATTCTCTACTCTGCGTCTTTATTCCTGTCCTGCCCCTAGGTTCTTCAGAACCATTTCTTTTTTTTTTTTTTAGATTCCATATATATGTGTTAGCATATGGTATTTGTTTTTCTCTTTCTGACTTACTTCACTCTGTATGACAGACTCTAGTTCCATCCATCTCACTACAAATAACTCAATTTCATTTCTTTTTATGGCTGAGTAATATTCCATTGTATATATGTGCCACATATTGTTTATCCATTCATCTGTCAGTGGACACTTAAGTTGCTTCCATGTCCTGGCTATTGTAAAAAACTTCAAAAAGAGTCATGCCCCTTCTCTTATTCTTGATCTTAGGGGGAAAGCATCAGTCCTCCTCCAGTAAGGATGATGTTAGCTCTGTGTTTGTTTCAAAGATGCCCTTTATCAGATTGAAGGACTTCTCTGATATTACTGGTTTGAGTGTTTTCATCATGAAAGAGTGTTGGATTTTGTCGAATGCTTTTTCTGCATCTAGATAGATTATCGTGATTTTTCCCCCTCTTTAATGGGGTGTATTACATTGATTAATTTTCAAATGCTAAACCACCCCTGCATCCTGGCATAAATACCAATCAGTCATGGTATGACATCTTATCTGTTGCTAGATTCGGTGTGCTAGTATTTTGTTAAGGATATTGGAAATGTTGGTCTACAGTTTTATTTTCTTGTGATGCCTTTGTCTGCTTATGGTATCACAGTAATACTGGTCTCATGTATAGAATGAGTTGGGAAGTTTGCCCTCCTATTTTTTGGAAGTTTGTGAAGGATTGGTCTTTTTTCTTGTTGTTTTTTAGTCCTTTAAAATGTAAAACCCCAAAACTATTAAATTGTACACTATAAAAGGGTGAATTCTAAAGTATGTGAAGGGATTGATATGCACCTTAACCCCTGAAAGGGCCTATTTCTGGTTTACCTTTATTCTTAGGATGCAGTACTGCTGAGTTTACCAAGTTATTCCTACCACGGCAACCCTTCAATTCCAATCTTTGTCTCCCTAGTCCTATGAAGCTACCAAAAGGGACTGCTCATTCTATCAGTTACTGGCCTCTCTGGAAGCAGCAAACACCCTTTTGGTAGCCCCAAACTTGAGACTCACTTTCTTGGATTTCTGTCCTCCTCCAGGTCTTATACTGGAAATTCTGAGGAGCTTGTTAGTTCTTCAATGGCTTCAAGCAGATTTTTTTGTTGTTGTTAATAACTTGTAACTTTTCTAGCTACCTTCAGGGGATATGATGGTCTGAGTTACCTAGTTAACTATTAGTGGACACTTGAGTCATCAATGTTTTAAAGTTATAAAACAACTATAACTTTATCACTAACAATATTTCTTGTTTGAGGGTATGTTTCAGAATAACATAATTAACTAAATTTTAAAACAACTCCTTTGTGTAATTATTTAAAAATGTATGCAAACCCTTTTGAGCTAAGATTATGCAATTTAAATTTCGAGGTTAATATAGTTAATTTCACTATTTATGAACCCTAGCCATAATGTAAGACTATATTCATTTGTACAGCACATTTTTACTCTTCAAAATACTTTCACCATCTATTATTTATAATTTGCTAATAACTCCTCTGTGAAGTAAAAAAGATTATAATCTTCATTTTAAAGATGGATAAACTAAAAAACTCATTCATTTATTCATTTTAAAAAACAATGTAAGAAATTGTTCTAAAATTTAAACACACATGACTTTTGCAGTCTCACCTGACTTTTCCCTGTGGCAGTCTGTACCAGACTCTGGTTCAGATGCTGAAGCATATTTCAATATTTGATGTCCACAGCTTATAAAATAAAACAGATAAATATGTGTATATGATAAGTGAGGCAAAATTTTTTTACCTAAATACAATCAGAAAATCTGGTTATTTTTTAACTGCAAGATCCCAACTGCAAAATATCCTAATATTCCAATCTCTCTATAAACTTAACAGGCTTTATCCTAGAAAGCACCTGTGTCCCTATGAAGGAAATAACATATTTTGGAAGTAACACTGAGACCTGAGGTAAACACTTATTACCATCAAAGCAGAAATGAGAACAGACACCATATGAACTGGGTACTGTAAATAGGTACTAAATTAGTACATACTAAAATAATTCTCATACATTTACTGATATCTTATGATGGATAAAATACCACTATATTTCACTTCAGATGGAGATCATTTAGCTGGGAAATGAATAATGGCACTGAAATGAAAAAAAATTGTTTAGAATAAAAACTACTAGATGAAGAAGAGGATATAGTATTCATTAATCATCTAGTTATAATACAGAACGAGAAAACTGGTAATACTTTATTAAAATAACCTATATTTTGAAACAAATAGTAAACACTTGGGAAACTTACCTGTTACATAAATTGCTATCAGAATTTCTAAGTTGCTGATAAAAATCTGGTGAATTGGGTGCATTGCTCAGAGATCTGTGTAAAATAACACTTGGCTTAGTAAGAAAATCAGCAGTGTCAGGAAATTCTATAGGCGATCGGTTAGTTGGAGAGCCAGCAGACATTGGTCCATGATTGGGAGAATTCAGGCTGGGTAAAGCACCTACAAAATTGAAAGAGAAGAAAGAGATATGTATGTATGTATGTACTGATATGTACGTGTTTATTGTCTGTGTTTGGGTGTTTATAAAGAGCGTTTTCCTTCTTTAAAGAAAGCAAAGTATTTACAGTTAAATGACAAACTAGATTTCTACATGGAGCTATCTTCAAGACCTTCTACGAATTCAGGCAGAATATAGACCATATTTGCCATCATCGATGACTGTGGAATAAACACCCTGTGGCAGGATGGCACATAGTAGGTAAATACTAAAAGTATAACTAAAAATGTACATAATGTGTGGCACAAATTTTCCTAATTCATATTGGTCTTTAACATTTTGTGTCCCTACCAGCTTGATTATCCACATGAACAAAAGCATCTTTACCAAATTTTATTGAATATTTTTCAATACAATAAAATTCATTTTTATCAAAGAACCAAAGTTCTTGATAGCATTAAGCAAATTAAGCATATGATAAAATTATATTAACACAACAGCAGATCCCTTAAAAAAAATCCACATCTTTCCAGCTCATTCATTCATTCATTCATTCAACAAGTATTTGAGAGCCTATTATATGCTGGAAAATGTGCAGTGTTTCACAATGGAGAAGAAGATGCCATCCCTACAACTCAATGAACCTAAAGTCTAGTGGAAAATACAAACAAGTGCTAAGTGCTAAAATAAGGGAAAAAAAAGAGTGCTTCAGAAATACATCCCTAATCCTATTGATTTACTCAAGAGCCTTTGCTGGGTGCCTTGAACTAAGGGTATATCTGGAGAGGTGTAGGTGGATTTAAAACTTTATTTTGAAATAAAGATCCAAGTAAAGTGTGAATCAGAGAGGAAAGCAAATAACAGTTGTTAAGGTATTATGGTATTTTCAGACATAGTTACAGATGTGTGTGATGGTTAATTTTATGTGTCAACTTGGCCTGGCTATCATGCCCAGTTGTTTGGTCAAATGCCAGTCTAGATGTTGCTGTGAAGTTATTTTTCAGATGTGATTAACATTGAAATCTGTAGACTGAATAAAGCATATTGCCCTTTATAATGTGGACTGGCCTCATCCAATTTGTTGAAGGCCTTAAGAGAAAAGACTGAAGTCCTCCAAAGAGGAAGGAATTTTCCCTCCAGACTGCCTTAAGAGTCAAAACTGCAACATCAACTCCTGCTAGAATTTCCAGCCTGGCAGCCTGCCCTAAAAATTCTGGACCTGACAGCCCTCTCAATCTGGCGAGCCAATCCCTATCAGTCAATCAATCAATCAATCACTCCCCACCCCATGTATATGTATGTAAGTATATACATATGTATGTAGGTATATACACATGCACAAACATCCTATTAGTTCTATTTGTCTGGAAAACCCCGACGAATACAATGTGTTATTTTATTTAATCTTCATAATAGCCCTGTGAGTTAAGTAGCATTTTCATTTTACATGTGCAGGGCTGCCAACTGCTGTTCTATCAAACTGATTTGTTTAGAGGCTCCTATAATTTCATATAATGTTGGGGCTGAAAAAGATTTTATAAATAATCGGTCAAACACTTTAATGTTTCAGAAGAGGAAACCGAGGACTAGAAAGCGGAAGTATCTTTCTTGTCAAAATAATAACAGTTAGTTACTAACTGGAGACTAAAGTCCCAATTTTCAGCATTCTTTTTTCTATTATAATACTGAGTATCCAAAACCCTGACAAACAGGCTGAGAAGAATAAAGGATAGCCTAATTTTAGGGTAGGAATTTCATATAACATAGAAAAGCTTCGAGGAGAAGACAAAATGGTAAAGAAAAACCCAGCAACCCTTACAAAATACTTTCTACAATACAGATTCATTGTTTTTATTATAAACCTTTTAAATTGTGAAATATAATAACACTCATACAGAAAAGTTATAACAGGAATGCTCACCACTCAAGCTAAAACATAAAACATGGCCAGAGATCAGAAACCCATGTCCAATATCTAATTCCCCTCCCTCTCGTTAAAGGAAAGCATTACTTTGACTTTTATGGTAGTGTTTTTCTTGCCTCTCCTTATATTTATACCACATATGTATCTCTTTACAGATTAGTTTTGCCCTTTCTTTGAACTTTGTAAATTGAATCAGATAGTATAAATGCTTTTATGCCTTGCTTACTTTACTCAACATTTTAAAAAGCTGTTTCACATGTTCATTCATTTTGAATGACATATAAAATTGTATGTATGAATATAGCACAATTTTATTTCTCTGTTCAAGTACTGAACTGCCAAATTGTTTTCCAAAGTAGCTGTAGCATTTTACTTTCCAATCAGTGATGTATGAGTGTTCCTACCTCTGAACATTTTTCCAACACTTGTTATACCGTCTTTAGAATTATAGACATCTTAGTGGGTGTGAAGTCATGATTCCTCGTGGTTTTGATTTGCATTTCCCTAATGACTAATGATGCTGAGTATCTTTTCACGTGGTTAGGGCCATTTGTATACCTTCTTTGGAGAAACATCTATTCAAATCTTTTGCCAATTTTTTAGTGAGGTCATTTGTGTGTTTATCATTGAGTTTAAAGACATCTTTGTCGGGCTTCCCTGGTGGCGCAGTGGTTGAGAATCTGCCTGCTAATGCAGGGGACACGGGTTCGAGCCCTGGTCTGGGAAGATCCCACATGCCACGGAGCGGCTGGGCCCGTGAGCCACAACTACTGAGCATGCGCATCTGGAGCCTGTGCCCCGCAACGGGAGGGGCCGCGATAGTGAAAGGCCCGCGCACCGCGATGAAGAGCGGTCCCCGCACCGCGATGAACAGTGGTCCCCACTTGCCGCAACTAGAGAAAGCCCTCGCACGAACCGAAGACCCAACACAGCCAAAAATAAATAAATAAAGTAGCTATAAAATAAAAAAAAAAAAGACATCTTTGTCTATTCTGAATACAAGTCCACTGTTAAATCGTAATTTGCAAATATTTTCTCCCATCCTGTGGACTGTCTTTTCACTTTCTTTAGGTGTCTGTTGAAGTAAATACAAATGATTTAATTTTAATGAATTCCTATTATCAATTTTTTAAAAATATTGATTTATTTGGTTGCACTGGGTCTTAGTTGCGGCAGGCGAGCTCCTTAGTTGCGGCTCACAGGCACCTTAGTTGCAGCATGTGAACTCTTAGTTGCAGCTTGCATGTGGGATTTAGTTCCCTGACCAGGGATCGAACCCGGGTCCCCTGCATTGGGAGCACATAGTCTTATCCACTGCGCCACCAGGGAAGTCCCCCTCTATTATCAATTTATTTCATTTATGGACTGTACTTTTGGTGTCTAAGAATATCCAAAATCAGAGAGATTTTCTCCTGTTTTCTTCTACAAGTTTTATGGTTTCACTCTTATATTTGAGTGTATGAGCATTTAGAGTTAATTTTTGAGTATGATGACAGATATGGTTCCAAATTCATTCTTTTTCATTTGTATATCTATCCAGTTGTCCCAACATCATTTGTTAAAAACACTATTCCTTCCCCATTGAATTACCTTGGCACACTGGCTGAAAATCAATTGACCATGTAAGGGTTTATTTCTGGACTCTCAATTTTATACCACTGAGTTGGAATATCCTTATGCCAGTGTCACTGTCTTGATTACCATAGCTTGGTAGTAAGTTTTAAAATTTAGAAGTGTGAGTCCCCCAGTTTTTTTCTTCTTTTTTTTATTAAAGATTATTTTAGCTACTCTGGGTCCCTTGAATTTCTATATGAATTTTCAGATCAGCTTCTCAAATTTCTGCAAAGAAGCCAGCTCAGATTTTGATAAGGATTTGTACTAAATTTAGAACAATTTAAGGAGTATTGCCATCTTAACAATATTAAGTCTTCTGGTCCATGAACATGGGATATTTTCCATATGGGTCTTCCTGCAACTTCCCTGGTTGGTCCAGTGGTTAAGACTCTGCGTGCCAATGCAGGGGGCATGGGTTTGATCCCTGGTCGGGGAACTAAGATCTCACATGCCATGCAGCATAGTCAAAAATTTAAAAAAAAAAACATATCTGGGTCTTCTTTAATTTCAACGTTTTATAGTTTTCAGTGTACAAGTCTTGCACTATTTTGCTAAATTTATTCCAAAGTATTTTTTTTCTTTTTTTTAAAAATAAATTTATTTATTTATTTTCTTTTTGGCTGCGTTGGGTCTTCGTTGCTGTGTGCGGGTTTTCCCTAGCTGCGGCGAGCAGGGCTACTCTTTGTGGGGTGTGCGGCCTTCTCACTGCTGTTGGCTTCTCTTTGTTGCAGAGCAAGCTGCTCTAGGCTTGCGGGCTTTCACGTAGTTGCAGGCACGCATGCTCAGTAGTTGTGGGCTCACAGGATCTAGAGCACAGGCTCAGTAGTTGTGGCCACACGGGCTCAGTTGCCTTCTGCGGACATGATGGGATCTTCCCGGACCAGGGATTGAACCTGTGTCCCCTGCAATGGCAGGCAGATTCTTAACCACTGCACCACCAGGGAAGTCCTGAAATTATTTTCTTAATTTCAGTTTTGCATTGTTCATTGCTAGTATATAGAAATACAATTGATTATTGCATATAGATCTTGTATTCTGCCACACTGATGAACTTGTTTATTGGTTGTAATAGGTTTAATGAATTTCTTAGGATTTATAAATATATGATTATGTTGTCTGCAAATAGCTTTACATCTTCCTTTTATTCATTTTTACCTAAACTTCCCTGGATAGAACCTCCAACCCAATATTGAGTAGAGGTGGTAATTATTTTAAATTATTTAAATTATTTTATAATTTTATTTTATAATTTCTAATTCTTTATATTCTTTCTGTGGTGAGACATTGTTGTCATACTGTCTTTACTTTAGATATGGTTTCCTCAAGTTCTTTAAACATATTTATGGCAGCAGATTTAAAGTCATTACTAAATCCCAAATCCAAGCCTCCTCAGGGAAATTTTGTTGGCTGTTTTTCATTGTCTACATGGCGAAAATTTTATTGTTTCTTTGCATGCTTCATGTTTTTTTTGTTGAAAACTGGACATTTTAGATAATATATTGTAACAGTTCTAATATCAGATCTCTCCCACCCTCAAGGTTTATGTTGCTGGTTTTTTGTTTGTTCGTTTTTGTTTCGATTATTCATGAGTGATTTCCTGGACTCATTACGTAGATTTTGTTTTCTCTGAGGTGTGTAGCCACTGAGTTCTCTGCTGTCTTTTTTTCCCTTTTCTCCTTGATTTATTGCTTGACTTTTTAGAAGCCATTCTTGGGTCGTGTAATTTAGATGAGACAGAAGATTTCTTTAAAGTCTTGCTCTATGTCATCTGTAGATTGAGAATCTGTTTGAAAAGAACTTCAAACTCCAGGCCGTTTACAAGGCAGCCGTAGCTTTTACTTCCTGCTTGTGCAGGACCTCAAGGTCAGCTACAGATGGAGTGGCCAGGGCCTTCGCCTTTCCCAGATCTTTCCTGGGCACGTGCACAGCCCTAAACATGTGCTCAGCCTAGTATATGTGGTGGGATAAGTGTCCAAATTCTTTTCTTGGATATCCAGTTGTTCTGGCCCCTTTTGTTAAAAAAAAAACAAAAACAAACTATCCTCTTCTGTTGCCAGAGCTTTCCACTTCCCCAGGGTCATCTAGTGTCCAGGATTTCCTTTTAAATTCCCAATCAGCTCTGTTTGCCCCCAGTTGAAAATCACAGCCTTACGCACTCACAATGTGCCTGGCATAGGGTATAGGGGTTTTTTGTTTGTGTTTTGGAGAGCTGAGCTCTGAGTCAAATGAAATATCCACAGCACCCTGGGAATAGAAGGGTTTTCCAGGGAGCTTGAACAAAACGGTTACTGTACTATCAGGTTGTTGCTTTTTAATGCAGTTTCTAAGAGGTCAGACTCTAATGGCTGCAAAGCTAGTGGCTTTAGCTGTAGTATGACTGAGCTGGGCAGAGAGAGGGTTTGGGAAGTGCCCCCAATTAAACTGTCACAGAACCCCACTGTCTCACCAAGGTTCGGTAGTTAGTTTCTCTTGTATAGATGACTTCTAGTTTGTTCTCTGGCTTTTGTCAACTTCCAGAATTCTGAAATGATTGAGTTAGTTTTTTTCCCCTATTTTGTTGTTTTAGCAGAAGAACAAGTTTACTGAGATCCTCTCTCTGCCATTCCGGAAGCTGATCGCTATATATGATTTTAATCCTTTGAAACTTGTTGAGATTTGTTTTATAGCTCAGCAAATGGTCTATTTTGATCAATCTTGTGTGTGTCCTTGGAAAAAATATGTATCTTGTAATGTCTGAGTGTGGTGTTTTATAGTCGATTAGGTCAAGTCAGTTAAATCATGTTGTCCTAATCTTCCATTTATCTATTACTAATATTTTGGTTTGCTTATTCTACTAGATAATGAGAGTGGTGAGTTAAAATCTCCAAAATGAATACAGATTTGTCTTTCTCTTCCTTTAGTTCTGTCAATTTTTGGTTTGTGTATTTTATTTTAATTAATTAATTTTTGGTTTGTGTGTTTTATACCCATGAGATCAGACCTGTGTCCTTATATTTAGTGTGCCTTTTGTAAAGAGCATGTACTTGAGTCTTGTGCTGTTAATTGTCTGACAGTCTGTATCTATTAACTGGAGTGTATTTTCAACTTTTTTGTGGAAAACTGCACATTTTAGATAATATACTCTAACAACTCTGGTCAGATCCCTGGCACCCCCAGCTCCCCTACCAGCCACCCACGCAAGGTGTATATTTAATATAGTTTGCTTAATCCTCCATCTTGCTATTTCTTTTTTAGTTATTCTTTATGTTTTTGTTTCTTATTTTCTCTTTTCTTATATTATTTTAGATTATTCAAGGTTTGTTGTTTTTTTTTTAATCATGCCATTTTACCTCCTATATTAGCTTCTTACTTATACTTTTTCTTTTATTCTTTTAATTATCACCCTGGATATTACAATGTGCATCTTTGAAGTGTTAGTTTCTTTTAAATTAGAACGTTTTAGTACTTTTCAATCATTGCCAGTACACTGTAAGTTTAAGTCCAATTTACCCCTTTCCCACCCTTTGTGCCACTGTTACCATATACTTGACTTCTTTATACACTATGCAAGCCACAAGGGAGGCATTGTTTTTAATGATCAGTATTCTCTTATGTACCCATATATTTAGGCTTACCAGTGCTTTTCATTCATTCCTGCAGATCCATGCTTCAATCTGGATCATTTTCCTCCTACCTAAGGAACTTCCTTTGCTGAATCTTAGTAGTGCAAGTCTACTAGCAATAAATTCTACCAGCTTTTGTTTGTATGAAAAAAATGTTATTTCACCTTAATTTTTAAAGGATATTTTCACTGGATAAAGAATTCCAGGTTGGCAAGTTTTGTTTTGCAATACTTTAAATATGCCATTCTATTGTCTTTGGTGACTGCAGTTAATAATACTGTATTGCATAATAATACTGTATTTCATATTTGAAAGTTGCTAAGAGAATAGATCTTAAAAGTTCTCATCACAAGAAAAAAAAATTTGTAACTATGTGTGGTGACAGATGTTGACTTATGGTGATCATTTCACAATATATACAAATATCAAATCATTTTGCTGTATACCTAAAACTAATATAATGTTATGTCAATTCACCCCCCCATAGATAGATAATTGGATAAAAATTCTATTAGAATGACTTATTGTAGGATATAGGATATAGTCAGGGTTTTTTCTACTCTCATATTAAGATTTTTTTTTTTCTCCCTCCACAATTACCATGCTACAAAAGAATGCTCTTTCCGGGGTTTTCCGTTGTTCTCTGTCTACAACTATTCAGGTTAAATAGTTCTATATTTTATCCCTGAATTGCTAGTGCCTAACGGAGTGCCTGATACATAGTACTTGTTTAAAAATTAACAAATGAATGAGCAAACTGTTAACTAATAGCCAAACCAAACTGCTTAGTTATGTTAACTTATAACACATGAAATGGTATTCGAAATTAGCTATAAATAGGTAATGACAAGGTTTGCACTACCATATACTTTGAGGCCTCCCATATTTAAGTCACAAAAATGATTTCTTACCAGCTCTTCTTAGACCTATATGGTGAGTTAACGATACAGAAGATGACCTTTGCTTCGGGATTGTCAGTAGATTTGAACTAAAAGGTCCATTTAGATAGCATCCTTGACTAAAAGGGAAAGATAATAGGTTAAGATTTTTAAAAACATGAGAAATTCCTTTTTTCCTTATGGTCTTCAATTCAATTAGCAAATATCTGCTTATACATTTAGTTTAGACATCTATCTAGTGCCTAAGGAGTAAAGCAGGAGCCAGCAAACTTTTACTGTAAAGAACCAAGTAGTAAATACTTTGAGCTTTGAAGGCCATAAGGTCTCTGCAATTACTCAACTCTGCCACTGCAGTATAAAAACAGCCATAAACAATAATAAACAAATGAGTATGACTGCGTTTCAATATAATTTTATTGACAAAAACAGGTATGGGCCACACTGGGTCCACAGGCTGTAATTTGCTGAACCCTGGCTTCAAGCAGGTTATGAATATCACCTGGAGGGCTTCTTACTACACAGATTTCTAGTCCCACCCCCAAGATTTCTGATTCTAAAGGTCTGGGGTAGGGTCAGAAGATTGGCATTTCTAACAAGTACTTAGGTGGTCCAGGGACCTCACCGAGAATCACTGGCCTAAAACATACAGTTTTTCACTATCTTCCGCTCCCCTTCTTCACAGATATTGATTACCCACTGACGCAATCATATCCTGTAACTGAAATGTTTATTACAGGTTTTAGGGTTCTTATGAAGAAATTACATATAGGTGAGCAATCACAGTATACCAACGGATACATAAAATGCATTTTAAGATTATATATTTTAAAGCTTCTGGCCCAGTGCCATACATATAGCACTTCCTTTCTTAGATAGTCACTAGCCTGTTTTCTTCTGTTAGTCAATTCCTGATGTGGGCACTTTGCTACAGGATCAAGAACAAATCTAGATTCTCTATTTTCCACTCGATATTTTGTTAGTATAGGCTGAGTTCTCAAGATTTTCCCTAACTCCTTCATCTTTTTTGTACTTCCACACCGCCTTACTCAAGGAAAATCTATTTTTCAGCATCAGATATTTCTGATGCTATCTTTGTGTGTGTTTTTCCATCTGTAAAATTAGAGATTTAGAATAAAGGACTTCTAAAATAACATCTAGCCTTTAGATTCTATAACATTTTTTGCTCAAGCTAATAGTAATAATAATTTGTTGGCAATGTTACAAAAAGAGGCAATATGTAAATAATACCACTCAATAAACTCATCTCCCTACCAATGCTTAATCATTCTTTGTATTTGAATATTCATTGCCTACATATAGAGTGGGAGAGATGGGGAAAGAAGAGTGACAATACCACCCAGGGCAATATTCAAATAGAACAATCTGTGTACTCCACCAACATCTACTTCCTGATTAATATTCAAAACAAAGGCAGGGTTTTCTCCTTCAGAGAAGAGACCCGAAGCACTGCTCCATAGTCTTCTACCTTAATCCAGGGGGCCTAATAATTGAAACAGTTAGCTGTTTAGAATTGAGAGGTCAAATTACAGGTTTTCAGCTCAGTTCCAGCATCACCTCATTAATTCCCTGCCTATAACCAGATAAATATATACCACAATGAGATTACATAAAAAATACTGAAGAGTGTATATGTATAACTGATTCACTTTGTTATAAAGCAGAAACACACCATTGTAAAGCAATTATACTCCAATAAAGATGTTAAAAAAAAAAATACTGAAGAAAGCAGAGGGCAAGATAAGCTAGGAGTCCCAGTGATTATTAATAGTTGGTAGGAAGGTGATTAAAGTCAGACTTGGGAATCGGTCTTCAAATCCAAATGCACAAGCATTACATGAGATGCCAAATGTTATGGTCACAGAGTTAAGTCATATGTTAAGAGTTGATTCCTAAGACAATCAATGCAAATTATCTTGACAAGTTTTATATCACCTCATTTATTATTTTTTTAGGTAGCTGTAAAACTTGTTGGCTGTCCAACATCCAGATTTGCAGAGCCATTATCTTAAAAACTGAGTGGGATGACACCATTAGCCCTCTTGAATCTCTGCAGTTCAAATAGGTTCCAGGCATTGGTATAAATCTCTAATAAATTATCAGACACATAATTGAGAAGCTGGTTCCCAAGTACATTATTTAGAGGACATACTATTGCCAGGCAACGAGTTATTAGATTTAATTCAGAGCACTTACAGCGATGAACGATGAATCAGAATAGGTTAAAGGCAAGCCTCTTTAGTGTAGGAGTACCTATAGTTGATGGCCTCAGAGTTTTGGTATGCAATTTGCCTACATTTCCCCAGGGAAAGTCTGTTCAAAGGAAATGAGCTGTGAGCTCTGAATACGTTGTTTGTCCACAGGGAGGGTCTGGGTCCCAGCAGTCATTCCATGGATAGCAGTTTAGCCATTCTTTTAACCCTAGGTACTAACACTGTACTTGGGTAATTCAATTGTCAGCTAACCCAGAAAAGCATTCTTCAACCCCTCCTGGAATTTCCTGACCAGTAAAACTTCATCCTAGGTCTGAAACTTAAGCAGAAGGCAGTATCAACTGTCATATGGACACCATACCCCTGCAGGATACTTGTTAAGCAGCTGTTTATCTTCAAAGACCCATTTTAATGTAATCCCAAACTCTTTACAGTAGTCAAGCAGGTCTCAGAAGGGTTGTAATGACTAACGCAAGGTAGAAAATGAAAATTGCCATAAAAGAGCAAAGAAAAAGTGTTAAGGAGATTCAGAGGCGAAACAGATTACTTTTCCTTGGAGAACAAGGGGAGGAGGATGTCAGCGTGTTATTCTTAGGCTGTGACATCTGAGCTCAATCTTTAAAGACATACAGAAATAGGGGTGAGAGGGTCTCTTCTAGGTAGAGGGAATAACTAAAAAGGGGCACAGATGTGCACAAACAGAGGGAATATCAAACAGTTAAGTTTGACTGGATTTTCAGATAAATAAAGGTGATACCGGAGAGGTATTTTGGAGTTATAAAGTAATGGCCTTCTTAACTAATTAAAATCTCAAGTCCTCTAAGAGATGAACAGTGGTAAACTCTTTTTTTTAAAAATTTATTTATTTATTTATGGCTGCGTTGGGTCTTCGTTGCTGCACGCGGGCTCTCTCTAGGGGCCACTCTTCATTGCGGTGCACGGGCTTCTCACTGCGGTGGCTTCTCTTGTTGCAAAGCACGGGCTCTAGGCGCGTGGGCTTCAGTAGTTGTGGCTCACAGGCCCTAGAGTGCAGGCTCAGTAGCTGTGGTGCATGGGCTTAGTTGCTCCGCGGCATGTGGGATGTTCCCGGACCAGGGCTCAAACCCGTGTCCCCTGCATCGGCAGGCGGATTCTCAACCACTGCACCACCAGGGAAGCCCCAGCAGTGGTAAACTCTTAAGAGTAGGTAATACAGTGGCTGTTCAAGTAGGACTAACTCTTCTTCCTTGTGGTTTTCCTCCTTTGGAGTCCTCTTATCATACCTAACATAAGGTTTATAATACTTTTTTCTCCAGGCAAAGCATAAAGGAAACCAAACTTAAGTCCTATATTACACTTTACACAAACGAGGCAGCTGAAAAATATAATTCAGCTTAATTTTCAAAGGGACTGAAACTAAAAACAAAATTATGAGAAAACTTCAAGGAAGAGTCTAACACAAGTTATATGCCTTTTACTTTCACGTAGAGAGCTTTCCAAATCATTTTTCTACTCTTATTCTTTGCAAGACTTCTCATCTCTGTTTGCTTAATTTTTCCAAGTAAGGGTGCAACTTTGTCATGAGGGAGTAACAGAATTTTGAATCTCAGGCTAGGAATTTGGGCTGTATTCTATGGGTGTTGATAAATGTCCAAAAACTTACTGATTAGAAAAAACCGTATAATCAAAGTTTTGTTTACGGAAGATTTCTGGTGGAAGGGTAGAAGATGGATTGGGTAGTGAAGGATATTAGAAATGGAAGGATAATTCAATAGCCCACATAAGGAATAACGAAAGCATGAAACAGTGTAGGCAAAGTGATAAAGGAAAAAAAGGAATAGAGAGGAAAAGAGGTTTAGAGATAGACTCGACAACTGTTATCTATAGAGTAAGGTAACAGGATGTATAGATAACACCAAGGTTTCTAGGTAAATCAATTTTGTAAGCAACCACAAAACTAGAGGATTGCAGCACTGTGCCACGAAATGAGGACAGAATAATAGTAACAGAGGGAAAAGCAGCTGGAGGGATGAGAAATTTGGTTTCAGACATATGCTGAAATCATAGGGTGATTTAAAATCATAGTTAGAGAAGCTATGATCAGAATCCAGAGCTGCATTCGTATCAAAACTAGGAAATGTGATCTCCATTCTGGAGTACTCTAATAAATTCAAAATGAATGCCTCATGATTCCAGAGTTACAAGCCTATTTGTTTTGTGCTACTAAAGCTTAAATGTTCCCAAACAAAATGTCACCATACATTAATGATCTATAGCTATGATGTCTAACATGCCTGCCATTTATGTCTGTCTATATGATCGTTGCATATGGCTCTTTGTATTTTAATTAATTAAAATCAAATCAAATTTAAATTAAGTTCCTTAGTCATACTAGACACATTTCAAGCTCTCAATAGTCACACGTAGCTAGGGACTACCAAATTGCATGTACAGCTATAAAAAATTCCAGTCATCACAGAAATTTCTATTGGACGGCACTGATCTAGAGACTTGAATTTCAAAAGGAAGAGTGGTTGTAAATGCTTCATATATTCCCCTTTACCCTATGTTCAAAGTACACTTAGAAATTTATTACTGAGAAGCTCCAGCTTCTGCACACTAGAAAGATTGCTTCCAGCCTCACCTCTTTAAAGTAGATGTTTCCTAATATGGCCAATTACTGTATTCTTCAAAGTTCTAAATCTTTTATGAGGCATATGATTTTGTTTTAATGAGTGTTAAGTAAATATATTGAATCTGCCTATACTTACCTTTAACTCTGAGATATGTTTGTATAAAGATTAGTTTTCCTTGGACCATATTTCTATTTTATTATCAATCGTGTGAGGCAGGAGTATAAAAATAACCTTAACTCAGTGTATCAAACGTTTCTTTTATCTTAAATGCATTGCTGTTACATCAATGTGATGGAAATATGAAAAAATAGAATCATTTTCATCATTCTTTCTTAAACTCAAAAGTATTCTCAAGATGTTTCCCAGGGTTAAGAAATACCTGTCGTATTTTCAGTTCCTAACGTCATTTACTTCGTCATATCCTGCTTCCGTTAACAAAACAACAACAACGACAGCAACAAAAACCATTATCATGTTTAGGCTCTGGGCAAGCTTTGGACCAAAGCTCATTTTCCTGTAATGTTCTCTTCATACTTGAATCCATTCCTATTTTATAAATCATTTCACTCAATTTTTCTTTTATAAAGATGGAGTTCATCTACTTGAATGTACTGTAGAAGATTCAAATTAATAAATCACACAAGAATCTGGAAAATTACAATGATCTGATCATATTTCGTATATAAAATGTTACTATAAAGTTTAACAGATAAATAGCTCTGATCCAACACTGCCACCTACTGTTTCAAATGTGTAACTACACAGGTCAAGTTAAAGTATCAATACAACACATGCTCAGTCCTAACAAAGTGGTTTAACAGGAAATTTACACTGGTTCCAATTTTATTAACATGGTTAGATAATTGACTAAATAGAAGCTTATAACTCACACAAGAGATCAATATCTTTCCTGGCCCTTAAAAGGCAAAGTATTGAATCCTTTGTTATCAGAGTAAGTGGATATATATACATTCAAAAGATCTCAGCTCCTGCAATCTCCCAGCCTCACTTGGTTGCAGTTACTGACACCTCTCCTTTGTAGGATTAGCACTGTTTAGTTCCAAGTAAATCCTCAACAGAATATACAATATATTAGTAGTTTTAGTTCCCCAGGAACAGGGCTTAAAAGTGTCCTGTTACCTTACATCTCACGTCTGAGGTAACATCTGGGGTGAACCTTGGGGATGCTCCTCCTTTCACAAGTCAGAAACTGTTGACCAACCTCTGAATACTACGCAGTGGACTGGTGACTGTCCCTAATATGGCCACCTCTACCGTGGCTTTCCCAGTACTGCATCCTAAATTGATCCTTGTTTCCTTAAACTGCCTACCTGATTCATGTTCTTAAGGCTCCAGCATGCTTTGTACCCAACTTACCTATTTTGGGGGAGAAGGCAGATTACCCTCTTTTTAAGAATCAGTTTCTCTATCAGGCCACGTTACAAACAAAGCCGTCCTATACTAAAGTACTTCCAGTGTTCCTTTATGCTTTTAGAACTATTTCAAACTTCATTCACAGAAAGAAAGTGGATGTATTAGATTCAGGTTTCTTGAAAAGGCTCTGGGGATTTTACCTTAAAATGCCAAACTCTTGGTGAGGCCTTTTGCCATTATTGCGTTCCCACCTTGGAGAAGTCTGGTCAATAGGTGGCAGACCTGAGGTTCCCGAGCTCCTCCTCAGCTGTGGGGTTGATAAACTATTCCTACTGTTTAGCCCCTGTTGAATAATTTAACAATGATTAAAATCGTTATCCTTCAATATGCCGTAAAAGATGGTCCATGGAAATATCAATACAAAGTACAGTTGACCCTTGAACAACTTGGGGGTTAGGGGCACTGATCCTCTGTGCAGTCGAATAATCTGGGTGTCATAAATAACATACAAGTGGGCCTTCCCTATGCGGGCTTCCTCCATATCCGGATTCCGCATCTGTGGATCCAGCCAACTGCAGATGGTGTAGAACTGTAGTATTTACTACTGAAAAAGGTACGGGTCTGAGTGGACCCGCACAGTTCAAACCCACGTCGTTTAAGGATCAACCGTACATTTTTAGCATGTATAGGAGAAACAAAATATTTTATTCTGAAAATCTGTCAATTTTACTCCAAACATAACATTCTATATTGTTCTTCTATTTATCTTCCTCCAACTAAAAAATGATTTCTGAACTCCCTACAGTTTAACCAAATTTTTTTCTTTTGTACATTTTATTCCTAGTTTTATGAGAAATATGCAACTGATAATTTTAAAAGTAGACATGAAAGATTTACCCTGAAAAAAGCCTTCAGAGGGCAAGCTTAGGATCAGGAGTGATCCCTCTTTCCTATTATATTTTCAGGACAATGCTAATGTACATAGATAGAGGTTAAACTGCAGAATTCTGAGCTACCTTTTGAATTAATGACTAAATTAAATTCAGAACACCTTTCACATTAAGAATATTTTACCCTAATTTTTGAAAATATTCTCGGTTAATCCAAATGTTAACCAGAATATTCCATTTTTGACCATTGTGAATAGTTGTTTTAGTGAAATCGACATTAAACAGTTTCTGCTTTTTATAAATTTCCCCTATCAGCAGACACGAAACCATCTCAAAGAGATAAATACCATTTATATTTAAGTTTTTCCAAGGATGTTGATTTTTTAAAGATTCAATGTTAGTTATATTTACATTGAAAAAGTTGTTTATGTAACGTCCTTTCTGACTATAATTTAGGTCCATACAATCTTTCTTAGTTCTTAATACACATATAAGACATTTACATTAAATTATCTGTTCTAACTCCCTTTTCCTTCCTAATTATTTTTTCATAAATGCTCTTGCTCTTTTCTGAAGTAACATCAGGCTTTTTATATTCTTTTCCAAAGCAGAGATAAATTAGATAAGAAATTCAAATAAGAAGTTTTAAAGAACACAAAAGAAATAAGGGTTACTTCCTTGTTCTTATATGACTTATTCCTATCAGTAAATTCTAGTACTCAAAATAAGCCTTATTACCTAGAATGTTCAGGAAATGAGGCAATTAGGCATCCTATTTAATTAATATTATTGTTAAATGTTTCTAAAATGTACAGTACACTTTTCTACATAGTAAACATAATAACAAACATAATACTGATATCAATGTGATTTTTTTTGGTTTTTTTTTGGCCTCGTCATGCGGCTTGTGGGATCTCAGTTCCCCGACCAGGGATTGAACCCAGGCCACAGCAGTAAAAGCCCGACATCCTAACCACAAGGCCACGAGGGAATTCCCTCAGTGTGATTTTTATTACTAAGATTTTTAAGAATTATTATTTTTTAAAATTACTATTCTAAACATCAGATGTCAATGGAAAATACAAAGGAAGAACAGCATATCAAATGAAAACTAACTCAAGAATATATTAGTTATTTTATTGATGAATTTATTGCTATCCCTTTTTGTTGCTTGTGATTAATCTTTCTCATAGGTAGAGTGCTAAAAAAAAAAAAATGCCATATAACTTAATTACCATTGGGTTTTGTGTAATGCAGGTGCTACTCGATACACTTTAAAAATAAAAGCATCACATAACTACCTATGATCCAGATTTGTGAACAATAATTATGAAAAATTTGCCCTAATCGGGCTTGCTTAATTTTTCAACACTTCTATACAATAATGCTGAGAATTAACAGAATTAACTGATGATCAAAGTCTCTCCAAAAACTATATTTAACTTTTTCTAAGCTCTAGATCACTATTACAATGAACAAAATTAACTGGTTTGAATTTCATCTTCTCTTAGTTTCTTTAGCCAGTAGAATAAAGTAGTTAAAATAATCTCTAAAATATTTCTAGTTTTAAACTTTTATTATCTTAGCTACTGGTAAAGGTATTGAGAGTCAAATAAAAGAATTAAAAGCAATCTGAACAGACATAATGTATACCTATTTAGAACAGTATTTATTATTTTCTAAAGGAAATCCTATTTTGAATCAGTGATATTTAAAGAAAAATTAATCCCATATCTACTGGTGGAAAAGTCAATGCTTATTGGGCTATAGTAATCTCCAGTGGGTAGGCGGGAGGTAGGGAGAGACAGTTCCAAAAAATGTGAAAATCAGTTTAAAATAATGCTGTGTAATTTCATAAAATGAATATTATAATGATCATTTTTTCTTGGTTCAAAAAGAACAATTTCTTGTTTCTAAAGAATAAAATAGAATAATGACACAATTTGAATACTAGTTTGCTGTACAGCCTGAAATTAAATTTGCCTGTTCTCTACTTCTTAAAAACAATAACAACAATAATAAAAAATAGTTGTTACCGATGAAGTTATAACTGCTAATTACAGCAATATTATTTAGAATAAAAACTGAATACTTGCTTAGAATTATTTGAGATTATGACTACCTCTGAAGTCCCAAGCAACTCAATGTACTGGAAAAGAAGCTGGCCCTTTAAAAAGAAACTCTATTTTATCCAAGATTTAAAGGAGCAATTTTAATTCAAAAACATTATTAAACGTGATAAATAGAGCTGGCTGATTACTGTATTTTGACCTTGTGAAGTTTTCTATCTCCTTTCTCAGCTGGGTCCTCTATTTCAGAGCAGGGATAAAATCCAGGAAATGGTGTGAGAGGATTAATCTTTGGCCTACAGGAGCCAGAGAAAGCACCCATCAAGCTACTGATACTCCGGAGGGAAGAAATGACTTGCGGGGGAAGGGTTGGGTCAACCAGAAGATCTGACACCATATTACGAGCCTCATTTAGCACCGAAAGATCAACTCCACTTCCACCTCCAGAACTCTAGAAAAGAAAAAAAAAAAAAACCCATAAAATTATATATGTGTTACACAGAAAATTTAACATTTAAGAAAAACTTAACTCTAACAATAACTAAGTACTTGAATCCTATTAAATATTAATTTTCATTTATTTGGACATGGCATAAATGATATAACAAGTGGTATGATTCTAACTTTAAAATTTTTGATGCTGATATAACAGATATTGTAAACTTTAATTTTTTTTCTACATTTTTGTTAGTGTATCTCATATTTAACGGTATTCATTAATGACTTACCTTATAACTAGTATGGAACCAAATTTGTGTTTCTTCAGAATCTATAGTTTGGGCATTTTATTAATTTATTAATGATTTTCTTTCCTCTATGTCAAAATTTCTTTCAAACATATACAGCATTTCTTTTATTTACTCCTCACTTAAGAGGCAGTCTAGCATAGTGACAAGGCTTTGTTTCAAAGACATCTGAGTTGGAAATCGACTTGGAGCAAGTTATTCAACATCCGAACTTTTCAGTTTCTTCACTGTAAAATGGGGATAACAACTACCTCATTAAGGGCTGATATGAGAATTAAATCTGATAATCTATGTAAAGCACATAAAGCAATGCATGGTACATATATTTAAAATGCAATAAATAAAACTATTATTATCCATATTATAGAAAATGATGAGATAAAAAGGAGAAAAAATGGTGTCAGAGTTCAAAGGAGATAGTGATAACACTGAACTGAATAGTTAATATGGAAGGAATAACAGGACACTGGGCCCTTAAAAATGGCTGGGAAATACATTTTTTTAATTTAAAATTAATATTTCACTGATGAATATATATGATATGATTTTTACTTTTTGAAAATACATATATATTATGTTCAACACAATTACCCACAGAAATAAGTCCACTGATAATCAGAACAGTGAATTAAATGTTACTTTTGTTTGTTTTATTGTGCCTTGAATTTACATTTGGGTGTGTTCGTAAGTATTCAAAGTATTTATTGAGTTCACTGTTTATTAATTATCCTCAACACATTTTGAAATTGAGAAATGTTATGAAAGTTAGACCAACAATTAGCTTAGTAATGTCTTTGCTCTTTGTGGAATTCTTTTTTTTTCCCCTTGTGAAGTATTATTTTGTGTTAGTTTTTATTTTAAAACGTTCCCCAATATTGGGCCATAGCCCAGCTATTTCTAGTCTTTATAAGCAAACACCTCTCTCTATATGTCACTGTAGATATTAAGCATACTTCTGACAGATAGCTTCCCCTAACTTGAACTACTGAACCAAAGTAAATGAACAAAACCAAAATCACTATAAAACTACCCTTGCATATGTTGGTCAAATCTATACCTCCACAAATTGTATATAACAGTATCTGTTTTCCCACACCCAAATAAGAAATCTGTTGTCATTTGAGTTGGTGTTCCCTTATATGCAGTGTGTCATTTCTCTCTGGCTGCTTTCAAAATATTTTCTTTGCTTTTAGTTTTCAAAAGTTTAATTGACATATCTTGGAGTAGACTTGGGGCGGGGGGCGCTGATCCTATTTGGGATTCACTCAGCTTCTTGAATTTGCAGAATTACATCTTTTGCAAAATTTGGGAAGTTTTCAGCCATTACTTCTTCAAATACTTTTTCAAACCCACTCTCTCTCCTTCTCAGACACTGATGATATGAATGTTGGATCTTTTGTTATTGTCCACCAGGTCCTGAAGGCTCTGTTCATTTTGTTTCCATTTATTTTCTCAATGTTGTTCAAACTGAGTAAATTCTACTGATCTATCCTCAAGCTCACAGATTTTGTGCTCTGTCATCACCACTCTATTGACCATTATACAAGTTTTTTATTTCCATTATTGCATTTTGCAGTTCTATAACTTCCCTTTTTTTTTTTTTTTTTTGGTAACTTCTATTTTTTTGCTAAGATTTTCTATTTTGTTTATTTGTTTCAAGAGAATTTGTAATTGCTTGTTAGGATGTTTTTATGATGGCCGCTTTAAAATTCTTGGTCAGACAATTCCAAATCCGACCATCTTGGTGTTAATCATTGATTGTCTTTTCTCATTCAAGTTGTGATTCTCCTGGTTCTTGGTATGGACAGGTGATTCAAATTTTATCAACATTTGGAAAACTATGCTAGAAGACTCGGGTCCTAATTTAAATCTTTTATAGTGGGAGGTGGTCTTCCTCTTTAGATTTAGCACCAAGTCCTAGTCTACTTTTTCAGGCTGTAGTTCTAACGAAAATTTAATTCTCAGGGCATTCACAGTGGTATTTTCCGTATGCTTGATTTTCTCCTGGTGCTGCTACTAGGTTTCCACTGGTCCCTGATGGTGCTGCAGTGACAGTCGGTGGGGAGCTTCCTCAGGTTGGCTATCTGGTGCCTCTAGGTCGGCAAGGAGTCTCCAAGCACAAGGACAAAGAGCACTTTCTGGGCTAGGCACCTGTGTCGTGGAGACCTGGCACCCTCTGTCTCATTGGGGAAGGGGAGTCTCATGCCTAGTAGGGAATAACCATACTTCCCTGGCCACTTAATGTCAATGGAGTTCCTGATCAATTCCCCCTTGGTGTTGTTGGCAAGACTCTCATTCAATTTTAAGGAAAGGAAGAGCCTACCTGCATCACATTCTGTGGTTAGGCTGGGAGTCTGCATTACCCCAACATTTGCTGTTGGGTGACAGTTATAAGACACCCTGTCACACTATGTTGTTCCTCTGTTACTGGGGTCCCTAATTTCTCCTCTTTGCATTTTTCAGAGTTCTCCTTTGTTCGCCTCTTGCGTTATTTCCAGAGTTTATACTGGTACTTAGCAGAGAGTATCAGGGAGAATTAAATCTGATGATACATGCAGAACACATAAAGCAATGTATAGAATATATAGGTAAAGGGCAACAAATATTATTATTATGGAAAGTGGTGAGATAAAAATACAGATAAAATGGTACCAGAGTTCAAAGAATATATAGATAACTTTAATCTGAGTGATTAACAGAAACATCATGGTAAGGGTGGCATTTGAGCTGAGCTATTCATTTGGTAGGATTTTACTCAGAAAGATTAGGAGAAAAGAATTTTTTACAATAAAAACAAACAAAATTTATTTGGGGAAACTCATTCTTCAAGAAGGAGAGAGCATAAATAAAGGTACAAAAGTGGTGAAATAGCGATGTACAGGGAACGTAAAATTTTTTAAGTATAGGTTATATAATATATATATATATACTTTTTTTTTTTTTCCAAGAGCAGTGGAAGATAAGGTTGGAGGAGGCATGTTGGAACCAATATTTGAGAACATCAGATTCCAGGCTAAGGAATATGGACAATGGAGAGTCATGGATTTTGAGGCGGTCAAAGGGAAATAAAGCAAGAAAAGGAAAAAAGAAGTGATGGAGGGCATTAAAAAGACGGCAGTACTTATGATGTTAAGACCTGACAAAAGTGTGAGAAAAGAGCATTCCAGGCACACAGACTAGCGCCTGCAAAGATGCAGAGGCACAGAGCTGATCTCCCTGCTCTGTACTTTGTGACCACCTAGAGGGGTGGGATAGGGAGGGTGGGAGGGAGGGAGATGCAAGAGGGAAGAGATATGGGAACATATGTATATGTATAACTGATTCACTTTGTTATACAGCAGAAACTAACACGCCCTTGTAAAGCAATTATACTCCAATAAAGATGTTAAAAAAAAAAGATGCAGAGGCAGAAGCCTGCCTGGCTTGTTTGAGGGATAACAAGGCCAGTGTAGCAGCAGCAGAGTAAATGAAAGAGAAAGCAGAAGATGAGGTCAGAGAAGTAAAAGGGAGTAAAGGAAGGGACCATATTGTGCAGGGTCTTCTAAGTCCATGATTAGGACTTTAGCTTTTATTTTTGGTGAGATAGGAGCATAGTGAGCAAGAGACTGACATCATCTGACTTATGTCAGATCGAATGGAATATTCAAATTATTTGCTATAACTTTAAAAGTTTAACTTAAATTCTTATTTCCCATTTGGCTTATATTTGGCAAACTCTTGTTTTTGTACACAGAGCCAAGAATACTACATTTTAACAGTCACTGTGGGAGTGGAGGAGGGGGAGGAGTAGGTGGCTGTATGTCCCTGCAAATGCTAAAATATTTGCTATATGGCCCTTTACAGGAAAAAATTTGCTAACGCGTATCTTTTACTATAATTTCAGAGATGCTTAGTATTTATTATTATTGAAATTAATATAATATCAGCTTATATTTTTGTGTGCTACTATGTACCAGGCACATATTATTATTATTTTAATCAGCCCTCTGAGGAAACTGGTATTTTTTATTCCCAATTTATAGATGAGGAAATAGGTTCAAAGTGTCTTAAAAGGCTTGCCTAATTTTTCAGCTGGGAGGGACTAGTTTGCATCAGACCAACTCTTCTGCCTAGAACAACTGGTCTAGAAAAGCCAAAATAAAATAGAAATAGCATCCATTTCAGGGCATCAGAACAGGGCTTGAAAAAAACAAGAACCTAGAGTTAAGAGAAAAGATTGAAATGAACCCAATATTCTGTGCTACTTTTTCCTTTCACAGAACTTGCTACTGATTCATAGCTGACATGGGGCAGAGAAGATGATAAGCAGAGCAGTTAAGAGGCTAGGAAACAGCTCTATACTAGGAGACCAAAACTGGAATTTAGGGTTACAAAGACAGGGAGAGCTTTAAATGCCAAGCAAGATCCCAGAGAGAAGGGAAGAACAAAGATGCAAGCTTGAATTCAGAGATGCTTTTCCCCTGAAGATATTTGGCAATCTGTAAACACTGGCCAAGAGATGGAGAAACCAAGCAGAAATCCTCAAAAAGATTTCTATTTTGAAAGTAAAATATAGTTTTCAGCAGTCTCAATGCTGGAGGAAACAAAACAAAACGAGTTTCGAGAAAAACACCACTAACCAAACTGTTATAAGAAGAGACAGAAAACCTGAATAGTCCTAAAACTATTAAAGAAACTTAATAATTTAAAACTTGCCCATAAGAAAAGCTCCAAACTGAGAGAGCATCACCAGAGTAGAGTTTTCTTCCAAAGGAAGAAATGAAACCCATCTTACCAGACTCTTCTAGATAATAGAAAAAAAGGTAATTTCCCACCTTATTTTATGAGGCCGGTATAACCTTTATACCAAAAACATGCCAAAAACATGATGAAAAACAAGAATAATAGGCCAATTCTCTCACATAGACATAGATTCAAAATATTAATAAATAAAATCCAGTGATTGATATATATTATGTGTGTGTGTGTGTGTGTATATATATACATATATATATATATATGTATATATATATATTTTTTGGGCTGAGTTGGGTCTTCGTTGCTGTACACAGGCTTTCTTTAGTTGTGGCGAGCAGGGGTTACTCTTCGTTGCGGTGCACGGGCTTCTCATAGTGGTGGCTTCTCTTGTTGCGGAGCACGGGCCCTAGAGCATGCAGGCTCCAGTAGTTGCGGCACGTGGGCTCTACAGCGCAGGCTCAGCAGGTGTGGTGCTCGGGCTTAGTTGCTCCACGGCATGTGGGATCTCCCCAGACCACGGATCGAACCCGTGTCCCCTGCATTGGCAGGCAGATTCTTAACCACTGCACCACCAGGGAAGTCCCTGATACATATTTTTTTTTTAATCAGTCATCAATTTTATACACATCACTGTATACATGTCAATCCCAATCGCCCAATTCAGCACACCACCATCCCCACCCCACCGCAGTTTTCCCCCCTTGGTGTCCATACATTTGTTCTCTACATCTGTGTCTCAACTTCTGCCCTGCAACTCGGTTCACCTGTACCATTTTTCTAGGTTCCACATACATGCGTTAATATACGATATTTGTTTTTCTCTTTCTGACTTACTTCACTCTGTATGACAGTCTCTAGATCCATCCACGTCTCAACAAATGACTCAATTTCGTTCCTTTTTATGGCTGAGTAATATTCCATTGTATATATGTACCAAAACTTCTTTTTTTTTTTTAATTTTATTTATTTATTTATGGCTGTGTTGGGTCTTCGTTTCTGTGCGAGGGCTTTCTCTAGTTGCGGCAAGCGGGGGCCACTCTTCATCGCGGTGCGCGGGCCTCTCACTATCGCAGCCTCTCTTGTTGCGGAGCACAGGCTCCAGACGCGCAGGCTCAGTAATTGTGGCTCACGGGCCTAGTTGCTCCGCAGCATGTGGGATGTTCCCAGACCAGGGCTCGAACCCGTGTCCCCTGCATTGGCAGGCAGACTCTCAACCACTGCGCCACCAGGGAAGCCCCTGTACCACAACTTCTTTATCCATTCGTCTGTCGATGGGCATTTAGGTTGCTTCCATGACCTGGCTATTGTAAATAGTGCTGCAATGAACATTGGGGTGCATGTGCCTTTTTGAATTACAGTTTTCTCTGGGTATATGCCCAGTAGTGGGATTGCTGGGTCATATGGTAATTCTATTTTTAGTTTTTTAAGGAACCTCCATATTGTTCTCCATAGTGGCTGTATCAGTTTACATTCCCACCAACAGTGCAAGAGGGTTCCCTTTTCTCCACACCCTCTCAAGCATTTGTTGTTTGTAGATTTTCTGATGATGCCCATTCTGACTGGTGTGAGGTGATACCTCATTGTAGTTTTGATTTGCATTTCTCTAATAATTAGTGATGTTGAGCATCTTTTCATGTGCTTCGTGGCTGTCTGTATGTCTTCTTTGGAGAAATGTCTATTTAGGTCTTCTGCCCATTTTTGGATTGGGGTGTTTGTTTCTTTAATATTGAGCTGAATGAGCTGTTTATATATTTTAGAGATTAATCCTTTGTCCGTTGATTCATTTGCAAATATTTTCTCCCATTCTGAGGGCTGTCTTTTCGTCTTGTTTATGGTTTCCTTTGCTGTGCAAAAGCTTTGAAGTTTCATTAGGTCCCATTTGTTTATTTTTGTTTTTATTTCCATTACTCTAGGAGGTGGATCGAAAAAGATCTTGCTGTGATTTATGTCAAAGAGTGTTCTTCCTATGTTTTCCTCTAAGAGTTTTATAGTGTCCAGTCTTAACATTTAGGTCTCTAATCCATTTTGAGTTTATTTTTGTGTATGGTGTTAGGGAGTATTCTAATTTCATTCTTTTACATGTAGCTGTCCAGTTTCCCCAGCACCACTTATTGAAGAGACTGTCTTTTCTCCATTGTATATCTTTGCCTCCTTTGTCATAGATTAGTTGACCATAGGTGCGTGGGTTTATCTCTGGGCTTTCTATCTTGTTCCATTGATCTATGTTTCTGCTTTTGTGCCAGTACCATATTGTCTTGATTACTGTAGCTTTGTAGTATAGTTTGAAGTCAGGGAGTCTGATTCCTCCAGCTCCGTTTTTTTCCCTCAAGACTGCTTTGGCTATTCGGGGTCTTTTGTGTCTCCATACAAATATTAAGATGATTTGTTCTAGTTCCATAAAAAATGCCATTGGTAATTTGATAGGGATTGCATTGAATCTGTAGATTGCTTTGGGTAGTATAGTCATTTTCACAATGTTGATTCTTCCAATCCAAGAACATGATATATCTCTCCATCTGTTGGTATCATCTTTAATTTCTTTCATCAGTGTCTTATAGTTTTCTGCATACAGGTCTTTTGTCTCCCTAGGTAGGTTTATTCCTAGGTATTTTTTCTTTTTGTTGCAATGGTAAATGGGAGTGTTTCCTTAATTTCTCTTTCAGATTTTTCATCATTAGTGTATAGGAATGCAGGAGATTTCTGTGCATTAATTTTGTATCCTGCAACTTTACCAAATTCACTAATTAGCTCTAGCAGTTTTCTGGTGGCATTTTTAGGATTCTCTATGTATAGTATCATGTCATCTGCAAACAGTGACAGTTTTACTTCTTCTTTTCCAATTTGTATTCCTTTTATTTCGTTTTCTTCTCTGATTGCCGTGGCTAGGACTTCCAGAACTATGTTGAATAATAGTGGTGAGAGTGGACATCCTTGTCTCGTTCCTGATCTTAGAGGAAATGCTTTCAGTTTTTCACCATTGAGAATGATGTTTGCTGTGGGTTTGTCATATATGGCCTTTATTATGTTGAGGTAGGTTCCCTCTATGCCCACTTTCTGGAGAGTTTTTATCATAAACGGGTGCTGAATTTTGTCAGAAGCTTTTTCTACATCTATTGAGATGATCATATGGTTTTTATTCTTCAATTTGTTAATATGGTGTATCACATTGATTGATTTGCGTATATTGAAGAATTCTTGCATCCCTGGGATAAATCCCACTTGATTGTGGTGTATGATCCTTTTAATGTGTTGTTGGATTCTGTTTGCTAGTATTCTGTTGAGGATTTCTGCATCTATATTCATCAGTGATATTGGTCTGTAATTTTCTTTTTTTGTAGTGTCTTTGTCTGGTTTTGGTATCAGGGTGATGGTGGCCTCATAGAATGAGTTTGGGAGTGTTCTTTCCTCTGCAATTTTTGGAAGAGTTTGAGAAGGATGGGTGTTAGCTCTTCTCTAAATGTTAGATAGAATTCACCTGTGACATCATCTGGTCCTGGACTTTTGTTTGTTGGAAGATTTTTAATCACAGTTTCAATTTCATTACTTGTGATTGGTCTGTTCATATTTTCTATTTCTTCCTGGTTCAGTCTTGGAAGGTTATACCTTTCTAAGAATTTGTCCATTTCTTCCAGGTTGTCCACTTTATTGGCAGAGTTGCTTGTAGTAGTCTCTTAGGATGCTTTGTATTTCTGCGGTGTCTGTTGTAACTTCTCCTTTTTCATTTCTGATTTTATTGATTTGAGTCCTCTCCCTCTTTTTCTTGATGACTCTGGCTAATGGCTTATCAATTTTGTTTATCTTCTCAAAGAACCAGCTTTTAGTTTTATTGATCTTTGCTATTGTTTTCTTTGTTTCTATTTCATTTCTTTCTGCTCTGATCTTTATGATTTCTTTCCTTCTGCTAACTTTGGGTTTTGTTTGTTCTTCTTTCTCTAGTTCCTTTAGGTGTAAGGTTAGATTGTTTACTTGAGATTTTTCTTGTTTCTTGAGGTAGGCTTGTATAGCTATAAACTTCCCTCTTAGAACTGCTTTTGCTGCATCCCATAGGTTTTGGGTCGTCGTGTTTTCATTGTCATTTGCCTCTAGGTATTTTTTGATTTCCTCTTTGATTTCTTCAGTCATCTCTTGGTTATTTAGTAACGTATTGTTTAGCCTCCATGTGTTTGTGTTTTTTACATTTTTTCCCCTGTAATTCATTTCTAATCTCATAGCGTTGTGGTCAGAAAAGATGCTTAATATGATTTCAATTTCCTTAACTTTACTGAGGCTTGATTTGTGACCCAAGATGTGATCTATCCTGGAGAATGTTCCGTGCGCACTTGAGAAGAACGTGTAATCTGCTGTTTTTGGATGGAATGTCCTATAAATATCAATTAAATCTATCTGGTCTATTGTGTCATTTAAAGCTTCTGTTTCCTTATTTATTTTCATTTTGGATGATCTGTCCATTGGTGTAAGTGAGGTGTTAAAGTCCCCCACTATTTTTTTTTGTTTTTTTTTTTTTGTTTGTTTTTTTAATTAATTAATTTATTTATTTTTGGCTGCGTTGGGTCCTCGTTTCTGTGCAAGGGCTTTCTCCAGTTGCGGCGAGTGGGAGCCACTCTTCATGGCAGTGCGCGGGCCTCTCACTATCGCGGCCTCTCTTGTTGCGGAGCACAGGCTCCAGACGTGCAGGCTCAGTAGTTGTGGCTCACGGGCCCAGCCGCTCCGCGGCATGTGGGATCTTCCTGGACCGGGGCACGAACCCGTGTCCCCTGCATTGGCAGGCGGATTCCCAACCACTGCACCACCAGGGAAGCCCACGTCCCCCACTATTATTGTGTTACTGTCGATTTCCTCTTTCATAGCTGTTAGCAGTTGCCTTATGTATTGAGGTGCTCCTATGTTGGGTGCATATATATTTATAATTGTTATATCTTCTTCTTGGATTGATCCCTTGATCATTATGTAGTGTCCTTCCTTGTCTCTTGTAACATTCTTTATTTTAAAGTCTATTTTATCTGATATGAGTATTGCTACTCCAGCTTTATTGTGATTTCCATTTGCATGGAATATCTTTTTCCATCCCCCCACTTTCAGTCTGTATGTGTCCCTAGGTCTGAAGTGGGCCTCTTGTAGACAGCATATATATGAGTCTTGTTTTTGTATCCATTCAGCAAGCCTGTGTCTTTTGGTTGGAGCATTTAATCCATTCACGTTTAAGGTAATTATCGATCTATATGTTCCTATGACCATTTTCTTAATTGTTTGGGGTTTGTTTTCGTAGGTCCTTTTCTTCTCATGTTTCCCACTTAGAGAAGTTCCTTTAGCATTTGTTGTAGAGCTGGTTTGGTGGTGCTGAATTCCCTTAGCTTTTGCTTGTCTGTAAAGCTTTTGATTTCTCCATCGAATCTGAATGAGATCCTTGACGGGTAATCAAGAGTAATCTTGGTTGTAGGTTCTTCCCTTTCATCACTTTAAGTATATCATGCCACTCCCTTCTGGCTTATAGAGTTCCTGCTGAGAAATCAGCTGTTAACCTTACGGGAGTTCCCTTGTATATTATTTGTCGTTTTTCCCTTGCTGCTTTCAATAATTTTTCTTTTTCTTTAATTTTTGCCAATTTGATTACTATGTGTCTCGGCGTGTTTCTCCTTGGGTTTATCCTGCATGGGACTCGCTGCATTTCCTGGACTTGGGTGGCTATTTCCTTTCCCATGCTAGGGAAGTTTTCGACTATAATCTCTTCAAATATTTTCTCAGGTCCTTTCTCTCTTCTCCTTCTGGGACCCCTATGATGCGAATGTTGTTGCGTTTAATGTTGTCCGAGAGGTCTCTTAGGCTGTCTTCATTTCTTTTCATTCTTTTTTCTTTATTCTGTTCTGCAGCAGTGAATTCCACCATTCTGTCTTCCAGGTCACTTATCCGTTCTTCTGCCTCAGTTATCCTGCTATTGATTCCTTCTAGTGTATTTTTCATTTCAGTTATTGTATTGGTCATCTCTGTTTCTTTGTTCTTTAAATCTTCTAGGTCTTTGTTAAACATTTCTTGCATCTTCTCAATCTTTGCCTCCATTCTTATTCCGAGGTCCTGGATCATCTTCACTATCATTATTCTGAATTCTTTTTCTGGAAGGTTGCCTATCTCCACTTCATTTAGTTGTTTTTCTGGGGCTTTTTCTTGTTCCTTCATCTGGTATATACCCCTCTGCCTTTTCATCTTGTCTATCTTTCTGTAAATGTGGTTTTTGTTCCACAGGCTGCAGGATTGTAGTTTTTCTTGCTTCTGCTGTCTGCCCTCTGGTGGTTGAGGCTATCTAAGAGGCTTGATGGGAGGCTCTGGTGGTGGGTAGAGCTGACTGTTGCTGTGGCTGTCAGAGCTCAGTAAAACTTTAATCCACTTAACTGTTGATGGGTGGGGCTGGGTTCCCTCCCTGTTGGTTGTTTTGCCTGAGGCAACCCAACACTGGAGCCTACCTGGGCTCTTTGGTGAGACTAATGGCAGACTCTGGGAGGGCTCATGCCAAGGAGTACTTCCCAGAACTTCTGCTGCCAGTGTCCTTGTCCCCACGGTGAAACAGAGCCAGCCCCCGCCTCTGCAGGAGACCTTCCAACACTAGCAGGTAGGTAGGTCTGGTTCAGTCTCCCCCAGGGTCACTGCTCCTTCCCCTGGGTCCCGATGCACACACTATTCTGTGTGCGCCCTCCAAGAGTGGGGTCTCTGCTTCCCCCAGTCCTGTCGAAGTCCTGCAATCAATTCCCACTAGGCTTCAAAGTCTGATTCTCTAGGAATTCCTCCTCCCGTTGCCGGACCCCCAGGTTCGGAAGCCTGACATGGGGCCCAGAACCTTCACCCCAGTGGGTGGACTTCTGTGGTATAAGTGTTCGCCAGTCTGTGAGTCACCCACCCAGCAGTTATGGGATTTGATTTTACTCTGATTGCGCCCCTCCTACCGTTTCATTGTGGCTTCTCCTTTGTCTTTGGATGTGGGGTGTCTTTTCTGGTGAAGTCCAGTGTCTTCCTGTCGATGATTGTCCAGCAGCTAGTTGTGATTCTGGTGTTCTCGCAAGACGGAGTGAGAGCACGTCCTTCTACTCCGCCATCTTGGTTAATCTCCTCACACTGACCGCTTTTATCATAGGATTCCTTATTTCAAACACCTCCAATGGCCTCCCTCTTTCAACCTTGATTCCACTCAAAAAGATATTTTTAAGCAACACAATCAGGATAAGAATTAAGCAAAATTCTGGCCCAAAGAGTTCCCTGCTGCTGCTGCTGCCGCGGCTGAACTCTCATCTTCTATATCCTGATACATATTTTTAAAAAGAAAATACTTCTTGATCAAATTTGCTTTATTCTGTGATTCCAGGGATGGTTCAACACAGGCACAATAATAAAAGAATATAATTTACCACATCAATAGAATAAATGGGGGAAATCCAGGGATCATCTCAATAGGTGCAGAAAAAGCATCTGATAAAATTCTACACTCATTTATGACTTAAAAGAAAAAAGTTTTTAGTAAAATGGGATTAGAATAGAACTTTCTTAATCTGATAAAGGGTATCTATAGAAAACATTAGTGGTGAACATATTGAATATTTTCTCCCTGAGTTCATGAACAGGACAAGGCTGCCTACTAGTACCACTTCTATTCAACACTGCATTAAAGATCCTAAACCATACAGTTATGCAAGAAAAATGGCAAAGGATTGGAAATAAATTAATAAACCTGCCCTTATTCATTGATGATGTTATTATATCCCTAAAGACTCTAAAAGAATCCTCAGACAAGATATTAGAATTAATAAGTAAATTTAGCAAGGACACTGGATACAAGAATCAATATATAAAAATCAACTGAACTTCTATGAGGCAGCACAAACTATTAAAAACATGGAACTTCTAAAAATTGACACCTTTTACAATATGTTTTGCAATTTTAAAAATTAAATATCTAGGAATAAATCTAACAAAGTATGCATGACCCCTACACTAAAAACATTATTAAGATAAAGATGACACAGATCAGCAAAGGAATATACCATTTTCATGGATTGAAAGCCTCAGTATTATGAGATGTAAATTCTTCTCATACTGATTTATAGAGTCAATATAGTCTCAATCAAAATCCTAGCAGTATTATTTTTGTGTGTGGAAATTTTCAAGTTTATTAAAGAGTAGTCAAGATAACTTCTTTGAAGAAGAACAAAGCTGGAGAACTTACTATCAGATATCAAGACTTATTATAAAGTTACAGTAATTAAAGTAATGAGTGTGGTATCAGTGTTTCAGGAGAGACAAATTGACAAACAGACCAGAAGAGAAAGTCCTGAAACAAATCTACATATGGTCACTTGATATATGACAAAGGTTATAATACAGTGCAAAGAAGAAAGAATGTGTATTTTGTTCAACAACTGGAACTGGGTCAATTGGATAACCATATGGGAAAAAAATGTGTCTTGATCTATAAATCACACCATACAGAAAAATCAATTCTAGATGCATTACAGATCTAAAGATGAGAAGTAAAACCATAAAACTGCTAGGAGGTAACAGAAGAGGGTAGACACAACCCAGAGGGTAGACACAACCCAGGAGGTAGACAAAGTGTTCTTAAATAGGACACACACAAAAAAATCACTAGACAAAAAGGAAATGATTGATAGGTTGGCATAAAAGGAAGTGATTGATGGAGTACTTTTAATAAGACACCATGATAAGCCAAGACAGGGAGAAGATTTTTTTTATGAATATATATATTCATGTCCAAAATACATAAAGAACTCCTACTGATCACTAAGTAAAAGGTAGATAATCAGCAGAAAAAATGGGGAAAAGATCTTTACCAGAGGATATCTGAGTAGCAAATTAACATAAAAAGATTCTCAGCTTGATGAGCCATCAATGAAATACAAATACTAAAACCACAATGGATACTCTTCAACAGCTACCAGAATGATTTAAAACAGACATTACCAAGTGTTGGCAAAGATGCAGAACAACTGAAACATCCATATACTGCTGATGGTTGGGTAAAAGTGATACAAACTCTTTGGAAAATTATCTGGTGCTTCCTACTAAAACTGAACATACACATGTATACCCTATGACCCAGCAATGCACTCTAATGTATATATCCAACAAAAGACATCAACAATGTTTCAGCAGCATAACTTGCAATAGACAAAAAACTGAAAAATAAAACAAATGTCAATCTGCTATAGAATGGATCAATTAACTGTATATTCATTCAATGAAACACTAAATAGAATGAGAATGGATGAATTACTACTATGTATAATAACATGAATTAATCTCACAGATAAATTTTGAAAGAAGCAAGACAGAAAATACATATGAGTAATTCCATTTATATACAATTCAGAAAAAGACAAGAAAAACTAAGTTGTGATGACCGAAATCAGGATTGAAAGGACACTTGGGAGAAGTTGATGACTAGGCGGGGAGCATAGGGGGCTTTTGGGGTGCTGAATTCTTCATCTGAAAAATGGTCACATGTATATATTCACTCCGAGAAAATTCATCAAATTATACAGTTATGACTTGTACACTTTTATATATGAGCGTTACACTTCAATTTTTTTTTTTTTTTGGCCATTCAGCGCAGCTTGCAGGATCTTAGTTCCCTGACCAGGGATCAAACCCAGGCCCATGGCAGTGAAAGTGCTAAGTCCTAACCACTGGACCACCAGGAAATTCCCTATACTTTGATTTTAAAAAAAGGATTATTAGGGAAAGAGGGGTAGGAGAAGAGAGAAATAAAAGTCTGTGTGACCACAAGCCCATGCTCTCAACCAGTACTGCTTACTTATCTTTAGATTTTACCAATAATTTAGATACTCTTTTAATTGGAAACTGAGGATCTTGGTGAATATGACTGATGAAAAAGGCCACTATTTAGGTCAAGAAACCCCAGCCCCTTTTAGGTCAGATGTGGTCTTTCTCACATCATCTGACTGTAACAGTTACACCAGAGAATATTTTTTTCTTAATGGGCTGTTGTGGCTATTCCATTTAAAGTTTAAAAATAAGAATCAACCACTCAAAGGGGTGTTCATTTTTCAAAATTTTATGTTGGGACAATAGAAGTAATATGTCTGTAAATACAAATGACAAAGATTTGATTTTTATTAATGTTTATCTATTAGTGTGAAAAACATCAGGTTTCAAAACAGCATATGAAACATAATATTACAATCTTTGTAGACTAGAATTATATAAACCATATGTTTCAATACAATGGAAAACTAGGAAAAGATCTATAAACATATATATCAAAAGTTAACAAAGTTAACATAGTTATTCTTTGATGTTTGAATGATTTTCCTTTTTTCTCCTATACTTCTATTTTTAATTCTACTGATAACAACATAAAGTGATCAAAAAATCTTTAAAAAGTACATTTTGTATGATTCCATATATATAAAGTTCATAAATAAAGAAAACTAATGCTAGAAGTCTGGATAGGGATTTTCTTTGGAAACACAGATAATGACTAGAATGGCACACAAGTGAGGCTTGTGGGATGCTGGTAATGTTCTATTTCTTGTTATGGGTACTAGTTATATGGGATGTTTAATTTTTGAAAATTCATTGAGCTGTGCAGTTTTCTGTACATTTACCAATAACTCTAGGTGGAGTGAACTGGGGGGAAAAGAGCCTCATATTTAATATAGATGAGCCCAGATTATATTAGCAACATTTTAAAAATAACTATTTATATAAGTTTGGTTTCATATTTTCTTTTCCCTTACAATTAAAATATATTTTTTAAAAACTACCTAAATGAAGTTCTGGTTATTTTAGTTCAGCTAAAGAAAAATCTTACAGCATATAAATTAAAGTTACATTCAGAAGATTTCTATGTCAAAAATTTGATTACAAATATTATTAGTGATATCACTTATATTTACCTGATAGTGAGGTTTATACCACTGCTTTAAGTCCCAATCCCAAAGAATCATCTGGAAAAAAAAAAAAAAAAAGAATTCACTTATTTACAAACCAGAAATAAATAAATATATGTAAAGACAAAATGGAGCATATTCAATTACAGATACCTAAAATAGCTTAAAGTTTGGGAGAGGAATTGGGAAGATTAGAATAAAAATTATCTCTAGATGGAATATTTTATTAATTACACAATCTGTGATTGAGAAATCAAAAGAAGAGTCAGGATAAAGTCACTAAACTAATCTATATTCAAAATATCGATTCAAAATATCTATTACCACAGAACTGAAAATATAAATCCAGAAGCATATCCATTCACTAAAAATACAAGAAAAATGACAAATCACCATTCTTCCCCCTCCCTACCCTCTCCAAAGGCTCATAATTTGTCATTTTAAACCAGTGTCAGTAGGTGGTGCTATTTCCTTACCAATAAGGCACTTCTGTCAAAAAGCACTTTACAAAGCTTGCCCTTGGTTTAGATTAAGCATAAAGGAATGGATTTATAAAAAGCTACACACAACCCTTTTGATCCTGTTTTTCTCCTTTATAGATTCTCAATGGTAACTTCTTAGTACCAGACTAGTTTTTTCCTGCACTTCTCTTCCTAGCAGGCCGTGTGGCTACTTCCCCATCTAATAGTCACTGCTCTAGGAGATAAAATTAGCTTAAATTTGGCAAGCTATAACTGCTACCTACCATTAATCCTAAATTTCTTCTAAGTTTTACTTAAGTAATAAATAGGTCTCCTCCTTTTGCCTAAATAATTGATTATAATTGTGATTTTCTACATGGCTTTGAACCCTAGTATCGAACATAAGCCTAGTTAATTTGTAACACAATCACAATTTCTATGTACTGAAATATTTGTGTTGTTTCTTGTCCTTGGTCGTAAGGATCCTGATTGCAAAAGATCATAAAATGTTATCTACTCTTTCATTGGTCCGATATTTAAATAGGAGTTGGCAGATTTTTTTTCTGTAAAGGTACAAATAGTGAATATTTTAGGCTTTGCAAGCCACGTAAGGTCTCCATGGCATATTCTTTGGTTTTTGTTTTTGTTTTACAACCCTTTAACATGCAAAACAAAACAAAACAAAAAAACATTCTTAGCTCAGTGGCCATACAAAAACATGTTCCTGGCAGGATTTGGTCAGTGGGCTATAGCTTGCTGACCCCTTTTAAAAATCGTCAATTGTCATTATCACCATCCTTGCAGAAGGTCATCTCTTGCCAGTAAAGAGAAACCTATCTCTTCCCAAAGAAAATCCAGACCACTTACAAAATTCATGGACCAGTACCTGCAAAATGGCTATGGTACAGCTACATGCAAAGTACATAATATACATTAGTAGACGCATCAAATTTACGCATTATTTTATATGGCCCTAAGTGTGGTCCTCATATAATTATTTCAGGTTGTGATTTAACCAGCATAAACTCTAGATTCTAGAGATATTAATTAATGCAGTTTAAGACATTAATAACTTCTTAAGAACATTCACATTAAGATTAAAATAACCTAAAATCCCTAAATTTCTTTTGTACTTGATATACACGCTCCATTTTCTGCATGCTATTCTTACACAACTGGCTTTTTAGTCCCAACTGCAGTACTTTACTTCAGTCCTGATTTCAGCCTGTCCAAGTTTCTTTGGAGAGTGGAATGTCGACTAGCCTATTCACCATTCTTCCCATCATCATGACATTTGTAAATCTGATGTTTTCTTAAGTTCACTTTAAAAAGTACAGAATGAACAGGAGTGAAAACAGAACCACAGGATGGATCACTAAAGATTACCTATGAGATTTGCGTCTCAGTCTGCATACTTGCCTAACATACTATCATCCAATCCATACCTCCACATTTCTTCTACGATGATACCATCAAACGGTGACATACCTACACCTCATTTCTCCTAGTCATTAGTCTGAGTAGAAGTTGATTTCTTGCTAACGCCAGCATACTTTCATTAGGAGGGTTTCTTAACACTGAGTCTTCCTTGCCTCCCACTTGCTACTCTGGCTTTGAATAAACTCTTAAGCAGTAGATCAACCTTATTTATAGTCACTTTCTCTGCGATCAAAAATACATTTGCCAAAAAGCAGCAGGTCTTAGTCTCAAATCCCCTGCATATTAGGAACTGAAAAGAGATACAGTGAAAGCCACAAATCACTGGTAGACTGCCTTCTGTGTAAATTGGACAACTAGAATATTAGTGATTTTGAGAAAACAAAATTTTCTGCATAAGTAATAGAAGATGTATGATCCAGGAATTATACAGCTGCAGCTAGGTACATCTTACAGCAGTGTTATTCAAGGTGTGGTCCACAATAAGAAAGTACAGAAATGAAGAGTAAATGTTTAGAAATTTTTATATCAATTTGATGTTGCTGAGTTGATTTTAGTATATTTTACAAAAGCAGATTGGGGCAAAAACCCCAAAGCTTGATCCTTTTCTATATAGTTTGATGCCAGGAGACAACATGGATGAACAGAGCTGCACTGTTTGGGGCAGCAAGAAAACTAAAAATGACCCAAATGTCCATCAATAACAGAATGGGGAAATTTTGGTACATTCATGCAGTGGAATACAATAGTGAAAATGAATGAAGGATAGCTACAACCTATATGAATGAATCTTAAAAACATAATGTTGAATGAGAAAAGTCACAGGAGGATACATACAGTATAATTACATGCAATATAAAATAAAATATTCATTGAAATATACTTTTTAGAAATATAAACATACAGGAAACTATGAAGAAATTCAGGATGGTTATCATCTCTAAGGGAGAAGAAAACTGGATCTGGGAGTGGCATACAGGGAACTTCAAATTTACTGGTAATGTTCAAAGATAATTTTGGGTCGATAGTGTTTTTTGTCCTTAGTGTCTAAACTGGTAAAGAAGTAGAGACAGTGACTAGAGTAAACTCTTGAGGAATTGTGCTATACATGGCAAGAATGAAATGGAGCAATAGCCAGAAAAGAATGTGGGAATAATACTTTTGTTGTTAAAATGGTAGGTTCTAGAGCTTGTTTCTACTTGATAGGAATGATCCCGGACAGTAGAACTAATGATAAAGGGTAGAGTGCGTGATTTCCGAAGCAGCAAAATCCTTAATGAAAATATTGCTCAATACCTCTATAATATTAGCACATAGATAAAATTTTAAACTAAGAAACAGTAATAGAGTATTAGCCATTATTAATCAAATCTGTGAATCACCAGTTGTTCCTCAGGGGTCTGGAATATTTGGGGGGGGGGAAGAACCAATTTAGTTTACATATATTTCAACATTGTGAACTGCAAGATTAATTCTGATTTCCACAGAAATATCATCATCTTAACCATTATATTTTGTTTTTATCTTTTTTAAAAACTTTTGGCCAAGCAGCTTGTTGCATCTTAGTTCCCTGACCAGAGATCGAACCCATGCTCCCTGCAGTGGAAGCGCAGAGTCCTAACCACCGGACCACCAGGGAATTCCCAACCATACATATTGAAAAGCGAGGCAGGTGCCCTAAGGCCTGCATTATTCTGCATGACTACAAATCATCCTAGGTAAAGTATTTTCGTGTCATTTGAATATTATTGTTTATATCTATTGAATTTGCATTTTTTGCATTGTTACATTATATCTCCAATCCAAAAAATAAATGGCTCAAAATTGGTTTCCTAAAGCTTAAGGTACTAATAAAAATAGTAACAAAACTCAGAATAAATGCTAAGCCTGAATCGAGAACAAGACTCTAATGCAATCTGACTACAAATCTGTGGGTGTGATAATACCACACAGACCCATAAAAAAAATATTACTAAGTCATACAACAGTGACTATCTAAAAACTGGATTTTTTTTTAGACTCGCAATTCATTCACCTTATATTCTTCTGAATGTTGTCCACTTTGAAACTTTTAAGACATTCAAACAAAATGTGAAGATTTTTTGGTAAACCAGTAGAACTTTTCTAGAACAATAACATAATGCTTTCTTATATGAAACTGAAGATTTTTGTTCCTAAAACAGAAGTGACATAAACTAGAGGCACCATTCAGATTCTGTGCTCCTCATAGGAAAAGCGTATAAAAAAAGATAAACTGTTGCCGAGAGACTTGTAAAACTAGCCACACAGATGATAAACATTATGCTGGAAGAGAGAACGGACCAAAAAATTTCCAAAATGTATTTACTATGTGACACCTTGGGACATCACAGAACTGAAAAGGCATATAAGGTAAAAGAGTAATTACTGTCATATTTGTACACAGCAGATATTTTACTTTACTGGTAGGTAAATGCACTCATGTGATGAATCCAAATCAGCTCTTGGTTTATGTGCAATACACACAGCAAAAGACGGCAGCCAACTTTTTTATGTGTTTATCACTGAAAAACCCATACTACAAAATATGATTTTTTTTTTCCTATTTAGTGATTATTTTGTAAACTATGATAGAGACTTGAAAACATGTGCTGGAATCAGTTCTGAGAGAATCTGTACAGCAAGGAAGAGCCTCGCTAAACAATTAGAATATCTTTTTTTTAAAATAAATTTATTTTTATTTATTTATTTTTGGCTGCATTGGGTCTTCGTTGCTGTGCGCGGGCTCTTCTCTAGTTGTGGGGAGCGGGGGTTGCTCAGCAGTTGTGGTGCAGGGGCTTAGCCGCTCCGCAGCATGTGGGATCCTCCCAGGCCAGGGCTCGAACCCGAACCCGTGTCCCCCGCATTGGCAGGCCGATTCTTAACCACTGTGCCACCAGGGAAGTCCCTAGACTATCTCTTAACTGCAGATCTACCACTGCTTTATTCACAGAAAACAGCTGGTGGTTAAAACACATATGCTGGGCACGATTCAGTGTTAAAGGAATAGCATAAGTGTAAATGCACTCAATTTTTGGCCACAGAAAGTACATCTTTTCAGTGTGCTGTGGGAAAATGGAGTGCAAATAAAAACTATAAATAGCAAATAGAAGTAGTCAATAAAATGCAGAGAACTTCTATTTCTCAAGTTTTTAAGCATGACAATGACCCTTAACTTAGCAAGTGACACAGCCTCGAAAGTAATCTTCAGTGAGAAATCTCTTTATGATTCGAGAGTCCATGTTGAATTTGAGTATTCAGAAACAACAACCAAAAAAACCACTTGCAGCTTTCCACTGTAAATTATAATTTTGCTTGAATTTTTCTAATTTAAGAGAAATAGAGAAAAGAATCTGGTTGGATACATGTGCTGAATCTACAACGCACAACCTATTTACTCATCAGTGAGCTGAAACAGAAACACCTTTAATATTGCAAACAATGTTCACTGATAATGTACTTATTTTAGTTTTTAAAAATTATGAATCATTTTAATACATTTATCTAATATTGGTAGGTGCCTGCCACACATACTGAATACATAGTGGATGGTGCATGGATATTAAAAGTTTAAGAAACATTGGTAGAAGCATTCATTCCTCCTATATAATATATAATATGTAGCTCTTTTAAAATTTTACTTCCAAGTAGACAGTATATTCTCTGTATATAAACTGTTCCCAAGTCAGCAAAACCTTAGGCATCTAAACTTCAATCTCAATACCAAAGTGGATCCTATAAATAATTTAAATATAAGAATAAATAATTCAAATACTGCTAAATTTTGAGTAAAAAAAGGAAGTTTTAGTGGCTATGGTATGTTCTCAAAACATGGTTCTATTATACTATAAGACATCATTTAATGAAAGTATGAAATTTTAATTGCTGTTTTTAGAAGCTTCCAATATTACATTTGTCTGTTTCCATCTAAACTCAAATACAGTACAGTATCAGAAATTAGTACATATTTTCACACACTATAGTTATCTGTTCAAAAATAATTTTTAAAACAGCATTTTCTCATAAGTTAAGTAACATATGAGGTGCATACTATTTAAAAAATTCTTTTAGTTGATTTGATAAAGTAAACCCAAGACTGTGCCTTTATATAAATTCAGCTTTTCTTTGTGATTAAGAAGTTGAATCCTGATAAAAGTTTCTATTTGAATATGTTTATAAGTCCAACATGCTTTACAGAGCTCTACAAAACCACCAGCACCACAGAGAAACAGCAGCAGCACAGCCAGGAGATGTTATCAAGTTCAATTACGTCAATGAGGTTTTATTTCATTGTTCCCTATGTAGCCAAAAAGAAAAGTATATATGTGTCCTCAAGTCAAGCTCACAGAACTGTGATATTTATGTGAAATTTGAAAGATTGTCTATTATGGTACAGCTGTGAATTAACGTTACAACATCCTTTATTCTCATGTTTCTTGTTGACATTTTGCTTGAGCTTCATGTATAAGTCTAGGCTAATGAAATTGACTGAATTTCAGTATCTCCAACTTTTTCTATTTCTATGCCTTCCAACTTAGGCCCATTTAACTCTGTGTTTATTGAACATAAACCAAAAACATAAAATAAATGGACCGCCAAAAAGCTAAACTAAAACTGTACTTTCTAAGATAGAAACCTTGACAAATAAGGGCCCCAGTCAGAAAAACTGACAAGCAGGGAAAAAAAGGTGTGTGTGAGGGGAGGGGGGTTAGAAACTAATCTCATTTACTATTCTTACTAATCAATCAAAATATCTGATTACAGTCGTGGTGACTTAGACTGTAAGCTATGCCCCAGCACTATGTTAGATGCCTAATACCTAATGTCTTCTTTAATCTTTACTAGAATTCTTTGTGGTAAGCCTTATTTCCTCATTTTACAATTGACACAACAGAGACTAAAAAGGTGAAGTAACCTGCCCAGAGTCACATGATTAGTAAGTGGCAGAGACAGAAATTAAATTCAGATCTGCCTCATTCCAAAACTTTAAGGATTCTTAATCATTATTCTATACCATCTTATAATTATTGTCATTTACTACTGTTATTATCAACACTACTATGTGCCAGCAATATGGCAGGTGCTTGGCAGCCATGTAAAATCACAACGATTTTGCAAGTAACCTCATTTACATATGGGGAAGTTGAGGCTTAGCGATTATACTAATTATTCTGTATTTGCCTCCCAGATCCCTTCTTTGCCCTCCTCCCCACCCTGGGGAGGCTGGGCCCTACACTGCATCTCCCGAGCTCCCATGCAGCTGGTTTCCACTTAGGCTGGGAGATGACAGCAGGAAACCGGAGTTTGGGAGGAGAGAGAGGTGATTATTTCTTCTCTGCTGCCTCCATGACTACAGGTCTTAACCAGATGGTCTTCCCTTCATAACTTCAGCTGTGACTCTGAACACACCATTTCCACCCTTGTTCCATCAGCCTCAGGTGAGGTAACAGCTTTCCATAGTTACTAGTCTCTTGTTGCCTAACCACCCCTTGTCCATCATCTTAACCGCGCTCATTCTCTCAAAGTAGATTCTTCATTAAAATCTTTTTATTTGAACCACCTTGGAGTGAATTCTATTTCTTTTTTGCACTCCTAAATAATACAGGGACATTGTTAACCAAGTTCTGTCAGGTGTCAGCTAGGAAACTGCAGAGCTAGAATTTGAACTCAGATTTATCTCCCTACAATTTTATTCCCTTTCTACTACTATGCTTGAAGGATAATTAAAGCTTTTAATGAGACCTTTCTTTCCAAAAATGATAAATAAAAAAGGATCATCAAATCATCAAATTACCCTCCAATCCCATATTTCCTGCATTTCATTGTTACTACAGATGAACTTCCTGAGCTCTAGTCAATGGTTTACTTTTCCATAAATGCACTAGATCCAATCTGCTGGTACCTACCTGAGGATATTTCACAAGCAGTTCTCTCCCCGTCTGCTACATCATCATTTTCTCTCTCTACTAAGTCATTCCCATTAGACTATAAACATGCCACAATTCCTCACCTCTCACACACACATACTTTCTCATGATCTTACTTAACACTCAGTCTCTATCCCAGTTCTTTGCTCCCCATTTACAGCAAAATTCCTCAAGAGTGATGTTTACTTTTTGTTTCCAATTCTTCTCCTACAATTCTCTCTTAGCTCTACTAGTTTATTTGCTGGTCCTTGAACATGCCAGGCAATTCCAACAAAGGTTTTTCTAAAGCCGTACTGATAATTCAGATTTTATAAAGTAGCAGTTGAAATGTACATATAAGTTTGGGTTTTTTTTCTCTCAAGAGTACAAAACCAGAAACAACAATATTTAAAGGGACATAGGACAGACATAGGTTGAGTGAGAAAAATATGAAAAGTCATAGATTATTTGAAAAACGTAAAGATTTAACCTCTAAAAGTACCAACTACTTAAACCTCTATATCCTATTGATCTTATGAGACTTTTGTTTTTATCATTTGATGTTCTGAAATTGAGTAGAACACCTACATTTTTTTTTTTTTAAACCTTTCAGAATCCTTTTAAAACAGTTCCACAGGGCTCCCCTGGTGGTGCAGTGGTTGAGAATCTGCCTGCCAATGCAGGGGACACGGGTTCGAGCCCTGGTCTGGGAAGATCCCACATGCCGCAGACCAACTGGGCCCGTGAGCCACAATTACTGAGCCTGCGCGTCTGGAGCCTGTGCTCCGCAACAAGAGAGGCCGCGATAGTGAGAGGCCCGCGCGCCGCGATGAAGAGTGGCCCCCACTTGCCGCAACTAGAGAAAGCCCTCGCACAGAAACGAAGACCCAACACATCAATCAATCAATCAATCAATCAATCAATAAAACAGTTCCACACACCGTGGTCTAATTAGTTGTGCTAAGGGAATTCAAGCACAGAGAACCATTTTCTAAATATACTATGAAATAGCCTCTATTTTACCAGTATTCTTAATCTCTTATTCATTCCAGATGTTTTCAAGTTTTTACCTACCTGCTTCTCTTCTAGACCTCCTGTGTCCTTCCAGATATATGAGTTGGCACATGCCTCAACTGGTTTCTCTAGCCTATGGTTAAGCAGAATTTTATCTCCATCCCAGACATGGACTCTGCATTCCCACCAAGAGATACATATTCTGGGGAGAATGTGCCAAAAATAACTGAAAAAAAAAGGGATTGTAAGCCTATAACTTCCGTTTTCCTCCTACTGTGAATAATGTTTTCCTTTTAAGTTAAAATATAATTTTCAGTATAATTTAAGCAAAAGATTAAATTAATAATAGCTACTATTTAAAAGACCTTACTAAAACATGTGAACAATTCAGGATTGCATGAGGAACTTCCTAATAAATGTTCTAGAATCCTAAGCACAGTTTATGAACAAGACCAAAAGAGAAAAAAAATGTTCCTCACCTCAAGCACAGGAATATGCTACAAACTTGACTCCAATCTGGAAAGAAAACTGGATCACAATGGCCTTCTCTCAGGGGAGACCTGAGATCAACCTAAAATGGTGGTTTTATGACCATATCTAAAGCCATCTCCATCTATACATACAGTAACTCAGGCAGACTGATGCCAGAGTCCAGGTTCTCAAAAACACTATACTATACTGTTTCTCACCTACTTATGGCTCAAACAGAGGAAGCTGGGTTGCTTACCCACGCCCCTGCCCCAATCAACTCTATACAGTTCACACAACTAAAAGATCCATAAATTGCACAGACATTCAAGTAAAACAAAGGGACTAGCTGGTCCTAGGCAGGCATACCCTCTGCCTAACAAAGCAAATACAACATATATTTTTTCTCTGATTGCCCTTTATAATTTATCTGAGAACAGATAGATTATAGTTTAGACTTAACGAATGGTGAACTAACCAAAGACACCAGTCTTACTGGTAAAATAACTACATATATGTATGGAGGGCAAATAAAATAACATGCAAATTCTCTGCTGGAAGTCCCTTTGTTTAGGAATCCTCCTCCTTGGATCTTCTGATATTTATGACTCTCATGCGTTTACATAGACACGAGCTTTGTATTCCCAAATAACACAATGGAGAGTCCTAATGGTATTTCACCATGGGCAGAGAGTATATTTCATCAACAATTTGTGATCTCTGCCCCAAGAGGAGTACTTGAAGTGGGTTAGAATACTGCTGTAGGAAAAATTTGGAAATTCCTTCCAAGGGCTCAGCTCCAGGCTTTGATACCCCTCAGCAGTCTGCCTACTCTACCCTGCCTTTGATCATTAGAACTATCAGAGCCAGCTATGAGCCCAGGACCATTCCAGCTGGAAGTTTCCCATCTTCAAACATGTCCAACCCATTTGGACAGAGGGTGGAAATCACTGTAGGTAATAACTAAATATTGCTTGGGTCATTTGAAAGAGAACAAATGGTGACCTTTAATCAGTCTCAGTCTTTTAGTGTCCTCAAATTCCTACCTCATTGCAACTAAAGCAAAATAAAACCTAGTTAAAAGGGGGAGGCAACTTCAAGTCTAGCAAACCACAGGCAACAAAAGTGTGTTTACTACATTAGGTACTCTTTTGGGAGCTTTATATATGTTATTACATTCAACCTGCGAGATCAGTTTTTATAAATAATTTGTTGAATGAATAAATGACTCATTTTTAAATCCCTCTTTCTTCTTCCCCGTATCAATCTATTTTGATCTAGATGTTTCTGATTTTCTATCACCACCATATTTTCACATTTTTATCATATCAAGCCTTGATCACTTTCAACAGCCTCCAATCAATTTTATCTACTTTACACATCTTCAAAGCCATGTTATCATGTTACTCTCCTGTTAGAAATATTCAGAGTATATTTGAGCTTAGGGGAATTTAGAAGTTAATTCCAATCTTCTCATTTTACAGATACTAAAGAAAACAAGGTCCAGAGTAACTGATTTTTTCTTTGTCTTTTTTACCTCTGTGTCTAACCTCACTCAACTAAAAAAAAAAAATCTACCTGTAGGCAGACAGTCAAGTAAAACAAAGGAACTATTTGGTTTTAAGTGAGCAAGCCTCCTCCAAAGAAAATAAAAACATCTTCTTCTGATTACCTTTTATTTTATAATTCTACCAACCAAGCTCACATCTGATTATCTACCCAAACCCATGGGGGGTAAATCTAACAACAAAAATCTGCTTACCACTTTCTACATCTGACTTAAACCTTCCTATTTTCCTTGGTTCCTATTCTCTACTTCCTATTTCTTAATCTCAGTTAAAGTAGCTGACCTCTTAAAACAGAAGAAATACTTGAAGGCTACAGTGGAGGTATTCTTTAAACAATAAAGCTTTTTGAAGGTAGCAACTGCAAGTTCATTTAGAAAGTAACAACCAGAGCTTAGATTATTCAATATGAACTAGCCCACTGCCAATATGGTAAAGATTCAGGACCACAAACAAAGAACTCATATTCTGTCAGATGGCTATACATCTCTGAGACATAAAGGGCATTTCATACAAAAAGGACTACATAGGAAAGTAGCACAGGTATATTTAAGAATATTTTCTTACCACTTATTTATATAACTTTTCATGGGTAAAATTTTAAATACTTAACAGAGATACATTTACTAGGCCCTTACCTGATTTTATTTTAGAACTGAATATTAAATTTAGCAGACAGAGGTATTAAAGGAAATTATCATAAAAGCATCAAAGTAGATTTTAATTAACCAAGAAAAAAACCTAAGATCAATGTATACTAACAAAACTATTTTTTTCCACTTAAAATTAAATTCACCATTTTTCATTTGGGATTTTTATTAGGTAGAAACTATTCAAGTTGCCGGCAGTATCTGTTTGACACTTATTTGAGTAAACAAGTTTTGTCATAGTAACAGATTAAAATTAAGCAAAGATACTAGCCCCATAGTGATTTGATCTGAAAATGAAAAATGGAACCTCTGATCTATTTTTTTTAAAAAAATCAGATTCCCCCAAGGATCATCACAGTATCCTAAACTAATGAAACAAAATGTACTAAAAGTTTTATGCTTTGCATAAGCAAAATGACTTTTTAATAAATTTAAAATATAGAGATAAATTTAACACTACATTTTAATAAAAATTTTACCATGTAAGAGACCACTAAACACTAATTTTCCATGTATAAAATAGAATAAAATAATAAAAATCTGGGAATTATTTAATTTGAATTATTATTATAACGTAACATGGATCATAAAGAAACTGACAGTTCAAAAGCAAGTTTCAAATAATTTCTAGAGACCCTGTCTAAAAACTGAGAGCAACTACTAACTCTTCAGTGTGCTATCAATTTATTTTCCCAAACATTAAACCTTCTGACAGTGCTGTACAAATAACAGTCACCATTAGTTACTCCAACTGGCAAAGAAAAGGAAACCAGATATTAAGGTCTGTCAATGATCAATATGTTAGTAAAATTTTAAAAATAGTTCTATTCTTAACTCAGTAGCCTTCCCCCCCCCCCAAATTAATGGCTACTCCCTCATTAGGGGACAAATGCACACCAACCTAGCATTTCGCTGAGATTAGTGAGTCTAGCACAGTGGAAAATTGTGCTAATTTTTGACCACAAAACTATTACAAAATAAACTAACCTACTCTTTTTGGTATGCTGATGGTTAATGAAGACAGCTCAATAAACTCTCAGGCTGGCAGTATGTATGTCAGTATAGGCAGTTTACTAATTCACCAATTATTAATATAAATCAGATGTAAATTATGCACCTTTAGCCTCCAGGAGAACAAGATCATCCCAGCATCTAGCAAAGTGAGTACCTAGTACTTAGTTGCTTAATAAATACTTGTAGAATGAATTCACCTATAAATATCACTTGTCACATTATATAAATTTGAAGTTTTGGTTATGTAGCCTATTAATACTACCAATAAGAGCTAATATTTATCGAGAGCTTACTATATGACCTGTTGTTGTCCTTATTTTTACATTTAATCATGGCTGAGGGAGACTATCTAACTCGACCAAGTTTACATGGCAGGTGAGTGGTAGAGCAAGAACTCAAACTGGTTTTTCTACCTACAAAATCCAGAATTTTAATGACAATATTATACTGGAATATTCAGAATTCATTATTATGCTAAGAATCTCTACTATGTAAGTCTCATCTCACAGCAAAGATCAGTTTACAAAAATGTGAAAGTAATGAATTTTCAAATGATAAATAATTACAATACATTATTTGCCTTCCTGGCTTTTAGTATTTGGTCTCCTGCTGAAGTTGAATTCTTAACCACTTAAAAAAACATCTGCTTCTATTAGAGAACAGAACAAGTTTATGCAATGGAAGAAGTGGGCTACCAAATTAGAAAAACAAGGGCTGAACTACTTTTGTTCCAGATGTCAGGATATAAAAGAAGGCACTATCTTAAACTTGTGAAGATGAAATTAAGAATGTACTTTACAAAAAACATAAAGTACTACAAAAATGCTCATAAAATATTTCATGTGTTTATATGCTATTGTCTAAAATACATGTTGCCTAGATTGCTCACACTTAGAATATGTTACCATGCATGACTGTATGAACAATCTTGCTCCCTATCCTGGATAGTCTCCATTTGTCCTTTCAGATCCACTCTCTTAAATGGCAGTTTTTGCTTAGGAAGCAGACCATTTTGGACTGCATCAAAAGGTTGTTTGTCATCTGGCTTTTGATGGGGGACTACAGGAGGCACCAGCAGGAAAGGAGAGGGCAAGAGGAGAATGAGGTTGAGGTATTTATAGGTGGGGATATCATCAGCTCCTTCCTCAACAGCACAGGCTGGCAGTGGCTGGGTTCTTCCACTAAAAGCTACAGCTCCTGTTGGGGACCCTCGTCTACAGATCGTACAGTTATATCCCTTGTCTCTTCAGGCCTTGGGTGGTAATAAGGGTTATTTCCCCTAACTCTCTTCACACTTTTATAAATAGTCCTTTACTAAATGATCCTCAGTTACTCCATTTTAGTGTGCCATTTGTTTCTTGCTGGGACCCTGGCTGATACACTACCTAACTAGATTATAACGTCCCTTGATGATTCAGGCACTGTTTTTCATATTTCTTCTTTAATATCCTTAGCACCCAGCAAAAACACTTGGATATAAATAAAGTATACTAGACAGAAAATCAGAATATCTTAGTTATTTTCAGTTCTACCAATGACTAGCTTCCACTAAACCTTGGAATCTTAACTGCAAAATAAAGAAGTTGCATTAAAGGGTAATCTAAAGTCTGTTCCAGAAATCATATAGAAGTATTATTTTCTCTACTGATAGTTGAAAGCTCACCAATAGAGATTTATTTCTTTGTGTTTGGATAATCATGGGATCACTTAACGAATAATTGTTTAACTCAGGGTCGGTACTTTTTATTTAAAGGGCCAGACAGTAAATATTTTAGACTTTGTAAGCCAAAAAGCAAAATCAAAGCTACTATGTAGGTACTTCTATAACGAGACAAACATATTTTTCTACAGTTTTTTATTGAAAAAATTCAAAATATAATAATAGTGAGTATAAGTTTTTGTAATGCAGAACTGCACATGAGAAGAATAAAATTAGTTTGGAAGGAGAGCATTTCATTTAATTGGGACTCAAAGTTGGTATTCCCTATCCTCAACATCAGTGTTTACCTGTAATGCTCATCTATAATGAGATTTTATATATTTCACCTTTGAAAATGTCTTTTCATACAGATAGGGACTGGCAAATATTGGTACCAGCCCACAAGTATATGATTTTAATTGTGCATATTCATCACTTGAAAGGTATTTATAGAATTATATTAGATTCTTCTCCTGATATTTACATTTTAGCATGTCATTACATTGCAGATAATCCATTCCAGTTGAAGGTTACTTGGAAGTTCCCTGACTGTGCAGTTACATGGATTTTGAAATATGGAAAATCCTTTACTTACACTGAGTTCTGAATACCACTGCTAAAACCGTACTTTGATCTAGGAAATATAGCTGCTGCAAATGTGTGTGGAAATGGAGATCCCACTTCTTTTTTTAACTTTTGACAACATGTAAAGCAGCTTGACATTACTTGTGATCCAAACAACACTCACTGTCATCAAAATCACTTTTACCACAGTATAAATTTTGCATTTAAGCATTGTTATTCCTCGTAATTTTAGGTTGAATTCGTTAAGAAATATTACCAACTCCGTAGCATAAGCAAATTTCCAAAGTCATTCAGTTTTTAATAATAATGGTTGAAGGTGGTTCTCTCATTCAGAAAAATTTCAATCTCAGCCTTGAGCTCAAAATACACAATAGATAATGGGAGAATATTACAGGGATTGTCTTTCCAAGACTGCAGCGTCCTGGTTTGGGAGCCAGTAAAGGAGGGGAAAGGGTGCATAGTGAAAGGTATATAGAACTCTGTTATACAGCAGAAACTAACACACCATTGTAAAGCAATTATACTTCAATAAAGACGTGAAAAAAAAAAGGTATATAGAGAGTTCAAGTCTAAGCAGACATAATTAAGGGTGAGGAGGTCTAGAAATAGCAAGTTTAACAGTAATACTGTCAGATACGAAAATCCATATGTATAAAGAAGATACCTCAAGGGTATGGCTGCTCACGTTCTGAACATTGTTCAGTTTTCCAAAGGACTAACTGCAGAGTTCTTTTAAATAATGCCATGTATAAAATAGTAATAATAATAATAACTCAGAGGTTATTTAAAGTGAGATAATACTCATGAGGAGCTTAGGTACTACTATACAAACTGTCTCAATAAATGTTAACATTATTTATTAGTATTATTGATGTTAATAATAATGAGTTCTCTTGACTTAAGTGCTTGTTTACAAAAAGTTAAGGAATAGTGAACACTGAAACTAAAGTGTTAAGGAAACTATCCAGTAAAATTAGATTATCAAATTAAATGATCAAATTATCAAAGAAAAAATAAAACTGAATTTCCATAAATAGCCATGCAACTCAAAAAGGAACAAATAATCCAAGGAAAGTGAACTATCCCTCTAATGCTAAAAATGCATTTTGAAGTTTTTGCCTGTCTAACTGAGTCAAGTCCTATCTCACAACTTGTATTACTTTGTCTGTGTCTTTGTTTGTATGTTATTTAACACAATCTAAACAGGAAGTTCCTAAAACACAAGTTTCCACAATTACTCTATCTTGTTCAAAAATAAAAATAAATAAGCCAATCAGACTTTATTGGTGTGCAATAAACTATTTTCATAACAATTCTTCTTTTTTAACTTCTAAAGCAAAACACCATTTAGTCATCTAAAATTAAGTGGAGCTTTTAAAATCTCCAGGACCTGCTTGAGTTTTCCAAGAAAAGTAATGATTTTAAGGCTTTATGTGCATTTTACTTACTAAAATATTTGAACACGAGTTGATTGAACATTGCAGAAAATGTTATTTATTATCTTCCTATGGAAAACAGTAATGAATATGCAGAAAATTTTAAGTCAATTTTATAGACCATTTTCATATTTATAAACTTATTTATTTTATTATGCTAAAAAAAAAGTTTAAAAGCAATATGGTAGCTGTGATCAGATGGGTGGCTCCTGCTCCCCTCTGATCCCCTAAAAGGGACACTTAAACTTACACCATTCTGTTTTCAATTAAATTACCTCTATCACTTAAACACAGAGGCATAAAAATAACAATACTTCTCTCTGGTAGAAAATGCTGAAGATACGGGGATGGATGGTTAGCTTAACATTTACCTAAGGAAATCAAAGCTATTGGATTCTTAAACAATTTTCAGCTTTATTAAAGAAATCAGAATTGGCATCTGAGAATAATATGTTGACTTTAAACAACCAGTGACTCAGTTTATGAATCCAAGGATTCAATAATATCAAATGCTATTATTACTGAAGAGATTTCATTTAAAAAAAAAATCCATTGAGAGCATTCAATTTTATTTTGACTTTAAAATTCAGGTATTTGTTTACATTTCCATCTCTTCTCCTAGACTTTTTGATGGCAAGGTTCCTTCCTTATTTATCCCCAGTGACTAACAAAGTACATGGTTCATGGAAGGCACTCAAATAAATAAATATTGAATGGATAAGTGAGTAAATAAAAGCCAACTATCAAGGTGAGCCTAAGAAAACTGTGACCTGCTGAAATGTTTACAAAAACATCATCTTCTTGACATGAAATTTTTGCAGACTTTGGAAAAGTCTCCTTCAAACACCCTCACACAAATTACTAAACATTCAGAGAAAGTGCTGGTTTGGCATTTATTGCACTACTTGATTTTTAAAATAAAGCTGTTAGAATACTCAGAAGGTCATCCAGCACATATTGTAACTGCATGCATATGAACGAAAGGCAAGTGAACAACAAATAAGTTACTGTGATAGCTTTTCTAAGAATGCAAGTTTCACTGGTGTGCTGGTGTTAGGAACCATTCACATTTGAGGTACATACCATGATCATTGCATCTACACAACAATCATTACATCGTTACTACCTTACCATAATTAATTTAACAACCATTTACTGAACACTATTATGTGAGATCTCCTATACCAGGAAACACACACACACACAGAGGTTAACAAATGCAGAACTCACTTTATCATACTTAATATAATCCCACAATGCCACTCTCTGATTTTCCCTAATCTTCTCTTTTCCTTAAATATTTTCCTCTGTGCCACTCTCAGTGCTTTCCTTTCTCTTTCCTTCCTTTTAACTTTCCTTTCTTTAACTAGGCATAAAATTAAATTTAAAATTTTAAAATATGTACTGAAGAAAATGCCATGTACGTGTTCTTCATGTTAAAACCACCCAAGTCGAAACTTTTATATTTCTCCCTCCAAAGAACTAAATTACTTTTGCCTTGTGTTAATAGTCAGTTGATCTTTCCTGTGATCCAGTGTCTCAAAGATAAGGAAAAAAGGCGGGGGGGGGGGGCGGAAATGGGGATCCTAGGTTCCTGCCAAAAGACAAATGTGTTATATAACCACTCCCAAACTACCATTCCTAATATCTGAGCTCCAAATAGTTTATCAGATTAGCTGTAATCACTGAATAAGAGTCCCAAAACAATGGACTAAATGAGAGCAAAAGGGATAGTTCAGGATGTGAACGCTAATAGACCGTATTAGAATATTAGACAGCTTTTAGAGGAAGAAGGAAAGAGGAATAAGAGGAAGGAAAGAGGAATAAGAGAAAGAAAAGAAGAAAGAATGGGGTGGGAGAGCAAAAAAATGACAGAAGCCTTTGTATTGCACAAAGACAGACAATAAGGGTCCAGTGCTAACCAACCAAGGGGCAAATGTAAACAGTGTTTGTGATGCCATAAAGAGAAAGTCTAGACATAGTCATATGTGTCTCCTTAAATTTAAGAAAACATTTCAAAGTTTTCACAGAAACTAAAGTCATGATTCCACAGCAGAAAACTCAAGGGAGGGATGAACTTTAACAGAGCTAGGAAAAGAAATTTAAATTGACCAGTGGATTCAAAAAGACCAAACCTCAAAATTATCTATGACTTGCAAAATACAAGAGAGAGCAAAAGGGACTTTCCTGTTGTTAGAACTTAGAAAGTATTTTAACCCCAGTAGAGAAAGCAAAACTCTAACTCCTAGATTGTCCCACTTTTCTGTGTCAGGGAATGAAAAGATTTGAACAAACATTGTAATGCTGGAACTAAAGCCCAGTACAGGTAAGTCCAATTTCTCTGTCAAGATGAATTACAGTCAAAGGATACAGAGAAAACTAGCACATGAGGTTATTTCTAACAACTGAAGAATTCTAGAAACAAACAAATGTAATTGATTTTTGAAAGAAAAAAATAGATTCCATAAAATATAAAAGATGAGTGTAGCTGGTACCACTGGTACCCCATGTCACAGCTCCTCATGCCACTTTTGGTCATAGCTGTGATGTGGACTGTCCTGGGAAGACACCTCATATTAACAGAATGCCACTTTATTTTTTTATTTTTTCGGCTGTGCCCCACAGCATGTGAGATCTTTTTTTTTTTTAATAAATTTATTCATTTTTTATTTATTTATTTTTGGCTGTGTTGGGTCTTTGTTGCTGTGCGCAGGCTTTCTCTAGTTGCAGCCAGCGGGGGCTACTCTTCGTTGTGGTGCACGGGTTTCTTATTGCGGTGGCTTCTCTTGTTGCAGAGCACAGGCTCTAGGCATGCGGGCTCAGTAGTTGTGGCTCACGGGCTCTAGAGCGCAGGCTCAGTAGTTGTGGCGCATGGGCTTAGCTGCTCCGTGGCATGTGGGATCTTCCCGGACCAGGGCTCGAACCCGTGTCCCCTGCATTGGCAGGTGGACTCTTAACCACTGTGCTACCAGGGAAGTCTGGCATGTGAGATCTTAGTTCCCCCAGCAGGGATTGAACCCACGCCCCCTGCAGTGGAAGCGCAGAGTCTTAACCACTGGACTGCCAGGGAAGTCCCTAGAATGCCACTTTATTTTATTTTATTTTATTTATTTATTTTTGGTTGTGCCGGGTCTTAGTTGCGGCATGCATGTGGGATCTAGTTCCCTGACCAGGGATCGAAGCCGCGTCCCCTGCATTGGGAGGCGAATTCTTAACCACTGCGCCACCAGGGAAGTCCCTAGAATGTCACTTTAAACATGCATTAGCTCATCTTTCCATTTTCCCATTCAGGGCCTTCAATGGCACTACAATGGGCCACTCAGCCTGTGAGCAAGCACAGCCTGGAAATATGGGCAGGTTAACTCCCCCAGGTTGAGGAGGGAGGGCAACCCTCAACTAATGAAAAACAAGACTGGGAATTCCCTGGCCGTCCAGGGGTTAGTTAGGACTCCACACTTCCACTGAAGGGGGCCTGGGTTTGATCCCTGGTCGGGGAACTATGATCCCACAAGCTGTGGGTCGCAGCCAAAAAAACAAAAACATAAGAAACCAACAACAACAACAACAAAAAAACTGATTGGCATTCTGAAGACTTTTCAGGAAATCCCAACATAATCTAGCCCCAGTAATGCATTCTTACATGGGCTTTTCCTCCTTCCTGGTCTTACTCTTCCCTACTTCCTTACTCCGGCTTCCGTTCCCACTCCCAAATAAACTACCCACTCCATATCCTTGCCTCAGTCTTGATTTCTAAAGGAACCCAAACCAAATAGTGAGGCTGATATCAATGGCTCAAAAACAAGATTTAAGGAATGAGTTACAAGAAGTCAGGTGAAAAAGCAGGGATCAGAAGTTTATATCAAGTCACTAGAAAAATGAAAGATAGTTTCCTTTTTTGAGATTATTGTTAGATGGCAGATCAGAGATGTGAGGTAGGTAGACTGTTCATTTCTCAAAACAAGCTTGATCAAAATGGAGAAGTATGAATTATAACACAGCACTATAATATAAGTTAATAATTGTTTGAAACTAACGGTACTGCAGGTCAACTTGGAGAGACATAGCTACTGCGACGCTGCAGAATTCTAACTTCTATAATATTTTAATGAATGTTATAAATAGTATATATGATATAAAATAACGGTATTCCCACATATGAACCCACAGACAAGTGCCAGGAGTGCTGAATAATCACTAGGTGCACAGTCAGTATTTATAAGTGTGAGGTAGGACCTCAGAGTCTATTTTTTACAGTTCCTCAGTTGATTCTGATGGGCAGGCAGGTGTGGCAATCTGTGATACAGAGGGTTTGCTTATCATATTTGTGGGTGACAGAAACACAGAGCAGAGAATACAATAATAGCAATTCAGAAATTATAAAGACCAGGACAGGCTGAATCAAAAGATGGACTAATTCTAACTAGCATGATCTGGATGCTCCTCAAAATAAATGGGATCTTGGTTTATGTTATGTAGAAGCAGGGAGGTGACAATCCTCTCTACTTACCATTAGTGGGCCACATACATGAAACGTATTCATTTTTAAAATTACACTTTTAAAAAAGTATAGACTAAAGGTTTTTACCACTTATTGAAGAATGGACCCTTTCTTTTCAGTCTGATAAAGCCTATGGACCCTTTTCAGAATAATATTCTTATAAGTGTAAAATAAAATACTGAATAAAGCAAATTACCCTCCCTAATGTGAGTGGACCTTAATCAGTTGCAGATCTGAATAGAACAAAAAGGCCAGGTAAAAGGAAATTTCCTGCCTAACTGCTGAGCTGGTCTCTTCCGGTATTCAGACCCAGACTGAAACACTGGCTCTTCTTAGGTCTCGAGCCTGCCGAGCTTTCAGACTAGAATTTATACCATCACCTCTCCTGGTTCTCAGACCTTCAGACTGGAACAGAACTCCTCAGTCTCCAGTTTGCCAACTTCTCAGCTTCCATTACTGGCTAAGCCAATTCCTTATTTTCTTTCTTCTCTCTCTCTCTCATATATATATATATATATAGATCGATCTATCTATCTATCTATCTATCTATCTATCTATCTATCTATCTATCTATCTATATATACCCTATTGGTTCTGTTTCTCTGGAGAAACTTGACTAATACAATATCCAAATCCATGGATTCCCTGAATTCTATTCATGGTCAGTATCCCTGGTAGAGGCCATCTGAAAGACATTCTCAATGATAGAGAAGGACTTTGTGACACATGAAGAATGCCTGAAGGAATCAGACATTTTTAATCTAGTAGAGAAACTTTGGGAATGAAGAGAGAAATAGAGGGGTACCAAAAGCTGTCCTCAAGTATTTCAAAACTGTCACGCAGAAGACAGTTTACATTATTCTTTATAGCCCCTAAGAAATCTAGGGCCAATGGGTAAAAAACAAAAAGGAACACAAGGAGACAGACTTTGCTTCACTACAAGTATTTGCTTTTAATTAGTTAATGCTGTTCAACAATGAGATGTATCATCTTCAGACGGATTGAGTTAGTCATCATTGGATCGGTCCTTGCAGAAGCTAGCGTACTATTTAGTTATGTGTTCAAGGTAATTCAAACACTGAAAAGTCAGACTAGATGATCTTTTATTTCCCCCTAACTTGAACATTCTATTACTTTTCATTTATATATATACTAACCTAGGTAGAAAACAAGTCTTATATAAAAATAAAAAGCTCCTTATGACATAAGTAAGTCTCTAAACATTTATGAAGTTAGCTTTTCTTTGAGTAGTATCATTTTAGTATGGGTATTTCAAACAATGAAAAAAAAGACCATTTCCTTTTCACCTTAACTATAATGTAGTTTAACAAATGCAGCTGCCTGGAGACTGTCCGAAGCCACAATGAATGATAAAAAGGGAGAGAGAGAGAGAGAGAAGTGAAAAAGTTAGATGGTGAGAATTCCATTGTTAATAATTTTTCCCATTTTAAAATGATTAAAGAATAAATGTAATAACCATTCGTCTATCTGGGTCAGAATTTAAATAATTATTTGTAAGAAGTTCTATGTGAAAATATAATTTGGGTCTTTTTAGCTCATGTCTATGTTAAAATAAGTTAGCAGTTATTTTATATAACTGAAAAGAATACTGTTATATAAAAATCAGGTTGATATAAATTGATTATGTGAAAATTGAAAGAATATTCGAGCTTTGAAATCACCTCTGTACTAAAAAGCCTTCAGATTTCTGAGAAAGATTTTAAAATACAAAGAAAAAGTGTTAGTGTTCTAATTTATGGATGCTGCTTCTTCAGGCCACCTGCTTCAAATCAAAACAGCTGCCAATGGTAAACTGAGACTGTGACCAATCTGTGACCAATATGAAATATAAACAGCTACATACCCAGGAGAACAACAAGTCACAGAACAGCTACCCATTATAAAACCAATTCTGAGGTTTGAGATCCAACATGAATAATATGGCTCCAGAATAATATTGTCTGAAGTAATCCTTCGCATTTTAAAACTTAATTTTTAACTATGTGATCTCTTCTTATTAATATTTCAGGTCTATGCAAACTGATAATATAATTTATAATATGACATTGTTAAAGGAACTGTTATGTTATACATGGTAAACAAAGTATGAACTGTATACCCATAAATTAAAATAACCGAAATGATATATGGTCAAATTCCTATAAAAACTACGAAAACTGACTCTAGAAGAAATTCTTTAGAAAATTTGAACACATCTACAACAAGTAAAGAGATTGAATCAGTAATCAAGAACCTCCCAACAAAGTAAAACCCAGGACAAGATAGCCTCACTGATGAATTCTACCTAACTTTAAAAAATTTAACATCAATCCTTCTCAAACTTTTCTGAGAAAGTGGAAGAAGACGCAACAGTTTTAACTCATTTTATGAGGCTAGCATTATCCTGATACCAAAGCCAGACAAAAAGATCACAAAACTATAAACCAATATCCCTTATGAATTATATGTCATGACAAAGTGGGACTGCAAGAATGCAAGAGTGGTTTAATATATGAAAACCGATCAATGTACTATACCACAGTGATAGAATAAGTGAAAATAACTACATGATCATCTCAATTGATGGAGAAAGGCATTTGACAAAAAAAAAAAACACTCAACAAACTAGGAATAAAAGGGATCTTCCTCAACATAACATAGGAGCATTTATGAAACACCCACAGCTAGTTCAATGGTGAAGGACTGAAGTCTTTCCCCCAGTATCAGAAACAAGACAAGTATGCCAGATTTTACTATTTCTATTTCAACATTGTACTGGGCATCCTAACCAGAGCAATTAAGCAAGGAAAAGAAATAAAAGTCATCCAAACTGGAAAGGAAGAAGTAAAATTATGTTTATTTGTAAATTATATGATCTTATATACAGAAAATCCTAAAGAATCCAAAAAAATACTATTAGAGCTGATGAACTCTGAAAAGTTGCAACATACAAAATCAACACACAAAAATCAGTTATATTTCTATATACCAGTAATGAACAATCCAAAAAGGAAATGAAGAAGACAATCTCATTTACAATAGTATCAACACACAGTGGGACTTGCATAATGGTAGACATGTAGATCAATGGAACAGAACTGAAAATTGAGAAACAAACTCACAATTTATTGTCACTTGATTTTCAATAAGGACACCACAACCATTTAATGGGGGTAAAAATAGTCTCTTCAACAAATGGTGCTGAGACAACTGGATATCCATAGGCAAAAGGATGAAGCTGGACCCTTACCTCATACCATATATAAAAATTACCTAAAACTGGATCAAAGACCATTAAGAGCTAAAACTATAAAACTCTTAGAAGAAAACATAGGGGTTAATCTTCTTAAACTTTGACTTGGCAGTGGATTCTTAACTATGAAACCACAAACAACAAAAGAAAAAAATAGATAAACTGGACTTCATAAAAATTAAAACCTTGGGCTTCCCTGGTGGTGCAGTGGTTGAGAGTCTGCCTGCCAATGCAGGGGACAAGGGTTCGAGCCCTGGTCTGGGAAGATCCCACATGCCGCGGAGCAATTAGGCCCGTGAGCCACAACTGCTGAGCCTGCACGTCTGGAGCCTGTGCTCCGCAACAAGGGAGGCCGCCGCGATAGTGAGAGGCCTGCACATCGCGATGAAGAGTGGCCCCCGCTTGCCGCAACTGGAGAAAGCCCTCACACAGAAACGAAGACCCAACACAGCCAAAAATAAATAATAAATAAATAATAAATTTAAAAAAAATTAAATTAAATTAAAACCTTTTTGTTCAAGAAAGGACAGTATTAAGAAAGTAAAAAGATAATCTAGGGAATAGGAGAAAATATTTGTGAATTATTTGTCCGGTAAGGCTCTAGGCCCCAGAATACATAATGAAGCCTCATAATTCAACAACAGAAAGATAAACAACCCAATTTTTACTTACTTAAAAAAATTTTTTTATATTTGGCCACATGGCACAGCCAAAAAAAGGGGGGGGGCGGTGGGGAGAAACTAGAACCCTTAGAATACCTGATGCATTTTTTGCTGGGAATGTAAAATGGTGCAGCTGCTATGGAAAACAATATGGTGGTTCTTCAAAAAATTTTAAATATAATTACCATATGATCTAGCAATTTCACTTCTGGGAATATATCCAAAAGAACTGAAAGAAAGGACTTGAAGAGATAGTTGTATACCCATGTCCACAGCTGCATTATTTACAATAGTCAAAAAGTAGAAGCAACCCAAGTGTCCATTGGCAGATGAATGGAAAAATAAAATGTGGTAATCCATATAATGGAAAACTATTCAATCATAAGAAAGAATAAAGTTCTTATACATGCTACAATGTGGATGAACATCAAAACCATTATGCTAAGTGAAAGAAGCCAGACTCAGAAGGTCATGTAAGTGAAATCATACATCACATGTATGATTTCACTTACATGAAATAGCTAGAATAAGTAAACCCATAGAGACAAAAAGTAGATGAGTATTTGCCAGGGGGTAGGGTGAGGAGGAAATAGAGAGTGACAGCTTAATGGGCATGGGGTTTCTTTTGGGGATGATGAAAATGTTGGAGATTTTGATAGAGGTGATGGCTGCACAACACTGTAAGTATACTAAATGCCACAGAATTGTATACTTTAAAATGGTGATGTGAATTTTATCTGAATTTCAGAAGACTTGCTGAAATCCAGACATATTATCTATTTAATTTCTTAGAGCTGACAGTTTGATAAAAGAGAATGTACCCTTATCTAGCAAACACTAACAATGTACTTAACATGTATATACCAAGTCTTGTTCTAAATGCTTTACAAGTATTAATTCATTTAATTTTCATTACAACCCTATGCAATAAATAGTATTATTTTTAATTTTAAAAATGAGAAATGAGAGCAGGGGTCCCCAACCCCTGGGCCACAGACCAGTACTGGTCTGTGGCCTGTTAGGAACTGGGCTGCACAGCAGGAGGTGAGTGGCAGGAGAATGGGTGAGGCTTCATCAGTATTCACAGCCCCTCCCCATTGCTCGCATTACTGCCTGAGCTCCACCTCCTGTCAGCATTATGGTGAGTTGTATAATTATTTCATTGTATATTACAATGTAATAATAATAGAAATAAAGTGCACAATTAAATGTAATGCACTTGAATCATCCCGAAACCATCCACACACCACCATCCCCCAACCCCCATACCCCCCAGTCCATGGAAAAACTGTCTTCCACGAAACCAGTCCCTGGTGCCAAAAAGCTTGGGGACCACTGAGATAGAGAGATGAAGCAAACTGCCCAAGGCTGCACAGCTAGGACATGGATCTGAGGAGCCCATCTATCACAGCTATGCATGTGAGCCCATACTGACTCCACTACTACCTCTCTTGGGTACTCAAAATCCATTCTTTTAATCTTTTCTGAGACTAATGTCAAACAAATGCATTTATTGTTTGTGGAGCCCACTTTTCCTCCCTCTGAAAATCAGAGTATCATGTACCTATCTCAAATATTCCAGAACCTTTCCCATTCTCTACAGTGCCTGCTAGAAAAATAAAGGCTGTTTGCTCTTTTGTAAATTCTCTCCATACCCTGGGACAAAATTCATCTATATTAGGATGTTTGAATATGTTTGTAAACAAATACATACTCTCCTATAATCTTCATTGATCTGGGACTTCAGTTCCCTTAGGGCAACTTTAGTTCTACCCTTTTCAGTTAGAAAATAAATCACTCTCCTTGCCCCAAAATACTGAAGAGATCTCATTTTCTTTATGATCCAAAAGCATTACAAAATCTGCCCCAAGCAGCAAGCCTGTTTCCTCTTTAAAATTCTTGCTTCACACAGAAACTCCCAAAGACTTCTATACTTCAACAAGCTTTTACCATCCCTGGAGCTTTTGCTTCCTTCTGTACTTCAGGCTATCCTCTATGTGCTCTTATCTGGGCATCTTTTGCTCATTTAGTTTATCAAACTGTGTTCTGTGCCTTGCTTCCAACGCTATCCTCACTGTGGGCTCTTATACTCCACAGCCATAGTCATGGGCAAGTCCTAACAACACCCAGTCTCAGGGCATCCAGCCTAGATCAAAGGCTTAGCCCTTACCTTGCAAGGGAGAAGAACAAAGATAAAACTAGATTATTTGTCTTCTGTTGTCTTTCTTCAGTGTTCCACTATCTCAATCCACACAAAAAAGTGACAGACACACACCCTTACCTATTATTCCCAACATGTTTGTTTTTTCCTGAGGACTATAAGGATGTTTCCACATTCTCGTCTTCACTGTCATCCCTACGTGATTCATCTGAACTGGGTAACTATCAAGGGTTTTGATAAATTTTAAAAGGCTCTCTGCCAAATCCTGAACATATGCCCTAAAAGCCAGCACACCTCTATGGTGAGTCTACTGCAGTGCTGTCTAATAAAGCTTTTTTCCACCATGGAACTGTTCTGTCTAAAATGATTGGCGTTAGCCACGTATGGCTACTGAGCACTTGAAATGTGGCTAGTGTGACTGAGGGACTGAATTTTTAATTTTAATTACTTTAATCGAAGTTTCAACAACTATTTGTGGCTAGCCTGACAACTACAATCCATCTCTTCTACACAGTGCAAGCAAAGTGCTTTCTTTCACCTTTTAGTTCTAGACAATATCCCCTTATTTTTCCACACTTTTCACCAGAAGATCTAACATTCTCTCTATTTAGGGTAAATCTTGTAATATTTTTTAAACTCTCATAATACAACTTCTTCATCTATTCCCCTTATTTTTTCATAGTCCTGCTTCACAACCTCAAAACAGAGAATCTTAACATTTATCATATAGGTCCAAGGTTCAAAGTTTTTTCCTTCCTTCTTTGTATCACATTCCTCTACTCCTTATTTCCCTAACATAGGCTCTGTACCCCCTGGACATCTTTATACATTATTTCCTTTTTCTATCTAGGAACTTTTCACCTTCCTTTAAGTTGGAGCGCAGAAGTATGAGTCTCAATGCCCATCACCTTCTTTTCAATCATTGCAATCAATTCACATTTATCATACACATATTTGAATGTTGTTCCTTTGGCCAAAAAAAAAAAAAAAAAATGACATCTCTGAAAATTAGTACAGTAGTCCAACAGCCTTCCATACATCTTGAATACGGTTGGAATTTCAATAAGCACTCTCTAACTACTGTCTTCTGGATTACTATCTGTACTAATCTCAGGGGCAAAGTATGCAATCACTTCTGACCTTTCAAGGTTTAGTAGTATGTCAAGCTCAGTGTAGTAACTCCATAAGTTTTGCTAAATAAAAACTGCATCAATGATAGTGAATCAGGAAAATGGACTTTGGAGTCAGGGCTGAGTTCAAGTCCTAGATCTGCCACTTACTAAATATATGACTACAGGCAAGTTATTTAAAACATTCTCAGTTTTTGTTTCTTAATCTATAAGACAGAGATAATAATAGTATATACTTTTTATCGAAAAGATCTAGTGTACTTCTTCTGTGTACTGTACCTTGAAAAAAAAAATCTCTCACAGGGCAGTTATCTCCAAGAATTACTGTAAAGGATTAAATGAAGTAATGTCTGCAAAGCACTTAACACAGTGCTTGGCACATATTAAGAGTTCTATAAATGCTAGATATTTTAATTGTTAGCCTCCTTCTAACTACTGTGTTTTCTCTTTCTGGCCAGACATATGGTTTGGTTCTTATCAACAAACTAATACCAATTAGTACAATCAATATAGTCTCCCAGACAGTTACCAGACTGTAAAGTGCCCAACTACAAGAAAACCTATCATTTAACTATTATTTAATTTTTTTCCACCTTCTAGAGTCTCTTATAAAGTACATTCAATTTATGGACCATCTTCTGAAGGAGTATTTTAAAGCTCTGCGTCAATGTTGAGGAGATTTAGCAAATACACTATGACAAATTACTGCCAAACAACAAAAATGTAAGTGAAGTAGAAAAGTTGATTGATACTAAAAAAGTGCCTAAAGGAGCACAGTATGTAAATACCACTGAAATACAAATGATTTTCATAATAGAGAAGAAATATGGACAATTATTATTGTTATTATTACCTTTTTTTCAGTATTGTAATACTTAGCAAGTACCTATAAGTGTCTCAGGCAAAAGATGTATAAGAAGTTATAGGTAAGCAGTAGACAGAGAAGAAAAGCTAAGATTCAAGAGAACACCTTTGAGTCCAAGTCTTACCACTTAACGCTATCTTCACCGTTCTGGCTTTTAGGGTTTTTGTCCATAAAACAAAGAAATGGACTATCAGAGGTTCCCAAACATCATGAGAATCATTTAAGAAACCTTTTAAAATGTACAGATCCCTAGACTTTACATTAAGCCTACTGAATCAGAAATCTCTGGGAGCAGGTACAGGGAAATAGCATTTTTAAATGCTACTCAGTTAATTCTGAGGTGTAGCCAGGTACGGGGACCAGTGCACTAAAAAGCTAAGGTTCCCTTCTACTTCTTACTTCTATGGTTTGTATACTTGTGCTTTCTTCATTCTGATTTTATGATAGTGAGACCTATCAGGAATTTACTCAAAACAGCTAGTCTAGCAACATTACTAGGATTAGAAGAAGCTGATCTCCTATCTCATGCCTTCTGTATGCATAGAAGTCATAGTATAATGGATAAAGGCACCTCACAGGAGACTTGGCTCTATTTACTAGCCATGGAACCTTGGGCAAGTCAGATAACCTCTATACATTATCTTCCTCATCTGTAGGGTGTTATTGGGCTAAAATGAGAATGCTGTACTAGGAAGTCTCTTGTACGTATTATAGTAGTTTAGTATTTAGTATATTGATTAATATTCAAAGCCCTTTGTTACCATGAAAAATTAAATAGCATGGTGGTTATTAAACTAAAGTATGTATGTAATAGACTTTAAAGGTTTTTCAACGGAAAGGTTAAAACAAATTTGTAATGCTTAATTATTCTATATGTTTCTAAAAATTCAATGAACTACAATTTATGAGCCATATGACACAGACTGAAGTAATTATTTAATTTTAAGATTAAAATCAATTCATTGTTGCAAGTTTAAGAGTCTATAAATTATAAATGTAAGAATCTGGTTAGGTAATAATGGATTTTGAAATCCAATCAAAGGCAATCTGCACTATAACAAGAAACACTAACTAGGGATACTACTGAATCTGAAGTATAAATGCTATTATCCAAATTGTTTATAGATGGACAAAACTATAATTTTAGGAAAAATAACAATGGTCTTATAATGACAAAATCCAGTGTATGTGTTCTACCCTAAAATTTTCTAATGGAAAATATGATCAACGAAAAAAAAAAAAGTTTCAAAGGCCAATGTTTTTTATCCTGGTAAAAACGGTACAGTTTCAAAAGCCAGTATTTTTTATCCTAGGCACAATACAGTTTCATTTGGTTGCTGTTAGTTTCTTTCCTGGATGAATGCCTACAGACTTTCTAAAAGACAGGGTAATGACAAAAACGTGTTTCGAGAAAACAGAAATGCCACAAACTGAGGAACGTCAGATATGTTATGTCAGAAATGAACTTTCTTCCACAATGACACATTTCAAGCGAGAACACCATATTTCAGAAAACAGTAGATTTCAGGCATCTTTGTCACTTGTTTTTGTTTAAAGAAGGAGGCTAGAACAAAAACTGACTTTGTTTCCATGTCTCTCAAAATTTTTTAACCAAGAAGAAACAGCAAAAGAGATAGTTTCTGGGCTTCACTGGTGGTGCAGTGGTTGAGAGTCTGCCTGCCAATGCAGGGGACACGGGTTCGGGCCCTGGTCTGGGAAGATCCCACATGCTGCGGAGCAACTGGGCCCGTGAGCCACAACTACTGAGCCTGCGCATCTGGAGCCTGTGCTCCGCAACAAGAGAGGCCGCGATAGTGAGAGGCCCGCACACCGTGATGAAGAGTGGCCCCCGCTCGCCGCAACTAGAGAAAGCCCTTGCACAGCAACGAAGACCCAACACAGGCAAAAATAAATAAATAAATTTATTAAAAAAAAAGAAAAAAAAAAAAGAGATAGTTTCTTGTGATTCACTACCACTGCCAAACCTTTTCTTACTCCTATTTCTTCCATTCTGTGCTTCTTTCTTGGCTTTCCTTATTATATTCCCTTGGTTTGTGGTACCATAGCCTATTCCACAGACCTGCCAGTGACACCCTTGGGCATTTGTTTATTTAACCAGTACACTTAAAACTAAACACATTTTAAATTTCTCCTCTGCAATAAAAATTCTTCTTAATTACCCTGTAAATTATTCCTGCCATAAGTACCATGAGTTTAACTTTAATTATAATGAAAGGAAAAGACAAAGGAGAAGGAGAAATTGGATTATTATTCAGACAACTTATCCAGGCCCTACACTGAAGACAAAGGAAATGGCAAAGAAAAACTGTAGTTCTTAGAAAGCTAAAAGGTGAATCATAAATATCCAAACATAATTCTACAACATTTAAAGTACGTTTCTTCAAACAAAGGTGTTCACTCTAATTGATGTGTCATTATATCACAATTACAAAACCAACAGGTTAATAAAAATTAGGTGGGATAAAATTTGGGGGCAAAGGTCAAAAGATATTCCGAACTTAATATGTACTTTCCTTCTATCTTCCTCATTCTCCTGCAACTACATTAGTATAATTTTTTTTAAACAATCATATTTAATGTGTTAAGGGGTCAGAAAACTTTTCCTGTAAAGGGCAAGAGAGTAATATTTTAGGCTTTGTGCCATGCATATTCTTCTTTATTGTTGTTTATTTTGTGTCTTTGGTTTTTTTTAAACAATCCTTTAAAAATGTAATAACCATTCTCAGTTCACAGGCAGTACAAAAAGAGGCCAAATGCTGGATCAGGTCCAAGAGTTGTAGCTTGCTAATCCCTACGTTACTGTATACCTGTTACAATTCTAAGGATCTATAAATATTAAATCATTCTAGCGATCCTATGAAGTTGGTGCTATTATTACCATCATTTCCATTTTAAAGCTGGGGAAACTGAGGTACAGAACTTGCCCAAGGTCACAGAACCAAGTAAATGATGGAGCTGAGATTCAAATCTGGGCAGTTTGGCTCCAAAAACTGTGTTCTCAACCACTGCTCTATGCTCTTTCTCTATTACGAAGGGCTTAAGAGTATAAAATGTAAAGGAATTGATGCCAATTCAGAAACCTTCTGGTCAACAAAGAAAGGAATTGTCGTACTGACCATGCCCTCTACTTGCAGAGAAAAAAGATGTCACCTACCAAGAATCAGACTGGAATTCAACTGCCAGCAATATTGGGTGAGATAAGACAACAGAACCTTCGTATTTCTGAAGAAAAGCAATGTTAAACAACTTAGAAACTATACATATATTATGTAATCAAGTCTGGGGATGAATAAAGTCATGTTCAAGCATGCAAGAATTCAGAAAGCATACCTTCCACATAGTCTTTCTTCAAAGGTCCTTTGAGAATGTACTTTAGCACAATGAAGGAGTACACTGAGCAAGAGAAAAACAGTTAAATTATTATGGAAGTTCAAAGGAAGAAGAGATTGTTTTTAAGGGAGCCAGAGGAAGAAGGTAGGTGGGATTTGATTACTCCAAAATAGCAAAGAGGTGGGGGAAAGGGAAGAAAGAACAGGAATGGGGTGTAGGGGGAGCAGTATGGAAGGACAGCTCATTTCAGAAAAAGAATATAATAACAGAGGCTATCTCTTAGTTATCCCTGTGTATTGCTCTTTGGTTAAAAAGGACCAAAATTAGCATCTGAGTAAAGTCCTTCTCAAATTGCAGTTCCAAGACAATACAGATTTTGTTAAGATCTTCTAGGTGGTTTCTTAAGTTTTCATGCTTTCTTATATGTATATATTATTTTGTATATCAAACTAATCGAATTTTGTTAACAAATGTCACTTTAGTAGAATCATGAAAGGTAACACATTCTTTGCATTTATTCTAGATAACAGTCAAAGAATCATCAGGTGGGCCAAGTAGTCTAAGAAGTCCTTTATTACTTAGCCTCTTTGTACCTTAGTTTCCTCATCTGTAGAATAGAGTTGAACACGTAGTAGCAGCAGTGGCCATGCAATAAAGAGTATGACTTTCCCAGAGTTGAGTTCAAATCTAGGCTCTGCTACTTAATAGCTGTGTGACCGTGGAAAAGTTTTAACTTTGCCTAGTATCTGTAAAAATGGAGCTAATTATGGTACCAACTTCAAAGGATTGTTGTTAGAATTAAGGCAATAACAAGTATAAATCACTTAACACAGTGCTTGTGGTTCAGCACAAAGTGTAAGCGCTTAGTAGATATTATTGATCTATCCTGCCAACGTAGTTTAAATACACTGCCCCCCATCCCAGCGCCCCTACACCAAAGCTTAACAATCTGTATCTAATAACAATGACAAAAAAGTTAGAAAAATTGAACATACTGAAGAAATTAATTTGATTTAGTACTGCCTAAATAGCCAGCAGAGATTATAGAAAAATTAAATGAATTTAATTCAATACCTCTACTCTAATACTCAGGCATTTAAATTTTCTAGCTTTTTGTCTGTGGCAGTCAACCACAAATAACAAACAAACAACAAGACTATTGTGCCCTGAAATCCAAAGCAAACATTAGTTGGAAAGAATTAAGGAATTTATTCTAGTATCCATACTGCACAGAAGTTACCTCTAAGTTTAGAGTGATTCCTAACTGATAGAATCACAAATATAGGGGTGTCTTCTTGGTATCACAGACATATCTGATCCGCAGGTGTTTGAGTATGGCTGAAGGAGAATTTAACTGCCAATGGGTCTTACAACGTAACGGATGGTGTGTGTAAGCAAATTTTAAAAAATAAATTAAAACATAAAAATTAAATAAAAATTAAAACAGTAGATAAAATTCTGTGAAAACTGAACTCAAGGAGATTCTAAAACAAAGCTCTACAGTGAAATCTACTTCATCAGACAGTATATCACAAGAATATCCTTAATCTAAAGTAGGTCTGCAAGTTAACCTGTACGTTTAGAACCCCATAGCCTGACAGTTAAGAGAAAGTGTTTTTTAATGTTTTACTTCTCATCTAGAAACATTGTTTGTCTGCAGTTTTAAAGAAAAACACCTATCACCTGAATTTCACAAGTTGAAAATTCTCTTTAACATTTTTAAATTAGAGTCATCTTGATAATGGTTGAAATAGAGTGAGTTTCGAAACCAGACTCAGTTAAAACACATCTTGGCCACTATCCCTTGTGTTATCTTGAATAATCAACATAATCTCTCCACTTTTCACTTTTCTCATCTATGTAATCCTACATATTTATAAAATAATGTATAAAGTTGCATGTTTAATATTTGTCTCTCCTATTAGTAAAAACCTCTATGAAAATAAGGACAGTGTCTATCAAGGCAACTGGCCTAGATTCTTCGAAAAGTCACTTCATTGGGGAAAAAAAATGGTAGGGAGGATGCGGTTCTATATTAAATAAGATGAAAGAGACATAACCACACTCAATGTATAAAACCTTGCCTCATTTGGAAAAAATGAGAGCTATAAAAGATATTCTTGGGACATTTGGGAAAACTTAGAGTGGATATTAGATAATATAGAATTATTATTAATTTTCTTAGGTATATAAGGGTTTTGTAGTTATGTTGGAGTCCTTATTCTTAGAATGCATGCTGAGGTATATAGCGTGAAATATCATGATTTCTAATGGTTTAGGAAAAAACCCAGTAAATACAGCAAAACATTAACAACTATTAAATTCAGGCAGAGGATGCACAGATTTTTGATGAACTGTTTCAACTTTTCTGTGTGGTTAAAATTTTTCACAACAAAAACTAATGAAAAATGAATAGAATCATATGTTCCAGAAATGCAAGTATAATTCAGTATTGAGCAACCTGTTAATATACTTCCCCTTATTAATAAGTGAAAGAAAAAAGTATGTAACTGTTCAACAGATGCTGAAAAATTACTGTCTTGGAAGTACTCACTCTTTGCAATTAGAGAAGAAAAGCAAAATCTGAGATTGGAAAGAAAGAAAAATTATCACTTACAGATGACATAATTATTTACTCGGAAGCTTCAAGAAAAACAACCTAAAATTTATAAGAAACAGTAAGTTCAGCAAGATTGCTATTAATATACAAATTAACTATATTTAATTTCAATGTCAGAAGAAATGATATATTTGAGTCAAAACTATAATTGAAATTTTGAGTCAGGTGACTCCTACGCATAGCCTAACACTGAATGTTCAGTTTTCAGTAATTTTCAATTTTCAGTGAAGTATTCTCTTTCTCAGGTATTTAATACAGCAAAATCACTTTCTGAAACAGTCAGAATCCCTTTTTTTCCCCCTCATGTAGTGTAATGGTGGCCCTGTTAATGGCTCTAAGCTCCTGCAAAAAAACGACATCCTACTCTTTGAGGTCTTTTAAACTTATATTTTCTAGCTTTAGTTTTAGCTTTTGTCAGATCTTTCTTAGCCTTTTTATCTTTCATTTTTCTTTTCTATTTTTATCAATACCAATTGTTTCCTTTTTAGAACCATTTCCTACAAAATGATCCTGCACAAAAGTCTGTGTCACTTCATGGAAGTTATTGTAAACAGGAAAAATAGTGGCAAATGCTAAAGTAGGACAATCATCTAGGCTCACCTACTAGCTGACCCCCACACCCTAGCCTGAAGAGTATGTAATTAAAAGTCATGGCTTAACAAAATTATTATACTTCTATTTGAAAATATATACTACTAAGGTTCTATCTGAAAATTCACAAAGATCTCAGAACTCATGCCTCAGAATATACCAAACGTATTGGTCAATTTCCAACTTTGACGGATTAAGAGAAATAAACAGGAGTAATGGGAAGTAAAACAGAAAACAGAGGACAAGAGACAGACACAGGTAAAATAAGAAATTGAAAAAATACACAATTGCAGTTTTATTGTCTCTTTTTTTTAGACCATCCTAAAAGATAATTTTATAAGATAAAACATTCACTCCTAATCTTTCAACACTCTATAGAATCCTCACAAAGTCCTTGTTATAACTTTTTGTTGACAAATATTACTGAAACCTAATGAGTAAAAATTAAGGTGTTCAAGCATGTTGGAAGAATTTGAATGCCACTTTCTCATATTGTCATTTTGTAAAGCAATATTTTGATACATACTACTCTCTCCAAATAAGTATATCAATATGCCAAAATGAGTTTTCCATAATGTGCATTTTAAAATATCAAGAATATGTGTGTCTAAACAATGGGAATTAAAATAACAATTTCATTAGGTCTTTTTGAAACTGCACAAAACGGAAATCATGTTATCAATCAGTATTTTATGCAAGGCAAAACAAAACACCTAGAATGCTAACATGATATATTTTAAATTGTTCTCTTTGATTTGGCAAACACAGATGATCCCTCCTAGTAAGTTTTCTTGAACAGCTGTATTTTTTAAGATTATTACTTTCCTCTCAAAGTTATCTAACCATGAAAAAATGACACTAAAAAAGGCCTCAAATTATATATAGTTCCTCAGAGGATATTTAATCTGACCTATTCTTCATATCAAATTAGTCTGGAGCCATGGTTCTCAACCTAGTTTCCCCAATAAAATAGTTGCTAAAACCCCATCCTCTGACATGCTGATTGAGCATTAACAATTCTTACTAACAACTGAAACGTTCAGGACAGTTTCATACCAGTATGTAATCTAGACATAAGGAAAAAAAAAATCATTCTTAATTTTGTCAGCTTTTTTATTATTTTTATCTCATCTTCTTCTACTTGCCCCTCTGCTTGCCCAGCTTTTGACATAACTGTCTCCTTTGCCTCAACTTGAACATGTCAGACACACTCCTGTCTCAGGACTAATGCCCTTGCTCTTCTCTCTGCCTATAAAGGTTCTTCTCCAAGGTATTTGCATGTCTCCCTCCCATACCTCCTTTAGGTCTTTCTTTGCTCAGATGTCAACTTCCTAGGAAGGTCTTCCTCAAAAACCCAGTTTAAAATTACAACTTCCTCTCCCATCCCCAGAACTCTCTTTTACACTTCCTTGCTTAATTTTGGCCATGGCACTTACTTATCAACAGCTGACCATTAGTTTTTGCATTTATTTTCTGTCTCCTTCTACTAGTATATAAGGCCAATGAGGGCAGTTTCTTTATGGGAACTAAACTACAGCTGGATAGCTAAATAGCACCAAACAGTAATGCATTTCTACAAAGAAAAAAAAGTAATAATATTTTAAAAATAGTACATTATCCAGAAAATAATTAAAACAACATGCTCTGACTTAGTTATATACCAAAAGTCCTTAAATAAGGTATATAATCACTATTTAGAAGATTGATCTGAAAGAAGTCACTTTTCCTCTATATTTCAGTTTCCACATCTATAAAACAGACATTTTACAAGGGTGTCGTAAGGATAAAATCAAAGTAAAAGGCTTTAAAACTTTAAAAAATTAAACAAATGTAAAGTGATAGTGGTGGGGTATAATCAAGAGTTGTTATTTAGAATGTGAACAAAATTCTAAACATAAAACACAGGGAACTGATTATCTGTTACTACATGATTATCTGTTACTACATATAAATTAAAAATTAGACATCCACAAGTAGAATATGGACACTACTGCATACCTGAGACACAAAAATATCTATTCTACATTGAAGAAAAAAAGACAAAGTTACTTAATTTTTCTGGCTTTTTCATGTTTAATCAAAAATTCTTGAGCTACTTAACCTCTCTATGGTTCAGTTTTCTCATGACTAAAATGGAAATAACAGAAAATGTTAGATGTTAAATGATAATGATAGAGTGACAGAGGTCACATCTGATCCCAAATCTGGCTCTAAAGTTTTTGCTCCTTCCATTACACTTTTAGGGCATATTATCCAAACCAGGTAAAAAGCTGAAGGTGTGCCTAGGTAAATCATATCTTTCAGAAGAAGCAGAAGACTATGTTCAAGTGATAATGCTCAAAGAACAGTATCAGTGTGTATGTTATCAATATTACCATGACTTCACAGAACCTGCTAAAACCATAACTAAAAATAAGATTGAAAAATAACCTGAAACATCAAAGAACATCTAGAGTAATATTGTCTCCAACCACGTCTCTCAATCTAAAATATTAAAACCATTTATGCCCTTTTTCTTATACAATTGTAGGTTAAAAAAATTCATAAAAGAATGAAAAAGTAGATGCAGTAACAAAGAGAATGTAGTGGATAACTGCCCATTCTTGGCCACCCAACATCTGAACTCCTTTTCTACATTTGAGAAATTCTCTACCTGATGAATGTTGATGGCCTGCAGAGCTCACTTCCCACTACACCTCTTGAAAACGCCAGACGTTCACTTCCCAATCATTCCTGGAGTTATGGCACTAGCATATATCCTTAGATCAACTACTCAGAAACACCCATCAGGGTTTTAAATTGAAGGATAATGATGCAATAGAGGGAGAATCCAGTCCGGAGACAGGTGGAAACTGATGACAGTAACATCAAGGTTCTGAGGTAGCAGTGTCAGAGGTAACAGGTGGCATTTGTGGGCTAGGATAATCAAGGTGCAAGTAAGTATTCATTGTTGGTGGCAGCCATGCATATATTCACCAGATGAATGTTGTGCTGTGATTTTTGGCTGTGGTCTTGTCTGCTGCCTAACTTCCCTTATTTCTGTCCTTTTTTTGAGACTAGTTTTCCAGCTTTCCCAGTGATTCTTTGAGATTCTCAATATTCTTTCAAAATTTTTTTTCAGTTCTTAAAACAGCCAAAGTTGATTTCTATTATTTGTAACTAAGAATTCTAATTTATATACCCTTAATTCATAATTTATTCAATCATTCTAGTCATGCATTATGTTTTTGTTACAAAGTGTTTGAATACTCCATTAAATGCAAAACAATTTGAGTATAAAAATCAAATTTGTTTCATAGTACTTGTATATAGAGATTAATTATAGTTTATATAATGAGTATAGTCCTGAAAGTTAGATAATCATACTTATCGCACAATAGTTAGGTCTTAGGTATGTTTCAGTAAAACTTTTTGCTTGCAAATTAAAATATAAAAAATTATAAAATCTCAGTATTTTATTATGTAGTAGTTAATTTCTGCAACCAAGATGGAATAACATAGGTAAGTAAGCAGAGGTGGCAGTGAGAAATATGATTTATTTTTACTAAAGCAAATCCATCATTATATAAATTTGAGAAACTACAACTAGCCAAGTTCCACCCAGACTAGAACTTTATTGCTTTTGGTCAGAGGTCACTGGGGAAATAAGCACAATGTGATCTTTGAAATGTTATAAACTACAAAAAAGTAATAAACATAAAAGTCAGTATATTCAAATTAATTTCAAAGAGAGTCATCAAATTAACACGACTATCATTTTATTTAAAATTCCTAAAACAACTGAGCTATAACTCTGATCAATAAAAGGACTGAGATGGTTTCTTATTTACCCACAACACTCAATAATGCATTTGCTGTTGGCATTCTAAGGTAAATGCTAAAGAAAATGTCTCCAAGAAACCTCTGATCATGCCCTTATCTGAAACTATATCGGAAGTAATAGGGAAGGTTGTCTAACTCAGGGGCTCCTACAGAAGATAAATGAACTGGGTGGAGATAAAGATGAGATTGTTCACGAGTATCTTCAATGTGGCAGTGAGCATGGTCTGGAATCACACTGCTATAAAAGTGTCTGGGCTTTGGAAAAATATGAGTGACAATGTATATTTGAGAGACCTACTTTAATTACTTTTAATTATTCTATAGCACTCTGACAGATGAGGCAGTTATGCAACTCAGTATTTATATATGAAAAGATCTGCAGGCATATATAGAAGTAGTGTATTATCTTGATGTTTATGATAGCTACATGAATAAAAATTTAAGTATCATAGAAATTCTGCTATTACATAAAGTAATTTTCTGCTTAACAAGGTCAAAGAACAACTCCATGAAGCAAGAGTACAGACTGGGTTTGAGTATCAAATAGCTCTAGATTTTAATTCTGGGTCTATCTGTTTGATGAAGATCAAGATAACCTGTGCAACATCAGTTTCCTCATCTGTAAAAGGGAAATGATTAATACTTACCTTGCAAGAGTTCCGTGAGAATTAAATGAGACAATATAAGTAAAAGCCTTATCACTGAGTTACCAAGAATATAATAGGTGCTCAAAAAAATATTACTTCCTCTTTCTTTTCTCTGATCCTCCCAGCTCCTCTCCATTGCCTCTGGCATTCTTTATAATGTTAACATGCAAAGAACTGACTAAATCTAGGTTCTTACAGTTTCTTCACAATTGTAGCAGTAAAAATATTTTCATTAAGTTTTTTTTTAGTATTTATTTTCTTTATTTTTTTGGCTGCGTAGGGTCTTTGTTGCAGCGCGTGAGCTTCTCTCCAGTTGCTCGGCGCGCGGGATTCTCTCTAGTTGTGGCATGCGGGTTTTCTCTCTGTAGTTGTGGTGCGTGGGCTCTGTAGTTTGGGGCACGCGGACACTCTCATTGAGGCTTGCGAGCTCAGAAATTGTCACGTGCAGGCTTAGTTGCCTCGCAGCATGGGATCTTAGTTCCCCCACCAGGGATCGAACCCGCGTCCTCTGCACTGGAAGGCGGATTCTTTACCACTGGACAACAAGGAAAGTCCTCCTCATTAAGTTTTAAATGTGACTTTCATAAAAGCATACAAACATATTTAAATTAGAACAAACAACTTCATAACTTTTATCAGCCACATTTGGTTTGGCCAATAATGTGAAATGAACAAACTTACTTAAATTCATAATTTAAAAAATTTAAATTCAAATCCTAAAATAACTTCAAAACTTAAATTCCTAAAAACTCTTTTATTTGTCACTTAAGCATATGACTAATTACCTTATAAAACCTACTCATATATTATAAACTATAGTAAGCATGTTGATAAGACCTCGCTGTGTTAGATAAATGATAGGAACTTGGAGAACTATCACATAAACAGTTCTAACATTCCTTTTCAATGATGCCTATGGGTATGCTCTTTATCACTGTCAAAATGGAATGTCATGAATCCAAAAGAGTATATTTAAGAAGTGTGCACTTGATAATGGCTACTCTGACATCCTGGAAATTGTAAGCCTTGTATAGCTAATTAAATTACTCATGGAATAAATAGTACATATTGATATAAGCACAAATAAATTAAAAATTAAAGTTCATAGCTAACAGAGGTAGGTCAAAAAAGATACAGGGAAAAAATGCGATTTAGGAAACAGGTCTATCTGATTAGTCAATTTTATCCTAGACATTATTTAATTAAATGCCTCATTTAACTCTGAAACCTGATTATTGTAAGAATAATGGAATTACCAACAACCCAGTCCAAAACATATATTCATATGATATAGAAGGAGAGGAGAAGAATTCTTGACTTTACCAAAACGTTTAACCAAAGGCATATTTGTTTAACACAACTTGAAGATGAGACACTTGCTTTGTTAATGTAGAGACAGGTTAGCGTAGTGCCTAAGAGCAAAAGCTCTCCAACAATACTGACGGCCACTTAGTCTAACTGTATAATCTTGAGGAAATTAGTTCAAGCTCTCTGTACCTCATATCCCTGGATCCTCTGTCGAGAATAAAAATAGCACCTGTCTCCCAGGGTTGTTTTGAAATATTAACTCAATAAATACACGTAAATCTCTTCAAAAGGTCCCATGAACATAGTAAATGTCAATATACATTAGCATCTTATTACAATTACTACTACTATTGTTGACACTTGAAAGTATCTATGATGGTTATACAATGCAATAAAATCATCAAGCAAAGCAAACAGTTGAAAAAGCTTAATTTACTAGCGAGTTATCACTTAAACAGAAAGCATTTACCAAGGACTCTAATGAAATGAAGGAAGAAAAAGCACCTTGGTAAATAGAAGGTTTGGGGAGGAAGCTAGGATTTACCACCTTGAAAAAAGGCATTATAAACAAATCCTCCAGTTAACTGATGACAGCTCAACCTCAATATAAGATAAGAGGAGATAACCAAGATGGATGGATCCCAAATTCAGGAAATTCTGGGGAGTGCTTAAGCCCTCCCTTGGCTTCATTTCCTTCCTTCAGTAATCTCCCAATTCTCTGTTCCCCTTACCAGCAAAACTTCGCAAAAGAGTTCTACTTGGCTCTTTCTACTTCTCAACCTTCATTCCTTCTTCTATTAAAATCTGATTTCTGCCCCAACCATCCCACTGAAATAACTCCTGAAGGCCATAAAACAACCTTCAACTTGCCAAATCCAATGGTTAATTCACAAACCTCATCTCGGTCAACCTCTCAGGGTCATTCAACACAGTTGTATCCTTAGAACATTTCTTCTCTTTGTTTCAATGATGTATCTCTTCTGGTATTCCTCCTAATTTCCTGGGTCCTTCTATTCTGCTTTATAAATGGAAAAGTAGCCCGAGGCTTAAATCTGGGTCCCCTTTTCTGCTATGGCTACACATTGTCTCTTGATAATCTCCTATGGTTTAAAAAACCATCTATATGCTACTGACTCCTAAATTTACATTTCAGCACTAAACTTTCCCCTGAGCTCTAGACTTATATATTCATTCATTCAACAAATCTTTATTGAATACACACATTATGCACCAGGCATTATTCTAGGCTACTGGGATACAGAGATAAATAAGACAAAGTCTTTGAATTTTAAATAGGGAGAAAGATAATAAACAAATGTGTGGGGGGGGGTAAGCGGAATGAAGAAAAAGAAAATGTGTTACAGAAATACAGAATGATAGGCAGGCATGGAGAGACGGTAAGAAAAAACCTCTCTTACACGGTCACACCTGAACCGAAATTGGTATGAAGTGAGAGAACAAGCTCTGTGGAAATACGTAGGAAGAGCAAGTTCAGCAGAAGAAACAGCAAATGTAAATACCCTAAACTCAGGAATAATGTTGACACCCTGAAGGAACAGCAAAGAGTCCTGGACAGTGTAGTTGAAACACAGTGAAACGCATTTGAATATGAAGTCAGAAAAGTAGAAAGAGACCAGATCTAATAGAGCATTATAGCCATGGTAAAGTGTTTAGACTTTATAGGAAAAAAGCTGGAGCATTTAATCAAGGAAGCGACATTGTAAGATTTTCATTTTTAAAAGATCACTCTGGCTGCAATGTGAAAGACGGATTACATAGGGACACGATTAGAAGTTGGGAGGCCAGAGAAGAGGTTACTGTAATAGTCTAGGTAAGCAGAAATGGTGACTTGCACCAAAGAGATCGTACCAGTAATCAAAGTAATCAGATTGGGCATATGTTTTAAAGACAGTTGTCAGCAGTTACTCTAAGGGACTGAATATGGGATATAAGACAAAAAGAAGGAATAAAGAACGACTGCCAAACTGGGTGAACGGCAGTGCTGTTTACTAGCATGCAGCAGGCACTGTTACCCACTTGGCTATCAGACACCTCAAAAGTAGCATGGTTAAAACAAAGTTACTTATTTTCATCAAAAACCTTGTTCCTCTTTTAGTCTTCCCCATCTCAGATGCTACCACATAATCCTTTTCTATTTCCTTCTAGCACTTGTCCCTATCTGAATAACTTAGTTTATTTACATATTGTCCACTATAGTGCAGGCTCTATGAGAGTAAAGACCTTGACTGTCTTGTCCACTGCTATATCCCTGGATCCTATAACATTGCCTGATATATAGTAGGCACTCAAATATCTGTTGAATGGGTGAGTAAATGAGTGAAAAAACCCTCCTATTGTCTCCTTTGTCACTTATTCTCTTCGGCTTGGCCAGTTAATATTGGTGCTCCCCAATTTCTAGACTCTCTTCTCACTAGCTCTCAGAAGGCATTCTTACCCACCACTTCAATTTCCATCTATTCGCCCATGTTTTGAACATTTTTATCTCCAGTCCAGAGTTCTTTGAGACCTAACCTAATATATGCTTCTCAAGATTTCAACATGGATGACTCAAAGGTATTTCAAATTCAGCAAGAGCTAACTAGTGAGCTTTACCACCAAACCGGTCCCATTTCCGATGTTCTGTATCCTGATAAACAGCATCAACATGCATCCAGATAGGCAAGCCAGAAATATTTCAGTTGTCCTTGATACCTTCTTCTCCCCTAGCCCCTGGTAATCAATCTATTGCCAAGTCCTGTTGATTTTATCTTGTAACCATTTTTCAAATCTATCTATTTCCCTTTCTGAAAAGACTTTTGCCATCAGGCTAGTCCATCTTATTTAGCTTGATTATTGCAACAGCTTCCTAATAATCTCCCCGTAGCTACTCTGGTACCTCTATAATCTATTTGTCCATATTTGATCTTTTCAAAAAGGAAGCCCTGACATCTATTACATGAAACTTTTCAGTAGCTTCTCATGCCTCTTAGGGAGAACGAAAGGCCACCCTCTTAGGCCTGGCCAGTCCAGCCCGTGCATATATTTCTGGCCTAATCTCACACCACTCTTCTTTTTGGTTTCTGTGCTACAACCACATCAGCCTTCTTTCAGCTCCTTAAGCGTGCTGTTACTCACCTGCAACAGGACAGGCTCTTCTTAAAGGATCTCACAGAACCCACCGTCACAGCATTTCCCTCAGCTTGTAAATATGTGCTTATTATATTGATGTCTATTCCCTTCACAAGATTATAAATGCCATGAGAGCAGAGATTGTGTCTCACTTTCTTCATCACTATATCTCCAGCATCCATTAAAATTTAAGAATTCCTCAGGGGTTTCCCTGGTGGCGCAGTGGTTAAGAATCTGCCTGCCAATGCAGGGGACATGGGTTCGAGCCCTCGTCCGGGAAGATCCCACAGGCCATGGAGCAACTAAGCCCGTGCGCCACAACTACTGAGCCTGCACTCTAGAGCCTGCGAGCCACAACCACTGAAGCCCGTGCACCCTAGAGCCTGTGTGCCTCAACTACTGAGCCCACACGCTGCAACTACTTGAAGGCTACGTGCTCTAGGGCCCATGTACCACGACTACTGAGCCACATGCTGCAACTACTGAAGCCCGCGTGTCTAGAGCCCGTGCTCCGCAACAAGAGAAGCTGCTGCAATGAGAAGCCCGCGCACTGCAACGAAGAGTAGCCCACACTCACCACAACCAGAGAAAGCCCACGCAGCAACGAAAACCCAATGCAGCCAAATAAATAAATAAATAAATAAATAAATAATGAAATGAAAAAAAAAAAAAAGAATTCCTCAGATGCTTGGTACATGGATTTCTGCATCTGAGAAGTTCTCTGATGGCAGTATAGTACACTGGCTAAACTGGAGTCAAAGAGATTTGGGGTTAAGTCCCGAATGCATCTGCTATATAACTTTAGGAAAGTTACTTAACCTCTTAAAGCCTGAAATACCTCGTTGGATTTTGTGAGGATCAAATGAGATAATGCACATAGTATGCTTAGCACAGTTTCTGACACACAGAAGAAGTTCAATATATGTTAGCTATTACTAGCTATTTTTCATTCATTCAAATAGCCATTTAGGTTGGCTAGTTTAAGTACCTTATTTTTACCCTTTTTCTAACTATACCTTCAACTCAAGTAAATATAAATATATTTTCATAAATAATTTTTATTTAACATTTAATATCAAGTATCTGCATCCTAAAAAAAACCATAGCATAATAAACATATAGTAAGTATATAATATTAGTTATCTCCTCTGTGTAAAAAAGTTACACCCAAAGTGAGCAGCTTAAAACAAACACTTTTTATCTCAGAGCTGTGGGTAAATAATCTGAAAGTGGCCTAGCTGAGTGCGTCTGGCTCCAGTTCTCATGAGGCTCTAGTCAAGCTGTCGGCCTGGGCTGCAGCCATCTCAAGACTCAACAGGGCTGAAGGATCTGCTCCTAAGCTCACTCACACAGTCGTTGGCAGACTTTAGGTCTTCAAAAATTTTTACTGAGGTCTGATGTTATAAACAGTAGATGAAAATGTCTCCCATCATTTATAAAATTGCTATGAAACGATGCCATCCATTATGCTATTTAACACCTTCTATAAAATGCAATAAATTTCCCTCTGTGTTTCATCTTACAGAAAAGTTTCTCTCTTGACCAAAAGGCATATGTCTTTTTACTATACAAAGGTGTTATTTTTTTATTGGATTTCTCTTTTTACTCTGACAGTTAGTACAGATTTTTTGCCAAACTAACCTCCACCTAGACTTTTCTAGATTTTTCTCCCCCTCCTGCCCTTATTCTGCCGCCTTCTTTTTTTTTTTTAAAGGAATTTTATTTTTTTATTTAACTTGGTTGCACCAGGTCTTAGTTGCAGCTCGCTGGCTCCTTAGTTGTGGCATGCAAACTCTTAGTTGTGGCATGCATGCAGGATTTAGTTCCCTGACCAGGGATCAAACCCAGGCCCCCTGCACTGGGAGCGTGGAGTCTTAACCACCACGCCACCAGGGAAGCCCCCTGCCTTCTTTTATTACATGGCTCTTTCCTTTTATCACTATTTTAATAATCCTATTATTAATATTGATATATCACTTCCTAACATTCACATACAGTATTTGGTATTAGGAAGAGTATAAGTAATCGATCAACTATTAACTAATTAGTAAGTTGACAATATCAAAATTTGTGTAACCACCAGAAACATATTTAAATAAATTTAAAATAATATTCTATTTTAAATTTGTGTTTACTTTACCATATGTGAGTGAAAATACTATCTGGTCAGCCCTTCTCAACACCACAGAGCTAAAAAGAAGTCAAAACTGCTTAAGCTCTATAAGTGTGCTGTCCCATACAATAGCCACTAGCCATATGTAACAATTTAATCAAAATTAAATAAAACTTAAAGTTCCATTTCTCAACCACACTAGCCATATTTCAAGGGCTCAATAATAAACATGAATTTCAAAGCTATATAAATCTTTGCCTTTATATCCACAAATATAACTTAGATCCACAAATAGAGAAGCAAGCTTAAAATAGGGCCAAAGGAAGAATGTTATCATGTTCACTTTGCAACCTGCCAAGACCAATACAAATAGCAACACACACACACACACACACACATACACACACACGTTTAGACATTTATAGTCTCTCTGAATCTAACCATCCCCTCCCCTGGACTAGAACATGTCAAAGTAATGAAAAATGATCACAGGTTAGATTAACTAGGATGCTGAGAAAGTAGGCTTCCCCTTTAATCAAAACCAAACAACCTGCTACAGTCATTAAAAAAAAAGTTGCACACATACAACCACTACCACCATCCAGTACTAGCCAGGTTGTGGTAAAACTGGTGTTCTCCCACAACTCTTGAAATGCAAAACAGCAGTAGAAACACCCTGAAATCCAACTAAATTATAGTACTTGAGATTGTTCCCATCACATATGCTATTTCCTCTGCCTGAAGTGTTTTTCTTTACCATCTTTACCTAATGAAATCCTGCTATACAAGAGTTCAGAACTTAAAACACTTATACTCCGCACAAGATATCTGATATACAATGCTTTGAGTAACAGATATTTGTATAAATATTTTAACTCTCTCTGAGAATGTTATTGGCCTAAAGCAAAGACTATTTCTTGTATTTTTTGTATTTATCATGGTGTCCTACATATAACTGGTAATCAAGTTTTTTTAAATAAATACTAAATGAAATAAGTCTATGTGCCTGACAGTAAAAGATTTCAATATCATTCTTTTGTACAACTTTATGAGACGTATTAAAGGAATCATAGGACAATCTCTAGTATAATCAAGCAGTTCACTAAGACATTATATTATATTAAGGCATTATTTAAATATGACATTAGTAGGAGGACTTGTATTTAATACTCCTATGCAACCACCTGCAAAGAAAATTACTTAAGTCAATCCATAGGATTATGATCTACTTTTAAACACATCTCTTGCACACCCACATAAACCACTTTTCCTATCTTGGGTAAAATTTAAATACTAACACACACAAAGAAAACAGAAGTACAAATGGTAGGAGTTTGCACACTATTCTCTAGATACAGTTATCCTTAGACTTGGAAGAATGACTAAATTTTTTCTTGGCTTCTCAGCTTAAATCATTTCTAGTATTCAGTGTGCAGCATGATTTTAAAGGAAATTCTTTCCTTCCCTAACATGTTCTCAAGTCTAATCAAATTGCAAACTTGCATGTGGCCATATTATGATCCTTGGCCCCTAACCAGACTAACTATCTCGAATGAGAACACAAAGAGCATTTTTACCAGCTGTGAATGCTGTCACTGATTCATTACCCTTCTGGTCCTCTCACTTGCATTCTGGATCACCCCTTAAGCTTCAGACCAGTTAGGCCCTGCTCATTCTATCTGAGATCCTTAAGAAGCAAAAGCAGTGAAGAGCCAACCCACGAAAAACTGCAAATGTAACTTCATCCCTTTTGCCCATTATATCTTTAATCAGAGCTTCTAAATGTGACTAACAGTTTCTAAAAAGGGGGCAATCATTGGCTTATAAAGCTGGGCAGGAAGTTGGCATAGTTCTGAAAGAAAAACTGTAGAAAGAAGGGCCTCAAAAAAATGGAAGTAGGTCTCCTTCAGTTGGCTGGGGGGTGTGTGTGTGTATGTCTCTCCCTAACCACCCTCCCCCCACACCCAACTCTTATCCCTGGTAGTTTCCCCTTAGCTTTATTATTATTTTTTTTTAACTTTTTTTTTTTTTTTTTAAACTTTGGGTTTATTTTTTATTTATTTATTTATGGCTGTGTTGGGTCTTCGTTTCTGTGCGAGGGCTTTCTCTAGTTGCGCCAAGTGGGGGCCACTCTTCATCGCAGTGCGCGGGCCTCTCACTATTGCGGCCTCTCTTGTTGCAGAGCACAGGCTCCAGACGCACAGGCTCAGTAATTGTGGCTCACGGGCCTAGTTGCTCCGCGGCATGTGGGATCTTCCCAGACCAGGGCTCGAACCCGTGTCCCCTGCATTGGCAGGCAGATTCTCAACCACTGCGCCACCAGGGAAGCCCCGCTTTATTATTTAAGCAGAACTTCTCCACATGGAATTGGAAGATGGCTGCCAAAAGCTTCATAGCCTAAATCTCACACTCGTAATAGCAGTGTAAAGAGAGGTTCCGTTCCTCCAACGCATGCACATCAATCTCTGGCTGGACAAGACTCTGATGGACTTTGGTCACATGCCCACCCAGACTTAGACCTACTATTGTATCGACGGCATTAACCTAGATCACCAGGATGAGTAATGTGCCCATCCCTTTGGTGGTTGGGTGGAAGTGTAGGGGGAGAATGGGTGGGCAAGACAGGTTTCTAAAAGAAGAGGGATTGAGTAGAAGGGAATATCCTGAGAAACCAAAAACAACAGCTATTACAGTCAACCCAAAAAAATCAATCAACTATTCAGCACCACATCTGTGCCAGGTGCCACACTAGACCTTTACATATACTACCTCGTGGAAGGCTCACAATGATATCATCAGAGTGGTATTATCATATCCATTCTCTAGATGAGGAAGTTAAGGTTCAGAAAGGTTAAGTAACATGCAAAAGTAAGTTGCAAAGGATTCAAAAGCAGGACGAACTCCAAGGCATATGTATACTCATTCACCTATTCTACAATGTTGCCCCAAATGTCTTCCAAACCAAAAACTGACGGTGACTACTTTGCAACTTCTCACCAAGATAAATGGCTTAAGGGAGCTTGAACTATAAATGTAGAGTGTTATTTTACTTTTAGAGGGATTCCTCTGGGTCAGGCAAGATTAAAGATATTGTGAAACCATGAACAGGAATAATATAATTAAGGACATATATCCAAATAGTAAGGATATGAAAGTTAGCCAGGAAGGGAAAAAAAGGTATTTTATCACCATTATCTTTATGTACATCTAAGAACAAAAAATGCCCAATATGGGGAGTCTAATAGGAAACCCTATGATAAAGCTATGACAAAAGTATATAGAAAAAAAAAAGAAAGTATATAGGAGAAAAAGAGAAACCTATTATACGAAAAGCAACAGCACAGAAACTTGTCTTCCTAACTTTGGCACTAGTTTGGGCGGGGGGGGCGGTAACTCCCCTTCAAATTTGAACCGCCATCCAGAACTAACACAGAGTTGTAATCTGAATTCATGCTACTAGTGTGGTCCAAATTCTCAACCACTAAATTTAATTTAAAATGGTCTCAGGTTGCTAGGGCCCCCACGCTATGGCAGAAGCAAACACAAATCTTTTATGGAAGAACTGACTTCAATCCACACTGACACTGATTGTCAGATGCCACTGATTGTAACGTACACCCAGATTTCAGAGGTTTTACAATGTGGGGGGGGGGGAGTGAATATTAAAACCAATGAGACAAGTATCCTCAGGAAGGAAAAGATTGGAAACCACTGCTCTACAGTGGTAGCATTTACATGGAAATTTACTTCCAAATTCACTTTCTCCAAGTTTGAATTCTCCTCTAGCCGTTTCCTTCCAATTCTTCTATCTCACCTCACCACCACTACTACCACACAAACTTTTGCACTTTCTTCAGAGACCTAACATGTAGCCCACACTAATCTTTCCCAATTCAAGATTCTAAAAACATTTAGTTCGTAACCCAATATTTAACACCTGCTAATCATAGTAGCCACACTGTTCTGTATGAGAAACTCTCCAACAAAGAATTAGCATTTCTGGCAATGAGGTATAGCTAGATTTTGGAAGTATTTCTCCCTACTTAATACATAATAAAATACCACTGATTGAAAATCTTTGGTTTTATAAACAGTTCTTAAAAGTCACTGTTATTAAAAAAAATCTTTAATCCATTTTTTAAACATTTTATTTGAGCATAACTGCAAACTTACAGAAGAGTTGCAAAACAAGATTAGTGCATAGAAGTCCTGTTTGTCCTTACCTGGACTAATCTACTGTTAATATTTTGTCCTAGGGACTTCCCTGGTGGTCCAGTGGTAAAGAATCCACCTTCCAATGCAGGGGATGTGGGTGCAATCCCTGGTCAGGCAACTAAGATCCCACACGCCACGGGGCAACTAAGCCCGTGCGCCACAACTACTAAGCTCACGCCTCAACAAGAGAGCACGTGTGCTGCAAACTGCAGAAACCCACGCGCTCTGGAGCCCGCGCACCACAACTAGAGAGAAGCCTGCACGCCGCAAGGAAGAGCCCGCATCCGGCAATGAAAGATCTTGCATGCCTCAACGAAGATCCCGTGTGCTGCAACTAAGACCCAACGCAGCCAAAAAATAATAAAAGAAAATTTTAAAATAAAAATAAATAAATATTTTAAAAATATTTTGTCCTATTTACCTTATCGTATATGCACCCTTACAAGCACACTCTATTTTTTCCTCTTGAACTTTTTGAGAGAAAATTGCTTATATCATACCCTCTTATCCCTAAATTCTTCAGTGTAAATTTATAAGAATAGGGATATTCTCTTACATAACCATACTACAGTTAACTTCAGAAAAACCAACGCTGCTAAATACTCGTATCAAATCTACTGTCCTGTTCTAATTGTGTCAATCAACCCAATAATGTCCTATAAGTTTTTATAGGATCCAATCTACAATTGGTATTACATTTAGTTACATCTCTTTACTCTCCTTTAATCTGAAACCTATCTAAAGCCTCTCTTTGCCTTTTATGACACTGACTTTTTTTAGAATATAAACTTTTGTTTTTAATAGTATGCTCCTCATTTTGGGGTTTGTCTGATCTTTTCTCATAATTAGATTTAGGTTATTCATTCTTGGTTGAAATACTAATACTGCTTGGAGAATCACATCTCGAAACACACGATATCCATCTACCCCTTACTGCTATTAATTTTAATCATCGATCAAGGTGTTGTCTGATTTATCCTCTGTATAGTTATTGTTTTTTTCCCTTGCAACTAATAAGCAATCTGCAAGGATACTCTTTAAAATCACTGAAATATCCTGTTCCTCATTAAAAGTTCCCCATGAATTTAGCAACCATTGATGATTCTTGCCTGATCCAATCTGCAAAATTTAAATCCATTTTAATCATTCATTTTAAAACTATATTAACTATATTTAACGATAGATAAAGTCCATACTGAGAAGTCTAAAAATGTACTTATCATTATTTGAATTACATGAACTTTAGCTTGCATATAATAACTAAATATTAAAATAAATATCATTTATTTTAACCACTTTAGATCATTCATGTCCTGTATAAGTTTTCTAACAAGCATGCTGAGCACTGTACTACCATCTTTGAGATTAAATGTAAAATTCAACTTTTGCCATGTGAGTATTTATAAAGATGCCACAAGATACCAAAAAAAAAAAAGAAAGAAAAAGAAAATAAATGGTACTTTTATCATAACCAAAAATATTTTCTGTTTATCACTAAAATTTACCTATCTAGTCAACTGTTTTTGTTTTTGTGCATTAGCTAGAATATAAAGGGGAAATACTGGAACACAGGGTGGGGCATATAAATTGTTGCTACTATTTTGAAAGACAACTTGGCAACTGCTCTAAAACTTTTAAAGGCATATGCCTATGGATAAACTTATACACGATGCAAGTATACAAATTACAAGGAAACTGTTTATCAATAGAAGCCAGGTCAATAAATTACACTGTATTCAAACAATGCACTACCATACAGCTGTTATAAAGAACAAGATGGAGGATTTACCAGGTGGTCCAGTGGTTAAGAATCCGCCTTCCAATGCAGGGGATGCAGGTTAGATCCCTTGTCAGAGAACTAAGATCCCACATGCTGCGGGGCATCTAAGCCCTTGCACCGCAATTACTGAGCCTGCACACTCTAGAGCCTGTGCCACAACTAGAGAGCCCACGAGCCGCAACTACTGAGCCCACATGCTCTGGAGCCCACGCGCCACAATGAAAGATTGCACATGCCTCAATGAAGATCCTGCATGCTGCAACTAAAGACCCGAAGCAACCAAAAAAAAAGAACAAGATGGGTCTATGAAAGATATCAGTAATATGTACTAAGTGACAAAAATGTTGCAGAACAGTATTGTAGATCCTATACATGTAAAAAGAGAAAGGAAAGGAAGATACACTATATATGTAAATTTATACACACAAACATACCCTTACATATGCTTGCATAAACATCTAAAATTCTAGAAGGAAACACAAGAACCTGTTAGCAAAGTTTATTTCTAGGGAATAAGACTGCAGGGGTCAGGAACTTTTACTTTCCATTTTTCTTATTCTACTATTTAAATTGCTAACCACAAGCATGAATTATTTATAATTTTTTAAAATTTGTGACAATTTTCTCAATACCAGAGGTGAACTAGCAATTACAACTGAAAGTGAAATAAAAAGAATTATCACCTGCCAGAAAGAGCATAAAACTATATTTTTTCATATTCTAATTCTAATCTCCAATCCAGAAGGAGAAATTATCAATTGTTGTGCACATACACATAGTAGGCACTTAGTTAATGTTTTTCCAATATTATCTTTCTAGGAATTATCAGTGGCATAAAATTTCCAGATGGTTGACTAGAGCAAAGGATACTTGTGGCCTGTGGCCCTGAAGTAGAAAGAGAAAAATCACCTATCAACATGACAGAAGTTAAACTTATAAGGAAAAACTTAAACAAATCAGTCTATCCCTTCATAAAATCCATGATATTCAAGTAAATTATCAAAGTGAGTAAAGCAAAGAGTGACTAATTCACTATTCCAGTGACTGAAAGATTAATTCCTCAAAGTGCATTAATCCAAAATAGAAAATTACTAGCAAACTGCCTAGTTGGTAATTCTATATAAATATGATAGGTTCATATCTTGTAATAGCATTCACAAAACATGAACCAAAATTATTAGTATTCATATATGTGTCTATATCAATCTCTATGTATACACATATCCATATATATGAATATATTTATGTAGTTATATAATAAATACATATATAATAGGAGGAAAGGGTGCTATGTACCAAGTTTTCTCCTCTACTGCTTTCAAAACAAATTTTTATACCTTGATATTTCACTAAAAAGAAGCCAGGAATCAGTCAGGCCTGATTTATCTCCAGAGCCTACAAAATTAATGATTATTTCTTTTATTATACTTCCAAATCTACAATGAAAACCTCTGTGGATATTTTTTTGGTTTCCTAAAAGCCACATTGTTAATACCAACCACATGTTTTCCATACTTCTCTTTGCTAGTGGCATCAAGGTTCACAGAGTCAGTAAGAAATGATTCCCAGGGCCTATATGTGAAATACAGATCCCTGCCTATCTTTACGCACATCTCCTTTATCACTCTTCCACTCAATCGTTACCCTTTAGCAATACTCATCTTTTAAAGTATTCAAATATGCCAAGCTTATCAGGCCTAAGAAGCAGTTGCACTCCTATTCCCACTAATCAGAAAATCCATCCCCAGGTCTTCATGAGACTGTCTCCTCATCATTCAAGTCTCAGTTCAAATGTCATCTTCTCACAAAGGACTTCCATAACCATGCAATCTAAATTAGTCCTTCCAGGCACATTGTATCCCACCAGCCTGTTTTATTTTTTTCTCAGGACTTATCATACTTTCTGAAGCTATCTTGTTCTTTTATGTGTTGTTTTATCCAATCACTCTTCCCCAGTACCTTCCCCAACAATGATTTCTAAGTTTCATGACAGTAGTTTCATGACAGCAAGAATCTTGACTGTCTTGTTCATTGTGATATCCCCAGCATCTGGTACACAGTAGGTACACAATATGTATTTGCCAGACGATTGAATAAGGAAGAAATCAATCTTGTCACTACATGCTGTCAGATGCTGAAGATATAATCTAATACAGCATGCACCAAAATGCTAAAATATGTGTGTATGAAAACTGTAATTATGTCTTTACAGCTATTTTACAATCTATGAAACTGGCCAAAAACCCTAAAAATGAATGAATATTGCTCCTATCTAAATGATCATTACAAAACCTAATACATTGGCAATAAATACAATTTAAAAATTCAACCAATTGAAAAAATTCAAAAATTTTATTGTAAATTCAAATAAAATTTACAATACACTTCTTTTTGTTTATTTGCAAGTGTCATTACCAGCATTTTTCTTTGAAATACATTATATTGCTCAGTAACACGTGTATTGAAATAGCCATAGTGAGGTATAGAAGTTGTTTTACTTTGGATATGATCATGATGATGATATGCAAACATTTGTTGAGAAGTTACTATGTGCCAGCACCTCAAATACATTAGCTCATCTAATCTACATCACCACTAGGAGTTGTGGTACTATTACCATTGCCATTTTACAAATGAGAAAATTGAGAAACAAAGGGCTTAATTTATCCAAGGTCACTTAGTAAATTACAAATTTCAATCTACCTTCTTAACTCAATAACAGATGCTAAGAAAATGTAATACTTTAAAAGATGTCAGTTTATTTAGCCTTTCAGTTTCAGGTACTGTACAGTATAGTCTAATTAAAACTATAGTTTAATTTTCCTTCATTGAACTCAATTTAAAAAAATCATTTACATTAAGTGTGAGCCTAGATCAGTATACAAATTCAAGTTGCACTGCCATCATCAAAAAAAAGGAAAGAGGAGGGAGGGAGTGGGGGAGGAGAGAGAAACAGGGAGGGAGGGAAGAAGGGAAGGAGGGAGGGAGATTATTGCTAGCAAGTATAATGCACCCTGTTTCCAGGGCAACTGTCAAAGTCCTGGAGTGCCTGATTCAGCACTTCTTCATCTGTTTACAATCACTCCAGCACTCTGAAAATATGGTCATTGCATTCTATTTTGTGCAGCAGCGAATTCAGCATATACAAAACAGTATTTAACTTTTTTTTTTTTTGCTTTAATAGGCTCACATGAAAGATCTGAAATAGCTATTATCCACATATTTTTTAAACAGTATACAGTTTTTCACCTTATTACTATATAAATAATAAAAACATTCCCAGTATTATACAACAGAATGTAATTGTAACATACACTTAACATCCATGCTATAGCAACATTCAATTAAAGGTTAAAATATTTTATTAGTAAATGAGCCAAGACCATAAATATACTTTTTCCACAGTAAATACTCCACATTCAACAATAAACACTGTAATTTAACCACTAACATGGATTTGAAGTCACAAAATAAAAACTAGAAGCTACAATTTCATTCCCAAAATTGTCTTTGCCTATTTTATTCTGCACTATGTAAAATAAAGCTACAATTCCCAGTTTGTTTATTTTTGTTTTATTTTATTTTGGAAGAGGATGCCTATAGTAAAGACTCTACACATATGCGCGTGTGCACACACACACACACACAGTTAAAAAGAGCAGTTATAATCCTTCTTGAAATGTAATTTTGATTCTAGAATTTTATTTTATTATAATACAAACTAAACTGTCAGTGTATACTCATAATAGTAAAGTAATAAATAAAAACTTATGAAAAGGACACATAATTATATACTATGGTAATTGGACAAGAATATGAGATTGTCCAATCCAGCGTTACTTTTCTTAAAATCAAATTTATTGAAGTCAAATTTACTTACAGCTATTTAAAATGTTCAGTTTAATGATTTTTGACAAATATTGTACAACTGTGTAATTATCCCCACAATTAAGATATAAATATTTCCATCACCAACAAAAGTTCCCTCTAACTCCTCTGTATTCAATTCCCCCTACCACTGGCCCTAGGTGGCAGATCACTGATCTGCTCTGTGACACTATAAATTATTTTTCATTTTCTAGAATTGTATATAAGCTGAATTATACAGTATTTACTCCTTTGGATATGGCTTCTTCCATTTAGCATAAGGTTTTGCTAATGTTCTGAGATTCACACATGTTGTGTGTATTCATAGTTCATTCCCTTTTATTAATGAGTAGTATTCCATTGTAGGGATATACCACAATTTGTTTACCCACTCACCTGTGATGAACATTTGGGTTGTTTCTAATTTACAGCTTTTATGAACAAAAGTGCTACAAACATACATGAACAAATTTTTCTGTGGATATATGTTTTTATTTCTCTTCATTAAATACTTAGGAGAGAGCTCCAAGATCATACGCTAAATTGCCAAAACATTTTCCAAGGGAATGTACAATTTTACATTCTTAGCAGGAGTGTTCACATTTTTTGCCTAATTTTAATTTGATCATTTGTTTTCTCTTTACTGAGTTGTAAGAGATCTTTAAATATTCTGGAGAGAAGTCATTTGTCAGATATATTTATTATAAATAGTTTTCCCATGCTAGTGTTTACCTTTGCATTTTCTTACTGATGGCTTTCAAAGAAAAGTTTTTAATTGTAATGAAGTCCAGTTAATTTTTTTTTTCTTTTATGGTGTTTTTTTTATGTTCAGAATTTTCTTCTAGATGTTTTATAGTTTTTTTTATTTTTAAATTTTGGTCTATAACCCTTGTGTTGTGTATGGTGTGAGTAAGAGTCGGTGTTCATTTTTTCCCCTCCAGATTAGCCAGTTGTTCCAGGACATTTGTTGAAAAGACTGTAACTTCCTCCTTTGATCTGCCTTGGCACCTTTGCTAAAAATCAACTGATCTTATGTGTGTGGGTCTATTTCTGGACACTCGATTCTATTCTATTGATCCATAATGTCTATCTTATTACTACTACCACACTGTAATTAAATAAATCTTGAATCAGGTAGTCTGAACTATGTTCTTTTTTAAATTGCTTTGACTGTCTTTCCATGTAAAAAAAAAATGTTTTTTTGGCTGCCACACAGCATGAGGGATCTTAGTTCCCCCACCAGGGATCAAACCGTGCCCCCTGCAGTGGAAGCATGGAGTCTTAACCGTTGGACCACCAGGGAAGTCCTGTAAATTAGTTTCAATCTAATTTTGAATTAGATTGTCAGTAACTTTAAAAAAAAGGAAAAAGACTGCTGAAATTTGTATTAAAATTTCACTGAAGTACAGATCAATTTGTAACTCAGTGTTTCTTAATCTCTATCTATACATTAGAATTACCTGGACACATCAAAAGATAACCCAAGCCTACCTAGACCCCCATCCCAAACCAATCAAATCAGTAGGTTCTAAAATGGAGCCATGATTCAGAAATGCTGGTTTAATCTTTCGGAGAAAATGTTTCCATTAAAATTAAAGATATTTGAGACTATAAAGAACTTTTTGTCATAAATATTGCTGGTGTCTAATTAGAAACTGGGATATCCATTTAAAAAATTAATTTCCCTCTTTTCTCTTGTCCACCATCCTATGTGCGGTTGGATTTGCTCCTCGCCATGTCTTCTCACAAGACTTTCAGGATCAAGCAATTCCTGGCCAAGAAACAAAAGCAGAATCGTCCCATTGCCCAGTGGATTCAAATGAAAACTGGTAATAAAATCAGGTACAACTCTAAGAGAAGACATTGGAGAAGAACCAAGCTGGGTCTATAAGGAGCCTCACATATGAAGTGGCACACATTATCAGAACATCACTAGTGTCTGGAACAGCTGCCTGTGTTTGATGCTCTCTCCTCTTTTCTTGATCTTTCCTCACCACTGCTCACTGTGTAGCTCAGTAATAAACATGTGACCCTTTTGTTGGGAAAAAAAAAAAAATTAATTTCCATTTGTTAGACCTTCAGACCTAATATTTAGATAAGACCCAAGCCTCCTGGTCATGCCAACCTTAAAAAAAGAAGAAATTTGGAAAATTTTCTAAAGATATTTGAGGAAGAAAAACCCAGGAGAAAAAAAAACTGACAATCTAGAATTCTACATCTTGGTAAACTATCATTCAAAAGTGAGAGTTAAACAAGGAAACTTTCAGACACACAAAAAGAGCTTACACTAACTGAACCTAACTGAAAGATATTTCTGTGTTATAAAGAAAAATATTAAAACAGAAGGAAGGAGTGTGACACACACAAAAAATACAGCTAGCCCCAAACGGAGTAGTTCAAACAAACATTTAAGGAACAACTAATCCTAATTTTGTAAAAACTGTTTCAGATAACAGAAAAAGAGGTAACACTCACCAACTTTTTCATAAGTCTAGTGCTACCCTGATATCAAAACCAGCTGAGAACAGATGTTACAAGAAAAGAACATTAAATGCCAAAATGTCTTATGCAAATAGACACAAAATTCTCAATAAAATATTACCAAACTAAACACAGCAAAGTAGAGGAGAAAAACCAATACAAATCTTAGCTGCCTTGATATCAATGAGTGTTGGCAAGTCTCCTAAAATTTAATCAAATAAAAGATCTTGGCATTGAAGGAAAAGAAAGAAGAAAAGGAAGGGAGGGAGGGAGGGAAAAGAAAAGACAAGACAAAACAATACATCACAGCCTAGTTGGGTTTACCACAGCATTACAAGAATTGCACGTATATTTTTCTTTATACTTTTCCGTATGTTTGAAACACTATATGTCATAATTTTTCTTAAGCTCCAAAGGGGTGGTAATTTGCAGATCAAAAAAGATTGAAACCTAAACGCCTACAGTAAGGAAAAAGAATAGGAAGTCAATTTACTCACAGACCCCTCCGAAGACTTAGCACTTGAAGATAGCAATTGCCATAGAATGTTGGGGTAAGATTTCCCACTAAAATCTGGGGAGTTTGATTGAAAACCTACATATTTATACTGATAAGACGCTACCTCCACCGTGTTCAGTCAAGCGACTACTTCCCTTCAGACTGGCAGACCAGAATTTTGGTCTCTGGAGAAATTCTAGAGACCAGAGATCCAGAGAAATTCTGCATTTGGTATAGCAGGCAGCTAGTAGAAAATAGAGGTGAGATAGCAGACTGACACGGGCCAGAAGTAACAGGGAGTTAAGAGCGCCAGGAGAGGTCGTGCGCATGAGCCCCGTAGGGCCAGGGAGGCACCAGCTGCCGCTCAGGGAGGAGGCCAGGCTGCAGCCTGAGGGAGGCCCCGGCCCCTCTGCGCCTGTGTCTGGCAGAGCTGGTGTGAGACAAAGAAACAATCCTTCCCAGCCGCGGGGATAATCAAGAGTTTTGGCCTGACCTTTGAGCACACACCGAAATAGTAAGGAGCCAAACAAAAAGCACAGACTATGGTGCTGAAACGGATTAATAAGGAACTTGGTGATTTGGCCCGTGACCCTGCAGCACAATGTTCTGAAGGTCCAGTTGGGGATGATATGTTTCATTGGCAAGCTACAATTATGGGACCTAATGACAGCCCATATCAAGGCGGTGTATTCTTTTTGACAGTTCATTTCCTACAGACTACCCCTTCAAACCACTTAAGGTTGCATTTACAGCAAGAATTTATCATCCAAATATTAACAGTAATGGCAGCATTTGTCTCGACATTCTAAGATCACAGTGGTCTCCTGCTTTAACTACTTCTAAATTTCTTTTATCCATCTGTTCACTGCTATGTGATCCAAACCCAGATGACCCCCTAGTGCCAGAGATTGCACGGATCTATAAAAGAGATAAGTACAATAGAATAAGTCAGGAATGGACTCAGAAGTATGCCATGTGATGCTACCTAAAAGTCAGAATAACCTGCATTATAGCTGGAATAAACTTTAAATTACTATTCCTTTTTGATTTTCTTATCCGGCTGCTCCCCTATCAGACCTCGTCTTTTTTATTTTTTGTTTACCTCCCTCCATTCATTTACATGCTCATCTGAGAAGACTTAAGTTCTTCCAGCTTTGGACAATAACTGCTTTTAGAAACTGTAAAGCAGTTACAGGAGAACAGTTGCCCAAGATTCAGAATTTTTTAAAAAATAGAGCAGGTGTATTATGTGGCCAATGTCTTCACTCTAACTTGGGTATGGGATTAAAACCATTCCTCACTGCTCTAACATGTTGAAGAATCATCTGAGGGGGAGGGAGATGGATGCTGAGTTGCCACATCAAAGGAAGCAGCATTATTCTAGCAGCATCCATTCTTGTTTAAGCCTCCTACTGTTAGAGATTTGAGGTTACATGATATACTTTATGCTCATAACTGATGTGGCTGGAGAATTGGTATTGAATTTATAGCATCAGCAGAACAGAAAATGTGATGTATTTTATGCATGTCCATAAAGGAATGACCTTTTCTTGTTCTACAGAGAATGGAAATTGGAAGTCAAACACCCTTTGTATTCCAAAATAGGGTCTCAAACATTTTGTAATTTTCATTTAAATTGTTAGGAGGCTTGGAGCTATTAGTTAATCTATCTTCCAATACATTATTTAATATAGCACTGAATAAATGATGCAAGTTGTCAATGGATGAGTGATCAACTAATAGTTCTGCTAGTAATTGATTTATTTTTCTTCAAAAAAGTTGCATAAACCAATGAGTTAGCTGCCTGGATTAATCAGTATGGGAAACAATCTTTTGTAAATGCAAAGCTGTTTTTTGTATATACTGTTGGGATTTGCTTCATTGTTTGACATCAAATGATGATGTAAAGTTCTAGAGAGTGAATATTTTGCCATGTTCAGTTAAAAGTGTGCAGTCTGTTACAGGTTGACACATTGATTGACTTGATATGCAGAATTAATAAGCCATTCAGATAGTGTAGCTTTGTAGGCTGCACATGATACTGGCAGCCCAGGAGTTCATAGAGGGACTTGGGACCCAGCAGTTCTGAAACGTGTATATGGAGTTTAAGAAATTTATTTTCCAGGTGCAGCCCCCACCTAACTAAATTTTTTCTTTACCTTGTACACTTGACAGCTGAAAAAAACCATAACATGGGAGTAATAATGGGTCAAAATTTACAAAATAAAGTACTGTTTTGGTGTGGGGGAAAAAAAAAAAAAAAAAGAATGCCAGGAGCAACTTTTAACCAATAAGGGACAGATGTTGGTAGATAAAGTGCCCAGCTTCCCTGCACCTCAGTGAGACAATTCTGTGGTATCATGGTCTAAACCAGCATGGAAATGTTCGATATTTACACTGTCCTATATGGCTGCCACTAGCTGCAAGTGGCTATTGAGCACTTGAGATGTGGTTAGTGTGACCAAAAACTGAATTTTAAATTTTATTTAATTTAAGTAATTTATATATAAATAACAGTACATGGCTTAGTGGTTAGTACTGGACAGCATAGAGTCTCTCTGAGAGTCTCCAGTAATATTGAATCCCAGCTGCCCACAGCAGTAATCCACTCAATCAATATACTCTTTACTAGTTTTCCTCTTGTACTGTCTCACTTCCCCATTCTCTGATTATAATTCCTAGAATCATCTCCCTATCTTAGAGTCTGCTTTTGAGAGAACTAAGACTCTAAGGATCTGATGAAAGCTTCCAATAGAAAGGCAAAGACTAAAATGAGCCACAAGAAATTAGGAAATCGCAGGAAAAAGAAACAGAAGAAAACATCGATAAAATGTTATTAATAATCTCAGAGAGATAAGAGTAGATATTGCATCCATGAAGCAAAAATATAATATTGAAACGGGAACAGAGAACAAGAAAGCTCTTGGAGAAATTAAAACTACGACAACAAAAATTTTGTAAGTCACTAGAAGGATGAGAAGATGAAGTGAAGGACAAGAAAAATAAAACAAAAATCCTAAGAGATGGACTTGGGGAGGAAAAAAAAATTTTTTTAATTAAGCAATTAATCCAAGAGATACAATGTCAAAATAGGAGATACAATGGCCAATTAATAGTAAGTCCAGAAAGAAAGAATTGAAAAGAGGAAAAAAAGAGAAATTATTAAAAACCACAGGAAATTTTCCCCAAACTAAAAGATATGAATCTCATAAATTTAAAAAAAAAAATCAAATATCAGCACATGATTGAAAAAAAGACATATACCAAGGCACAACATCACAAAATTTGTGAACACCAGGATAAACAAAATCCTAAAAACTTCCAGAGAGAAATTAGATTAGCTTCAGACATTTTAATAGTAACACTGGATGCTTTTTTTTTTTTAAGTAGACTTAGTTCAACAGTAAACAATATTTTCATAATCAAAAAATGTAAATACCAAAAATAGATTTTAAAATTGTGACATAGCTACAGTAAGAGAATAGAAGAAGAGTGAAAGGGAAGGACTCTAAGAGACCTAAATTCTCAATAACATACAAGAATCACTTAAGCCAAGAAATTGGCAGAAGAGGCATATTATTTTAAATTACGTAGATAAATACCACAAGAAACAGTGAAAAGAATTCGGAGTGATTATGTCTGAGGAGCAGGACTGGAGAGTGGGGAAGAACTAGAAAGGGGACTACAATTTTTCATTTGAATCTTTTAGTGCTGTTTGATTTTTTAACTATGTGTATGTATTACTTTGAAGGAAATAAAAATGTATTACAAAAGCGGAACAGAAATTTTATGTTAAAATTGTTCAAACTTTTGAAACTATTTTTGAATATCAGTTGTAAAGAGATGGTGTACGTAATTGGAATCCAAAGATAATTCCAACACAGATAATATCTACTACTCATTTTAGACATGTCATTCAATAAAACTTCAGAAAGTGCTAACAGGAAATATAGTTAAACCTATTTATTCGTGCCAATGGCAGAGAGCTAGAATTTGAATAAATCCATTTATTTTTGCCTTTAAAATACACACATATAATTTGTCGGGAAGATTAAGCCCTGTATGTGGGGAACGCTAAGCTCTGTATGTTTTAGAAAGTTAATATTAAAATTGGATACTATCACTTGAGCACAAATCAATGAGCTAGGTAGTCACAGAAATGTTATGCACATAATAGGCACTTAGATTTGTTAACTAAATGACCAAAGGAGATACTCCAAGCAGGGCTCCTAAAAACACAAGGAAAAGCCAGTACAAATATAAAATTTACCATGGATAATATGCAAGTAGTAACTGATAACTTAGTATATATTGAATCACTTTTAGTTTCAGTTTCATCTCTTTTCCCTTCCAGCTAACCTTTTGCCTGTCTCTGTGTCAGGTTCCCATAAAATGACTGAGCCATGATAAAAGACAGAGAAGGAAATAATGACATCAGAACATTTACGATAGGAGAATAAATTCACTAGTCAGGAGACCTTGCCAGCAACAATATCAGTTGAACATTACAAGTGAGAACACAGTAAGGTTAAAAGAGAAAACTTCATTTGGAAAGAAAACTTCATCTGGAATATTAGTAATTTTTCTTTTTATTAAACAAATATTTTAAGAAATAATACCCTAAAATTTTTTCCTAAAAATGGGAAAAACTGACAAGCCTTTGCTCTGAAAGTTTTTAAAGCACTGTACTATGATTTTAATCTTAGGCAAAAGATTACAGTTGTCAGTTCATAAGTAATTCAACATTAAAACATTCCTTTCTAAATACTTATTTTTGACAGTTTACCTTGATAATTTAAAATTTTTTTCCTGTTTCACAAAATTATTATAATAAAATCAATCAATTTCCTATTTTTCTATCAAATTTTTAATACAACTTCTAGAGCATGTGTTCCCAATAATATATACAACCTCCAAACTTAAACTTTTATTATTCAGCATAAATAATTAACTATGAAGTCTATTTATATCTAGCTTTATATAAAAACCAAAATGAAATCCTTAATTTCATACTAATAATTAACCTCACTAAATATTAGAGTCCACATATTAACCAATTAGACCTATAGACTGGCAAGAGAATAAGATCTACTATTACCAGCAGAACTAAAAAGGGCCAATACTTTAACTCCAATTTTTAAGGTGACCAAGGCTAAAAATGATATCTATTCCTTTTTTTTTTCCAATGATTGTGACTACTGAGAGCAATGGTTGTGTTGCTTTCATTTCTGTACCTAGGAGCACCTGGCATAATACGTAATGCCCTCCATCAAATTTTATTGCATGAAAGACTGAATAAATTGTTTTCCTCAATAATATCTATTCCTTTAAATTAAATTTGTGTCTCCATTGTTGGAGGCACCCATAATTAACAAAGGATTTTAGAAAGCAATAAATACTATATTTGTCAGCAAAATAATCCCATTAAGATATCAATATCACAAGTACTAAAAGGATTAAATGATCTCTTAGAAAAGTTTTCAGCTCTAAAATCCTGAGGTTTTACTAACACAGAACACTTTTCTCCTAAAAAGAATTACCTTCTCTCATATTATTCTTTTATAGGCTTCACTAAATAACGCTTGATGCTTTAAAAATGAGAAGCTGTTTCAAACGGAGCCAGACTTTCTAATTAAGTTAACTGGAAACAAGAAAAACTTATTGAGGCTTTCATACGAAGGGAATAAAATAATGTCATGGGCACAGTATAAATTTTAGTGACTAAACAACTTTATATAACTTGCTGAAAAATCATAAAGGAATCAAACATTTCCAATACAATTCTAAAAATAAAACATAAATAGCTACAGGATGAGATGTCATTAGTAAATAATTGTTTGAAAACCTGAAGTTTTTAATGATCAACAAACAAGTACCCCTTTTCATGTACTTTGTACCCCGTAGAAAGAAAAGACGCTTCTACGTGAAATAAAAGTTAACTTTATTTTTATAAGAAAGCCTCTCTGATGAGAATGCTTGAACTAAGGGGGAAATAAAGTACTAGATAAGTCTTAAAAATCACCTTATATTTCCCTCGTATGAAGTTTTTTCCCCTATCCTTGGTCCTGTCAGTATAGGATGAGCTGACTCTCTGAACCTATCATATGCTAGGAAATATCTTAACTTCTACAAAGCCAAAGAATTTTTGCCAGGATTATGTGGATTTGGAAAAAGAGGAATTCCAGTAAATTCCAAGTAACCATTTGTTACCACAGAGAAATAAAACTGATTTGTTCAGTTTTGGAAGGGACAGGCTTTTCGTTGGACAGAGCCAGCTGAGAATTATAAAGCTTAGCTGCTTTAAGCCACAACCCTCACAAACAGCTAAGAAGCAGTCATCAGGAGTGTGATTCTTAGACTAGCAGAAAGTAAGTTTCCAAAAGAAGTTCTCTCAGCTTTCAAAAGAATAACTTCTAGTATTTCTTAAGACCTCCACATGACCACGTGGTCAGTCACTTTCCTCCATGTACATTATGCATCACGGGTTTTGAAGTAAGACAGAACTGGTTTTTAATACCAGATCAGTAACTACCAGCTGCCTAGTCCTGCTTAACTTCTCTGAGCTTCAGGTTCCTCAACTGTAGAAGAAGACAACCATACCCTATATTTTGATGACTACTTCATAAATTTTGTAAGAGAAAAAAAAAGATGATCCCACAGATTAAAAGTAACAGAAACCAATCTTACACAACTTTTTTCAGCAAATAGTGAAAAAGGAAATACTCAGTCATTGTATGAAGCCAGCATAACCCTAAAACCAACACCTGACATGGACATTATGAGAAAAGAAAATTACAGACCAACATCTCTCATGAACATTAATGAAAATTCTAAAAATAATAATAATAATTTAGCAAGGCAAATCTAGCAACATATAAAAAGGATAATACATATGACTAAGTGGGATTTATTCCAAGAAAACAATGCTGTTGGTTCAACATTTGGAAATAAACCAAAGTAACGCACCACATTAACAAAATAAAAGAAAGAACTCCTAGGATCATCTCAATAGATACAGAAAAAGTATCTGATAAAATTTAACACTCATTCATAATTTTACAAACCTCTTAGCAATCTGGAAATAGAAGAAGGAAAATTCTTTAATCTGATAAAAGGTATCTTTTACCAAAAAAAATACACACACATCCCTCAACTACAGCTAACATCAATTTTAATGTCAATATACTGAATATATTCCCCAGAAGTTGGGGAGAAAACAAGATTGTCCACTGTCCTCACTTCTATTCAACTTTATATTGGAGGTTCTAGCCATTGAAATAAGGCAATAAAGAGGCAGAAAAGTATAAAAATTAGAAAAAGTAAAACTGTCTTTGCTCACAGATAACAGGATTATATATGGAGAAAATGCAAAGGAATCTACAAACAAGTGACTACAATGAATAAGTGACTCTAGTAAGGTTTTTTGATACAAGTTCAAGACTTTTCTATTGTATTTCTATATAGTAATAACAATCAAATGGAAAGTCAAATTTATGAAACAGCATTTATTATATAATAACAAAAAATCAAATAATGAATAAATCTTTCATAAGATGGGTAAGATAGCTACACTGAAAACCAAAAAATGATAATGAGAAAAAATTTTAAAGAAGTAAATAAATGGTGAAATACACACAGTTCATGGTTTGTAAGACTCAATATTATTATGACAACCAGTTCCCCCCAATTAATCTATAGCTCCAATGCAATCCTAATCAAAATTCCAGCAAGACATTTTGTGAAAACTGACAAACCAATCCAAAAATTTATATGGAACTGCAAAGACCCTAGAAGAGCCAACTTCAATCTTTAAGAAGGACAAAGCTGAAGGACTTACACAACAAGATTTCAACATTTACTATAAAGTTTTAGTGTGACAATGGTCAAAGGATGGACAAATATACTAATGAAACAGAGTCCAAAAACAGATCCACACATATATGGTCACTTGCTTTATGAAAAAGATGCCACTGAAAATCTGTGTGGGGGAAAGACAGCCTTTTCAATCAATGGTGCTAGAGTTTTGGAAACTAGTGTGAAAAAACAATGAACCTTGACCTCAATTTCACACCATTAACAAAAATTAATTCAAGATAGATCACAAACCTAAAAGTAAAAGGTAAAACTATAAAGCTTCTAGAAGAAAATATATGAAAATATCTTCATGATCTTCATGTAAGGAAAGATTTTTTAAAATATTCAAAAGGCCACTAAACTGCTAACTAAAAACTAAAGTTACTAGCCTATTAATAGAAAAAAAAACAAAAGTCATATACTTCATTAAAATTAAGAACTTCTGTTCACCAAAAGATATCATTAAGAGAGCAAATGGATAAGCCACAGACCAGCAGAAGATATTCCCAGTACGTAAATCCAGCAAAGGTTTTGTATCTAGAATTCACAAAGAATGTAAAAGACTACTATAAATCAATAATAAAAAAAAAATCCAATTTTTTAATGGGCAAAAGATCTAAACAGGAATTCCAAAAAAGAGAATACCCAAATGTCCCATCAACATATAGAAAAGTACTCAAGCATCATAAGCATCAAAGAAATGTAAATTAAAGTGACAATGACACAGCACTACACAACTCACAGAATGGCTAAACACTCATCTGAAGTGTTGATTAGAATGTGGAGCAACTGGAACTCTCATCGACTACTACTGGGTGTATAAATTGGTACAACTTTGGAAAATTGCTTGGCAGTTTCTATTGAGGGTCAAACATATACCTACCCTATGATTCAATAAACCCACTCCTAGGTATATAGTCAACAAAAATTAATATATGTCTACCAAAAGATGTATAAGAATGTTCACAACAGCTTTAATCACAAATGTTCCCCCAAAATGGAAATAACTCAAATGACCATAAACTGGAGAATGAATAAATAATGATACATTTGTACTACGGAATACTACACAGAACTATAAAAGAATAAACTAGTGATACATTTAACAACACGTATGAATCTTGTAGGCACTATTTTCAGCAAAGGAAACCAGATATAAAAGATAACATACCATGTAACTCGATTTATATGAAATTCAAAACCAGGCCAAAAAAATTGATGGAGATAGGAGTTAGGATAGTCGTTAACATATGGAGGGAGTAATGCCTCTAAGCGTGAACAAAGATTTCTTCTGGTGTGCTGGGAATGTTTTATATTTGGATCTGGGTGGTAACCACATATGTATATACCTATGAAAACATTCATTAAGCAGTATATTTTAAGATTAGTGTACTTGGTAGTATGTATGTTATGCCTCAATTTTAAAAAGTTGTATTCTCTAAATTTGAAGAAAAAAGCTTCAATCTGGAATTTGGAGATATATGCAGGAAAAGAAAGTACTTAACAGAGGACTTGGTCAACTCATAACCTATTTGGTTCATATAAATGCATATAAAATAAATAACATGAAATAAAGTCATGCTAAAAAGGAGACTCAACATTTATTGCGAGTTGATAATAACTCAAGCATTGTGCCAAGGCTATACTTGCACATACATACACACACACACACAATCTTATTTAAACTCTTCAACAAACCTACGGGGTAGGTACTAATTTTAGAGGTGAGAAAACTATGGTGAACAGATGTTGCTCCTATTAAGTTTTAAATGGTTTGATCTTTGTAAACACTGTTTGGCTTGCATAAAATAATTTTCTAAATATACTGAGAAAAAGTGATTTGTAAATATCCTACCTGGCTTTCCTATCACATTATCTAAATATCATCCTCCACCACACTGTCATCTTACTCTCCTTTATTTTTCTTCACAACACACATTGCTATCTGATAATATATTACATGTATATGTGCTTATTTCTTATTTTCTATCTCTCCCACTAGAATGCAAGTTCCATGAAGGCAGAGACCTTGTCCATGTAGTTCATTGCTCTCCCCTAGCACCTAGACCCATGTCTGCCATGTAGTAGACACCTAATAAATATTGGTGGATGGAATGAAAAAAGTAATAATAAATGTCCTATCTGATACTCAATTTGTACCCTTTTCCATAAGATCTATAAAGCTAAAAGAAAATAAATGTATTCCAAGTCTTTGGTAATAATCAGTTTGTATAACCTTACCAGCAAAAGACTTGATATGTATCTCTAATTAGGGGCAACCACTTCATATAGTCAAAGAAGAATTTGGGGCAACCACTTCATATAGTCAAAGAAGAATTTGGGAAGACTGATTTTAACATGTTAAATTAATACAGATAATTATCTTCCATTTATGTCACAAAAGACATAACCATCCAAATGTTAATCTTTTAAAACTGTATTGTTTTGGAGCCAACTAAGCACAGAGTATGTCATGGTTTCAGGAAGAAATGCTTGTGGCCAGCATTATAAAAACCAATTACACTACTCAGCATCAACACAGAGCTAAAACAGTGATGACTAAACAACTGCTGAAATGCAGCATTATTTACAAATAGCCAAGATAGGGAAATAACCTAAGTGTCCATCGATGGATGAATGAATGGAAAGAAAATGTGGTATTTGTGTGTTGTGTGCGTGCACACACACACGAATATTATTCAGCCATAAAAAAGAATGAAATCTTGCCATTTGTGACAAAATGCATGGATCTTGAGGGCATTATACTAAGTGAAATAAGTCAGACAGAGAAAGAAAAATGCTGTATGATTTCACTCATTTGTAGAATCTAAAAAACAAACAAACAACAAAAACAAAAAAAACAAGCTATAGATACAGATAACAGATTGGTGGTTTGCCAGAGGTGGGGGGTAGGGGTGTGCAAAATGACTGTAGTCAATAATACTATAGTGCACATTTGAAAGCTGCTAAGGGAGTAGATCTTAAAAGTCCTCATCACAAGAAAAAACAATTTTTTGATAACTATGTAAGGTGATGGATGTTAACTAGACTTATTATGACAATTATTTTGCAATAAATACAAAATATTGAATCATTATTTGTACCTGAAACAAACATGATGTTATATATCAGTTAAACATCATTTTTTTCTAAAAAAACTACTTAAGTGTATAGGGATGGATGTTTGCCCCTTCACTGAATTCTACTGTTTAGTTTACTCCTGTGTCTTGATCTCATTTCCTTACCTCTCTGCTCTAGCTACTGTGAGCTTTAACCTCACTTGCTATTATCTTTAATTTCTCCTTCTGTGTTATATAAATATATGTGTGTATATACATATATATATACACACACACATATATATGTATATATATACACATATATATATTTTATATATATGTGTTTGTGTGTGTGTGTTTATATATATATCTCTCTTTTCTCTCTCTCTAACATATTTAGATGTGCATCTATCTTTGAAGCATACACACACATACACATAAAACTTGCCTGGACCTTGCTTTCCCTTCCAAAATACTGTTGTTTGACGTCACAGCCACTTTCTTAAAACAATATACAACCTCCACTCTCTACTCCCAAATTCATATGATCGTCAATAATGACCTTTATCACCAAGTCAAACTGCCTTCCATATGACCTCAATGCATCATTTAAAACAGAACACATCCTCCATCTTTGAACTGTATCCTCTTGACGTGCATGATTCTGTGCCTCCCAGGTTTTGCTGGGCCTGAACTTTAAACAATTTAGGGGAACCTCTTTAAGAAAAAAAAGCAAAATTAGAAATACAAACTTAGGTGTAATGGTGAATACTTATCTAGAATGAGGGGGGAAAGAATCACAACACAAGTATCACTAAAATCTAGAAAAATAACATCATAATTCTATCAATAATAAACTCCCTGATACACTTCTAGGATACTTTTTCTACATTTTAATTGCATATCTTTCATGATCACTTCTTCATGTGACAATGATACGTAACATTTTCTATAAAGAAATAGATTTTTTAAAACTTTCTGAAAACTAAATCATTACTCACATTTTAGAAAATATTCTTTTAGGTTCACAAACTGTTACTGGCTATGTAATATAAAATTTTAGTACTGTTGTCAAATTTGGGGAAACTTACATTTGTTTCTTTCCTTTGTAAGCTATCAGATTCAAAAGAGTTTTCCCCAGACTAGCTTCTGGCTTGGTGTATTTCCCTTACCCTACTCACGTACTTCTAGTGTCAGATTCTGTAGGACATGTCCATATCATCTATAATCTCTGGCCTTGCATCTTTTTTCATAACACTGAGTCAGCACAGTAAGTAATAAGAGTACAGTTGACCCTTGAACAACCGGGGGGGCTAAGAGTGCCAACCCTCCGAGCAGTCGAAAATCTGTATTTAATTTATAGTCAGCCCTCCATATAGGCAGCTCCTCCATATCCAAGGTTCCACATCCATGGATTCAACCAACCTCAGATAGCGTAGTACTATAGTTATTTATTATTGGAAAAAATCTACATGTAAGTAAACCCACACAGTTCAAACCTGTGTTGTTCAAGGGTCAACTGTATTCCAAATGTCATCCCTATACCAGAACAGCTAGCAAAAACCTAACTACACTCTGAAGTGACAATGAACCATATAAACATATGCCACCCAAACTAAATGTAACCCCAATTCAACTTTCCCTTAGCTGGATGCCAAAAATGCCTACAGGCACTCCAATGCTACATGACATGAGGGTAAATCAAGAATGGAAAGAGACAGCACTCTTAACTTAAAATACCTTACTTTTGGAAATCCTACAGAAACATGTGGCCATGTGAACACCTTTCTCCCCAAGGCTTAGAAGAAATTTGCACAAGTGGTAAATCCCCCACAACCTACCACCCTGACTCTGTTTTCTTTGTTGACTCCTTTTTGACATGCCAACCACTAAATATAGGTACTTCCCACAATTCTTGCCTTTCTCCTGAAAACCTCCACAATACAGGTACTTCCCAAAGTCAGGTTGTCCTTAATTTTTAAAAAATTCTATCTGCACTCCTTTTTTCCCCCCAGTCTCATCTATTCTCAAGCTTCATCTATGACCTTCTTTAGCAAATAATCCTCCCTCTAGAATATAGTGACTAGACTATCAACTCTACAGGAAAGGGAGATGCCAGCCTTGTGGTCTGCATGAACTCCAAGGCCTGAATTCCCTGGGGCATATAGAGGAATGAATGAAACATACTGAATAGCTTCAAAAGTTTATCTCTAGCCTCATTCTCTTTTCAAACCTATGATCTTCGATTCAACTGCCTATTGGCCTTTTTCATGAAGATAACATCTGCCCCGCCTCAGAAAACACACACAAAATCCCACAGCCCCGGGGGCACTCTGAACTTCATTTTAATGATAACTTTTAAACTCTTAGTAAATAATTTTCAGAGCAACCTTTAGGAAAATTAAGGCATGATAAAATTATAGGCCTTGTTCAAGAAGAATACAGATTATTCCACCTCTAATAGCTTAAACTTCTCTCTTAAAAACAAGTCATGTGGCTCATAAACCATACAGATCTAATTATAATAACTTATCTGGAATCACACTCAGTGCCCTATACAAGGACACTATAATTAGAAATGCAAAGCCTACTGCTAGTTATTAAACATGAACAGATAAAATACTTTTGAGAAAGAAAATAAATACAATAAATAAGACTAAATACCAATAACAAATAACTAAATAACAGTAAATATGCCTGTATACATATGTCTTAAAGTTTGTATACAGAACGTACTCAAACAACACGGAGTACATATTCAGTCATGTAGTCCTGCTCCAGTGAAAGACTTCATTGTAAACACACTACTAAAACAAAAGAGTTCCCAAGCAAATAGGACAAACCGCTGACATAAGTGTGGTACTGACGTAGCTGTCTATTTGCCTTTAGTTGCTAGGATTCAGTGTGTCCATTTTTCTCTAAGCTCTAAAACATGCAACTCTTTGATGTTATGAAGAGTCCATAGTTAAACAAAAAATTGGAAGAATGTTTAACATAAAAAATATTTCAAATTCAAATCTCTAATTTCTTGAAAACACATTTTCCCTATGGTTAAAAAACAAATGTTAGTGAAATTTTAAATTTCTTTACCAAAAACAGCAATAAAAATCAATTTCAATAAATGAAATGAAAAGGGAAACTGCATACTTTCAAGTTACTATCGTAGAAATAAAATTCTGAATGTAGCTTTAAAGGAAAACTATCTCCTATCTAGTCAGAAACTTTTTGAACCTGTGTAATAAGAGAAGTGCATATTTTGCATTGTTCAAAAAAAGGAAATTATGTGGTGATTTGGGTAAACTCCTAAATTACTCAATTAAGATCCATTTCACCTTTAGAATTATAATCTTAAGATTATATGCTAATCGATTAGACATTAATAAATAAAGTGAATTGTATGTCATCCATAAGATCTGTGAAAGAAGAGGCAACGAGAAATCTGTTTGTTAGGCAAATAAAACAGATACAGTGGCAACTTTAGTACTATCTTCTGTAGCTCCATAACTATCATCCTATCTCAAATTACGGGTCACTGAGAAAGTTCCCCCAGGAACTTCCATCTGCTCGTGGTGCAGCACAGGTATGATGCATAAAATGGGCTTGAAATACCTTTAGTGGGCAGCAAAACCAAATTTCTAGGAAAACCTTCAGAATTCATTAATATTAAATGAACACAGTTCCATTGTTTCTCTAACAGCATTTAACAGTATTGCTTCACATTCCCCACTGGCTTTAGAACTATTTAAATATTTTTCAACTTTTATATTCTTTGGGATACAACTTCCATTTCTATTTCAAGATCCAAATACTTCAAATCAATTCAATATAACTTATAAATTTACTATAAATTTTTTATTTAAATAAACATTTGAGAAGTCACAAATTAGTAATTTTTCAACCTACACAAAGTTTTATGTCGTCACTTCACTTGAAAAACAATTTGGCATTATTCAGCAAAATTGAAGCACAGATGTACCCTACCACCTAGCAAGTCCATCCAGGGTAAATACAGCACAGAAAAGATCATACACATGCACCAAATATATTTACAGAACTGAAATCATATAAAGTAAGCTTTCTGACCATAATAAAATTAGAAATTAGACTAGAAATCAATAACAAAAGGATAAAAGAAATACTCCAAACACTTAGAAATTAAACAACTTCTAAATAAGCTGTAATTCAAAGAGGAAGTTTAAAGGGAAATTAGAAAATAGTATGAACCAAATAAAAATTAAAATACAACATATCAAAATTTATGACATGCAGATAGAATAGTGCTTAGAGGGAAAGCTAAAACACTACATGCTTATATTAGAAAAGAAATCTAAAATCAATAATCTAAGCTTCCACCTTAACAAACTATAATGAGAACAAAATAAGCCTATAAGCAAGCAGAAAAAAGGTAACAATGATAAGATCAGACATCAATGAAAAAACCAGAAAAGCAACAGAGAAAATTAATGAATTGAATACATAGTTCAAAACTTTCCAAAGAGAAAAAAGGAATTTCTAGTCCCCAATGATATCATTCGGAAATTCTACCAAACATTTAAAGAATAAATAAAACTAATTCTATATACTCTCTTCTGAAAACAGAAAAGGGAATACTTCCCAACTCATAGTGGTAGCATCATTACCCTGATACCAAAACTAGACAAAAACAGTACCAAAAAAACTACAGACTTACATCCCTCATGAACATAGATACAAAAATCCTCAACAAAATATTAACAAATCAAATCCAGCAATACACGAGAATAATAATACACCACAGCCAAGTGGTACTTATCCCTGCGATGCAAAAGCTGGTTCAATATTCAAGAAACAAAAGCAATGTAATCCATCATATTAACAGTATAAAGAAAAAAAGACATACTATATGATCATATCATTTGATGCAAAAATTTGATGACATTCAACTTTCAGCAAACTAAGAATAGAAAGGAACTTCTTTAACCTAATAAAGAGCATATATGAATTCACTTAATAGACATTTATTAAGTGCTATGTTAATAACAATGCTACAGTGCTATCTGCAGCACTAAGGATAAGGAATGCAGAAGAGGGATAAGACATTGCCCCTATTCTTAAGGAACTCAGCTTCTCAATAGGAAGGCAATCACATAGGTAACTAAAGGTACTTTAACAGTAGTGTATGTAAAACATTATAAATATTAAAAAGGACATTCTATCCAGGTGATCAAAGTAGGGTGGGGAGGGGGTGGTGGAAAAGAAAGTCCACTGAGATAGTCCAAGCCAGTCCCCTCTCACTCGGACAACTGCAACAGCCACCTATCTTTCTGCTTCCACTCTAGATACTCCCCACCAATAGCCCATAAAAAAGCCAGAAAAATATTTTTGAAGCATTAAATGATATCATGAAATTGTCTCACTGCTTCCCATCAGAATGCGGTTAGAAAGAAGTGCAAGTGTCAACATGGTCTACAAGGCCCTATGTGATCCACACGCTTCTTACCTCGCCTACCACTCTCCGCCCACCCATATTTCTTTCTAACCCCCAAGAATGCCAGGGTCTTTCCCACAACAGGGACCTTGCCTTTGCTAGTCCTTCTGTCTGGAATGTTCTTCTCCCAGAGCCTACATGACCAGCTCCTTCTCAACATTCATGTGTCAGTTAAAACATCTCTTCAGAGAGGCTTTTCCTGACCATCTTACCTAAAGCTCCACCTCCACCACCCTGGCCCATTATTCTGTTTTACTTTCTTCATGCATCACAGTACTTGGAACTACCTTAAATTATTTTACTGTGTTTTTATTTTCTATTTACCTGTGCTAGAATTTTGTTAAGGCTCCATTAGAGCAAAAACCTTATGTGTCTTGTTCACAGTACTAATCATGGTATCTAGAACAAAACCTGGCACATTTGTATATGCTCAATAAATATTGTTAAATAAAGATGACATTTAAGCTGGATTAAGGTGGTGAGGGCCGGGGGAGTGGGGGCAGGAGGGATTGACCTTCTCAAGAGGAATAAATAGAGAAGGAGAAAAGGAAATCAACATGGTTTATCCAGTGCTTCAATTTTCACAGACTCTGGAGAATAAAGTTACAGTTGGGAGGTATCCTGAAGATATTATTTAGTTTTGTTGTGTTTTCATGATGCATGAATACACTTTCAAACATCCCCAGTCTTTTCTTGAACACTTTCCCTGGCATGCAAATCATTATGTCACGAGCTAATCAATTCTGATCCAAACAACTTTAAATGACCAAAAGATTTTCTCATATTAGTCAAAAAGCTGCCTATTTGTTATTTATACACATTAATCTCAGTTCTGTCCCCAGAAGTTCTCATGAAAACAGGAAGTTTAATCCCTATTTCATAAGGCAGGTTTTCAAATATTTGAAGACAACTACATCCTCCTAAATGTAATTTAAAAATTAGGTAACATTTCTTGACAGTGCCTGCTGGGCTCTGGGCTAAGTACTTCATATGAACCACTCATTTAATCCTCACAACAACTCTATGGTAAAGTTATTATGACTATGCCTATTTTACTAATGAGAAAACTAAGGCCTGGATTAGGTAATTTGCCTAGGTCCTCAAGCTGGAAAGTGAATTCTGATGCCAGAACACAAACACAGACAGTCCAACTCCAGAGCCTACATTCTTAACTGTAAGCCTCACTCTCTAAATGACTCCTGTTCTTTCTACTATTTGTACTCTGTCACCATGTGCAAAACACTCAGACAGCAACGCTAAAACTCAAAACTTGACCCAATATCTTCAAACTAATGATGAAGGCAACACTGATTCTCATGCATTTATAAAAGCCATGATATAATGCAAGATTTAATAATAAACAAGAGGAAAAGCAGTGTAAAAATTAACATGTCTCTGCAAATACTATCCATTTACTATTCCTCTTTGTCCAGCACACACTCCAAACTGAAATACTTTCCATTTTCTGAGCACACTTTTTATTTCCCTACTCCTCCACCTCTGTTTACATGATTTTCTCTTTCTAAGGAGCTATTCTTCCACTTCTGCAGAGAATGGTATCTACTGTGTTTTTAATTTTTATTTATTTACTTATGGCCATGCTGCGCATGTGGGATCTTAGTTTCCTGACCAGGGATCGAACCCACACCCCCAGCAGTAGAAGCTCAGAGTTAACCACTGGACCACCAGGGAAGTCCTCTACTGTGTTTTTAGAAAGCCAGTTGTGCTGGGTATATTTCATTTGCCCCTCCAGAGCCATTCTCCACTTTTCTCCACTCTGTTCTGTGTTCCCAGAAGGCTATCCTGAATAGACTGTAATAACAGTCTCCTTTGCTCTGTCTTTTGGGTGAATTCAGCCAACGGAGACAGGAAGAGAGTAAGCCTAGAGTAATGTCACCTCTAGTTAGTAATCTCACTCTACCAGAAGCCAAAGCTTCTGTTCAAATGGACTTCTATACAGCTGCCCTCTGAGTTTTGACAATAACCTCCTAACTCTGCCCTTACCTGTCTGAGGGCTGTGATGGCTACCTATTGTTGCTCACCAGACACTTCATTATTCCATGTCAGTTTCCCTTAACTCTACCCACACTTTTATAAATCACCCCCTACATTAAGCTCTCCCAAGTTTACCCATTTGACTGTGTCATCTATTTTCTGCCAGGACCTCATTGACACACTACTTCTTTTTCCCTATGCCTTCTCTGTATTTTGTTTATACCTCCTTTATGACACTTTTTTTTTTCTTGTACTAGACTCCAAGTTTCTTGATGATAAGGTATGTTTTATTCATCTTTGAATTTCCCAAATCATTAATTTCTTGCCCATAGTAGGCACTGAAAGAATGTTTCAAGAATAAATGGGAAAAAATAACATTAAAAAATCAAAAGAACAATACTTCATGACATAAGAAAATGATCTAAAACTCAAATTTCAGTTTCTATAAAGATTCAAAAACGGACAAAACTAATCTATTAGGATAAAGGTCAGAATTGTGGACATTTCTGGATGTAGCTATTAACTGGGAGAGAACATGAGGGAGGCAACTAGGGTGCTGAAAATGTTCCTTATTTTGATCTGAGTGGTAATTATATGGGTATATACACACGTAAAATTTTGTTCAGCTGTATACCTAACATTTGTTCACTTTATGGCATGTACAGTATATCTCACTAGAAATGAAAAGGAAAAACAAATCTATATTTGGCTGCTCGTGTTGAATCAATATGGCTAACACCTCATTTATCCAGAGATTCTTTATCAAAACAAGCAAAAAAGGTCTCTGCACAGTCAAAATCGATGTTACAAAGTCCATACACTTTATCCATGAGAAAGACTTTCTTTCCATCCTTACTTTTACGGCCAATTCCAATTAGCTTGGTTAACTAGTTTCCTGACCTACTGTTGATAATCAGTAACAAATTGGGAAGGTGGGGAAGATGTCTGTTAAAGACTGATAACTAAGAAATAACAGCTAACAATGAGAAGCGAGCAAAATAACTATTAATGAGCAGGTAAAAATTCAAGATACAAAAATGTCTGAGATCACATAGTGTACCGCAAGGCTTTATAAGGCACTTAGGGCATCACTGTATCATGGCACAGTAAGAGAAACAGTGTTTAAAATGACAATCCTTACTTATCAGGGAAATAATGAACTATTTTCATCAAGATCTGTCAGGAAGCAGAAACAGAGTAAAACATATGAGAAACAGTCATGGCAAAAATGCATTTAAACTAAAAAGGTATTACTTGTAACAAGATAAACCTTGGTTACTGGACATAAATGTACTTAGTTTAAAATAATCACATTTCTGGAGTTTGCTAAACAATTATGACTAATAATTTACTACCATCTTCTTCCTTCGTAAACTATAAAAATTAGCAGATTTGTATTAAGAAGGCGAAGTTCTCCCTAGAAATTTTTTAAAAGTGCTTCTAAACACTTGAAGTGTTGAAAGTGTTCATTCTAACAACACTGGTTAACTGAGAACCATTCAAACACCTAGGAATTTTTAACCAAATCTTAAGCATTTTTTTGTAAGGCATATCTGAAAAAGTAACATCAAAGTTGTTTTCAGCACTACTGAACCACTACAATGTCACCTCAAATAATCACTGTATCCCACCTCTTTTTGCAAAAGACGGAATTCTAACCCATAAGGTCCTACATTAGTCTCCATTCTCCCAGCTTTGAATATTCTAAAACTTCACCTACGAACTCTGTCATTCACTTAAAGCAATCTTCTGTTAGAGAAGATTACTTCCGGGTTCTGTGATTTCAAGAAAGTATTCTTTAGGTATCCCACTCACGTTATTTTCAATGATGGAATTATGAGTAGTATGCAGCAACTAGAAAAAAATGCCATGTTAAGTGGTAAAAAGAACAGTACTTAATGCAATAATTCAATTCAATAAACTATTTGCTATATGCCAAGCACGGGGGATACATAAATGAATGAGAAACTATCCCTGCATGTAAAGAACACAAAATAAACACAAATATATTGAATGTTAAGAGTAGATGCACACTGAGAAGGCAGTGACTCAATTTTGTCGAGAGGAGAAAATGAAAAAAGGTAGAGCCTAGCCTCAGTTTTAAAATTAAGTACATTCTATGCAACTACGTAAAAATCTACAGTAGCAAAAACCAGGCCACGCAAAATTTAAAATACCTGTTACATTAAAGGTGTTAGGATTACAAATGGCTTTTCCTATTTTCATGTTGAAAGGCAATGCCTTTTCCTCAATCCTACGGTTTCCACGAGTTGGAATTTTCCCTAAATTTCTGGACTCTCTCTATCCCCTCACTATTCTCTTAGAAGGGGAATAGTAACTTACATGATGGGTAAGTTTAGCCTGAAGAATTACATAAGCATAACTCTGCCTGTTGCTTTTTGCTCTTGGGAGCCTACCTACTAGCTAGAAGTTCTCCAGTGCTCCTCCATGGATGGGCCCTCCTAGCAAGTAGGGAGGATGTTCCTGGCCCTGTCCTTTCTATGACCACGTATGTCCATTTAACTCTGGGCTTCATGATTAGAAAGCAAAACTGCCTGCATATATAAGCCATGTCCTGCAACATGAGTTTTATCAGAAGTAAAGGTGGTATTCTGATCTCTCATCTGTCACTCTTTTCTCAGTTTGTTCAGAATTTGGGGAAGGAATGTGGGTTGTATTGAGCCCCTCAGACACTACAAAATTACAATAATGCTTTCTCATTTAAAATAAAATCTTCACTTTTATCTCATACTAAACACCTGGGTATAATATCCATACATGATTCTTCTTTATAGCCCTCACAGTTCCTAGCAGAACATTAGCCTTAGCAATGTTTGCTGAAGGGATGAATTTTCAGATAGTAAAGTTAATTCTATATGGTGCTGAATTTACAACAAAAGCAAACTATAAAATAATAAATATTGGTGTTTACTAATGTATATGTAGGTATTTTCCCCCTAAGGAAAAATATGTCCCCATATATTTGTAAAAATTCACATCCATAATTATTTTTGTTTGCTTTAAACCATTACCATTTACATAGTGAAAGATCTTCAGGGCACTTTATCTAAAAGGTGGAACGAAGCGTTAAATTGAAGAAGCAGTAAAGCTTGGTGCCTCATAATGGCTGGAGGGTTGGAGGAGTCACTTTTTTAGATACCGTTTCTCTTCCTTCTGTTCCCTCATCTCTTGTTTCCCTCTTATCAGCCCTGGGGTGGGGTGGGGCTGCATAACTGTCAACATGCTTAGCAGACAGTGAACTATGAAGCAAGAATTATGAGTGAGAGCATTTGTTTGAAGTTCCAGTGTACCTCCAACCCCAAAGTGACAAACTGGAACAAAAGTTTACGGGACAGAAAGTTATGGTTGCAGTAGTTGACAAATTCTTCGTCTGCTGGACCAAAGGTTCTTAACCTTTAACTCTGAAACTTCAAAAGATAAGAAGCCCCAATTACCCCTTTTAATCACTTTTGAAGTTGCTTTGGTTTTTTTTTAATCATTTCTGTTACTTTTCCTTTATTCTTTTTTTTTGAATTTTATTTTATTTATTTTTTTATACAACAGGTTATTTTTTTTTTTTGATGTGGACCATTTTTAAAGTCTTTATTGAATTTGTTACAATATTGTTTCTGTTTTTTATGTTTTGGGTTTTTTTTTTTTTGGCCACGAGGCATGTGGGATCTTAGCTCCCTGACCAGGAATCGAACCAGCACCCCCTGCATTGGAAGGCAAAGTCTTAACCACTGGACCACCAGGTAAGTCCCCTTAATCGCTTTTAAACTCATCACTTGCATCTTTTCTTTGTTGTCCTAATACTGAACAATCCGCTGGAAGAATTTTCCCCATATTATCCCTTATGCACAGGCTTTTTACTCAATACAGGTTGCAAAAGGAGTTTCAGGACAATAAAAAGGGATTGCTTGAAAGATCTAAATTTCAGTTAACCTTACCATTGATTTTATTTATTTATTTTTTAAAGGGTTTGTGTTTTCTTTTTGATAAATTTGTTTATTTTATTTTTGGCTGCGTTGGGTCTTCACTGCTGCTCGCGGTCTTTCTCTAGTTGCAACGAGTGGGGGCTACTCTTAGTTGCAGTGCGCGGGCTTCTGTTTGTTTTGGAGCACGGGCTCTAGGCTCGCAGGCTCTAGAGCACAGGCTCAGTAGCTGCGGCGCACGGGCTTAGTTGCTCCACGGCATGTGGGATCTTCCTGGACAAGGGCTCGAACCCATGTCCCCTGCATTGACAGGCAGATTCTTAACCACTGTGCCACCAGGGAAACCCACCATTAATTTTAGAGTAATTTGGCATGAAGTACCAAGCAATTCAAGAATGAAAATTTTAACTATAATAACAGCACTAATATTGCATGGCAACCTTACCAGGTGCCAGACACTGTTTCAAGAACTTTACAGGTTATTAAATCATTTAATCCTCACATCAGTGAGACAGATGCTATTTTACCCCCAGTTTACACCTGGGGAAGCTGAGGTACAGAGAAGTTAAACAACTCGCCTAGTATCCTGTACGTGGCGGAGATGCCATTGAAACTCTGAAGCAGTCTGGCTTCACCATTGTGCAACACAGCTTATTGTTGACGAGAATACCAAAGACAGTAGGGAATTGAGACCCATCTCCACCTAGAGGTCTTTCCTTTTCTCAAGGTCAGCATGGAACTATCAAGAGTAAATACAATATTAGATAACCATTGTCAACTCCAAAATATACTATGAGAAATACAAAACAGAAATGTTTGACCATTGTTGTCAGGGAGGTTACATCCCATTTAGAGATAGCAAGTATACACATGAGAAAACATGCATTAATCAATAAAACCAAGCTCTTTGTCATTTCTCCCAAACCAGGTCCTTTCCCCATACTCCCTATGTTGGCTAACGATACCACTAACCTTTCAAGCACCCAGACCTGAAATATCTTCAGACCTCTCTTCATATGAAAATATTTATACCACTCTGTCTCTCCACTCCTAGTATTCTCACTATAGACAGAAGATTCTCACATCATCTCACTATTTTAATTTTTCCTTCCAAGGCAAAAGCTATTTTTTTTCTAGTTTTAGTTCTAGATTGTTCTCCCCTCACAAATTAGGCACTGTTAGTAATGTTTCAGAACATCAAGGCTACTTAATTTTACCTATATATTTACTATCATTCCTTCTTGATTTAAGTTCTTCCTTCTGCCTAAAGTATGCATACTTTTGCTGGTAAAAAACTCTCAGTTTTTGCTGGTCTGAAATGGTTTTAATATGTTCTCTTTCTAGAAAGTTTTGCTGGACGTTGGTTTCTACTTTGACAGTTATTTTCCCTCAGCACATGACAAATGACAGTCAACTGTTTTCTGGCTTCCATTCTTCCTATTAATAAGTCACCTTTCAGTGTAACTGCCGTTCATTTTTTTGGTAGGTAACTTCTTTTTTCTCTCTGCCTTCTTTTAGAACTTCTCGTGTGTGTGTGCGTGTGTGTGTGTGTGTGTGTGTGCATGTGTGTGTGTTCTGAATTTTGCAATGATGGAATCTAAGGGTGGATTTCTTTTTCTTTAATCTGCTTGGGATTCAGTGGGCTTTCTGGATATCAGTTGGTATTTTTCATCAGTTCTGTAAAGTTCTATTTTACAGCCATTATCTCCTCAAATATTGCCTGTTTTCCCTTTTATTATTTCCTTTTGGAACTTCAGTTAAATTCATGTTAAACTTTTTTCTTTACTCTCCAACTTTTTCGATCCCTCTTTCTTAACTTCCATCTCTTTTTCTCTCTGCAAAACATTACGGACAATTTCTTTGGATCTACATTCTGGTTCGCAGATTCTGTCTCTCAACTGCTATTTAGTATGTGCATCAGGTTTTAAATCTGTGGTTATTTTTTCATCTTTAGAAGTTCTATTTTTCAAATCTGCATGATTATTCTTTTAATTCTCTTTTCCCCAACCATTTTCCCAAGCTTCTATTTCATTTCTTTAAGCATAGTAAACATATTTTTTATATCTGATAAATAATAGCTCCAAGCTCTGAAGCCTTTGTGGGTTTCTTCTGCTGTGTACTTTTTGCTGCAGCTTCTCCTTCATAGTGCCTTGTTTCTGCGCAAGTTTTGTGGATTTTTGACTATGCACTGCTCAATATCCTTGGAATTTTATCTGTGGGAATCATTTGAGGCCCTAGAGAATTTGAATTTACCTCTATCAGTCACCTGGGACCACTTTACATTTTCACTTGAGGTTTCTAAGTCCACATATGTAGCATTAATTTAGATAAAAAACTAAATGAGTACTCTATGATTTCAATTATATGACATTCTGGAAAAGGCAAAAGTATGGAGAAAGTAAAAAGATCAGTGGCTGCCAAGGGTGGGGATGAGGTAAGGGATGAATATGCAGAGTACAAAGGATTTTTAGGGCAGTGAATACTTTGTATTTATTTTCCATAATGATGGATACATATCATTATACTTTTATCTAAACCCATAAAATGCACAAGATCAAGAGTGAAACATAAGGTAAACTATGACTTTGGGTGATTATGATGTAGGTTCATCAGTCTTAACAAATGTAACAGTCGGGGGTGGGGGGGGATGCTGATAATGGAAGAGGCTATGGCCATGTCAGGGGCAAAGTGTATATGGAGAATCTGTACCTTCCTCTCAATTTTGCTATGAACTTTAAACTGCTCTAAAAAATTAAGTCTAAAAAAAAAAAAAAAATTAAGTCTTATTTTTTTAAAAATTTAACTAAATGAGGACCTAAAGATTCCACACGAAAAAAATATTAGAATAGATAAATTCAGGTAAGCTGCAGGATACAAAAACAACACATATAAATCAGTTGCATTTTCAAACACTAACAATGAAATATTAAAAAACGAAACTAAGAAACAATCCCATTTACAATAGCATCAGAAAGAATACTTAGGAATAAACTTAACCAAAGAGATGAAAGACTTGTACACTGAAAACTACAAAACACTGCTGAAAGAAATTAAAACACAAATAAATAGAAAGACCTCCCATGTTAATGAATTGTAAGACTTACTATTGCTACGATGTAAATACTACTCAAGGCAATCTATGGATTCAATGTAATTCCTATTAGAATTCCAAAGATGATTCTGCTAAGTGAAACAAGTCAGTCACAAAAGATAAATACAAATGATTCCACTTGTATGAAGTATCTAAAGTAGTCAAATTCATAGAAACAGAATGTAGAATGGCAGTTACCAGGTGCTGGGAGGAGGGGGAATGGAGAGTTATTGTTTAATGGGTATGGAGTTTTAGTTTGGGAAGATAAAAAAAAGTTCTAGAGTTGGATGGTGGTGATGGTTGCACAACAATATGAATGTACTTAATGCCACTAAACTGTACAGTTAAAATGGCCAAATGGTCAATTTTATGTTATTTATAGTTTACCACAATTTAAAACAAACAAACAAACAAAAACTCTATGAGGGCCCTCTTGTGGTTATACATTCCCAGGGAAGATTTATTTTCTCTCTCCCCCAACTCCCTGTGCCAAGGTCAAGACACGCATCCCACCTCCATGGTCATATTTATTTCTCACTTACCCTTACACTGGAAGAGTAACACTTTGGGGTCTCTGCTTTATGCAGTTTTCCTATTAGATTTCTGACTCTGGACAGACCCTAGGTTTTATCTCTTGAGCCTAGCCATACCTAACAGAAGCAAATGTTCAAGGTCTCTAAGGACGGTCAGAAACCTTCAAATGAAAGCTGGTTTTAATGTCTGCTTACCTCTCGGGATTCCTACTGAAGGGAAGCAGAATGTGCTACCCCAGAATATGTCACTCCGGCATATAACTTACTTTGAATTAAAGCTTACTTGAGAAACAGTGGTGAAGAACACTCTGACCCTCCTTTGTTCCCCCGCTCCCCAAAAGCAGGAGATAAATCTCCCATGTGAAAGGTACCCGTCCCAGTACCAGGAGGGTGGAAGGCATCCTTATCACCAGAGATAGGGAATTTAGGGCCAAGAATGCTTGGCCCTAACAAACCTTATTACTTCTTCACCAGTTCACTACCCCAAGCCCGAACTCCTTTGTCTCGTCAGTTCTTCACAAATTTATTGTTTCTTTGTCTTAAAGGTATAAAAGATTCCTGCTTTGGTTACTTCTTGGAGTCTCATTTTTTTATGGGGCTCCCATATACAAAATTAAATTTGTTTTTCCCCTGTTAATTTGTCTTAAATCAATTTAATTACTAGCCCAAACAAAGACCCTAGAAGGGAAGAAGGGAACATTTTTTTCTCCCCCACACTACTTTCACTTCTTTTTTTTTGGAATCTGAAATTTTTCTTACTCAGTGATTCCTTTCAAAAGATACATTCTAAAATGCTTAAACCTGTAGTTTAGTTGTTTCAATTGGGAGAGCTCTTAGGGGCTTGTTATACACTGAAAATGGCATTTAGCATATTATGGTATTTTCTGTGTGCTAGCTGAGTGATGTGGGGCTAGTCAATTCACCTTTCTACCTTAGTTTCCAGCTGCACAGCAGGATTTCAATACTTATTTCACAGAGTTGTTGAGACTAGCACATACCGAGCACTTGGTAATTATACCTTATAAGAATCCCTTTTTTCTAATCCTGGGTTACATTTTTTTATTATTTATATTATTTTTACCACTGATACTGACATTTCTGATAGAGAATTTAAGCATCTTTTTTGGTTGTTAGTATTGATTGGGGGCTGAAGGCAAACAGTTTGCTTGATTGGACTCTATATTTTCTGTGACTTTATAGTCTCTCAGTTGATAAGAAGTACTCTTATTCCAAACATATTTACAGTAAGGTGGAGATTATGTTGGAATAACTTTGAAAAATTCTTTCTAAGGTCATAGAAGTAAAATTTTTAAATTCATTTTTTATACATTTTATATCAGTAAGAAACTTTTTTTGAAGATTAAAGCTCAATTGTTATGTACTTTCTGAAGGCTTTCTGACTCTCCTCCTGGAGAGACTTAGTTGTTCCTTCCCTAAAGCTCCCATGTACCTTATATATACCTCTGCTGTATCACTTACCACACTGAATTGTAATTATTTATTTACATTTTTTTATCTCAATTAGAGTGTGATCTCCTTGCAATATAGACCCTGTGACTGTCGTCTTAGTATCTCTCTAGGGGCTGGCACATATAAAAGGCAATTTGTAAATATATATTAACGCTGATCAAATTTTTCATTACTTTCTTACACTGACTCTTTAAACATATGACATGTGCTCTCTTTCATGCATCCTTTTTCTGTCCCTCTGATAAGTAATTCCATCCAATTTGTAAAGTTCTATTCTCCATACACTTACCCACAAACTGTGGGTGGGGGGGTTGAAAAAAACACCAGGAAAGTGAGATTTTTTAATACTCTGTCCAGTTACTGACGGGTCAATAAGATAAAAAGTCAATAAGGGGCTTCCCTGGTGGCGCAGTGGTTGAGAATCCGCCTGCCAATGCAGGGGACATGGGTTCGAGCCCTGGTCTGGGAAGATCCCACATGCCGCGGAGCAACTAGGCCCGTGAGCCACAATTACTGAGCCTGCGCATCTGGAGCCTGTGCTCCGCAACAAGAGAGGCCACGATAGTGAGAGGCCCGCGCACCGCGATGAAGAGTGGCCCCCGCTTGCCACAACTAGAGAAAGCCCTCGCACAGAAACTAAGACCCAACACAGCCATAAATAAATAAATAAATAAATAAATATTTAAAAAAAAAAAAAGTCAATAAGGACACAGAAGGTATGAAAAGGACATTTTATACCTTTTACCTACCAGACAGCTAACAAACTGTTGTATTTTTTCAAGCAAACAGAACACTTATGAAAACTGATCATATGTTAGGCCACATTCTTTGCCCAAAGGCACTTAAGTCAGAAATCAACAACAATAACTGGAAAACCTGCATATGATTAGAATTTCTTTTTCTAAACAACTGTCAGTCAAAAGGGAAATCAAAATGAAAATTAGAAAATTCTTCAGACTGCACAATAACCATACTATACATCCAAACTTGTGACACTCAACTAAAGCAACATTTAGAGAGAAATGTATAATCTTAAACGCATATGCTGGAAAAGCTCAAAGTTAATGGGCTTAGCATCTCAATTACAAAGTTAAAAAAGGAACAAGAGGGAACTCCCTGGCGGTCCAGTGGTTAGGACTCTGGGCTCTCACTGCCGAGGGCCAGGGTTCAATCCTTGGTAAGGGAACTAAGAACTAAGATTCCCACAAGCCGTGCGGCATGGCCAAAAAAAAAAAAGGGAACAAGAAAATAAACTCAAAGAAAGAAAAAAAAGAAATAATAAAAGTAAGAGCTGATATAAATAAAATAGGAAACAAGTACCAACTTATGGTTACCAAGGGGGAAGGGCGGGCGAGGGGGGGATAAATAGGGAGATTGGGATTGACATATACATACTACTATATATAAAATAGATAACTAATAAGAACCTACTGGGGGCTTCCCTGGTGGCGCAGTGGTTGAGAATCTGCCTGCCAATGCAGGGAACACGGGTTCGAGCCCTGGTCTGGGAAGATCCCACATGCTGCAGAGCAACTAGGCCCGTGAGCCACAACTACTGAGCCTGCGCGTCTGGAGCCTGTGCTCCGCAACAAGAGAGGCCGCAACAGTGAGAGACCCGCGCACCGCGATGAAGAGTGGCCCCCGCTCGCCACAACTAGAGAAACCCCTCGCACAGAAAAGAAGACCCAACACAGCCAAAAAAAAAAAAAAGAACCTACTGTATAGCACAGTGAACTCTACTCAACACTCTGTAATGACCTACATGGGAACAGAATCTAAAAAAGAGTGGATATATATATATGTATAACTGATTCACTTTGCTGTACAGCAGAAACTAACACAACATTGTAATTCAACTATACTCCAATAAAAATTAACATATAAAAAAAAGAAAACAAGTACCAATCCAAAAAGCTGGTTTTTTGAAGAGATTAAAAAACAAATAAACTGGGACTTCCCTGGTGGTCCAGTGGTTAAGACTCCACGTTTCCAATGCAGGGGGAGCTGGTTCCATCCCTGATCAGGGAACTAAGATCCTGAATGCCACGTGGCATGACCAGAAAAACCCAAAAAAGAAAAAAACAAACTTCTAGCCAGGTTGATTAAGAAACAAAGAAAAATGATACAAATGATGGTCAGAATGAAAAAGAAGACAAAAATGCAGATGCTGAACAAATTAAATAGATAATAAAAAGATATTACAGATAATAAAAAGATATTACAAAGAAAATAAATTTGAAAAGTTACACTAAATAAATTTGTAGAAAAATGCAACTTCAAATTTTCAATCAAAATCAAATTCTCCTCTAAATTGTTCAAAAGATTTAAGGCAATGGCAATCAAAATCCCAATATGAATTTCTGTAGAATTTGACAAACTTATTCTAAAATTTATATTGAAAAGCAAAGCTCCAAAAATAACTGACAAACTCTTGAAGAAAAACAGTAAGATGAGGGGACTTACTGTATATTGTCTCATTATAAAGCTATTATAATTACAACAGTGTAGCATTAACACAGGGCACATAAACTTAGTGAAGCATGACAGAGAAGCCAGATACAGGCTCACACACACCCTGAAATTTCACATTTGACAGAGGCAGCACTGAGAATAAACTTTTCAGTGAATTGTGCTGACATAATTGGATATACATACGGGTAAAAAATGAGATTCGATCTCTGTATCACATTCTACATGGAAATCAGTTCTAGGTGGATAAAAACCATTTGAAAGGCAAAACTTTAAAACTCTGAAAAGATAATATAAGAGTTTATTTTATAGCTTCCAATAGGGAAGCGTTTTATAAACAAGACACGGAGAGTCTCACACCATTAAAGGAAAAGATTGGTAAATTTGATAATATTAAAATTAAGAATCTCAGTTATCAAAAGACACCATGAAAACTGGAAGAAGATATTTGCAACCCAAATAACCAATAAAGGATTAATGTCCAAAATATATAAAGAACTCACGAACCAATAAAAAACAAACCACTGAATTTTTAATTTATTTTTTTTGATGTGGACCATTTTTAAAGTCTTTATTGAATTTGTTACAATATTGCTTCTGTTTTATGTCTTTGGTTTTTTGGCCATGAGGTATGTGGGATCTTAGTTCCCTGACCAGGCATGGACCCTGCACCCCCTGCATTGGAAGTATTAACCACTGGACTGCCAGAGAAGTCCCCAAACCACTGAATTTTTAAAAGGGCAAAAGACATGAACAGGTAATCCCTGAATAAGAAATGCAATCCATAAACATAAACACTATTCAGCCTTATTAGTAATTAGAAAAATGCAAATTAAAATCACAAAGAAATACATTTCACACTCACGGGAGTAACAAAAATTAAAGTTCTTAAATAGGAATCATTGGTTCAAGGGCATTCTTATTCACTGCTAGCAGAATATAAATTGTGCAACCATTCTGAAAAACAACTCAACTTCCCAGAGTGTCTCAGTTTTCTACTGCTACTTGTATGGGTTAAAGTGTGTCCCTAAAAAAAAGATATACTGAAGTCCTAACCCTCAGTACCTTAGAATGTGACTTCATTGGAAATTAGGTCTTTACAGAGGTAATTAGATTAAAATGAGGTGATTAGGGTGGGCACTAGTCCAATATGCCTGGGGTATTTATAAAAAGGGTAAATTGAGACACAAAGACAGGCACAGAGAGAAGACTATATGAAGAGACATGGAGAGAGTGCCATGTGAAGATGAAGGCAGAGATGGGGTGACACATCTAAAAGCCAAAAAATGCCAAAGGTTGCCAGTAAACCACCAGAAGCTAGGAGACAGGCATGGAACAGATTCCGCCTCAGAGTGCTCGGAAGGAACCAACCCTGGGGACAGTCTGATCCGGACTTGTAGACTCCAGAACTGTGAGACAATAAATTTCTGCTGTTTAAGCCACCCAATTTGTAGTATTTTGTCACAGCAACCCATGTCAACTGTTACAGCAGTTAATGCAAACTAATACATTCCTGTAACAAATTACCACAAACTCAGTCACATAAAACAACACACATTTAACATCTTACAGTTCTGTGGGTCAGAAGTCTGACAAAGGTCTCACTGAGCTAAAATCAAGGTATTGGAAGGGCTTTGTTACTTTCGAGGACTATAAGGAAAAATGCATTTCCTTGTCTTTTCCAGCTTCTAGAGGCTGCCTGCTTTCATTGGCTCCTGGCCTTCTCGCATTGTGAAAGCCAAAGGTGGACTGAGTGAGTGTTTCTCACATTATATTACTCTAATCCTACTTCCATTGTCACTTCTCCTTCTCTGATCTCTTCTGTCTCCCTCTTCCACGTTTTAAAGACCCTGTGACACTGGGTCTACTTAGATAATCCTGGATACCTGGATAATCTCCCCATCTCAAGGTCCTTAACTTAATCCCACCTGCAAAGTCTCTTTTGCCAGGCAGGATAACATACCCACAAATTCCAGAAATTAGAACATGGACATCTTTACGGTACCATTATTCTGCCTATCATACATAGTAAAGTTGAATATGAGCATACCTTGCAGCTCAGCAATTCTACTTCTAGATGTGTGCATGCCCCTAGGAGACATTTACAAAAAATTTCATAGCAGCATTGTGCTTAATAGCAAACAACTGAAAACCACCCACAGGTCCATGAACAGTGGAATGGATAAATTTTATTATGTTCATACAATGAAACACTATACAGCATTGAAAAAAATGAACTACATCTATCCACATCAACATGAATGAATCTCAAACGTCAAGAAAAAAAAAAGTTACAGAAGAATTCATACAGCATGATTCTATTTACTTAAAGTTCATAAGCAGACAATACTGACAACATATTATTTAGATTATTTAGTAATATGTTCAGGGGAGTTACAACGATAAGCAAGGGAATGAACGCAAAAAGAAAAAAATCAAGATAGATGTGTTGTCTCTGGGGCAGAGAGAAGGGGATGCAAAAGAGGTTACACAAAGGAAATGAGTGGTAAGTACCTGACATTTTTCTTTTTTTGTTTTCTTTTCTTCCTTAAACCATATAAAAATATACATATGTACATTCTTTTATGTATGGCATTTCTCATTAACAAATTTAAATGCCAACTAAATAAATTTAAAATATACTGAAAGCAAGTTGTACGAAATGTAAGGAAGCAGTCAAACAATGTACTCTATCTGATGGAGGAGGGAAAATCTATAAAGATAAGATAACCTTCCAGGTCAATCAATACTGGAGAAAAAGTTCTAGGTTGTAAAAGAAAAAGTGGGAAACAATCCTCTTCCCCAAGTTCTAAGAACAGGTTTCTAACAATCTCTTAAATAAACATTAATCAGTTTGTAAATAATAAGGTGAACAATTATAAACTATTATAATTATAATAAACTTAATAATAAAAATACAATAAAATAAATATTATATATATATAATTAAACAAATAAATATAATAAAAATAATTATAATTATTATAAACCATAATTATAATTGTTTATACACAATTATATACAGTTATAAACTGTCAGGAACTACCCACAGACAGAACCCAGCTCTACTAAAGTTTTGCTTGGCTAACAGGGTTGTTCAGTTTGTTTTATTTAAACTGAAAGCCCTTAGGCAAAGTAGGCAACAGTTCACTTCCATTCTTCCTTACCTCCCCTCCTCCCTCAACGTATAACATAAATAGGCTATGTGGCTGGCCTCTTAAGGCACCTGAGTTTCAGACCAGCTGCATCCTGACAAGTCACCCTGAAATAATGATATCAGGTACCAAGTTTATCTTCAAGGTCATCATGAACTATGTGATTTCAAGAGTACCTCCTACCTCTCACTCCCCTCTCTCCCACCACCACCCTCAACCGCTTTTACTCAGGGACATTGTTTATCACATAATTAGAGATAGCTGGCAAATTAAGAACAGCCTTGGAAAACTATGACTGCAGGTGCATATGCTCTTAACGGAAAGTACAGGTGAACTAGGAGTCAAGACCTAGGTTCTAGTCCCTGTATCCCAAAACCTCGTGGCATAACCTAGAGACAATATTCTTCTCTCTCTGGAGTTGAATTTTTTTCCTTTCTATAAAATGAGCAGATTTCAATTAGATAAACTCCAAATCTCTTCTATTTCTTCTATATCTATACAAACATATTTATGTTGAAATAAACTTTTTCAGCAAGTACAGATTCTTCCTGCTTTGGGTGGGGTATAAGAAGGCAGGAGAATGCGCTAGGGAAACAGGCTGACTTGGTAACTGAAAGGGGAGCAGGAAAGAGAATCAGAGAAGCGCCTACCACTGAGGAGGATTAAAAAATCAGAGGACAATGAAAACAAACATCACGAAACTATACTAAAACCAAAGTTTTACTTATGGTTGGCCTTATTTACCTTCCACTCACTGTGGGAAAACAAACTATGGAGATGTTACTATTTCATGTGGTATAATGAAAATATTCTATCACACATCATCACATCACTGCTTGACACAATTTGTCAACTTTTATTTTTAAACCCGGCCAACTCTGCTAGGATGGAGTTTTGTTCTCAGCTTATACATTAATCTGAGCATCACTGTAGTGTCTAAACGCTTCTTAATCTTATATATTTAAAGGAGATTTCAACCAGTGTGAATGGTAAAATCAAAAGAAAAAAGTCTACACGTCAGTAACAATAAGCAGTCCTCAAATAGCTAGAGCGGTGGATGGATGTGGGGAGGTGTTCCGTGACTCCTAACGGCTTTCAACAACAACAAAACAAGGCTAAGAGCAGGTTATTAAGACTTTGCAAGCAAGGGTCAAGGGCATGAACTTTATTTTGTGGACAATGAAAAGCCGTTAGAGATCTTTAAAACAGAGCGAGTGATTTGATCAAATCTGTGTTTTTGAAAGATAACTCTGATGGCAAGGGTACATACAATATTTACAAAATAAAGCATAAAAATATTACGTAGGCTGATGTTTCACTACAAAATATTAACATGAAATTAGAATAAAACACTCACTCATTAAATTTCACAAATTCCACAGTATTCTTTAAAAAATTCATAGTGGGTTATGCCTTGCAGATTCCTTAGGGGAATAAATAATCACTTAAACTTTAAAATCTTTTTAAAAAGGCTTCATACTACATGCGTATCCTTTTTTAAACAAAATTAACACTTTAAATAATATTTATGGGTTTTAAGGCCACAGAATTTTTAAATATTTACCTAACCATTTAGAAAGCACTCAGCATTTTAGGTATAGAAAAATATCTCACACACAGACTTATGCCTTTATTTAAAAAACCTTGTATTTACCTTTATAAAAAACCCTGTATATACCTAGCCTATCACACACAAAATGATCTGGTTGACAGCCGAAATTTGCATTGTAGAATGTATAATTAAAATGACAGAAACGTAGCTTGTTAAATTCTGGCCAAAGCATCTTATGTATATGTAAAAAAAAATTTTTTTTACTTCCTATTAGTCTCAGCTGATTCTTCACAAATATACTACAAACTTAGTGCTTCTTTCCATTAACCCACCAAGGTAGAACACAGTCAGCAGTAACTAAACTTTAAACCTAATTATGAAAAATCATATGTTTTACAAACATATGCCACTATTTTTCAATACAGTATCTAACATAACATCCCAAATGTTAAAAATTACTTTGAATCTACTCTCACACAATTAAAAACATTTATATTAATATGAGTTTTCAATTGTTTTTCAAAGATGTTAATAAAAACGTTTAAATTCTTAAGGAAATGAAAGCGTAATAATTTTATCAATCCACAAATCCACATATACGTGTTAAAAGTTCTTTCTCTTCAAATAATACAGAATATTTGTTCATACTTCCCAGTTATCACACCTTGGAAAATATAGGCTAGCAATATCAACATTAAACATTTAAGTAAAACTTCGAGATCTATTAACTTTTGAAGTTTTAGTCATACATTTATTTATACCTTACAAAAAGTGTAAACTAACTAAAAGAAATGAATTCTAGAATTGGAAGGTGGTATAGAATTCACCTACTGGATCCCCTGATTTGACAGGATACTCAGACTCGGAAAGGCTCACCAACTTTTCCAATAAGACGGCAGGGCCAAGACTTTACCCTTGAACCTCTATGAATCCAGGAGACTTTCCCCTGTATCAGCTTCTACCCAAAACCGTTCGTCTCCCTTCACTTTCTGAAACAAGAGAGTGACTTTACAATTATCACACACAAAGTTTAGCACTTCGAAAATTAGAAAATCTCTCAATCTTTTACTTTCATAAAAGTATTGGTTTCCACTTAATTTCTTTCATATAACATACATCCAAACAAAACCACAGATCCACTGTTAAACTTCAGGAAAAAGCATAAGTAAAAATTTTTATTACAGTCTCTGCCAAGTTAAAAATATCTAGTAGTCTCTAGTATTGCCGAAAGAGTATTACGTTATGACACTGAACATTAACCATGTATAAACCCTTGAACTATTAGCATATATTTAAGACCCCCCTCCACCAAGAAAATGCTCCTATTCATAGTGGAATGTGAATAAGGGTTTTCTGCACTAATAAAATATGCCCTTTTTAAAAGCACAAATTTTAAAAGCACAATATTTTCCTCTAATACAAATAACAAAGCTACCTAGCATAACAATGCCGCACCTAGTTAACGGTTGAAAAAAGGTTGCTGTGATGGAAAGAGCACCAGACCAGGATCAAGTAGACCAGGAATTTTCAATTTGTAAGATAACACCCATAATTCACTAGGCCAATATATTGCAATTAAGTTACGTTAAACTGTCACACTGCTAAGCTCAGGAAAATTGTCTACAAATGTGATGAAACTGTGCTAAAACACTTTCCTGGTGTTAAAAAACGCAATATATTTGCAAATAGTCAAATGTCAAACGCTAGCCTAGTCTATGAAAATAGCTGATATGACTCTGCTCTACAGTGAATCTTCTCCTGACAATTTTTCTCTTGATACACATTATTCTGAGCATTATCTATTATCGCTGGCAGTAAACTGAGAAAACAAAAGCCATGATATTTTTTGAACAATTTTTTTCAAGCATTTGGCCAAATAACTACAGACCACAAAGCAGCCTCTGAAAACACTTTTCAGGGAGCAAGGTGTTGTCTCTTTGAGCACTACGGATAGTGTAACAGCTTGTAAATTATATTGAAGAGCAAACAGCATCAGATGTAGTAAGAATAAGAAACTTCTGTTTCAAATATATTGGGTCCCTGGTGTAAAGCATATCACTAATCAAAAAGTCTGAAAACCAATAGTACAGACAGACTCCTACTCTCCTACTTAAGGAAAACCTCTACATTCATCCTTTTAGTTGCTTAGAAGACATCATTGAAAACTGAAAAATCTAGGTTCAAATCCCAGCACTACCACTTACTAGATGTGTGAAGTTGGGTAATCTCTATAAGCCTCAATTTGCTCATCTCTAACTCGAGGTTAATGTCACCTACCATACAGAGTCCTTGTGAGGGTTTAAGACAGTGTAAGTATTTTGCACTTAGTAAATGCTCTGTGAACAGTAGCTATACTTGATGAGTTTCCTAGTGATGTAGAACAGGTGAGATTTCCCTAGGCTATACAAAAATAGAAACTCTTTCCCTAATGATGATTTCCATTCCTTTAAAACACAAAAGCATATAAACCTACAGGAAAAGAAATTGTACAAATGCTTTCGGCATATTTCCAAACATTACTAAGTTTAAAGGTTAAATTGTTACAACATTCTCCTAATTATGCAACAAACACACAGGACCATGAGTTAGTCTGTAAAAGATTATATTAGCCTACACTGCTGAAATTTGGGGTGGAGGCTGGGGGAGAAATCTCTTATAATTATCCCCAACAGTCTTTTCATCTAAATTAACAAGTCTCTGCTCCAAAACTCATCACTGTTTTCTCTTTTTATTATGAGATCTCAGATTTGTCCTCTCAATTATCAAGAATAATGAAACCACACTGATTAAAATTCATATATATATATATTTTTTTCCCCACTCATTCTAATGGCTGTACGCTATCTTTGGGGAGACATCACCATTATAACAGCAACAGATAAATGTCACCAAAAAGCTACACATCAGACTATGCCAAAGTGGGAGTAGTCAATCTATTATACTTCAAATAACTCACTTCATTCTTCTGAGAACGCATCTATTACATTAACAAACTCTTTAAAAAGTGCAATATGCTCAGTCTGCTATTTCATTTCTATTCAAAGATAAATGGTACTTATGCATTTTTTTAAAGCTTCCTGTATTTTAGGAATATCTTTCCAGAATAAAACTTGTCTTTTTTTCACCCTGGAAGTAAACATGCTTTCAAACACGCTAATTCAACTCGGGAACTGAAGCGATAAAACCGCCCTCCCTTCCTTACCAAACTTTGCTTTCTGGTAACATACCTGTTCTCTCGAAATGCAAGGCAGTGAAGGTCTCCTGAACATTTTGCAACTGCCATAGTAACTGGCTGAAGTTTCTCCGAACGACACGCAGCTGGACCTCCTCCGGGGTCTGATCACAGGCACTTTTTCCTCGGCGGTACTGGACAACCGAGGATGATGGGGAGCCTCCCTGATTTGGAAGAAGTGATCCAGCCCCAGGGCCAGCAGGCAGCCGACGCCCCCCACCAGGCAGGACAGCAGCGGCCGGAGGGCTGGAGGCAGCGCCCCGAGGCTGGCGAAGGACACCCACCAGACGAAGCCGGAGAAGAGCAGCACCAGGATGCTGTGCCGGAGCCTCCCCGGCTGCACGAGCGTCAGCAAGCCCACGCAGCTCAGCACCAAGAACAGCCTGCCGGCCACCGCCGGGGGCGTGTGCGGGGCCCGGGCCCCGGCGTCTCCGTCCCCACAAGACCAAGACCCCCACTGCCCCACCAAGAAGTCCCCCAGGTAACAGCAGGCAGGCAGCGCCAGCAGCCACCAGGAGCCGCCGCCGCTCCGGCGCGGCCCGGGGTCCCGCTTGGTCCGGGTCAGGAAGCAGGTGAGGAAGAAGAAGGCACAGGCGATGCTGAAGAGGGGGCTGAGGCTGTGCGAGCAGACGCTCAGCAGGGTCCGCAGCCGGGCGGCCCCGACAGCCCAGCGCTCGGGCCCCGAGCCGAGCAGCAGGGCGAGGACAAAGGCGGCCAGGGCGCCCAGCGAGAGGCGCGCCCGGGAGAAGGGAGAGCCGCGCCGCGGCTGCTGGGGGGAGGCCGGCGGCGGCGGCGGCGGCAGCAACAGCTCCACGTTGCAGAAGCGGCAGAGGTGGAAGAAGAAGCCGCGCGGGGGGTCCTGCCGCAGGGGGCTCACGGAGCCCTTCACGTAGCCGTTCCTCAGACTCTCGAGGGGCGAGCCGGCCCCGTCCGGCGGCTGCGGGTACCGCATGGCTTTGGCGTCTCGCTCGTCCCTCCTCATGGCCGGGACGCGGGGTGGCCGCGGGGGCTCGGCACGCCCCGCTCGGACCGCAGCGGCAGCTCGCGCTCCTTCCCGCCTGGCCCCCGCGCTCGAGGAGCCCCCCGGCTCGGCAGCGCGTCAGGGCTGCGCCCGCCGCCGTGGCCCAGGGTCCCCGCCGCGCGGGCGGAGGAGCGGCGGGGTCCGCGACATGCTGGCTGAGGAGAGGGGCGGAAGGGGCTTCTGCCTGGGACCGCTGCGGCAGGACCCCCTCCTTTTCCCTCGGGCACTTCTCGGGACTGGAGCCTCAGTGTCGCCTCCCAGCTCCCGCGGGCTGCAACAGTTACCTCACGGCTTCAGCCTAGTCCGTTGGGCGCGCGATCGGCTGGCGGGCGCTCCTCCCCCGCGGCCGCCCGGGCCGGGCGCGCGCCCCGCCCGCCGCCAGCCGCCCGCGCGCGCCCGCGCCCCGGCCAGTCCCGCCGCCACCCGCTCCGTGGTTCGCACTGCCGGCCGCCCGCCCGCCGGGAAGCGAGCTGGGGACCCCAGCCGACGAAGCGTGCCCAGACTGGGGAGAGCGCGGCCGCGGCCGCCCGAAGACCCGCCCGGGCTGGGGGAGACGGGAGGGGTCCTTTTCGGACGGAAGGGGGCAAGCCCGCCATCCTGGGACCCCAGGCGCGCAGGTTCCCTTTGGGGTAAGTCACGGACCCCAGGCAGGCTCACCACCCGGGGCGTACGGAAAGAGGATGTTTACTCCCAAGGGGAGTGTCTAGTAGAGAAACCGAGTTGAGGGGGGTAGGCAGCGGGTCCTGCCTCTACCCTCATCCCGGTTTAGGGTGGACCCTTGGACTGTCCGAGCCGAGCTGTGACCTGGTAAAGGGCCAGCCACCACCAAGGTCATGGGGAAGAAACCTTGATCACTGTGTCTAGGTCTGACCTCAACAGCAGCGTGGATTCTTGGGCCACGCAGCAGGCCCTTGCAGTGGCTTTTAGGGAGGAGCATGCACGTGGAGCGCTCGCTGGGAGCATCCTAGTAGATACTACCGCGATTGTCTTCCTCGAGAACCATTTTCATAGGGGAGGAACTACCATTCCATCCTCCCTGCGTCCTTGCCCAACATACCCACTGGTTGACATCTGCAACCGCCTCAAGGAGCACAGAAAATCTGCTGTCGAAAAGTTCTTTCCCCGTGGAAGGCTTTTTCACTGTAACTACATGTTCTAGAGATGGGGAACGGGAGGATTAGGAGTTCTCTCCAAGACCATTGCCCAGTTTGGATCAGTTGGCCATGAAAGAAGCCAAGTAAGATGCTATCTGTGAATTACTGGTGAAACTAGCTACGTGTGGGAGACACTGACTTGAAAGCGGGAAGAACTTTGCTGTACCGAAGGGACTGCTCTGGAATCTAACCAATCATAACTGCCTTAGAGAGTGAACTGTGTTTCCCTCCACCAGACCTCTCCCTTCAACCTCATGACAGAACTTCATTTCTCAAAGAGCTAATTCCACATTTTTCCAGGGAGATCTGAAACCTTACTGTGTGGTAAATCCCACAAACAGGCCCATTTTTCACCAATTAATCTTTGCCCACAGCCATGACCTAAAACAGACCATTTTCATATATGGTCATAGTTCACAATGCATAGCAGAAATCACAGAGAAATTAGCACAAGAATTTGACCAAGATGAAAAAAGACCAGAATTCCCTTTCCTTGTCTGCCTCTTGGGTAAAGGAAAAAATATTTAATAGAGTTTTCAAGTTGGTTAGTCAAATGCTTGCCCTAAAAGATAAAAATCCAAGGGATCTTTTTTCCACCATGACAATTGAAAAAAAAAAAAATCTCATTTCAACAGAACTCAGCAAATACATTTTAAAATGTATTTTAAAATAAACAGACCTCATCACTACCAATCAAAGATTAAAATAGGAAGCTTGGTGGATACATTTTGAGCTTGTACAGAAGCGCATGACAAACTAGTATCAGCATCACTGAAATGCCCATTATAAATTCTCATAGGAAATAATAAATTGCTTTGAAAATCAGAACAAATTCAGATTAAAGTTGTTGTTAATAAATAAATAAATAAAGTTGTTGTTGTTGTTTTAAAAGCTTGGGTTGTCATCTGAGATAGCATAGGCATGGTAATGGAAATAGTAGTGGACTAGAAATCCATTTCATCGTTTCTAGTCCTGGCCCAACCATTCATGTCCAGCATTAAGCAAGTCACATAACTTTTACAGGCCTCAGTGTTCTCAACTGTAAAATGAAGCAATTTAATTTTGATGATCTTAAAATCCCTTCCAGTCTTAAAAACCTCTGATTTCTATATGCCAAAAACATACAGGTATTTTTGGGATCCAAGGATTGCTAACAGCAACCTTTGAATTATTTGTACCACCAAACTAAAGCAAACTCTCAGTGCTGACAAATAAAAATAAAAGGATTTGTATCCAAGGACTATTATCTGGAAAATAAAATGCAAAGCCCTCTTCATACTTCCCAGTTCTCCTTCTCTGAACTGTCTTCCCAGGTCTTTATGAGGCTAAAAGCCCAACTCTTTTAATAACCTTTAGTTGGAGTGCATCCCTCTAGACACCAACTCCAGCACCTGCGAGGACTGCAAAATAAAATGTAAGGACGTGACCAAAGACCATCAGTTTACTTAACTAAAAATATGCACAAAAAGAATCAGCTAGCTATGTTTATAGCAACTCCCTTCTCTGTTTACAGTTTTTGTCAGAGATTAGTAGTAGGCCACATGTCTTAGAGTTCAAATTATTTAGTTATTCTTTTGCCAGATTTAAACAACCAATAGAATTACTTAGCTCTTGTCTTTAGGTTCAAGAATGTATGACCATTATCTGTTGTGGAAAAAAACCCTAAAGTGACAGCCTACCTTTGACTTTTCTCAACACTCTCTACCCCAGCCTCATTTTACCTGACTTTGCCTTCCCGCACGTCTTGACCCATGATCTCTCCACTAGAATCATTCTCCCAGTTTGATGATCCCTGACGTGGGATCCTAGTGCTTACTACCCAGCTCCCAAGTCCTGGTGCAGTGCAACCCCCTGTCTACTTCTCTATTCTGATAATGAGGTCCTTGCCCTCAAGCTCCAAAGACCCAGTTTTCCCACGTGCCCCAGTTTATAGGATGAGAATTTTGTTTTGTTCTCCATTTTAGGTACCCACACCAATAAGCTGCCAATGCTCCAATTAATTACAGAAGAACTAAAATCCTGCCTAGGTCTTTCCAGTCTCAGGGCCAAAAGCTCTGCCCCTCAACATTAGTCTACTGGCTAAGGACCCCATTGGTGGACCTTCTAGACGCCACTGCCTGCCCACCTGTCTAACCTTACAAGCATCAATTGAGATGTCCCATTACTGGGCTCAGCCCAACTGTTAGAACACCCACTTTTTCACCTGGGACCTCTGGTTCTCACCATTGCTTGATTGGAAATTACCCTCTCTGTGAATTCTCTTGTTCTCTCTTTAAACCTTCATCCTCAAAGAAGCTGAAATAACAAATGGGCCTCATATTAGGTCTCAGCAACTCCCCCCACCTGTCCTGTCCTCTGATAAGTCTAACTCCCCATCCTTATACCTTGTGCTTTCAGTCTCTTTTTGAAAAAGAAGATAGGATTCTTTCCTAAACTCTAAAATCCAGATGTAAAGAAAATCCATTTCTAGAGCAGTATTCCCAGAAATTCCCTTAAAAAATTAAATATTTTAAATGGATCTGAGTCCCTACGCCCATTGGTGACCCTATTAGCATGGTATATAAATAGGAAAGGGTGGTAAAGGTGGATGGATGAGGGATAAGACTCTATCCAGTCCTTATCACTGTCCCATGTTCAAGTGACTCCTCAGGATCTGACTCCTCAGCTCAATTTATGGAGCAGCCTCTAAAGAGCAGATGAAAAGCAGGGGATAAATGTTACCAGTTCTTTAAGAGCTTTTTATTACTGTTCTTATTCTATATTGTCACCTCTCAACCATGGTTTTCGAATTTTTTCAAAAGAAATGTCATGCAAATAAAAGCAGACTGCTGTTATTGAGGTGGAGATGTCCCAGCCCAGAGCCTGACTACTGGCAGGTCTCTGACACCTCCTACTCTGACCTGAAGGCCCCTCTTTGGAACCCTTGGGCCAAAAGAAAGGAAGGAAGGAGAGAAAGAGGGAAAGGAAGAAGGCAGGGAGGGAGGAAGGGAAAGAAAAGAAAAAATGTTAAAAAGGAAGGAAAGAATGGAGGGAGGGAGGGAAAGGAAGGAAGGAAGGGAGGGAGGGAGGAAGGAAGAAAGAGAGGAAGGAAGAAAGAAAGAAAGGAAAGAAAGAAAGAAAAAGAAAAAGAAAAGAAATAAAGAAAGAAAAGAAAGAGGGAGGAAGGAAGGAAGGAAGGGAGAGAGGGAGGGAGGAAGAAAGAAAGAAAGAAAAAGAAAGAAAGAAAAAGAAAGAGAAAAAGGAAAAGGAAGAAAAAGAAAGAAAAGGAAGAAAAAGGAAGGAAGGGAGGGAGGAAGGGGAAGGGAGGGAGGGAGGATTTAAAGCCTCTGAAATAGACTATAACAAATGGATTTGAATTGGATTTTGTAAAGTGCTTAGAACTGAGTTCTCTTTCTAAAATGTAACTTTTCAGAATTCCGTAATAAAGCAACCCTAATTTCTCAGGGATAAAGATACAAAGCAGTCTGAAAAATTTTAAATATCAAAGAAATTTTCATGAATAGCCAGTAAATTAAGCAGTATCATTGAGATTCCAAATTCCAAAACTAGAGCCATTCTTTAAGATAGGTGAAAACTTTAAAAGGTCTTGAAAGAATGAAAGAATTAACATTTTCAAACTTACATTTGAAACTAAAAAGAAAGACTGGTCTTTCTCTGGTATAGAAAGGATCATTCTGTTTTCAATGTGCAGTGGCAACTCTGTTGCCTAAGTGTGTCAACACTACCTATTTTCCTTCCAGCTAATACTCATCTCAGAATCTGAACCTCACTTTGACTCACTCTTTAGATCATCTCAACAAGTATTTATTGAGTGTCCTCTATATGCAGAGCACTGTGCTAGATGCTATTTAGAACATTAAAAAACTATAAACTTCTTTAGAAGCTTCCTCAAGCTGCAGCTTTATACGAGAGGTAGGGCCTATGTACGTAGACCATTAAAGAACACAAGAGAATACATGATAAAAACTGTTGGGAACAGTGCTTGAGAACTATTAAAGAAGGAGAGAGTCATTCTTCTCTGGAGTCTTCCTACTGTGTGGTTGTCTCAGCTTGTTTTCAAGATTTGTTTCTCCTCCACCAGTTCCAGTTCTCTCCCCAGTGTCTGGATGGCTGTCTTCCTCTCTCTCTCTTCCCCTCTGTCCACTTTCTTTCTCTTCCCCTCTGTCCACTTTCTCTCTCTCATCTCTATATTTAATCCCTCACTTCTTTTACTTCCTCAACTCTCCTATGCAACCACTCCCTTCTGCCTTCTCTCCCTTAATGAATGCATTCATTCATTCAGTGTTTATCAAGTGCCTGGCATTGTGCTGGGGACTGTGCTAGCTGACAAGGATACATTGATGAAAGGTGTGGTTCCTGCCCTTAAGGGTTCATGGTGAAAGCTAGAAAAGTAAAAAGACTACTAGAGCCCAGTGTAACAGGAGCTGTGATTTAAATGTAAGCAAGCTCAGTGTACTCTGTGAGCTCAGAGGAGGGACACCTAACCCAGACCAAGGGTGGAGTACCAGGCAAGGAGTAATGCTCTTGAGGAATCAGAGAAAGAGATTTCTAAGCTCAGTATTGAAAGATGAGACGTTACCTAAATAAAGTAGGAGAAAAGATAATCTGGGCAAAGGAAGCAAACAAGTTTAAAAATCTGGAGGAATAGTGCATTTAGATAATTACAAGTATTTTATGGCTAGAGTGTAAGGTATGAAGGGGCAAAGTACAAAAGTGTAAGAAATGAGGAGGCTAGAGAAATGGTATGGCCGTAATGTGGAACTGGAGTTTATTGTTACTATTTGTTATACAAAGGTTCATGTTTGTTTACATGGTAAAGTCTTCAATATACTCCTCAAACACAAGAATCCTTAGTCTCCATGCCATGCATAAGTACTCAGTTAATGCTCAAAAATCTTTGAAGTGTGTTTTTATTTCTCAGAACAATTTAAATCAGATTTTTTGGTTGTATGTCCTTAGGTTTTTGTTGTTGTGTTTAATTAGTCAATTAATTTTAACTGAAACTTTCAATACATGATTTAATACAAAAAAGATTCCATTTTGTTACTGAAAAATATTTTTCTTAACATCCATTTGCACAAAATCAGTAAAAGAACACTTTCTCTTAGACTTATAGAAAACGTTACATATATTTATGTTTGATTTAATTTCCAATGTAATGTTTAAGAGACATGTGGGTGAATTTTTTTTTATTCAAGTGATGGTACCTAGATTTCTTTTGCTTTGAAAGAATATATTCTACTACTGTAAGAATTTTTCTTTTTCTATTTCTAGTTTTCAGAGCAACAATTGTATCTATGACACAAATTCACTATGTTTTTACCAAAAGTAACTGGTCAAAGTATTAAATCTATAACTGTTAATCTGAAATTTCCTGGATTTTTTTTTATTAAACCTAAAGGCTGAATCTTGAACAATAAACAGCAATGCAAACTCTTTCCAAGTTTCCTGTTCCCTCCTTAGACAAGCGGTAGTTTCTTCAGCTCTGGCTATCCCAGCAGATCTGAAGGATCACAGCCACGACGGTGGCAGCCTACCGTTGACACTGAACTTGTGGTTAATTGTGGAGTTCTGCCACAAAACCACCTCACTACCACAAGCTGGATTCTTGCCCAGGAGAGTGACAAACTGCCAGGCTAAGCAATGTACAGGAGGCAGCAAGAGCAAACTGTCTTTTATCCCAGACAGCAGTCGTTTCTGGATTCCAAAGGGAGCAGCAGTGGGGCACACCAAAGAAAAATTTAGAAGTATGCTTTCTCCACTAAACCTACTTAAAATGTATTCATGTTGTTTTGTAAGAGAAGCTAAAAAAGATTCATCCAATTCATTATCTAACATCATCCATAAATGCAAGACTATTCATTACTAAATTTTCAAAAATGAGCATTGGGATTGGAAATAAAATTATTACCGTTAACTAGTAAGTGAGCCACCTACATATGATCACTGCAAATAGGAGCAAATAATGTGTCTTTGTATGTGTTACTAAGCTGCACACAGCAGCACGGCAGCTCTGGGAACTTTGAAAGTCAGGGCAGCACGCAGCGAGGGAAGGAAACTTTAGCGTCAGTCGGATCTAGTTACGACTTTGCAGCTGCAGGACCTTGGAGGTTACCTAATGCCTCATGTTACCTACCTCATCTACAAAATCGGGATAACAATGTCCACCTCATAGGGTCATTGTTATGGATTAACTTAATTTAATATGTAAAATGACTACCAATGACTAGATGCTTGGTAAATGTAAATTTAATTTATTTTTCTTATATCCTATCCTCTTAACATTCTCCATCCTTTCAGGACTTTCCAGGATCTATCAATTCTGGGTTTTTCAAAGAAGATCCCCAGATTATATCATCAGTTCAGCTTGTTTTCAAGGCTTGCTTTCAATGCTATTTCATTCAACTAGAACTCTGTCTTCCTAACTACACAAATAGATAAATTAGCAGTTCTCTTTCATCACAGGGCAAACGCTACAGGGATTTTATGCTCTATTCTAATCGTGTACTATAAATGCAAAAAAAAAATTTAATACATTAATTTTTAAAGGAATGACTACACATTATTATCATAATTTTATGGGCCTACATATCTTAGATCTCATTCTGCTGAAAAGATGTTGATTTAGGGCCTGTCAGTGATAACATGGAGAAACAGAAAAAAAAAAAAATCAAACCTTAACAACCAATTTCATCCATAATAACATAAAACACAGTGAAGACAAGAAAACATTTATGTTTGCAAAAATTTATTCATCATTCAGCATGTGCCAAGCATTGCCCTAGATACTAAAAGTACAAATATGAATAAGATATAGCCCTCAGTTTGGTAGAGGAGAAAATATGTAAACAGGTGCAGCACAGTATGAAATGCTCTAACATACCTCTTATCAAGTATAGTGTTGGGATGAAGAGGAGTTCACAGATGAAGAGATGCTAGCCTGGGTACCGAAGAACAAATAGAGGTTCCCCAGGTAGACAAGGAGAAGGTAGAGCATCCACACAGAGCAATATGTGCAAAGACATGGAAGCATGAAACAGCATGGACACTTCTGGATCTGTAACCAGGTAGGTATGATTTGGGTTAGAGGGAAGACGGGCATGGAGAAATGAAGCTGGATAGGTAGGTAGAAGTCAAATCATGGGAAGGTCTAGAGGCCGTCCTGTGGAGCCTGGAATTTATAAATGAGTGAGTTATAAGGAACTGTTAAAGGTTTTTAAGCAGGGCATGATTGATTTTTTGATTTTTTTTTTTTTTTGGCATGATGAATTTTAGTTGTATGTTTCAAATCTCAATGCTGGTACTGCATGAAGAATAGTTTGGTAGACTGTGAGACCAAAGCCAAGAAAATCATCTAAGAAACCTTTATAATAGGCCAAATGAAAGATAAAGTTATGTAAGGCAATGGCAGTAAATTTGGAAAGGAAGGATTGAATTAGTAGAGAGCAGCTATAGAACTTTCAGATCAGTTCCAGAGAGGGAAAGTGAGGGTGCAAAGAGGGTTTCCTAGGTCTAGCCTAGGTGACTGGACTATCTTGAAGCCATTAACTAGGATAAGAAGTACTAGAGAAATCATTGAGAATAGAGGTTATGGATTTCATTTTGAACAGGTTGAATCCAAGTGGAGATTTTTTTTTCTTGTATCCCTTTGAATTCAGTAAGAAATCCTTTTTTGAAAAGACTTAGATGATAAGATCATTTAAATCATCTCATTTAACATTCTTTATTGAAAATCACAATACTTTCACCAGTTCTGGAAATAGTAAACATGTCACTAGATCCAGTGAAAAGGAAGATGTAAATTTGTATATTTAGAGCATTTAAAAAATATATCTGGTCAGATAATTCAGACAAAAGCAAGCGTATTTAATGTTCTTTTCCTGCTAAATAACCAAGATTCACTGCAATGCTCCATTAACCTAACTTCAGTCTTCAGTAGAATTATGCTTGGCCTGTTCCCAGTGACAACTCTCTAGCATGGTTTGGTGCTTTGGTAACTATATTAAATGTAAGTGCAAACTGTGAAAAATAACCAGAACCTTATATAAATTCAAGATTTTAATACTGTCTTTTGGGGATGTGTAATCATGTTTGGAAGGATGATTAACATCCACTCAAATATGGACAAGACTTTAAACAAATCAAAACTATGGTTTTTTAACCAGGAAACCTCATGGGTATGGCAGATTTTATTCCTCAGCGACCCCTCCTTTTCACAGGTGAAAAGGTTTATATCAGATTTCCTCTCGTTATAACCTCTCAAATGCTGTCCGGACCAGCAGCCCACTCTCTTTAAACAAATACCAGCCAACCAGGAAACCATGAGGTATTATTGTGCTATAAAATAGACCAGACATATCCAAACCTTCATAGGAATGAACCTGACTAAATCTTTACTAAAAACAGTTTCAAAATAAACTGTAGGCTCCAAGTTTCTCTAACAATCAAAATTCCTCCATCCTTCATCAACCTCATTCTCAAGCTCTTTACTCTTCCAGAGCTACATTGCAAGCAGTTTCTCTGGCCACATATTCATAATAAGAACTAAAGGGTCCATTTCTATTTGATCACTGGCATATGAGAATCCAGAAAATGTTAGCTTCATTCCCTACAAATATTTACATTTGTCAAAATTCTGTTTCCAATTTTCCTGTACACTACCAGCCTCTAAATTATGAGCTACTTCTTGTAGTATATCATGGGCATAAAGAGAGTGAATTTTGCAAAGAATTAAGCCAAATCTTCAGCTTGAAAAAATAGATCCCCTTCAATTTCATTCAGCAAATAGTTATTCATTTAAGCCCTGTTCTAGGTACCCTCAAGGAATGTGTGTTACGTATGTGTGTGCGTGTTTGAGGATGGGATCATTTGTCAAAGGCCAGTGGGGAACAAGGCATATATAAATCACTATAATGCAAAAGGGAATACACTAAGAGTTAACCAGATTGCAGTGGGGATTAGGAAAGGTGACATGAAGTAGGTGGGATTTAAAGTCCTTCTTAAAAGATGGGTAGGATTTAGAGATGAGAGAGGAGGGCATTTTAAGAAAGAAAAAAAGAGCATAAACCTGAAGAAAGTGTTCATGGAACTATTATTTTATCAGAACATAAAATGAAGAATTATAAAAATTTAAAACTTATGAAGCACATATAGCACATTAAGTCCTCTAAGTCTCTATCTCTAATTCTCAGAGCAATCTGAAGGTAGTAATAATACCCATTTTACATGTGGGAAAATCAAGACGCAGAGAAATTAAGTCATTTGGCAAAGATCACTCAGCTAGTAATTGTTGAAGCCAGGATTTGAACACAGGCAGTGTGACTCTAAACTCTCTAAGTGCTTTCCAATGTATTGGTAATTATTAAACTTTGGTACATGAAAATCATCTGGATAACTTTTATCCACATGGTAAAACACAGATTGCTGAACCCCAACCCCAAAGATTCTGAGTTAGTAGACCCAAGATGAGACTGTGGAATATGCATTTCCCCCAAGCACCTCGATTGCTCCTGATGCAGGAGGTCCAGGAACCACATTATCCTGAAATAGACCAGGACAGTATTAAGTAGGATCTAGAAAGGCCTTGAATATACTTAATGATTAGTGTTATGAACTTAATTATATCCCCCCCCCAATTACATTATGAAGGCCTAACTCCCAATGTGACTGTATTTGGAGACAGGACCTTTAAAGAAGTAGTTAGGTTAAATAAGATCATGAGGGTGGGACCCTAATCCAATATGACTGGTATCCTCATAAGAAGAGGAAGAGACACCTGTAGTATGTCTGCACAGAGAAAAGGCTAAGTGAAAATATGGCAAGAAGACAGCTGTCTGCAAGCCAAAGGGGGAAGCCTCAGGAGAAACGAACTTGGCCCACACCTTGTTTTGGACTTCTAGTCTCAAGAACTGTGAGAGAATAAATTTCTGTTGTTTAAGCCACCCAGTCTGCGGTATTGATATTTTGTTATGGTAGCCCTAGTAGACTAGGAGCTAAATCAACTTCCTGCTTCTCTTAAGCTACATACATCTGTCATATATCAGAAGCTGTGCCACAGAAGATCCCTAATTATCATCACCATCATAAAAGCTCAGATCTATATGGCATTTTATAGTTTACAAAGCCTTTTCACATGCTCTATTTCAGTTGAACTTTGCAACAACCTCTGAGGTGAGCAAGACTCAGTAAGGCAATAGGACTTACACAGGTTTCTTACAAGTTGTAGTGCTGAGTTCAGGTCTTCCAACCCCAAATCTTAAGTTTATTTTTCCTATATCTCACACACACACACACACACACACACACACACACACACACACCATCAAGTACGGTTATTGTATAAAAGACCCATCTGGGCAAATGTCTTTCTTTAGCTTAGAGAGCAAATAATTTACCCTATTTTCTAGTAAAGTAAGATATGGTTTCAGGAATTCAAGAGGTGTATTCAAACATTAATAGCAAAGATGAGATCAGAATACTGTACAAGATTCCTAAGTCTGGTTCTCTTCTCAAACGATTGACTAGGAAGTAACAATATTCTCCCATTTATATGAATTAAGGTTATGCTTTTAGGCCTTTAGGGCACACACTTTTTAGTGGTTTTCTAGTAATAGGAATATGTTTGCTCAGATACCAAGTGATATAAATGTGCACAATATCAGACTGTACAATGGACTACAGCTTAATAGAAACCGTAAATGGAAAAAAAAAGTGAAAGAGCTGTTAAAGATAGAGGAAGTGATTCCTCTACTTTCATTTTCTTCTGCTATCACTTCCTTCTTTTTTAGGGTAGCAAAAACAATAAATTGTGGATTGGTATTTTCAGACAACAATGTAAACATTATATCAACAGTTTCTAAAGATCTAGTGCAGGATGGTAGGTTCTCAGTCTTCATACTCTACCATTTTCTTGTTAGATAAGGTCTCATTTCCCCAGTGTCATTATGTTAGTTTGTGTCCTCTGAGAAGCAGATGCCAAGATAGAATTAGACATGCAAGAGATTTACTGGGGGAAATGCTGGTGAAGCATAAAGAAAAGAAAGCGAGAGAAGTGGGGAGAGCCTTCAGACTGTGATGCAAGTCTGACACCAGTGAAAGAGAGAGGGAGGAAAGATTTAGGTAGAAAGAGGCTTACACTACAGCACAGTTCTAAGAAAATTTCAGCCAGGCCAGTGGGGAGTCCTCAAGCCAAAGCCACCTGCTAAGAGTACCTGTATCACAGAAATGGGCTTAGGTTAGTACCCTTTCTGTGCCATCACTGGCTAGAAGAAGCCCAAGGGATGTATTGGCCTGGTGCAAAAAATAGGGGTGGATCTAGCGGGTAAGGGTTGGCTCCAACACTCAATCTGCCACAGCAGATTTGAGTGGCACATTTTCATGGTTTCCACAGTCCACCCTATGCTCTGGACAAGTCTGCTTCTCTATGCAGATCTAGGAAACAGATCCTCCATGCTTCCTGTGGGCCTTTCCTCCTGAGAGAAAACTTAGAAGAAGGAGGTTAATGAGATGAACCAGAGCCCCCATTGCTGCAACTGGTCTTGGGGCTGCAACTGGTACTCATCCTCTCCCGCCTCTGTTGTCCGTTTTAAATTCCCATCATTCTCAGCGACCACCTTGACAAGTCTTGTTAGCTTACCTCAGGGTGTGACCTAGACCTTCATTCCTGATGGGTATTAGTCATTGGTAATCATACCTTTTTCAAGTCAGGGCTGCTGCCCATGTCCATCCATAGTTACAGTGGACCAAGGGAGTACCAGGAGGCTACCAAGTAGATCACCTGAGTTCTACACACTTTCCTATCCTTGTTGTGTAAAAGCAGCATCACCTTCTCCTGATGATCGTGATTAATTACCCCTCCCAAAATGGCGACTCCTCTTTTCACGTGCTGGTCTCTGGACACAAGGAGTCCAAAGTGCCCTGGCAGGATCCACAACTTATATATTTCATTGAGATACTTGCTCTGTCCCCTGGTAAGAGTGCACCCCTTCTGGGGACCAGAACTGTCAGCCCAGCAGAGCCCAGAATTGCAAGTACCGGAAGCACAAAATCTCCCAATGGATTACAGGAAGTAATGTAAGTAAGGCCATTCCTGATTCCACAGTTTGGTGTTCATTGTATTCTTCCTACTTGGGACAAGACACCTATGGTCTCTGGTTTAGTCCAGATCCCCATGTCATCCACCACAGTTGCAACATCATCCCTCCCCTCTGCTGATACCTATGGCCATATGGGGTTAGAGGGGGAGAGGGTTGGCTATATGGAGTTGGAGGGGGAGACGGTTCTCATAGGACCAGCTGAAGGAGGAGGAAAAAGTCTGAGCTTTTCTCTACAAGGATGGCACTGCATCCTTTCAGAGTGTTGCTTCAGAGCTATGCCTTTGGAAGGCTCTTCCAGTGTTCTGTGAATTTGGATCTTCTAAATGGTGCAGTATATGATATGGCTAATGCATCCCCACGGTCATGAGTCCAAGCCTGTACCTCCTTCACAGTGAAGGAAGGACTCCTCCTGTCACCTGTTCAGATGTTTATTGTGTGGGATTCATACTGTGGATCAGGCATTCTTTAAGCCCCCAGACTGTGGTGCTGGTGAAGGCAATGAAATCAGGAAAGACAAGACTGGGGTGTCCCTGGTGGTCCAGTGGTTAAGACTCTGCATTCCCAATGCAGGGGGCCTGGGTTTGATCCCTGTAAGAGCCTGCATGCCACAACTAAGACCTGGTGCAGCCAAATAAATAAATAAATATTTTAAGAAAAACGAAAGACAAGACTGTACCCAGAATAGGTTATCTATCTCTGTGAGGACAAGCCACTAAACTCTTGTCGTTGACTTACTACTAAGCTCTCAGTTGGTCTCATCAAGAAATAAAGATATATCAGCATTGGTCTTCATTGTTGACAAGTTGGACATTCAGAAGCAGCAGAAGCTAGATCGCTTCAGTAATGAAAAGTCCATTTTATTGGACCAATGCATAGCCTGTCTCTGCTACCATGGCTACTTTGTTCATGTGCCCATTATGGCAGTCCCAGGGTGGCCAATGACAAAGACTGGCTTATGTCTAATGGTCTAGTTATTATATATACTTGGTTATTCAGTTCTCCTTCTATGGTGGATGCTTTCTGTTGAGCTGTAATGTGTAATACAAAACCCTTAAAGTTCATATACATGCCTCTATCTTCTTGTCTCCAATTTTCCAATTCTTTTCTTTCCAGGCCACTTCCCATACCTGCATATACTGGACCACTTCTCATTCCACATAAAAGTAGATGACTAGGTGTACCGTTCACAGCTCTACCCATCGGGCAGATTTTCCCTCCCCTCGGTCTTTCAAGGTTATCCTTGAATATGGCTATAATGCAGCCATGGTCCATTTTCAGCCTATACCCACACCCATAAATCAAGCTGGGGTTTTTCCTTCTCCTTTGGTTGCTTGTACAGGGCCCCTCATATGGCCGTAGGAGCAAGCTGAGGAAAGGTGCTGTTTGCAACTGTGGTGACTGACATACAGTTTACTGTGTCCTCTGTCCTGCTGGGGCTCAATCCCAGATGTATCATTTCCATATTACAATGGACTGCTGTTGGACCCATCTGACTTTATGATTTGACATATCCAACAGAACCCTGCTCATGATGGGCAGCTCTGGACCCATAGTCTCTTGGTGCCCCATGAAGCATTCTACCTCTACCAGTCCTAATATCTCACCAATAGCTGTTCCTCAAAAGGCGTATCATTCTATGCTACAAATGGCATGGTCTTGCTCCAGAACCCCAGAGGCTTGCATTGTTATTCTTCCAGTGGTGCTTGCCATAAGACACTGCATCTTTCTTACCACAAGCACTTCCAACACCATAAGATCTGTTGGATTGTATGGCCCAAGTGGGGCTATTTGCACTGTAACATGGACCTTTCCTACTCAAAGCTGGCTGCTGTCTGTGTCACTCAGTATATGGAGCAGTATTTGTATAATAGATTTGGAATGTGTTGCCTCCAGAACCCAAACAGACCTACCAGGCACTGTGTTTCCTTCTTTGTGGTAACAAATGCAAGATGCAGAAATTTTCTTTTATTTTGGAGGGGAATACCTTGTCATGCTTCTGACCCTTGGACCCCTAAAAACTTCACTGAAGGGTCAGATTCCTGAATCTTCATAGAATTTTTATCTCCAACCCTCTGGAACACTGTGTCTTACCAAGGCCTTTAGCACACTAGCCACTTCTTACTCATCCTGAACAATCAGCATGATGCCATCAATGTAATGCTCCAGTGACATGTTCTGTGGGATTTCCAGGCAGTCTGGATCTCTTCAGAGTATATTATAACAGAGGTCAGGAGAGTTAATACAGCCCTGAGGCAAAAGCTTAAATGAATATTGTTGTCTGTCCCACAGGAATGTGAACTATTTCTGATCCTCTCTTCTAACTAGAATAGAAAAGAATGCATTCACCATATAGATAGCCACATACGACAGGCCTGAAGCCTTATTAATATGCTCTACCAATTATACAATGTCCAGCAAATCTGCTGCAACTGGGGCTACTAATTGCTTGACCCTGAACTCCTAAAAGAATGAGTATCCAGCCTTATATATATTTTGTATCTAGAACACCTAGGACAGTACCTAGCACTTTGCATACATTCTATAAGTATTTTATAAATGAATTAATAAATTGGGAATTAAATTCAAGAAGATGCCTACATGGGTTGATTTAGATAAGCTGACCCTAATTCATAGGGTTAGTATGAGGACTAAATGAGTTACTAAATGTAAAGTCTTTACAGCAGTGCCTGGCACATAAAAAACACTTAGTATATCTCATTAATTTTATTTTCCAGGTCATAGAGAACTATAATATAGGACAGAGAGATGTGACATTAGGTTAACTCTTTGACCAAAGTTTTAAATGAACTGTGAAATATGTGAGTTGCCCTTTAGAGTGAAAGTGCCTGAAATATTTTTCCTGAGGTATGAGGTTTTCAAGGAAAATACAAAAGAAAAATGACTGTAAAGCTATTATAGAAACAGACATTTAACCCAATGGAAAAAAAGGTGGTTGCTGTGTGCCAATTCATTACCAGTATTGCTCTATTTGAGATAACTTCATGAAATATTGAAGTTGAAATTCTTGACAAAACTTCTCACTAATTATAAAGTGAAACATAATCTTAAAATGAATAAATGCACTTGTGCCCACTAGTCATCTCACAAAAATGACCTTTTCCGTTACCTAAATGTCTGTTTATATGTATATAAAAAACACATATATTCACATTTTTCATCTCTGTCTGAAATAGGTCAATGTAAGAGCCAGTACAGGAAAATGAAAAAGAATTATACCAGAATACACATACACACACACATACACTTAGTCTTCATTAGGACAAATATATATATATATATATATATTTTTTTTTTTTTTTTTTTTTTTTTGCATAATACTGTGATTGAGAGGATGCAAAGCTATTATCCTCTGGCATTAGCTTAGTTAGTGGTCAAAGTTTACGTGATGTTGATAACTCTCAGGGAACTGCCAGGTCTCATTAAACTTTCCTAACAATTGTCACAGCTGTGAAATAATTCCAGGGCTTCTAAGAAGGGATCCACACTTGCTACTTTTATGAGAGCTAGGAGGGCTTCCCTGGTGACACAGTGGTTAAGAATCCGCCTGCCAATGCAGGGGACATGGGTTCAAGCCCTGGTCCGGGAAGATCCCACATGCTATGGAGCAACTAAGCCCGTGTGCCACAGCTGCTGAGCCTGTGCTCTAGAGCCCATGAGCCACAGCTACTTAGTCCATGCGTTGCAACTACTGAAGCCTGTGCGCCACAACTACTGAGCCTGTGCTCTAGAGCCCACGAGCCACAACTACTGAGCCTACGTGCCACAACTACTGAAGCCCACGCGCCTAGAGCCCATGCTCCACAACAAGAGAAACCACCACAATGAGAAGCCCAAGCACTGCAACGAAAAGTAGCCTCCGCTTGCCGTAACTAGAGAAAGTCCGTGCGCAGCAACAAAGACCCAACGCAGCCAAAAATTAATTAATTAATTAATTTTTAAAAAAGATGTCAGAGAACTTGTAAAAAAAAAAGAGCGAGAGCGAGGAAAAGGATGTTGGACAAAATCTAAACAGGGCTTCTTTCATCTACAAAAAGAAGCTGAGCTACCATGACATCTCCAATACCCTCTCTCAGTTATCAATATGCCATCTCACAAGAGAGAAGCTCAGACAACTTCAAAACTTAGGAAGTTACTTTGTTGTTTTATTGCCAGTATCTCTGTCCTTATAGTCTTCCAGAACAGAATCACCAGACTGAATTTATTCCACCAGTGAGTCAGTTGCTTATTAGCACTTTTGACATTCAGATGGTTCCAGACAAAGGCTAAACAGGGGGTAAGTCTCAAGTGTAATCAGTGGAAACTCTTTTGCTGAGGGACTCTCCTCTCCTGGGCAGTGGGCCAGGGCATGGGTTTCTTTCACAAACTGCCAGCACTGCTGTGTCTTTTCTATTACCCTTGAAGATCATGTCACCTGAGAGGTCAAGAGTTAAACTGGCTGTGCAGTCTGAACTGTGAAGTTTGGAAGTAAATCCGAATGGACAAATAGCCTGGATCTGTTTCATGAGTAAACAGAGGAGTTCAGGCTTGCGACCCTATAAAGTTAAGCCAATATTAGTTATAGAGGAAATCCTGTTTGCTCTTTCTTCTTTTATAGTTGCTTTTAAAAAAGAACTCAAGTAGAGGTTTTGGTATGTTCTAATGCTGAAAACACGATTTCTCATACATGCGCTCTCACACACGTGCGCACGCACACACACACACACACACACACACGCAAAACCAAGAATGTTTGTAACCAAACAGAAAGGAAATCACTGCTGTCTTTACAGTGAGAATTAAGGATGTTTTCCCAATATCCTTCAAGTACAAAACTTAAATGTCCCTATTTATGAAATGGGAAATACTCATCTAGGTTCTGATGCCATGTAGTCACCTTATCATAATTATTAAGATAAAGATAAGTAAGTGGGACTTCCCTGGTGGTGCAGTGGTTAAGAATCTGCCTGCCAATGCAAGGGACACGGGTTCAATCCCTGGTCCAGGAAGATCCCACATGCCACGGAGCAACTAAGCCCATGCGCCACAACTACTGAGCCTGTACTCTAGAGCCGGCGAGGCACAACTACTGAAGCCCGCACGCCTAGAGCCTGTGCTCCGCAACAAGAGAAGCCACCGCGATGAGAAGCCTGCACACCGCAACGAAGACCCAACACAGCCAAAAATAAATAAATAAATTTTAAAAAAAAGATAAGTGATTGCTATTAAAAACCCTTTAGTTCTGCTTATTGGGCACAAATTTCTCTCTGTACTCATTGCCTAGAAATTGTATGTAACAAGGTCCAAGCAAGCATTTAAACTTCTAGGATACCAGGACAATGATTTCTAACCTCTTTGAAGTTGTGACACCCCATCTTGATTGTTAGATTTCACAACTATCTCTCCTGTCATATAGTCCCCCACAGCCCCAAGAAAAAATTATTAATCTATTATATGAAATTTAACAAAAGTTTTAAATGAATTTAAATTAATCTTACTTTGCTTCAGGGTTTTGTTTTGCTGTTAGTTTTTCTTTTTTTCTTTTTTAATAATTTCCTCTTCTCTGACGCTGAAGCCACCCTAAAGCTTGGGCCTAAATTAGCCTCTCTTCCTGCTGTATTCTTTTAGCTCTTTATATAAATATATTATAGTATCTTAACATTGTATCTTTGTTGATTAATTTTATTTTTTTTTTTATTATTTATTTTTTTTTGGCTGCATTGGGTCTTCGTTGCTGCATGCAGGCTTTCTCTAGTTGTGGCGAGCGGGGGCTACTCTTCATTGTGGTGCTTGAGCTTCTCATTGCAGTGGCTTCTCTTGTTGTGGAGCATGGGCTCTAGGCCGTGGGCTCCAGTAGTTGTGGCACATGGGCCCTAGAGTGCGTAGGCTTCAGTAGTTGCAGTACACAGGCTCTAGGGCATGTGGGCTTCAATGGTTGTGGCTCACGGGCTCTAGAGCGCAGGCTCAGTAGCTGTGGCACACAAGCTTAGTTGCTCCATGGCCTGTGGGATCTTCCTGGACCAGGGCTCGAACCCGTGTCCCCTGCATTGGCAGGCAGATTCTTAACCACTGCGCCACCAGGGAAGTCCCTTGTTGGTTAATTTTAAATTTTTCTCCCTGGTTTAGATGAGGAAACATGTCATGTTCATCTTTTTTTTTTCCCCCAGAATTTCTAGCACACTGCTTAAAACAGGAGGAGAGGGCTTCCCTGGTGGCGCAGTGGTTGAGAATCTGCCTGCCAATGCAGGGGACACGGGTTCGAGCCCTGGTCTGGGAAGATCCCACATGCTGCAGAGCAACTAGGCCCGTGAGCCACAATTACTGAGCCTGCGCGTCTGGAGCCTGTGCTCCGCAACAGGAGAGGCTGCGATAATGAGAGGCCCGCGCACCGCGATGAAGAGTGGCCCCCACTTGCCACAACTAGAGAAAGCCCTCGCACAGAAACGAAGACCCAACACAGCCATAAATCAAAAATAAATAAATAAAAATTAAAAAAAAAAACAAAAAAAAAACAGGAGGAAATTCGATAAATGTTAGTTAAATGCATTAATAAATAAGCAGTGGCCTTGGAGGCAGAAACACAGCCAGTGTGTCGAAAATACAGAACAGAAAATCATCATTCTACTAGTGTAAAGATGGCTCCATGTAAGATCCTCTGTTCTAGAACTCAAATCCGGTGAGAGAATGGGTGCAAAACATTTTACAAACCTAGGTAAATGTGGGCCAATGTCACTGGTACTTATTATTTAGTAGCCTTCGGGGAATAGTTTCTGAATCTGGGAATCAGCAGTCTGTGAAGACAAGAATGAACTTGGCTTATTGCAATAGGAGGATCATGAAAGGATTAGTAAATTGAAGCAAGTTGACAAGAAGTTGTCCCATAATACAGTAGGAGTCCAGTTTTGAAAAACTGGGTCTTGCTGAAGTCTTTCCCAGTTACTCATTTCTGTGCCCTGGTTTATAAATGACCATTTCTTTAGATGCTTAAGTTTTGGATAACTTCATATAGCATTACCAGAAATATGTGTTCCCAGGTACAAGATACACAGGATTGATTGGTCAAGGAAACGTGTTATATTTGGATAACTCTACTGAGAGGCAAAAATAACTGACGCATTTTGAAGTGACCATTGGTAATAAGCTTCAGCGGTTCTGGAAGATGCAATAAAAACATCAGGGCAATTTGACAAGCTACTGTGATTCAAATAGATGTTAGTGGTAACCAAAGTTCACAACTATGTCAATGAAGCTGGATTCCATTAAGTCAATCAGTAACTAAGGAAATAGTTAATTGAGATACAATCACAAACTAGAAAAACAGGATAAAGTAAGAGGAATAATCACATTTCTCGATAGTCACATGCTATCAAACATCAGAATCTGATGTCTGAAAGATAAAGCAGGCTGATTTCAAAAATGGAAAAGGAGGCTATGAGCTAGGGCATGAGTAATTCCACCAAAGCAGTCAAATGCGAGTCTTTCTGAAAAGCAGATGACGCCCTCACAGAAGGGAGCTGCCTAAAACCTACTAGAACATAGCTCTAGGCTACAAGCATAATCTGCCCAAGGTCACACAGCTAGTAAATTGCAAAGTGGGTTTTCAACACTAGGTTGAACGACACCAAAGCCCAAGTCCTCTTTTTTCTAGACAAGGGATAACCAAGCTATGTGCCAAGCTGCTGGGGTATGCTGTCCCTCACCACTTTGTCTGATTCCAGTTGCAGAAAAGCCATGGGTAGCAGCAGCAGTAAGTAGGAAGCTTTCAGCTTCTCCAGCTCACCTCTTATGCCCTTATATTAAAAATAAAACCAGGAATTAAAGAGGTTCAGGATGACCTCAAGCCAGGAAGCTGAAGTTCTGAAACGGCTAATCGATTCCTGAGCTAACAACAAATCCTAGTATGCTGTTAAATTCCTACTTCTGTATTTTCTAGGAATTAGAGAAAAATACCTATTTGTTCATTCTTTCGTTTAACAAGCAATTATCGAGTATGTACCATGGGCCAGTCACCAGAGATCCAGAGGTTAATAGAAAAAGATTTCTGCTGTTAAGAAGCAACGTAGGGCTTCCCTGGTGGCGCAGTGGTTAAGAATCTGCCTGCCAATGCAAGGGACACGGGTTCGAGCCCTGGTCCAGGAAGATCCCACATACTGCGGAGCAGCTAAGCCTGTGCGCCGCAACTACGGAGCCTGCGCTCTAGAGCCCGCGAGCCACAACTACGGAAGCTTGCACGCCTAGAGCCCGTGCTCCGCAACAAGAGAAGCCAAGACAATGAGAAGCCCGTGCACCACAACGAAGAGTAGCGCCCGCTCGCCGCAACTGGAGAAAGCCCTCGCCCAGCAACGAAGACCCAACACAGCCAAAAGTAAAAAACAGAAAAAAAAAAAAAAAAGAAGCAACGTAAGTGAGGCGGAAGGAGGAGGGAGAGACAGACAAGCAAATAATTTCAGCACAATGTAGCACTGATATTGAGAATTTTAAAAATAATCAATATAGGGACATCACATTGAGGCAGAAAAATATCTCTTCCCAATTCCTGATGTTTCCTTCCAGATGGAGGGGGCTCCACTAATGTAATACGCCTAATTTCCTCCACCTCTCAACTCTTTCCCCAGGAGAGGAGAATTTACTTAATCTGATTGATGACAATGAAAAGAGAAAGTTGCATGCTTACGCAAGCTTCCTCTTGCGTTTATCCCCTCTGTCTGTCTGCCTCTCTGTTTTGTCTCGCTCTCACTCTCTCTCCTGCCCCCTCTCTTTTTTTTTCTTGGCCACAAGGCATGGGGGATCTTAATTCCCCACCAGGGATCAAACCCATGCCCCCTGCATTGGAAACACGGAGTCTTAACCACTCGACCACCAGAGAAGTCCCTCTCCTTGCAGCCAGCCTACCTGTAAGGAAGATAATTTCTCTGCTTTTCCACTCCCCAAGTTTTCCAGAAACAAGTCCCATGTAAGGAAGCCTGCAGAAGTTCAGCACTGTCCATGACCAGGGGTTCAGTATTAGGAATCCTTCTTGTTCATAGACACAAATCACATTCTCTAACATCAGGTTTATCCATAATAAATTTGTTCTATTTCAAAAGGCAATGTGTAATGGTTAAGTGCATAGACTCTGGAGCCAAACTGGTTAAAAGCCCAGTATCTGCCATGTAATAACAGCCATGTGACTTTGGGCAAGTTACTTAACTTCCCTGTGCTTCAATTTCTCCACCTACAAAAATGGGACTAAGAGTATCTACTCACAGAATTATTGTGAAGATTGAGTTCATATATACAAAGCACTTAGAACAGTGCCTATTACAAAATAAGTGTTCCACAAGTTTGAGCTATCATTGCTATTATCATTATTATTTTTGACCCCATCTGTCTTAATCTTTTATTTCTCAATTTGTTGAAAAGTTGGGCAGGAAGGGGAAGTGCTATTGATTGGGATCCTCCAACTCTCACCTCCAACAATTATGGAAGTTTAAGAAGTCTTATATGGTTTTTAGAATCATTGCCCTTTTGTTTATAGTTCTTGGTCCCCTTATTAGGTGAAATCTGAAAGCCTCTATCATTGGATTCCAAATGTCAGGCCAAGATTCTCAGACTTTAGCCCAAGTGAGATTGAGATTGACGAAGCTAATTAGTTGTGTCACATTTTTCAGTCCCCGCTTTCTGATTTTTCTTTTCAGCCAGGTTGACCCCTCTAATCAAGGCAGGCAGGCAGGCAGTTGCTTACCTGATTCTCAAAGATTCCTCCCAGGTCCTTCAGGTTTTCTGCACGTTCCAGAGATCCCTCCTTGCTCTGGCATCTGCACTTCCTACCCTGGTCTTTGCAAAACCTTCCTAGGAGAAGAAGGCTTTTCTCTACCTCGTCACAGGATTCTTTCCCTGGATTCAGACCTGCCCTAAGGAGTTTAATGGAGGAAATGAACGGGTAGGCAAAAATAATTGGAATACAATGTGTTAAGTACAGCCAAGGAGATATCTAAATGGCACTAAAGGAGTACAGCAGTCAGGACCGGTAACAGATGGCATACTCAAAAAGAATGATTAAAGAGAGTTTAAAATAATTTATTTAGAAAGGTGTAAGCAGAGTTAGGGATAATTAAGCACCAACACTGAGAAACTGCTCCCACCCTTAGTCCTAAAGAGGCGAAGGAAAGGAGCTATTATCAAAATCCAGAGAGACAGCTCTAGCTATAAGGGAGGATTCCTAACAGGAACTTTTTGGTAGATTAATGCAGCCCTTGCCAATCCAAGGCCTGGGAGGGAGGGAGTTAAGGAAATATTACTACAATTTTATTCTCTTCTGTCCTCTGAGCTTCTTCCAGGGCCTCCCATTGTTCAAATTCACCAGAAAGTCAGAGAAAACCCGGTTAATATTGTCCAAAGAGGTCAGCTTCCCAGGGCACAAGATAGATGGAAAATGGTAGAGAGGGGGTCAAAAAGGTCAAGCAAAGAATAGCCCAGCACAGAGAGTAGAGGTACTAACTCTTCCAGAGGACTTCAAAGGAGATAATATTTGAGATACATCTTGAAAGACAAGTAGGGGTTTTCCCAGTGCAGATTCTACACAAAGAGAGAGCATATTCAGTAGCTCATGGTTATAAAAGGGGCATGCGTGGTATATGTAGGCAAGCAGTCCCATTTGGCAGAAAGACATAATACTTGTGGAGAGATGAGCCTGAAAAGAACACTTAGGACCAGATTATAAAGATTCTTAAAGGCCATGCTACATGACTGGACTTAATCCTGTAGTTAGTCAGGGTCTGTTCAAAGACTTTCAGAGAGGGTGACATAAGCATATTTAAGTTAGGAAAAGATAACTTCAATGTCAATATAGTGGATGGCCTGGAGTATTGAGAAACCAGAAGCAGGAAGTTCATTTTGGAGGTCTTTGCAATAGTCCAGGCAATATATAAGGGTGAGTGGCACTAAAGCAGTGGCGATGATGAAGCAAAGAATCTATTCTGAAGATAAAATTAACAGAATTTGATGACCTAGTAACTATGGGAGTGCCAGCAAAGGCAGGTTCTAAATGAGCATCCAATTTCTAGTTTGAGAAACTAGGCAGATGGTGGTACTGTTCATTATGAGAGAATTCAAGAAGACTAGGCTTGTGGACGACTACACAGAGTTCGGCTTCATACACACGAAGTTTGTGTGCCTGTGGAGCACTAGTGGGGAAATGTCTAGTTAGCAATGGATAAAAGACAGCCAGGACTCTGGAGGGAGACTTAGGAGCCAGATACACAGTTTGGGGAACAACAATTTGTTTTTTGTAGCCCATGTAAAGTATAGCCACCAGATTTTTCTCAACCTCTGTAACTAACAAAGGAAAAAATGTGACTCATCATGTAATGAAATAAACCACAATGAGAGTCAAATAATCCACTGCTGATTCTCCTTGCCATGGGAAGCGTTTTTCATTTGATCGTTAGCAGTAGAAACTCATAACTGAGAATTGCATGGTAGTTTAGGAGTGTTCTGTAAAAAACAAACAAACAAACAACCCTCAGTTTTGAAAACTGAGTGCTATTTGCTCCTTAAATTTAAACTCATCTATTTTATAAACAAACTCCAAGTTTCTCATGTTATTATATGAAATCATATCTCATGACATGTAATCGTTCTTCAACTGAGGCATTTGGTAATACAGTGTTCAGAAAAGTGCTTTCCCTCATAGCAGATACATAATAAATATCTTCTGGATAAATGGGTGGTATACAGATGGATAAATGAAAGCAATAGGTTATGTTAATGTTGATTTTGTTAGAAGTTTTGTGTGTGTGTGTAAAAATCATAATCAAGGGAGAATTAGAAACTGTCTGGTTTTGCTTCATCAGTAGAAAAAAGCCAGAATTAGATGATACTCAGTTTCTCCTTTGTGTCCAGCTACCTCAACCACCTTACCTAAGAAGAACTGACATAATTCTCTTCCAGTTCCTTGTTATGTTAAATGATCATAGTTATAGGGTCTCACAATTTTACTTTGTCTGTATAGTTCCCAGCATAACTATCTTGAAATCTTAGAAATACAGTTCTAATTATCTGAAGCCAATGGAAGTCTACCATTAATAGTACACATTGAGGCACAAAAAACCAATTGATTTCTGGCTTCTAACTTTACACGATCACTATGTGACTTAATATACTGATTAAAAAATTATTAAATTATTGACTAAACTCTATTTTGTTAAAATCCCCTTCAAAATTTTATTTAAAATTACTTTAGAAAAAACTTTCTGCCTGGTGGTTGTCCTTCTTGTAAAATTTGGAATGAGTCATTAATACACTACATAACCATGTCCCTTTCCTACCTTGATCTTAATGTAGTTTCTTTATCTTCAGTGGACACTATCAACACTGAACCTTTTGTCACTCATCCACCCAGCCCTCCCAGCCCATGTAACAAGTGGAAAGATTTCTTTCCAACTGCTGCCTCTCTAAAGAATGAAGTGCAGATACACGCAGGCTAAAGAGAGCTGGACCTCAAGTTAAACCATGATACAGCCCAGGCACCCACAGATCATCTGATTTCTGGGTAAACAGACTCTACCTCTAAATGACTGAGTTAAAGGTAACAGGCAGATACTGGAATACTGAAGATGCTTGACAAATGTAACCTTTCACTGAATATTCAAAATACATGTACTGGGTTATGTCTCTCTCCTATAGGTTACAGTCTATGTCCTAGTCATCTATGTATTTTTCTCAGCACCTAGCACGATATCAGTTGCCGGTAGAATAAATTGATAAATTGTCCCATACATAATTTTTCTTTCTTTCTAATTTTTTGCATTATCCAATTTTTCTTTAATAAATATAAATTGTTTACATAATAAAAATGAGAAGTCCCAATATTTTGTTTGTGTTTTTAATGTGTATATTTTTATATGGATCTATGGTATTGTACATAGTATACATATGTATACATATGATCATACTTATAATAAAGGAAAGTAAGGCAATAGTTTAAAACTGACTTATGAATCAGTACATAATACATTTTCAACATCTTATGATAATTTGCTAGTTACAACACAGAATATTTAAATACTGAATATGTATTTGTGTTATTCTAAAAGATGGCTAGCAGAAACTGAAATGAATGTTTTGGTTGTTTTCCTATGACACAACTGGGTGAAAAGCAGAACTACACAGAAGTTTCATAATAAAACTCCAAACCACATTAGACTTGTCCATTGTCAGGTTTTGTTACATTCCTCCTAACTCAACCCAGACTCCCTGAGGTTGGCAAAAAGGGCAAAGTTTGAGTCAAAACCACACCCTTCCTTTGAGCTTTTGGGATGCACTTCGAATTCTGGGAGAAACCAAAAGGAATGGCAGTTTTTTCTTCCAGATGTGGCAAGTCTGTCACTTTCAGTGTTTATTAAAATTTCAAACTCAGCCCAATAACTAAAGACAGTTTTCTGGAAGGGGAATGAGGGGAGGGCAGGAGAATCCTAAAGTTCTGTTCCACTCTGAATAAGGTGTTGATGTTGTAAGATTCCTTAGGAGAGGGAGTAATTTGGAAGGGGGCAGGGCAAGGAGGGAAGGAAGGAGGGAGGGAGAAACCAACAAGGAGAGTGTCATAACCAAAGATTAGGATTAATCCAGTTCTGTGGTCCTGAGATCCAAGAAAAAACTTCACACTTGACCTAAATGTGTTCATTTGTCTGGAGGCTGTTTCCATGTTTGAAGCAGGTTGTATTCATAAGTGAGCATTAAAAGGACAATTTAAGGCATAGGGGTTTACTCTTAAAAAAAAAAAACAACTCAAAATCCAATATCATAGGATTTGCTTGGTTGCCCTATTTCTATCATGTATACTTTTTCCCTTTAGCTTTTCCTATAAATAACAAACTGGAAAATAATTTTCATCTCAGTATTTCTTTTTCTATTTATTTATTTCTTTATTTAAACAATTTTTGTCCATTTATTTGAAACATTTTTGTCACTTCATGCGTTTCCTATAAATTGCTTATAGGTAGTTTTGTTTTTTTTTCCGGCTGCACCATGCGGCTTGCGGGATCTTAGTTCCCCAACCAGGGATGGAACCCATGCCCCATGCAGCGGAAGCATGGAGTCCTAACCACTGGACCGCCAGGGAAGTCCCTTTTTCTATATATAATAGTCAACATTTATTGAGTTCTAATCTCTTTTCAGGCACTATGCTAGGTATTTTACATACTTTTATAGGGGAACACTGACTCGTCACTCCTGATACTGCCTCGCATATGGGAGAACAACAATTAGAGTAATCGTCCTTGCCTGAATACACTTATTACTTCCCAGGAGAGGAGAAGGAACTTTGGTGAGTTTGGGATGAGGCTCAGGGCCATGACAAAGATCAAATATAACTGATGTTCCTTTCCCCTCCCCCATTCTCTTTCACATATTCCAGCTTGCAAAAACCATGTGTTCTGGTCTGCTCTCGGTGAGGCCAGTAGCAGAGTAGCACAGGTCTTACCCCTGCAAGCCGGGGAGAAGACAATGACAAGTCAAGTCCAGGCCCTGGATTTCATATTAATCTATTAGGAGACTATCTCCAGGGAATATTATACAACTCAGAAAGGTGAAGGTAAGAGTTTCTTTGCTTTAGGCAAACACAGAATGCGTAGACTTCATGTCTCACTATGGGAGACCCCACAAACAAAACTTAGAGGAGTGTGTAAGAAAAATGCATGTCTGGGCCAGAAAACAAAAAGAGAGAAAAAATTAAAAGTGTGTAAGAAAACAGAAGGAAGAAGATCACAAATTCAGCAAACAATCCTAGCTTTACTATAAGCAGAGAAAGAAAGGGAGCAATGTAAAATCAGGTTGAACTGTTATAAATTCAGATGAGTCTTTCTAAAAAATAGCAGTAGAGCAGAGGAAGGAAATATAACACCAGACGTCTAATCTCTTGCTGCAGAAAAAGATGTAGCTGAAAGATTCTACTCAAGGATTGTAACATTCAAAGTGAACGATAAGGTCTTGAGTAGGACTTAAGATAGGTAATAGAAACTCACTAGGCCCGTAGGGGTACAGGTTCCAAAAGTAGCTTTAGTTCAGGTCTCTGCTGAGGGTGATTATCCTGTTGAAACAATTGTAGGAAGCAGGAGGAAGTCATCCAGTGGAGGCAGGTGTCTTAGCCATGGCAAGGGGTAAAGAAAGGCAACAAGCCCTGTGGATTAGGAGTAAAGTGCTATTCATAAGATAGCATGGAAGCTATGTGACTAGACAAAGCCCCACTCTTTTCAGCATGGGATACCAGAACCATGGGACTCAATAGGAAAAGGGAAAGTAAAGGGTTTGGAATATGCTAGACAGGAAGGAATGGTACTTCAAGTAAAGCCTACTGACTGGGACTGACATCATGTGAAAATTTAAAAATGTTTTTAGAAGCCAGAAGTGTCACAAATGCCACTCTCTGAGAGAGAAAATAGTATGCAGAGCTGGCTCTTCCTTCCACATCAGAAGTGAGAGATTAACTTCTTGATGGGTGATTTCTCCCAACTGAGTTTAAGCTCACATTTTCTCAACTCCAAAAACTTGGAAATGACAGCCCTCAAACTATATACAGAAACCCAACTACATGTCACCCCTCACTGCTATTATCTTGCTCCAAGCCACAATCTTTTCTTCCCTAGGTTATCCCAGTTGCTTCCTAAATCATCCGCCTGCTTCGGTACTTGGCCCCTTAGAGTCTCTTCTCAACCCAGCATCCAGGTGATCTTGTTAGTTCAAGTCAGTACTCTGCTCTGAACCCTCCACTGGCTTCCAGCTCATCAGAGTGAACGCTCACACGGCTCCACATGATCTGTCCTTCTGTGTTCCTCTCATCTCATCCCTTTATCACTTTCCACCTTGCTCCCTGTACTCCAGCCACACAGGCCTCCTTGCTGGTAAACATGTCAGGAACACTCCTGTCTCCCACCTTTGCATTTCCTCTGCCCTTAGATGATCTCTCCCTAGATAACCTCAGGACTTGCTCTTTAACATCCTCTAGGGTTTTATTCAAAATTGCCTTCCCTAGGGTAAGCTGGGACGAAGTGAGAGAGTGGCATGGACATACATACACTACCAAACGTAAAATAGCTAGCTAGTGGGAAGCAGCCGCACAGCACAGGGAGATCAGCTTGGTGCTTTGTGTCCACCTAGAGGGGTGGGATAGGGAGGGTGGGAGGGAGACGCAAGAGGGAGGAGATATGGGGATATATGTATATGTATAGCTGATTCACTTTGTTATAAAGCAGAAACTAACACACCATTGTAAAGCAATTATACTCCAATAAAGATGTTTAAAAAAAAAAATTGCCTTCCCTGACTATCCTAGCTAAAATTCTAATCCCCTCCCAACATGTCATAATAGCCTCTTTATTTTTTTCCTCCTTATCATGTCACTAACATGTTACATATTTAATTATTTATCCCATTTAAAGAATGTCTTCCCCAATAGAATGCAATTTTGCTCCATGAAAGCAAGGAGCTTTGTCTATTTCATTCATTGCTAGAATAGCTCCTGGAATTTAGTAGGCATTCAATAATTATTTGTGATGTGAATGAATGAATCTTGGTGAGATGAAAACCCAGATTATTTCCATCTGTTCACTTAATTTGGGTACCTTTGACACAGTTTTTGGCCTCACTAAGAGATGTGATCTGGGAGCATAATTTTCCTGTGGTAACTCTACTATGATCTAGGGATTAGTTTGCTTTTTAAATTGTATAGTTACTGAGCTAGAACTTTTATAATCTTGTATGTTCTAGGAATTCTTCAGACTTTTTATAAAGCGGGGATCATGAAGACAAATTCTAACTCTGGGTTCTTGAAGGAAACACATCCATTCCAGGTGCTGTGGTGCTGAGGGAACCCACCTCCACATCTACCTTCTCTTGACTAAGACTGAGAGGATAAGAAAATGGGAGGAAATAAATTTTGGATTTTAATTTTTTTAACTTTAACTCATAAAGTCAAGAGAATTTGATCTAGGGTTTTAATCTTTTTGGACTTTAACTTATTTGGACTTAACTTGCAAGCAGAGCAGGGGTTGGGGGAATCAAAATTTTTTTTTACTGTAATTTCTCCATAGAATTTGATCATGGGACATGAAGTATCTTATTGTTAGGATGTTATTATTGGAGTTTTTTATGTTGTCACTTGATACCATTGTGGAATCACTGTTGAGCTATATGCATGTTGTAGCTATGAAAATGCACTGCTCAAATCTCCATCTGCAGGAAGCTCAATGGACTGACAGCCTCTGGATCCACCACTGTGTTTACACTGAGGCCACCCTTCCCACCAGCTGCTCCTAGCCAATAACTGAGGATGGTGAGAGTATTAAAGCAGGTCCGTTCCAGTGAGACATAGAACTCCTCCAGCAAGTGTCTTTGGCTCAATGAGTGCCCATCACCCAGGTTTAACCTTTCAAGGAGCAGCACTGCACTCTGAAAGTCTCCCTACCGTGTCCTCCTCTCTTCCTTAGTGCACAGTTGTCACACCTGCACCATGGTTTGAAGCCTCCCCTCGCCTTCTCCTGTTTCCTCTCCTGATACATCTCTTTCATGTCTGATCCCTTCTTGACATCTACTTCTCAGTGGACCTGAACTAACATAATATGTAACTGGACAACTTGGCTAGACAAAATTTGGGTTGGGAAATAAAGTAGGGAATTGATTTTCAATGTTGCCTTCAAGTTAATTTATTTAATATACACATCTGGCCTATTTCAGAGCATTCTGGGGCAGAAGCAACACTACAGACCTCGGGTATACCAGGAGGACCCCCAGAGGAGCATGATTGGCTCCTCTGGGGGAACATTCCTGTGAAAGTGAGAACTGGACTGTCCTGATAATCTGCTGATCTTTTCCCCACAAGGGGACAGCCAGAGCCTGGTTGAATTATAGGATAAATGGTCAAGGCCAATGGACGAAGAGAACAAAAGTCTGGGAAGTGTTTAGGGATACAACTTTCTTCGTCCCATTCTGATGTTTTCATTGTGGAAGGAGCTTCACTGTCCACTCTCTGCCAACTCCTCTTTCCCCTCCCCAGGGAAACAGGAGAGACTTTTCTTCTTGATGAGTTAGAGAGGAGAATTTTTTAAATGCTTATCTCAGCCCCTTCCTGTTTCATTTTAACTTGGGATCCACAGACAGCATGCACTCATTCCTGCTCCTTCATGCCATATGATTGCAGTGGCAGGCTCGTGCATGGGGAGACCAGCAGGTTCCACTTCCTAACCTATGACTGGTGTTCCATGTTAGGAAGCCTATAATTGCAATACATCTAAGCCACATCTTCAATTCTAGCCTTTAGAAGTTTAGCAGGTGATATTTTCATCACCATCTATCTTCTCCTTTTCTGTCTCATAATTTGTACTGAACTCTGGCGGGGAGATGGTATTATTTTCCCCTTTTTATCTAGGAGGAAACTGAGATACAGTGAGCCGAGCAACATTCTCAAGATCATATAACTAACAAGTGGCAGAATAACAGTTCAAGCAACAGTTGAATTCTTAGCTTCTGTGCTTTCTCATTTTGTCATTTCTTATTATAGTTCTATATTCATGATGAAAGCTTTTGATATACACAAAATTAGACACCTTCAACTAGTGAATAAATTAGTAGTGTTGATAAGATTTGTTCCTGTAGTCTTGCATTTATTTATCTTGGATTGTTTTGAAACTTTAAATTGTCACATTTGAAATCTCTCACTGAATGTCTTGACAAATATTTCCAAAGAGGTTATTTGAAGGAAAACATAACTTCTAATTATCTTGTTCTCACATGTGACCTCTAGCACATGACAAGGAGTGGATCAAACTTGTGTTTGCCTCCAATATTTTCATCTTTGTGTTGGGAACCTGGAAAGGCTTGAATATTTCAAATAGCCTGAACATAATAGTCAAGGAAGTAGAATTATAGTGATAAAGTACTCATCTTAAAATTCAAGCAAAATTCATCAAACTTACAAATCTACTCCACACTTCCCAGGAATTCATTGTCAGTCATTGGTTCTGTTTGGTCTAGATTGTTCTACTATCTGTAAAGCATTGTTGATTTATGCAATGATTTGAATGTTTTATCTAAGCCTATTTTATAAAAATGAGTGGAAAGCAGAAAAATAAAATGCTAATACTTAATGACTATTCAAGTAAGACAAAGATCGAAATTATTAGGTATGCTAAAAGCAGCAAATATTTGGCCTCAATTAAATTCTTATTGGACTTACGCTGGTCAACTGTTTAATTACAAATGCAAGAAACAAATTTTAAGTATTTGTTCAAAATGCAGAGATGTAGTAACAGATGTAGATCCATAAAATCATAAATTGGAAATCAGTATCAAGAGATAGTCCAGAAATCCAAATGCAAAGAGAAGTTTTAGTTCTATAACTGTTAACAGGGATAGAGCTTGTGGCTTGATTCCTCTATGAGGGGAAAAAGAAGATGGATGCTTAACTTTCTCTTGAGTAAGTCAGGGCATGATCTTGTGTTTGATTCCCCACAAGTCCCCTGAAAAATCACCCTTAGCAAGCCCTTCCCAACATTAAAATACATTTCTTCTGACTACTTTCCTTTCCAGTAAGCTGAGAGAGCTAGAATTTGAAGTAAGACATTACTTTAGGAAACTCATTCTGAGGTACATTTGGTGTTTAAACTATATACAGAATGTCTGGTATGGTGTTAGAACCCTTGACAAAGTGCTTGCAATGAGAAAGCTTCAGTTTCATCCTGATTTCCCTACTTGGTGTTTATGCTCCTCCTTCCCCACTTGCCATCAGGCTGCCTCCCCATCCTCCAAGGTTAAAAGAGGGAGGTGAATAAGAACTAAGGGGCAGGAACTGTCTTACCTGACTGGCACCAAGGGACTCTGGCACTGGTTTTCTTTAGCTGTGGCAACTGTTTAAAAGCTCTCTCTTTCTGGATGATGTTCAAAGCTGACTGTTCTTCTCATGGGTGGTTTCCTGGGTACTTTGGAGGCTCCCACATTGAACTGCCTGTCCTGCAGGCAAAGCATTTACCTCCATCTGGTCACTTATGCTTCTTCCCACAGCAGTGGGAACGAGGCAAACCAATTCTCTGTTTGGGTCACTTCACCTTTCTGAGCAGAACTCTTGAGTGAAATTTGAAATGGTTCCAGGTCAGCTCTCTTTGGCTGAGCCTATACTGAATCCATGAAAAACACTCACAATCTTTGTCCCTGCTTTCAGTGTACATGCAACTAGCACTCAATGCAGGCTGCATTCTCTCTTTCTCTTTCTCTGCACTTTAGACCAACAGCTACAGCTTCTTGTCTTGCCGGTCCAAGTTTGTTTATTTAAACTTTATCACCACCTCATCCATTGCATCGCCAACAGTCATTTTTAGTACCTGTCTAAATATGGCTACTCCAAGTTTGTAAGCATGATTTCCCACTCCCCCCTCCAAAAAAAAAAGTGTCACACTGCAAGCATTTTGTAGATTATAAACTTACAAGATAATAACAGGTATATATGTAAAATAATGAAATATAAAATCTTTATATTAATATTATAGTTACAGTTTATAAATATAATATTTATCAGCATAATACTTAATATAAAAATTATAAAATATAAAATGATATGCATAAACAAGTTCTATAACTATCATTCTTTCATGCCTTTGAAGGGAGCAGGAAAGCCTGGCATGGAGCTCTCTACTTAATGAATATACCAAGTCAAGGATGAAAGTATGAAACAAGGTTCACTCTTTTCTCTCAAACAAATGTCCCGTAGGTGGTGATGAATAAAGACAACTTTCCTTGCTACTCACAAATAGCTTGATGATAGCTGAGCCTTTTCATTGCCTAAGACAGCTTTGCCCAAGTGCCCATTTCTGGGAAATCATTCCCATCATAGTAACTGAGATTCCCTGTCCAATAAACTGTTAGCAGTTCATGGGTTCCTCCATCCTGCTGTATCCTCTGCCTCTGGTAGGATGTATCTAAATGACAGATGTGCCCACATAGATGGTCTCCTTGAGCCTGAGATAGTCTCACACTTACCTAATTGTGCTATGCTGGGTGTGAAGCATGAAACTATGTATCTCTAGTGAGCAATCTGTGCTCTATACTGAGAGCGAGAGGCTTTACTAAAATTTGGGTAGAAGTGAAAGGTGGGGAATGGTGATGGGTGGGGTGGGCATCAGTTTCATTATCTTTTTCTGACTGCAAGCCCTTCACAGGATATTCTCATGCATGAAGTTACTTGGTACAAACATTGACAGGTCTTGCTTAGCATAATGGTTATGTGCACAGATGTTGGGAGGTAGATAACTTGGATTTTAATCCTCACTCCTCTACTTACTAAATGTGAGGCCTTGGAAAAGTTACCTGAGCAAGTTCATGGAATAAGGGTAGGAGTACTCACTTCTGCTCCTTAAAGAAATCTAAAAATCCATTGAAATCAGACTCTGAAGCCCATGGGTGTCTGATAGCTTTACAGGGAGCATGAAGATAGCATTATCTGGCCAAAGAGACACGCCCCCTTTCTATTTTATTGAGTCTCCATTCCCCCAGAGTAACCAACTACTCAGGAGATGAGTCTGACAGGATGTGCATCTTCTCCAGGCTGTTTCTGGAGGTCTTAGGCAAGAACACAGGCAGCAAGTCTCATGTTTTGAGGTGGAGGGACAGCAGACTTTGCGGGTTTCAAGTGGGAATTTCACAAGACCCACTGACAGCCATGTAGCTGGGGACATCCAGAGATGAGAACCGAGTGTAGGAACACGAAGGATCCCTAAAATCCTCGGCTACAGTGGTTTGGGGATCTTTACTCCAGTCTTACACCATGGATCTGACAGCTACTTTCCTCATATCTTTTCCAACAAAGTCCCACTTTTACCAATTTAGCAGCAATCCTTGAGCTGGCACTGGCCCTCCTCTGTTGCAACACCCTGTGCAAACCACATGCGTAACTGAGGCCCAGCCTCTCGTTCCTGAAACAGTCAACTGACAGTCACCTGAAAAAGCTGAAACTCTGAAACGGAATAATGCATGGCATAATGCTATTCCCTGGAAAAGAGTGACTTATTTCCTTATCTAAAATTTAATCCCTTTAATATGCCCCCAGGTTAGCTGGTTGTTTTAAAAAAAAAAGCAGCACATAAGAGAACTAAAGAGGGAATATTCCGTTTTTCTGCTCTACCATTCTCATTATTAATGTTAACTTTGTCTAGTCCCAGGCATCACATGCAGAACCAACAATACCTCTCCCCATGTGTCTCTTTTCCATAAACAGGCAAACCTTTCCCAGAAGCCCCCAAGTGGATTTGCCTTTATGTCTCACTGACCAGAATTGCACAAGGTGACCTATTCATTTCTACACTGTTCACGGGGGAGGACAGTGATTGGCTTAAGGAAGCACAAGGCTGAGTGAAAGAGGGTAGATTACAAGGGGAAACATGGGGTTCTGTTAGAAAGAGGAAGAAAGAGAACAGATGTTGAGTAAACAATACCAATGTCTACTCATCCTCCACTGAGGATCTGCAGGCTCCTCTGTGTTACAGAACAAACTTAACTTTCTGCTGCCTTACTTACTCAGGCCAACATACCGAACAGTCACAGATTTTGCTGAAAGAAAAGTGATCTTGTGCCTTTCTCTTATTAGGACTTTTTTTTCTTTTTTTTTTGATCTCTCTCACTTAGATCTCTCCCTCTTCTATTGCTTTTTTGACAGTAACCCTGGTCTGCCTTTGCTTTGCCATTGAGAATGCTTTTATTCCTTCATCCCACCACATCTCTTAGGCTTATTAGGCCATAAGGGATTACAGCAGAGTTATGTTATTGACCTGTAAATAAAGCTCTACCAACTTCCCAGTCAAATGGGCTAGAAACTTTACGGCAACTTTTCCAAAATACATCCATAAAACTCTAGGAATATGCCACAAAAAAAAGAGGATTCTGCCATCAAATAGTTTGGGCAATGTTGCATATGGTTTCCTTTTCTTGAAGATTGCAGATTGAGAGGCTCTGAAAAGTGCTACAGTTAAATAAACTGACTCAGAATGAGTTCTGGAATTAAACCGCCTGTGTTCAGTTCTGGGTTCTGTCATTTTCTAGCTGTGTAAGCTCTTTAAACCCCTGTTTGGCATTTGAGAAAAAGAGGGTCGAATGGTACTATTTAATGGGGGTTGCTGGGAGAAGGAGGTGAAATAATCCATGTGAAGCCTTTAGCACAGATCTTTTCATTCATTTAACAAATATTTATTGAATACCTACTGTGTGTCAAGGTCCCAGGTCTTATGGAGCCTACGTTCTAATGGGGGAGGGAGGGGACAGACAATAAACAAGTAAATAAATAGAAAGATTTCAGATGATGATGAGTACTAGCAGTAAAATAAAACATGATGTGTATAAAGGGTAACTAGGATGAGAAAGGCAGGGTTTTTTCCCCATTTTTTAAAAAGTCTTTATTGAATTTGTTACAATATTGTTTCTGTTTTATGTTTTGGTTTTTTGGCCCTGAGACATGTGGGATCTTAGCTCCCCAACCAGGGATCAAACCCGAACCCCTTGCGTTGGAAGGCGAAGCCTCAACCACTGGACTGCCAGGGAAGCCCCTGAAAGGCAGTTTTAGATGGGAGGGTGAGATAAGACCTTTCTGAGGAAGGCATTTTATTTCAGACCTGAGATATGAGAAGGAGACTGGAGTCCTTTACCATTCATTCAGCCATTCATTCAACAAATATTTATTGAGCACCAACTATGTGTCAGGAGCGTTTTAGGCACAGAAGATAGAGCAATAAACAAAATTAGATAAGAATATCTGCCCTAACAGATTCACGTTCAGAGCTCACATTCTGGTACAGGAAAAGAAAAAGAAAAAGAAAAGAAATACATATAGTGTGCTAAATGGTAGCTAAGTGCTATGGGGAAAAGCAGAAAAAAAAAGGAAAAGAATATTTAATTTTCTTTTTTTTTCACTTTTTTTTTGGGGGGGTGCTGCTCGGCTTGTGGGATCTTAGTTCCCCAACCAGGGATCAAACTCTTGTTCCCTGCAGTAGAAGCGTGGAGTCCTAACCACTGGACCGCCAGGGAATTCCCAAGAATATTTAATCTTAGCTTTAAAGTTTCAGGGATCCCTCACTGAAAAGGTAACACATAAACAAAGGAAGACCTGAAAGAGATGAGGATGTGAGCCATGCAGAAATCTGGGGGAAGATAAGTCTAGCCAGAAAGAAACATCAAGTGCAAAGGTCCTGGGGCAAGAGCATGCCTGATATATTCCAGGAGGAGCAAAGGGGTTAGAATGCCTAAAGGAGAGTAAGTAAAAGAGGGAGTGGTTAAAAAATAATAATAATAAAAACAGGTGCCAGATTATGTAAGGATAAGCAAAAGTCTGGAGTGTTCCTTCCAGGCAGAAGGAACAGCAACTGTGAAAGCCCTGAGTCAGGACCAAGTTTGGCCTATTCAAGCAACAAAAATGTGACTGATAGAGCTGAAGCATACTGAGAAAGGGGAAGAGTTGAGCCGAGGTCCAAGAAGTCATCCAGGTCAGATTGAGGTAGGAGATATATGGGCCCCTAGGCCAGACGGCTGGTGTTTGTCAAGTGGAGTAAAACTGAAGCTTTGTTCTCACCCAGACACTCCAAGGACAAAGCTAGTGGCAGAAGCTGAGCTCTGCTGAAATAAAGAGATAAGATGACCACTCCTGAGGTCAAGGAAAACTTCCCTGTCTGCACATGCGCAGGAAGGCTCCTTGGGAGTCAAAAAGGGAGGAGTTGCCACCTCATAATAAGTGTGGACATACCCCCCACAGGCCTCTGCGATGGGATCCATCTTAGCAAAAAGTTGCACATGCATGTTGGGGAGAGCCCTAGGACCAGTCAGGTGTGCAAAAAGAAACAAGATAATTGGCCAAATGTAAACAAAGACCTGGAAGAACTATCCTATATAAGGGATTTAAATCACCTCTTTCCTGCACTCCTCCTCATTAGAGAGGTCACCCATACCCTTTCTCTCTGGGTGTGTATTTCTGCCTTGCTTCTGTCTTAAATAAACAAACTGCTTCTCTGTGTGCTCTCCCACATGTTACGCTGTGTCTCTAATAATAAACTTTGTACTTGTTCTTACAGTTTTTGCCTCCTTGAAACATTCTTGCTTTAAATGGGGGTAAGAGCCAGGGGAAATTTGCTGCTAGCCTCTAGCCCCTGGTGGTCTAGTGGCTAGGATTCCAGGTTTTCCTCCAGGCTACCCAGGTCCAATTCCTGGGCAGGGAACTAAGATCTCACTTCAGGACCACTCACTGCTGTCCCTCTGAGATCAAGATCATGTAGAATCTTATGTTATAAGTATACGCCAGTGTAAAGAATGTACGTATATCTTTTTCCTAAGTACACTGAAAAAAATTAGCTATAACTGTTGTTATTCATGAGATACTATTCTGTTGCATAGATTGAGAAATGCTGCCTCAGAGCCAATTTTAACTCACTCTCTTGCTCATCCCCCATGTCAACCAATCCCTAAGTGTCATGAATTATACTACAGTAGGACTATAGCAGGAACTTGCTAAAAGTCCTCCAAACTCTCTTGTACTATTTCTTAAGTTACAGTTGGATCAAATCACTCCTCTCCTCAAAATTTTCTGTTGCTATTTTTACTCTCAGAATCAAATCCATGTCCAGCAGCTGGCAAGGATTTCAAGGTCTTCCTCGAGGTGTCCCTCCACAAATTCCTGTTAAAGGTGCTAAATGTACAAATTGTACTGAGTGTACACGCTTGATCAGAGCTCTACCATTAAGCTCATTCCATTCCCTCAACCTGAGCTCCCATTCCCTGCGTTCTTTGCTTGTTGGACATCTTCTCTTCCTTCAGAGCCAGCAGAGTTCCCACTCCTCTGAAGTTGTGCCTGATATCCCTTGGTAGAGTCAGAGCCTCACTCCTTCAGCCACGTACCATCAGTATCACTCACACCTCTGTTTGGTGTGTTCGTCAGATTGCTTTTCTGTAGACTTAGCTGTTGTCCCCTCTCTCGCTCCCATTAGACTGTAAGCACATTGAAAGCCAGGGCTTTATTTTCATCATGTTTTCTAGAACTAGTGCCTAGCACAATTGCTAGTACATAGCAGGTGCTCAATAAGCTGCTGATGAAATGAAATTTAAAAGGCAGGAATGTGACAAGCGCCTTTATGTAAAGCACTAGGACTCAAAGAGAATAATAACATGGCCATACTGTCAAGGAGTTCATAAATCAATAATAGCAGCTACCATTGACTGAATCCTAACTATGGTACAGGCGTGCCGTTTAACACTCATGGCAACTCAGTGAAGTAGGTGTTCTGACTCCCCGTTTACAGAACGAGGTTAAATGGCTTGTCCAAGTTCATAAAATAAACAACAGAATTCAAGCTTAGATCCCTCCACCTTCCAAGCCTGTGCTCTTTTCACTATACCTTGTATCAGTTAGGATCTAGCCAGGAAAATAAACAGGTCTTTCAGAGGAAGGGACACTTTTTTACAGAGGATCAGTTACACAGATGAATGGAAGAGTGAAGAAACCAAATAGGGAATGGTGAAGCAGCTCAGAGATTTAGCAAAATTGGGAGGTTGCTCCCCTTGTTGCATGAGTGATATTGGGAGAAGATGTTACCAGAGCCCAGAAGCCTAGGCTGTCAGGCAGAGGAAGCTAGAACCACGGGGGGAACAGCCCAAGGGAGAGCTGGGGCCAGGAAGGGAGGGGCTGTCCACTGGGACCCTGCCAGATTCCACAGGAAGCAGGGAAAGAAAGAGTGAGAACTACCCTGGCTTCTCCCTTCCTCTGCTTCCAATCTTTGACAGTGCTTCGTATTGCTTTAACCTATCAGGAATCAAAGAACAAGAGAGACTGTGAGAGCAGAGCATGAGAAGCGTGGGAGTGGGTCTGAAACCAGGGCAAGCATGCTATCTCTCCACCTGAAATGAAAAGGACGTTGAAATGAAATAGTATTTAATTGGAGGCTAGGAAGAATGGTAACGATATTAAGCAAATTCAAATGAAGGGGAGGTTAATGGTGGCTGCAGTAGCAAGGGAGAGACTCCTCAGAAGGAGGAAGTTGTACTGATTCCTAAAGAAAGGAAGAATTCTTGTAGGCAAAGAAAAGAGAGAAGCCATTCCTGAAGAAGGAACCACTTAAGAACTTTCCTACAGGTAAAGAATACTATTCATTCTTTTAAAAAACTCTTTCTTTTCAGCAATAACTGTAATATATGTGTACACTGTAAAGAATAATGAAGGACTTCCCTGGTGGCACAGTGGTTAAGAACCCGCCTGCCAATGCAGGGGACACGGGTTCGATCCCTGGTCCAGGAAGATCCCACGTGCTGCGCGGCAACAAAGCCTGTGCGCCACAACTACTGAGGCTGTGCTCTAGAACCCATGAGGCACAACTACTGAAGCCCACGTACCTAGAGCCCGTGCTCTGCAACAAGAGAAGCCACCACAATGAGAAGCCCACGAACTGCAACGAAGAGTAGCCCCCGCTCGCCACAACTAGAGAAAGCCCGCGTGCAGCAACGAAGACCCAATGCAGCCAAAAATTAAAAAAAAAGAATAACAAAAACCAAACACATACACACTATCCAGGCTTAGGAAGTAATACACCATTATCCGCAATTTACTTAAAAAATTTTTTTATGGTTTAAAAATTACATACATATATATACATACACATACATACATCTGTGTTTGGTAACATTTACCATTATAGCCATTTTTAAGTGTACCTGTCATACAATTCAGTGGCATTAATTACACTCACAATGTTGTGCAACCATCACCACTATGGATTTCTGAACATTTTTCATCACCCCAAACAGAAACTCTGTAGCCATTAAGCAATGACTCTCCATCCCCTCTCTCCTTATGCCTTGCTAATTAATTTTTTTAACATCTTTATTGGAGTATAATTGCTTTACAATGGTGTGTTAGTTTCTGCTTTATAACAAAGTGAATCAGCTATACTTATACATATATCCCCATATCTCCTCCCTCTTGTGTCTCCCTCCCACCCTCCATATCCCACCCCTCTAAGTGGTCACAAAGCATCGAGCTGATCTCCGTGTGCTATGCGGCCGCTACCTACTAGCTTTCTAATCCACCCAAATGAAACTCAGGAACATGACTACTGAAGATTTAAATCTCCTTTCCACTGAAGTTGCATTTATTATTATGTTTTTCTTATTAGTCATCAATTTTATACACATCAACGTATACATCTCAAACCCAATCTCCCAATTCATCCCACCACCACCCCCACCCACTGCCGCTTTCCCCCCTTGGTGTCCATATGTTTGTTCCCTACATCTGTGTCTCAATTTCTGCCCTGAAAACCAGTTCATCTGTACCATTTTTCTACGTTTCACATATATGCGTTAATATACGATATTTGTTTTTCTCTTTCTGACTGACTTCACTCTGTATGACAGTCTCTAGATCCATCCACGTCTCAACAAATGACCCAATTTCGTTCCTTTTTATGGCTGAGTAATACTCCATTGTATATATGTACCACATCTTTTTATTCATTTGTCTGTCGATGGGCATTTAGGTTGCTTCCATGACCTGGCTATTGTAAATAGTGCTGCAATGAACATTGGGGTGCATGTGTCTTTTTGGATTGTGGTTTTCTCTGGGTATATGCCCAGTAGTGGGATTGCTGGGTCATATGGTAATTCTATTTTTAGTTTTTTAAGGAACCTCCATACTGTTCTCCATAGTGGCTGTATCAATTTACATTCTCACCAACAGTGCAAGAGGGTTCCCTTTTCTCCACACCCTCTCCAGCATTTGTTGTTTGTAGATTTTCTGATGCAGCCCATTCTAACAGGTGTGAGGTGATACCTCATTGTAGTTTTGATTTGCATTTCTCTAATAATTAGAGATGTTGAGCAGCTTTTCATGTGCTTCTTGGCCATCTGTATGTCTTCCTTGGAGAAATGTCTACTTAGGTCTTCTGCCCATTTTTGGATTGGGTTGGTTGTTTTTTTAATATCGAGCTGCATGAGCTGTTTATATATTTTGGAGATTAATCTTTTGATTCGTTTGCAAATATTTTCTCCCATTCTGAGGGTTGTCTTTTCGTCTTGTTTATGGTTTCCTTTGATGTGCAAAAGCTTTGAAGTTTCATTAGGTCCATTTTTGTCTATTTTTGTTTTTATTTCCATTACTCTAGGAGGTGGATCGAAAAAGATCTTGCTGTGATTTATGTCAAAGAGTATTCTGCCTATGTTTTCCTCTAAGAGTTTTATAGTGTCCAGTCTTACATTTAGGTCTCTAATCCATTTTGAGTTTATTTTTGTGTATGGTGTTAGGGAGTGTTCTAATTTCATTCTTTTACATGTAGCTGTCCAGTTTTCCCAGCACCACTTATTGAAGAGACTGTCTTTTCTCCATTGTATACCCTTGCCTCCTTTGTCATAGATTAGTTGACCATAGGTGCGTGGGTTTACCTCTGGGCTTTCTATCTTGTTCCATTGATCTATGTTTCTGTTTTTGTGCCAGTACCATATTGTCTTGATTACTGTAGCTTTGTAGTATAGTCTGAAGTCAGGGAGTCTGATTCCTCCAGCTCCGATTTCTCCCCTCAAGACTGCCTTGGCTATTCGGGGCCTTTTGTGTCTCCATACAAATTTTAAGATTTTTTGTTCTAGTTCTGTAAAAAATGCCATTGGTAATTTGATAGGGATTGCATTGAATCTGTAGATTGCTTTGGGTAGTATAGTCATTTTCACAATATTGATTCTTCTAATCCAGAAACATGGTACATCTCTCCATCTGTTGGTATCATCTTTAATTTCTTTCATCAGTGTCTTATAGTTTTCTGCATACAGGTCTTTTGTCTCCCTAGGTAGGTTTATTCCTAGGTATTTTTTCTTTTTGTTGCAATGGTAAATGGGAGTATTTCCTTAATTTCTCTTTCAGATATTTCATCACTAGTGTATAGGAATGCAAGAGATTTCTGAGCACTAATTTTGTATCCTGCAACTTTACCAGATTCATTGATTAGCTCTAGTAGGTTTCTGGTGGCATCTTTAGGATTTTCTATGTATAGTATCATGTCATCTGCAAACAGTGACAGTTTTACTTCTTCTTTTCCAATTTGTATTCCTTTTATTTCTTTTTCTTCTCTGATTGCCGCGGCTAGGACTTCCAGAACTATGTTGAATAACAGCGGTGAGAGTGGACATCCTTGTCTTGTTCCTGATCTTAGAGGAAATGCTTTCAGTTTTTCACCATTGAGAATGATGTTTGCCGTGGGTTTGTCATATATGGCCTTATTATGCTGAGGTAGGTTCCCTCTATGCCCACTTTCTGGAGAGTTTTTATCATAAATGGTGTTGAATTTTGTCAAAAGCTTTTTCTGCATCTATTGAGATGATCATATGGTTTTTATTCTTCAATTTGTTAATATGGTGTATCACATTGACTGATTTGCATATATTGAAGAATCCTTGCATCCCTGGGATAAATCCCACTTGATCGTGGTGTATGATCCTTTTAATGTGTTGTTGGATTCTGTTTGCTAGTATTTTGTTGAGGAGTTTTGATCTATATTCATCAGTGATATTGGTCTGTAATTTTCTTCCTTTTGTAGTATCTTGTCTGGTTTTGGTATCAGGGTGATGGTGGCCTCATAGAATGAGTTTGGGGTGTTCCTTCCTCTGCAATTTTTTGGAAGAGTTGTTAGAAGGATGGGTGTTAGGGCTCTCTCTAAATGTTGCTAGAATTCACCTGTGAAGCATCTGGTCCTGGACTTTTGTTTGTTGGAAGATTTTTAATCACAGTTTCAATTTCATTACTTGTGATTGGTCTGTTCATATTTTCTATTTCTTCCTGGTTCAGTCTTGGAAGGTTATACTTTCTAAGAATTTGTCCATTTTCTCCAGGTTGTCCATTTATTGGTATAGAGTTGCTTGTAGTAGTCTCTTAGGATGCTTTGTATTTCTGCGGTGTCTGTTGTAACTTCTCCTTTTTCATTTCTAATTTTATTGATTTGAGTCCTCTCCCTCTTTTCTTGATGAGTCTGGCTAATGGTTATCAATTTTGTTTATCTTCTCAAAGAACCAGCTTTTAGTTTTATTGATCTTTGCTATTGTTTCTTTGTTTCTATTTCATTTCTTTCTGCTCTGATCTTATGATTTCTTTCCTTCTGCCAACTTGGGTTTTGTTTGTTCTTCTTTCTCTAGTGCCTTTAGGTGTAAGGTTAGATTATTTATTTGAGATTTTCTTGTTTCTTGAGTAGGCTTGTATAGCTCTAAACTTCCCTCTTAGAACTGCTTTTGCTACATCCCATAGGTTTGGATCATCCGTGTTTTCATTGTCATTTGTCTCTAGGTATTTTTTGATTTCCTCTTTGATTTCTTCAGTGATTCTCTTGGTTATTTAGTACGTAGTGGTTAGCCTCCATGTGTATGTGTTTTTTACGTTTTTTCCCCTGTAATTCATTTCTAATCTCATAGCGTTGTGGTCAGAAAGATGCTTGATATGATTTCAATTTCTTAACTTTACTGAGGCTTGATTTGTGACCCAAGATGTGATCTATCTTGGAGAATGTTCCGTGCGTACTTGAGAAGAAAGTGTAATCTGCTGTTTCTGGATGGAATGTCTTATAAATATCAATTAAATCTATCTGGTCGATTGTGTCTTTTAAAGCTTCTGTTTCCTTATTTATTTTCATTTTGGATGATCTGTCCATTGGTGTAAGTGAGGTGTTAAAGTCCCCCACTATTACTGTGTTACTGTCAATTTCCTCTTTATAGCTATTAGCCGTTGCCTTATGTATTGAGGTGCTCCTATGTTGGGTGCATATATATTTATAATTGTTATATCTTCTTCTTGGATGATCCCTTGATCATTATGTAGTGTCCTTCCTTGTCTCTTGTAACATTCTTTATTTTAAAGTCTATTTTATCTGATATGAGTATTGCTACTCCAGCTTTCTTTTGATTTCCATTTGCATGGAATATCTTTTTCCATCCCCCCACTTTCAGTCTGTATGTGTCCCTAGGTCTGAAGTGGGCCTCTTGTAGACAGCATATATATGAGTCTTGTTTTGTATCCAATCAGCAAGCCTGTGCCTTTGGTTGGAGCATTTAATCCATTCACATTTAAGGTAATTATCGATCTGTATGTTCCTATGACCATTTTCTTAATTGTTGGGGTTTGGTTTGTGGGGTCCTTTCTTCTTGTGTTTCCCACTTAGAGAAGTTCCTTTAGCATTTGTTGTAGAGCTGGTTTGGTGGTGCTGAATTCTCTTAGCTTTTGCTTGTCTGTAAAGCTTTTCATTTCTCCATCGAATCTGAATGAGATCCTTGCCAGGTAGAGTAATCTTGTTGTAGGTTCTTCCTTTCATCAATTAAGTATATCATGCCCACTCCCTTCTGGCTTATAGCGTTCCTGCTGAGAAATCAGCTGTTAACCTTATGGGAGTTCCCTTGTATGTTATTTGTCGTTTTTCCCTTGCTGCTTTCAATAATTTTCTTTGTCTTTAATTTTTGCCAATTTGATTGCTATGTGTCTTGGCATGTTTCTCCTTGGGTTTATCCTGTATGGGACTTGCTGCATTTCCTGGACTTGGGTGGCTATTTCCTTTCCCATGCTAGGGAAGTTTTTGACTATAATCTCTTCAAATATTTTCTCTGGTCCTTTCTCTCTCTCTTCTCCTTCTGGGACCCCTATAATGCAAATGTTGTTGCGTTTAATGTTGTCCCAGAGGTCTCTTAGGCTGTCTTCCTTTCTTTTCATTCTTTTTTCTTTATTCTGTTCTGTAGCACTGAATTCCACCATTCTGTCTTCCAGGTCACTTATCCGTTCTTCTGCCTCAGTTATTCTGCTATTGATTCCTTCTAGTGTAGTTTCATTTCAGTTATTAAATTGTTCTTCTCTGTTGTTTGTTCTTTAATTCTTCTAGGTCTTTGTTAAACATTTCTTGCATCTTCGCGATCTTTGCCTCCATTGTTTTCTGAGGGTCCTGGATCATCTTCACTATCATTATTCTGAATTCTTTTCTGGAAGGTTGCCTATCTCCACTTCATTGAGTTGTTTTTCTGGGTTTTATCTTGTTCCTTCATCTGGTACATAGCCCTCTGCTTTTCATCTTGTCTATCTTTCTGTGAATGTGGTTTTTGTTCCACAGGCTGCAAGATTGTAGTTTTTTTGCTTCTGCTGTCTGTCCTCTCCCTGCTAATTAATTTACTTTAAAATATATTTAGGGAGTTCCCTGGTTGCCTAGTGGTTAGGATTATGGGCTTTCAGTGCCGTGGCCCGGGTTCAATCCCTGGTCAGGGAACTGAGATTCCGCAAGCCATGCAGCCAAAAAAATAATAATATTAATAAAATAAAATATATTTTAAAATAAGATGGATTAATGGTTAGTTAGATGAATGTTAATAGATGGATAAACATGTGGTAATGAAATGTTAAGAGATGGATAGTCTAGTATAAATAAAATGCTAATGCTAAGATCTAGGTGGTGGATATATAGGTGTCCTGTAATTTTTTTCAACTTTCTTGTATGTTTGAAATTTTTTCTTATTGAAATTTAGGGGGTGGGGGGAGGGGAGGGGAAGGGAGTTTCATACCTGGCCCTCAGTCCCAGAGATTCTCATTTAATTGCTTGTGTTTGGGCCTGGACATCAGAAGTTTTCAATTCTCTCTGGATGATTCCAATGTGTGACCAGGGTTGAGGACCACTGCATTAAAAGCATGCTATGAGATCCCAGAGCCAGGGTGAGCAGAAATGAGCACGGGGTAAGCAGGAGAGGTGGAAAGAGAGTGGAAATTTCTAGGTGCATATCAGAGGTGGGGCCTCCAGACTGGGCCCTTAAGTGCTTTCTGTGGCTGGACAGGCAGATGGGCCAGCTCCATGTAAAGGAGGAGAAGCAGCTGTTCAGTGGGCCATTGAGAACATGGGATCGGTCAGCGTTCTCCTAAGTTCTTAATACAGGACTGAGCAGTTTATACTGATGTGTTTAATTTTGCATGATTCATCCTTTGCAACGTTTCCTATAGCTTTAACTAAGAGTGTCCATTCCTTCAGAATGATACTTTTAGTATGTTAGCTCCCTTTAACCCTTGGGAAGTATAAGATCCATTTTCAACACGTATATATATATATACATTTTCATGTTTTATTAACTCATCTTTAAACCATTTTTATGGAGATGAAGAGATGAGTCTGTTGAAGCAGAAAGAAAATGTTATAACCTGGGTGTCCTTGGGCTCATGGGTCAGCAGGGGGAGAACAAGAGAAAGCTAGTCCTGGGTAATACAGGGGCCAGTGATCAAGCCTAGCTGTCAGGCTTGGAAATTTGACAACTCCAAAGAAGCTTCTATAACCCAATTAACCAGTAAAAATGGTAACTGACGCTCCCCAGAAAACTGATATCTGCACTGCCCGATTACAATATGCCCTCTGCAGTAGTACAAATATTTTCTGTAATGCTTCTTCCACTCCCAGCTATTTTAAGTCTTACTCTGGGGTTATGGTGGTGTGTAAGGTTGTTTGCCTCTATGGTAAATGATCCCAGTCCATTTAACCCTGTGAAAGGAGTCAGGAACACTAATATCTGATCCCTTGTCATGGGACCCTAGCCTGGCTCAGTACAAGTGTCATCTGGAGACAGAACAGGGCCCAAGGGCAGAGGCAGAATGGCAAATGAGGAAGAAGACCAAAGGTCAGTCACAGAGCAGCTGTATCACAGGTGAGATCTAAGGGGAAACTGCTGGACTAAAAGCAGGAAGCAAACAGAAGTTCAGGAGCCAGAGGAATGCAAGAACGCATCAGGAAGGGGTATGCAAGACAGGAAGAGAATCAGAGCTTTGGCTATGAATGAGCCTCATTCTTTTTGGGAGCTCGCCCTGTGGTGCTTGGGTGAGCAGGAAGGAGTTAGGAAATGCAGAGTGGGACAAATCTTTAAAAAAAAAAAAAACCCAAACCATATTATCACACAGCCTATTAGCTGAAGTTCATTTTGATGACCCTGAGCCATCCAGAAGAGGTTAAATGTGGTATCTCCCATTTAAAAAGTCAGGGAAGTGTATAAAACATTTTAGAAAACTCTGAAAATAATATGGTTAAAAAAAAAAAAAAGAGGTCCTTTTACCGTTGAAGGGTAACCTTCAGCTGCCAGGAAAATTCACATATGTGTAATCCCACATTGCCCCCATAAATCTAGGTAGCTACGGCAGTAATTCAGAAAAGTGGAAGCATAGCTTTTTAACTTCATTTCTCCCAGCTAGTGACAGCTGTTTTCCTTTCTTCCTCATTTTGGAGTTGTAAAGTATATTAATATTCTTATATAACTTTGATCCAATTTAGAAATTTTGAAAACTTTCAAGGAAGGACTACAATGGGCTGGCATAACTCATGTGCTTATTTGCTATGTCCAAGGGCCTGTGACACTGTAATTGGCCCCGCTGTGTTCTATCACTGAGGGGTAGGAGAGAAGAGGGGTTGGGGGGTAGGAGGACAGAGCCCTGAGGCCATATGGAGTAGGAAAGGAGAGCCCCAAAGGAAAGAGGCTGCTGCTTCCAGAAGTGGAAGTGGGGAAAGAATGTGGCAGTTATCTACCACGATCTATCAAGCTCCCACAGGTAATGAGTGAAATAGCAGGGACGCTGAAACCATGTTTTTTTCCCTCCTATTGATGTGTCTCCTTTGCTGGGGAAAACATTTACAATTGCTGCCAAACTCCCAGTGTTCCACTCTGTCTGCCCTCTCTCTTACCCTGCTTTTACCCCCAGCCTGGAGTCCGCTTGGGTGGAAATGCGGCATATAATGGGCCCAGAGTTAATCATCTGCAGGTTTCACCTGATAAGTCACAGCATGTTTGCTACGCTCCTTCCAAGAGTCAACAGCAGCTGTGAGGATGTACCGAGGGTGGCCTATGGCATTCAGAGCTCTGGCCCAGATGGGAGGCAGTGTGCTGGGAGCCTATCTGAACACCACCATCTGGAGTGCCTCTGTTGCCCTGAAGGCACTTGTCTGCGTCTCCAATGGACACAGCTTAGAGATGCCAAAAAACGAGCCAAGTTCGCTGGATGGACAAATGGCCTGACGTCAGTGGAATTTGCTCATAATTTGGGCCTCATGTGTGATGTACTGTCTGAACTCAAGGAGCTATCAAAACAGTCAGGGAGGAAGAGGAGAAGGAAAAAGACAAAGTGGAGGTAAAGGAGGAGGAGGAAGAGAAGTAGGAAGTGCGAGAACAGGTAGATGAGAAAGAGAAGGAAGAGGAAATTAGGAAATGGCCAGGAGCTGTGGGAGGACAGGTTCAGCTTTTGACTCCTGGGGCCAACGGTCCTTGTTAGTTTGTTGAAGGCATCAGTGCCAAACGAAACATGGCCTTTTAAAGCACTGAATTACGTGAGTGCAGAGCTGTTAAAATCAGTGTAGCAAAAATCCAGCTGGGTTTGGCCAGTGCCACAAAGTACAAAATGATGATCACTTGCTCTGCCAAGACCCAAGGTTCCCCAGACGTGGTGGCCTGAGCAGAATTATTTGAATATATGTTCATTCTTTAAAACAAGGAATTTGCTATTAAGAAATAGACATCTGTTGTTTTTTTTCTTGCTCTGGGTCCCGAGGTGGATTTATTGGGAAGCTTCAGAGCCTTTGACTTGCATGGGTCCCTGTAAGGGCTGGGAGACTCTAGGAGTTAGAGATTGCTCTAGATGGGGAGAGGAAACCACGTTACAATCAAGAGGCATTTAAACATAAGCATTTCTGGTAAATTGCCTAAAGAGACCTCAGCAGAAAAGAACTGAATCTCCAATATTTCAGTAACTTGTTGCGACTTATTTTCTCATTCTAAACAAATTCACTTTCATACTTATTTTCAAATTTGTAATTTTGTATTATTTTTATTAAGGAGAGGCTGAAAATTATGAAGCTTCAGGCTCCACAAAACCTGAATCTGTCCCTGTCTGCCTCCATGGCTTTTCTTCTGGTCACCACACCTTAATTTGCCTTTGTGGAAAAGCCCTACTATTCACTCAGTGGTAGGCACGGGATCCAGGCCTAGACAAAAAGAGAGGAAGTGACTGGTTTAGGAAAAAGCATGTGATCCAATTTGGGTCAGTGAGAATTGGGGCCAGACTTTTTGCTGGATTTCTCTACCATGGTTGTTAAGTTGTGGGAATGAAAGTTTGACATTACTGTTTTGCTTCTACAAAAGGAAACTGCCTGAGAATAAAATTAGCATAGATGAAAGCAGAGCTGAAAGATTAAAAAGAAGCCAAGTCCTCATGTCACTTTTTGCCCCGGAAACCAGCTCTATTGAAGCTGGTATACATAACCCTGGGCTTTTCAGATAGACAAGTCAATTAAGCCCTCTTTTTTGCTTAAGCTAGTTTGAGTTGGGTTTCTGTCATTTGTAACTGGAAGAGTCTTGACTAATACAAAAATCTACTATTATTTCAGTTCAGAAAATGGTTCGTTGGTGTATTTGAGTCTTTCCCCCAGCTTTATTGCAATATAATTGACATATAACATTGTATAACAACTTGATTTGATACAAGTATCTACTGCAAAATGATTACCACAGTAAGGTTAGTTAACATATCTACCACTTCACAAAATTACATTTTTTTTGTACTTGCCTCTTAATAGTTATAAATAGATAATGCTTATTGATCACTCTCATTAAGGGCTTGCATAATCCATTGTATCTTACAAGCAACCTTATGGTGTATGCACTATTATTATCATACCCATTTTACTAAAGAGGAAATCGAGGCACAGAGAAGTTAAGTAACTTGTCCAATTGGTCCACTATCACCAAAACAAGTGTCTCAGACTTGAAGCCATGTTGACCAGTCCTTCCATTTTTTCAGCAAATATTTATTGAGCACCTATTAGGCACTGGGGATTTAGGGATGAATACGACATGGTTCTTTCTAAAAGCTCTCAAAGTATTGGAGGGAGGTTGGATGGGAGACAAGGTCAACAGTTCCCATGAATGGAGTGACTTGGAATCACAGTACAGGGAGGTGCCAACTCATGGAAGGGAGCAGGGAGGCTTGATAATGAAGGACTGCAGATAAGGTGGCAAGGAAAACTGGTCTTGAGGTGCCAGCAGGAATTACCAGGCAGAGAAGAGAGAAGAGGATTCCAAGCAGATGGAACAGCATGTTCAAGGCTAGAAACGCAATAAAGGACATGACTTGTTTGGGAAATAGCAAGAATGTTGGTGTGGCAGGAGAAGACAGTTTTTGAGAGAGAGTGGTGAGGTGAATCTTAAAAAGTAGATAGAGGACAACTCACAAAGTCCTATGTTCTGTGAGAAGGAACCTGGAGTTTACCCAGTATTCTTAGGGAGCCACTGAAAGATCTCAAGGAGAGAGTGACATGACTACATTTGTATTTCAGACAGATCACATAGACAACAGTGTCACTCCCTTGTAGTAGTCAGGCCCTTCTTTCCAGCCTTGCTCTTTGAGTTTGAGGTTCTTCAGATCGATCTAACTTTTTCCTCCATGATCACTACTGTTGTCATATTTTTCTCTCTCTTTCATCAATGAGCAATCAACATAACCTGAGGATTCCTTCACCTATCAGCCAGGGTTACAGCATTCCCTCAGAGAAGTAATTCTCAACCATGTGTGGTAGAAGTATATCACTTTCACTTGATGGGTATTTTCATAACACATATGTCTTTGTGAAACACTCCCCACTTGCCCTGAAATTCTGATAGACCTAAGATTTGGGAAGACGCGTAGGGGTGGTTGGAAAGACTTGCATCTTGGAAAAGTTTATTCTTTTAAAGAATGTGGATCTGGACATGCAAATAAGTGTCTAATAAATGTCTCTCTCAATTCTGTGGTTGTTATTAAAACACTACAAAATCTGCATGGATATATTAATAATGATACCCTTGGTAGATGGTTGAATGGTGGCTCCCCAAAAGTTATGTCCTTGTCCTTACATCTGGCCCCTGTGAATGTTACCTGATTTGAAAATAGAGCCTTTGCAGCTGTAATTAAGTTAAGGATATTCAGATAACATCAGCCTGTATTATCTAAGTGGGCCGTAAGTCCAATGATGAATGTCCTAATAAGAGACAGAAGAGAAGAAGCAGGGACAAAGAATAAGGCAGAGATTGAAGTTATGCAGCCACAAGACGAATGTCTAGAGCCACCGTAGTTGGAAGAGGCAAGGAAGTATTCTCCCCTAGAGCCTTCAGAAGGAGTGTGGCCCTGCCGACACCTTGATTTCAGACTTCTGGCCTCCAGAATGATGAGAAAATAAACAAGCTGGTGGTTGTTTTAGACAACCAGGTTTGTGGTAATTTGTTGTGGCATCCTTAGAAAACATGGGTACCTTCTTTCTAATAGGTTATGCTTAACAGTCACTTTTCAAAGAGAAGACAACTTTCAAAAGTGTTATGTATGCTATAATGCAAATGAATCTGGGCAAGTTAACAATCTCTCTGAGCCAATTTTCTCACCTAAAAACATGGAAATAATTCCATCATCACAAAGTGTTTTAGACAATTAAATGAGATAAATGATGCCCAGCAGACAACTAGCAAGAAAGGCAGGTGCTCAAAGATGTATCCATTTGAGAACAGGACACAACGCTTACTACACAGACACCCTGGTGAAACAAGGCCTCTCAGGAGAGAGCTGGGATAGTTCACATGCAGAGTCCTGGCCTATGTCAGAATTGCTTTTGCATATAACCACTTACACCCATCTGGTGTCAGATCTTGCTCTCACCAACTAACCACTGCCCTCTCCCTCAACCTTCTCTACTTCCTGTTTACGTAGATTGCTGCTTCCTGGCCAAGGGAATTGAACAGTTTCAGCCAGACTGCTTTTCCCCTGGACCTATGCCAAGACTACCTTCTCTGCTTTCCTTCTTTCATTCTGCTTTCTTCTTGTTTTAGAAGCTGTCACATTAATGAGGACAAATTTCTTGCTGCTCTGAGCAATCCACAGCTAAGCAGTTGCTCCTCTTCCTGGCTGTTGGATTGAATCAGATGGACATGAGAAAAAAAAATAGCAAAAATTACGTACGCATCAAGAAATCGGTCCAGCCCTGCTTGCCTCAGCCCCTCCAAGCTATTGATACTGAGGCTTCTTTCACTCAACTGTGCTGGTCACAATGCCTCCACTCTCAGGCCCAGCCCTCACCTGTTTGTGTGAAGCAGTCCTGACCAAGGCCGGCAGGATTGCAGTGAGTCGAACTAGACCAGAACATCAGGTTGGAAGGCTGCTGAGATGACCTAATTTGTGATTCTCATGTGAAATAAATGTCCAAATCATCTGAGAGGCTCTTTCAAAACAGAAAACAAACAAGCAAACATTTGGAACTGGAGGATAGGCATGGATATTTTTGGGAAAAAAAAAAACCAGATGATAATGATTTTGCCCACAAGTCCAGGTTTATTATTCTTAACACAGGAGATGAGAATGTGGACTCTCGAGCCTGACTGGATTCAAATTCTAGCTTTGCCACCAATGAGCTGTGTGACATTGCACATGTTTCTTAACTTCTCTGTGCCTCAATTTCCTCATCTGTAAAATAGTAGTAATAATACCTACCTTCATCATAGAAATGTTGTGAGGAGTAAATGAGTTGACATGTGAAAAGCACTCAGACTATATAAGTGTTTGCTAGTATTACCGTTACTTCTGTGTTGTTTTTATTGACCGGCTTGAGGAAGAGGAAGTCGATCAGAGGATGAGATGCCTGAGTTAGTGATCTGAAGATGATACAGGCAGAGGGGATGGTAGAGTTCAGTGTATGACAGTGGAAATGGGTAGTGGAGGCTGAATAGAAGACTATCATTGTAAGGAGAAAGTTTGGAGCAGTAGTTAAGCATATGCTGTCTGGAACTAGAGTGCCTGAGTTTAGATCCTGCATTCTCTACTCAGTAGCAGCACAACCACAAGCAGACCTAATTGTTTCCTCATCTGTAAAATGGAGATGATAATAACAGTGACCTATCTTACATGGCTGTCATGGAATCAAATGAGTTAATACATGACATGCTGATTTCTCAGGCTAGTGACTGGCACATAGCAAGTGTTCTCTTATCCTTAACATTTTAATTGGAAATGAGAAGGTCAAAGAACTGAGGGGCCAACTGTTACTCGGAAATTGGCATTATCCGAGATGATGGCAAAGTTTGAGGTAAACAGGAACACTGTGAGCCAGTTCACATGAATGAGTGTTCAATAAATGAGTGAGATGACCAGGAGGCTAGTAATAAAGAAGTAAGGAGGAGGAGAGTGATCACAGCCAAATGGCACTAGCCTCCAAGTGGCTGAGTCTTTCACAAGAGTATGAAAGCACTTACAGGGAGCAAAGAGGACCCCAACATCATATTCTGGCCCTGAAATGAGCAAATAAATTAAGGCCAAGAGCTAAGGGGAACAGTCAGAGAAGGGGCTGAGGCTATAGGAGAGTTTCCTGCCTAGGGAGTGACAGTCCAGATGGAGTGGGAGGAGTCTGGAAGATGGAGAAAAGATGGGGGTAGAGCCACATTGCTAAACGTCACAGTAGGTGCTATGGACAATAAATGGTCTAGACTAGCGCTATTCACTAGAACGTTAGGCAGTAATGGAAATGTTCTGTATCTGCACTGTCCGATATGGTAGGCACATGTGGCTATTGAGCCCTTGAAATGAGGCCAGTGTAATCAGTGTTATTAAACAATCACTGAGGAACTTTGTTAAGATGCAGAATCCCAGACCCTACCTTCATCTACTGAATTAGAATCTCTGCAGTTTGGACCAGGACTATCTCCCAGAGATCCCCAGGTGACCGATTTAGGCCAGGTATACAGCCAGGTTTAGGCCATGCTGCATGATCTAAGGAGGCTGGAGAAAGTAGGTATCCATGTGGGTTAAATATAGGAAAGGCTATCATATAGGGTCTGTTTGGGAAGTTTTAAACTTATGTTATTCTGAGTGACTCTGATAGTTTTTATTTTGAAAGTGTTTGGCTTGGTTGATCGAAGAAAATTTAAAACTTAAAGAATATAAGAGTAGAGAAAATCGTATTATGTTAAAGGTTAATACTAGTGTTCTTATTAGGGGAGAATTAACTGCTTGAGAAGAAATATTTTGATAACTGCTAGAATCCAAAAGTGAGCGAGGGACTTCCTTGGTGGTCCAGTGGCTAAGGCTCTGTGCTCCCAATGCAGGGGCCCTGGGTCTGATCCCTGGCTAGGGAACTAAATCCCACAACTAAGAGTTCCTAATCCTGCAACTAAGAGTTTGCATGCCGCAACTAAAGATTCTGCACGCGGCAATGAAGATCCCGTTGTGCCGCAACTAAGACCCAGCGCAGCCAAATAAATAATAAAATAAATAGTAAAAAAAAAAAAAAAAAAAAGGGAGAGTGAAAATCCTTTCTGTGTAAAAGGGAAGATGAATCTGAGATTTGGATGGGCCTCTGGGATGGAAAAAGGGAAGAGAAAGGAGACGGGAAAGAAGTTCTGCAAGACGGTGGTGGGCTGAGCACGTACAATGTAACAGCACCCACCACCCCACCAGAAAAAGTCAAATACAGTTCACCAAATTACAAATATTCATTGAGCAAGTTATTTAACCTCTCTGTGCCTCAATTTCCTCCTTTGTAAAACAGTGGTAATGTTACTTACCACTTTGTAAGACCTGCAGGATTTTTGGTTGGGGGTAACTGGTGAAAGAGCTGCGTTTTCTAGCTCTTGGGAAAACTTGGGTTGTCCTGGTGTAAATTAGAGCCAGTATGATTGAATACAGATGCCTGGAGGCAGAAAGAGTCAGGAGAGCATCAACTGCTGAAAATGCCCAAAACTCTGAGGAAAGTTTTGTGTTACTCCACATCGTGGAATCAAGTAGTTGAGGCAGTTTCATTGGGCTCTCACTGGTCAGGGAGACCTCAGCTTTCATCTGGGTTACAGCAAGAAAGAAAGCAAAACAGAAAATGGCCTGTGGGTCTTGCTACTTGAATTCACTGACCCTTAAACTGGCTGCATGAGCCGCTGTCCACTCACAGGCCTCTCTGCTAGCCTATCTGGTCTCTTGGGGCTGGTCTGCTTATGTCCTGTCCTCTCATCCCCAGAGTGGCCTGGTCAGCTCTGGTCTCAGCTCTTATCCCTCCCAAGTGGTGTCACAGGGATGTGTGTGGATGATAAGTGCTCTAGTCCTAGAGTCTAAGGGTTTAGGGAAGGGAGTCAGCAGTGGGGCCCTGGGTGATTGGGTATCTGATTTGCCCTTGAGGGAGGCCAGATTAGGACAGGCAGGGCCTTAGGCAAAAGTGGGGTGCAGGAGGGAGGAATAGCTTTGGGGAGCAGGAGTACAGGGTTGCCTAGAGCAGTTGGAATATAATTGAGACAGAAGGAAAAAGCAAATGTATTCCAGGAATATATGTCAGCAATTAAACCTTAGAAGCTAAATCCACATTAAGTCTAAGAAAAAAGGAATGGTCAAAAATGGAAGAAGGGGCCCAATTGCAGAAGCAACTAAATACAGGAACATAGCAGAAGACAGGGTGAAGGGAGGAATGGCCAAAAGGTACTGGATTTCTAGCCACAGTGCTAGGTTACACGTAGCTAAGTTATCCTCTCCTCAGTGAGAGGTAGAGGTTGCCCTGCACATGGAAACATACGTTTTTTATGTGTGTGTAGTAAGATGTACATAAGATTTACTATTTTTTAGTGTATAGTTCAGTGGCGTTAAATTCATTCACATTGTAGTGCAACATCACCACTCTCCATCCCCAGAGCTTTTTCATCATCTCAATCTGAAACTCCAAACCCATTAAACAATTCCCCATTTCCCCCTCCCACCTGCCCCTCATAGCCACTGTTCTACTTTCTGTTTCTACAAATTTGACTAATCTAGGTACCTCAAATAAGTGGAATGATGAAATATTTTTCCTTTTATGCCTGGTTAATGAAACATACTTTTTTAATATCCCCTCAAAGTTCCTAAGGAAGATGTCAGATGTGCCCCAGGTCATGTCTCGACTAGCTCTGCAAGTAAACCAAAGACTTGCTGCTTATCCATCACTGGTTCTGATTCTTCCCTTGAGGGAGATGAATGCAGTCAAGAGGAAGGGGTGCACCTTCTCCCTTTCCATTATTTTTGCTGCCAATTTGCCTCCTCTGTTCCCCAGCCTTTTCTTTTTTTTAAACATTTTTATTGGAGTATAATTGCTTTACAATGGTGTGTTAGTTTCTGCTTTATAATGAAGTGAATCATATACATATATATACATATACATATACATATATACATATATCTGTTCCCCAGCCTTGATCACCACTACGATGTTAGCTCTACTTGATCACACCACAGCCCTCTTTAACCCCAAAATGGAATGAAATTGCTGCTCTAAAGAGTGAAACCGGGACTTCCCCGGTGGCACAGTGGTTAAGAATCCTCCTGCCAATGCAGGGGACACAGGTTCGATCCCTGGTCCAGGAAGATCCCACATGCCGCGGAGCAACTAAACCCGTGAGCCACAACTACTGAGCCCGCGTGCCACAACTACTGAAGCCCACACACCTAGAGCCTGTGCTCTGCAACAAGAGAAGCCACTGCAATGAGAAGCCTGCGCACCTCAATGAAGAGCAGCCCCTGCTCGCCACAACTAGAGGAAGCCCGCACGCAGCAACGAAGACCCAACGCAGCCAAAAGTAAATTAATTAATTAATTAAAAATATATATATTTAAAAAAAAAAGAGTGGAACCTTTTTCAACAAACCTTAGGTAGTCTGGCATCTGAACAAGTCTGTTTGGATTCATTCAGATGGCCATGAACCTCTTTTAATTAACTAACGTTTGGACTGGGACTCATTCTGTGATACTGCTTACCTCAGCCTCCCTCACCTATCTGGTCTGTGCCCATGGTGAGATGGATATGCCCTTCTACTGCTCACCATCACCCCACTCTCACCCACATAGTCCTCTGCTTTTCCAGCACTAGGCTTCTGCCCTCCCCCTGGGATTAGGGCCTATTTCATCATTCCCTCTCTATTCAAAGGTATCATCCATCTGTCTAGGGTCCCAATCATTAGTTCCCATGGTGCTTTTTACCATTTCTCTTAGAAGGCCTAAGAGTCTTCATGCAAATCGACCCCTGGTGGTGGCTGTGATCTCCCAGAACTCTCAAGGTGACATGCAGTTGAGCCTCACCATGACCCGTGTGACTCATGAACTTTATTTTTGAAAGAGATGAAGGAGGGGCAAGTTGAAGACTATAGTTCCATGACCAGACACTGTCAGGGGGCTTTGCTGAAAGGCTCTTGCCTATCATAGAGGGTCAAGAGTCTCTCATCCTCAGGGTCTGAAAGTGAACACTGAAAAGGAGGAAAACACATTTTGCTTTGGCAAAAATCAGGATTTAGATCCTGACTCCTTCATCTACTAGGTGGGTGACCTTGGGAAATGATTTAACCTGGCTAGCCCAGTTTTCTTATTTGCAAAACTGGAATAATATAGTACATAGCATATAGGGTACATTGGTTTGGATTCGTAGTGGCTGTAAGAAACAGAAATACAACATAAGCGGTTTCAACAATATTTAAAAAATTTTTCTCTCACCTCAAAGTCCTGAAGTAGAAAATCCAGAGCTGTTCCATAATGTCCTCAGGGACCCAGGGTCATCTCACTGCTCTCCATTCCTTCTGTGTGGCCCTCACCCTCATGGCCCAAGATGGTGACTAGACTGCATCTGTGTTCCAGGTAGCAGGATGGACAAAGGGATGAAGAAGGGGTAAAGGGCATGTACCAATTTTGAGGAAAATTGCCAGAAGCTGCCATACAACACTTTTGCTTACATCCCATTGACACAATCACACCTGGCTGCAAGAGAGACTGGGAAATTCCAGGCAGCCTTGTGCACAGCTGAAAATTGGGAATCCTGCTACTGTGAAAGGGATAAGGAATAATGGGGGGACATTTTGAGGCTCTGTTACATAAGTTACTTATTGTAAAGATTAAGGTACTCCATCAATAAATGTTGGCTATTTTTAATATTCTCCCTTGAGGGATTACTAAGGAGTAACTCAGGGAAGCAGAAATAAGAGTGTCCCCCAAATGAAGAGAAGATGTGGCTTTCATTTTATCCTTCGTTAAGATAATGACTCACCCAGACATTGTAGCCTATGAGGTGTTGACTTAAAATTTTCGAAGTTATTATCTCCTTTCCTTTCTAGGGCTCGGCTCACTTTGAAAGTATCTTATTGACTCACTCTGAGCCAATCAGTGTCCTGTCTAGGCAGAATCTCAGAAGGGAGCATACCAGCAACCTAACCAGATACAGTCCCTGAAAGGCAGGACTTTCATAAGATCTGTGTACCTCCTCATACCCACATCACCGCTGTGAGTGTTTCCTTTTCTGTAGAAACTTCCACTGTCTAGTGCCCAATTAGCACCATCTCCAACATGAATCTGACTTCCCCTCTGCCAGCAGCTTACATTCTGTCTGTGGTGCAGATAAGTTCCTGAAGATTCTTGCTTCTTCTCTGTCGTAATATTCTTGCATCACTCACTAACTGAGATGGTCTCCTTCATTCTAGAGAACACCATCCCTCCCAAAGCCCATGATCACATTGAGTGGATAACCAAGGCACTAGAAGAATTGATCAATTAACTAAGCACAACTAGAACAGACTTCCAGAACTGCAAGGACATGGAGGTCAGATTCCAGTCTAGTAGCCTTCAAGAGCAGAACCACTTCCCATTTTTTCCTATTGAAATATTACATTGTATCTCAATGTATAAAACCGATAACAGCAGAGTTAATCTGATTGAATGTGGGGAGAGCCCGAAGTCCAGCCTGCCCATCTTGCCTCTTACCAAGCACCTTCGCTCCTACATGAGAAATCCCTGGGTGTCTCTAAGGAACTCCAGGGCTCACTCCACTAACCTCAGTTTGAACATCCTTATTCTGGTCATTCTCTTGCTTTAAGAGCTGGTCGTGCGAAGGGGAAAGAAAAAAGTTTTAGAATCAGACAGTCCAAGTGTCACATGTTGAGATCTTACCAGCTGTGTGACTCTTGGGCCTCAATTTTCCCATTTGTAAAATGGAGATGATGAATACTGCTTTCCTGCATTGTAATAAGACTTAAAGTGAGTTTATGAATATAAAGTTCCCAGCACAGAGTAGGTTCTCAATAAATGCTAGCTCCCTTTCTTCTTTTCCTTCCCCTTAAGGTAAGATGACATCTAGCACATCTTTAACAGATGTTTAACATCTTTTGCCCACCACACTGACCACTGTGTGTGTAGATGAGTGTGCCTTTATGCATGCGTCTAAAAAAGTACAGGCCACTGCTGGGTAGTTTTAGGTCCTGGCAGCTAATGATTATTGTAGTTTGTGAAAACTGTCCTCAGGCATTAACAGAGCTAATGAAAGTACTATCAGATAAGGCCATGACATAGATTGAATGGATTGGCTTCTTACTTTTTTTGTTTTTTTTTTTTTTTTGTGGTGTCACGCAGCATGCAGGATCTTAGTTCCCCAACAAGGGATTGAACCCGTCTCTCCTGCAGTGGAAGCACAGTCTTAACCACTGGACCACCAGGGAAGTCCCTGTTTGAAAATATTAATCAAAGAAAAATTGGATCTATTAGCCTGGCTATCACAATAAAAAATAAAGAAGAAATAAAGAATAGTTTCTTGAATGTTGCTGAAGAAATAAAGAATAGTTTCTCCTACCCACCGGTAGGTGAGCAGGGGCTACTCTTCGTTGTGGTGTGTGGGCTTCTCATCGCGGTGGCTTCTCTTGTTGCGGAGCATGGGCTCTAGGCGCGCGGGCTTCAGTAGTTGTGGTATGCAGGCTCAGTAGTTGTGGCTCGTGGGCTCTAGAGCACAGGCTCAGTAGTTGTGGCGCACGGGCTTAGTTGCTCCGTGGCATGTGGGATCTTCCCGGACCAGGGCTTGAACCCGTGTCCCTGCATTGGCAGGCGGATTCTTAACCGCTGCGCCACCAGGGAAGTCTGTTTGGGCAGAGCAGCCAGAGTACCCTCATGCTCAGTATAAGGCACTTTGGGTCACTTTATATAAAGGTCAAGTGAGGGGGAGGGAGCCAGTCAGGCCAGAGACCAGCTCCTCAGCATGGGATTCATGAATCCCATCACTAAGAGGATGGCTCAGGCCTGGTATCTGAAGGAGTTTACTAGTTTCAGTCCTAATTCTAGAATCAGAGAGCAGGGCACAATGAATAATGGTTGTTGAAGAAGGCAGAACAATGGCCCCCAAAGACCATCCACATCCTATCTCTGGAACCTATGAATATGTTATATTACATGGCAAGGGGGAATTCTGGAATTAAGGCAAGGTTGCAAATGGAATTAAGGTTGCTAATTGGCTGACCTTAAAATAAGGAGAGTATTCTGTATTACTCAGGTGGGCCCAATGTAATCATAAGGGTCCTTAAATGTGGAAGAGGGAAGCAGAAGAGTCAGAAGGACATGTGATGACGGAAGTAGAGGCTGGAATGTTTCAGTGTGAGGACTTAACCTCCCATTGCTGGCTTTGAGGATGGAAGGGGGCCTTAAGCCAAAAACTGCAGGTGGCCTTTGGAAGCTGGAAAAGGTAAGGAAACACTGTCCCCTCCAGGGCCTCTAGAAAGGAACACAGCTCTGCTGATACCTTGATTTTAGCCGAGACCCATTTTGGTTTTCTGACCTACAGAACTCTAAGGTAATAAATTTGTGTTGTTTAAGCCACCAAGGTTGTAATAATTTGATACAGAACATTAGAAAACTAATACAATGGGTTATGGGCAAACACTGGGAGATTATATAAGGCAGTGGGGAGGGGCATCCATGAGCCCAGCTGTGGGAAACTAAATATCACAGAAGCTGGGGAGGTGAAGTCCAATGTGTCAAGGCTAACAATAGCTTAATAGCAGTCTCTCTGGCTCATTGGCTCATTTCCTGGGTAAGTTGGAGATGGCCACTCCTTACCCCTTCAAGCCTGTAGAAGGAGGGCAAAAGGCATTGTGGGCACCCTTTCCCAAAGTAAGACTTTCGTGCTTTTCCTAACCAGTCACCAAATGATCCTGGGAACAAATGGTCTCCAGAGCCCCCACTATAGTCCCTGTTGGGGAATCCTGCAGGCATCCTGACACTTACACTATCAGGATTGCTTCTCAGACACAGACTCACATGTCCTTGTGAGTACCTGTCTTCCTCTTATAGATTCTTGGAAACTCAGTGTATTTTGCTTTCATCCTCAGAGCTGAGAAGAAAAGGAAATATTTCACCAGGTGCAAGAAAATACCGCAAGATGATAGCATTATTAATGATAACAATAGATAGCATTTGAGTTTCCTAAGCACACTTCACAAAAATGTTGCAGACCTCACTTCTTTTAATCATCATGATCATCATAATCCCATAAGGTGCATACTGTTGTTATCTGCATCTTACATATAAAAGAACTAAAATCCAGAGAGATTAAGGAGTGTGCCCCAAACCACAGCCCTAGCAGGTGGTAACTCAGCTCAGCCTTACTCCAAACCCATGCACTTAGGTATTTTATCACTGCCTTCCTAAGCCTTGAGTACCACACTGCTCCAGAACTAGCTGCAGAATGGGAAGCTCCAGCTTCCTGTAGTTCTCCCAACACCAGGGCAGAGATTTTTGACTGAAAATCACTTCCAATAATAAAATAACAAACGTGGTTCAGAAATCTAACAACATTCTTTCAACTCTAACTCTCATGCCACATTGGTGCACTAAGTGACATTCCCTTCTTAGGCTCCCAGTCAAATATAGCCATCTCTTCCTGGTCTAACTTCCCATCACCTCTTCCCTATTTCCTCTCAAACCCCATTTGCCATGACTAGCAGAGGAGAGAATGAAAAAGGAGATAGGGTAGAGGAAGAGGAATTGGACTGAGCAGGTAGAAAGGTAAGAATCCTGAGCCCTATGTGAGGATGGGCGGCACCGATGCCCACAGGTCTAGAAGCTGAAGGCTGGGGTCCTTAGTTCAGAGTCAAGACTAGCTCCCAGCTTAAGCAGCATACCCCATGCCTTCTCTTCCCCGTATGCCTCGACCCCATTCCTGCTTGGGTTTCCCGGATCTATCTTACCAGAGGTAAAGAGGTAAGCCATAGGAGAGAACATGAAGAAAAATGAAGAAAAGAGGCAGAGAGATTCAAGAGAATGCTGCTCCAGTTCAATTTCATATACAATTTCTTGACTGCTTCCTCCAAAAAGCTCCTCCTCTGCTGAAAAGCTCCATCCCTGCCACACTGGCCCCTGCTTTGTGCCCTTAAGGATTCCATTCTGTCACTGGCCTACATCAGAGCTCTTCTCTCTGGGAAAAAGTAGATGTCAATCTAGGAGCCCAGGCATTCATTCAACAAAACCATTGAGCACCACTGAGTAGACAGTGTTCTAGGCACAGGCAGTAGAGAGATGAACAAGAAGGATGTTCCCATCAAAATGAATCTTTCAGGAGCAAAGTCTTATGTAAAGGAATCCAGAAAGCCTTTCTAAGGGAGAACCAGCCAGATACTCAGGCTAGGCTTTGAAACAGACTGAAGCACTCGCATAATCTCTAAAGTTCCTTAAGCCTGGCAACCCAGATCCTCCAAGTGTACGCTTGATCTTATAAGGACCCAGGCCATCATGCAAGGAAGATAAAGGTTTCATCTTAGATGCCAGCTCTGATTGACTAGTAGTGATTGCCCAGGGTCCTGTGTTGAGAAAGATCAGGAAACTCCACTTGGGCTCAAGCAGGAAAAGGCGCTATGATAGAGTAACCACGTCTGCCACGTATATTTAAGGAATGAGTGATGGCAAATGTGCTACAATTACTATCCCAGCCTAAGGTGGATGATCTTACATTTTTCACAGTTGTTGCATACCTGTTCATTTCCCAGCTAGGCAACAAGCTCTAGGGAAGGCAACGTCATATGGTGGAAGGAGCACTTGAAGCTGAGCAGAAGAGCTTTTCTTTCTCTTCTGAAAGGCAGCTGATGGGATGGAATGAGGTGTCCAGAATCAGAGAGGCAAGGCTTCGGAGCCAGGCATTCCACTCCTCCACAAGTTGTCTGATCCTGCACATGGCACAGTTGATTCTTGTTTTTCTTGGTAGTTATGTTCTATAAATCTCTGCAAACACTGAATTAGCAAATACTGAACTATTACCCATAAGGGAAATAGAGGGTTAGGTTCCTGCAAGCCTCAGTCACAACATTTTTGCAACCAATCAATATATAACTACATAACTTTGTTTTATGTATGCTTCTGCTTAAAGACACCTTATTTAATATATATTGACTCATTAACATTGAACCCATAGCCAACAGCACCACAGCTGTTCACACCTGAACATAGCTCATCTAACACATGTTTTTCTCTGTAAGGCACATCACAGCTGCTTGCACTTAGGAAACACTAGGTAGCCCTTCAACATTATGATTCAAGGCCATTTTAAACAGCAAAATCACCATTAAACAGCACAGAAAAGTGAAAAACGTGGCACTAAGTAAACTACAAAAGGGAAACTTGTTTACAGCGTCAGAGCTGAAACAAGAAGGGGGAGTGTTGCCTTGCTTGCCTCAGCTGGGAACAAGCACATTGGACAAATCAATTTTTTCACTGCTCTGCACTGTCTGTGAATGACTTAAGTGCCAAGAGTATAAGTTTGGGGTTACAAATAAATTTTAGTGAGTAGGCAAATTTGCAAATACAGAACCCACAAATAATGAGGATGGACTGTACTTACCCTCTGTGAACCTCAGTGATGGTACCTCCCTCACACTACAGATTAAATGAGAGAAGGTGTGTAAAATGCTTCACATGATTCCAGTTAGTTCTTCTTCATTCAAAATATTTGCATTTTTCACCTTCTGTACCTTGTTGGTCGTGCTCAATCCACAGAGATAAGTAGATACCAAGAGATTTCCTGCCGAATGTGCCATCTTTATCCCTGGAGCATAAATCAAAAACTACTCACACAAGCTCAAGTAGAAAAGGAGGTATTTTGATGGAAGCAACCTAAGTGCCCATCAACAAATGAATGATAAACCCAGTCAAATCTATTTAGCCTCTTTATGCCTCATTTTGTTTCCTCAAAATGTTTACCAGTCTGTTTCCTCCTTTTGAAAATGGAGACCATAATAATACCTACCTCAACATTGTTTTGAAGATTAAATGAAATGACTTCCCTGGTGGCACAGTGGTTAAGAATCCACCTGCCAATGCAGGGGACATGGGTTCGAGCCCTGGTCCAGGAAGATCCCACATGCCGCGGAGCAACTAAGCCCGTGCGCCACAACTACTGAAGCCCATGCACCTAGAGTCCGTGTACCACAAGAAACAGTAGCCCTCACTCCCCGCTACTAGAGAAAGCCCACGCACAGCAATGAAGACCCAATGCAGCCAAAAATAAATTAATTAATTAAATAATTTTTTTTTAAAAAGTGCTCAGGACTGTGCCTGGCACAGAGTAAGTTCTCAATGCATGGTAGCTATCCTATTAATATGATCTTAGAAGAATCTTCTCAAGAGTGTCTGGAGATTCAGATAGATCAGAAGAATGACATTGGAAAAGGCTGGAAAACATCCACTGGACTGTGATTCAAGGAAGTCTTTGGGAATCTTGATGAGTTTCAATGGTGCAGTGGAGGCAGAAGCCAGAATGGGTGCCAGGGAGTACGAGAGGGGATAAATGGGTTGTGAAGAGGTAGATGATGATGGGCACACAGGAGTTCATTGTACTGTTCCTCTACTTTTCTGGATAGTTGAAGATCTCATAATAAAGATTTTTTAAAAGACAAAAAAACCCCAAAACAAATGAAAGATAAAGAAGATGTGGTATATATATACAATGGGATATTACTCAGTCATTAAAAAGAATGAAAAACTGCCATTTGCAGTGATGTAGATGGACCTAGAGGGTATTATGCTTAGCGAAACAAGTCAGACAGATAAAGACACATACTCTATGTTGTCACTTATATGTGGAATCTAAAAAAATGAAACGAATGAATATAACAAAACAGAAACAGACTCACAGATATAGAAAACAAACTAGTGGTTACAGGTGGGGAGAGGGTGGTAGGGGATTAAGAGATACAAACTACTATGTATAAAATAGGTAAGCAATAAGGATATATTGTACAGCACGGGGAAATATAGCCATTATTTCCCAATAACTTTAAATGGAGTACAATGTATAAAAATACTGAATTGCTAAGCTGTACACCTGAAACTAATATAATGTTGTACATCAACTATACTCCAATTTTAAAAAAAGAAAAAAGAAAAGTAGGTATTTTGAACAAAAGGCACTCTCGGGGGGCACTAACGTGCAGGGGTCAGCACAGCCAGGACACCCTGGGATGGGACTGAAACAGGAAGATTAGATATAGTCCCAGCTCTCACATGGTTGCATCATCTGCCATCCCTGCTTCTCTCTCCGTGTCTGCTGTACTTTCCTGCTTCTCTCAGCAGACAGGTTTCCTCTCCTTTTCCTGGTTTCCTTACACCCTCATAATTTTAGCTCATGTGTGGTTCTGGCTTCCACAGAGCTGATTCCTGCCTGACTCCACATGGCTGGTGCATACCTGTAGTCTTTGCCTGTCTAGCACCATCCTCCCACTTCTGGTAACAGAGGAGCTCACTGTACATCAAGTTCCAGGATTGGCCTGTGACGCAGGCCTGGCCATTGACTCTCTCTTCTGAGAATCTGATGCTTTCTTAGGTATCTTCTATCACTTTTGTCATTACTCTGTATATCTTTTTGCTGCCTCGTGGTTTTTGTTTGCTCAGAGCTCTTGTTTATTCATGGTTTCTGCTTACTCATGAAGTCTGGATACTGCCGACTCTCCATGTCTTTCAGCTTCTGCTCTCACTGATGATGATGATGATGGTTTTTTCTCTCCAATTCTGATTACTGAAAGAAAAAAAATCATTGGAAGAGTTAATTGCCATTTATTCGGGCAAAACTTTCATGCCAGGATACCCTAAAGGCTAATGTCCAGCCTATTGATCAGCTGCTCCCAGGTAAGTGCCTGCCATTGTCCAACAAGCTGGGCAGAGTTGTAGGGGTAAGAGGGGAGCATATGGTATTAAATGTGGTCACCTGTGTTTAAAAATGTATGTCAAGCTGGTTATCCAGATGCCTATCTTTTTCTATCACCCCAAATCCAATTCATGAAGAAATCCTATTAGCTGTACTTTCAAAATATGTTTAGAATGTAATCACTTCTCACCATTCCCACTACTACCACTTTGCTCCAAACCACTCTGCCTCTCACTCGCATTACTTCAGTAGCCATTTGCTTCTATGCATAACCCATTCCCAACATGGTAGCCAGAGTGATTCTTTTTTTTTTTTTTTTACGTCTTTATTGGAGTATAATTGCTTTACAATAGTGTAAAGCTTCCTACAGTTACTGGCTTAACTTAACTAGTTTCTGCTGTATAACAAAGTGAATCAGCTATATATATATAGATATATCCCCATATCCCCTCCCTCTTGCGTGTCCCTCCCACCCTCCCTATCCCACTACTGTAGGTGGTCACAAAGCACGGAGCTGATCTCCCCGTGTGATGCAGCTGCTTCCCACTAGCTATCTATTTTACATTTGGTAGTGTATATATGTCAATGCTACAGAGTGATTCTTTTAATACCTAAATCAGTTCATATCATTCCTTTGCTTCACACACTGCAATGGCTCCCCATTACACTCAGAGGAAGAGCTAAAGACCTAGCCTCCATTATACTTTGACCTCATCTCTACCACTTTCCCCCTTGCTCACTCCACTTCAGCCACACCTGCCTTCTTGCTTTTCCTCTAATATTCCAGGCACGCTCCCACCATAGGGCCTTTGCTCTAGCTGCGCCATCTGTCTGAAGCACACTTCCTACAGTTACTGGCTTAACTAACTCCTTTAGATCTTTACTCAAATCTCACTTTCTCCACAAGCCCTGCCTGACCAATCTGTTCAATACTACAACTGTAGTACTAAATGCATTACAGTAAGTTCTGCAGTAGTAAATACTACACTTCCCCACATATCCATTCCCTCTTACACTGCTGTACTTTTTGTTCCTGCACTTATCACTTTCTAACATACTATATAAATTACACTTATTATTTATTGCCTGTCTCCTCCTGCTAGAATGTAAGCTCCACAAAGACAGAGATCTCTGTCTATTTTGTTCCCTGATGTATATTAAGGATTTAGAACAGTGCCTGGCCCAAGCACTCCATAAATATTTGCTGAATTGAATTGAATTCCTCGGTAGGGAGCTATAAACATGGTAGGTACACTAAAGCTTTTCTATGCAACATAAAATATCTCTTTCAGTGAAATTTATACATATAAGTATACATATTAGAAAAGAGAAGAAGTCTGTGATCAATAATCTAAGCTCCCATTCAAGAATCTAGAAAAAAGAGCAAAATAAACCCAAAGCAAAAGGAAGGAAATAACAAACATAAGAGCAGAAATCAATGAATTTGAAAGGAATACTATGAACAGCTCTATATACATAAATTTGACAATGTAGATGAAATGGACCAATTTCTTGAAAAACACAAACTAACACAACTCACCCAATATGAAATAGATCATTTGAATAGCACTATTCAAGAAAATAGAACTATTAATGAAATTCACTACTTACCTATCAGAAGGGGTAAAATAAAAAGTAAGGATGCAGAGAAACCAGACCACTCATACAATGTGGGTGGGACTACAAAATGGAACAGCCACTTTGGAAAACAGTTTGATAGTTTCTTTTAAAACTAAACATGCAATCACCATTTAACCCAGCAATTGCACTCCTGGGTGTATATACCAGAGAGATTTTATGTTCACACAAAAATCTGTACATTAATGTTTATAGCCGCTTTACCTGCAATAGCCAAAAGCTGGAAACCCAGGTGTACTTCAAGGGGTGAATGGGTAAACAAACTGGGTATATCCATTCACGGAATATTCAACAACAACAACAAAAGAACACATTATTGATACATGCAAAATCTGGACCAATCTCCAGAGAATTATGCTGAGTGAGAAAAGCCAAAAATACATATCGTCTGATTCCATTTGTAGAACATTCTTGAAATGATAAAATTACAGAAATGGAGAAAAAATTGATGGCTGCCAGAGGTAATAGCCTGAGCTGGGGTGAGGAGAATGACAGGAAGGTGAATATGGTTATAAAAGGGCAACATAGACATCCTTGTAGTGATGAAAATGGTCTGTATCAATACCAATATCCTAGTTGTGATACTGTACTATAGTTTCGCACGATGTTAACAGTAGGGGAAACTGGGTGTATTAGTCAGGGTTCCCTGAAAAACAGAACCAACAGGATATATAGATATTAGATTACAGATACAGATATAGATATAGATATAGACACAGACATGGACACAGACAAAGATATATAGATATATAAGAAGAGATTTATTATAGGAACTGGTTCACACGGTTATGGAAACTGAAAGTCCCATGATCTGCTGTCTTCAAGCTAGAGAAACAGGAAATCCAGTGGTGTAATTCAGTCCAAGTACTAAGGCCTGAGAACCAGGAAGGTCAGTAGGGTGAGTCCAAGTCCAAGGGCCTGAGAATGAGGGGGCCAGTTGTTTAAGCCTCAGTGTTAGTCCAAAGGCCCGAGAACCAGGAGCACCAAGGTCCAAGGGCAGGAGAAGATGGATGTTCCAGCTCAAGCAAAGTAAACAAATTCACCCTTCCTCTACCTTCTTGTTCTACTCAGGCTCTCAATGGATTGGATGATGCCCACCTGCATTGTTGAGGATGATCTTCTGTACTCAGTCAACTGATTCAAATGTTAATCTCTTCTGGAAACATCCTCACAGATGCACCCAGAAATAATATTTTACCAGCTATCTGGCATCCCTTAGCCCAGTCAAGTTGATACATAAAATTAACCACCACAGTGGGTAAAAGGTACAAGGGATCTTTCTGTATTATTTCTTACAACTACATGCTAATTTATAATTATCTGAAAATAAAAGATTTGATTTAAAAATACCTTTCTATTTTAAGATACCATGGGCTACATTTAGTAATAGCTATTTGGGGGGTAGGGGGAGAAGAGAAATACTTTATTAAATTTAATCGATTGTAAAACTGCATCTCGTTTTAGAAATGTTAAAATGTGGAAAAAGTTACATCTTAGAAACTAGGAAATATATTAAGTGTGCATGTTTATTTGTATAATTATACACATCAGACATAGGAAACCACATGAAAGTAAAGATACCAAAATAGTATCCTCTAAATGGTAGGATTTTAGGCATTCTCTCTCTTTTTGTTTTTAGCTTATCTGCATTTTCTCATTCTTCTGCAATGAACACATATTACTTGTGTAATTTTCAAAGCACAGCATATTTTTAAGCCATTATTTAGATCAACCCTTAATCCATTGCTCAAAATCCTGCAACCAATCCCCAAACGATTAGTTATTTCAGTCTATTCACATCATAGAAATCAGTATCTCCCAAAGCAGCCCAGACAACTGTAATTATTGGAAATGAGAGTTATTGAAAGCAAGCCTGTGCCTTCAGAGAGCTTAAGGACATGGATTTGGTCCCAGTACAGATCAATTAACTTGGCTTATTCATAGAGGAAAATCGTAAATGTACACCACCCCCATGGTTCACAAGGGCCGGGCACTACTCAAACATTATCCACAAGAGACACAAACATGTGAAAGCAAACAGGTGATGCAAATCCATCTCTGCTAAGCACGCTTTCTCACACTGGACAATTCCTCATTTCCTCAAATGGTCAGCAGGAAATATAAACAGATTTTAAAATAGTTGTTACAATCAATAGCCAGATTGAAACTAAGGTGTAAAAAAGCAATCTCATTTGCAACCAAGCCCCCAAATCCCCATTACATACTTTAGTGTCAACCTTCCAAGAACTGTAAAGAAAACTACAAAACCTAATAACACATTGAAAGGAAATCAGACTATATGGAGAGCTATCCCTGCTCATGACTGGAAAGACTAAACAAATGATACAGTAACACTTCCTATTCACAGATTTAATGCAATGCTAATTAATGGGGCATAAAGAATTTTACAAAAGAACTTGACAAAATCATTATAAAATGCACCTGAAGAGAAGCACACAAAAAGGTTAGTGTTCTGGGAGGAGACAAGATAATGCTGCAGAACATCACTTTCCTGGATTTAAAAACATTGTGATATCGCACAGAAGCGATGATCAAAACTCTTGGGCAGTTCAATTCCCAACTGAAGGGGCTATTCTGAGTTAGCATGGTGAGGTGAGGGAAGAGGCCAGCTCTAAAGACCAGTCAGAGGCAATAGGTGTCTTGGGAGGGCTTTTTTGTTTCTAGGACACAGGGACCTCCTTCAAGGTAGTTCAAGTAAAAGAGGGCTTATTTTAAGGCTGCAACAAGCAATTTCACCACATCTAAGGATGGAAACAGAACAGCCAGACCTCACTGCACTAAAATTATGAACCAAGGCAACTCTCTCCATATCTCAAGAACCCTCCCTGATGCCCCCCTAGTGCTCACTCGGTCTGAGCACTAGCTGGGTGACACCTCACCCCACCTCCTATCTACCCTGCAGTCCCATCTCCCCGAAGCAGTGGCAGCCCTGGAGGATGTTCAAAACACCTCTTCAATTTTATTCTCCCAGTCTCATACGTAGTAGCTGCTTCCTGAAATACATATCTCTGGTTTTCCTAGCTTCCCCTTATTTGTGTTTACAGCTTTCCAACAGCTGTTTAACAAACTCCCTGAATTTAATCCCTTCTGTTTAACATGTCCACAGTGGTTTCTATTTTCCTGACTAGACCCCATTTGCTACATTGCCAATTCCAAGGCTGACCTTAGTTTGGTGTTTTTTGTTTTTTGTTTTTTGCTTTTTTTTGAGCCAGGTGTACGAATCACAAGCTGTTTCTCTTGTGAGCAGGTATCCACCTCTGGTCCAAAAAATCATGTCCAGGGCATGGCTATTCTCAGCAGATTGTCTGTCACCCCAAACTTTCTGGTGCAGCTGAGAATAGGACAGCCCAGAAGCTGGTGGACCCAGGTGAGAGTGGGAAGTTTGGGGGTGGAGAGGACTGACAATTGAGGAAGGACTACAAAGAGATTTGAGCAGAGTTACCCAAACACACAAAGAGCTAAGACTGAAATCAGAAATCCAGACAGAAATCAGTGACAGGTAGTCACCGTGGGAAACCAATGGGGCTGAAAGCCAAAGGTAGGTACAGGTACAGTTGCAGTCACTGGGAGTAGATTCCAGGAACAGGACTTAGACAGACTGGGACAAAAGTGGGCATTTCAGAAATGTCAGGGACAGATATGCAGAGATGTGCTTACACAGAGGGCTGAACAGTGTTAAACATAGTCACATAAAGGAATTTGAGAGCAATCGCCATTTATCTGAGTTTGCCCCTAAGGTGACATATTCCCTAACCTGCCCCTTCTTTTTCTTTTTCTTTTCTTAATAATTGCCTTTTATTTTACGATTAATATTTCTTCTTCATTCTATCTGCAGAGTTTTTCCTTTTTTAAGCATTGAAGTGATATGTGTCCATTGTAATATAACATATATTAAAATTTATAGATAAATGGCAAGAAAAATATAAAGTTCATCTGTAATTCAACCATCCAAGGTTAACCTTCCAGACCTCTTTTTATGCCTCTGTATTCATATGCATATACCTATGTTCATGCACACATAGTTTAAAACCAAAATTACTTCACTTCTTAAGGGGATGTAAGAGGGAAGAATCTTATAATACTAGACTTTTTTTTTTTTTAAAGTAGACCTATTGACCAAATCAGAAATAAATTCAAACCTACACAATAAGTTAATACATGAAAAATTTGGTGAAATAAGCAACAAATAAATGAATCTCTGTTAAACAATATCGGAGAAACTAGATATCATTTAAAAGAATCTAAATATATGACCATACTTTACACTTGATCCTAGCCAAAAGGCCAAGAAGCAATATATATGACCATACTTTATAGTATATGCCACAATAGATTTGGAGGTATTAAAAACAGAAATCTATTGTCATTTGAAGATAAAAATTTCAAAGATTTATCATAAAATATATAATACAATATAATAACATACTTTTCCTAACAGAAAACAACATATCAGTTTTGGAATATTGAAGCATTTAAAGAAATCATTAATGTCAAGGTCAGTGGGTTTTATGCTATAAAACACAAAGCCAACTATTTAATTAAAAAGTGAATTCAAGATAAAAAGCAATGGAATGAGAAACCACTGAAAATAAATGTCAAATAAAGTTTGTTCTCTATAATATATAAGGGACTGATAAAAATATGAAATATCAGTTCCCCTTTCTAGAGAGATAAATAGCCAAAAGATGTAAATAACAAAAAATACAAAAAGTAAATAAACACTTGGGAAAATTCCTTGCCTCACTAATAATTAAGAAAAATGAATTTAAAACAATGATGAGGTAAAAATTCTCCCTACTATCAAAAGTAAAGTGAGAAAAATCCAAAAAATTGGTAAATAGACACTCGAACATTGCTATAGTACTGCGAATTAGGAAAATCTTTCTAAAAAGCAACCTGGGAATAGAGTTTTTAATCCCACTTTGGGGAAGAAAAAAGAGAGATTTTTTAAAACTATTTTTTATATCTGTGCTACTTATTGTGAAAAAACCAGATACAAGTCAAATGCCCCAAATAGAGAGATTAAGTCATCATGGTAACATCAATACATTAATATGGTAGAATATTGAATTGCTTATAAAAATAATAAATCTATGAAGAACGTGTCTTAATGGAAATGAAAAAAATAGAAATTTAAATGGTATGAAAATAACTTCTTGATATGAATATGTAAACATTATATCTGTACAATAATAAAGATTTTTAAAAGAAAGCAAGCAGAATCTTGTAAATGGTGGATATTTTACGATAAAGGCATTCTTTGTGCTTTTTGTTGATCTGTTTAGAAACTTTTTGCTTGGATCAACTCTAAGTTTGGTTAAATACACATAAAACCACAATATATACAGTTTTCAATGAATTTTCCCAGATAATCAACTATGAAATTTGGCAGATGACATATCTCACAATTCTCTATCCTCCTCCAACCCATCCCCATTCTAGAACTCCTAGGAACAGCTGAAATTTAGAATGGAAATTCCTACCATTTAGTTATTGTGGTGGATTCTGTAGTACACTGCCTACCTAGATCTCCCCTCCAGGACTGAGGCACTCATTCCCCTACCTGTTTGAGAGTTGGTTGACAGCTCGCAGATGAATGTCTCTCCAAGAATTGCTCTCCCTCAACTGAAGAAAGCTGCCTTGCCCAAGGTCATGCTCCTTTCCTTGGGGGCAGCAACTCCTAATGACTGGCCAGTGATGGAGGGGAGGATAATACAGGCCAGACTTCCTTGCCTCAAGGATGGGCACCCTATGGGAGCCTTTGTTGCAACTGCATCACTGTTTACTCCTTCCTCTGTTCAACCTACCACCAAGAGAGACCAACACTGAGCCCTCAATATGGCACCATTCTTCCAGGAGACCATCCAGCAACTTGTTGGCAAGTTGATTATACTGGAAGGGGCAGCGATTAATTTTGACTGGAATAAATATATATTTGGGGTATGGGTTTGCCTTTCCTGCCCTTAGGGCCTCAGCCAGCACGACTATCTGAGGGCATACAGAGTGTTTGATCCACCAACACGGAATCCTATAATATTTTTATTGGACCCAGGAACCCAATTCAAACAGAGAAGGTGCAACATGACACATGATCAAGGAATCCAAACTTTCTATTTTATATCACACTACACAGAAGCTGTCAACTTGACAGAGTGATAAAATAGCCTTTTAAAAGTGCAACTGCAGTACTACTTTGGAGGTAATACCCTGCAAAGATGGAGTGACATCTTCCAAGATGCAGCATATACCATAAATCAACAATTATTATATGTGACTGTGTTCTCAGTTGGTATAATGCATGGTTCTGGAATCCAAGGGAAGGAAATAGGAGAGGCTCTGGGCTCTGCTTACCATCACTCACAGCGACCAACTGTGGTATTTACACTTCCTGTCCCAGCAACCCTGGACTCTGTGTTTAGAGGCCCTGGTGATTGGGTGGGTAATTCTTTGCCCAATTTTGATGGTAAATGGAGCAGCCTGAGAAGGGCATGGTAACCAGAGGCCCACCAGGTAAGACACATACACAACAGCACCGAGGGTGAGGGAAATAAAAATGGATTGTAGAGCAGGGAGACAATGAGTATCAGTTGCAACCTTCAAAGCAGGAACAGTACCAGGGGCTGTAGTTTGTTCCACTAACCTTCCTCTTGTAGGTTTCCCCATGAAAATAGACCAACCAGAATCCTGGAGGAGCTGTTGCCAGAACTTATTATAGTGAAACTGAGTGTATCCAGTGCAAATGGTTGGCTGTAATGGATGCTATGTTATGTCACTCAGATCCTCCTTTCTGAATTGAGGCAATCATTCCCTCAGCTGCTAGTAATATTGGCAGCTGATGGCTCTCAGACAGGTCTCTCCTCTGATATTGTCCTCAGCTGAAGAGAGTCACCTTGCCCAAGCTCATAGGCAGCCCACATCTAATGACTGGTCCCTGCCCAAGTATGAAGGCCCAGTTCTCTTTGATACAAGGCAGGACAGAGTTCCCCACAGGATTGGCGGGCAGACCTTTGTTGTGACCACTCTGCAATTCAACTCATCCTTCTATGCAATCCTACTTCCTTCACTTCTTTGCTGGTATTGAATCCCTGGGCACTCTCCAGAAAACTTCCTGCATGCAAATATCCATCTCAGAGTCGGTTTCTGGGGGACTCAGTATGCAACAGTTAGTTGTTTGGTTTTTTTTTTTAACAGAAAAGACTATAACACACAAGGCTTTGTGTGATTATCATATAGACATTAAGAATCCCTGGGTGATCTATGTCTGGAAAGTACATTTACCTCACAAGCAACACTGACACTATTTCCTCGCCTTTGGAGACTTTGTTTTCCTGGGGCTCCATTGCATGTGCAGAATACTAGAAGCAATCAAGAAATCTTTCGGTTCCACTTCTGTCTAAAGGTCATTTCCTTTCTTCTTCAGCTCTCTGGTTGTGTCAGACTCCGAGCTTCTCTATCCCATCCTTCCAGGAAGCCACTGGTCCCATTAGCTGGCATTTGTCTCCCTCCACCCACAGTCAAATAAGTTCTAGATGCTGACATAGTTGTGGGAATTTCTACAGTGTCACCAGGAGGAGGGGAACTTAAGTTCCTCTGGCTGGCAGTCACCATCATGTTTCTCTGTTTCTTTCCTTTGCCCCCATGGCTTTTCTCTCTTGATCAGAGAGTTAAGTCACTTACTTACTCCACGTTATCTTCAAGTCCCTCTGCCTACTGTGATTCAACACCTTTTTATAGTAAATCTCCACATTACACTTTCCAATTTTATTATTATTATTGTATTATTACACTTTAAAAGTTCTGAATGACAAAGCTACAAATGAAAACTAAGCCTTTTCCTTCCTTCCTTCTTTCCTTCCTCCCTCCCTCCTTTCAGTAAATTTCTTGGGTACCAACTGTGAGTCATCTCTTAAGTGAAGCTAGGCAATACTTAACCTTATTTAAGGTTATTAAATGTGATATTAGGGACACAACCATTCCTTCTTGAGATGGCCCTAGGGGCCAAACTTAGCAGTAGATTGCAGGTCTGTCTGAATCTTGCAGCACATCCCACTGGGACAACAACACAGAGCTCATGCCCTTGGATGGAAAGTATATTAACAGCATTCTCTTTGTGTAGGAAGACCTCCAAGTTTTGTAAAGGCCCACCATATTTAGTTTAGTAAAGTGAAATGCCCCTACCCAGTAGATTTCTATTAATCAGCCAGTCCTCAAAGGCCAACTGGAGAGGGAGGCTGGAAATCATAACCCAAGCCCCCTTCCAAGTGACTGCTTTAAGACATGAGGCCCTCTTGTATACTTTTAAATCAAGAGCCACATAAAATTGGACCTTCTCCAGCCTCACATTGCTGTTGACCTTAGTCCTGAAGTCTGGACACACTTCTCAACTTTTCTACAACCTCCACGTTTCTGACCTCGCAATCGTTCTTCATATGTAGCCTTGACTCTCCCTCAGGACAGAGCGTGGGGTCAGCAGAGGGAACTACTGCTCCTCTTCACCACATTATCTCAAAGTACTGTCTTTTCAAATGGAGAAATATATAGAAGGTAGCCAAAAATTGTGACTTTTGATATGCTTACTCCTCTGGTTACAGAATCTTTCTTGTATTTTGTTCATCTTTGGCACCATTTCTTTGACTTTGACTTCAAACTTTTGTTCTACTCATGAGTCAGGATTCAGGCTCCCTCATACTGGGACAAATCAAAGAAAGCTGAAAGAAGGAAGATAAATTGCACCATAGAACCCTGGAAATTTCTGAAATTAAAGGCACCAAGTGCCTCTGAAGATGGGAATATGGGGTGTGGGTGGAAAGAAAAGATTGCTTGAAAGTCTTTATAACTATCAGTTAGATCCCCAGATTCATCCCAAAAGCACAGCCAAGCGACTACCTAGAAGAAGCTAGGTGGTTTATTCTCTTGAGAGTCTGGGTCAAAGGCTCTTGGCTTGGTGCACTAGATGTAGTGAAAGATGGGGGATTAAATAGAAGTCTCTGTAAGGAATGATGAGCTCCCCTTACCCCCACCCTCCAGCCTTTTTCCCCTGATACTTTCCCAGAAGGCTAGAAGCCAGGTTCATAAACTCTCCTGCAAAAGGATTTCTTTGACTAACTGACTAGCCAGCCTAAGAGAAAGTAACTACAAATAATGCCATTTGGAGGTCCTTCCCACCGTCCCACCCCCAAATGTGACACTACTGTGAAGGCCAACAGTCCAGTACGCTCTCCCATCCACAGAGGGGGCATTTAAGTGCCTCACTCTTAAATACGAATAGACAGCCATTTATGAAAAATCAAAAATGTAAATACAAACAAAAAGAGTTCAGAGGGACATGATGATGCGGGAAATAAAAGAAAACATCAAGCACTAAAATGAATGCCCTTAGAGAAGTAAGAGAAAATGCTGCATCCATGAAATAAGAACAGGATGCCATTTAAAAACAAAGCAAAACAAAAACAGGGACAGGAGGGAAGGGACAATCAGGGAACCAGAAAGAGCTTTAGAAAATAAAAATATGATGGCAGATTAAAAAATTCAATAGAAGAGTTAGAAGACAAAGAAAATCTCCCAGAAAAAAAAGAAAGATAAGAAGAAAATTAAATCAGTTCAAGTGATCCAACAACTGAACCAAGGGTTCTAGAGTGAGCAGAGAAAATGGAGGGGAGGGAATTACTAAAATAAAAATATACATGATAATTTCTCAAAACTGAAGGAAATGTGTTTTCAGATTGAAACGGCCCATGGTGTTGAGGTTCATTTTGCACAGTGGATGAGAAAAGACCCTAATCTAAGGTGCATCATCATGAAATTTCAGAATGTTAGGAAGAAAAGGAAGATCTCAAAACCCTCCAGAGAGGAGGAAAAACACCCTCAAGCCCCAAAGGAGGTACCTAGTGTCAAAATTCTCAATAGCAATATGGAAAGCGAGAAGACAAAGAAGCAAAGTTTTTAAAATTCTGAGGGAAAATTATTTTCAACCTAGAATTCTATACCCAGACTATCATTTAATGTGCTGCTAAAATAAAGGCATTTCAAACATGCCAGTCCTAAAAAAAATTTACCTTTCATGAACTTTTTCTCAGGAAGCTATTGCAGGATGAGTTCCACCAAACCAAGTGAGCAAACCAAGAGGAAAATATGAGTTCTAGGAAACAGGAGACCGAACAAAAGAGAGACGTAGAAGGAATTCCCAAAATGATGAAAAAGGGAAGTTGCAGGAGGACGGCTGGGCAGCTGGCCTAGAGAGCAACCAGTCCAGACCGGAGCTGGACAATGAAAAGCTCCAGGATGACATCCAGAAGAGACGTCTGTGAGAAAACAAACAAAACTGATAGAGTGAGAGATTTATAATTCTGTCAGAGGGCTTGGGCAGAAATTAGTGATTGCTCTATGGAAACAGAAGTTTAAAAAAGACAATTATTAACCTAAGGGAAAACAAAATGATTATATAAGATACAAAGTGAACAGCAAGCAGCTCACCTGTGAACAATATTTCCATAAGCATAATAATGTAAACACTGAAAATGGGTCGAATCAAAATTGTGACATAATTACAATAGGAGGATAGTTATAGGTGAAGGGTGTGTGTTGTAGAGGGTACTATAAGAAAACAAAATTCTACCCTCCATAATAGGGAAGCAGGAGATAATACCTAAACTGAAAAAGTATTATCTCCTGATTTCCTATTATGGAGGGTAGAAAAAGTCAAGGGGAAAAAATTACAAATAAGCACCAGAAGAAATAGCTAAAAGATGTGATTATAGTTGGCTCCGTACAGTGGAAATCATAGGTGGGGAGGAGTGAGCAAAAGGACTGTCATTTTGTTTTGTTGGTTTTGGTAAAAGCCTTGTGTTTGACTTCTTATACTATGTGCTCATATACCTGATTTTTAAAAAGACTAAAGCAAAAAGAAGTGAGTTAGGGAGGAAATAAGGGAGAAGAGAAAATTAGGGTAGAAAAAATAAGATGAAGTCAGAAGTAATATTAGATCCAGTACACACCATTGCTAAAGATAGGCTGAAAATTGGGTTCTGAGCTTTTTAGCAGCCAACACAAAGTGGAAATGTAATCATTTATACAGTTTCACAATGTCCAAGAGATTAAAAACAAACTACTTAGTCAGGAGAAATATATCTATTCCTGGTACTGAGATCTGAGAGACAGTTTTCCCATCTGTCCTCCTAAAGAGGACACCATGTGACATAGTGAACCACATCCTCATCAACTTGCCTAAAGCAGATGCAATAAGTTTATAGAGCTCTCTCTTATCATATCTCTCAACATGGTTCGATGGCAAAATGCCAATGCAAAGTTCAGTAAAAGCAACTCTGCAAGAAGATAAAAATCTCTTTACTTCAGAGAGACAATAAAGCATAGTGGCTAGTGTGTGGGCCTGGCTTCCAAATCTGTTCTTAAAATAGTTACTCAACTACTCTGCACTCAGTTTTCTCATCTATAAAATGGGCCTAAATATGATCATCTCCTAGGATTTTGTGAGGATTAAATAAGTGTATGCACGTGAAGTACTTAAAGCAATGCCTGGCATATATAAGCACTCAAAAAAAAAAAAAGCTATTATTCAGAGAGGTTTTTTTTTTTTTTTTAATGGATCTTATATGTTAAGACCACAGTAAACAAAGCAGTGTGGTATTGGTGAAGAGATAGATAGATAGATCAATGGAGATGTACAGGGAAATAGATCCACACAAGCATGGCCAACTGATCTTCGACAAAGCTGCAAAATAATTCAGTGGAGGAAAGAAAGTCTTTTCAACAAATGGTACTAGGGCAATTGGACATCCACAGGCAAAGAAATGAACTTTAACTGAAACCTCACACCTTTTACAAAAATAGCTCAAAATGGATCATAGATTTAAATGTAAAATGTCAAACTATACAACTTTTAGATGAAAACAAAGGAGAAGATCTTTGGAATTTAGGACTAGGTGAAGAGCTCTTAGATGTGACACTCAAAGCATAATCCATAAGAGAAAATTTGATAAATTGGACTCATCAAACTTTAAAAGCTTCTGTCCTGCAAAACATCCTCGTAAGAGAACGAAAAAAAAGATACAAACTGGGAGAAAGTGTTTGCAAACCAAAAAGTACTACAGAAAGTATTGCAAACCAAACATCTGCAAAGGACCATAATGAACTCTCAAAAATCAGCAGTAAAAAACAAACAATCCAATTAGAAAATGGGCAAAAGACATGAAGAAGCATTTCTGTAAAGATGATATACAGATGGCAAATAGAAATATGTTCAACATTATTAGCCATATGGAAATGTAAATTAAAACCACAATTAGACATCATTATACATCTATAAGAATGTCTAAAATAAAAATAGTGACAAAACCAAATGCTGAGAGAGCAGTTGGTTCTATTATGTATTGCTGGTAGCAATATTAAATGGTACAGCTACTCTGCAAAATAGTTTGGCAATTTCTTAAAAAACTAAACATACACTTACCACATGACCCAGTAATCACACCCCTAGGCATTTATCCAGAGAAATGAAAATTTAAGTCCACACAGAAACATATACAGGAATGTTTATTGTAGTTTTATTTGTAATAGGCTAAAATTGGAAACAACCCAAATATCCTTCAATGGGTGAATAGTTAAGCTATAATATGTCCATATCATGGAAAATTACTCAGCAATAAAAAGAAACAAACTATTGATACATGCAACAACTTGGATGGATCTCAAAAGAATTATGCTGAGTGAAAAGAAGCCAATCTCAAAAGGTTGCATACTGTATGATTCCATTTCCATAACATTCTCAAAATAATAAAATTACAGAGATGGAGGACAGATTAGTGGTTCTAGGGATTTGGGTTGGGGGACGGGAGGAGCATAGAGGGTGACAATAAAGGGGTAGGATGAGGGATCTTTGTGGTGATAGAATAGTTCTATATCTTCATTGTGATTGCGGTTACATTAATCTACACATATGATGAAATTGCATAGAACTATACACACACATACATAAACACACACTCTCTCTCTCTCTCTCTCACACACACACACACACACACACACAAGGGCATGTAGAACTGGTGAACTCTGAATCTGAATACAGTCTATTGATTGTACCCAGGTCAATTTCCTGGATTTGATATTATACTATAGTTATGTAAGATGTTACCACTGAGGGAAACTGGGTGAAGGGTACACTAGATCTCGCTGTACTATGTTTGCAATTTCCTCTGAATTTATAATTATTTCAAAAGAAAGTTTAAAAAAATAGATACTATGAAAATATTAGGTAAATCCTACTTCAAAATCTTTCTAATTTGGGGATTAAAGTTATCTTTATTCAGCAAAATCTTTCTTTATAGATTGTATAAAATGATAATTTAAACATCTGAAGAGTTGGTGGAAATTGTAGAAATTCATCTGAGTATAGGGCTTCTTTCAAAAAATAGTGAAGGCAAGGAGCCGGGTGTGTGTGTGTGTGTGTGTGTGTGTGTGTGTGTGTAGAAAGAGAGGTGCTGAAGGCAAGTAGCACATTTCCAAATGTCCTTACAGAATGGCACTTATTTCATAGACCAGTGTCTGGCCTTCAGCTTTTTAGTTCAAAAACCTGATTTTCTTGCCGACTGAGCATGGATTCTCATTAACTGAGCTCATAAGACTGATATGCCATACATGACAATCTGAGCCACATGCAGATACACAAGGAAAGCCAAGTTTCTTTCTGTTCTTTAAATACCTTACTTTGAACTCCAAACCCACATCCTACAACCTGGAGGAATATCAGCCTAACCAATTCTTTGCAAAGGCATCAGTGGTCCGATTACTGCCCAGATACCAACTTTCATAGTCTGAAGGGTACTCCTAGGAATAGTGACTGCAAGCTTTTTATGATGCTTGGGATTCAGAGAGTCTTTAGGGCCTAGGATCCAGCCTCCCAGGCACTCCATACAATTTTGTCTTCTGTCTTACATCTTCTCAGGCTCCGATATATCCCCCTCCCCAACCTCTGGGAAACTCCTAGAGAAGCCTCTTACTTCCCTAAGATCCCTTCTCCCCGTGTCCTCCAGATACCCAGCATCAAATGATCAATCAGCTTTGCTTTTCCAGAAGGTGGGAAAACCCACTAACTTGAAGCTGCTTCTACTTTTGGTCTTACCAAAATCCCTATGGTAAAGAATTATAAAGGCTTACTACCTTCAAAATGTGGGGGGAAATATAGGGAGACCAGAATAAAATTAATACTTCAACAAATCATTCTACTAAAATACATCGAACCAGAAAAGCCACTTTATTAATTTGCAGTGAGCAATGAATGTCACAACAGGTCACATACACGTGGCTAGCCATTTCTCCCCTCTTTAAAGTAGACATTCAAGATTCTAATTAGACTGTTTTTTGGTGAGCCTGGAAGCAGAACTAGAGGTATTAGAATAATTCAACATTTAAAGGGGACAGCCTGTCTTAGCCTGATGTATCAATCCCACAACAGGGATACTCAAGTCATGCTAAGGGAGCTGCAAACACTGGAAGTTCGTTGACTATAATCCCCTTGGATCCATGTTCACTTTGAGAATGTTCTTGCCAGTGGACTTGCAATAGTCAGAGGCATTTGGCTGGGACTTTGTCTCCCAGGAGAGCACTTGGATGAACACCACCAACGTTTGTCCTAGAGACTGTCCTTTTTCTATGCTTCCACAAACTCTTCCATCAAATAACAGCCCAGTCCTTCTGACCTATGACGCATGTCTCTTCTGGATGATTTTGCATAGATCTGTTCCAATCAATTGCATAGGGCTTTCAAACTGAATTCTCAAAGAGCCATATAATTTCTTTGCTCTTGGGTTAGCCTTCCTATACCCACCCCATCCTGATACTGGTATATATAAAACTAATTATATTAGAAGATCTTCAATGTGGGATTCTAAATATCAGACGCATCTAAACAAAAGTATTATCTTAAATAATGTAAAAGTAATTATACATTTAAAATGATATCATTGCAGTGCCCGACTCAGCATGGCGGCCACGCACATCCAGTCTGCTTGCAAGGGCAGTGGAGAGCCGGGGGAAGTCATGGCCTTGGGAATGTCCTCTGATGAAAAAGAACCTGCAGGTTTATCAAATAATTTTCGTGTGGAACGTTGGTGTGCTGAAAAGCAGTTCTGTGTGCTTTTCCCCCTTGGTGTGCATCAGCAGTGCTGAGGCGGCAGGCGTGATACAGAAGTGTGAGCAGAGACCGCTGGGAATCCCCGAACTCCAGGGAAACTAAAGGCGACAGCAAGCCTAGTGAAGAGGACAGGAGTTGGGGGCCTGTGGCGGTGGCGGCAGAAAGGCGCCGGAAGGCATCAGCGTCCCATCTGCAGTGGCGGCAGCCCAGCAGGTGTCCCTCATCTCCCTAATCCTGGTTCCAGCTGGGTGGTCAGGGGAGCTGCAAGGTCTTCTGGGCGAGCAGAGCCCACAGTCCTGAGCTGTTCTTCGCTGTATTTGGGTCATCTCCCCCCACCCAAGGGGAGAAATCTAGATGAGGTTTAAGAATTAGGGCTTTGGGCTTCCCTGGTGGCGCAGTGGTTGAGAATCTGCCTGCTAATGCAGGGGACACGGGTTCGAGCCCTGGTCTGGGAGGATCCCGCATGCCGCGGAGCGGCTAGGCCCGTGAGCCACAAATACTGAGCCTGCACGTCTGGAGCCTGTGCTCTGCAACAAGAGAGGCCACGATAGTGAGAGGCCCGCGCACCGCGATGAAGAGTGGCCCCCGCTTGCCGCAACTAGAGGAAGCCCTCGCACAGGGGCGAAGACCCAACACAGCCAAAATAAATAAATAAATAAATAAATAATAAAGGTGCTAATAATTAAAAAAAAAAAAAAAAAAAAAAAGAATTAGGGCTTTAAGAACGTGGATCTCATAGTTGAAACCTTGGAACACGTGTTTTCAGCACAAGGCGTTAAAGTGGACTTAACGCCTTTTCAAGGAGGGTGTCTCCATGGGGGCAGAACTATAGAATAAATGGATCTTGAATAAACTGAAAAAAAAAATGACATCATTGCAACCACTGAAGAATAGTTAATTGTTTCATACAGCATGAATGATGATGGGTGAAATCTGCTGGATGCAAATGATCCAATAATAATGGATCACTGAAGTCAGATTTTTAAGGTTGAGTGTACACTGTTAAGTATGGAGTGGACTCACTGTAAAAGATCCTGAGTATTTATGTTTGGGTGGGTAATAATACCTTTCTGGATTATTGTATGTGTGCTATGTTGAGATATCTAATCCTCAGACATATCATAATCTAGTATAGGACAGGCAAGTCCATGGCATTTTCTCCCACTCTTTGCAGAGAAATAATGAATGTCTTAGTGAAAGTATCGTACTCTGAATTTGCAAAGTGCTTAAAAGCAATCTTTTTGGTAATTCCTCACCTATATATCTATGTGCACATCAAGAATTATTATTTTATTTTTTATTTTATAGGAGAATAAGAAAATATAGTTAATAATAATAGTAATAATAATAATAGATTTCACAGTCATTTTTCCTATAAAAAGTTTAACAAGTTACATCACCCATGGCAGCAAGAATAAAACTGAGACTGAGCCTGCTCCTTCAAACTCTGTTTAGTTACTTTGTATTCTCTAGTATCCTCTGCTTGTCTTATTTCTCTTTTCAATCATTTTTTTCTTCTCTAGTTTTCTTAAAATGGCACAAGCAGGGTACTCATCGTTACTAATAAGATCTTCCCAATCTTAATTCATTATGTCCAGTAAAGCCAGAGAAAACACTAGCCAAGTAGCCACATGAATGGTTTTGTAATAGCTTTCTCTATCAAGATAAACGGATAGGGACTTCCCTGGTGGCGCAGTGGTTAAGAATCTGCCTGCCAATGCAAGGGACACGGGTTTGAGCCCTGGTCTGGGAAGATCCCACATGCCGCGGAGCAACTAAGCCCGTGCACCACAACTACTGAGCCTGCGCTCTGGAGCCCGCAAGCCACAACTACTGAGCCCGCGTGCCACAACTACTGAAGCCCACGCGCCTAGAGCCCATGCTCCACAACAAGAGAAGCCACCGCAATGTGAAGCCCACACACTGCAACGAAGAGTAGCCCCCGCTCGCCCCAACTAGATAAAGCCCGCACACAGCAACAAAGACCCAACACAGCCATAAATAAATAAATAAATTTATTTTAAAAAAAAGATAAATGGACATGCTATAGCATCTTAGGACTTCTGAAGTAATTCCAGTATAATTTTAGGATTCCAAAGCAGTATATGAGAAAACAAAGGTTTTTAAAGTTCATGTCAACTGGTTTGGGAGTAAAACTTAGCATAATGTTTCTATCAAGTTGTGCTGTTTTATTTTTATTCGATTCCTTGACTATTTATGAAGCACATGAATGTTTATGAAATACATGAATATATTTACTTTGAGATTTGCTTTCCTCCAGCTCATGCATAACAACCTTTTTTTTATTTATGTAAACTTGAAATAATAATAATAAACTAGGGCTTCCCAGGTGGGGCAGTGGTTGAGAATCTGCCTGCCAATGCAGGGGACACGGGTTCGAGCCCTGGTCTGGGAAGATCCCACATGCCGCGGAGCAACTAGGCCTGTGAGCCACAATTACTGAGCCTGCGCGTCTGGAGCCTGTGCTCCGCAACAAGAGAGGCCGCGATAGTGAGAGGCCCGCGCACCGCGATGAAGAGTGGCCCCTGCTTGCCGCAACTAGAGAAAACCCTCGCACAGAAACGAAGACCCAACACAGCTAAAAATAAATAAATAAATTTATTAAAAATAATAATAATAATAATAATGCTAGTTGTGTTCAGTTCTGTCCTTTGAGATGAAGAGATGCAGTCATAGCCCCAGAGGGCAGTCATATGGTGTCCACTGCCTCTCAGCATGATAACAAGTAAAGACTATGCTCAGAATCTGTTCAGATGACTATTTCACCCAAGACACATTTTTGTTAAAGACAGAACACCAGGCATTAGAGGACCATGAGGCTTAGAATTAACATGTTTTGTTTTGCTAAGACAAAAAAAAAAAAAAGACCCAGTCCCATGTCACCTACTGACTCCATTCTACTGCAGTTGGAGCATCAGGACAGAACCTGTTCTCATCCTCATGGCCAGACCTCCAGCCTTGCACACACTCTGTGAAACTCATTTGGCAAGAAGGATCCAAGGGCGCAGGAGAGTGTGCCCTTGGATCCTGTTGCCTACATGTTGTATGAGGTGGCAAGAACATCTCTTTTGGTTTGGTTTTCACTGCCGGAAATTATAAAATCAGATTACTGCACATAATGGGGCTTATTCTAAGAGGCTAGAGTGAGACTTAGAAGCCTTTCAGTCCACTTAGCAATATGCTTACAGTTCCCATTTCATTGTGGATGAAACAATAATAAATATTGAGCAAAGGAAGTTAATCCCCATCCGAAGGATTTTATTCAGTTAAACAACAAAATTTGTGCAGATCCCAGGCAATGAATTTCATATTAAAATTCACAGCAACCCATAGGCACATTTCATTAAAAGCCATAGACATTGTAATGTATCTTTTTCAGTACTGATTCTGTCATGAGTCTAATTGAAAAACAGTAATCACGAACATCAGGGTTGGGTTTTTTTTAAATCAGTATTTTTCTTTTAGCAACATAGCAGATCTAGGACTGACAGGGACCTATCACGTAATGTTGTCTACATAGTAGTACCAAAGCATTTTTCTATACCAAAATTTAACGTTGTATAGCAAGTATCTTCTTTTTTTAAACATTTTTTAAATTTATTTTTGGTTGTGTTGGGTCTTCGTTGCAGTACGCGGGCTTCTCATTGTGGTGGCTTCTCTTGTTGTGGAGCATGGGCTCTAGACACGAGGGCTTCAGTGTTGCAGCACATGGGGTTCAGTAGCTGTGGCTGGCAGGCTCTAGAGCACAGGCTCAGTAGTTGTGGAGCACAGGCTTAGTTGCTCCGCGGCATGTGGGCTCTTCCTGGACCAGGGATCGAACCCATGCCCCCTGCATTGGCAGGTGGATTCTTAACCACTGCGCCACCAGGGCAGTCCTATAGCAAGTATCTTGTAGAGAAATCTTTTTATTTGATCTTTTAACCAATATAGGCTGGGTGTGAGGGAACGTAAAGTTATTACACAGTCTTATACTTAGTATTTTTATACTTTGCTTGACATTTGACTATTTTTAACATATTTGTGGCTTATAATAGGAATTTATTTATGTTTTTGGTTACATATGTCATATATGCCTATCAATATGATATGGGTGTATCTATGTGATATGTATTCCCTGTGGTGTGGTGGTAAGTCAGCCCTTCAAATAAGTCCTGATTTATTGCCTTTGTGAATTTCCTTGCTGTAAATACTCCTACCGTGGCCAATTTCAAGCTACCAATATGATGATAATGAATGTGGAGTTTGGAAGAGGTGTGAACATTTGGCTCCAGCACACCACTGTATCTATATGTGTGTGTGTGTGTGTGTGTGTGTGTATGCATGTAAATATACATACAGATAATGTGTACATACACACACACCTGTGTGTATAGGTATGTATACACCACACAAACACATACATCTACACACACAACTGAGAGGGCTATGGAGTAGTGAGGAAGACTGAAACCAGTGCAATCCCACTTCTGCCACTCACTAGTTATTTGAACTTGGACGAATCACTTAACTCTTCTGTGTCTGTTTTCTCTTTTGCATAAAGAACATAATAATAGTACTATTAGGGAACCATTGACTGAAACCACCCGCCTTGGCCAGGCACGATAATAACCGCTTGCATGAGTTGTCTCACAACAGGAGGTCCCGATAAGGAACATGGTGCTGCCACCAGAAACTAACCAGGATAATTTGGGAGGGGCCAAAAGGAGGGAGGAGACGCCAGCCCACCATATATCCTGCCAACCTTTTTGAAACACTCACACTGGAAACCATCTTGACTGAGGAAGGGCCTTGAACTGGAGCAAATATGGGCACGGGCAAGATGATTGGCCAGGGACAACCTAGAAAGCTAGCCCCATTGCCATAAAACATGAGACTGTGAGCCCCATGGCAGAGCAGTTCTCCTGGGTTCCCTTACCCTGCTGCTCTCTGACTGCCCGGGCACCCCTTCCCAATAAAGTCTCTTGCTTTGTCAGCACGTGTGTCTCCTCAGACAATTCATTTCCAAGTGTTAGACAAGAGCCCACTCTCGGGCCCTGGAACGGGTCCCCCTTCTGGGAAGAGTACCACTTAATAGACATGTTGTAAAGGTTAAATAAATTAACATATGTCAAGTGCTAACAACAGTAACACTTAAGAGCTATATATCAGCTATAATAATTGTTGTTGCTATTAACATTATTATCTATAAATAACCATATGGGGACTTCCCTGGTGGTGCAGTGGTTAAGAATCCGCCTGCCAATGCAGGGGACACGGGTTCGAGCCCTGGTCCGGGAAGATCCCACATGCCGCGGAACAACTAAGCTCATGCGCCACAGCTACTGAGCCTGTGCTCTAGAGCTCGCGAGCCACAACTACTGAGCCCACGTGCCACAACTACTGAAGCCCGCATGCCTAGAGCCTGTGCTCCACAACAAGAGAAGCCACTGCAATGAGAAGCCAGCGCACCGCAACAAAGAGTAGCCTCCGCTCAATGCAACTAGAGAAAGCCCACACACAGCAATGAAGACCCAATGCAGCCAAAAAATAAATAATTTTTAAAAATAAATAAATAAATAAATAACCGTGTGTATATATAGTAATTTGCCAGGATCTTGCCCACCAAAAGCAGCTGATGCTCCACCTTCCTCTCCTCTACTCCCCAATCTCCGCCCCATCTCTCCCCTCCTTCCATTTGCAGGTTCAGGTGAGCCTTGTAGGGACTAAGTTCTTTCCCAGTCAGAATCAGCAAATCTTTAGACCTGAGGCAGGAGCTGTTCTGTTACCAAGTCTCAAGTTGTCTGTCTTACCTACTTGTCCCTCTCTTACAGTGCCCGGAGAGCTCCCCTTACTGGAGCATTACCCTGGATACTTAGCTACCTACCTTCATTCCCCAGAGTCTTTGAGTTCAGCAGTTGCCTCTCTTCTATTGGCTTCTGACCAGTGGCTTGCCTGATCCTTGCTCTGAATGAGAACCTGGATCTCTGGACCTTGACTGCTGGGTTCTAATCTCATGACTTTGCTATGGTTTGGAATCCTGACTGATGATCTTGTTCTGGACCGTCCCCAATTCCTATCCATTTTGCACTTACAATTCACTTGATCTGGGATATCTATAACTATGATGGCCATTCAACCTGGGTTTTCCAGATAGTGTCAATTGTAAATATTTTGTCCTTTAGACACTAGTGTTTTGGTATATAAAGTATATTTCCCAGAGAATTTTTGATGCCAGAAAGAACTATAAAATCCCATAGGCAAAATATGTCCTTTTTTTATTAATTCAGAAAATATAATCAGGGTTTATCTAACCTTTTAATAAGTTCCCATACTCAAGTGACCACCAGTCTTAATGCCCAGTTGCAAACCACAGTCCAGGTTCTATATATTACTCTATCAGGCAGTACTATATTACATGGTGGAGGTGATTTGGAAAGAAGGCACAGTTAAAAGGAGGACCCAAAAAACCTCCTTGCCCCAGGTTTCAAATAATGGCTGGAATGTCACACATTCTATTCTCATTTTAAAAAATTATTTACTCCATCTGTGTGTACGTATTGTAATCATCTGATATTTACAGTCATTTGAATAGAATGAAGACAAACAACTTGATTGCGTGTTTTCTTCCATTCCACCTCTTAGTGACCACGTGTGTATCAGCAGCTATCTCTTAAGATGGCCTGCCCTGGTAAGCTCCTCCCTAAATTGAAAAGTGAATAAATTTCTGCAAAATCTAAAATCAGTGATTTGCACTCAGTTACCCCACTCTATTTCCAACATATTCAATCTCTGCTGGCAGCTTTTCTGCCTCACCAGCCATTCAAAAGTGAATTCTTAAAAATATTCCCTCTGAGAAAACGTCAAATTCCGCTAGAGCTCTAAACAACAATTATTTTTCTAAATCGATGTCTTCTATTGAAATATAGTAATTATATTATCATTTGGTAGTTGTGGTGTATATGGGTTGCATGGGTGGTGGTGGTTGTGTGTGAGGGGCAGGAATGGAGTAGGAAGGGGAGGGTCAGAGTTCAAACCCTTTTTATTCTTTAGAAATTTCCACACAAGCAACCCTTGGGTCCCTCTCGTTTTAGAACTGACTCACTCTAGCAGTTTAAATAAAATTCATTCTTTTCTACCTAATCCCCTTTATTAAGAGAGGAAAAAAAAAAAGAGTAGGATTAGATAGAGAATTTAGCTAAGTCAGGAGGCGTGGATTTTAAACCAGCTTTCTCACTAACTCTCTTGATGGATCCCCAGGAGGTCCATTCTGTCCATAGACAGAATTCAGGGTGTCTGTGAATTTAAAAGGGGAAAAAAATTACATCATTATTTTCATCGATGTCTAATTGAAATTTAGCATTTCCTTCAAGAGCTCTCCCAATTCTGCCCTATCTTTCACTTCCTCCCATTTGTAGGCTTAAATTGGCCATGTAGTCCTTTGATTATTAATGTAGACAAGAAACCACAGAGTGTTAGCAGTACTTATGATTTTTCACCACGAGAAGTCAGACATTTTCGTATTGCTTTCGCATTTGTTGCAGATATCTCAAGATATGATATCTATTCATCACTATTTCAAAATTATGGTACTTAATAGACTTGCTGCTACGTCTTATAATTTAACATGTTAAAAAAGAAGCACATATATTACTATATCATATATTTGTTTTTTAATATTCTGATAACTATATTTTGATAGAATTGGTTTCCTTTGGATTCTTACGTATTTTTAAAACATCTTTATTGAGATATAATACATATAACATAAAATTCACCCATTTAAAGTGCACAATTCAAAGGCTTTAATATAATCACAGAATTATGCAACCATCACTATAATCTAAGTTTAGAATATTTTCATCACCACAAGAAGAAACTTGTACTCAATAGCAGTCACTGTCTACTCTTTTCCTCTCTATCCCTCAGCCCTTGGCAACCACTAATGAATTTTCTGTCTTTATAAATTTGCCTATTCTGGACCTTTCATATAAATGGGATCATACAATATGAGTCTTTTGTGACTGGCTTCTCTCACTTAGCATGTTTTTAAGGTTCACCCAAGTTGTATCATGTACCAGGACTTCATTTCTTTTTATTGCCATCTAATATTTCATTGCATGGCTATACCATATTTTGTTTATTCATATTGATGGACATTTAGGTTGTTTCCACTTTTCAGCTATCATGAATAATAGCTGAAATGCTATGAGCATTCATGTGCAAATGTTTGTGTAGATATATGCTATGTTTTCATTTCTAATGGGTTTATACCTAGGAGTGGAATTGCTGGGTCATATCGCAACTCTGTGTTTAACCTTTTGAAGAATTGCCAGACTGTTTTCCAAAGTGGTTGCACCATTTTATATCATCACGAGCAGTGTTTGAGGGTTCCAATTTCTCAATATCGTCTCCAACTTGTTATTGCATGGCTTTCTGATTACAGCCATCCTAGCGGGTATGAAGTGGTATCTCATTGTGGTTTTGCTTTGCATTTCCCTAATGGTTAATGATGCTGAGCACTTTTTCACATGGTTATGGGCCATGGGTCATGGTATGTCTTCTTTGGAGAAATGCCTATTCAAATCTTTTGCCCATTCTTTAATTGGATCACTTGTCTTTAATTATTGAGCTGCAAGAGTTCTTTATTCTGGATACAAGTCCCTTATCAGATCTAATTTTTCTTCAGAAAAAAAATGGCAGAAGAAAAGAACAGACATGCTTAGAAAAATCCAGACCTTGGTGTCATTGTTTGATTATCCCTGTACATGAACCAATAAATCCTCCTAATTGTTTAAAAAAAAAAAAAGTTAGATTCTAAAATTAGATCATGGTGATGGTTTTACATCTCTGTAAATGTACTAAAACTGTACATACCTTAAATAGATGAATTTTATGGCATATGAATTATATTTCAATAAAGATGTTTTTAAAAAGACAAAAGAGGGGCTTCCCTGGTGGCGCAGTGGTTAAGAATCCACCTGCCAATGCAGGGGACACGGGTTTGAGCCCTGATCCGGGAAGATCCCACATGCTGCGGAGCAACTAAGCCCGTGTACCACAACTACTGAGCCTACACTCTAGAGCCCGCAAGCCACAACTACTGAGCCCGCGTGCCACAACTGCTGAAGCCCGTGAGCCACAACTGCTGAAGCCCGTGCGCCTAGAGCCCGTGCTCCACAACAAGAGAAGCCACCGCAGTGAGAAGCCCGCACACTGCAACAAAGAGTAGCCCCCGCTCACCGCAACTAGAGAAAGCCCGCATGCAACAATGAAGACCCAATGCAGCCAAAAATAAATATAAATAAAATAAATAAATTTAAAATAAAATAAAATAAAAAGACAAAAGAAACCATTGCCTAATCTACAGTCATAAGGTTTACTTTTATGTCTTCTTCTAAGAATTGTATTGTTTTGGCTCTTACGTTTAGGATTTTGATCCATTTTGAGTTAATTTTTGTACATGACATAAGGAAGGGGTCCATCTTCATGTACTGTACATTATTTTATGTTCTTAAAAACATTATTCTGAGAGGGAATCCACAGGCTTCACCAGTCTGACAAGGTGGTCCATGTTACAGAAAAAGGGAGGAATCCTTGATCTAGAAATTGGACTATACCCTTACTTCCCTGGGTCTCAGTTTCCTTCCCTGTAAAATTCATGGGTGGGATTGAATTGGGAAGCCCCTTCCAGTTCTGTGGTGCTCTTTACTATGCATACATTATGGGTGGAAATCAATGATTCTTTTCTTAAGAAAATACCTATGTATGACACCAGCTGCTTTATTTAAAAGGAAGCCATTGTTTGGCAGTCGAGGCAGGGCTCAGCCAGAGCTCTGGAAAGTGTTTTAAGGGGTAGAGGTGACACGATAGGGGAAGGAAATGTTTTCTATTGAAAAGCAGTCAATTGCCTTCAACAAGCTGCCAACAAACTGGGAAAAGACTTTTTTTCCTCTGGTTTCAGCTGAATGCCAGCTTTTGGAAGGTAAATAGAGTGGGCTAGATGAAAGGGTTACAAACATCCCCAAATGAGGGAGGGAATTTTTTTGTACAAAGTGAGCAGGAGGAGAGATGCCATACATGCAGCTGAGGCACCATCAGTGAAGTCATCAAAGGGGAAGAAAAATCAGGAAAATACAATCAGATTTTTGCTTTTACAATTGTAAAGGGACTTTTACAATTTTATGATTGTTCCTCTATATTCTTTACCTTTAAAAAAATTTTTTAAACATGGTACAGAGGGTCTTCATATTTATTGTTTGGGTCTCTTTCAAAATTAAATGATTATAAGTCATTTGCATTTTTAAAAGCTTTAGCATCAAATTCTTTTTTAAAAAATAAATTTATTTATTTTATTTATTTATTTTTGGCTGCATTGGGTCTTCGTTGCTGCGTGCAGGCTTTCTCTAGTTGCGACAAGCGGGGTCTACTCTTCATTGCAGTGCGTGGGCTTCTCATTGCAGTGGCTTCTCTTGTTGCGGAGCAAGGGCTCTAGGCGCGCTGGCCTCAGTAGTTGTGACACACAGGCTCAGTAGTTGTGGCTGGTGGGCTCTAGAGTGCAGGCTCAGTAGTTGTGGCACATGGGCTTAGTTGCTCTGTGGCATGTGGGATCTTCCCAGACCAAGGCTTGAACCCGTGTCCCCTGAATTGGCAGGCAGATTCTTAACCACTGCGCCACCAGGGAAGCCCCAGCATCAAATTCTTTAAGCTATTTGATCATTGTCTACATGCATTGTAATTTTTCCTGGAATCTATTTCTACACAGTGGAACTACAGATCATAATAATTATAAAAGGAAAGCAAAATGTTTGCAAAAAGTTGCATTAAATATGGCGTTTTTAAAAGACTACAGGATGCTCAAGCTGTACAAGTTTGATAATATTAAATATTTAGCAGGGTGTATATTTATGTGCCTAATAGTAAGTCTGGGATTTTATCACCTGTGTATATAATAAAGTGTCTATTTAAAAAAAAAGATCAAAATTTGCCTGTTGGTGAGTTTGTAATTAGATAACAGAGTGAAACCACCTAGCTTATGACCAGAAAGCATGTGGAATTGTATCTTTGCCACTGTATTAAGTAATATTATGGACTGAATTGTGTCCCAACAAAGTCCATGTGTTGCTTTGCTGTATACTTGAAACTAACACAACATTGTAAATCAACTATACTTCAGTTTAAAAAAATCCATGCATTGAAAAAAATAAATAAAATACTATGGGATATTTGCAGAAGGGCTAACACAGTCTCCTGAAATATGTAAGCTATCTACCCTGATGCATAGAACATGCTAAATTCTCTGTTTCTGCAAATTTTGCAAGTCTTTTTTTTCAATTAATTTTTTATTGGGGTATAGTTGTTTTACAATGTTGTGTTAGTTTTTGCTGTACGGCAAAGTGAATCAGCTATACGTATACATATATCCCCTCTTTTCTGGACTTCCTTCCAAATTTTGCAAGTCTTGTGTTGATATCCATTTAAATGAACAGTAAACCTTAATCAAGGAGGGGAAAATAATCCTTAGGGGCTTGAATGTCAGGACTTCCACTTTTCCTCTTCCCAGCACCTTTTCCTCAGGCTCTTCCCCCTTCCAAGAAGGACCGACTGACAATGTGGGGAAAAAGAGTGTGGGCAGAGAGGAAGCAGGGTCAGAGCTCAAGAGCCCTGCCAGTTAGTCAAAGGTCAGCACAGAAGGGACTGTCTGTGAGAGGACGAGGAAGCTGACTTCTCTTGAGCCAGCTGAACTAGATGGCAGCCAGTCTCTATCTCCTCGCTGGGCTGGAGTCAAGTCCCCATGGTTTTATGGGGCCCCATAAAGACAAAAATGCTCTGTAGAACAGGGTCTAGCTTCACCTTTTTAGGTGAACAGGCCAGGTTTCAGCCGGGGGTCAAGGGAGAGAGGACAGAGAGGACCAAACTGGTATGTGCTGCTTCAGAAACTTACAGGCTTATTTGGAAAGACTGAAACTAAATAAAGACTTCTTATTAGCATAGAACTAGAGTTGTGAAATCTAGTCAAAGGGTTGTATGCAAGGATGCTGGGTTTTTATACATATACTCTGATGGGGAAAAACAGTGAAAAACAACATTCTAATTAGGGGAGAAAACTATTGTTTTTCATAAATTTATAACATTTCTCATGCCAACAATTTTCTTTTGACACTAGAACACAGGAATGATGCTCCCAAGTTTTTGCCCCCCTCCTCAAATTGAAAAGGGAAGTAAAATTCTTTTCTCAGAAATAAAATGCACATTTAAAAAAAAAAAAGAGCATTAAACTAACATTAGATGACTTATTCTAAACGATGTTCCCCTTTAATTGGACTTTTCTTCAGATTTTCTAAGAGGAAAAGTTGACATCTAACTCCATGTGTTAGGTTCTGTTTTTCCTTTGAAATTTTTTTCTCACATTTACTTTCTGGTGGGAGTAGTATTTTATTGTTCTGTGAAAATCCAATTGCAATCCATCAGTTATTATTATCAGTTATTAGACATTTATGATCAGAACTGATGGACCTTTTTGCTCTTTCTGCATTTAGATGATCTCAGCTTATTTTCTGGAAATGTGCATTGAACCAGAAGTGATATCCTATCCCCCCTGAGGACAAATCTTTCCTAAATGCCTGTCTTGCTCACTGTGTTTTTCACAGAAGGGAGAATCCTGAGGACTGAGTCCAACGGGGAGGAATATTGCCCAAGATGGCCTGAGACAACATAGCTGGATGGCGAGTCCCAATTTTCATCATCTTAGTTGCAAAGAGACAAGGTCATGGCACAGAAGACAACCTTCTGCATTTGAGAGCCAGGCAAACGCAGAGAAGCAAGTAATAAAGCTGAAACCAGGGGAGTGAAGGTCTTAACAGAGCTAGGCGGATGGAGAGGGTCAAGGGAAGGGTTTTGGTTCTGAAGCCACAAACCGGAAGCAGGTGCCAGAGTGGCCTTTTATGTCAGCTGTTGAGAGCGGTTCTGCTGCCCGGAGGAGCCATCCAGCACTCCAGGCTAAACGCTGCAAAGCAACAGATATATCAGATCTATTTTTATTCTCTCTTTTATATACTTTATTTTCATCTCAGTACTCTATGGTTTTTTTTATCCTTTCATTCTTCCTTCTGTGGGTTCCTGTTTTGTTTTTTTTGTTTTTAAATTTTACAGTTTTATTTACTTTTTTATACAGCAGGTTCTTATTAGTCATCAATTTTATACACATCAGTGTATACATGTCAATCCCAATCTCCCAGTTCATCACACCCCCCCCACCCCCCTCCCGCCACTTCCCCCCCCTTGGTGTCCATACGTTTGTTCTCTACATCTGTGTCTCTATTTCTGCCCTGCAAACCGGTTTGTGGGTTCCTGTTTTTAAACTCCATTCTCTACAGCTCTAGGCTCCTTTTCGGACTTTTAAATTTTGTTTTCTTTAAGAGTGTTGTAAAAACTAGCACTTTTGCTGTTTTTGTTTTTGTTTTTCTTTGTTCATGTAGTCTGATCTGGAAACCAGGACTTTATGTTGGCCTGGATTTCTCAGGTCTCTAATCAACTCTGTGGAAAGTGGAATGGCTTGGCAACAGGCATAATAATAATAATTAAAAATAACAGTGAGCACAGAACTAAGAAATGAGATTCAAAAATAAGAAGGAAAGTGACATAGGCTTTCATCTGAAAATATCTATTCTGGCCAACAGAGAAGCACCCTTACAAATCAGTTAATTACATCTCTCTATGTGGAGAAAAGCAAAACCATAGGGAAATTCTACCTTCAAGTGTAAAGTCTGCTTTGTGTATTACCTTCTGGTGAAATTCCCAAACCTTTGAAAACCCAAGATGAAAACAATGGCTGCCACTAGAAAGACTTCCAAGGATACTTTTAAAACAGAGTAGGTTTGTTTTTCTGGTACAACAACTTCAGAGAAGTTCTCACTTAAATCCATGCATGGTCATTTTATATCTCCCATTTATGCACTCTTGTTTGCTGAACTTAAGTCTAGTGAACGAGTTATTTTAAAAAATACTTTTTGAAATTACCCCCACCCTAAACAGCAGGACTGCTGTGTGTATACAAATGCTCTGGAAAGGCACAAGTCAGGTATTGGGTGTAGGCACAGGACAAACCGCATGGTCTGCCTTGGCAGCCCTGTCCTCACCTGCAGGCTGCCCACACACACACTGTCTTCCAAACGGTGCTCCTCTGATGCCAGTTGGCTGACTGAGCTACTGTGGGAGGGAGCCTATGGGAGGGGAGGGTGGAGGGGATGTGGATAAAAATTTTATAAACTAAACTTCAAGCTGAAAACTTGATTTACCCTTTCAGCCCAATTCACATTGGAAGTCCCATCTTTTCTTAAAAATCTTGGACACTGAAGAGTTAAAAGGGTATGGAAGCTGGTGTAGCCTGGGGCTGTCATCCAAGGCCAGCAGCAGGAAGGGTTTGGCTCTGGCTAGGCTACAGACAGGCCATCTGGATGCAGGGAAGGCCTAGAATGCCAGAAGCAGCTTTTCTTTTTTGGTGTTCGGCTTCATTAAGTTCAGCCTGGGGAGAGTCTCTTTGGTTTAAGACCCAAACTGAGAGTCTTCTTTGAACAGGGATTTGATATTTTGAATTTTATATAAAACAAACACCCACTACATATACTCTTTTGGCAAAGAAGGTCATGAAAAGCAATGTCCTCGATTAAACATATTTTAAAAAGGATGTAGACCAGATTCACTAGACTTATAAATATATAGAAGCTATGTGTAGTCTTTAAATAACTTTGCTAGGAATAGATAAATCTGGGTAGGTTATCTGAGAAAAAAAAAATTCTATTTTTTTATATAGTACCGCTCTGTGACTGTTATGAAGAATTCTTTCATTGTTTTTCCTATAGTTCACTTGGAAAAGCAGTTTCACCACACTGAAATTGCTTTTAGGCCTTTAAAATTATTTTCTTTCTTCATTTTTATTTTCTATTTAATTATATAACATTTGGCATAATGTTAACGTGGGCCAATTGTAATTCCTTTCACAGGAAATTTTTCTTTACTAAAATTGCGAAAAACAAAACTCTGCAGGGAAATTATAGCAACTTCCTACTCTATATCACTCATGAACATACACTCCGTTTGGAAACCACCCTCTTTAAGAGATATGATCTATTCTTCCCTAGCTATAGCAGTCTGTGTTGGATTTGTATGTGTTAGTCTTAACAATGAAAGGAAAAGGTGAATGTAAATTCACTTGGACAAAACAAAGCAGGAAAGAGAATATTATCCTTAAGAGAATTCTTACCTTAAGGAAAAGAAAATGCACGTATCTTTCTGGGTGGGGAAGGTGAAGGGGGGAAGGGGTGGGTGGGGATTTTTTCTCTCCAAGGCATTAATTGCCACCTAGCAGCAGAGGAGGGAATTGCACACATAACTTTGGACTTCAATTCTAGAAAATATTGGTTTTAAAGGGCACATTACTTTTATTATGATCTAAGGAATTACTAGCCTACTGGTAGACTAGGGATTGACTTTTTTTCTCTCTTGTAGTGAGGAAAGAAAAAGAACTATAACAAGTGAAAAATTTTGCCTTATTTATAAGAATGCTCTTTCCATCCTAAAATGTCTCTATTCTTTTGTTTCTCAATGGCTACCCTTGCCACCTCAGCAACAGGCCAAAGGAAAAGAAATTCTGAAGCCACTCTGACACTAAAAAAAGGCTGGCTTTGGCCCATTAAAGGAAGAAATGCCTGTTTTTAATATAGAAAGTAGTTTTCCAAACAATCTCAGAATTATTTCTATGAAAAAGATCAGAATATATTTTATTTTGCTAGGGCAATAAGACGCCATCTATTTTGAAAATTAAAAGACTTTTTTTTATAAAGGATGAAATAATTTCCAGATCAAATGATTATTCAAATGTGTTAAAGAAGGGCGTCCTTATTTCAAACTTCACCAACCATGTTTTTATTTTTGTAGCAGTCAGCCATACTGAATGCCAAAGTTTTAAAGGAGAGTCTCTATAATTGTGTTTCATAGATCTTGGCAGCTAAATAAAAATACCTAAAAATTTTCAAAAGAGATTAAAGCAAAATTAAACAGTTAAGAGGACTTCAAAAGCTAACAAGTTGAAAAACCTCTCGGCTTTACTCTTGGCTAAAAGTGTATCTTATTTAAGGTGTTAGATATGGGGGGAGGGAGTGGCTCACTGTATACTTCCAATTTGTCACTTTTTATCCAAATAAATAACAGGCATTGCCACTATATTGATTATATGAGCATATTATCACTAAGGCAGTCAGCAACATTTTGGAAGACAAATGCTGTTTTTAAAAGTAATAATAATAGTAGGTAATATTTACTGACTATTTACCATGTGCCAGGCAGTGTGCTAAGCACTTTAAATGAGAAATTCATTTATCACAATAATCATAAAAGATACTGGTTAATATGATCTCGATTTTACAGGTTTAAGCAACAAGAACAACAACAACAAAACAAAGGTTCAGAGAGGTGAAATAAGTCATCGGAAGTCTCAGAGCTTGTAAGTAGCTAGGCTTAAATACAAACCCAGTTCTGTCTTAAAAGTGGTATGCCCCAGCTTTCAGTTCTTGGAATTCTTTCCTATCTACTCTCACTCCAATCTCATGGCTCTGAATAAATCTTCTACAATCATGACCCCAATTTTGGATCTCCACCCTGGACCTCTCCACTAAACTCCAACTCATATGCCAACTTACTACTCCATATCTCCATTAGAATGTCTAAGAGACATCACAAACTTGAAATATACAAAACCATATCCATCATCTTTCCCGCCAAACCTACTCCTCCCATCTCTCCTTTGTCACATTTCATTGCAACTTTTTTCTTCCATTTGCTCAGGCCAAAAACATTAGCCATTTTGAAACTTCTCTTTCTCTTACATGTCACATCCAATCCATTAGCAAAGCACTGTTGGCTCTGTCTTCAAAATATACCCAGAATCCAACTACTTCCTACAATCTCACCATTACAACTCTGGTCCAAGCCATTGTCATCTCTCACTTAGATTACTGTAGGCTTGATCTTGTTAACCTCCTTGGCCCCCTATAGTCTGTTCTCAACACAGTGTCAGGATAATCTTTTAAAAAGTCAGTCCTTTAATGTCTCTGTTCAAAACCCTCTAGTAGCTTTCTATCTCACTCAGAGTCAAAGTCCTTATTGTGGCCTAAATGCCCTATATTATCTGCAGCCCCCAAACCACTTCTTCTCTGATTTCATCCCATACCACCCTTCCTCAGGAATTTTTGTCTGTTTTGTTTACTGAGGTATTCTCAGCATCTTAGTAATAATGCTTGGCATATAGTAAGGTAATCAACAAATATTTGTTGAATTAAAGAGAAATATCTGACTCTACAACCTTTCCTTTTCATCATTCCCTTCTATGAATATATTGGTGGCTTTGTGAGTTGAAGGTGATTGGCTGGATTATTCACAGTGGCTCTTGTATCAGAGGCCCACTTGTAGACGGATAGAAAAAACATTTTGATCTCTTGGGGTTTTAATGGCTTTAGGCTCCTTTAAGCATGATTTAAAGATTTGGCTCAGGGTACGTCCTGATTCTTAACCAGCAGTTGCAAAATTGATCAGTAAGGGTATTTTGCAGAAAGAATAGGCCAGAAAAGTGGCACTACTCTGTTTAAAGACCATTGTTAGTCACTTCAGGAGTTTTTAGAACTAAATAAAAATAAATTCGAATAAGAGCCAAGTTGAAACTTTCCTATGCACATGTGACATTTATTGTTACTCAACTATCTAGATGACATTCTGTAATAATTTCTTAATTTCTGGAAAAAAAAAGCATTTCTCAACAACTCAAGTATGCCAATGGCTTTTGTACAGGCCTGTCTTTTGGTCACACACACTGAGGAGGAAAAGTATCTTATATACTTTAGATAGAATTCTAAAGTGTTAATCTTCCAAATTATGTCTATTAATTTCAATTTGCTCTATCCCAAGCTTTAGCTCTTACCCAAAGAGAATCTTAGCTTCTAAGTATCTATTTAAAAAAAAAAAAAAAAAGGTTGTAGTGAATACAGATAAGGCTACCTTTAGAGTGAGCTATCTAAAGGCTATCAAATGTTGGTTAAATAAATTGATACATTCCTATGATGGAATACCTTACGGTTATACAGACATTTAAAAGCATGTGACATGAAGAAATGTTTGTGGTGTAATGTTTAAATTAAAAAGCAGGTTAAAAATAAGCATATATAATTGGATATAAATTTTTGTGGCAGTTTATTTTGTTGAGATACTAATTCTATGTTTTCTCCTATCCCCCTGCTTCTTGACCCCATTCAAGCAGGTATCCAGACCTCAGATTCCTCTAAGGCAAAAAGCAAAAGCTGCATGGAGACAAATATAGGCTCTCCCTATATTTTGAAATGAGAAGGGGAAAAAAAGAAAGGAATGCCTTTGAGGATGATGTGGAAGAGAGATTCCTCAGGATTTAGGAGATGGAAGCCCATAAGTTGAGTGAACATCTGAGACTCCTATCTTGCTCTGTGACAAAACCTCAGAGAGGAAGCCTGCACCTGGGTGCAGGGGGTGCCGAATTTACTCACTTGATTCCGGATTCTTGAGTTCTCAGGGTGGTAAAGAAATATTGGAGTCCTCAGACCTGAAGGGAAGATGGCACAAAAGGGAATCTCAGCAGTAAATCAATGTGGACAGACGACCAAATAATCTGAGGTAATTCCAGGTATTTCCACAATGATTAAGGCCCTAGAAACTTTGGGGCCTAGAAACAATCCTGGATAGAGAGGAAATGCTCAATAATAACTGAGATTGACTTTCCTACCAACGTGGCAGGATGGGAACTCAGGGTTAGATTCATGTTGATCTAAAGAAATGCAATATTTCTTTCTATGGAATGAGTCACACCCCACAATATGCATATGCACACAAAGACAATGTATTACATATTATAAATATTGGAAAATGTATTATCAGGATAATTTTCCTCCCTTCTTTGATAGATATTATTGTAGGGGGAAAATGACTAAACTTCTAATAGTAATTTTCTCTACCTAGTGGATTATGTGGGGTTATTTTTCATACTGTCTGCATTTGAAAAAAATTAAAATAAGTGTATATTCCTCTTATAATTGGAAAAATATAAAACCAACTGTAAGCTGACTTCTTTCCTATATATTTGAGCAGGTAGAAAACAGGAAAGGGCATATATCATTTTAGGTTCTATTTTCCAGCTATTTCAGAGCCACCAATATTAATGTGCCCAAAAGTATAATATGAACTAAACTTCAAGAAAAGATAACAGATTTTTCTCACATTAAAAAAACTGATGTATACCTCCTGCACCCTGTAAAAACTGAAAATATTATTGTATCTGTCAGGGTCCCAGCAAGAAACAGATGGCACACTCAAAAGGGGCAACTGAAGAGGATATAATCTGAATGTGAGGAGGGAAACAGCAAGAGATGATGCAGTGTATTTATTACCCTCTCTCCCTCCACGTTGGCCAACCTGGCCAACGTGGAGGGAGAGAGGGTAATAAATACACTAATCTCTGTCTCCTACTGCCTTCTGATCTCCTGCTAGCGCTCTCCATCAGCTGAGCTCAACCAGAAGCCAGAGGGGAAGGGAACTTGCTGATGTAACCTCTAAAGGGTGACGCAGATCTATAGGGGCAGCAGAGAATATCTGGCACAGTGACATTAAAGTACAATTAAATCTGTCATTTTGCTATAAATATTTCCAAATTTAAAGATTTCTACTAGAAGAGTACTATAAACAGAGTTTTGTACTTTAGTTTTTGAATTGGAATATCTGCAATATATTTGGAATTATTACTACTGCTAAAGTACTCTTACTCATCCACGAATTCTAAACTTTATTGAGTACCTAGCTTGTATGATACATTAGATATATATATTATACAAACAGAAATATGGCACAGTCCCTGTCCTCCGGGGGCTTGATTTACTAGATGGAGACAAACTGTAAATAAATAAGTACTACTGTTACATGTGTGTAGCAGGATGTTAAAATGGGATTTTCTGTCTCAGTTTTGGCTGAGGCTCTAAGGAGAGTAAAGTGCCAACTATTCCCACATTCCACAGTAAAGTGGAAGACCACCAAAATTAGAAATTAAAAAACGGAGGGGGGCTGCTTTTGCCACTTTTAACTGTCTACCCATTTCCTCACTTCATGCCTAGGGAAAGAGGCTTTAATGGAAATTAGATATAGGACCCCTAAGCTGGGTGTCACGGTGGTGGATTAGTGTCTGGCTTATATCTGAGGAACTCATTCATTCAATACTTATAGAGCACTTATTAAGTATAGGCACTACTCTAGGCACAGGTGACTACAGAGGTGAACTAAATAGACGAAAATCCTCTGCCTTCATAGAGCTAACATTCTAGCGGAATCTAGGCAGCAAGAAATTTTGGTTAGCTAACTGTGAAGATGAGTTTTCAATTTTGTCAAAGTCTACACTCCCATAGATGTGAGGCAAAGCCATTCCGTGGGTGTTTCTTTCGGTCAGATATGGGCTACCGGAGAGGATCAAGTGGAAGTGTGAGGAGACCTCCACAGAAAGAAGCTGGAGGTGTATACAACAGACGCTAGTAACTGACACTGAACTTTAGACCAGATGACATGTATTTACCCAAGTGCAAGTGAGGGACTGTGAACATTTGCTCACTGGGGATGGAAGTGTTTCCGAAGAAGGCATAAAGTAACGAGTCAAGTGTAAACACCTGCTAATCTCAGAGAGCCTCAACAGAACTGTACTAGCCACGTTAAGAACTCTCTTGGGGCTTCCCTGGTGGCGCAGTGGTTGAGAATCTGCCTCCCAATGCGGGGGATACAGGTTCGAGCCCTGGTCTGGGAAGATCCCACATGCCACGGAGCAACTAAGCCCGTGCGCCACAACTACTGAGCCTGCGCTCTAGAGCCTGCGTGCCACAACTACTGAAGCCCGCGCGCCTAGACCCCGTGCACCGCAATGAAGAGTAGCCCCCGCTCACCGCAACTAGAGAAAGTCCACGTGCAGCAACGAAGACCCAATGCAGCCAAAAATTATTTTTAAAAAAAGAACTCTCTTGCCCTTTCCTCTATTTCATCTGGGGAGAAGTAAGGCCACCGAGTTGGTGGTGGCGGTGGTAGGAGGGGGCATGAAGAGAGATTTTAGGCCGGGACATAGAGAAGTCAACCATTCCCCTTTCACCATGGCAGGCTCAAGCTGGTAGAGGAGGAAAGGGGCTTTGCTATTATCTGCCAGTTATTATTATGCTGGACTTATTAACTACTGATCTGAGGCTATTGAATTGCCTAGTTAACTTTTTTTTTTACTTGAATGTCAGAAGAGTCATGATATTTGTACCATATTTCATTCACAGAGCAGGGAAGAAATAACTCCACAGGATGTGTTTTAACATGTGGTGGGAAAGTTTTGTGCAATTGCACCCTACACATCTCATTTGGCAGGGAGCTCCTACAAATCAATGAGAAAATGATTAACAAAATAATAAATTGAGAAAAGGAATGAAATGGCAATTCACAAAAGTAACATAAACAGCCAAGAAATATATGAAAAGACTTTTTTAGTAGTAATCAAAAAATATAACTAAAATTAAAGCAAGAGTTTTGGTTTTTTTTTTCTGCCTATCAACTTGAGGAAGGTAAAAAGTTCGTACACTATCCAGTATTGGTGAAGGTATAAAGAAAGTGGACTCTCAGGCACTCTAGAAAATATACTGATATAGCTTTTCTTTTTTTTTTTTTTTTGCTATTTAGCCATATTTATCATGATTGAAAATGTGGGTTCCCTTTGGACCTGCAATTCTATTTCTATGAATTCATCATAAGGAGGTAATCAGGAAAGTACACAAAATGTGTGCATGTACAAGAATATTCATTATAGTATTTTTATAATAGCAAAAACTTAGAAATAGTCTAATTGCCCACCCATAGTTAAGTAAATTATTGTATTTCCACACAACTGAATACTACGCAACTATTTTAAATAATATAGATTATTATTTATGGACATGTAAAGATGGCCACAACTTTTTATGTCTAGTATAAAACAGTTTAATATGATTTTACTTTTAAAAATGTTATATATTTATTATACATATGTGTGAGGCACATGAATATATAGAGCTATGTAGAAAAGAACTATCAAAATGTTTATGTGCTATATAATAATTTTAAATGATCATTTATTTAATCATTCATTCATTTAACACTATTTATTAAGCTCTTAATATGTGCTAGGCATTATGCTAGGTGCTGTGAAAACAAAAGAAAACAATCTGTTAATTCAATCTGCTAAACTAACAGTGATTTTGAAAAATGACAACAAGCAGTACTGCTGAGTTTAAGAAGGGGTGCACTCTCATATACTACTGCTGAGAATATATTTTGGTAAAACATTTCTGGAGAGCAATTTAGCACTTTTTATGAAAGACTTAGAAATACCCATTTCATTTGACCCTACAATTCCATTTTCAGGAATTTATTCTAAAGGAGCATAGATGTACACACAAAAAGTATGTCAAGCAGCTCATAAATGAGTTGCTTGGGAGAGGGGTAACCTAAATATTAAGCAATGGGGATTTGGGTAAATAAAGTGTCATATGTTCACAATGCAGAATACTAGGGAGTTTAACCTAGAAAATGTTTAACAGGAAAAAATGTCCAAAATATACAAGTGACAAGGTTTAAAAAGAAGAGTGTGGTACTAAAGTGCTCGGAACTTGAGCAAATCACTTAAATGATCTGAGTCTCTTACTTCATCTGCAAAGCTTAGATACTTAAGGACCCTCTCAACTCTTACCTTTCCTGAGTCTAGGTACTCATCCTTTCTTCTTTATAAAGAAAATAAGTCATCATTGGCAGTCGGCAAATGTTAGGTTGGCAGCTGAGTGCAGAGCTGTCCTAAACTATTTCATTTGGGGATTTGGGGATTTACTAAAAGATTGCTCACAAAAGAGAAAATACGTGTCTTGTAAGAAAATGTCCACTTTTTCCTTAGTAGCCTAATCTTTCAGGTATCGTGCTTGATTTTGAGGGCACAGAAAGACATTAGTGCCCTCGAAGAGTTCAAAGTCTCTTGGGTGGAGGGAACCAATAATGATGTTAAAGCGTGATAAATGACAACAAAGCCTTGAAAGATGAGTTCTCCAAGGAGTAGGGAAAAGGATTCCAAAGTAGAAAGAAAAACATGTCTACAAACAAGATACTCGAGGAAGAGTATGGTTCACACAGAGAAACGAACCATTATTTGTGGCCTTTCTTGCAGTCTCCTTCTTCTCACACTACACAACACCCCACATCTCTGTGGACGCTGAAGGAGAGGTTGAGCCGCACACTCGCTCACCCGGAGTCTCAGGTGCTTCTGGCCGGGTCGGTGAGAAACTGGCGGGAATCTGCAACACACAGGTAACTTCACTGAGGACCCAAGAAGGGCGACTTGGTAGTGGCCGCCTAGCAGCTCTTATAGCTCCCGCGGGGACACCTGTCCCGGGGTTTCCCGCCAATCTCAGTTCCTCCAGCTTCCCAGGCCCCGCCCACTCCCGAGCTGGCTGAGAGCTTTGAGGGCAGGGGAGCGAGGGAAGCCTATCGATATCTCTGGAATAGACTGCTCTACCCTGCGTCACCGCCTTCAAAGTCCCGCAGACTTCTCTGTAGATCGCCTAGCGGAAGTTTAGGCAGCGCTGCTCGGTCCGCGGGTTTTCAGGAGGCCGAAGCCAGCCTCGCGCCGGAACCATGGTGAGTTGGATTCCGAGCTCAGGCTGGGTTTGGGCAGAGGTCCGCTGGCTGGGGGTTGGCGAGCCGCCTCGCCTGTCATCCTCAGAGCGGCCCGAGGCCACGGGACATAGGAACCTTAGCCGAGGGGAGGGTTCAGGCAGTGATTCAGCATCTCCGGCCTGGCCGGGAGAGGGGAGGTCGGTAGTCGGTGCGGCCTTTCCCCGGGGTTTGTTTCGCTTTCCACCAGGCCTTGAACAGTACCTCCTCGGACTACTAGCCGAGTTCGCCCCTCAGTTTCCTTCAGTCGAGTAGATTCTGAGCGGTCCAGAGAGGCCCCTAGTGCTCTGTGTGGGAGAAAGGGAAAATGGGGACTTGAGATCTCCCTGTACTGCCAAGTGCGGACTTGACCCCAGGGTTTGGGTTCCTGGACCGCGTTCATTTTCCAGGTGGGTCCCTCTGTAATCTCTCCCTCAGAGCTCGATCAGAAAAGGCCCTTTTCAATCACGTTGTCCAGTCACCTAGTTTTACAAATGAGTGAACCGAAGCTGATAGGAGAAGTGATGGAATCAGGGTTACAGTATAGGGCTCAGGGCTTGCAGACTTATGTCTGCCATTCCAGCCCTCAGCCTGCTCACCCCCATGATTAGTCTCCCAAGTACTGTGCTGGTGGACTTGTTTTAATACCGTCCTTAAAGCAGTAATGGGTCTGTCGCTGTGGCTATTTGTGTCCACTTCTAACTTCCTGGGGACATTCTTGTGTTCATTCATTCAGTATGAATGTTTCAAAGGCACTGTTTTAAGTACAGTGAAGGTTCAAAGATAAATCAGCATATCCCTAATCGTAATATAAAGTAGAAAGGGACGTGTAGATAAAGAACTGGTGGGAGTATGTTTTGGGATTTGGGGAGAAAAGATGGAGAAGACTTCAGGAGGTAGACATTTGAGCTAGTTTAGGGGAAAGTAATGCTTTTGACCATTTATTAGGGTCTGGTATAAGGGAAGAGCATAAGCAAAGATAGGAAGGAAAGTGGACACATAGGAACTTTAGTAATTGACTGAACCTAAAGCGGGTGCTATGGACAGTGTTAGAATTGGAAGATAGGTTGGGAGGATAGGTCCCATCTAGATCTGCTCTCCCCCACCCAACTAGCTCCTTGTAAATGTAAAACTGGTTTGCAGCTGAGTACAGTAGTAATCTTCCGATGAGGTTGCAATAACAGTCTTTTGTTAATGTTAGATGAAAACAGATGGAAGAACATTTTTTAATGATAGAGCTTGTTAAGATTTGGGATTTGTAATGTTCTCATATTAATAAGTCTTTTTTCATTTACTTTCAGTTTCGCAACCAGTATGACAATGATGTCACTGTTTGGAGCCCTCAGGTAAAATGTTTTATACTATTTCTATGAAGTGGTTTTTGGTGGCTGCAATGTGTTTAGAAACTTATGGGATTGTGGGCAGTGAGAAAATGGAATATAATCATTTTAGACTTTTCTGAAACCTAAGTGTATCATTAAAGTAAGTTTCCTAGTTTTTTTGTTATTTATTTATTTATTTATTTATTTTGGCTGAGCTGGGTCCTAGTTGCGGCATGCAGGATCTTTTTAGTCGCAACATGCGGACTCTTAGTTGCAGCACGCATGCAGGATCTAGTTCCCCGACCAGGGATCAAACCCGGGCCCCCTGCATTGGAGTTTTACCCACTGGACCATCAGGGAAGTCCCAAGTTTCCTAGTTTAACTATGTTCACCTGATTTTTGGGATCTCTAATTTTAAATATATAAGAGGGTCTTGTAAGATGATTCTAAGGTATGTTTTTTTTGTTTGTTTTAGGGCAGGATTCATCAAATTGAATATGCAATGGAAGCTGTCAAACAAGGTTCAGCCACAGTTGGTCTGAAATCGAAAACCCATGCAGTGTTGGTTGCGTTGAAGGTAAGTAAAGCAGTAAATATATCTTCTTCCTTTAGAAAACAGCTGTCAAATATAAGTTTCACTATACAGATAATAAAATTGTAAACTTGTTTTTCTGTCTTAAATAATGTCTCTATGTAGAGAGCACAGTCAGAACTTGCAGCTCATCAGAAAAAAATTCTCCATGTTGATAACCATATTGGTATCTCAATTGCGGGACTTACTGCTGATGCTAGATTGTTATGGTGAGTATGATCGTGGAAAACAAAAGAAACATCCCTTTGATTCATAATTGATTACATTTCTAGAAAAGATCCAGATATTTTAAGAAGTTGTCTGCCAGAGTGCTTATAAGTTAAGATCATGAATACCTTAATGGATTTGGAGTCAGTTACTAAGTATTCCATTTCTTGATCACTGCAGTATTAATTAATAGAATTAATCATATTAATATTAACACTTTTGAGAAGTCATTGAATAATGTGTTACTTGATAACTCAGTATACATTGTTTGATATCAGGTCTGAGAAGAGCTTGACACTTTTGTCAGGTTTCTAAGGATCAGCTGAACTACCCTTGCTTTGTTTAATACATCAGTATTCATTTGACATTTATTTTTTGCAAAGCTCAATACTGGGTACTGCAGGGTATACAAAAGTGAATCAGACATAGATCTCATCTTCTAGGAACTTAAAATCTAGTAGAATATCTATAATACAAGGTAGAAAGTGGAGAGTAACAGGTATATCTCTGTGAGAGACCAGAGGAGATAAAGATTATTTCTAGTTGAGGGGCATTGTGTAAATGAAGAGCTGGGGCTTTGGGATCACACAGTCTTTAGTCCCCACTTTTAGCACTTAGTCTGATATTGATCTAGTTACTTAAACTCTCAATTTTTTTAGTGTTTTTTTCTAAGGTTACTGATAAATAGCCTAACATGTAGAACACTTAACACAGTGTCTTTTGGTGTGTGTGTTGGGAGGTGGGAGGTAGTTAGCCAAAAGTAATCTCTTAAGTCTGTGATTTAATTAGGAAAGAAGGAATATAAACACTAAGGGCAAATAATAGTGCTAATGTTTAAAATTTTTAAGTTATCTGGCGAACCCCCCTGCTCTCTTAGGTCAGCAGTATAGTGACGGCATTATTAGTGACGGTTTCTTTTAGCTGTTGAAAATGTAATATATGTTGCGCCATCAAACATTTTATTTAACCCAGTCTGTCCAGAATATTGTCATGTCACATGTAATCAGTATAAAAACTGTATTAATGAGATGTTTTACATTGTTTTTTGGTACTAAGTCTTTGAAATTTCATGTATATTTTGTACTTATGGTACATCTCAATTCAGACTAGCCACTTTTTCAGTGCTCACTGTTCACATGTGATTAGTACCTGCCACATTGGGCAATGCAGTTTTAGACAGCCCTGGGAAATGGACTTAAATGAAAGTAGAGAACAAGTAGCTTGGTTCCTGCAGCCAACATTTGATCATCACATGTGACATACACATAAACTAGACAAAGCAGCATGAAAGAAAAGTACATATCCATTTCTTGTTTATTCTCTTGGCTTTAATAGTTAGGCATGAATTTCCTTTTCCCCTGTGTTATACTTGCTTGAATCTTGTCAGGTTTAAGAGTGATACTCAACAGTCTAGTGTCTGGTATCTCCTCTAGAGTGCTGCTTATGGATAGAAGTAACGTTGGCAGGACATGTTAACAGTGCCATACTATGGATTCTATTTCTTGTATTTGTTCTATTGGGGAAATTTTCATCAGCTTTCAAGAAAAAAAGCACTGTCTTGACGGTGGGAAGGGTAAGAGAAGAGACATTGCTCTTTTTCTCTTGCTCAGCCTTTTCTTCTCTATTCTATAAAGTGCTCTGAGACAAAGGTTATCTAGAGCTAAGGAACATTTTAGTCATAAACATAGTAAGATTATGAAAACTTTAAGGTTAGTCATTTAAAATTTAGAAAGAAGAGTTGGTATAAAAATGCATCCTTGTGGCCATGTCTTTATGGTTCCCTTGTATGGATGTAATTCATGTAAATGTCTGGAAGAAAGCAAAAAGAAATGAAATTATTTAGATTAGAAAAACTCTCTGTGATTTGAAATTACTGATTTTTCTTGTTTCTTTTTTAGTAATTTTATGCGCCAGGAGTGTTTGGATTCCAGATTTGTATTTGACAGACCTCTTCCTGTGTCTCGTCTTGTATCTCTAATTGGAAGCAGTATCCTTTTTATTTATGCATTTATTTTAGCATTTATGGATGTGGACTTCAAAGGGTTTTGATACTTTATCCTTACGTTACTTATTAGGAATATGATAATATGTAACATGGGTAAGATTGTGAAAACTTTAAGGTTAGTCATTTTTCAATAGCAGAATGTTTAAAATTTTTAGAAGGAGAGTTGTAGGAAGTTTTACCATGAAAGAATGGGTCTAAATAAGAAATTGGGCTGCTCTTTTATCAGCCCTTATAGATAAGCAATTAATATTTTCCAGATACAGATAAGCCAAATTTCAGAAAAACTAAGCATCATTTTTAGAGGAGATTTAAAACTTTTTATTGGTGGTTCTAGATGTTCCCAAAAGATCCTTGCCCCTTATATCCAAAATGAATGAGATTCTTTACGTCAGAGAAAGTCATTTTGGTAGCACTCACTTTGGATTTGGTGGATAGCCAAACATTTTTTAATACTAAGCCAAATAAATATTTCTCTTTTATTTTCTTCTTCTTATGGTGGATTATGCAGCAATTAAGAAACTAGAGTTCTTTGTTAATAATGTTTAATTTGGAAATAAAGATAGTACTTTATACCTTGTTAGAACAGGCTCTTTAACTAGTTTAAGAAACTCAGATACCAACGCAGCGATATGGCCGGAGACCATATGGTGTTGGGCTGCTTATTGCTGGTTATGACGTAAGTTCATAGAGTATTGTTATATTTTAATGATTTTTTAAAAACTGACTAGAAGTTTTCTAATTTTTAGCTCAATCAAAGTCAGAAATTATGTGGTGTATTTTTCTTCTCTTTGTAGGATATGGGCCCTCACATTTTCCAAACTTGTCCATCTGCTAACTATTTTGACTGCAGAGCTATGTCCATTGGAGCCCGTTCTCAGTCAGCTCGCACTTACTTGGAGAGACATATGTCAGAGTTTATGGAGTGTAAGTGATTTTTTTTTCTTGTCCCCTCCAGTCTTTATGTAGTGAATAAATACAGTATTCTAAGTGAAGAAAACTATCTGCTTTACAGAAAGAATTTTTAAAAAGATTAAGCCCATGAAGTGTATATTATTTCTGTCACACATACTAGCTTTTACTTTCTCTGGCTACCACAGTAATTTGAATCATCAGTAGAACTTTTTCAAAATATAAATATGTGTCCCTAACCTTGAAGATTCTTGATTCAATTGGTCTGAAGTAAGTGTGCCCCAGCCAGAGTTGAGAGCTACTGTACTAGCTACCAGTTGTAAGTTCTGTTTACAACTTTTAGTTTTCTGAGATTCTTATTTTTAGCCACGCAGACATTCTGCATTAAGTATTCCATAAATAAATAAGAAGTCAGTGTAGCTGTGGGAAAGAAAGGTAAAAGATGTAAGGTGTGTTGATAGGGCAGGTTTTTGAGTAGTTTGCTTATGCAAGGGTCTTGGATTTTAACACATGCTTTTTATGCATCTATTGGGGTAATCATGTGGTTTTTTCCCCCCCTGTATTCTATTGTGGTATATTGCATTGCTTTTGAACATTAAACCAGCTTTGCATTCCTGGGATAAATCCCTTTTGGTCATGGTGTATAATATAAATTATATATATATGTATTATAATGTTTATATAAACATAAATGTTGCTGGATTCAGTTTGCTGGTATTTTGTTGAGGTTTTTTGTGTATATGTTCATAAGGGATATTAATCTGTAGTTTTACTTTCTTGTGGTATCCTTGTGTAGTTTTGGCATCAGGGCCAAAACTACACAAGGATAGTTGTACTTGGCCACATACAAGGAGTTGGAGGCTCCTTTTATAAAGAGCAAATACAGTGGTGAGCATTCCACAGAATACGTTATATGAAACTTTGAGCTGTATCATTTGTGAATCAGGATTTTGATTTAACTTAGCATAAGAAAAGGGTAAAGTCAGTAACAAAAATCATGTATCCTCTCATTAAATAAAATAATAGCAATCTAATAAGAGATTATTAAAAGATTATATGGCCAAACTTTAGACTTTTGGGTTTTTGTATTATGATATATTTAGTATGTGACTAAAACCATGATTTCAGACTATAGGGCTGACAAATAAAAGAAGCCTAGCATGAAAATGGAATTAAGAAATAGTTGTTAATCTATTATATTTTAGGCAATTTGAATGAACTGGTTAAGCATGGTCTGCGTGCCTTACGGGAGACACTTCCTGCAGAACAGGACCTAACTACAAAGGTAAATATCACATTTCCCAATTGTAGATACTAACATTACGGTTTAATCATTTATCATATAAATGTAAGTAATAGAGGTTTGTATACTTATAGTTCTTTAATTTGCGAGTTGGTTGCCTTGGCTCATTCTCTCTCTTTAAGATGTTCACTAAAAGGGACTGATTTTGAAATGATCTTTAAACATTTCTTTTTAGTATAAAACAATAAAAGCAGTATGTCTGAGATAGAATATTCTTCATTTCTTCAAGAGGTAGGAATATCGTCATGTTTTTAATTCAGTTAACAAATACGTACATTGAGCACCTACCACATGCAGGCAGTAGGCATTGAGAATATATAGTAAACATAACAAACATCTTGGCATTTTTGGGACATACATCCAAGTGGGGGAAGAGAGACAATATACCCACAAGTAAATTATATAGGATATTAGAAGGTGATAAATGCTATAGAAAAAATAAAACAGGTTAAGAGGAGTAAGAGTGACAAATAGGGTGTAGGAAGGAGGTGTGGTGGGTATAATTTAAAATAGAGTGGTCAGGGATGGCCTCACTGAGAAAGTGAAATTTGAGGGAAAGATCTAAAGGAGGTGAGTGAGTGAGCTATGCAGATGTCTAGATCAGTATTCTTCCAGGGAGTATTATTACAAAGGCCTTGAGTCTAGAATGTCCCTAGTGTTCGAAGCAAGGAGGCCGGTAGTGTCAGAGTCAGTGATCAAGAGGAAGAGAAGGAATGAAGTCAGAGAGGTAATGGAGGCCAGATTGCGTATGTCCTATAAACCATTGTAGATGCTTTGGATTTTACTCCAAGTGGGCTGTTAGAGTTTGAACAGAGGAATACCATGGCTTGATTTAGGTTTTAAAAGAGTCACTCTGGTTGCCATTTTGAGAACAGATTGTAGTGGGGACATGGGTGGAAATAGTTTCAAGGTTGTTGTAGTAATTCAGGTGAGAGATTGTGGTGGATTAGAGCAGAGTCATAAGAGTTGGAGATGATGAGAAGTGGTTCACTTTTGCTTATGTTTTGAAATTAGAACCAAAAAGGTTTGCTAACAAATTGGTTGTGGGGTGTGAGCTTAAAAAAAAAAAAAAATCAGGTTTTTGGCCGGATTAGAGGAAGGAGAGATTGATGAGTTACTGAGATGGATAAGACAGTTAGAGAACAGGTTTTGGGGTAGGGTTGTGGAGGAAGATCAGGCGGTTAGTTTAGGACTTAACAGGATTTGAAATGCCTCTTATTTGTCCATTTGGTGATATAGAATAAACAGTTATCAGATGTTCACCCCCTAGAGTTTGGTGGAGAATGGTCTATCCTAGAGTTAAAAATGTTGGAGACTTTGTGTAGAAATGGCATTTAGAGACTGGCCTGGATTAGATTTCTAAAAGAATCGAATACTTACACAAGAGGTTTGAAGACTTGGTTAAGGGCACTCTACCCTTTAGAGGTTGGGAGGTAAGTAGGAATCAGCAGAAAGGACTGAGAAAGATGACGAGGGAGGTGGGAGGAAAACTTGGAAAATGAGGCATCCTTAAAAGCAAATGAAGAAACTGCTGTCGTCCCTTGGAATCTGGGGAGGGATTTGTTCCAGGGCCCCCCCTTGGATACAAAATCTGCAGATGCTCAAGTCCCTTATATAAAACGGCATAGTATTTGCATCTTAACCTACGCACATCCTCCTGTACACTTAAAATCATCTCTAGATTACTTATAATACCTAATACAATGTAAATGCATGTAAATAGTTGTAATTGCAATGTAAATGCTATGTAAACAGTTGCCAGTGCACAGCAAATTCAAGTTTTGCTTTTTGGAACTTTCTGGAATTTTTTTTTTTCCCCGAATATTTTTGATCCATGGTTGGTTGAATCTGAGGATGCAGAACCCACAGATAGAGGGGCCGACTGTCTTTCAAAGAAAAGAGAATGAAAAGTTGCCAATAGACCATGGAAGATGTGGACTGAGAATTAACCATTAGATTAGCAGTGATGTCTCTGGGACTTGACTAGACAATCTTAATGGAACGGTGGGGTAAAAGCCTGATAGGAAAGGAGTCAGGAGAAAATGAGAAGAGAGAAATTGGAGACAGCCATTTGGAAGAGATTTTCTGTTGTGGGTTCAGAGAAATGGGGTGGTGGCTGGAAGAGAATGTAGTGAAAAAAGTGTTTTTTGTTGTTTTGGTTTTTTAAGATGGGAGAGATTACAGCAGGTTTGCTGCATGGGTATAAGAATAATCCAGTATCAAGAAAAACATTTATATAAGATAAAAATGAGAAAAACTGCTAGACCAGTTACCTTGAACAGCACACAGGTGGAAAGGTAGGCCTTAGAGAGGAAATTGGGCTATTCATTCCCAGTAACAGGAAGGGAGAGAATCTAGGGACATAGATACAGAAAAGAGTGGATACTGTGGGAGCTTGTGAACATTCTCTTCTGATTGCTTCTATTTTCTCAGTGAAATAGGAACAAGGTTTTAAGCTGGAAGGAGAATGGAGAATATTAGAAAGAGTTGTCCAGGGAATGGGAGATTGAATGATCTAGGGACCCGTATAATACAACAACCACTAAAGGCCTCCTTGAGGTTAATGATCATTAACTAAAGTGAGATCAGTCAGCATATTATAAAATCCATTTTGTTATAAGGAATGGATAATTATTATTTAATATGTATATGAAGACTTTATAGCCTGCATAATCTTTTTAAACACTTTTTTCTATTATGAAAATAATATTCTTTCAAAAAAATTAGGAAAGTACATTAAATTGTTTTAATTTGTTTAAAATACCTATAATGTCGTCACTCCAAGATGACTGTCTTTTAAAATTTGGGTATACAGTTGACTGTTGACATTTACAACTTGGAAAAGTTTGCTCAGGTATCTGGCTTCCTGATTTCACATTTTTACCGAATCATAGAGAATGCCCTATATATATCCTTAATGCCTCAAGTTTTTGCTGAAATTTTAATCTTACGGGAGCTCTTTTGCACTGGTTAGCGTTCACTGAACACTTTAAGAATTGCTTTTTAATTTTTCCATGTAGAACATAGTTCAATCCCCTAAATTCAACACTTTAGAACCCAAAATTTATTTCCCTAAGAACTATCCTGTCTTAACTTACACACGAAACAAATTTGATTATTTCTTAGAAGTTAGGGTTACTTCCTAGCAAAGTGGTTTGTTCCCTCACACTGGTCTTCTCATTCCCATTATGAACAAAGTTGCAAATTTCTAGGTGACATAGACCTTTGGAATTATTCATGATTATCAAAAGTGAATATTAGGGACTTCCCTGGTGGTTCAGCAGTTAAGACTCTGTGCTCCCAATGCAGGGGGCCTGGGTTCAATCCCTGGTCAGGGAACTAAATCCCACATGCCGCAACTGAGACCTGGCGCAGCCAAATAAATAAATAAATAAAAATTTTTTAAAGCGAATATTAAATCTGCAAATTACAAAAGTTGACTAGTTTTCTTCTTCCTTTTTTCCCTAAGTATTTTTTAAGTCTCATTCAAGTGCTATATAAATTTTTACTCTGCTTTTTTCCATCCAACATTTTATCATAAGCATTTTTCCAACCTAAATTCTCCTGAGTTTTAATTTTTACCTTTTTTTTCCCCCCTCAGAATGTTTCCATTGGAATTGTTGGTAAAGACTTGGAGTTTACGATTTATGATGATGATGATGTGTCTCCTTTCCTGGAAGGTCTTGAAGAAAGACCACAGAGAAAGACACAGGTATATAACTAATTATAAGCAAGAGACTTTAGTTCTATTGTTCCTACCATGACTGTGTAAATCTACCACTTTTGTCTTTAATTATTGAGATAGGCTCATAATTCATGTGGCAGTGGGAAAACTAAGAACTGACTAAAGTAAAATACTGAGGGGTCAGTGATGTCCATAAAACACAAAAAGGGTGATTTGGCTACCTATTGCAGTTTCTCACTTCTGTGGGTTGATGGGCTCAGCTAGATGGTTCTTTTGCTCATCTCATTTGGGGTCTCTCAAACGTTCCAGTCAGTTGAGGGAGTGGGGCTGGAACATCCAAGATGGCTTTACTCACATGTCTTCTTTACTCATACTTGCTAGGTATCTTAGAGGGACAGCTAGAAGGCTGGGACCTCTGCTAGGATCGCTGGGCCTCTGTCCACGTAGTCTCAGGGCCTTTCCTTCACCAGATTATCTCTTGCAGGTTGCAAAAGTTCAAAAACTCAGAAGTGCAAGCTGCCAGGCATTCTAAAGGCTGAGGCCCAGGACTGGCACAGCATCACTTCTGTACATTCTGTTGGTTAAAACAAGTCATAGGGCCAGCCAAGATCCTAACAGAGTGGGGACTGAGAGAAAATTCACTGGGGACCAGCTTGGGAAACTAAGTTGGCTCTTCACAAATATTGAGAAAAGGATCAAGAAGTATTGGTGAATCTCAGGTTAAATACTAGACTTTTTTTGTTGAACGTTTAGAGTACACATTTGCTTTTGTAGATGCTTATTTGATATCTGTGTAATTGAAAAAAAAAAACTGTCATGAATTTCCTCTACAGCATGAATTTTTTTTAACTTGTTGGTATTTGGAGGAGCAGGATTTGCATTATTTAACTGCTATTGGTAAGAACCAGCACTGTTGGGAAGAATGCGGTGGAGTACCACACAGCTGCTTTGTTTGAAAATATTTTTGCTGTGTTCATTAGTGCTAAAGAGGAAAAGAATGTCTAAAATGTGCCAGTATTTTAAGGCTAGTAGTGATAATAAAAGGAAAGCCTTTATTCTTGATGAAGACAAAGTACGATGAAATGCTGGAATTGTTCAGTGATGCTTAGGTTTTCAGAACTGTAAAATTGTATCTATTTTTTTAAAACCCCTTGTTCAGAAATTTTAATAGGACAGTGAACCAAAATTGAGTATCCAGAATGTCTCCTAACTCCTTTTCTCATAAATTTTTTATTATAATGTAATGTTTATGATTAAAAGTATATATTGGTCAAGTGTTCTTTTTACATATTTTCTTTTTTCTTCCTCTCTTAAGCCTACTCAACCTGCTGATGAACCTGCAGAAAAGGCTGATGAACCAATGGAACATTAAATGATAAACCAGTCTATATATGTATTATCATACATGTAAGAATGCAGGAACACGTACTGATGACAATAACCTATACTTTGAACCAAAAGATGCAGAATGGTGGAATGGTGTGTTTTAGGAATCAGTCCAGATGTGAGTTTTTTCCAAGCAACTTCACCAAAACCATATAATGGGGTGCATTTTCTTTAAGAGCGTCTCTATAATCATTTTCTAGAAAGTATAGTTATCTGAACTAACGTTTTTATATGAAGAACATAGTGTCTTTGTGGTTTTAAAGACAACTGTGAAATAAAATTGTTTCACCTGCTGATGTATTGGTGTTTTGCTTTTTAAGCAGCTTCAACTCTGAATAGTAGTCTGAGATTACAGCTGTGTCATCATCATGTGTGGTCACCATGTTTGCCAAATTAAATTGCCTTATTTTTAGTGACAGGAAAAATATTACCTCTTATCTATAACAGCCTTATACTAATGCCCCAGTGTATGGACTGGCTGCATGAGAATCCATGGAGATTTGGTCCAGAATACAAATTTTAGGGTTCAACCCTGGAGATTCTGATTAAAACCTAAGAAACTACCACTTTCTAACAATAGTAGTAGGAAGATTGTTGACATAGGAACGATTTTTCTTTCCAACCAGCAGGTGGCAGTAGTGATATCTCTGGTCTGGTCTCAGTGTAGGGAATTTCTACAAAGATAGCAAAAGGGAAATTTAATCCCAAACCATCATTTCCTCTTATCCTGCCCAGCCCTACTTCAGCATAATCTTTAGGCTGCCTTCCATTATTCCTATGAACTGTGTATGTAAATATTGCAGTACAATTTTTATCTTAGATCATGCAAAATGAAATTAGAGGAAATCTGTTTTAAAAAACAAAGCCAGTAATCCAGAATTTTGCTGCTAAGAAGCCTAGAAGAATTATTTTATTTTCTGAGATTCATATCTTTCTAGGGAGGAGCAGTTTGTTTATAGATAGGGAACTTGGATTTTTGACCTAATTCTACTAATTAGCTGTTACTGGCTTTGAGCAATTTACTTAGCCTTCCCTTAGGGAAATCCTTTGGAGAATTATTGTGAAGGTTAAGTGGGAAAATTTATGTGAAACTTAGTAGGTTTAAATCTCTCTGTGACTTCTTGAAGGCAGAGTGGTAAGAGAAACTGGCACTTGTTGAAGGAATGACCTCTGACTAAATACAGGAATGTGGAGATGTTGGTCTCCACTCTGGAATCAGCCTCAAGAGACCGCCATTTGAGCTTGAGATGAGGCCACCAGTACCATTTGACCTACAATGTAGTTGCATCAAGGATATGTAACTCACAAACACAAAACAGTGAAAGAGGGAGTCCTCCTACCTGCCTTCAGACTCGGCGTATAGTCTGGGCAAGGGAGCATAAGTGAGAAATTTCATAATTGCTCTTTCCTCAAGCAGGTCTCCCTTCCCATGTGCCTTTCACTGTGTGAGCCTCTGTCTTTGTTGAGTAATTATGTTTAAATGTGTGTGTGTGTGTGTGTGAGAGAGAGAGAGATTTTTGTGCCTGTTCCCTGAATGTAAACCAACTACTTTGCTGGCACTCAGCCAAAAAAAAAAAAAACTGATCTGTATTGTACTTCGGGGGCAATTTTAGTAATTTTTTTTTTCAATATGTAATTTTAGTCTGACACACTGACTTTAGAACTTAAAATCCTCCCCACCCCAGTAAGATTCAATTCCATTATCTGTAGAGAGTTCATTTTGATGCCTTTTCATGTTTTATCTAGTGTGTTATACTCAGGCATTCCATTTAGTCTGTATTAAATAAACAATAAAATTCCTAATAATGTCCTCATGAAACCTATCACTTTAATATAAAGATAACATTTAATTCACTGGAATTATTAGGCATCTATATGTACATCTTTGAAGAACTGGTATAGTTAAAAATAAGAGACAGTAAAGTAGGTGACAGGATTCAGGTTCTCATCCCAGTTTTTTCAGTGTTTAACCATTTTGTGATCTTGGGGGCAAGTCCCTTTTCTCTAGGCCTTGATTTTCTAGACATCTAAAATTTTCAATTCTTAGTATATGACAGGTCCTTGCTCTCAATTTATAATTTAAAAAGTGTTCAAACACAACATTGTAAAACTGTACCCCAATAAAAAAAATAAAAATAAAGTGTTCAAAATGATATAATTACATGCTAGAGTAAAAAGTCCCAAAACAAAGTTCATGTTATAACAAGTGAGGAAGAATTAGGCTGTATAAGAGCCTGATATCTGTTCAACAAGCTCTGTATTTCAGAATATACAATAATATATATACACCGCCAGGGACAATTTTCAGTGCAGACCCAAACTGCCGAGCTTTCTTATTGCTAAGTCTAGTTTTTATGCCTTTTGGGTCCTCTTTTCATGCTGATAGATAGTCAGTTCTTGATAAGTGGGCTTGGGAACCAGATAACTGCATTTATGAAAATACCGTATTAAAAATGAAGATAGAAATGGAACAACTTCTTGTACACATACCTTGGGTTGATCTCAAGGGAATTACACTGAGTGAAAAAAAAAAAAAAGCCAAACTCAAAAGGTTATATTGTATAATTCACTTATATTACATCCTTGAAGTGACAAAATTATAATGATGGGGAACAGGGTCGTAGTAGCCACGGGTTAAGGAGGGAAGTGGCTGTGACTGTAAAAGGATAGCAGGGAAGGAAATCTAAAAAAAAGTGGATATATGTATGACTGATTAACTTTGCTGTACAGCAAGAAACTAACAACGTTGTAAAGCAACTATACTCCAATAAAAATTAAAATTAAAAAAAGAAAGCAGAAGGGAGCTTTGTAATGGAATTATTCTATATCTTGACCAGTGGTGATCATACAAATCTAATGGTAAAATTGCATGTGAAACTGGTAAAATCTGAATGAGGAGGAGTGAATTGTATCAATGTCAGTTTCCTGGATTTGATATTGTACTCTAATTATGGAAGATTTTTTTTACCATTGGAAGAAACTAGGTGAAGATGGGATATCTGTATTAATGTCATTTTTACAATTATCTCACAAAAAATAGTTTTAATAAAATGAATGCACAGGATTTGAGGAGCACATGGCCTTTGCGATATATTTTGGGTTCTCAAAGAATTTATTTTTTGCTTGATGGTTCCAGAAAGAAGAAATCTCAAAATAGCTGGATTCTAGATAGATGAAGCACTATTTGTGTTCTATCTCCCTAATTGAGATGAGCCTATTAATAAGGTCAGGTTCTGTCAGACCTCTTTGTATTCACAGTATTTTGCTTAGGGTTTCTAAAAAAAATTTATTAATAATTGGCCAGAAAACCCTCTTTGGGGGAGGGGGGTACGTGGAACCTTAAATGGACAAAACCGCAGGTACTATGATTGTAGCTGTAACAATTAGGTCTTTGGAGACCGGTAAAATCCTTTTAAAACAGTGACTGTCAGTCTCCCTTGAAGGATTAAAAAAATTTAATCTAGGTGCTTGTAAAGGATCATGAAAGGGACCGTTACTATATAAGGACCGGAAATCATACCAGTGCGACTGTGATGTTCAAGCAACTCCAGCCTAACTGCAGAGGCAGAGATTCAGACTACAGCGTTAAGAACTGAAATGGATCTTCATATAATCTAGTGTCTCTTATTAGAAGAACTGAAATTACTTTCTCAAATTGTATTTAGCTACTTTCCCAGTTTATTAGTGGGTAAGCTAGAAAAGGGATTCCAGCTCCCAGTCTAGCGTTCTTTGCCACTGGGCCACAGAGCCCTGTAAAATGTTTTTCCTTTCTGTCCAAGCACTTCTTCTCCTTGGTTGTTTCCGTTTCTGGAAGAAAATACAATTTCTAAGTAGCGTTTAAATAACCTCAACGCTTAACCCAAGCTTGCACGGAAAACTTAAGTATATTTTCCCAGCTCCCTCTTTGGCCTAAAGCGGCCGAGGGCTTGAGAGGAGGAAGAGACTCGAAGTTCTTTTAGAATTAGAAATGCTTACGACGTACTCGCAGCGCGCAGACGCAGGACGGAGATGCGTGTCCTCTCTGAGTTGCCGTAGGGGCTAAGGTGGCTGTGGCCTGGGTCGGTTCCCCACCCCCTTCCACGTCAGCCTAGGACTTTGCTGGTCAGCCGCCGCTGCTGCGGGTTGGAGCCGGAGGACACGGTCCCCCGGTTTCCCCAGCCGCTGCCCCTCGGAGTCAGGTAGCGGGCCGCAAGCCCCTAATCTCGGAGAGTCGTCCTGGGCTGGGCAGAGGGGGAGGAACGCGCTCTAGCGGGAAGCTTCGGAAGGGGAGCGACTAGGCCGCTAGCGTCCGGGCCTGGCGAAGTGGAACGCGGGACTGGAAAGCTCTGGGCGGGACGCCCCATTTCGGCCTGCGTGCTGGCCGGGGGTCTTCTCCGACCCAGGGCGCCGGGGCTCGCCATTTCGGACCGGGGCTTGCTTTGCAGGAGGGAAGGGACGGGGAAGCGTCCCACGGATGAACGCATTAAAGCTCTTTAAGGTTTCAGCAGAGTATTCGTGCACGGGCTCTTTTAACTTCAGAAGTTCAGATTGTGTATTATGTTTAAAAATCACTTTTATATCGCGATGGGCTGGAGGGCTGGGGGACTGTCACTGTATGGTGGACTTTAGTTCTGCAGTACAGCATTCTGAACCCCGGGCGGGATCGTGCGGTGGGAGATAATATACCTTAGGCCAAGGCTGACAAGTGTGTGTTTTTTAATATATCAGGATTTATTTTTATGCAACATAACATAGATTAATCCTCCCCTTCTAATACTTTAAAATTCATAAGCCAAACTGAATGAACTAAAGACAAGAAAGATCACGATAGTTACTGGTTCTATTTTTGTTTTTTGGTTTTGTTTTGTTTTTTCGCTTGTGATGATATCCTTGTATTTATTTTTCTAGGTTTTTTTTGGCATCCGTTATCTTTAAATCTTGTCTCGAGAGTTGGCTATAACCGGAAACCATGACGGCTGCTGAGAACGTATGCTATACGTTAATTAACGTGCCAATGGATTCAGAACCACCTTCTGAAATTAGCTTAAAAAATGATCTAGGTAAACTTTGATAATACTTTGAAAATGAAATGAAAAAAAGCTCATTTGCTTTTCAAGTTCCTTTACAATTAGAAATGCTTAATTTTTGTCTTAATTTTTTTATTAGGATCTCTTCAATAGAACTTTGTCTTATTAAAAATGAAAATGTGTTACCTTTAGGCCTGCAATATTGGTTTTTAGAAATAAAACATCTCAGTTTAGCTTATAACATGGTGGGATGGGGCTAAAGAAATGTAATGGTTTAGTTTTTAACTATTCTTCAAGATAACGTAATGTCTGGTTTAAATGTAGCTGACAGTTCTCTGTGAATAACAGGTTGAGAATGTGTATTTGAATGTTTTAATTCCTTTGTGCACTTAACTTCATATTACTTAGCTTGTAAAACCAAAAGAACTTTGTTCTTTGGGTTCACTACCTGTTGAACAAGTAAGTCAACACTGAGATATATGTATATTTTTCAGAAAGATTTAAGCTTTTCATTTTTAAAGCATTTATGCGAAGAAGAAAACAAAAACTATATTTCTGAATTTTAAAAGTGTATACTGTATCTCCTTTTTGTGAGTGATTCTGTCAGAAATTTTTTAAGTAATGCATATTCCAAGATAATGATTCTTGTTTGACTGAACTACTAAAAATAAGTTTAACTTAAACTGATAACTACTGTTTAAAACAGATTAGAGGGAAAATTATGCTTCAAACCTTGAGAGTATCTTTTAAAAGATAGTTTGCAGTTTGAAAGGAGATGATGTTTTGCTTGCATATTCCCACCTCTTAATCAGCAGTAATGGAATATCTCCTGATTTAGGTTACTCAATACTAGGTTTCTATTGAGGTCTGTTTTTAGAGAAGGAAAAAGAAATGTTTTTTTATGGCATTTAAACTGATATCCTTAGTTTGCAAAAGCCACCTGTACTGTATTTCCTTTTTTTTTCATGTTCATGTTAGATAGTAGAATGGAATGCAAATTAATGAATAAACTTTCAGTACTATTTTTTTCTCATAATTTTAAAGTTTTAATTTTTAACCCTCCAGAATACTTAAGTTTACTGCTGGTACAATAAACTTTATTGCTGTTTATTGCTGGAACAAAACTTGTCCTTAACTGTAAAAATACTCTTAACTACCTGCCACCTACCAAATAAATAAATAAGTAGTCTTGAATTTTTTGTATATTTTTTACTTTATCGCAAAAGAGTTGAGATGAGAAAAAGTTTAGGAGTAGCTTCCAATTTGAGTAACAAATACTTTTGTTTGGTGAAATAGTGAGTTGCTTTAACTACCCTTTACCTTTAATCACTGGATGTGAGCCCTGGTGACTATACATTCCCTGGAGTATATTTTGGTGAATTGAATTGATATTTGAAAATTTCTATGTTTTTGATAGTGTTCACACAGGAAAAGAAGTTCTGAAAATTTTGAGTATGTGGAAAGAAGCATTCTTCACCTCAATTTGAATTGTTAGAATAAATGGAAATTGGGGTTAGGGGAACTTGAAATAAATGGTGTTGACTTTTTACAAGTTTGCTTAATAAACTTACTTTTAAAACTTTTTAACCTTTAGTTACAAGTGGATTTTTATCCTGCTAAACTTTTTGGATTTGCTAATTCATGAAAAGTAGCCTAAAACTGGAACAAAAGAAGCCATCAGCATTATAGTGATAGGGTGTTGTCTTGTGGACTTTGTGTCCTTTACACGATCAAACAGATTAGGTAAAAAAAAATTTTTTTTTTTATATTCATAAAGGAAGTTTTGGGACAAAGAGAGGAAAACCTGTTTAGACTCAGTGAATACAACTTTAGCCACTTAGAACTTTGCCTATCTGTCTTATTTTGTAGTTTTGTAGTACTGTCCTCTCTCCTGATGCTGTTTTTGTCATCCTCATGACTTAAAAACTGAAGGTTTGCCCAGATTGATACTTATTCATCCTTTTACATTAGTTCATTTCTTGATTTGATATGGCACACAATTTTTTTTCATGTGTGGCAGGAGATGTAATACTCTGAAGCATGGAAAGATGCATGAGAAGTTAGTCTGTTTTAAACAAAACTACTGACCCTTATGGGATAAGTTTGGCAGTAACCCTCACTGTGTTCTCAGTCCAAATACCTGAGGATATTCTCTATTCAACATGTTAAGATATCATACCAAGTTGGTAATAGATATATAGCTTTTGGGGGCTAGAAAGAACTTTTGATTTACCTAGTACGATTCTTCTGAACCTTAAATCCTTCCTATAACTCTACCAGTTAGTCATTCACAGTCTCTGTCTCTTTGGCAACAACAGGAACTATTTTAATAGCCACATATGTTCTGTTGAAAATTTACTTCTAGTTCTCTTCTTTTCCTCTTGATTATTAAAGACTTTTATCATCCCTCTTCATCCTTCCCTCTCCCAGATGTTTATTTTCATGATTTAAACAATTGTAGTAGAGTGTGCTTGTCTCATATTTCTGTCTTCGAATTTTGGATCCAGAAGATTTTTACCGTAAATTCTTCAGTATGCAGTAATAATGATGTGAAATTATAGATTGTTTTGCATAACATATAGCAAATATTTTTAGGTTAAGTAACAGTAAACTAGCATTTTATCTTAAATGCATCACCCTTTATTGTAAATAATGGTTACTAATCCAGTACATTTTAATTTTCCTCCAATTTTTTAGGTAATTTCTTAAGAAAGATTCTAAAGTTTTGTAGCCTGTAGAAATACGATGGGATTTTGGAATTAATCTAGTCTATTAATTCCCAACCTTTTTGAGTTTGAGGTTTTTCCTAATTTTGAAAACACGTCACTGATCCCCACCCCCACCCCCGTAATAGTGGTTGTAACTTTGGTTTAGAAAATACACACTGACTAAAAGCTTCTTTGAATTCAAGAAGCACATAACAGCATCTGTTTAAATTTTGAAAAATAGCTACATGTGTGTTTGAGATATACATTATTTAGTGCACCTGTAGATTCACGGCTTCTGCATTAACTCCATTGGTTTGGAACCAAAGATCTAATCCAGTGCCTTTATATTATGTGTAAAGAATCATGAGGTTCAGAGATGAATGACTTGTATAAAGTCGTACAGCTTGTTTTTGTCAAAGCCAGGTGGAAAACCCTTGTCACTTGGGTTAGTACCTTTGTTACCATTGCCACTGATAATGTGAGAAAATGTTTTATTTTGTTAATTGCTTTTAAAATTATCTGAGAAATTTTCTTTTGAAATAATTGTGCTTTTTTTTTTTTTTTGGAATTTTTGAATCAGAAAAAGGAGATGTGAAGTCAAAGACTGAAGCTTTGAAGAAAGTAATCATTATGATTCTAAATGGTGAAAAGCTTCCTGGACTTCTGATGACTATCATTCGCTTTGTGCTACCTCTTCAGGATCACACCATCAAAAAATTACTTCTGGTATTTTGGGAAATTGTTCCTAAAACAACTCCAGATGGGAGACTTTTACACGAAATGATCCTTGTATGTGATGCATATAGAAAGGTAAACCAAACCATGATTATTTCCAAATACTGCTTTGACTTTTAAATAATTGTAAAGTTGGTGGAATGGGCTTTGTTTTAATTTCTAAAATTAAATCTTGGGTAAGATGTAGGTTGTAGATATTTGGAACTGAAGTTGTAAAAAGTTACCGTGAAAAGTTTTATTGTTACTTTTTTCAGACACTTCCCATGCATTTTATATGTTACTAATAAAAAACAATGACACACATAAAAAAAAAAACAATAACACATAGAATATAAGACATTGATGTGATAAGTAAAACTTGCTTTAATCAACAGGAATGTGATGGAAATTGTGTAATAATCTAGGTCTTTTTCCTCAAACCTACTTTCTGACTTTTTTATTGGAAAATTTTGTATTTAAAAATTGTGGGTTTTTTGTAAAATGTTGGGACTCAACATTTCATATATAAAATTTTATATCAGGACCTTCAACATCCTAATGAATTTATTCGAGGATCTACTCTTCGTTTTCTTTGCAAATTGAAAGAGGCAGAATTGCTGGAACCTTTAATGCCAGCTATCCGTGCTTGTTTGGAGCATCGACACAGCTATGTTAGAAGAAATGCTGTTTTGGCCATCTATACTATCTATAGGTAAATAAAGGTCTTCCTTTGGCTTAGTTCTGTGAGGACTGTTCAGTCTTTCAGACTGGAAGTTCCAAAGTGGTTCCTTGCAGATTGTATGTAGCTTGCAAATATGTTTTGATTAGCCTGAACATTTTTTCTTTATTATCGTTAAGTTGTTAACGTTGAAAAGTTGAAAGATCTGGCCACACTGGGTCCTAGTTTCTGCATAATGACAATCTGCTGAAAGTGAATATGGCCCCCTTTAAACAGGTTGTGCACTTTCCAGTTTATGACACTACCTGTCATTCTCAATTTTAGTACTCCAGCCCAATTAATTAATTTATTAACTTGCTTAGCCCATAGCTTTGAGATTTTGACCTTATTTTAGAATTCTCTTTTTGTGGAATGTGAGTCTTTTTACACTTAGAAGCCTTAAGGAGGGAACTTTTTTTAATAGGAAGGGTTGCAATTCTCAGCTGATTGCTGTCCTTAGAAAGCTGAAGATTTTGGACTTTAAAAGCCATTCTAAAAAGGCAGTTTTAAAGTTTGGACTTTAAAAGAATCAGTTAGATGAGGCTGGAATGCTTGGTTTTTACAGTCGCTGGTGTCAATTTATTTAGAATTAGAATGTAATTTATATAAATATCTTTGTACTTTAATAGTTGATTGTTAAGTAATTTCACAGTTCTTTTACTGTTACATTAGATTTTGTTGTCTGTTAGGAAAAGTGGTATTCTGGTTAATAATGTAGAGTTCTTTGAAAGTTACCATACAGACTACACAAATTTCAGAATTTAAACTACAATATACACACAAAAATCATGACATGACAGTTGGAAATTTGAACACTTTCTATATGATGATAGTAAGGAATTGTTACAGTTTTTAAGATATGATAATGATATTAATATTAGTTTAAAAAAGAAAGAGTCCTTAATTTTAGAGAAGCATGCTGATATATTTACAGAAGAAGTGTTAACGTGGTGTGGGATTGGCTTAAGAATAATATGGAAGGAGAGGAAGTAATTAGAGATGTAGGTGAAACAAAAATGACTATGAATTAATCATTGTTAAAGCTAGGTGACCGTTTTTATTAAGCTGGTGTTCATTGTTTTGTATACTGCAAACAGTTTAAATTTTCAAAATAAGGAGTAAGTAAATAAGTAAATAAATACAGTGCATAATTAATAAAATTCAAGGGACTTTTTTTCTCTAATAATTCTTAATGAAGGATCTTTCAGTACCTCGAGGTTGTCATTATGAGCATCAACATTATATCCCTAAAGTATATGAAAGAGAATTGTTAGAGCTATTCGGTTGATAGGTAGCATGTTGGATAAATCAGCTTTTTCTGTACTGAATTAGAAAACATATAATTTGATAATAGATGAAGATATAAGCTTCTGATTCATACTCAAAATTTTCTACTTGATTTAAAGTTTTGAAAAGCAAAAAAATTGATAGTGTTATAAGGTTTGATAAAGGTTAATTTTGGTAGTGTCCAGAGAGTTACTAAAATAACAAAGTAGATTTTTATTAAATATGGATATTACCTGTTTTATTTCAAGAAATTTTGAACATCTTATACCTGATGCTCCTGAACTGATACATGATTTTCTGGTGAATGAGAAGGATGCAAGTTGCAAAAGAAATGCATTTATGATGCTTATTCATGCAGATCAGGTGAAGTACTTTTTAAAAAATACTTTTATGACTGTATTTAAATGAGAATTAAAGATATTTCAGAGGCCTAATCAAGTTTTTAGTCAATAATTTTGTTTATAGTACATGTGATTTGTATATTTTGACTTTTTTAGATTTTTTAACTTAATTTATATAAAAATAGAATTTTAAAAAATTCCTTCTGTGGACTATTGCTTAAGTATATACTCTTTTTTTTTAAAGTAAACATCAGAGAAGCATTTAATAGCAGCCACTTTACAGTTCTTCCAGACTGAAATTATTATGGCCATGTGCTGTGGCACTCTGTTTTGGGGCTTTATTTTTCCTTCTTTTAGTATAGATCTAAAATTGTTTAACAGAGAAAAATAGTAGCTTTTTATAGGGTCCGTGAGCCATAGCTTCAAAAGGGGGTGGACTTCAGTGTAGATATGTCTTTATTAGGCTTTTCAGACTTCATAAGTAAATGTCAGCTGTACATCCAGCTTCGCTGGTGATTAAAGTTTATTCTTCTGCTGGTTAGCAGTGACTCTGCATACCTTGGTGGCATCTAATCTCGGAATTTGTACCATCCAGTATTTATTATCAAAATATGCATGAAGACTGGAAAGTATGGAATCTATCCATTCCTCTGAAATCTAGATGCTATCATTTTATCTTTGTAAACGAGATTATAAGAAAGCTGCTTATTTGGGCCACAGTGTTTGTCGTTCTCTAGAGTTGGTTTTATTGACCTGTGTTATTGCTGTTATGCTGTTTACCTGCATGAAGGGACATAATCAGAAATAGTTCAATAAAACTTGTTGATACTTTTACTGTAGAGCTATTGTTGAGGTCATAGTTCTCTATATCACAGTGTTCAGTGTGTGAGAATAAGATTTTTCTTTTGGGTCTCAGAAATAGGAGTAACTGTGCTCATAAGCAGTTGGTTTGTTTCGATTGTGTGGATACCCTGAATCATGTAATACATAATGTCTTTCTACTTGGTTTAGCTGCTAGAAAATTCAGACCCTAGATTTGTGGCCCATTTCTAGAAAATATATTTGACTTTTACATTATGTGTTAACCTTCATTTTTTTCCTTCAATTAATTTTCCTTTGCCCTCATTTCCTCATTTGTTTTAGATTTAGTTGTATATATTTTTTAAAGTTCATTAAGTCCTTTTATTGAATGAGGTTGAGTTTGATAAATATATTGTTATTTTTTCAGGATCGAGCTTTGGATTACCTAAGTACTTGTATTGATCAAGTTCAGACATTTGGAGACATTCTTCAGTTGGTTATTGTGGAACTAATTTATAAGGTAAGACTAATCCTTAATGGGCAAAATTAAGAGTTTGAGATAAGGTTAAGTAGTCTCTGGGATGCTGCTTAATTGCTAGGATAATATGTTTTAACAGTAGAAATATTTTATATCATGGCCTATTAAAGTCTTCCCCACCCCCTTTGTTTTATCATATTTTCCAAATACTTTCATTCTTTCTAAACCTCCATAAAGAATTCTATGAAAACTCATGGTTTGACCCAGTACAGCTGCGAAGAAATTGTTGTGTACTGCTAAGTCACTGAATAGATTATGAATTAGGCTTTGAAATAAAAGTCAAGATCTTTTCTTGAATACACACCAGACTACTTTTTTTTTTTGGCTGCACCAGGTCTTAGTTGCAGCATGTGGGATCTTTAGTTGGGGCACACGGACTTCTTAGTTGCGGCACATGGACTTCTTAGTTGCAGCATGTGGACTCTCTTAGTTGCGGCATGTGGACTCTCTTAGTTGCGGCATGTGGACTCTTAGTTGTGGCATGGGGACTTCTTAGTTGCTGCATGTGGACTCTTAGTTGAGGCATGTGAACTCTTAGTTGCGGCATGCACGTGGGATCTAGTTCCCCGACCAGGGATCGAACCTGGGCCCCCTGCACTGGGAACATGGAGTCTTACCCACTGGACCACCAGGGCAGTCCCCACACAAGACCACTTTGGAAATCTAAAAACAAACCAAAAAAAAGTCTTAAGAATTTTTTTGTTCCTGTTTGTAAAAGAGAATAGAAAGACTTTAAATACGTTAATATGACATTGTAAGCCATTGCCTCACAGAAAGTTTAAAACTAGATTAGAGATTTGGATTTTAAAATGAAGTACTTTATTGGCAACATTTTAATTTGATATATCCTTCGAAAGAATTGATTGCATCTTAACGTTCTGAGAAAATAAAAGATGCAATAACATCCAGTTTTGCTATTGATACCATTGGAGGCCAACAAAAATATTTGTTAGGAATGACTTTTATTGAATAGGATGGCATGGACAGAATACCCCTAGCAGACACTCTCACTCATTACAGCCTCTTTGCTTCTGCAGGAAAGAGGCCCCTTTCAACACAGGGTACCCAGTCATTTGGAACTGGCATTCAAGATGAAACCAGAACTATAAATATATAAATATAATATGTGTAATATATATAAATATAATTCATGTGTATGGTTTAGGGATGCCACTGAGAGTCTCAAAAATAGGGATTCTCTGCTATCCAGTGACTTCTTTGTCTGGTAGGGTCCAGGTTATAGTAAGAGGGAAGAAGTTTTGAGTCATGTTGGAGTAATGGAGATTTGACTGCATACATTTTAGGAAAATCTAACATAAATACTGACTTCAAAAGAGAAAAAGTAAGGAATATTTGCTTCACAGGTAAAGGTATTAAGATGCATTTAGAACGGGATAGAAAATTATAGTTGTCTTCCCAACATCGAATATGGCCCCAAATAATAAGTAGTAGTACTTGAAAAAGAGATTATCTTTCTTGCTTTATTTAAGAATTGGTATTTTTCTTTTATCAGCTGTTGAGATTTATATAATCCATCATGTTTCCCTTTTTGACATGACATCCAGAATAAAAATGTAGGACCGAATTTAATACCTATTACAGTACCCATATTAGTTTGCTTAGTTAATGTGTTGTCCTTTCTTTGTTACTTTACATTTTCTCTTTCTATTTCACTTGTGTATAGTATGCATATCTTTAATTATGAGCCATCTAAAAATCTTTATAGAAAGAGTGGAAATATAAAGTATTATTGAATGAATAAATGGATTGAGTAGCTGTAACAATTATTTGAAGTAAAACCTATTTCTTTCTGAAATTACCAGTGTTGTGTCACAGCGTCTCATCCGACATTGGCCGACATCTTCAGGTGTCCTTATAAGGCTATTCTTAGCTTTCAAATTAAGAAAACTAGCATCCCGTAAGCTGATATCTATTTAAAAAATCTATTTGAAAGCAAGTGTTCCTGCAGTCAATTGAAACCTAAATGTTTTCTTCTCCAGGTCTGTCATGCTAATCCATCAGAAAGGGCTCGTTTCATTCGCTGCATCTATAACTTACTACAGTCATCTAGCCCTGCTGTAAAATATGAAGCCGCTGGAACATTAGTGACACTCTCTAGTGCACCTACTGCAATCAAGGTACTGCTTTTTTTCTTGGGGGGGGTGCCAGTTAGATGATAGATATGCTATCTTATGACTTACGATTTAGTGACATTGCAGTTTACTGTGTGGTTACACGGCATTACATGGCATAGAAATAACTACAAATATTAGAAAATTATTTGATTTCTTACATAGTCTGACCTTCCTTCTTTTCTTTCTTTCTGCTTTCACATGTATATAGAGAGAGAGCAAGAGAGACAGAGAGAGAATAGCAGTATTTCTAGTTTCTGGAGAATGATACTGGTATTTTAAGATCTCCCCCCATACTTTAATCACATTAAAAACTAGATCTAGGAAAATGGATACTGGATCCTAAAGGATGGACCCTAAAAAAGTTCCAGTGAATATTTTCAACAATGAAATATTTCTCTTTTTTAGTTTACTCTATCAAGACTATGTGAAGAACCCCTGCTATATTCATAGAATGAAGTGTTCTAGAAAGCCAGATTGTATAAATAGGAGAATTTACTGCTTTCGCCACCAATACTTAAAAAAATTCTTTTTAACTTTTTATTTTGAAATAATTTTAGACTTAGAGAAAAGTTGCAAAACTAGGACAAAGTTCCCATTACCCTTCACCCAGCTTCCCATAATGTTCATGTCTTGCATAACAATTATATAGTTGTCAAAACTAAGAAATTACCATTGGAACAATATTGTTAGCTAAACTATAGACTTTATTCAGATTTCACCAGTTTCTCCACTAAAGATCATTTTCTGTCCCAGGATCCAGTTTAGGATCCCAAGTAACATCTAGTTATCATGTGTTAGCGTCCTCCAGTCTGTGACAGTTCCTCAGCCCTTCCCTGTTTTTCATGACATTGGCACTTTTGAAGAGTACTGGGTCAGTTTGTTTGTAAAATATCCCTTAATTTTGGTTTGTCTGGTGTTTCTTCCTAATCAGATTAAGGTTATGCATTTGGGCGGGGGGGCAGAAATACCACAGAAGTGATGCACCATTCTCAGTGTATCATATCTAGGAGTATATGATGCTGATACATCGTCCTACTGGTGACGTTAACCTTGATCATTTGGTTAGGGTGGTGTCTGCCAGATTTCTCCACTGTTGAGTTATGATTCTTCCTTTTGTAATCAATCAGTATCTTGAGAAGATACTTTGAAACTGTACAAAAATCCTATTTCTCTTCAGACTTACACCAACTAATTTTAGCAACTATCAGTGAATCTTTTCTACAGCAGTTACTACTATGATATTCTAATGGTGATTTTCTATTACCCTTATTCTACATATATTATTTGGAGTTCTTCCACAAGGAGGACCTGTCCCTTCTCCTTCATCCTTTCTTCCCTCCCCACCTCTCTCCTTTCCTTCTTTCTTTCTTTATATCAATATGGATATTTTATTCTGAGGATTATAATCCAATATTATTATTTATTTTGTTGATCAAATTGTTCCAGCTTTGGTCATTGGGAGCTCTTTCAGGTTTGCTCCTTTGTCCTTTGCTTTTAATGACTCAGGGCCATCTTTATATTCTTGATTTTTCTGTACTGTAATGCAGGTGTGTTAGAGTTTGCACCTAAACTAAAAGATGCTCAATAGCTAAACTATTTGGGATTCTCTGTCAGCTTTTTTCTGCCTTGTTCCTTAGGTTCAGCCCTTAATTTTTGCCCGTTAACAAGTGTTTCTGCCTGTAATAGCCCCTTTTCATCCTTTTAATTTGTGATGCTTCTGATTTTTTGTAACCTTGAAAAAATAGTGAAATTTGTTAGAACTTGGGAAATAGATGGACACATTCCTCTGGGAAAAATGCATAAACTTTTAGTGCAGGAGTGGTAAATGTAGTTTGGTTTCTTGGAGGCTTTATTTGTTTCTTATTTTCAGATTCTGTGTTTAAGGTAGGTGAATGTGTTCTTAAAATATATTTCTTTTTTCATATAGGCTGCTGCTCAGTGTTACATTGATTTAATTATTAAGGAGAGTGACAACAATGTAAAGCTCATAGTTCTGGATCGATTGATAGAATTGAAAGAACATCCTGCTCATGAACGAGTACTACAGGTAAGTATTTTGTAAAAGAGAGAAATCCTCAATAAAATCTTTTTTCAAATTGAGATAATTCCTAAGACTTACTGTCTTGGTTAACTTAAATGCTTGGAGATTTGGCAGTTTAAATTTTGGTCAACTAAGGTGAAACTCTTGAAGCACCATAGCCTTTTGGGGTATTGTCTTTGTTATAAAAAAACATTTCTAACATGAATTAATATGTTACCTTTTGTCTTTTCTATTTGTACTGCACTTGGTGTTCTTAGCAGTAGAGATATATTTGTTTTAATTTTAATATAATTTACATTTCTTGGAAAATAATTATACCAACTGAGAATAAAAGATGATTAAATTCTAGAAAATTATCAGCATACCTATTTAATCTGTGAGAATGATTGTTATAAAAATAAAGCCCCATGGTACAAACAGAGCTAAATTCAATGCTGATCCTGAATAACAATGCTGATCAGAATAACAACAAAAAATTTGCTATAAAGGACATTATTGGGACAGTTGGAGAAATGTGAATATAGACTCTATTAGTTAATAGTATTGTTATCAATGTTAAGTTCTCTGAATTTGAGAATTTTACGGTGGTTATATAAGAAATTTTTCTTATTCTTGAGTATACACTAAAACATTTAGGAGTAGAGAGAGTATGACAAAGCAAATGTAACAAGATATTAACAACTGGCAGATGTAAGTGAAGGTTATACAGTTCATTCATTCTTAAAATTTATAGAACATTTTTATCAGAGAAATTTTTAAAAATAGGAAGTTTTCAAGAAGTAACATATTTTGTTTTGCTATATTTAAAAATACTTACTTGCTATAGATTTTTAATTATGCTCCTTTAAAATATTACAGTTTCCTGCAGAGCCAAAATAACATTATCACACTTAACAAAATTGCTAATAATTTCTTAATATTATCCAGTTTTCCCAAATGTCCCTAAAACGCCCTTTAGTTTAGTTTTCCAGTTCATGACCAAACATCACATCTGGTTGTGATGTATGTGGTTGTGATGTATATGGTTCCTTAAGTCTCTTAATTTGAGCAGTATCGTTTTTTCATGACACTGACTTGTTCAAGAGACCAGACCAAATGTCTGGTCTCCTTCTGGATGTGTCTGGTTACTTTCTTTGTGTCATTTAGCTTGTTCCTCTGACTTTTGTATTTCCTATAAACTGTAAGTTTGAGCTAAAGCTTGATAGAGTCACGAGTAAACATTTTCAGTGTGAATGCATCATATGTGATATTATATACTTCATATTGCCTTATATCAGGCGACTCAAATTATCTGGTTTTTCCACCAGTAATGATTTTGTTATAGATCAAAGAATTAAGGTCATGAGGGACAGAATCCTCTATTCTACAGTTAGGATTTTCTTCTTGTGACTAGAAATACTGGTGTTGATTCTGGATTTTTTTGTTCTTTTTCAGGATCTGGTTATGGACATCCTAAGAGTACTGAGCACACCAGACTTAGAAGTACGCAAGAAAACTCTGCAGTTAGCACTGGATCTTGTCTCCTCTAGGAATGTCGAAGAGGTAAAACAAAACTTTGACAGCACTTTGTAAGCCGTCAAGCCAAACATGATGTCATTCTCACTTATTTTTACTTTGTTCTATAGCTGGTTATTGTCCTTAAGAAGGAAGTGATTAAAACAAATAATGTGTCAGAGCATGAAGATACTGACAAATACAGACAACTCCTTGTGCGAACATTGCATTCCTGTTCCGTCCGATTTCCAGATATGGCTGCAAATGTTATTCCTGTGGTATGTAATTCCAATGATCTTAATTTTGAAATTCTCTAAAAATAAAAACTAAGAAATTCTAGTTATTTAACAGTTAAACTCTGGAAATCTCAACTGTCTGTAATCAATAATCTCATGGTCAGAAGGGATCTTTATGTTTACTATTAAGCTCAAAAGGATAAGGACTCTGACTTCTTTCTCTTACATCTTCACCAAAAAAATAAACAAAAAAATAGTGACAAAAATACTTCCACATATTATTGCAATTAATGTTTGTTACAGTTCCCTAAAGTAAAATTATTCTGTGTGTATAGATCATTCAGTGGGATTTTACCTCTTAAAGTTGAAGGATTTAATTAGAGGAAAAATTAACATACCCAGAATATTTTGTTTTCTGTCATAGTCAGATAAATGAGGTATGTTATTGTAATTTGAAATTTTGACTTTGAGCTCTGAATTTTCTCTAAAATGATTTTACTTTTAGTTACAACTTAGATGTGTCCAGTTAATTTATTTTGAATTGTGGATTTCCAGCTTCTGTTTTATCATGTGTTTTGTAATAAACTGAAAAGCCATCATGACTTTGTTTACATAATGGTGCTTGTCTCTCAACTTACATTTTGTTGTGTATTTGAAAAGTATTATTTATATTCTTTGTAAACTTGTTTAATTTACTTATTAAACCTTAGATAATTTTCTTTCTGAAAATATGTAATCGTTATCCATTTTTTTCTTTTAGTTAATGGAATTTCTCAGTGACAGTAATGAAGCAGCAGCTGCTGATGTCTTGGAGTTTGTTCGTGAAGCCATTCAGCGCTTTGATAACCTGAGAATGCTTATTGTTGAGAAGATGCTTGAAGTCTTTCATGCTATCAAATCTGTCAAGTAGGTTTAAAATCTGTTTAAATGTAAAGTCAAATAAGCATTTTACCAATTTCTATTTTTAAGGGTCAGTTGATAGACAGTATAGGGGAGGAGAGGTGTCTCAACACAGTCAAGACAAAATAAGACAAAATAAATGTCAGAAACATGTCACCCCTACTCTCACCCTTAGTTAACCCATAATCTATGGGCAAAATAAAATTTTTGGTACATGTGATTTAGGTAGATTTCTCTATTCTCACTTCCTCTAAAACATTGTAAATCCTAAAGTGACTAAGGAACGTATTTTTAAAAGGTATCATTTTGGGGATACCATTATTATTTATATCCCCCCTTTAGCATTTACTGAAGTGAAGGATTGAAAATACAACCTAAATCTGAGTTGTTTCCTTTCAGATAGCCTTTGCTAATGAGAAAGGACGTTGCATCCAAGTTTTGCTTCATGTAAATCATCTGATAGACTGTAGTAGACTTGCATTATATCTGCCTGTATAGAAAAGAAGGGACTACAAAATTGGTTTTATGATATGAAAATGTATTGATATTTATGGAAGTGAGAAAGATTTGCTTCCTTTCTGGCAAAAAAAAACATATCAAAGTTTAGCTTTTGGCAGCCATAATCTCTTAGAGCTTCAGTTTCTAGAATTTTTTTGAATAAATTTAATGAAAATCTTAGGGAAAAGATGACTGAAGACTTTATTCAGTTTAACATTTTTTAATTAGAAAATTGTTGCTTTCTTTATGTTTTTGGTCTTTTTGTTGTGATCCTCTGCATTCCTTCCTTTTTCATTGTTCTTTTCAGCATCCTGCCTCTTCAGTGAATTACTTTTTATATTAAAATAATACATTTTTTGTAGTGGTAAGTTATAAAATCAAATTTACTTTAGATTTGGTCCTAAATGGGAGATAACACCTTTCTGGGAAACATTTTGGTATTTTATTTTTACTACTGGGTTTACCAGTTGTAGAATGTTCCTAAAAATGATGGATAAGACACTTACTTTCCTTTTAATCCTTTTGATTTCAAGAGAGAATCAAAGAAACTTAGTGTCTTTGTTATATTCTTCCTTAATATTTCATCCATAGTCCCTCACAACTGCAGAATATTGTTTTCTTGCTTAAGCTTAAATTCACAGAGAAAGATCACTGCTTCAAGACTTGTTGGCAGAATCAGTGTTTCAGAACTTGTATTCTTGCTATAGGATTTACCGAGGAGCATTATGGATCCTGGGAGAATACTGTAGTACCAAGGAAGACATTCAGAGTGTGATGACTGAGGTCCGCAGGTCCCTTGGGGAGGTATGTTTTACTTTTAGTAAATGCTACTTTATATGGTGATTTTTACTTTAGTAAACTGACTTTTATGTGGTGATTTGCTTTTGTGTTTTTATTTAGTAGTGCTTGGGCTAAAGAACACTGAAAAAATTTTAATTACACAGATAATTAAGCCTTTGGGCAATGGGAAATTAGGAGAGTTGCCCTCCCCTGCGTTGAGCCATAACACCTGTTCTTTTGTCTGTATTATTTACCCTTCTGGGTAAGATTTTATTTGAACAAAAAGTTCTGTGTTTTAAAAAAAGAAAAAGACTTGTAAAACTCTGCTTAATCCTCTGTGTTATGAAAAAAGAATGCATATATTATAAGAACAGGGCTGACTTTAGAATATGTATTTATGTACTAAAACTGGCAGTATTTCCTCATGCAAACAACCATATGGTAGAATAGAAAGAACAGTGCTTGTTAGGAGCCTGGATTCCAGTCTTTCTTCTGCCAGTAATTAGCTCTGGGACTTTGGATATAAGTTCCTTAACCTGACTGGATATCAGGTTTTTCATCTATATAATAAAGGAGTCGATAGATAATGATTGAAGACTCTTAGAGCTGTTAAGTTAGATGATAGAGTGGTGTTGAGAAATAAATACATAGTATCCATTTGGTTTAAAAGAGGAAGTTGATGAAGTTATTATGTACAAATAAGTTAGATTTATTTCATTTTATGGAAGGATGGGTGCTGGTTTTGGTTAGTATTTCAAGGGAAGGGATGGAGAAGAAAAATAAGGCTTAGTGAGTATCTCCTTTGTCTTAGTCAGTGTCCTAAGCATTTTCCTATTAAGTAACTTGTGTGGAAAGAATTAAGATTTCCATTTAACAGATTAGGAAACTGAGGCTCAAAGTGGTTTAATTAATTTGCCCAGAACCATACAACTAAAAGTGGCATCCAACTCCAATGCCCCTGTTCTCACTACATTATCCTGGGAAGGAATGAAAATTGAAAGCAGAGTCCCAAGTTCCAAAAATCCCATTGTGGGAATAGTTCTGTAGAGAACTATAGAAATGATTGAATGTTTAAATATGTTTTGCTTGCTACTGATATTATTGCTAAATTGATGTTTCCAATTGATTTTTAGATCCCAATTGTAGAGTCAGAAATTAAAAAAGAAGCTGGTGAATTAAAACCTGAAGAAGAAATAACTGTGGGGCCAGTTCAGAAGTTGGTAACTGAAATGGGCACCTATGCAACACAGAGTGCCCTTAGCAGTTCCAGACCCACAAAGAAAGAGGAAGAAAGGTAATTTGCGGCACCTGTGCCCTGCCAGCTACACCTCTATGATTACTCCTGTGTCTAAAACGCTCAAAGGATTTCTTTTTCTTATTATTGATAGTTTACTCTTTTGACCTGAATGGAAATTTTTGCCATATAAGACACTTGAAAGGAGAACGATGTTTTAAGTTCTTTCTCCCAGAAATTGTGTTAATAGTTTTAATCCTCTGCTCCTTATAACTGTTCTCATTGAAATAACTGTGTTCTGTTTAAACTAAAATTATTTTACTTATGTAGAAAATGCTAAGTGAAGGTAACTGATGATATTTGAGTTTTGTTGCCTTTGGAAAACACATTTTGAAGATTTTCCACTTCTAATTGATGGAATAAAATTTTGATGTTTTCCTCCTTATTTTGTTCTCAATTTTATAGTGAAGTTGATGAAAATTTGCCTAAAATTTTAATGGTTACTATGTACTAGGCATTGGGCTAAATAGTTTGTCTCATATAGTCTTTGACAGTATCCTGTTGATTAACCACATTTTATAGAGGAATTTGAGGCTTAAGAGAGGTTTGCAACTTACTCAGAGGGACACAATAAATAATAGATAAGCTGGGGTTTGAATGTAGCTCATTGGTTTCGGTATATGCACCTTTAACCATTTTCTCTTTCCCTATTCATTTAGCTTTTTTATCATTGAAGAGAAGTGTGAAAGCCATGTGTTTTTTTCTTGTTCCTTTTTTATTCTGAGAGCTAAAGAGGGAACCATAATTGAGATCCGTATCACTGAAGGGTGGCACTGAGAGCATTCAGTAGGCTTCCTTGAGTCGTTTACACACAAGCTGCCTGCGGCTGAGAAGTTGGTGGCTTTCACTTTTCCTGATTGCTTTGCAGACCTCCCCTGCGAGGATTCCTTCTGGATGGAGATTTCTTTGTGGCTGCCTCGCTTGCCACAACTCTGACCAAGGTTGCCTTGCGCTATGTAGCTTTGGTTCAAGAGAAGAAAAAGCAAAATGTAAGTTCATTTATCCTACATTTACCCAACAAATGAATCTTGAGAGCTTATGCTCTAGTTGGGAAAATGGACAAAGTGATATAGCATAACATATATATAACCTAATGATTGTAAAATTGACAAAGTAATGTAATAACAGTAGCGTGTGATTAGTCCAGTGGAAGTGATGCAAGGGTTTATGAGGTTATTTCTGCCTGCTGGGATTAGTCAGGGCCCAGTGAAGGAAATGTCTCTCCCTCTAGCATCTTTATCCTGTCAGTTACTGTCTGTTTTACCCTAGAAGTGCCTCTTAAATGTATTCCCATTTCTACAGTTCATACCTTCGTCGTAGCGTCTGACCATTCTGACTGTATACTAATTTACAATAATGTACTTTCATTCCACCCAACCCCTACTACCATCCTTTGTGTTATTGTCCTATATTTTATTTCTACATGTCATGTTATCCACCCTATGATGGATATTGTTATTATTTTTGCTTTAAATAGTCAGTTATCTTTTTAGTATATATGCACCATTTCTTATTTATCTAGTGTCCAGACTCAGGTAAGGAAGGGGGTGGACATAACTTAGCAAGTTGTAAGAAGTTGAGAGTTGGGAACAGGACAAAGTTCACGTACCTTCCTGGGTGGGTTTTTGGTTTTGTTTTTTCATATTTTTCTTCATGGTAAAATGTACATAACATAAAATTTACCAGTTTAACTATTTTTAAATGTACAGTTCAGTGTTATTAAGTACATTCAAATTGTTGTGCAGCCATTATCACTATCCCTCTCCAGAACTTTTTCATCATCCCAAACTGAAACTACCCAGCAAACAGTAACTCCCCATACTCCCTCCCCTAGCCCCTGGCAACCACCATTCTACTTTTCTCCTTCTATAAATTTGCCTATTCTACATACCTAATATAAATGGAATCATACAATATTTGTCCTTCTGTGACAGGCTTATTTCATTTAGCATGTCTTCAAGGTTCATTTTTATGGAAGCATTGTCAGAATTTCTTTCCTTTTCAAGGCTGCTGTTTCTGTATATCCATTCATCCATTATAAATAGTCAATTTTCTTCCAAGTATTTTTTTTAATGAGAAAAAAGTTTATTTGCCCACATATTTACCACTTATGGTGCTTTTCATAACTTTGTATAAATGCAGATTTCTATCTGATATTTTCTTTCTGCCTAAAGAACTTGATTATTTTTATAATGCAGGTCTGCTGCTGATGAATTCTGTCAGCTTACATTTGCCTGAAAAAAATCTTTACTTTGCTTTCATTAAAAAAAAAAAAAAAATCTCTGTGGTAAAATTGTGAACTTTTTAATTTTATTTTTGTTCTTATCTTTTTTCACATTGCTAAAATAAGGAGTGATGTAATAAAAACCAATGAGAAAAAAAGTCACTCATGGTTAAAGCACTGAAGTACAAATCTTGTTAATATTGTGGTGGAGATAGATAGAAACATCAAAAGATGGAATTACATTACCAGATATAGTAACAAAAATCTTTCCTTCCTCAGAAAGAGTTTATTATGGCTTTTAATAATGATCACATTTTCCCCTAGTAGTGATCATTTTGTGTTTTACAATACTGCCATTTCACTTAACTTCATAACATTTTCCCATGTTATTCTAAACCCTTCCTAATCATAATAATATTTAATAGCTGCATAATAGTCCATTAGATTCTTTCATTTACTCAAACCTCCATATAATTAGACATTTTATTTTTAGATTAGGGACTTTCAAAGGATTTTTTAAAAAATTTCCATCATATAGATTTCTTATAAATCCATAAATGAGATTTAGAGGGTCAGGTAAATTACAAGGTATATTATCTCTTTTTTATTGACTAATTTTATTTATGGGCAGTAATTTACTTTGTAACTCTCTGTGGGCCATTATTTATTTATTCAGGTCTTGTCTGTTCTTTAATTTATGCTTTTTAAAAATCTCCAGCATTTTATGTCTCAGTTCTGCAAGTTGGGAGACCATTTGCTGATACCTGCTTTAGAGAACCGGGTTTCTGGTAACATACCTGGTTCAGCAAGTTTGTGACCTTTGGTACAAGGCAGAAGGAAGTTTGGTTGTTTATCACCATACTGGCTCTCCTTCATTTATGCCTGTTCCGACACTTTCATTTTTTCATGTAGATCTGACTTTCTCTCTGGTATCATATACCTTTTGCCTAAAGAAATTGCTTTAACTTTTCCTGTAGTGCAGGTCTGTTGGCAGTTAATTCTTTTGGTTTTTGTTTGTCTGAAAAAGTCCTTCTCCTTCATTATTGAAAGATATCTTTGCAGATATAGCATTCTAGGTTGACAGTTTTTTTCTTTTAGTACTGTAAAGATGTTGCTTCATTGTCTTCTGGCTTTCGGTACTATCAAGATGTAGCTCCTGTGCCTCTGTGTGTAATGTGTCCCGTTTTCTTCTGGCTGGTTTTGGATTTTCTCCTTATCACTATAATTTCAAGTTTCAGTAATTTGATTAGGATATGCTTTGGTGTGGTTTTCTTGTTTGCTTTTGGTTCATTGAGCTTCTTGGATATGTGGTTTTGTAGTTTTCATCAAATTCGGGAATTTTTTGGCCGTTATTTCTTTAGCTACTTTTTTCTGTCCCCCTCCTCTTTCCCCTCCTTCTGGAGACAATATCTAGGCTCAAAGGATTATCACACTTACTCTTCTGAGGTTCTTTCCCAGGCTTCTGGTAGTTTTTTCACGTATGTATGCTGATCAATACTTAGCCAAAGACATTTTGACAAAGACATAAAGTATGTGTCAGGATAATGCTACATGAGACTAAAAAAGTTAAGTCGAATTCACTGGTGGAAGACCTTGAATAGCAGGCTGAATGATATGGACTTCAACATGAAGGCCGTAGGAAATCATTGAAGGTATTTGCATGTGGAGTGAAATGATTGGTGCCCAATAAAGATTAAGATAGTAGGTAATCACACTTAGCATCACCAGTAACAGGACAACCTGACATTATGTGCCTCCTAGTGCAATACAATAAGGTATGCAAAACATCACCCATCTTGTACTCTAACTAAAAGAGCTAGCCTGGGCTCTTTAAAAGAAATCATTGTGATGGAAAACAACACAGAAAACCAGGGGACTGGTCTAGGTTAAAAGGGGCTAAGGAGAATAATAGTCAAATAAAATGCATGAAACTGATCCTGGATTAAAAAAAAAATTTTTTTTGTGACAAATAGGAAGATTTAGTTCAATTTGGAGTGTAGTAGATATATTTTGGAACTGTTACATTTCTTAAGTGAGATGATATTGTGATTATAAAGGAAACTGTCCTGATTCTTAAGAGATGTATGCTAAAGCATTTATGAGGTAAAGATTCTTACTTTCATATGTTAAGCCAAAAAAATAAGTGTACCTATATAGGTAGAGTAAGAAAGCAATTATAGCAGAATATTAACAATCCATGAAAAGTGTATCATTCTTTTAACTTTACGTAGTTGGAAAGATAAAAGCATTGGCCTGTGAGGGGTTAGAGTAAGAGAAAATAGTTTAAAAACCACTTCTATCAATTAAGGGTTAATGAAGGTTTTAGAGGGTGGCAGTTAGAATAGAAAGGAAGGAAAAAGGTGCAAAAAAACAGGGAGATAAAATCTAAAATATTTGAAATCTTATTCAGGTGAAGTGAAAATTAGGTTTATTTCTTGGATTCTGAGTTATAATAAAGTGACATTATTGCATTTGGAGAAGCCTGACAATAAATAAGCCATTTCTCTCCTTATCTAGTCTTTTGTTGCTGAGGCAATGTTGCTCATGGCCACTATCCTGCATTTGGGAAAATCCTCTCTTCCTAAGAAGCCAATTACAGATGATGATGTAGATCGAATTTCCCTGTGCCTCAAGGTCTTATCTGAATGTTCACCTTTAATGAATGACATTTTCAATAAGGAATGCAGACAGTCCCTTTCTCACATGTTATCTGCTAAACTTGAAGAAGAGAAATTATCCCAAAAGGTAAGGTATATATGATAAAGCCATAACAGTGCTTTTTGGTTTTATTGTTGTTGCTGTTGATTTTTCAGTCCTCAACGTGTGAGGGCTTGTCCCTATTGAAGGCCTACAAAAAGCTATCTTTTTTTCCATATTAAAGAAAGTTGGTATATTGTATTTTCAACATAGAAAGAATCTGAAAAGAGAAATGTGACAGTACAGCCTGATGACCCCATTTCCTTCATGCAACTAACTGCTAAGAATGAAATGAACTGCAAGGAAGATCAGTTTCAGCTGAGTTTGCTGGCAGCAATGGGTAACACACAGAGGAAAGAGGCAGCAGATCCTCTAGCATCTAAACTTAACAAGGTAACAAAATGTCAAATACACTGGCGAGTTATTTAACTTGGCTACTTAAGAAAGTAATAATCAGGAAGTTGTTGGTCTTGCTCTTTTTTTAAAGGAAGAATAACTAGTACAGCATCAGTTTTTGTCAAGTTACTCTGATTGATAGGGTCATTAAACATGAATTGAAACTCGGTGGAACCTGATACTTTACTATATGATGGTACTGTAAGTCCCAGAGATGATTTTTAACTTGTTCCAGTTGTGTGTCAAATTACCATAAACTGAAACATAGCGCTGAGGGATCCTTGTGGTTGACTAAAGCTTTTAAAAGGTAGGGCACTAGCCTCTTCCCCCACACCCTGCCCTCAAGTTTCTCCTGTCCCCTGCTACTTTAAACAGGACAGTTACACTTTTATAGTCTTAATATATTGAGTTCCGAATAGGATTTCATTAGGAAAATTGTCCTAATCTCTCTCTACTCAGATATTAAATTTACAAATCTGATTTAATCCTTCCTCCATTAGATGAGTAACAGTCTCAAATTGGTTTTGTTGCCCAAGATAAGATCAGTGGCAGAATAGGAACTACTGAAACACTTTTCTCCCTTGGAATTGGGAATTGATATTGACAATATTACAGTTATAAAATTTTCCAATTTATTTTTTAAAATTGTGGTAAAGTTTACATAACATCAAATTTACCCTCTTAACTATATTTAAGTGTACAGTTCAAGTGGCATTAAGTATATTCACATTATTGTGCAACCATCACCACCGCCTATATCCCCTGAAATTTTTTCATCTTACAAAGCTGAAACTCTATACCCGTTAAACAATAATTCCCCATTCCCCTCTTCCCTCAGCCCTTGGCAACCACATTCTACTTTTTATCCCAATGAATTTGACTATTCTAGGTACCTTATGTGGAATCATACAGTATTATCCTTTTGTGACTGGTTTAGTTCACTTCGCCTAATGTCTTCAAGGTTCATCCATTTTGTAGCACGCGTCAGAATTTCTTTCCCTTTTAAGGCTGAGTAGTACTTCACTGTGAATATACACCACGTTTTGTTTATCCATTCATCTGTTGATGGACACTTGGGTTGCTTCCACCTTTGGCTGTTGTGAATAATTCTGCCATGAATGTGGATGTTCACATATCTCTTTGAGGTTCTGCTTTCATTTCTTTTGGGTTAAACCCAGAAGTGGAATTGCTGGATCATAGTGATTCTGCTTTAATTTTTTGAGGACCACTATACTGTTTTACATAGCAGCTGTACTGTTTTACATTCCAACCTTCAATGCAGAAGAATTCTGATTTCTCCATATCCTTGCCAACACTTACTTTTTATTTCTTTTCTAGTAACCATCCTAGTGGATGTGAAGTGATATCTTATAGTGGTTTTGATTTGCATTTCCCTAATGATTAGTGATGTTGGGCATCTTTTTGTGTGCTTATTGGTCATTTATATATCTTCTTTGGAGAAATGTCTATTCAAGTCCTTTGCATATTTTTTAATCTGGCTGGTTGTTTTCTTTGTGTTGAGTTGTAGGATTTCTTTATATATTCTGGATACAAGTCCCTTATCAGATGTATGATTTGCAGATATTTTCTCCCATTCTGTGGGTTGTCTTTTCATTCTGCTAATAGTGTCCTTTGATGTACAAAAATTTGTAATTTTGATGTAGTCCAATTTACCCATTTTTTTCTTTTGTTGCTTATGTCTTTGGTGACAGTATTACATTTTTAAAATGTTATATATACCCTGGATGTTTCTTAAAAAATTTTTTTTGGTGGGGGAACATCTAAAAATTTATCTTTGGAATTACAAGTGTTTCTTGCTTGTAATTATTTTTCCTGAGTTTGGGTAACAGCTAGTGAGTTTAGGTGCTTAGGGATTTAACTGAAAATGTATGAAAATCTATTAAGTTCCTAAGTTGGGATAATGTTTAATGTATTTGCTGAACATATTTAACGTCCTTCTACCTACTGAGCTGTAAAGTGTAGGACCTGTTATTTTTAATGTCTAAGTTTCAGTTACCATCTCTACATTACAAAACAATTTTATTATACATTTCAAATGACTGGTCTAATCTAAGCACATCTGTTAATTACCTAACAGACTGAGTCCTTTGGCTAGGATATGTTTGGTTAAATTGTCTCAGTCATTTGATTATCTTTATTTTTGTTTGACAGGTCACCCAATTGACAGGTTTCTCAGACCCTGTATATGCAGAAGCTTATGTTCATGTCAACCAGTATGATATCGTCCTGGACGTACTTGTTGTGAACCAAACCAGTGATACCTTGCAGAACTGCACATTAGAGTTAGCTACTCTGGGTGAGGAAATTTACTATAAGGGAAAGATATCGTTACATAGTAAATCTTTATGACAGATTGTTAAGAGAAGTGCACAAGTTTTAGTATAAGAATTCTCTTGAGCCCTTTGTGACATTTTGAATCAAGTCTTAGTTTTACATTTTATATTTAGTCTCCTTCTACTCCAATTTTCTGAACCTCTGTGATACTGACTTTCTTATGCTTATGTTCTTGGTACTTCTAGATGGGTTTATTCAGTGAGCTTGATCTATCATATGTCAGTTTTTCTAGATTAAATAAGAGCTGTTTAAGTTACAGATTTACCAAGTAGTTTAAAGTTTTAATTGCCTTAGTACAGAATGAGGTATTTTCTGAGTCCATAACTAATCATACCATGTGTGGCCAAAGTAATACATCATTATCACATTTAGCAGTGTTAGATTTTTTTTTTTCTTCTTCTTAATCAGAAGAAGAAATCAGACTTTCTCTGATCATTTATACATATGGCTTTGAAGTTGGAAAATATAAATTGTATACAGGAACAGTGCACTGCACCTAGGAAATTCCATATGGCTTAAGCAAGAGTTAAGGGACTTTAAGAAATCAGGGTAGAACATAGTTCTGCCCTGTCTTCCTCAGCATAGCTTGAGGCCTATATAAAGAACTGTGTTTCTAAGAATTTGCAGTCCTTTCTTCAGATTGTTTTATCTTTGTAATGGAGTGTATAGTTTAAGACTTAAGCTTTTGAGACGTCTGTATCCATTCACTGAAATAAAGCAGTATGCCCAGAGTACCCACCCCCGCCCCCACACACACACACATTAATTAAATATAGAATTATTCTGAGAAGCCCATTACCTTTTAAAAGAAAATGTGCATTTTGATGTGAATAATAGTGTTAAATGATTTCTTTGTTTTGTCCTTATATTTGAATCATAACCCTTCTCTTGTTCCTTGTTCTGATAGAAACTATTGTGCTATATACATTTTAAGGTTTTACGACTGGAGAGGTTAATATGTATGTCTTTTTAGCCATGTCTAAATTTTTTTTCAGGGGACCTGAAACTTGTGGAAAAGCCATCTCCTTTGACTCTTGCTCCACATGACTTTGCAAATATTAAAGCTAATGTCAAAGTAGCATCAACAGAAAATGGAATAATTTTTGGCAATATAGGTAAGGAATTGTTTTATAGCATGTGATGTTTGGATATTTTATTAACGAATTTCTGTAATGAGTAGCTGTGTGACATTTCTTGAGGACAGGACTTGAATCCATTCATTCATTCATTCATTTATGGGGCATCTGCTACGCTATTCAGTGTTGTATTATGTTCTGGATATACAGAAATGAACCAGATAGAGTCACTGTCCTCAAACTGTCAAGCAAAAGGAGGAGATAGATAAATAATAGATTACAATACAATGTGATAACGGCTAGTTTATACACTATGTGCTTTGGGATCATAGAGGGAAAGTGCTAACAGTATAGAAGGCTTTATAAAGGAGGAAGGTATGTTATCAAAGGATAACATTTGAACTGAGTCTCAAACTGTGTATAGGCATTTGTTGCCGGAACTCCTAGGGATTAGCTTGTACAGAGGTATTCAGTCAATAAGCTTTCTTTTTTTTAAAAGCAATTTCTGTGGTAGGAACAAAAAAATCTCTGTCCTCAGATAGCTTCTAGTTGAGTAAGGGAAAACAGATATGTGAAGTAGATATGTGCAGTACATAACGGTAAGTGCTATGAAAGAAGCCTGTGCTGGGTGAAGTGGAAGTCTATGAAGAGATTGTGTCAGTTCTCTCAGAGTGGTGGGGGGTTGGGAGGAAAGGTAAAGGAAAGGCATTGTGGAGGAGCTGAAGCTCAAGTGGGGTTTTAAAAGATCAGTAAATGGGCTACAGATAGAGATTCAGTTAGAACAAATGCAAGTAGTTTGATATACCTGGAGTTTAGAGTGCGCTAGAGGGTGGTGGTAGAAGAGAAGGAGGTTGGGAAGGTTAGTGGCAGCTATATTATACTTGTCATGCTAAGAATTTCGGACTTTATCCTGGATATAGAGGGGAGCCATTGAGGAATTATTAGTGAGTGAGTTACATGATTAAATATTTCTGTGGCAGCACTAAAGAAGACTGATTGGAAGAGGCAAGAAGATTAACTAGTAGACTTGCAGTAGCACAGGTGAGAGATGATGGAGAGTTTGAACCAACACAGTAGTGGCTGGGATGGAGAGAAGGGCTGAATATAATAGATATTAAGGAGATAGAATGTCCAGGACATGGTTACTGATTGAAGAGGAAGTGGCTAGAGCAACGCTCAGATTTCCTGCTTGGGTATGTTGGGTTGGTGTTTATGTTAATCACCAAAACGGAACATAGGAGAGAAGGACAAATTTGAGAGAGATGATAAGTTAAACTTGAGGTTAAGTAATGAAGTGTCTTAAGTTATTGAAGGGCAGTTTGAGATGAGTCTGGAACTTGAACAAGAGGTCTAAAGTAGAGATGAATATTTGTTTTAAAACCACAGAAATGGAAGAAATCACCCAAAGAGGGCATAAAGAGTGAGAAGAGGGGAGATTTGAAAACCGAATCCAAGAGAACAGCAATATTAAGAGCTGTTTGGAGTTTTTATTCAGAGCAGTATTAAAGCTGGTCAGAGAAGGAGAAGCCTGAAAAGGAAGTGCGTTAGAGAAGCAAGGAAAAATTCTGAAGAAGTATCGGCAGCTGCAGAAGATCCCTAAGAGAAAGGCCCTTTGGATTTGACAATCAGTGATACTAAAACGTTTCTTATGACCTGTCTTGGGCAGTGGTGGTGGGTTGAAGGCTGCATAGGACGTGGAGAAATAAAGATAGTGAGTGTAGGCCACTCTGAGTGTACGACCTTGGTTTTGATAAGAATGAGAGAGGGCAGTAGCCAGAAGAGAAAGGATGAGGGAAGATTTTTTTTTGACGATGAGAGGACCTTGACTATGTTTATAAACTATAAGGGAAGAAAGTCAGTAAAGAATATGAAGGTAAAGACGAAAGAGGTAATGATTGATGGAGTGAGGTCCTGAACCAAAGCAGGCATCACAGATGGCAGCAAGTATGAACCCTGAAGAGCAGAGGCTGTACTTGTCTGATAGGAAAGGTAAGTAGGAGAAAGTTGATTCAGAGAAAGATACATTTATTTTTAGAGGTGGGGCTGAAAATTAAAGGAACTTATTCTTGGTAACCTTAGTTTTCTCTAAAAGTAGGGTGGGGGAATGTCAAGAAAACAGGCTAAAAAAAGGTAGGCTTCAGTCAGATTATGACTTTCTACCATGGAAGAAACAGTTACAGAAGAAAAGGTCTTGTATCATTAAGTACTATGGCTCAGCAATATTCATCCAGAAATATTAGTTAAGCATCTGCATGAGAACACTACCACCTGTGTATCCTTCTACAGTGTCTAACACTGCAACTGCTATGTAAGCACTCACTGAGTTTGAATCCTGGCCTCCACCACTTAACCAGTTCTGTGACCTTGAGCCACTTAATTAACTTCTCTTTGTTTTTACTTCTCTATAAGATGGAAAATAATAATACTATAACATAGGAATGATGGTCATATTAAATAGGTAATAATTTGTAAAACATAGAGCCCCTGAATTGGGTGATTGGGATTGACATGTATGCAGTGATGTGTATAAAATTGATGACTGATTAAAAAAAAAAAAAGAAATACTATATTACTGTCATTTTAATTACATTCATTTAAAGAAAACATATTTTCAAATTGATGTTGGTAAAAAAAAAAAACAAAAAAAAACATAGAGCCCACTATATAATAAGCAAAACTATTTGCTAATGTCAGAGTTGTTATTTGGAAATATTAAAAATTTTTAATTAAAATTTGCCTTTGGTGATTGGGGATCTTTTTATATGTGTATATTGCAGTTTATGATGTCTCTGGAGCAGCAAGTGACAGAAATTGTGTGGTCCTCAGTGATATTCACATTGACATCATGGACTATATCCAGCCTGCAACTTGCACTGATGCTGAATTCCGTCAGATGTGGGCCGAATTTGAATGGGAGAACAAAGTTAGTCCTTGGGAGATTTCCTTGAACTCCTTATGTTTCTTTTTGGCTAGTGTTGAGGGATTCTCTGATAAAATTAATCCCTCTAAAAAGTGTCAGATGTGAAAAGCAAAGTCTTTCAATATCTGTGCTTACAAATTAGCTTTAACTGGAAAGCATGCAAGTGGTTTGGTTAAGTTATGGTTTTAAATTGGTGAAAGTAACAGTTCTATAATTAATCTGATTGTTCAAGACATTATAAACAATGTTCCATCCCTTGTATGTATGAATAGTAACTTGCCATTGAATCCAGTGTTCAGTAGAAGCTTTGCAAAGTCAGTGCCTGCTAGGGAACTTTGTTCCTGTAAGCCTTGATTTTTATTAGAAATATTTTATATACAGCATGTTGATTGTCTGTGAAGTTATCTGTATCTGAAAGTTCTGATACCAACCTACAGTTTGTTGATTTTGTAGAAGGTGTCATTTACTTTTTGTTGCCCACCCTTTCCACCTAAATACTTGGAAGGAGATTCTAATATGACATACGAGCGATTGTCTTTTCAACCCCAAGATAAGAAATTCACAGCTTTCTTAAAGTAAGAGCTATAACCTTGACTTTTTTCTCTCCCTCTGTACAGGTGACGGTTAACACAAATATAGTTGATTTAAATGACTATTTACAGCACATATTAAAGTCAACCAACATGAAATGCCTCACTCCAGAGAAGGTAAAATTTGCCCGTGTACTTCTTAAATCTGATAGAGAGTAAGATGGTAGATTCTTGGCTTTCTTGTATTTCCTCTAGTGTATTTTGATATTATTTAGCCTGAGAAAAGCAGTGTCATTCTGGACTAGCTAAAAGAAGTTATCCCATAGAATGTATGACTCTGCTTACTGCTTTCTACTGGAATAGGAGCAGTATCTGCTTGTTGCTAGTGCAGTGACCCAACTGAATAGTCACATTGGTTTTTCTTTTCAGTCTTCTCCCTTTTGGCTAAAGGCTTATTCCAAAATAGTTCACGATACTGGATTAGAAAATGTCCATGATCTCTTCTGTTGGTTCTGATTGTGGGTCATAATATATCTGCTCAAGTATGGAATTGTTGATGTACTTTGATTTTCTGCTATGTTTGTGTATGTATGAAAAAAGACTAGAAAGAAAGACCAAAAAGTGAAGACTGCCAGGGAATTCCCAGGAATTTGTTTTTCTTCATACAATTTCTGCTAACTTTGTAATATTGATTTAATCATAAAAGAATGCTGCCAGACAAGTAGGTTTTAATTCATATATTGGTCTATTGAACAAATACTCCAACAAACATTATATGCCCAGTACTCTGTGAGCTGCTGGATGTACAATAAAGAACAAAATAAAAGCAGTCTCTTCTTTCATGGAGCTCAGGGTCTGGTATGGGAGGCAGGCAGACAGCTCTAAACAAAGAACATATAAATACAAATGAGGATAGGTGCTATTTCTTTAAAATCAGTTTTTTTTGAGGTATAATATAGATGCAGTAAAGCTCACACTCTTTACATTTATAGTTCTATGAGTGTCAGCAAATTCACACAGTCATGTAACTACTACCATATGATAAGTCCTGTTTCAAGTGGTCATTTTCCTATGCTATTTGGTCTTGCTTATGTGTAGTTCTCTAGTAGAGTATTGAACTCATCACAAATTTCTTCCAGGCACTTTCTGGTTACTGTGGCTTTATGGCAGCCAACCTCTATGCTCGTTCCATATTTGGAGAAGATGCACTTGCAAATGTCAGCATTGAGAAGCCGATTCAACAGGGACCGGAGGCCCCTGTTACTGGCCACATAAGAATTCGTGCAAAGAGTCAGGTAACAGTTGGTTTTTTTTGAGATGGTCTCTGAACTAAATAAAAAGAGAAATAATTTATGTCTCTTTATTTCTATATGTAGCATCCTCTCTTACCAGTGTTTCATGCATTAGATGCACGTATATTCATAATAGTAGTATCCTTGAATAGAAATATGACTTTACTTCATTAAAATAGCCCACCTTTTGGGCCACTCATTCTGTTTGTTTGCTTAAAATCAGATTAATTCCTGTTGGGTGTTTGTGACATGGGTTCTTCAGAGGTTTTTGAAATCCAAGCTTTAAATCTGGTGACTATTTGTAAATCTAGCACTAAAAGTACTTAACCAAGTAAAGTTTTGGTGAGTCTCTTTTGTACACCCTTGGTTTCATTGCTGATGTGGTATCATTGCATGGAGGCTTGGTTAAGAGAGAATAACCTACTGATTGTACATAGTTTCAATAATTATAAACATCTTCATTCTTTCTTACAGGGAATGGCCTTAAGTCTTGGAGATAAAATCAACTTGTCTCAGAAGAAAACTAGTATATAAGAATAAACAAAAAAGTCCTTGCAGCTTTACAGTTAAAATTTAGGTATGGGCTTACTGGACTCCAACATATTTTGTACTCTTTTGTGCTTTATGTTATATAGAATCTGAGTTCATGCTGAATGCATTCCAGCCAATAATTTATAGCCTTTCCCTTAAATCAAGATTGATTTTAAAATTATAGTTTGTCTTTTGTCTTAACAGTTCTGAATGCTGTCCTCAAAGTATATAATGTTTCTCACATGTATCAAGACCATTTTCACAGTACAATAAACAGATCTATTCCTAAATCTTTTGTTATTTTATAAATAAATGTGTAATTACATAATTTTAGTTATGAGAAATGGATTTCTTTTAGTTGGGTTATAGATTTCTATTATAAATTTAAATTGCTATTTGAGTCATGAATATATGAACTTTATTAAGAGAATTTACAAATGCAGTGATATGAAATGAGATAGGCCTTGATTTACTTGACTGATTTTTACTAATTTAATATTCTAACATCAGTATCTGTAAGAATGCCTTACCATGTTCTAAAGGGCTTTTCTCTGAAATTTAGGTCCAGGAAGATGGTATCAAATACCTTGAGAAAACAGGTCCATCTTCATTTTAAAAGAGTACTATGAACTCTGACTAAAATAAACACACTATTAATTATCCTGAATCATAATGAAAAGTAGATAATCCAAAATAGATTTTTTAATCATTCACCTTTAGCTTTGGGTATTCTTTTACGTTTGTTAGGAATTAAATTGATTCCAACCAGTTACTTGAGCTGCACTGGGAGGATTCAACTCCAGAAGATTCAGAAAGCTGTCCTGTTTCCATGTTGCCTCTATGCCTCACTCTCACCCCTCCCCTTTTCCTCACTTTACACTAGGGCTGGGCACCATCACCTCCCAATATGATTCCAAATGCCTTTCTGAGCTGAGTTCCCTTGGGTCAGATTGTGCTGTTCTTTTGGCCCTTGCTTTCCTTGGGGATGATTGAGGTAGTCTGCTCTTTTAGCTAAGTCTGAACACTAAACTATTATACTTTGTCTTCCAGCTAGGATTCAGGCTGCATTCAGGATGAGTCCATAGATAAGGTCTGTGAAGGAGTGAAAGCAGCATCTCCTATTTCAGCACTTAAGTGAGAATGGAATGATTTGTTTGGCGTGTGAAGGAGATTGATACCTTGTATGATGTCAGAAACTTTGAAACCACTTGCTTTTTAATCAGAGAGAACCAGAGGACTATAGGGCATTTGAGATTCACAAAGTCAGTGGCTACCAAATGGGAAAGATACTAGGAATGCTGGAAGGGGATCAGTTTGAGGCAAAGTCAAGGGTTGGAGATTTGTGATGAGAGCAGAGGAACTGATGCAACTTTGGATTAGATCATTTCCCAAGTTCTGTTCCACTGAACATAGCTTCCTTGATGTCATTAGATATGAGAGAAAAGGGATTCCATAGTTAAGTAAGTTTGAGAAAAGCTTTATACTGTCCTGTACTGGGGATTCACCGTGCACATTAGCATACTAAAATTTTTGAGAGGCACTTCAGTAAGGAGAGCAGATTAGTTTGGTTTAACCCAGCATATCTTAATCTTACATAACCGGGGAATCCTTTTTCCATAGAACACCTATTGACAATACGTAAGGCAGGAAAAGCAGCTTAGCACATTAAACATTTTGGTTTTGTATTCACAGTCAACCATTACTGCATTTTAAATCTCAAGGATGTATGCCTCTGTATGTCCTAGAATATATCTCTGTTTATACTCTCAGAAAATTGCTTAACATTCTGGGCATTTTTGTTAGGATCAGATTGGCTCACATTGCCATTTTCTTAAATTCGTAAATAAGGAGAACAAAGAGAAAAAAGTTAAAACAGTTGTTTCATTAGCATTTTATTAGCTTTGTATACTTGCTAAATGTAAACTGAGTGAGATAGCACTGTTTAGAAAAGCTGTTTACACTGCTGTCTTAATAGGGATCTAAAATACATTTTATATGCTCACATTACAAAATATCATATAATTAGGACCATGATGTGTAGTAAGAGAATAAACACAGTATCTGGCACCAAGTAAGGGCTTAATATGTAAATGTATTGAATGAAAAACTGTAGATCTTACAAGAAAATTAAATGGCCCTTATATTTTGCTGTCTTGACACTAGAGGGAGCCGTATGCAGTTACTTTCATTTTGGGATTAGAAGTGATTGGAGTTTATAGAGTTATTTTTATAAGGAGAAAAAACAATATAATTTTTTATTAGCAAGGAGATTGATATTAGTGATATTTTGCTAGCTGTGAGAAACTTTTCCACATGATTTATAAATAATACAGGAGACAGGAATTCATTTCAGGATATCTAAAAAGACAAGAAAACCAAAATATTTTTTAAAATTCAAATATTATCAAGTGTGAAATATCTGTGCTATATATTGGATAAAGTAAGTGGTTCTACTGGTGACCTTTTCCTTCCACATTAGTAAATGTCCTTAGCTAATTATTTATAGCCTTTCCCTTAAACCAAGATTGGGTTTAAAATTATAGTTTGTTTTTTTGTCCTAACAGTTCTGAATGCTGTCCTCAAAGTAGGGTCAGGCATATCAGCTCCCTGCCTTACTGTCCTCTCCAGACTCTCAATGTTATCTGTTCCCACCCCCCGCCCCGCCCTGAGCTCTACTCTCCACCCCCAGGAATCTCAGGAGCCTGAAGAGGAAGCCGGGTATAGTGCAGAAGTTCAGTTTAGAATCAGAGAAGTGTACAGTCCTGTCTGAACTTACTTGCTGTGTGGTCTAAGACAATGGTGAGTAGCTGATTTATTGAGTGCTTACGTGTGGCAGGCATAACACTGAGTGCTTTTTCCATGGCATATATAATCCTCCCAATGACTCTTACCAGGCAAATACTATTAATATCATCATTTACAGATGATGACTACAGTCATAAGAGAAGGTGTTACTTCTTATCAATTAAGGCTTAATATTAAGAGGTGAACTCAGATATAAAGCCAGGGTTTTATATCCGACATGAAAGCCTTGCAATTAGTAATTCATTGACACGACTGCCTCATCTCTTTGTGCCTCAGTGTCTTTGTGCCTCAGTGTCCTCATTTGTGAGGTGCTTATAATGTCTACTTCATAGAATTGATGTGAGGAATGAAATGATATAATGTATTTATGATGAATGTTTGGCACATGGTAGGTGCTAATCAATAAGTATTCATTCTATTTCTTTCCCCATTCTCCTTCCTTACACTGCAGAGAAGACAGAAACCTATTCTCCACATGATCTTCATACCTCCCTCAGAATTTAGGTCCTAATTTTACACTACTTGAATGCTTTGTTTTTGTTTTTAACACCAGAAACTTACTTAAAAGAAGCTTTATTTCTCAAGAATTCCTTATAACAGTATTTATCATGTCAGGTTTTTTTAAAGATTTATTGATTGATTGATTGCTATGTTGGGTCTTCGTTTCTGTGCTAGGGCTTTCTCTAATTGCGGCGAGCGGGGGCCACTCTTCATCGCGGTGCACGGGCCTCTCACTATCGCGGCCTCTCTTGTTGCGGAGCACAGGCTCCAGACACGCAGGCTCAGTAGTTGTGACTCACGTGCCTAGTTGGTCCGCGGCATGTGGGATCTTCCTAGACCAGGGATCGAACCCGTGTCCCCTGCATTAGCAGGCAGATTCTCAACCACTGCGCCACCAGGGAAGCCCTATCATGTCAGGTTTTAACTAACTTTAGCACTTTTGCTTGTAAACTGTTGTTGTCACAGCTAAATGTAACTGTCACAACCCATATACCTCATATCTTGGGTGGTCTTTGATGAACATACTGTTTTTATTTGCTTTCAGGATGACAGTCGAATGACTGATTCTTTAACAACTGAGTATAGAAATATGTGCAGCCAGATTACAGTAACAATGTGATATTTAGAGTTGCTCACTTAGATCAAAAGTCACTTCTAGTAATTGACCACTTTCTCTGTCTTTTCTCTATCTCTGGCATGGCAGAATCTCTTTGATTAAGAAGTTAGTTATGCAGTGACAGAAGAAGGCAAGTGGGATTTGTGCCTTTTTTCTGGGTTCTGTGTATAATTGTGGGAGTCTGAGAAAACTATTTTTTTATTGATTGTAAAACCAACAAGACAGACAAATGAAATACAGCATGGTGGGCTGAAGCAGCCCTGAATGAGATTCTCCTAAATTGAATCTCAGTTCTCTGAGTAGCTTTCTGAGAATAGATGTATCTGTCTGGGTCTATCTCCTTATAAAATAATACAGTTAACTGACCTCCAGGGTTTCTAGTTCCAAAAATTCATACTAAAAAGCCTTGTGGGGCTTCCCTGGTGGCGCAGTGGTTAAGAATCCGCCTGCCAATGCAGGGGACACGGGTTCAAGCCCTGGTCCGGGAATATCCCACATGCCGCGGCGCAACTAAGCCTGTGCGCCACAACTACTGAGCCTGGGCTCTAGAACCCGCGAGCCACAGCTGCTGAAGCCCACGTGCCTAGAGCCTGTGCTCCACAACAAGAGAAGCCACCGCAATGAGAAGCCCATGCATCACAACGAAGAGAGGCCCTGCTCACCACAACTAGAGAAAGCCTGCACGCAGCAACGAAGACCTAACACAGCCAAAACTAAATTTAAAAATAATAATAATAATAAATAAAAACAAAAAAAAGCCTTGTGTTTTTACATATACCTCTTAAACGAACTTTATAAATCAACTGGGAGATCTCCACCTGGCTATTACCCACAGACACCTCAAAATCAACGTTATGAAATGGAACTTATCTCACTCCTCAGACTTGTTCCACTGCTGTGTTCCCTGTCTGGTTAGTTATGCTAGAAACTCACTAGTCACCCTTAACTCTACAGTCACCCCCTATATCTCATCAGATACCAAGCCCAATGTTCTCCCTTCCTCAGTATTTTTCTAATCTTTTTTTCCCACTCCTACTGCCATTGCTCTGGTTTAGACTTTTGTCATCTTTATTGTAGTCTATTACAGTGGTCTAACAATAAACTTCACATATGATTCTAAATTTAAAGCCTACACTTTAATCCTAACCACACACAAGAGTAGCTATATGATTCCTTGACCTGGTCAGACCTTTCCCTGGTAATACCATTTTGAGAGACATAACTAAAAAAAGAAAAAAAGTCCAAAAATTGTAATATTATAAATAATGACAATTAAAAATGAGACACCCCAAAACGGGTATTGATAAGCAAATGATGTTAAGTATATATGATGTGTACCAGAGTACTCAGTAGGTAAGTATTTATTGAATGACCAAATGAAGAATGTAGCTATAGAGAGAACAGGGTGTGGACACATGCCTATGAAATGTTAGGTGAGGGGGGGGAGGGATAAATTAGGAGGTTGGGATTTACATATACACACTACTATGTGGTATAAAATATATAAAATAGATAACCAACGGGGACCTACCATGCAGCACAGGGAACTATACTCAAAATTTTGTAATAACCTATAAGGGAAGAGAAAAAGAATTCTCATATATTCATATAGATATGTATAACTGAATCACTGTGCTGTACACCTGAAACTAACAAAATATTGTAAATCAACTATACTTCAATTAAAAAAAAAAGAATGTTAGATGAGAAAAAAGACACCACTCTGTAAGAATGTCTCCTACATTAAGATGAATCAGAATATGTTATAGATATACTGCCTGTCTGTCTCTTCAGGTGAATAAAAAATCAAAATATCACAACAGTCATATCACTAGTACATCTTGAAAATAAATGTTGTTTACCACCTCAGGTCACTGGGTGTGGCTAAGATATTTCATTAGCTAGAGTCCCTGATTCTAGCTCTTGTGATTTTTAGATCTGTAATCTTGACGTCTTGGGCCACCCAGAGAGCTAGCATCTCCTTGTAAGTAAGCACTGCCTTCTCCTATAAAGAGGGTGGAGGCTGAATCTTAACGCATAGGATTGCACCAGCCAGAAAGTGGGGAAAATGCTATGTGGCTCAAGGAGTCTGTCCAGGAAGATTTCTGAACTCTACTAAGCTATGCAAAGAGTTTCTTAAAGCCCAACAACATAAAAAAGTGAATTTAATTAGTTGTAATCAAAATGTTCTCTCTCTATGAAGTTGTTTAAGGTCACACTTTTTTTTTTTTTAATGACCCCGTGCTTTCAGTAAATGTATGACTATCACTCATGCTTTGAGTAAAGGTATGACTGTGAAGAGTGTGGTTTTCAAACTTTCTCTGCTAGTACACTAGGATTCCACAAGCTGGACCAATGTGTTCCCACAGCTAAAATCAAATAATGGTGGTCTTTTTTCCCAGGTCCAAGAAAATTTGGTAGAAAGAATTTTGTCAATTTTATGTTTCTTCTCCATAAATGTTAACACATTAAAACGTGCTCCCAAATTTTAAAATTAAGAAGCATTATGGGAATATTTGGCTAGCTGAATGTTCTTGGTCTAATAGCTCGTCTTTGTGACCATATGTGCTCCTGGTGGTTTTATATTTTCTGTTAGTAACTTGTTCATTGTTCATCAAATTGAATTAAATGTGTCACTATCATGGTGGCAACAAAGGACAACTTGATTCCTAGGTGCTCCATCACTGGCCTAGGTGTCTGTGTGAAATGTAACTTATAAAATGCAGATGTTCTTAGGTAATTCATACAGACTGTATACTCATAGACACTATTTAATGAAAATAAGCCTTGGTAATGGAAGTATAAATCCAAGTTCAGGTAGTCCCTCGCTTATGCCTTCACTGTAGAGAACTCTGGAAAAGCCATGGAAGAGTGTGCCCTGGTTTGGGGCACTCAACATGTAAGTAAGATTTTCCCTGTATTCCCCAACCTAAGGCACAAGGCAGGGACTTTCTAGGACCCCTGGGTTCTGACTGATAATACCAGCTACATGTCTAGTGCTGTGCGTTGTCCTGAAGTTACTGAGGGTAAGATACAATTTGGTGCGTATTTTAAGGACACATAAACACCCGATCAGAGGACTGTTTAATAAGTCTTATAAAAATATACCAGCTGCTATAAGAGCACAGAAAACTGGTGACTGTCAGAAGAAAGTCAAAATAGTTTTCACAAAGAGATGACATTTGAACTAAGCCTTGAAAAGCATACATTTCCATGCTGAATGTCAGATAAGGGATGGGGAAGAAGGAAGGCCATTCCAGCCACAGAACAATTGGATAAGTCACAGAAGTGCATAGCACAGAGAGGCGGGTTCTTCTCAACATAGGGTGTGTTGGGGGCAGACGGTGGGACTGGAGATAGTAGACAAGGGTCAGATCATGAAGGCCAGGCTGAGGCATTTGAACGTCATCTTGTAGAGAATGAAGTACTAAGGGTTTTAAGAAGGCAAGTGGAACTATCAGATTTGCATTTAGAAAAACCTCTGGCTACGGTTTGGAGAATAGACTGGGGTCATGGGAGACCAGTTAGGAGCCTGTCATAGGAGTCAAATCAAAAATTATTTTGACAGAATAAGATGTGGAGGGTGGGACAGCATGGGGGCAGGTAGAAGCCTTAAAAAAAAAAGTTACAGGTTTGCCTAAGGGCAAATGCTGCTCCAGTAAGGCAGGCTGGGTTACCAAATCCGCTTTTCCTCATATATAAAATGGGAATGATTATCCTTACCCTACCCATCTGAAAGGGTTACTGAAATTGCAATAAAATGTAATATGTAAAGTTGTGTACAAATGAGTGACAGAGTGGTTATAATAGTATTTTCATTGTGATCTTCATCCACAGCACATATACCATGGGGCTGAACCATGTGAAATTGCCTCTTTTATGAGCTTAAAAAAAAAAAATCAAATAATAGCAATGTCATTTGATTCAGCCTAATAGTTTGTGGGTTACTTAGTTTTTCCTGTTACTTCCTGCCTCCTTTTAGGCCATATTATTGCCTTCTCTCTCTTTTTTTATTTTTAAAGATGAGCAATACATTTCATCAAGGGGATTTCCAGGAATACTAGGGAGGCAAGTGTGGTAGAAAATGTGTAGGCTTTGGAGTCAAATAAACCTGGAATCAGATTTTCCTCTGTAATTTATTTACTGTGATCTTGGGCAAGTCAACCTGCTTCAGCCTAATTTTTTTCATCTGAAAATGGAAATAAATAATGCCTTCCTTGCAGGGTTATTAAATGAGAAACTTCATGCCATTAATATGTGGCATGTAAAAGGTGTCAAATAAGTCTCAACTCTTCCCTACGCACACCCTCCTCATTTGTCCTACTTGTTCACAGAGGGTGTGGCATAGAACTCTAGCTACCTGCTTCTTTGCATCCCAGAAAAGCTGAGTTACAGCTATATACCAGGAATTTTGGTGTGTGTGAAAATTTTTCAGTTGTCATAACTTCAGGCCAAAACCTTTTAAATGAAGTGACCATTTAAACTATCAAACATCATTCCATGGAATTGCTTTAGTGCACAATTTGTGTCAAATTTTTCCAGAATGCCACAAGCCTCATCACTTTTCATATCATTCAGGAAGTTACTCATTTAGCCCAGACTTCCAATAAACTCATACATACAGACTATGTCATATTCCCCTGGAAGTGTCATCACCCTTTTATTTTTTTCTTTTAATATGATAACTGCTTTTTTGCAAAGGAAATAGTATTGATTTCCTTATATTCCTGACTCTGAATCCAGCCCCAAAAGGTGAACTCACAATTGCTGACCCTCCACATTCCTGGATCCCAGTAGCACAATTGGATTTCTGCCTCAGTTTCCCTGCTTAATGTTTTTGTTCCCTGATGAGTTTTGATTTTGATGAGCTCCTACTTTGTGCAAGTCTATTCTTGTCACAGCTTGTATATGGTGAACAAGCCAGACAAATCTTTGCATTCATGAGCTTACATTTTTGTGACAACAATCAAATAAGGTGTTTTCAGAGTGGATAAGTGCTATGAAGGAAATAAATAGGCTAATGGGATAGATAGTGGCTGGCAGATGGAGGGTAACTTAGAAGGGTTTTCAGAGAAGTAAGGAGGTTAAAAGACCCTGAGGTGGAAATGAGTTCGGCATATCTGAGGAACCAAATGGCTATTTTTTTTTTTTCTTTTTTTGCAACAGAGGGATAAAATGGTGGAGATGCAGTAGGAGAGAGAGACGGGAGAGAGACAAAAATTGTTCTCTGAACTCGGGCCTCCAGCTCCCCTAGAGGGTTGGATTCTGCATCTAGGCACGCCCAAGACCTTCCTTTCAACCAGAAGTGTGCCATCCAGAAGTATGCTGTGACTGCCAATCTGAATCCGTATCTGTTTCATGGAAACTGGCTGCCTTGCCCTATCCCCTTGAATTTGCCCCTGGCTGAAATCAAGCCAGAGTCCTTGATTCTCCCCTAAGTGATGGCCTTTTTTAACTTAAAAATTAATTACTGCTAAATAATGTCTGCTCACTGAAGATAGAAAATGAAGAAAGGCAAAAATTTTTTTTAATTGTCCACAGTCTCACCATCCAGAGATAAATTCTGGTTAGCATTTTGGGATATAGCATTTCAGATATGTATTCATTTATATTTTTATTTTATTCAAAAAATGATCATAATGTGACCTTTTCATATAAATGATATAAATTTCTATATCAACAAGTCAATGTCTGCATCTACATTACTTTAGTTTCGGTCACGCTGATGATATACTACAATTGATTCAACTCATTCACGGTTTTGAGAGCTAATAAAGTTATAATTATGACAATCATAGTAGGTAATACAGGTTAGGAATGCTGGTAAGTTTTACACACATCATTTCTGAGGTACAGATTGTTAAGTGACTTGCCTAACACCACACAGGTAATAAGTAACAGACAGCTGAAGAAGAAATGACATCTGCTGAGCAGGTACTGTTGGCTAGGTGTGGTGCTTGTCTCAGCAGGAAGATAACTTCTGCTATTTCCCTTCAACCTCACAGGGTAGAACTCTGTAGCCCTTCAGTGACTGGAGTGGAGATAGGCATCTGGATGTCCACTCCCACCAAGACTGCATATAGTGTGTACAGAAATCAAGGTGCTGTTAGGAGGAAATGGATGCTGGACAGCCAAAATTTGGCTGTCATTATTCTCATGCCTTAGGCTGCAGTCCAGGCCCCATGTCCCGGTGTCCTTCCAACAGGGCTCCCCCAAACTAAGGCCCTCACCTCTTACCTTCTCTGAGGCTCAGTTTTGTCATCTATAAAATAGATAGGCCATGGTTTTTATTACTGTTGGCTATTAAGCATGACAAGGGCCCAAGTTTCCGGGAATGAGGTTGGTCCTCACCAATGCCCTTTGAAAAAGTGAGAAGGGTACCATCAGAGTTTGGGAACTAAGGGATTGAGGAGGAAGGGAACCAGACAGGATCTGGTTTTTCCTCAAGGTTATTGAAGGAAACAGTGAGGGGAGATGGGGTGTGTGACAAGTCATGATTCCTTTGAAGCCCTGCTGGTTTCCTGGGAGAACTGCTCACAAGTTGACCTGCTGACCTCTCATTGGTTCCATATAAGGCAGGGCAGTCAGCCAGTAACAGGCATCATCAGACAATTGGGAAGAGGCTAGGAGGCGGAAACAAGCATGATGCCTCATATCTGGGGGATCTGAGCTGTGCCTTTGCACCCAGACAGTAAGTTGTTGACAGCAAACTGCAAAGGGACTAAGCAAAAATGGTGTTGTTCCCATGGCAGCCAGGCCCTTAGCAAAGCAGAGAATAAGCTCCTCTGTGGGACCAAAGAGGCTTTTTTTCCCTTTCCAAGAGCACTGGGGAGGTGACATGTAACTACCCGTCTGTGGCCCTGGGTTCTATGTGGATTTCCACCACTAACTTACTTGGTGTGGCATATCCTCTTCTCTGGCTTAATCTTCCATGCCCAGCTCACATGCCACTTCTACTACAGAGCTCTCTCAGGTTCTCCCTAGTTGTTCTTTCTTCTGTGCTCACACAACACTCTCTGTTCCAATATTACACCACATAGCACAGCTCAGCATGTTACCGCTCTGTCTCCTGCATTAGTCTATGAACTCCAGCGGTGTGGATTGTGTCTGATTCATCTTACTATCCCTTTCCAGCTCGGTAACTAACATGGGATTAGCACTCAGTGAGGTTTCCTGAATAGATGAACCTGTAAAATGGAGAGAGCCTTTGCCCCACCTTCCTCCCACACTGTTCTAAGGTGAGAGTCAAGAGTTAAAGAACTTTCATCCACAGGCTACCATTAACTCACTGTACCATAATGATAATAACAACTCACATGTGGGCAACACTTTACAGGTTGCAATGCAGTTTTGCATCCGATTCTGTATTCGATCCTCATAGTAAGCCGGTTATGACTTTTATCAGTTCGCAAATATGAAAACTGAGCTCAAAGAGGTGAAGAAATTGGCTAAGGATGCTCAACAAGTAAGCGATGAGGCAAGAAATGGAACTCTGATCTCTGACCCAGAGCCTGCCCTCTCTTTAGTACATGTTGTTACTTTTACTTTCACTGCTGGAACCACCCTCAATCTGTTGGAAAACAAGTAAACAGACGAAAACCTCTCCTATAAACTGTAAGTTCATGGCAGATTACTCTCTTCATCTAAAGAAAACTTGCTAAGTGGTAACTTGGCTCTCCCTCAAGGTCATACCTCCTCTATGTTCTCTTCCAGTCTGTCTCTTTTTTTTTTTTAATTTCACTGTAGTTTTTCACATATGCATTTATTTATTTATTTTATATAAATTATTTTATTTATTTACTTTTGGCTGTGTTGGGTCTTTGTTGCAGCACGCGGGCTTTCTCTAGGTGCGGCGAGTGGGGCTACTCTTCATTGCAGTGCGTAGGCTTCTCATTGCAGTGGCTTCTCTTGTTGCAGAGCACGGGCTCTAGAGCGCAGGCTCAGTAGTTGTGGCGCATGGGCTTAGTTGCTCCGCAGCATGTGGGATCTTCCCGGATCAGGGCTTGAACCCATGTCCCCTGCATTGGCAGGAGGATTCTTTTTTTTTTTCTTTTTTTTCCTTATAAATCACCTATTTTATTCATGCAGTCCTCATCACATTTCTTTGTGACCTAATCACACAGCCGCCACCACCCCGCCACCCCACCCCCGGTTACAAGTTTTAACTTTGTCACTCCATTGGTGGTACAAGCCAGAAGAAGCACCTGTCCAGTGTATACAAGAATCTTCTCTGAGATCCTGCAAAATCAAGCTGGCTTCCCATTTACCTGACAGGAACTTTAAAATTTCACCTACTCCTCTTTAGTTTCTCTGATTCTTTTGGGAACGTGGGGCAGAGGGTGGGGGGGTACCATTAAAAATAAACTTAAAAAATATTTTTTTACAGATATTACCTACAGCATGTCTGCAGAATGAACATTTAAAGAGGATGAACAAAATAGAGTTTTGATTTGTTTTTGTTAGGTGTTCCACTAAACCAAAGAAGCCTGATTATTATGGCTAAGGGCTGCAGAAATAAAACCAATGAGCTGCCAAAAGCCAGGGCAAAAGCAGACTAGGGTAAGTAAGGATGAAGTACAGAAAAACTTAACCTAGGTTATTTTCTCAAAAAAAAAAATGGTGCTTTCTTAGAGATTTTTTTCCTCTCAGTTCCATATCTATATTAAACCATCAGAGCAGAACTATAACCATGATTCTGGATCATAAAATCATAATTCTCCCTACGATGATTGCATGTGTTTAACCAAGGCACTTTCCCTTCACTATTTATTCAGATAAGTATTTATTTATTCAGATAATGCCATCTTCTAGAACCATTTATTACAGTCTTTATAGCTAACAATTTTCTGGTCTTGTACATAACTTCTTATGGTACGTTTTTTGGCTGTTTGGCACAGAAGTAATCACTGTTTAGCGCCTAGGAAACACTAACTCCAAGAGGGAAAATAGGGTCATGTTTTATTTTCAAAGTCCATCTCTAGCCCAGCATGAGAATTTCTAGAAATCCCCAGTTCAATGAAGATGATTCATATATCCTTCTAAATTTGACCCGTCCTGTCTCCCATTCTCAGAGTAAGGGTAAATGTTCCTCTTTGGCCAAGCCTAAGGAAAAGCCCACGCACGGGTTGCTCTGTAAGCCTGGTCAGGGGCGACTTGCTCACTAACCCATTAACCCCAGCACTAAATCTGGCGCCTCTCCGGCCTCTCCCTCCCTCTCCTCGTCCCCACCCTCGGCCAGCTGCAGCACTGCGCACTGCAGGCCGCTCCAGGCCCAAGGCAGCGCGCAGCCAGTGTCCTCCCAGCGGTCCAGGTCGAGGTCATAACCCACCACGTTGCGGGTAGGCACCTGGCGTGAGTCCAGCAGCAGCACCGTCTCCTCCACCACGGCCAGCCTATAGCAGAAGCGGTCGTAGGGTAGCGGCCGCAGCCGAGTCCACTGGTCGGTGCCGGGGTCGTAGCGCTCGATTTCGGAGAAGGGCTCATAGCGCCCCAGAAAGGCGAACACCGCGCCGCGCAGTGCGGCCATGTGGTGCCCGAAGCGGGCCGTGCCCATGGGCGCCCTCTTGCTCCACGCCTGCTCCCCGGGGCCCAGGGAGAACACGTCCCGGAGGCTGCTCGCGCCGCCCTCGCCTCTCCCCGCCTTGCCCCCGGAGACGTACACGGCGCCGCACTTCCCGACGGCCCCGGCGTGGCCGTGCAGGGCCCGCGGCAGCGCCCCGGCCGCCGTCCAGCGGTCCCGGCGCAGGTCGTACATCTCCACTGAAGCCAGCGCTTCGCCGCCCGCGCCCAGGCCCCCGACGGCCAGGAGCCCCTCGGCCACGGCGCCGCACCAGAAATGGGACCGCGCTTCCCGCATAGCGGGCACAGTCGTCCAAGCGTGAAAGCGCGGGTCATAACGGTGCACTTGGGCCATGACCGCCCGCAGGCCGTCGGCTGTGGGGGAGGAGCCGCCGCCCGACGGGCTCTCCACGCCGAGGACGAGCAGGAAGTTGCCCGCGGCGCACACGCTGTGCCCCAGTAGCGGAGCGGGCAGCCGCGTGAGGCTGCGCCACCGGTGGTTGTACACGTCAAAGGCCACCACGTCCTGGGTAAGCTCCCACTCCTCCTCCTCCTCCACCTGCTCCTCTTCCTCGGGCTCCTGCGCGGCGCCCCTCCCCCTGGCTGCCCGCGGGGGGACCACGACCTCCTCGGTCACCACCTCCCGCCCCCTGCACCCCCCGACCAACAAGATGCGGGTTTGGGGGCTCCAGACGCTGGTCTGCTCGCCCTGCATGAGCGGCTGGCGGGAGGGCGACGTGTGGTAGTTGAGGGCCTGGATGATGAGGCCCTTGACCTGGGAGGGCAGGGTGAGGCCGGAGCCCGAGTACACGCGCCGCAGCATGTCGGTGGGCACCAGGCCGAAGCGGACGCGCTCGAGCAGCGCGGCGCAGTGGGCCAGCCGTTCGCCCTCTTGCTCCTGCCGCAGCCAGGCCAGGGCCAGGGCCAGGCCCAGTAGCCGGGCCTCGGGCACGCGCGCCACGTCAGGGGCACCCAGCACGGCCCTCAGCGACGCGGGGTTGAGCTCCAGCAGCCCGGCGGGGCCCGCGCCCCGCGCCAGCAGCTCCCGCAGGTGGCTCTCACTGCAGCGCTCGGCCGCGCCCAGCGTGTGCACCAGGCCGAAGCGCGCCGCCACGTTGGCGGCGAAGCAGCAGTTCTCCGGGCCTAGCTGGCGCTCCAGGTAGCAGCCGCACAGCCCCAGGGCCTCGGTGACCTGCAGGTAGCTGGCGGCCTCCAGCGTGTCCTCCACGGTGTCCATGGAGAGCGGCAGCCAGGCGGTGTAGATGAAGTCCAGCAGGCGCTGCAGGCCGGCCGCCAACGGCACATGCAGGTGGATCACGGGCGCCCGGGATTCCCGGGTGTGGCTCTTGAACAGGGCCCAGAAGTAGTCGCTGGAACACGCGAGGAGCGACCTGTGCGCCGGGAACTCGTTGCCCTCGGTCTCCAGAGTCACGTCGCACAGGAAGCCCTCGGCGCGCAGTGCTTGGTAGCCAGTGAGCAGCGCGCCGCCATGAGCTTTGCAGTAAGACAGGAAGTCGGCAGGAGGATTCTTAACCACTGCGCCGCCAGGGAAGCCCCTCTTCCAGTCTCTTGATTAGAAGCTACCTCACATATTCCACTGGAGCCTCCACTGGCAGCCTCGTCATTCCCCATTGACACTAACCTACCACCACATTTCTATCACATGCAAAATTCACTTCTCCTTCGAGGCTTATGCCATCCAGCTCAGCACATCAGACATTCTGTCCTGGGGCCTCGACTCTTGAATGAGTGATCCAAGGATGGAAGGAACAAGGGGAGGGCCTGTCTTTGAGGCTCATGCCATTTATGCTACCTTCTGACCACCTCTGTCCCTAAATTCTCTACTTCAAGTCCTGCCATCACCCAGATGACTGTACCACGTGAAGCCATTTAACATCCTAGCCTCTTTCTTCCATAGTGTTGGCAACAATAACCACCACTTCACACCACGGTTATACCCTGGGCCTTCTCTAGACCTGGAGCCACTCCACTGTAGGGATCTTAAGATCTAGTATACTAACCCTCTGACTGTCATCTCCTGGCTCCCTAGCTCTCTCACTGTTAACCCCACCGCACCTGCCCCTTGGCATCCAGGATACCACCAGGCTTCTGTCCTCCCAAGTCCATCACTTCCCTTAATACTTCCCTTCCTTCCCTACTCTGCCTAGATTTTAGAGCACAGCATGAAAGCCAGCATTATCCTCCTTCTTCCATCATACCTCTTTTGAAAACTCTAAACTTCATATCAGTGCAACCTTCTGCTTTCTCCACCTCTATACCTGCGGTGCTGAGTTCAATCACACAGATTGGGTCTAAAGCAATTCTGTGGTCTTTATCCTTGACAAGACTCTCAGAGGTATTGCAACCTTGGTCATCTCGTCACAATAGATATGAATTCATTAATTAACAAAACTGATTTATTTATCATCTGTTATACACCAGGTGATGTGCTACATGTTAAACATATAACAGTAGACAGAAACAGCAGACGCAGTGCCTACCTTCATAGAATTATAGTCTAGAGGAAGAGGGAGACCTTGTCCACTATATACAAACATATAATTACGGTTGTGAAGAGGGCTGCAAAGGAAAAAACTCCCAAGTACAAGAGCATACTATAGGAAGAGGTACCCTAGTCTGAAGGGTCAGGGAAGGTCTCCCTGAGAAAGTGACATTTAATTTCCGGCCTAAAGGAAGAGTTCAAATTAGCTTACTGAAAGGAGCAGAAGCAGAATGGAAGGGCTTTCCAAGTAGTGGGAAGGGTGTCTGTGAAGGGCCTGAGACAAGAGGACGAAGTGAATGAAAGGGGACCTTGTGAGAGTGTATGAAGGGGATTGAGGGCAAGGTTGGAAAAGTCAATGTGAGCCACATCTTTGGGCCATTTTAAGGATTTTTGAACCACTGTAGGATTTTATGCAGAAGATGGCATCATCTGATTTGCCGTGTCTTTTAAAAAAGGTCAACCCACTAGTAGTATATTAACAGGGTTGAGTGCAGGTAAGTAAACCAGATAAGAAGCTATTGTAATTGTCCACTCAAGGGCTGATGGAGATAGGTTTAAGAGCCGCCAAACTCCAAAATGCTGATAACCTGCTTCAGATTCCTCCCACCAGTATCACCACTAGCACCACTTTTAGCAATTGACCTCCTTCCTACTTCTTAGGAAACTAAAAATATCAGGTGTGAACTTCCTCAGTTTCCTGCTCATGCACCCACATATAAGCTAATTATACTTCCTCCCCTTCCTTCCTGCCAATCTCAAAGAAGGAGGGCCAGGTCTTCTTTCTGAAGCCCATCGTTCCCCCTTCCACCTTCTCCAGGACCAGTAGCAGGCTCCACTGCTTACCAACTCCTGTCCGGTCAACAAACTCAATTCTCTTGCAATCAGAAAAACAAAAAACAAAATCCACTCACCTCCTGCCACCCTAGCTACTACCTTATCTCTCTCCTTCCCTTTTATAACAAATTTTATATAGTCTACACTGCCTGTAGCAGGGATAGTGGTGCTCACCCCATATTCCAGGTACTCCCCACATTCCCCAGCTTCTTTGACTGGGGCTGGTATCTCATTCTGGACCAAAGCATAGAGTAGCTGGCATGTGACCTTCCAGTGAGCTCTTCAATGGCTGAGGCAATTGTAGAGGGGGTTCTGTCTTCCACAAGTTACAACGTCAAGGTGATGGAGCCTTCATCACTCTGAGCTCCTAAGTGACAGTGTAGAGCAGTCCGTCCAATACATAGGGTGTAAGAAAGAAACACCGTAAGGTGCTGAAATTTGGGGGTGGTTTGTCGTTACAGCATAGCCTAGCCTAACTAATACATTTACTGCCTCTACCTCCTCACCTCCTGTGTGCTTTTTTTTTAAAAGAATTACTTTATTTCTGACACACTTTTAGCTCTCAGACTTCTCTCTATCCACATTTTAAAAAAATATTTATCTATTTATTTATTTATTTTGGCTGCACCGGGTCTTAATTGCGGCATGCGGGATCTTTTAGTTGCGACCTGTGGACTTCTTAGTGGCAGCATGTGGACTCAGTTGTGGCACGCGGACTTCCTAGTTGCAGCACGCATGCGGGATCTAGTTCACCGACCAGGGATTGAACCCGGGCCCCCTGCATTGGGAGGGTGGAGTCTTACCCACTGGACCACCAGGGAAGTCCCTCCACTGACATTTTACTCAGGCAAATGGCACAATTCTTTTATTGCTAAATCATGTAATTTGATTTCTCTGTATCATATGACCTAGTTGGCTACTCCCTTCTTGAAGCTTCTTCTCTTCTGGCTGCTATGATACTAGCATCTCTTGGTTTTCCTCCAATTTCTCTAGAACATAGGTTTTGGAGGTCAGCTTTTTTCTCACACTATCAAAGTGAAATCGAATGGCTCTTATCAAGTCAAAACCCCACTTAAAAGGCTTCTATGGCTTTCCAAATCTAAGCTTATCAAACTGACATTCGAGACTGTCAGTGATTTAGCTGCAATCTACCTTTCCAGATTTACCTTCAAGTCTTCTTCTTTACACAGCTTACACTTTACTCAATACAAGATTGATGAGCTCTCCTCCTCTTTGACCTTCATCACGCATCTGTCACATGCCTCAGTCCTGGTTTCACCCATCAAGTAATTTAGGCAAGTATGCAAAGATGCTTGTACAAGGATTGCTTATAATAGCAAAATATTGGAAATGACCTAAATGTCTATCTCTAGGCAACTGCTTAAACAGACTGTGGTAAATTCGTGCAATGTATACTATGAAGACAATAATGATGTACAGTTATGGAAATTGTTCACAATTTACTAAGTACATAAAGCAATGAAGTATACATCATCTCATATTTGTTCAAATACATAGAAAATATCTGGAAGAGTATATGTTGAAATGTTAATTATCACAAGTGACAAAAAAATAGACAAATTAGGCTTCTTCAAAACTTAAAACTTTTGTACCTCCAAGGTCACCATGAAGGAAGTGAAAAGACAACCCATGGAATGTGAGAAAATGTTTACAGATCATATATCTGATAGGGGACTTGTAACCAGAATATATAAAGAACTCTTACAACACAATAATAAAAAGGCAACCCAATTAAAAAATGGGCAAAGGATCTAAATAGACATTTCTCCAAAAAAGATATACAAATGGCCGATAAGCAGATGAAAAGATGATCAACATCATTAGACATCAAGGAAATGCAAAACAAACTACAGTGAGACACCACTTCACACCCACTAAGATAACTGTAATCAAAAGGACAGATATAGTAAGTGTTAACAAGGATTTGGAGAAACTGGAATCCTCATACACTGCTGGTAGAAATGTCAAATGGTGCTGCTGCTTTGGAAAAAAGTCTGGCAGTTCCCCAGAAAGTTAAACATCAAGTTACTATATGACCCAGTGATTCCATTCCTAGGTATAAATCCAAGAGAAATGAAAATACATTCACACAAACACTTGTACATGGATGTTCACAGCAACATTATTCATAATAGCCAAAAAGTGGAAAGAACCTAAACATCCATCAACATAGATAAGCAAGGGACTTCCCTGGTGGCACAGTCGTTAAGAATCCACCTGCAAATGCAGGGGACACAGGTTGGGTCCCTGGTCCAGGAAGATCCCACATGCCGTGGAGCAACTGAGCCCATGCACCACAACTACTGAGCCTGCGCTCTAGAGCCCACAAGCCACAACTACTGAGCCCGCGTGTCACAACTACTGAAGCCTGCGTGCCTAGAGCCTGTGCTCTGCAACAACAGAAGCAACCACAGTGAGAAGCCCGTGCGCCGCAACAAAGAGTAGCCCCGCCTCACTGCAACTAGGGAAAACCCGCGCGCAGCAACGAAGACCCAACACTGCCAAAAGTAAATAAATAAATAAAAACATAGATAAGCAAAATATGGTATATCCATACAATAGAATATTATTTGGCAATAAAAAGAAATGAAATCCTGATACACAGTGCAACTTGGATGAACCTTGAAAACATTATGCAAAATGAAAGAAGCCAGTCACAAAATACCACTTATTGTATGATTCCATTTATATGAAAGATCCAGAATAGACAAATCTATAGAAACAGCAAGTAGATTCATGGTTACCTGGGGCTAAGTGTGGAGGGGCATTGAGGGGAAATAGGAAATGACTGCTAATGGGTGCAAAGTTTCTTTTGGGGTGATGAAAATGTTCTACAATTGATTGTGATGATGGTTGCACAACTCTGAATATACTAAAAACTATTGAATTTTACACTTTACATGGCTGGATTATATGGTATGTGAATTATTGATACATCTCATTAAAGCTGTTTTAATTTAAAGTTGTTAATGGTATTGCTTTTATAAAGCTTGGAAAGAGTAGCAGCATCAGTAGGGAAAAGGGGAGAAGGGTTTATAAGAAATTAGCATGCAACTCTGGCTTAAGCAAAAGAAAAAGAAATTTATTGGAAGGGGTAGTTCATTCATAGAAACTAATGAATTACTGAATAACCAAACCTTGTAGGGAAGGAATGAGAGCAGCTCTGGTAATTTTGATGGTCCAAGTTTCAAATTCCCAGGAGAGTATTTGGTTGTCTCAGCTTGGGTTAGGTGCCTATCCGTGGATCAGTCAACTCTGGGTGAAGGGGAAAAAGGCTCAAATAGCAAGGACCTGATTGCAGGAGGCCTTCACTTGTGTATCTGATTCATTTGCATCGTAAGAGGACAACAGCTGTAAGCGGGGCAGATAAACAGACACAAAGCAGTACTTACTAAAATTAAGTGAAAAAGCAAGGTTCAGAACAGTTGTCTAGTAAGACTCATTTTTTTTTACTAAAAATTTATAAAATGTGCAAATTAAAACAGGACCCAGGCAGGTAACATATGAGTATTACAGTAAAGCCTAAGACGTGCTGGGACTGTAGCAAACTAGAGAGAGGGTCCCACATTTAAAGGGAGCAGATGCAACTCCATTCCATCTGATTTTGTCCTGCTGGAATGCAATCCACTGTTGCCAGATCTTTGGGTTTTTCTTTTTCCTTTTTTTTTTTTTTTAATTAATTTATTTTATTCATTTATTTTTGGCTGCATTGGGTCTTTGTTGCTGCGCACAGGCTTTCTCTAGTTGTGGTGAGCGGGGGCTACTCTTCATTGCAGCACGTGGGCTTCTCATTGCGGTGGCTTCTCTTGTTGTGGAGCATGGGCTCTAGGCGCGCGGGCTTCAGTAGTTGTGACATGCGGGCTCAGTAGTTGTGGCTCAGGGGCTCTAGAGTGCAGGCTCAGTAGTTGTGGCACGTGGGCTTAGTTGTTCTGTGGCATGTGAAATCTTCCTGGACCAGGGCTCGAACCCATGTCCCCTGCATTGGCAGGTGGATTCTTAACCACTGTGCCACAAGGGAAGTCCCGATCTTTGGGTTTTTCAAGCAAAGCCAAACACTTGATTTTTATGCGAAATTTCCTGAGTTTAAAAATCCTCTGGGGGCCAAACAAAAATCTCTATAGGCTGTGTCTGTCTGCAGGTTTCCAGTTTGCAACTTCTGTTCTATATACTTGTATATAAATAGAAAATGTTTTAAGACAGACCCGAGTTAGTACCTGCTGTGTGATCTTGGATAAGTTACTTCCCTCTAACATGTAAAATGGGGACAATAATTCCAGCCTTCAGAGTTGCATCCATGAGTTAACATAAAGTGTTTAAGAACTTTCAGTTAAAGATGGTGGATTGACTGCACACATATAATTTTACTCCCTCCTGAAAACCCATTAAAACCATAGTAAAGGGATTTATAATAACAGAGATTCACAAGGTTGGGGGGAAAGGAGACAACAGCAATAAAAATTTGGAATCTGGAATGCAGATGGACAAGTAGTAAACTGACCTGGCAGATCTAAGAAACGAAATCCTACACATAGAGAGGGAAAAGCAGACAACTAACCTGGTCTATACCACAGAATCTTCAAAAAGCTCAGGAACTGAGGACAAAGGAAGTGAGAAATAAATTTAAGAAAATTGATTGAACACTGCCTAAGAAATGGATTCTTACAGTTTCCTTCATGTTTTATCCCCCCTGAGTAACTGCCTTTACTCCACTCTAGAGGAAGACTGCTGGGTTATTTCAGTCTAGAAAGGATTTTTTTAAAGAGAAGAAGAACGGGACTTCCCTGGTGGTCAGTGGTAAAGAATCTGCCTTCCAATGCAGGGGACGCGGGTTCAATCCCTGGTTGGGGAACTAAGATCCCGCATGCCGCCGGGCAACTAAGCCCGCACGCACCACAACTACTGAGCTCTTGTGCCTCAACAAGAGAGCCCATGTGCCACAAACTACAGAAGCCCATGCTCCCTGGAGCTCATGTGCCACAACTAGAGAGAGAAAACCCGCATGCCGCAACTAGAGAGAAAACTGCATGCCTCAGCGAAGATCCTGTGTGCCTCAACTAGGACCCGACGCAGCCAAAAAAAAAAAAAAAAAAAAATTAAGAAAATAAAAAAAAGAAGAAAACTCCCTGTATTAAGGGCTGCATGGCACAGTTGTGGCCTAATAAATATATGTCTAGTGAAGCTGAATGCTGAGACCTCCTAGCTCTCTTTCCCTTCCTGGCTCCCAGAAGACAAGCAGCCAGGTATCTACCCTCTGAACAGATGATTAAAACATTTTTTCTGAAGGATCTGATCAGCCAAAGGGGAAACAGATAGAGCATACTAACACTGGGGGGGCTGCCCGACAAATGGCCTAGTCAGGTTATCCCACAGTGAAACTCCAGCAAGCCTCACCCATGTGCTCAAAGCTTCAAATCTATCTTGTGTCCCTTCTTCAACCAGAGCAGACAGTCAAAAATTAACAAACATCTGAGTAAAACCTCTAACAGGAAAGATAAAGACCAAAACAAACAAGCAGATAAAAGTAACTTAAAGGAAAGAAAGATAACACAGGAAAAGGAAAACTTCTAAATCACTATCATTAATATGCTCAAAGAGATAAGAGAAGAATTTCCTTGCTATTTTTCAATAAAGGAACATTCAGAGAACAAAACAGGGCCTGTGGAAACTGAAACCATGATAGTAGAAATGCAAAATTCAGTAGGAAGGCAGGAAGTTAAAATTGAAAAAACCTCCCAGAAAGTAAGGGGAAAATTCAGAGATGGATGGTGGGAGAGAAAAGATAAGAAAATTAAAGGACAAGTCCACAATTCTGACATTCAAATAATAGGCACTCAAAGAACAGGAGTAACTGAGGGAAGGAAATCATAAAAGAAATAATTCAAGAAATTTTCCCATAACTTGAGGTCTCATTTTTCCAGAATGAAAGGACTCACAGAGTATCTAGCACATTGACTGAAAATATATCCATATGTGGAAACTGGTGAAATTCAGAACATCATTGTGTACTTTCAGATTCTAAAAGCTTCAATAAGAAACAATAGGTTACATACACTCAGGAATCAGAATGGCTTCAGGATTCTTAACAGCAACATTGGAAGCCAGAACAGAATGGAGCAAAGCCTTAAAAATTCTATAGGCAAAGAGTTTCTGACTGAGAATTCTATACCCTGTGAAACTATAATCAAGTGTGAGGATAGAATGAAGACATATTCAGGCATGCCGTGTCTGAAATCACCCTTTCTCATCAAAATAAGAAAATACTAGCCAAGAAAACAGAAGTTCCAACAAAGAAGGAGATTAAGAGCACCTGAGAGGTGACAATGAAGAGAAGTCCTAGGATCACAGCTTTGCACTAGGTGTAGAGGACAACCAGTCCTGATGAGAGCAAGGTGATTCAAAAGAGCAACATTGTGGGCTCTCACTGGGCTAAAACTGGTGAAGCCATTGGTACCTGTGAGCTCCCAAATAGGGGTGTAACCCAAGAAAGAGGAAGATACCAATTCTAGGCAACAGGGACTCCAACTCAGGAAAAGTTAAAAAAAAAAAAAAAAAGAATTCCCAGGATGACAGGGAAGGAAAGTCCCAGGAAGAGATCTGAGCATGAGGGCTAGAGTGCAAACAGTTCCCTTAGGAAAATGAAGGTCTCCAAGAGGGCTGTCTTCAGGAGGAAAATTTGAACTGATAGACTACCTGATGCCATTGACCACGAGGAATACTGCAGTGAAAGATTATTGGAATTTATCAGAAGAGTTAGCTATAGGTAATAATTACAAAGAAAATTAAGCATATGAAAAAACCAAGGCAATTGTTAACTTTAGGAAAAGCAAAAGTAGGAAAAAGTATATAATTTTGGTATACTTCAACAGTCAATTGTAAATAGCATTTGCATAGGCACAATGACAACTGATTTAACCAAAAATTGTAATAAAATTCTATTGGTAGGATGGGGGAGAAGAAACAGAAGGGATGGAGGTGAAGAGAGCTAAATCCTGTTAAAAAGGAGTCACTACCCTATGTCTAAAACTGATTAATCAAAAGGTAGCAATAAGAACATATTATTTAGGAAAAACAGAGATTTATAAATGCCAGAAGAAACAGCTAAGGATCTAAAATTGTTACTTCTGGGGAAGGAGACTTAGGGGAATGGGGAGGGGAGAGGCAGGGCAAGGGATTATTGTTTTATATTAGGTGTCTCTGAAGAGTGGGATTGGCAGGGAAAGGGTTTTATTTACAACTTTATATTCTCTGTTATTCAAAATTTTTATAATAAGCACACATTACTTTTATAATTATAATAAAAAATAATAAAGCCAACAAGTTCTCCTTATTTTCTGCCTTCTTGGAAATTTCATTTCCAAGCTGTTGGGACACCCAAGGATGTCCTCACCATCACCAGTGTCAAGACCTGTCTGTGGGTTTGTTTCCTTTAAGCTTGAAAGACAGTAGGGCAATGGCTCTGTGGGTGCCACACTATGGTTCCTCTTCTCACTGAAGGACCCATGTCAGCTTTTAGCATAATCCTATCTTCAGGTCATCTCCAAGGGACAGGAAGCTCTGGTTCCCTCAGCTAACTTAGCCACAGTCTTGCACACCAAAGAGCCTTTATCAGACCATGTCCTGCTATGCAGTGTATTTCTCTACTTTGAAGTTCTCTCCTCCAACATTTACCTTGTTCCCACTAGACAATCTTTTCCATTTTTGTACCCCCCCAGCTCCTGGGATAGGTATTTCTTGGAGCATAATAACATAATAGTAACTATTTAAGTTTGTGTTTAGAGCACACAAGAGAAAACATCCTGAAATCAACTTTGACATTCACAGTGTATGGTTAAAAGCTGGAGGCTGCCAGCAAACCAGCTCAACCTTTGCCCCAGACAAAGGCATTTTCTTATTAGATGGAACAAGAAAAGAATCTGCCCTCTGCCATGGAGGAAGACACCTTCTCCATCCTCCTAGGCTCTTTACTATACAGACATCCTTAAAAAGATAGTATGGAACAAAGTTGACACAAGATGTGCAGATATGCAATGGAGAATTGTCTCCCAAGACTGACCCATAGAGACAGTGAGATAAATGTTTGTTGTTTTAAGCCATTAAGGTTTGGAGTAATTTGTTACACAGCAATAGATAACTAATACACTCATATATTTTTATTTCTAGTACTCTTTATTCCTTTGTGTAGATCCAGATTTCCACCTGGTATGATTTTCCTTTTGCTGGAGTAGTTCCTTTAACCTTTTTTCTAGTGCTGGTTTGCTGATAATGACTTTTTTCAACTTTTTTATGTCCAAAATTATTTCTTCTTTGTTTCTTTGAAACAGGTTTATTGAGGTGTAGTTTAAGTACCACAAAATTCACCCATTGGAAATGTAAAATTTCAGTGATTTGGTAAATTAGTAGATTTGTGCAATAATCACTGTAATCCAATTTTAGAACATTTCCCATCACTTTAAAAAGTTCCCCAATGCCCATTTAATAATTAATCTACACTTCTACCTCAGACCTAGGCAACCATTTAATCTACTTTCTATCTCTTTAAGTTTGCTCTTTCTAGGTATTTCATATATATAGAATCATATAGGTAGTTTTTACTTCTGGCTTCTTTCACTTAGCATGTTTTTGAGGTTCATCCATGTTGTAGTATGTATTAATAGTTCATTCCTTTTAAATAATAATATTCCATTACATGGATATGCCACATTTTGTTTATTCACCAATTGATGAACATTTAGATTGTTTCCATTTTTGGCCTTATGAATAATACTGCTATGAAAATTTGCATACATGCCTTTGTGTGGACATAAGTTTTCATTTATCTTGGGTAGATTTATATAAATAGAATTTCTGTGTTGTGTGGTAAGTTTGTGATTAACTTTTTGAGAAACAGAAAAATTGTTTTCCAAAGTGGTTGTACCATTTTATTGCACATTCCCACCAGCAATGCAGGGGGTTCCAATTTCTGCACATCTTCCCCAACACTTGGTGTTGCATATCTTTTTTATTATTGCCCTTTTGGTGAGTACATCATGGGCTTCTCATTGTGGTTTTAATTTGCACACGATTGACAAATGATATTGAACATCTTTTCACGTGCTCATCAGCCATTTGTTTATCTTCTTTGGTAAAATGTTTCTCAGAATTTTTTGCCAATTTCAAAATTGGTTTGTTTCTATTATTGAGTTCTAAGAGTTCTTTATATATATATATTTTTTTTAAATTTATTTATCTATTTATTTATTTTTGGCTGCCTTGGGTCTTCGTTGCTGCATGCGGGCTTTCTTTTTAGTGGTAGCGAGCGGAGGAGGCTACTCTCCGTTGCGGTGCGCAGGCCTCTCATTAAGGTGGCTTCTCTTGTTGCAGAGCACAGGCTCTAGGCGCACAGGCTTCAGTAGTTGTGGCACATGGGCTCAGTAGTTGTGGCTCACGGGTTCTAGAGCGGAAGCTCAGTAGTTGTGGCACACGGGCTTAGTTGCTCCGCGGCATGTGGGATCTTCCCAGACCAGGGCTTGAACCCATGTCCCCTGCATTGGCAGGCGGATTCTTAACCACTGCACCACCAGGGAAGCCCCTTTATATATTTTAGATACAAGTCCTTTATCAGATGTATTATTTGCAAGTATTTTATCCTAACCTATGGCTTGTCTTTTCATTTTCTTAATGGTGTCTTTGAGGCACAAAAGTTTTTTATTTTGATAAAGTCCAATTTATCAGTTTTTCGTTTAGGTTCATGATTTTAATGTCATTTCTAAAAATTCTTTACCCAACCCAAGGCCATGAAGATTTTCTCCTACATTTTCTCTTAGAAGTCTTATAATGTTAGCTCTTACATCTAGGTATATGATCCATTTGAATACATTTTGTGTATAGTGTAAAGTAAGTGCCTGAGTTAATTTTTTTGCATGTGGATATTCAATTGTCTCAGCACCATTTGCTGAAAAGACTATCCTTTCCCCCACTGAATTGTTCTTGACCATAAATGTAAGGTTTTACTTCTGGACTATTATTTCAGTTCCATTGATCTAAATGTGTATCTTCGTGCCAATACCATCATCTCTTTTTTTAAAATTTATTTTATTCAAGTATAGTTGATTTACAACTAAATGTTTTATTAATTACTGTTGTGTTAATTTATGCTGTACAGCAAAGTGATTCAGTTATACATATATATATTCTTTTTCATATTCTTTTCGATTATGGTTTATCACAGGATATTGAATATAGTTCCCTGGGCTATACAGTAGGACCTTATGTTTATCCATTCTATATATAATAGTTTGCATCTGCTAATCCCAAATTCCCAATCCATCTCTCTCCCACCCCCTACCCCCTTGGCAACCACAAGTCTGTTCTCTATGTCTGTGAGTCCGTTTCATAGATAAGTTCATTTGTGTCATATTTTAGATTCCACATACAAGTGACATCATATGGCCAATACCACCATCCCTTGATAACTGTGGCTTCATAGTAAATGTTGATTTCCTTTATTTTTGAGAGAGATTTTTCTAGGTGTGGAAGTCTAGGTTGACACTTTTTTTCCAGCACATTAAAAATGTAATGTTACTCTCCTGTGGCTTGCATCATTTCATATGAGACATCTGTTGTCATTATCTTTATACCTCTGTATGCAACATGTTTTTTTCTCTAACCATTTGAAGACTTTTTTCTTTATCATTGGTATAAGTATTATGCTGTACCTTAGTGTGTTTTCTTTTTTTCTCCAGATTTATTATGGTATAATTGACAAATGAAAATTGTAAATATTTAAGGTGTACAATGTGATGTTCTGATATGCATATATATTGTGAAATAATTACTAAAATCAAGCTAATTAACAACTCCATCACCTCACATAGTTACCTTTTGTGTGTGTGTGTGTGTGTGTGAGCGTGATGACAACACTTTTAAGATCTACTCTCTTAGGAAATTTCAAATATACAATATAGTGTTATTAACTATAGTCACCATGCTGTACATTACATCCCCAAAACTTATTCATCCTGGTACACCTGAAACTTTGCATCCTTTGACCCACATCTCTTTTTTTTTTGTTTCAATTTTATTTATTTTATTTTTGACTGTGCTGGGTCTTTGTTGCTGTGCGTGGGCTTTCTCTAGTTGCGGCGAGCAGGGGCTACTCTTTGTTGCGGTGTGCAGGCTTCTCATTGCAGTGGCTTCTCTTGTTGCAGAGCACGGGCTCTAGGTGTACAGGCTTCAGTAGCTGTGGCAGATGGGCTCAGTAGTTGTGGCTTGCAGGCTCTACAGTGCAGGTTCAGTAGTTGTGGCACACGGGCTTAGCTGCCCTGCAGCATGTGGGATCTTCCCGGACCAGGGATCGAACTGGTGTCCCTGCATTGGCAGGCAGATTCGTAATGCGCCACCAGGGAAGCCCCTGACCAACATCTCTTTATTTCCCCCTCTCTCCAGCCTCTGGAAACTGCTGATCTACTCTGCTTCTATGAGTTCAAGTTTTTTTAGATTCCACATGTAAGTGATATTATGCAGTATTTGTCTTTCTGTGTCTGGCTTATTTCACTTAAACTAATGTCCTCCATGTTCATCCATATTGTCACAAATAGAAGAATTTCCTTCTTTTTTAAGGCCGAATAGTATCCCATTAATGAACATTTTGGTTGTTCCCGTATCTTGGCTATTGTGAATAAAGCTGCAATGAATGTAAGAGTGCTGATATATTTTTGAGATACTGATCCTTAGTGTGTTTTCTACATATTTCTTCTGCTTTGGGGTTCATAAGCTTCTTGGATCTGTGTGTGGGTTTACAGCTTTCATCAAATGTGCAAAATTTTGGGCATTCATTCTTTAAATATTTCTTCGGTCCTCTTCTCATCCTTTTTCAGGATTTCAAATTATACATATATTTGGCCCCTGGAAGTTTTCTAGTAGCTCAGTGATGCTCCATATTTTTTTCAGTGTTTTTTCCTGTGTTTAATTTCTATTGTTATGTTTTCAAATTCACTAATACATTCATACGTCATTTTATTGTGCTTCACAGATATTGTGCATTTTACAAATTGAAGGTTTGTGGCAACCTTGCATGAAGAAATTCTATTGATGACATTTTTCCAACAGCATTTGCTCACTTCCTGTCTGTGTGTCACATTTTTGTAATTATCACAATATTTCAAAGTTTTTCATAATTATGTTTGTTACGGTGATCTGTGATCAGTGATCTTTGATGTAACCAATATGACTTGCCAAAGGCTCGGATGATGGTTAACATATTTTTAGCAATAAAGTGATTTTTAATTAAGGTATGTACATTGTTTTTTTTAGACATAATGCTATTGCACACTTAGTAGAGTGCAGTAGAGTGTAAACATAACTTTTATATGCACTGGGAAACCAAAAAATGCTTGTGACTCGCTTTATTGAGATACTCACTTTATTGTGGTGGTCTGGAACTGAACCTCCAGTATCTCTGAGATATGTCTGTATTTTCTTCCTCAGTGTCTAATCTGTTAGTCCTATCTAGTATATATTTCTAGTATTAGGACTCCTTTTTTTTCCTCCCACTTTCAGGAATTAGTGCCCTCCATTGCTTGTTGTCCAATATCTGAAAACAGTCATTTCATATATTTTGTCTTGTTTTATAATTATTTTAGGCAAGAGGTTAAATCCAGTCCTGTTATGCCATCTTGGCTGGAAGTGGAAGTCGTCTATTCCAATAGCCTCCAAAATTTCCGCCAGGTATTCTCTCTTATTGTGCGAATTTGGTACACACTCATTGGATTGGTCTGGGAATATTTAGATAACACATGTGAAAAAGAATATAAAAACTCCCATAATTCCCCTATAGTAATAACTCTGGTTAGTGTTTTGTGTATTTCATATTTCCTTATAGTTGTCTTTCTATCTTTTGATTTTGCATGATTTTACATCAATCTTCCCCTTACTTGACTTGTTTCTAGCCCTTGACACTAATGATCACTCCCTCATTTAAAAAATTTCATTCACTGTTAGCCTCCAGGGAATCTCTCTCTCCTGGTGCTATTTCAACCCTTCCAAACCCTAAGAATTCTCCCCGCCAGAGAGGTCCACAATAGGCTTTGGAGGGCCCCTTGAGCTCTCTGTATGATATGTGAAATTATATGTTTTGAGGATATTTTCCTTAAAAGGAGATCCATTCTAGTTAACAGATTTTCAGAGGGGGCCGGATTCACAAGAATTTAAGTACTTCTACCTTCGAGAGAAACCGTAGCCAGGAAGTTGTTTTCAGAAACCTGAAGCTCAGTTCAGAGCTTAAACTTCACCTTGGGAATGGGATGACTTCCCATGGGGAATGGGATGACTGCGACTCATGTCACTCAGTTCTGGGATGAGGAGAGAGCTGCAGGGGGCTGTGTGCAGGAGCTCTCCACCGCAAACAGGGACGTTCAAAAGGCTGACTTCTCAAGGCATAGGACCGTCCTCTCTCTCTTTCTCTCTGTCCCTCTCAACATTTCATGTTCTTGAGCACACATACCAGAATGAATGCAAACTCAAAATTCAAATGCACACACACCTCTGCATACACACAACATGCACACCCAGAAACACGCAGCCAGGCACACACATACCCATTCATCTGCATGCACACAGATACACATGCACACACAAACCGGCCACATACAAATATGCGGCCTGGGTGGCACACAGCCTGGCCCACGCATGCTCCATATGTAACCACAGGCACGCACACACAGCCACGCATGTGAGAATCACAGGACCTGGCGCCCACCCACCCCCCTGCAGAGAGCGAGCGCTGCCCCTGGCATCGGGCCCGGGGAGACAGCCGAGTGGAGCCATCTGTCAGGCTGAGGTTCCTGCGCCGCCCATTCTGCCTGAGCTCAGACGATGGGTATGCCAAGCATGCAGCCTCGCTATTCTCTCTGGCTGAATCATGCTGAGTGAGCTGGCCCGGCCAGAGTTTATCAAATCAGAACAGAATTTTGGCAAAACAGATGACTTGTGAGCTTGGCATTTGTGGGCCGGGGAGGTGGAGACCTGTAGGGGGAGGAAGGAGGAGTGGAAGTGAGGAGAGAGGAAAATTACTTGTCAACACATGGAGAGATGTTGGAGAGTGTAGTTCAAGAGGCAGTATAGCAAGGGGACTTCAGGACTGGATGTAAAGTCAAAAAACCTGATTCAAATTCCAGCTCTGGCTCATAATAGCCATGTGACTTTGAACACGTTAAAGCACCTCTTTGAGCTTTGGTTTCTTCTATAAAATCGACCTAATAAAATTATCTCATAGAGTTGACAACAGGATTTTATGAGATAGGACTTATCAACTAGCACAGTGCCTGGCACATGGTGGCACTTAATAAATGATGGCTATTATAGTTAGAGAACATGAGAGTTCAAAGAAATCAAGTAGAGGAGCAGCCCAGCCTGACCAGCCCTTTTAACTCACCATCCCATCCCCACTGGGCCTGGGTACCCCAGCGTTGTTTCCAGTCTTCATCTGAAAACCAAATGCCCTGATCCACCTTACACCCCATTGGCTTCTTGTGTGGCTTCCTACTGTTCCTCACACTCCCCTCCTGAATCTGAGAATTGACACTGCCCCTCTGATACTTACCTTCACTTCTGCACACCCCCTCGGGCTGCTTCTGCCTCTGGCACCTCAGCCCATGTGACTCCCACCACCCCCATTATCTCATTTAGGTAATAGTCATAAAGATAGTAGCAATGCATGGAATTTATTAAGCCCTCACTATGTGACAGAAATTTGCAGAATAAATCTAATTTACCCCTCCTGACAACATTGTAAAGTAAATACTATTGTTATCCCCATTTTACAACTGAAAAAACTGAAGTACCAGAAGATTGTTATCTGCCCAATGTAAGACGTTGATTGTAAGTCTCACTATTGTCTCTTGTACTGCTAAGAGACATTGGCAATTAAACCACGTTACAGTGCTAAGATGCTTTGATGCAGAGATGTTTAAAATAAGGGGGTGGGGGTGGGGAGCATACATTACAGAATTAATGAAATACAGTAGTTGTACTGGAGCCAGGATTTGACCTCTGGAAGTCTGTCTGACTCTAGGGCCTACATCACATTGTACCACCCTCAAACTCACATTTATGGAACCCTCTCTGGAAAAGACGTTGTGCTAAATTCTTAATATGCATTACATGACCTCATTCAGACCTCATTAACCATCCTATGAGGTAGGTACTGTTCTCCAGTTTCTTTTACAGATGAGGAAACTAAAGCTCTGAGAAGTTATTTAATTTGCCTAAGGTATCATCCGAAGTCATGAAACAGATTCAAAACCAGGCCTGTCTGACTCCAGAGTCTTTGCTCTTAACCATCGTGCAAGTCAGATACCTTCTCTCAGCCTGGATGGTTGTTCCCAGAGTTCCCTCCAAAGGTTTCCTTGGGGGCCGGCTATGGGGCTGAGTCACAGCTGTTGTCCTGGTGATTTCTAACCGTAGACTTGGTTTTGCTGTGGGTGGGTGCTCGGTTGGTGGGGGGCACAGTCCTCGGCAGAACACTGGGCGTCTTGTGCTGCTCTGTCTCTGGGTGGGATGACCCCTCTGCAGGTCCTTCTGGCACTGGACCTGGGTTACCCCACTGGTAACGTGGGGAGAATAATGCTACCCCTGGACCTATCAAAATTCGTATTCTCTTCTTTGAGTTCAAAAATGGAAAAAATCTGCATAAAGGATTAGTGCTTCAGCAGACTGTCATCTATGGATCTAGCCCCCAACTAAGTTCCAGATTTAGTTCCCAAAATTTCCCACCAAACCAGGAAAATCTCCAAAGGACCCTCACCTCCCTGCCTTTGTTCACCCCTTTCCATGTATCAGAAAGGCCTTCTTCTCCTCACCTAACATAATCACACCCATGCATCAAGGCTAGTTCATAGGCTTCCTTCCAGGAGATGTTCCTGGATAGATGTCCTTGAAGTGATTCATTTCTCCCACCTAGTCGTTGACTATAAGCTCTTAAGACATGCATCACTCATAGCCTTGTCATGTAATTATTAATGTATAGTACATTTCCTCCATGGAGGACTTGTGTTGGTTTGTTTTTATTTTTTAATTAATTAATTAATTAATTAATTAATTAATTATGGCTGTGTTGGGTCTTCGTTTCTATGCGAGGGCTTTCTCTAGTTGCAGCAAGTGGGGGCCACTCTTCATCGTGGTGCGCGGGCCTCTCACTATCTTGGCCTCTCTTGTTGCGGAGCACAGGCTCCAGACGCGCAGGCTCAGTAATTGTGGCTCATGGGCCTAGTTGCTCCGCGGCACGTGGGATCTTCCCAGACCAGGGCTCGAACCCGTGTCCGCTGCATTGGCAGGCAGAGTCTCAACCACTGCACCACCAGGGAAGCCCTTGTGTTGGTTTTTGCCTCTCCCCCTTTTTGATAGCAGCAACTTGATTTTCCCCTGCCTCTTCCTCTGGCTTCTTCACATAATCCTTCCTCTTTTTATTTCTCTGCCTCGCATATTGATTGAACTATCATAGTGATTATGAGTGCAGGCACTGAGCTGTGAAAGGTTTTGCTTCTGCCACTTACTAACCATATGATCTTGGGGAAAGTCACTTACATCTTACAAATAAGGACATAGTTTTTTTGCTTCATAAGATTGTTGAGAACATCAAATGAAATTATAAATTGAAGGACTGGGCCTGGCACAAGGTAATGCTCAAGAAATGTTAGCTGCTATTATTTTTATTGTCACAGTTAAGAACCTTTAAGTACCAAGGAACAGAAATCTTAACTCAAACTGGCATAAACAGTAAGGAGATTCTTCATCTTCTATAATAGGAAGGCTTGAAGTAGAGCAGCCTCCAGGCATGGGATAATCGGGGCTCTGACTCTGTTTCTCTGCAGTTCTAGCTCTGCTCTCTCCTTTGTATTGGCTTTGTCTGTAGCCTGGCTTCCCCCATTGTCTGGAGATGGCCGTGTCACCATGTCCTGAGCAACTGTGACAACATGCTTCCTTGTTCACATTCATCACAACAGAGAACAAACCTCCTCCCCCTCGCCCCCAACAGAAATATAAATCCCTTCTTTCAATCTGTTTAGGCCAGCTTAGGTTATGTGCCTGCCCCTGGACCAATGACAGTGACCAGGGGGATTCCCTGTGTTAACTGGCTTAAGCCTGGCTTCTTGAACTCGTCACTGGTAAGTGAGGTTGAGTTGCCAGGACTGGCTTAGACAAATTGGGATCCACCTCTGGAGTTAGAGATGGAGTCCAGCTTTCTCCTGGTCATGAGGTTGCATCCTGGCAAGTGGGGAGGGGTTCTGTTAGAGAGAAGGGAGGAATATCTGGATGTTGGCCGGACAACCAACAGCATCCTCTGCAATGATAACTATTTCATTGTTTGCATGCTAGCTCACAAGGGTCTCTTCAGGCCTTTGCTCAAAAGGCTCCTTACCAGTGAGGTCCTTCTTGACCATGAGACCAGTTACATAAAAAAAACACACACATTCCTTACATAAATAAATACTCTTTACCTTACATAAATACACATTCCTTACATAAATAACTACCTTACATAAATACACATTCCTTACATAAATACCTTACATAAATACACATTCCTTACATAAATAAATACTCTTTACCTTACATAAAATAATACTCTTCCACTCCTCTCCTCTGCACTTCCTATCTCCCTCACCCTGCATTAGTTTTAGCTAAAGCACTTCTCACCACCTGATACATCATATACTTCTGGCTTCATTTGTTTCTTGTGTCTCCTTCTTCTAGAAAATAGAGATTTTGGTTTGTTCAATGCTGTATTTCTAGTGCCTAGAAGAATCCTGGCCTGTAGTAGACACACAATAACAATTTATTGAATGAATAAATGATTCAGACCCAGATTTCTCTCCTCTTCCTCAGAGACTATCACCTGTTGGGGGTCCTAGGAATGGTTGCATCCTTCACAGATCCTCCTTTCTTTCTCCCCCTGTTCTTTCTCTCCTTCTATTCCCTCCTCATCTGACCCCCTGTCCCTCCAGTACCCAAATGCAGAGCAGGCTGGCATTTGTAATTTTGCTTTCCTTCTACACAGTATTGATTGTAAATCTTTTCCTTCTCCCTTTCATGCTAAGGATTACCTCTTTTTTTTTTTTTTTTAACATCTTTATTGGAGTATAATTGCTTTACAAGGGTGTGTTAGTTTCTGCTTTATAACAAAGTGAATCAGTTATACATATACATATGTTCCCATATCTCTTCCCTCTTGCATCTCCCTCCCTCCCACCCTCCCTATCCCACCCCTCTAGGTGGTCACAAACCACCTAGCTGATCTCCCTGTGCTATGCGACTGCTTCCCACTAGCTATCTATTTTACGTTTGGTAGTGTATATATAGGATTACCTCTTATTCACTACATGCAAAATGTTAAATAATTTGTGTTCAAACAAAATTAGAAAATCTGAGTGGCCTTTCCATCTGGCAAAGAATTAAGACATGGCATCTCAGTTTTTTGAGAACTACATTTATGTTTTTACACATGTTGTAAATACACTGTGTATTTATAGAAATGCGTATGGAGTGTTTCCCTGTAGGTCTGTATGAGTGTACCACTCCATAGCTTCCTAAATTTGTATCCTCTCTAAAGTTTCCTTTGGTACAAATATTAAACAAATTTTTAAACCCCATTTGAATTTATTGATGATAGCCTTTAATGTACAAGGTTGAAGTGCTTGAATGCTTTAACTGAGTTACGACCTTACAAGTAAAACACACATGGTGAAACACTGAATAGGGAAAACTGTAATGAAATGAGAAAAGGAGAGCAGCTACCAACAAACTTGCCTGGTCTTTTGTGAAAAAAATTTTTTTCCACTATTCAAAGAACATTACAAACATCTTGCACTGAATTATAGTAATGGTTTGGAGAATACTCTCTCCTCCATGATTGAATCTGCAGATCAGAGCATGTACCGAAAGCCATTTGCGAAATATTTTCCATTTTAGCTTCCTTGGGAGGTGTTTCCTACTATGCCTTGTCTTCAAAAGTTTAAAAGACTCAGGCTCTCAGGTTAACAGGTAAGACCTGCTATGTTGCATTCAAAATGATTCTTCTGTTTCCATCAAGCTCATCACACTCCCCCCAGGAGCATCCATCAGCACTCCAGGACAGTGCTGCCGTAGTTCAGAGGGTCCAAATTATATCAAAGAAGTTTTAAAAAGTAATACTTTCTAACGCCAAAACAGGACGTCAATGTCTGGGGTTAGGTGTAAAAGTCCTTTATTTCTTCTTTTCTTTTTGGAAGTGTGCTCTACAATATAGATGTGTTCTACATCTATGCCGAGCAAATATGCCAATTATTTATCAATGAGACATTTTCTGAAGAGTTTGGCTATAAGCAATCTTAAATTACTCAGAAACATCTCTAAATGCTGCCCCCAGTGTATATCAGGAATGGATGTCACACAGGATCTCTCTACGTTTTCCTTTTTAATGTGAGGATCTGGTAAGAAATTCAGTTATTGCAGAAAATGTGGGGTATTTCTCGTTAGCTGAGAGACAGTTCAGGTTGCAAAAAATTCCGCTTGGGTCTGGACTCAGATTTGGGTTTGGATTCTGCTAGCTTCATGACTATGAGCAAGTCACCTAACTTTAAAAAGAATTTTTTTCCTAATTGAAGTATAGTTAATTTACAATGTTGTGTTACTTTCTGGTGTACAGCAAGGTGATTCAGTTTGATGTATCTATATCTATCTATCTATCTATCTATCTATCTATCTATCTATCTATCTATCTATCTATCTATCTATCTATGATACTGAGTATAGTTCCCTGTGCTATACAATGGGTTAAACACATTTTTAAGGGAAAAAATCTCTGCTCTCCCCCATGCCACCCCTACCCTAACACCTGTCTGCCTCTAATGAAGGACATGTAAGAGAGGCCTTCTTTCCTTATGTGGTATTTTCTGACTCTAGGACTGGACAAGAGAACAATAATAAACGTAACAACACATAACATGTATTTGCTCAGAAATTTCCAATGAACCTGCCCGTCGTTCTTTTCTTAATTATATAATTGATATGTGTTCATAAAATATTACTTGTTTAAAGTAAAAAGTGAAAGACTCTCCATCTTTTCTAATCTTACTCCCCAGAGGTAATCACTGTTAATAGGTTAGTGTGTATTCTCCAAACTTTTTCTTTGCATACTTGGCGTGTCCTCCAGAATTTCAGTTCCTTCTCCTTGATACAAATTGTTGCCAGGAGCAGCTACCTGGGCAGGGATTACATTTTCTAGCCATCCTTGCGCCCAGGTGTGACCATGCATATCGTTTTTTGCCCGTGGAATGTAAGCATAAAGGACGTGTGTCATTTCTGGGCCAAAGCTTTCAGGAAGTGAGCGTGACTCTTCCACACCCTGTTCTCCTGCCTGCTGAAGCTCTGGGGGACGACAGAACCACAAAATGAAAGGAACGGGTCTTTGAATCACTGAGGGGAAAAGGGCCACCTGCCAAACAACCATGAACTTAACGTGAGTGAGAAATGAAATTCTATTATGTTTGGGTCTTTATACATTTGCGGATTTATTTGCTGCTGCAGCTAGCGGTACGATAATTAATATAGCATATACCAACACAAGCTTTTTTAGGTTACATTATACTCACGTATGCAAAATTTTAAAAAATGGGATCACACATTCGAGCATGATGTCATTTGGCTTTCACAGCTGAGAGAGGTCATCTGAGAAGCAGGGCCAGGAGGTGAAAGAGCCAGAGCTGGAACCTGGGCCTCCTAGCCCCAAAGTCTGTATTCTTTTCAGCGCCCTCAAGCCAGCTATAAACTGGCCTTCACCGACCTCTTTGATGGTGTTAACATGCAAGAAGGTGTTATTTGTTAGGCTTCTTTGATGACTCAGAACAGCTGCGCTCCCCTCTGAGGTAGGGGGTGGGTAACCCAGGTAGGCTCTGCCCACCCAGAAGCCTGCGGCTTCCTGCCTTCCTCAGTTCAAGGGTTTCTCAGAGAAGGAGCCCTCAAAATGATCACATTTCTCAGAAGACGTAGTTTGATTTGACAAGCACAGGTTGCAAAGACTGCCCAGGGTGCAGGGGTGTGGGGTTGTGATGACCAGCAGTGAGAGAGGAAGAGCTGCAGCTGAAAGCCTCCTTCTCCAGCCCAACACGAACATTCCCAGGGCCTCAGCATTTACAACTAGTGAGGTTATGTCCCCAGAGGGACCTCCCTCCTCCAGGTTCCAAACACCACCAAAAAGCAAGCTGTAGAACACCAGATGGCCTCAGCTCTCATAGGCCTCCAGGAAACCTCTGTGGTTCTAAGAAGCCCCCATTTCCTGCCTCCCAGGAGTCAGGGAGGCCCTCACTGGCTGCCCCCTCCACCCCCGGAAACATTCCCTGGGGGATACCTCCATGTGCACAGCTGCTCATAGAAGCAATGTGGGCAGCAGGATGGGGTAGGGAGGGAGGCCCCTCAGCTTATCCAGACTCTGGGGTCCCCCACTTCTCTGGGACACCCTCCACACCCACGTCTCCCAGCTCAGCATCCATCTATCACCTCCTGAGCTAAAGACAGGTCCAGAGGTGAGCCAAAGCAACAGATAACTAAAAAGGTACTTCACTGTGGTTGTGAAATTTTAAAAAATCAGTGTTTCCCAGTATGGTAGCCAGATAGCCTTGGTGGGACATAAAATGATTTAATGATTCCACGTAAACACCAGCATTAAATAATATTTAATTATTCCTCTTTTCACCCCTTTTCAACACTCTTGATTACACCAGAAAAGAATGTCTGTTGGGTGCTAGTAGGTCTTTAACACCTTTCTAATACCAGTAAGACTCATCAGGAAAAAAAAAAAGAGAGAGAGAGAGAGATAAGGCACAAATAAATGTTAAACATAAAAATGGGGTCATAACAATTGGCACACAGATATTAAAATGATATACCAGAAATAAACATTTTCTAATGTAATTTTTTAAAAAAAAGATACCCTTTACAAAAGCAACATAATTTTATGCATCTAGAAACAAATCTAACAAAGGCTGTGTTCCAGGACTTTATCAAGAAAATTGTAAAACTTTAATGAAAAAAATAAAATAAAACCTAAACAAATGAAGAGATATAGCATTATAGGAAGAAGACTCGATATTATAAAGGTGTCAGTTCTCCTAAATTATTCTAGAAATGTATGCGATCCCAAACAATATATGGACAGGGTTTTGTTTGCTTATTTGTGTGTGTGTGTGTGTGACATTTTTCTGGCTGATTCTAAAATGTATTTGTAAGAGCAAAGAAGGCTGCTATTTTATACATTTATTTATGTATTTATTTTTGGCTGCATTGGGTCTTTGTTGCTGCGCACGGGTTTTCTCTTGTTGTGACGAGCGGGGGCTACTCTTCATTGAGGTGCATGGCTTCTCACCGCGGTGGCTTCTCGTTGCGGAGCACCGGCTCTAGGTGCGCGGGCTTTAGTAGTTGTGGCTTGCGGGCTCTAGAGGGCAGGTTCAGTAGTTGTGGCGCACGGGCTTAGTTGCTCCGTGGCATGTGAGATCTTCCCGGGCCAGGGCTCGAACCCGTGTCTCCTGCATTGGCAGGCTGCTATTTTATATAAGGTGGTCAAGAAAGGCATTTCTGGGAGATGACTGTGAGGAGTGAGGCCTTCTGGGGAGGTTGAGCAAGGCTCTGAGGCAGCAGCTGGCTTGGAATGTTTGAGGACTAGGTGGGGGTCAATGTGGCTGGAGTGGACTGAATGAGTGGCAGAAATGAGGTCAGAGAAGGATCCAGGGGCTGGACTGCACGGTCCTTGTAGGGTGTGGTAAGAGCTCTAGAATTAACTCTGAGTTGGGAAGTCACTGGAGTTTTTGAGCAAGGAGTGACCCAATCTAATTTAAACATGTTAAAGATTTTTTAAAATTTATTTTTACTTTAGTTAATTAATTAATTTAAAATTTTTATTTTATATTATAGTTGATTAACAATGTTGTGTTAGTTTTAGGTGTATAGCAAAGTGATTCAGTTATGCAAAAACATGTTAGAGATTTTGAAAGGGTTGGAAATATTCAGTAAACATGTTTTCAGGTGGTATGGAAATGCAGTAAAAACTGCGAAGGGAGCACATGACTGAATGACTGAAATTTTGGAAAATTCTGCTTTAAATAATCCCTTGGGTCACAGATTTGGTCTTTCTACTTCACTCAGTCCAAACAGAATGGGAAAGGATCTAAGTTGTTGGAGCCAACACTGACAAATGTGCAGTAGGGCCAGGCCAGGCCCAAGTCCTCTTCCTGCTCCTTTGGTTCGTGGCTGATGCCCCAGGGAATCTCCCCCATGGCTGGGCCTCTGATTACAGCCTTCCAGGGAGTGAGTCCAAAAAACGCTAACTCTTCTGGCTCCTGAAAAATATCATTGACTTCCAGACTAATGAGGCTTAAAGAAGGCTAAAGGTGAAAGGTACTCCAAAGAGAATAACAAAAATAAATTATAGTACAACTAGCATGTCCCTAAGGGAATTCATTATCTTCTCTAAAAAATTGTTCCTTCTCTGGTGTTCCCTAGTCCAGTAAAGGGCAATACATTATTCATTCATTCAGTCAACAAATATTAATTAAGCATGTGTTGTCAGTATGGAATTCACTGTGATGAGCAAAATAGACACAGTCTCTGCGCTCACCTCATGGAGCTTATAGTCTAATGTGGGGAGAAAGACAATTCAAAAATAAAGAAGTAATTCTTACAAAAGGCTTAGTGCTGTGAAGCAAGCAAATAGGGTGACGTGGTAGATAGAGCAAGGGTACTACAGGCAATGGGAGGGCCAAATGTGGCCCACTGCCTTTTCTTTGTAAATAAAGTTTTATTGGAACACAGCCATGATCATTTGCTTACATTTTGTCTGGCTGCTTTCATGCTAAAGTGGCAGAGTTGAGTAGCTGCGACAGAGACCATATGGCTTTCAAAGCTTAGAATGTTAACTATCTGGCCCTTTATGGAAAAAGTTACCTAACCCTATGATAGAGGATAATGGACATCTCATACCAATGTCTTATGGAACTTTCTGCAATGATGGAAATGTCCTCTGTTTGTGCTAACATTGTAGCCACTAACCATGTGTAACTATTGAGCACTTGAAGTGTGGCTAGTAACTGAGGTACTTAAAGTTTACCTCATTTAATTAATTTAGATTTAAATTTAAGTAGCCACATGTGGCTAGAACAACATAGTTCTATATAATGACACAGGTCAGAAATGTAGAGGTCTTCCCTGAATCCTCATTGCTTCCCGATGCTTCTCCTAAATACCTCCTAAAGTCCCAATAAGCCAATAAAAGTCAAAATCAAAATGTATGTTCACCATAATTGCAGTTGTGTCCAAATGTGTACAAGGATATGCCGAAGTATGTGTCTAATACTTGAAAACTACTACGGCTAGTAGTAGTTACTTTATTAAGTGGAGAAGCATGGCAAGTGATCTTATTTTGCTCTTTCAACATTGCCCTTCATTCTGTTGTATCATTCTATTTATTAAAAATCTGAGATTACGCTGTGCTTCATTCTTTTGGTTGTTGGGAATAAAGAAACATTCATCTCAAGTAGTGTGTCTGACGTGAGTGTGAGAGAGAGAAATGAAAAAGGAGACAGACTTCCTATTGACTCTAAGGAGAGGACCCCTGTTGTGTCATTGGGCCATAAAGTCTGGAAAGTTGCTCTGGATCTAAAGAGGCTCAAGGGAACCTTAACAACAGGGTTTCCATGGCCCTTCATGGCTCTGGTCTGTGAATGTGACTCAGGTAGTCTGTACATCTACATGTCTGCTCCATTTTCTCAATACTATCGCCACTCATAGCTTCTTTTTTTAAATTATCATTTATTTATTTTTGGCTGCATCAGGTCTTAGTTGTGGCACGTGGGATCTTTCGTTGCGGTGCATGGGCTTCTCTCTAGTTGTGGCACTCGGGCTTAGTTTCCCAGTGGCATGTGGGATCTTAGTTCTCCAACCAGGGATCGAACCCACATCCCCTGCATTGGAAGGCGGATTCTTAACCACTGGACCACCAGGGAAGTCCCCACCACTCACAGCTTCTGATTCTTCATAATTTCTGTTTTCTTACAACTTTTGCCTGCTCATCATAATTGCCCCTGGTTCTCTCTAAATCAGAACCCCTGAACATCTGCTCCTACTGCTAAATACCTCATTCTCTCAGCGTTTCTCTGTTTAAATTCCTAAATGGGGAAATATAGTTATCCCAACTCCTTTTTTTGTGCCATCACATTCTATAGGTCATTGGCCAGCCTGTGGATTTGTTACACTTGAGTTCAGCTTTCCGCTTCCCAGTCAGTTGTAGCCAAAGGGGGGTAAGATCAAGTGGTAAAAGTAGGGCTACCCTTGGCTGCAGCTACAATGAGCGGAGGGACTGTGGGTATAACAGTTGAGTTAATTGACACGTTGAATACCATCCTATAAAGCCTGCACTAGCTGGGACCACCTCCAGGGGCCCGAATCTGTGATACTATGATTCTCCCATGAGGCTTTGGGCCCTGGGGAGCTCGTTCTGTGACCTGAATTGACTCTTTTTACAGCCAGAAGTCCCAGATGGTTGCTTGGTTGAGGCAAACCCGTTCCTCTCTCTCCTCCCATTCCCCCTAACTCAGACTTCCCCTATCTGCTCCCCAATTTAGAAATGCTTCAGCAAGGGAGGGAAGGACAACACTTCCCCCGTGTGGGGCTCAGAGTCACAGAAAAAAACTGTTGTCCCTTGGGAGGAAGCCTGCTATGGAGGCTGCCAGAGAATTTCTGATTCTCTGCTTTGGGCCTTAGTAATTCAGGGATGATGTGGTTGGAGCCTGAGGAGAGAAGTTTGCAATTTCACCCCTAACAGCATTGGCTTGAGCTCTGAAGCTTGCTTGGGCCACCTCTGACTCAGGGCTGAGTTAAGGAATTAAATCTGCTGCCTCCCAAATTTGGCAGGGTTGGTAATGGGCGGTGGCTGCACAGGCCCTGGGAATCTCCTAGGCAGGCAGAGTGGGCTTCACTGGGCCATATGTGGGTGGGAGTTAGAGGGGTCTGGAAACTTTTCATTCCCAGCACGCCTTCCCCAGCTGCTCTAAATGCCTAAAATAAGCCAGCAGATCTTTTCTTTACCTTTGGAGGCTTTGATGCCAATTAAAATGCAACTTCTTTAATGCTCAAGACTATCCTCAAAGCTGACCTCAGTCCCATGAGCTTTATGGAAGACTGAGTTTCACATCCTTCCTTCTTATCTGGTTTGGAGAGGGAGACAGCGGGAGCAGTGGGAGCCTGAGGGAGGGAGCGTGTGTGTGTGTGTGTGTGTGTGTGTTTTGGAGGTAGATGTGGGAGGTGGAATTCACAAAAGAAACATGCTCAGAATTGGGGCTGGAGCCCTCCTGAATGCAGTACCTCTAATAAAGACCTAGGTCTATTCCTGGCTGTGCCACTAATTCTCTGTATCCTTCAGCAAATTGCTTAACCTCTCTGGACCTCAGTTTCCTCATGTGTAAAATGAAGAGGTTGGGTAAGGAAGTCTCTAAGGGCCTTTCCCGTTCTGAATCATTGGACCTGAAGCAAATGCCTTCTGGAGGAGAAAGCCAGTGAGAGGAGGAAGTTTCCACTGGAATCTCTCCTTTTAGGCTTTGAAATAGTAAGAGCAGCAGCAGTGGCTCATGCCCAGAAAGCTGGAAAATGGGGATGGTCTTACAGCTAAACTCAGACTGCTCCAGCTTCCAACCTGAAATTCCAGAACCTGCCAGTTTCACCTCCAATCCAATTGAAAAAAATGTGTCCCTTCTTCAAGGTACTTGACTGCTGTCTTCCAGGAAATTGTCTTAATAACTCTACAGATCTAGAATGTCTGCAATGTGAAGGGTACTCTCTGGAGCTGTGCAAAGCACATCCTGCACAGTCTTAAGCAGCAGGCTTCCACACCATCACACGTTCTGCCAGGGGCAGGGTGCAGGCTCTGGAGGCACTGGGTACCATAGAGACCAGACTATAGAACAGTGGTTCACAGACTGCTAGGCGCCACCCCAGAGCTTCTGATTCAATGGGTCTGGGGTGGACCTTGAACATTTGCATTTATAACAAGTTCCCTGCTGCTTGACTGGGGACTAAACATTGAGAAACCCCACTATCAAGTATTAGAGCAGAAAGAGGTCTTGGAGGGGAAGCCCCCTCCCCTTCTACACCCTTTCTTACAGATTGGGAAACGGAGGGAAAGTGATTTGTCAACATGATGGATCTATAACCAGATTTCCCATCCAGGTTTCTTTCTACTCCATCATCTTGCTGTTTCCTGGATAGTGATATTGATGGAAAACCCACCATCCTCCTTAGCCTTCCTGGAGATTTTTGAGGAAAGGTGAGGTTGAGTTGGGGCTTCCTGGAGGCTGGGGAAAAACCTACATGCAGCTGGCAGGCCCTGGGAAATTCTTTCTTAAACTCAGGCTGCACCAGCAGGGGTGAAGCCTGGGCTCATTAAGGGATGCTGATGGGGCACATGGCAGCAGTTCCGGCCTCAGCCCAGAAGAGGGGAAGGCCTTAGCAAGGACAGCCAGTTCAGAATTAACTGTGTGAAGCTGCGGTTTCCTGCTCCACCTCTACCACCCCTTGCTGACCTTGAGTGTATTGTTTGGCATTGAGGTCCCAAACCTTGGGTTCTATCCCTGAATCCCAAATCTAATTTCTCTATAAGGCAAAAATCCTGCTTCTGCTTGAACACCTTCAGTGAGCAGAAACTCATGCCTTCCCAGTTAAGTCCCCAGCCTTCATTGGAGAATTTCCCTTTTCCAAGGAATATGTACAATGATGCCTAAGGTTTTCCTAAGACCTAAGCACTTTGTCTTCCCAAGACCAGAAAGACTCCCTCATGCCTATCAGCTAATTAGGTGATTAATAAATATCTGTTAAGTGAATAAAATGGGATGAGGATATGTGGGCAGAGTCAATCTGACCAGAAGACTGGCTTTATCAGCAGCTACTTTTTGGTGCGGACCACTCAGCCTTACCATGGCCCATAAGGCCTTGCATGATCTGGCCACTGGCTTCCTCTCCAATCTCCTCTAACACTACTTTCCCTCATACTCATTACTTTTGTAACTTTATATTTATTTGTGTGACTGTTTAAATAATGTGTCTCTTCCACCGGATTGGAAAGTCCAGTGAGGGCAGTGGCAGTGTTTGTTTTGCTCACCAGTGTATCCCTAGCACTTAGCAATGTACCTATTATATAGTACATGCTCAAAAACTATTATAAAAAGAAGGAAGAAAGGGATTGCCTACTCTATGGAGGGTCCTTGCTTAGCCGTCGTAAGTTCTCTTAAATAGGCAGAATATATATAGTAAATAATTTGGCTTAAATACTGAGGGTAACACTCCAAGAAAGAGCCTATTTCTAAAAAAATATTGGATGGATGTTAGAGTAAAGGCTAAGTTGCTATAACAAAGGGGCCCAAAATGTAATGACTCAGAGAAAATGGAAGCTCATTTCTCTCTCACAAAAGAACCCCAAGGTAAGCAAGCCAGGGTGGCAGAGCCCTTCCAATATGTACAAGCATTAAGGGTCCCAGTTCTTCCATCTTATTGTTCTGCCATCCTCAATGCCATTGTCTTCATCTGCATGGTCAAAGATGGGCCATGCATGACCCATACATGTTTCCATTTGTGAGAAGGGGATAGAGTTGAAGTCCAGAGCAAGTGATTTTTTTTAAACAAATGAGGCAAAGTGGCATCCTTCACTTCCACTCACAGTTCATTGGTGATGACTTAGTCACAAGGCCACATCTAGCTGCGAACTAGCTAGAAAACAGGTGGCCATTTGCCTGGCTTACTCTCTACTGCTATGAAAGAAGGGGAGAATGGATTTGGGAGGATACCTGCCAGTATCTGTCACAATAATAAGTAAACTTTACTCAGGAGATATAATCTTAACCCAAATTTTTAGGCCTAAGCCACTAAGTCCCACCAATTAATTGCCAGGAAAAAAATTTTCTTTATGGGTTCTCCCAGTTATCTCTTTTTTAAAAAAATAAAAATTGATTGATTGATTTATTGATTGCACCGGGTCTTAGTTGCGGGATGTGGGATCTTTATTTGTGGTGTGAGGACTTCTTAGTTATGGCATGCAGACTCTTAATTTAGGCATGTGAACTCTTAGTTGCAGCATGCAGGATCTAGTTCCCCAACCGGGGATTGAATCCAGACCTCTGCGTTTGGAGCATGGAGTCTCACCCACTGGGCCACCAGGGAAGTCCCCTCCCAATTATTCCTGAGAATGTTTCAGGGTGCTATTCCATATGTGTTCAATAGGTCCCTCCTCAATTCGGCAACATATATCAAAATTACAAATGTTCATACCCTTTGAATCATCAAGTCCACTTCTAGGAATTTCTCTGATAGATATATTTACCCACATGGGAAATAAAACATGCACTGTTGGTGAAAGGAAAAGATTAAATAAAATATAATGTTCCCATACAATGAAGTACCATCTAGCTTTTTTTTTTTTTTAATGAGGAAGCTTTTTTTTTAATTATTATTTATTTATTTATTTATTTTTTGGCTGTGTTGGGTCTTCGTTTCTGTGCGAGGGCTTCCTCTAGCTGCGGCAAGCGGGGGCCACTCTTCATCGCGGTGCACGGCCCCCTCACCATCGCGGCCTCTCTTGTTGCGGAGCACAGGCTCCAGACGCGCAGGCTCAGTAATTGTGGCTCACGGGCCCAGCCGCTCCGCGGCATGTGGGATCTTCCCAGACCAGGGCTCGAACCCGTGTCCCCTGCATTAGCAGGCAGACTCCCAACCACTGCGCCACCCGGGAAGCCCACTGAGGAAGCTTTTTATGTACTGCTATGCTAGAATATCTAAGGTATATTGTTAAATGGATTTTTAAAAATGCAGAACAGTAAGTAGATTATGCTACCATTTTTATAGAATAAAGAACAATATATGTATTACAGTTGACGCTTGAACAACATGGGTTGAAACCACACGGGGCCACTTACACAGGGATATTTTTTAATAGTAAAAAACACTACACAGTCCATTGTTGTTTGAATCCACAGATGTGGAGGAACTGTGGATGTGGAAGGACAACTATAAATTATATGTGATTAACCCCTGCATTGTTCAAGGGTCAACTGTATGTATATTTATATTTGCTTTTGTGTTCATAGGATATCCCTGGAAGAATTGAAAAGACACTAGTAATGAGGGTGGGGAGGGGATTGGTTGACGAGATATCTGGGGTATATACTTTTTATACTTTTTTCATTTATACTTTTTCATTTAGGACCATGTGACTACATTGCCTATTTAAAAAGAAGGAGGGAAAGATGGAGGAGGTGGGTGGAGGGAAAGGAGAGGAGAGGAGAGGAAAGGAGAGGACAGGAAGAGAAAAAAGGCAGAAAGAGGGGAAAAGGAAGAAAGAAAAGAGAGGGAAGGAAGACAAGAGGGAGAATTATTCCTATTCTTTCTCTCTGTCCTTCCCTCCATGCAACCAAACTGCTGCCTCTCCTGTAATGATCCCTGAGGTTGCTGCTCCGCGGGCCCAGCTGTCCGCTGCTGGCAACTCCAGTTGACACTATTTGGGTTTCACAGAGGGCACTGCTCTCCTTTTGGCTTCTCTGGCTCAAATGTGAGACAAAATCTTCTCTTCAGTGTCCCCTACCCCAGCAGAGACCAGCCCATAACATTTAAAGAGTGATGACTGATGACTCCAGAATAAAGAAAGGCAAGAATAACAAAAGACCATCACTTCCCATGACTGCACAAACTCAGATTCTTCCTCAGGATCCTCTACTGGTCCATCTCCCTGCCGGGTTCTAGGCCTGGCCTCTCAGGAGGAGTCAATGTTCATCATCACCAGGACCTCTCCAGGAATATCCCCACTTCAGAGACCAAGCCAAACTCGCCCAGAAAGAGAAGGAAGTTTCTCCCTTACCCCAGTCTATGGGGTGGCTCACCAGAATTTACTTCCGGCTAAAGGACTGAATTCTTGCCAAGAGGATTAACAGTGGCAATGCCCATTCCCTGCAGGAGCTATCCCCTGCATGCCCATAAGGGTGTATTTTGGCCTTATGGTCCTCAAAAAACAATTCCAAGAATCTGACTTGAATACAGTTCAAATATCTTGTCAGGGGCTTCAGAAATCAAATTAAAATCAAATTAATCTATGTAATCTGGGATTTCAATTGCTGACCCAGGCAGAAATATACCAAACTAAGTCCAGTTTCAGTTGGTCTCTCCTCAAGGGCTCAAAAATCCTGGGGTCCAGGGTTTTCCAGAATCAACTTATTACATAAAGGAACAACAACAGCCAGATCTTAGACACAGTATTAGAGAAAGGATAAGCATAATGGTACCAAGAGCCTGGGATGACATCATTATGGCTACTGAGCTCTACACATAGCTCTAAGTTTCACCACTGTAAGAAAGAATGATGATGGATTGTATAATTGTCCTTGTGTGGTGAGAGGATATTTGTCCACAGATACAAACTTGTAATTCAAGGAGAAATTCAGCACAGATTCTTTTTTTTTTTTTAATTAATTTATTTATTTTTAAAATTATTTATTTATTTTTTGGCTGTGTTGGGTCTTCGTTGCTGCATGCGGGCTTTCTCTAGTTGCGGCGAGCAGGGGGCTACTCTTCGCTGCGGTGCGTGGACTTCTCATTGCAGTGGCTTCTCTTGTTGCGGAGCAAGGGCTCTAGGCGCGCGGGCTCAGTAGTTGTGGCGCACGGGCTTAGTTGCTCCGTGGCATGTGGGATCTTCCCGGACCAGGGCTCGAACCCGTGTCCCCTGCATTGGCAGGCAGATTCTTAATCACTGCACCACCAGGGAAGTCCCAGATTCTTATATAAAGGATAGGGAGCAAAAACATAGGCAGTGTCTTCTACGGGAATGTAGCAAAAACCTCAAGGGAAACACAAGCTGTGTCTGTGGGGCTGATTCCAGAACTCAGTGGAGAGGTGGGTAACAAGAAAGAGAGAGGAGAAATGTTTTCGGGGAGAAGTCCACATCGGAAGGGAGGGTAGTGAGGGCAGCCCATGTCTCTTACAGAGATTGCTGTCTGGCCCAGGCTAGCAGATTAGAATTGCAATGTGCTATGCCAACAGCTCCATGGTGTGTGAACCCACAGAGGACACTCTGTGTTGCCTTCAGCTTCCATTTTAACAGAACCATGATTTTGTTCTGCCATCCACTTCTCCCTCATGCAGCTATGTGCATCAGGGGAAGTGATCTTTGCTCCCAGCTCCAAGGGAGAGGCCTGGCTGACTGGTCTAAAGGCAGTCTTACCCCTTGCCTGTGATGAGTCTTGGAATATGCATATGACCCAATTCCGGCCAATGAGAGTGGAGAAGTCTGCTGCAGGATTCTGGGAAAAGTTTTGTTTCAAAGAAAGAGCCGTAGAGAGAGACGCTCTCTCTTCTTCCTCTGCATTTTGTGTGATGCCTGGAACTCATCTTGAAGTCATCTTGCAGCTTGAAGGATGAAGTCAACATCAAAGATGACATACTGAGATCTGGAAAGAACCAGGATTCTTATGACATTGTTGAGCTTCTGTATCAACCAACCTGGGAACCTACCCTACCTCTAAATGTATTGTAAAGCAAATTTCAGTTGGCGCTTCAGTCATTTGCAACTGAAAGCACATACTACACAAATATTTATTGGAATCCAACTATTTATTAGGTGCTGAGGAAACAGTTTTAGATGACAGCACATCTCTACTTCATAGAGCTTATCTTATAGTGGAGGAGGGCTAGGCATCAGACAATTGACTTCACAGTTGTTTAATCGTGATATTGTAAAATGCTACAAAGGAGAATGTTGCGTAAGAGAGGATTTGACCTTGTCTGAGAGTGGTGCATTTGTTTCTCAGTCTCTCTCATCTGGGCTTTTTTATTTCAACTGTGCTTCTTGTAAGAAGATAGTCTGCGCTCACTTCTAAGATTTGCTTCTTGGTAGGGGCTTGTGGCATCCATTTGATGACTATAGGGCTATCCGCACACTTAAATATAAAACCATCAGGACCAGAGCTGACATGCTTCTGTGAAAATTGTGGAGCCTGTAATGTGTTCCTTCTTGGATGGAAAGAGCCTAACCTGTGGTTTGCCTAGGATGAGCAAATACCACTTCACGGGCCAGCAATGCCAGAAACCCTGGGAAATGAGAGACCTAGGAGGGCTGGGGACAATGCTTGAGAACTTCGTACAGCAGCACAAGTATTGAATAAATTACAAGAATCAATTAGTAGACTTCTGATTACAAGATAGCAAAATCAAGTTCTTTTTCCTCTCTTTCTTTACTCAGAAATTAGCCCACATAAACAATGAGGTCAATAAAAACAGAAACCGCATCTTTAATGACACATTCTGAACTAGAGAAAGCAGGTGGCCTTTCCTTCTTCCCTTGACTTCTTTTTCTCCGCTTCCTTACTCCTACTTCCTGGAATCATCTGCTAGATGAACTTCTGCACCCAAGTTCTTGTCTCAGGCTCTGCCTGTGGGAGAAGCCAAACTAAGGCAGAAGGAACTTGCACAGGGGACCCTGACAAGAAGTAAATTGATTTTCCCTGCCATATCATACAACGTACCCTCAGGAATTGGAAAGACACCAGGAGCTCTGGAAGGTAGGAATGAGATCCTCCAATGAACAAGCCAGTTTTCTGCCTATGGGGAGGCTACAGGGAAGCCCTCTATCAACAATCCTGCCCCTAGGCAGATTCTAATCAGCATTTTAGTGCCACACTCTTTTCTTCCTCCAGAAGAATAGTAATTTTTAAAAGCAATCTCAAACTTACAGAAAGTTTGCAAGTATAATACCTATGTAGGTGTTGGTGGAAACTGATGAATTTCAATATACGTGGAATAACTTTTACTCCCCTGAACTATTTGAGAGGAAGGCACTGACATGATGAGCCAACACCACTGAGTCTTTTAGTGTGTATTTCCTTAAAGCAAGAACAGGGACTTCCCTGGTGGTCCAGTGGGTAAGACTCCACGTTCCCAATGGAGGGGGCCCAGGTTCGATCCCTGCTCAGGAAAGTAGATCCCACATTCATACCGCAACTAAGAAATCCACATGCTGCAACTAAGACCCTGTGCAGCCTAAATAAATATTTAAAATTAAAATAAGATAAAAGCAAGAACAATCTCCTACTTAACCACAATGCAACCATCAAAATCAAGAACTCAGCATTGACACATTACACCCAGGCAAGTTTCACCAGTTATCCCAATGAGATCATCTGCAGAAAAGCATGCCAGGTCAGAATCACATGTTGCATTTTGTTGTCACGTCTCTTTAGTTTCCTTTAATCTGACACTGTTCTTCCATCTTTCCTTGACATTCCTGACCTTGACACATTTGAAGATTACGGTCCAGTTATTTTGTAAAATGTCCCTCAATTTAGATTTGCCCGAGATTCAGCTTTGGCAGATATATCACAAGAATGATGCTGTGTTCCCATTGCATCCTATCAGGTGGTATAGAGTTTCAATTTGTTCCATCACTAATGATCACTTTGATCACTTGATTAAGGTGGTGTCTGCCAGACTTCTCCACTGAAAAAGTACTCTTTCTTTTTGTAACTAATAAGTATTTTTACTGTGGTTTTAAAAAACCACACATAACATAAAATTTACCATGTAACCATTTTTAAGTGTACAGCAGAGTGGTGTTAGCTATATGCACATTGTTGTGCAATAGAAGTCTAGAAATTTTTAATCTTGCAATACTGAAACTATCCATTGAGCAACAATTCTCCTTTTTGTAACTAATAAGTATTTTGTGGGAATGTGTTTTGTAACCATACAAATATACTATCCTTCATCAAGTTTTCAATTTATTTATTTATTTATATCAGTATGCACTCATTGTTTATATTTTATATAGTGGATTATACTCCATTTTTTAAAAATAAATTTATTTATTTTATTTATTTATTTTTGGCTGTGTTGGGTCTTCGTTGCTGCACTCGGGCTTTCTCTAGTTGCAGCGAGCGGGGGCTACTCTTCATTGAGGTGCGCGGGCTTCTCATTGCAGTCGCTTCTCTTGTTGCGGAGCACGGGCTCTAGGCACACGGGTTTCAATAATTGTGGCACTCGGGCTCAGTAGTTGTGGCTCGCAGGCTCTAGAGGGCAGACTCAGTAGTTGTGGTGCATGGGCTCAGTTGCTCCATGGCATGTGAGATTGTGAGATCTTCCTGGACCAGGGCTCAAACCCGTGTCCCCTGCATTGGCAGGCGAATTCTTAACCACTGTACCACCAGGGAAGCCCCCTATACTCCATTATTATCATTATTTATTTTGATGTGCAAATTATTCTAGATTTGCCTGGTGGGGGTCCCCTCAAGCTTGCTTCTATGTCCTTTTTACCTGTCCCCATTGTTTTTTGAGCATTTCTTTATTTTCCTTATACGAATTCCAGGTTCATCTTGTATATTCCCTCATTGAGCCCTTAAATCAACCATTTCTCCAAGGAGCCCTGGTTCCTTTTGGTGGAGGATGGTTTTTAGAAACCAAAAACTGAGTGCTAGGTATGCTCATTGTGTTTGGGATATCACTCCTTCCAGACCCTAAGAATGGGCAGCTAGGGAATATACTTATGTATATCTGTGTGTGTGTGCATGTATGCACACATACAGACATTTATATGTACAGTATATATATTTCTACATATATTGAAATTCATCAGTTTCCACCAATCCTAATTCAACACTACATTCTGGTTTTCCCCCTTTCAATACTTTTAATTCCATACTCTGACAGTGAGAAAACTTATGAATGTCTAGGATACTCTGTTGAGTGAAACAAAGAAAGTTACAAAATAGTATTTGCACTATGAGATCCTGTTTTTTAAAGTTAATAAAGTTTATATGCATAGTAAAAAAAAGTCTAAAGAAATTTTATCAAACTGCTAGCACTGGTGTTTTTTCAGAGAACTGGGATTATGGGAGCTTTGTACTTTCTATATTACATCTATATTTACAGTATTTAAAATTTTGCCAAGAGCAGGGATTTATTTATTTTTTCTTTTTTTGGCCACACGGAGAGGCTTGTGGGATCTTAGTTCCCTGACCAAGGATCAAACCTGTGCCCTCTGCAGTGGAAGCACAGAGTCCTAACCAGTGGACCGCCAGGGAATTCCCAGGAATTATTTTTTTAATAGGATGTTGGTAGTTATTTTCTTACTGCCCTGCAGTCACACTAAAGCTGAAAGCTGGAAAAACAAAGCAAAACAAAACAGAAAATAACTAAATACCTCACCTTCTAAAAAGAACAGCCTACATTTGGAGGTATACCCCCATACCTTTCAATCTTCTCCTGGGCTTACAAGGAGGGTACAGAATTTGTCCTGCTGCCACCATCTATCACCTCTCCACTACTATACCCTCCGTTCCAAAATATATTAAAATATAGAGGAGGGAAGACAGCAAAGATTTCTTGAGGATAGTTGGCCTGTGGAGACTGTAGCATTTCTTCAAGGTGAGTGGGTTCTTTCTTGTCTACCTGAAGCCTCATGCTGGGGCATGGAGGGAGAGCTCCAAAAGAATCATTTGTAAACATTACAGTTGCCTGCAAGAAGAGACCAGAATTCTATTCTACAGTTGGACATCTGCCTAGGCAGTAGATTACTGAACTATCTCATGTCTAACTGAGCAGGAGAGAATAAAATTGGAGAGGGATGGCAGGCCAGAGAGAAGAAGTGGGGCAGTGGAATAGTCTGCACACCCACTGCTCAAAGCTGAAAGTTTCTGTGAGTTCCTTGAAGGTCAAGTGAATATCACGGAGTAGGGGGACTTGATCCTTTTTATTGTTGTTCTACCTAAGAGGGCCATCTGCCAGACGGGAAACTCCAGCATTAAGAAGCTGTAAAGTATGCTCAGGGTTGGTATTCAAAGTTGGATGTCATGGCTGCTGCTTAATCAGAATATGCACTAGACATAAACACCTTTGACACCGGTACTGCTGCTGTCACCCTGATAGTGGTAGCTGAGAGGTGTGGAAGAGCAGAGCCCCACCTCCCGTGTCACATGTGCTGCGTTTTGTCCACTTGCCTCTCCAGCTCCATTCCCTACCCTTCCCTGCCCTGCTCTATGACCTGGGAGGTTTACTTCTATGGACATTATCACCAGTCTCCTTTGCCCTCTGGTTTCCAGCTGGGTCTGGGCAATAGGAGACACTAACAAGAGATGAGAGGATGGGAGGAAAGAAAGGTATTTATCCCCCTGTCCCAATGCCCTCCACTCTGGGCCACAGTTTTACAGTAACTTCCCTCATCTTCCTATGGCCACAGCATTCGGGTGTCCCCTCTCCCGTGGTTAACAATTCCTTCCCCATATCCCTTCCAACCTAGTGGTGGTACAGGCTTCCCCCTGACTACCCTTGGGTGCTTCAGCAGTCCTGGTTGGCTCCCTTAACCTTGTCCACTCCTCTGCCAACAGTCTCTTCATTAAAGTCTCTTCAGTTACTCTTTTGAATGTGGTGTCTCTTGACTGATTTGTCAGACCACTCTTTAGTGGGGAGGTTCCTGCAGTTCCCTCCAAGAACTCCCACACATTTCTCCATGAGAGAGCCTACTTTTAGAAATCTGCCTGACAGAGGTCATCAATGGCCCATCACTGTCAGCCAGAGAAGCAACAATAACCAACAGAGGGAGAACTATAGCCAGGGCCAGTCAAGACACTCTCTCCTTCCTTCTTGCCCATCTCCCAATACTAGAGGCTTAAAGAGGGAAAAGGATCATTAGAGTCTCTGATGTGGCCCAATCAGAGTACCTGTCCCATTGTCTGGAGTCTAAACAAATCGAGTAATTAAACAAATAAGTTAGATAGATGGTAGGCAGAATATCACCTTTTTGGTGATAAAGGCTAAGTTGGGACATACAGCTGACAGTGAGAGCCAAAAAAGTCTGCTAACTGAACTCCAAAATTATGCAGACTCACCATTCAGTGGAGGTAGTGCTGGACCACAGCTGCCTGCAGATATGGGGTGCTGCCCAGGTAAGACATACAGCAGGGAGGAGCAGAGGAGAACTCCTGTTCCCTGCAGGCAGGCTCTCACCCAGGAAAAACGAGGAGAGAAGATGTCACTGAATCAAACATATCCAGATTATGAATCAGTAAGTCATTCCACTTTCTGTGGACAGAATAAATAAATGGAGAATGTCACACTAACCAAACTCTCCCACTTTGAAAGAAGACACTGATGCTGGAGAAGCCTTCCCCCTATTTTTTTTTTTAATTTTATTTTTTATTTTTGGCTGCGTTGGGTCTTCGTTGCTGTGCGAGGGCTTTCTCTAGTTGCGGCGAGCGGGGGCCTCTCACTGTCGCGGCCTCTCTTGTTGTGGAGCACAGGCTCCAGACGCGCAGGCTCAGTGGTTGTGGCTCACGGGCCCAGTTGCTCCGCGGCATGTGGGATTTTCCCAGACCAGGGCTCGAACCCGTGTCCCCTGCATTGGCAGGCAGATTCTCAACCACTGCGCCACCAGGGAAGCCCCCTTCCCCCTATTAAGGAGAATAGGTATCTTCATGCTAGATTTCACTCCCCTACTTATGCTCTAAACAATCAAGTTCCCAACCTATAATCTTCAATAATGAGTTTAAAATTAAACCTTTTTAACTCCAAATGGATTAGAGACTTGAACGGAAGAGTTAAAAGTATAGAAGTCCTAGAAGAAAACGTAAGAATAAATCTTCATGGGACTTCCCTGGTGGCGCAGTGGTTAAGCATCCACCTGCCAATACAGGGGACACGGGTTTGAGCCCTGGTCCGGGAAGATCCCACATGCCGCGGAGCAACTAACCCCGTGCACCACAACTACCGAGCCCGCGTGCCACAACTACTGAAGCCCACGTACCTAGAGCCCGTGCTCCACAACAAGAGAAGCCACCACAATGAGAAGCCCGTGCACCGCAACAAAGAGTAGCCCCCACTGGCCGCAACTAGAGAAAGCCCATGCGCAGCAACAAAGACCCAATGCAGCCTAAATAAATAAATTTATTAAAAAAAAAAAAAGAAAACGGGCTGAATTTGAAAGATGGCCCTGGATAATAAAGAATCTAACTCCATTAAAAAAAAAAATAAATCTTCATGACTTTGGGTTAGGTAAGGCCTTTCTAGATACAACACCCAAAGCACAGGAAACCAAAGAAAAAGTAGATAAATTAGATTTCATCAAAATTTAATACTTCTGTACCTCAAAAGACACCATCAAGCGAATGAAAAGACAACCCACAGAATGGGAGAAAATATTTGCAAAAATACATCTGATAAGAGACTTGCATTCAGAACGCATAAATAACACTTACAGTTCAATAAGTGTTATCAAACACTTATTTATTTATTTTTTAAGAGATTGGAGTTTATTTATTTATTTATTTATTTATTTATTTATTTAGTTTTGGCTGTGTTGGGTCTTCGTTTCTGTGAGAGGGCTTTCTCTAGTTGCGGCAAGCGGGGGCCACTCTTCATTGCGGTGCGCGGGCCTCTCACTATCGCGGCCTCTCCTGTTGCGGAGCACAGGCTCCAGACGTGCAGGCTCAGTAGTTGTGGCTCACGGGCCTAGTTGCTCCGTGGCATGTGGGATCTTTCCAGACCAGGGCTCGAACCCGTGTCCCCTGTGTTGGCAGGCACATTCTCAACCACTGCGCCACCAGGGAAGCCCCAAACACTTATTGAAGACAAATAACCCAATTTAAAAAGTGGGCAAAGGACTTGAATAGACATTTCTCCAAAGATGTACAAATGGCCCATAAGCAAATGAATAGATACTCAACACCACTAATCATTAGGGCAATGCAAATCAAAACAACAATAAGATACCACTTCTTATCCACTAGGATGGCTATAATAAAAAAGATAATAACAAGTGTTGCCCGAGGATGTGGAGACTAGAACCCTCACACCCTGCTGATAGGAATGTACATGGTACAGGGCTTTAGATAACAGTCTAGCAGTTTCTCAAAAGTTTAAACATAGAGTTACCATATGACCCAGCTATTCCAAGAGAAATGAAAATGTACATCCACACAAAAACTTGTACATGAATGTAAATAGCAGCATTATTCATAATAGCCAAAAAGCAAAAACGAACTAAATGTCTATCAACTGAAGAATGAATAAATAAAATGCGTTATATTATTCAGCAATAACAAGAAATGAAGTACTGATACATCGTACAACATAGATGAGTCTCAAATGCATTAGGTTGTATATCTATCTACCTACCTACCTACCTACCTACCTACCTACCTATATATCTACCTATCTATCATTTATCTATCTAGAGAGAAAGAGAGGACAACGTAGCAGATGAGCAAGAAAATATTTGCAATGCAGAGTGCAAAATTCTACCTCAGAGATTAGCTCTGAATACTACAGTACAGATCAGAGGTGGAGAGTCACTGCAGCTTTCATGGGGTTGATGACGCTTCGAGTGAGCTTGGAAAGATGTGTAGGCATTGGCTAAATGGAAAGGATAGAGAAAAATCCTTCCTGGTAAAGCAAATAGGATGTGGTAAATGCAAAGGTAAAAAATGAATTCAGGAAATATTTGTCAAGCTCCTACTCTGTGCTAGGTACAGTGGTGAGCACTGGAATTCTGCAATGAAAACAATCATGGGAAAAGTTCTTGGGCCCAATGTCCACCCTGGACCAATTACCCAATGATGGGGATGAGGAATAGGGTGATGCAGCAGTAACATGGCTTCTGGGAGTAAACTCCTAGAGTGAGGCAGACGGTTTCTCTAGAGATGCCAATATCTCAAAATATGTCCCACTGGGGCTGTGAAGGTAAGTGTTGGGTGTCCCAGGCTCTGATGGGGTCTCTGCAGCGTTGACAGCTTTTCCTGTGTCTCTTCCAGGTTACGTACTCCTGATGCTCCCAAGGTACAGTCCCCTACTCTTTGCTCCTAGTCCAAGTTGTGCCACCAAGGGATGGACAGTGAGTGACTGGCCAGGGCAAAGGGCCCTCTGAGTCTGAAGGAAGCCGGGAAGCTGAGGGTGCAGCCCTCCCCGAGAGTCTGGCCTGGGGACAATTGATTGGGCTGGCCCCAAAGGAGGCAGAGAAGATCTAGAAGACAGATGCCTACCATAAAAGGCTCCCTGCTGGGCAGCTCAACTTGGCCTCAGAGTCATTTCCATGAAATTACCACCCCAAGGCACTAATGAGGTGATCTGGGAGACAGCTGGTATTTTGCATAATTCTCAGTAAGCCACTATTAAGTGGAGACCATGATTGACTCCCGTGTATCTTCCAAGAACAATACAGGCATGGGGATGAATGTCATCGAAGGAACAGAGACTGAGGGACACCTTGCTGCCCCCTGTTGAGCAGCCATCTCTAGGGACCCCTGGAATGGCCTTGGGAGAGGAGAAAACTCTAGCTTTTGGAATTCTGCTCCAAAATTGTTCTGTATCTGCGTCTGGCAGGGTAACGATAGCATCTCCCTGGCTTTAGGCTCCTTATTAGGTCTGTATCTTTGTTTGGTTCACATAGCAATAGGTACCTTCCTCTGTTGTGGCATTTAGAACCCAATTTTTGTTTCAGATTTCTTCTAACTTATTACAGCCAAAGCATTTACTGCTGCAATGGATAGCCAAATGCATTCCCAAATTCAATCTCTTACTTATGCAAACACAAACTTCGCCACCCCTCAGAGCCATATCTAGCCTGCTTTAGCCCTTAGATCAGTGCAAGGAATATAATAATAGCGAGTCAGCTACATTCTGTGGGGAGCCGGGTGTAACAACTCATCTCTGCTGAAACATCTAGTTATGCTGGACTGGTCGTCATGGAAACACAGCTGATGATGTGAGCATATGGCCTAGAGCCTCTGTCTCTTACATTCCCAGTGAGGGAGGGGAGCTGGTACTTGAGAACAACGTGACAATGTCCTGTATTATCTGTTGTGCTTGTTGAATGAAGGGGGAGAATAGATTGCTGCGGAGAGAGCTGAATTCAGGGTGCCGTGAGGAATTAGGACTTAGAGAGCTCTGGTTCTTCTGTAAGCAGACACTGAGTAAGGCCTGTGCACCTAAAATGTGTGCAGATGGACGTGTGGAGGGTGGAGGAGTGGTGAGGAGGATGCGGGGGAACAAATGTAATGAATACTCACCGTGTGCCAGACAATCTATTACAGATAATAATAATAATTGGCATGTTTTGAGCACATAGTAAATGCAAGGTACTTTACATCATGATTTCATTTAATCCATGCAACAAACTCGTGAAGCTGATTCCATTATTCTCCCAATTTTTCAGAAAAGGAAACTCAGTAAATAATTGCTCAAAGTTACACAACTTGGAAGTGGTAAGTCCAGGCTTGAATCCAGGGTTGTCTATCTCTAAAATAGCTGCGGAAACCTAAGCTATGCTCTCTCTCTACTGTGATAAGTGCTTTGGATATCTTATTTTGTTAAAAAAACATTGTTTTGGTATTAGAGTTCACACCAAGCTTTTAAGATATAGTACGAGGTGCTTGTCTGAAATATCCTCACATATAGCAGATGAAAGTCTTTTGAACTGTTAGTTGTATTATAGTGTAATTCTCATGATAATTTGGTGAGGATGCTAAAATCATTTCCATTTTACAAATGAGGAGTCTTATGCTCAGAGAGATGAAGCAATTCGCCCAAGGTCACATGGCTGACGGTAAAGAGGGAGTGGAAACCAGTGAGTATCATTCAAAGCCTATGCTCTATCTACTCCCTATTCTGTGTTAGGGCCAGGCAAGCTGTCTCTCTCTGTCCATTGCGGCTTCTGTTGCCATATTGGGTTGACTCTGAAGCCCCCTCCTCTCTGACTGAGAGGCTTACATACCTAACTGCCTTCTCAATTTCACAGGCAAACTTAACAAAACAACCAAAACAACCACCATCACAACAGGAAAACCCAACACAGCCAAAGTTGAACTAAAGGTCTTCTCCCCCAAAAGCTGCCCCTCCTCTCATACCCCAATCCCAGTAGATGGCATCATCATTTACCCTATTGCTCATTCCAGTAGTAACTCAGGGTACATCTTTAACATTTCTTCTCTCTTCCCTTTTTCATATCAAATCCGTTATTGAGTCCTGATGGTTCTACCACATTGGTCTATTGTCCTCACTACCCTGACCCACGCCATTACCATCTCTTGTCTGGATTATTGCAAGAGCCTCTTAACAGGTATCCATGCCTCTACTGTTGTGTCTTTCCAATCCAGTCTTCACTGCTGCATACTCTCAATATCACTGTTTTGCTTAAATGGTTTCCTATGACTCTTTGGAGAATGTCCAAAATCTTTAACATGGCTTCTCTGTCATGTTATAATCTGTTTCGTACTCTGGCAGCATCCTCTGTTTTTCATTCACAGCACCTATCACATTTATGATTAATTATTCCATTAATTATCTGTATGATTATCTGTTAGATGTGTCTTTACATTAGAGTCCAGATCCTTCATTCTAGTCCTCACTCTGCTACTGACTGTCTATTCAGGCTTGAGCAAGAAGCAAGATTACTGCTTTTATGCCAGTCTCTATTGTCTGTCTTTGTCTATGTCCTCTGCTGAACTCTGAGCTCCTTTGACTAGAAGAATTTGACTAGAAACCAAGTCCATCTGACCTCAGAACCTAGATTTCCTAATTCTTGCAACAGGACAAGAATTAAGAAAATAATGGTGCAGATGAGGAAACGGAAGCCCAGAGTGTCAAAGGGATTTGCCTGACATCACACAGAGCCAGAGCAAGAACTCTAGCCTGCTGGCTCCTAACCCAGGGCTTGTTCCTTCATCCCACTGTCTCCCAAGAGCAACACCTGGCAGAGGCTAAGTGGAGCCGAAAAGGCACTTCCATGTCTACCTTGAGTGTTGGCAGCATGATTACTAGACTTTGTGGAGTCTCTGTACCCCTCTTCCCAGCCCGAATCTATCAGAGCTGAGCTCTGGATGAGCTCAGCAGGTTGTTTTTACTAGTCTGATGCAGCACTGCTCACTGGCTCTGCAGGGGTCCTGGGGCGGGGGCATCTGCGTGAAGGGGACATGTCCCCATCTGGCCCCAGGGGACCTTCCTGGGTTTCATGTCGCCTTGCAGTCCTTGATAAAATTGTCCCTGGGACCCACATGGGGCTCTGCTAGCTCATATAGCACCGTAGGGCATATTACAGCAGGCATCCTCTCAGGAGGACAAATGGGGAAAGGGAGCCATTCTGAGAGCCCAGGTTAAACAGCCTCCCTTCCTCTGCTGGCTCAGCCTCAGCTGGGGACCCTGGGCTGCCTCCTCTGCTGGGTGCTTTCCTTCGGGACACAAACTTCTGAGCCCCGGAAATCCTTCCCCTCCTCTGGCCATTTCTCTTCATCCTGTACGATTTGTTCCAAGCTCATTCACCACCCACTTGTCAAGAGGTCTAGAGGACTGCACCTCCACTCCTATTGTTCTGCACCAACCGCCTGAATCATGGCTGTTTCCCTCCTGGTTCTCACAATCTAGGGAGAGAGACCAGGAAAGAATCCCAGGTGGTTTTGGGAGTCACCAAAATTGCATCAACTCACCTTCTTTCAGAATCAGACATGGGCTCATTAATGGGACCTTATAGGCACAGACCCTGACTGAGGGGTCAATTAGAATGGTGGGGGGAGGGACTCAGAGAAAGGCAGTGGGTAAAGGGGAGCCAAGGGCACTGGACTGGGGGTCAGAAAGCCTCAGCCTGTCCCTTCCCTGATGTGTGACCTTGGGCAAGTCTGGTCCCTTTGCTGGGCCTTGCTCTCCTCAGCATGGTCTGGGGAGTTATCCCCAGTGATCTTGGGGATCTAGGATCTTGGGCAGTGTGGACATGCCATGATGGGCTCTGTACAGTATATTAAGGAAAATATAAGGCAAGCACTTAAAGGAGTGTTATATGTTTTCTTAGGAAATAATTTTTGTTAGACTTGTTTAAAGTATTCATTTACTAAAAGTACAGGTGGCATACAGATACAGCAAAACACGGGAGAGTGGTACGTCAATGACTGCTACTTGAGCAATGTGGATTTAGGGAACATTCCAGTTCCCCTAAATGGTTCCTTTTACATCTTCTCGATTGTAAAACTCAGAGCTAAATTCAAAACTCAGTCTCAGAAATTGTATTGATCTTGATATTAGCAGGTATGTGTTCTCCTTTGCTTTGGATCTGATTTCCTTTCTACGTCTAAATTATCATTTCTCTGTGGAGCTTTCCATTGCAAGCTGTGGAAATTGGAAGGCAGTGAGGTACCATGATATATACAAATCACATTCAGAATTAGAGACCTAAAAGGCATACATCTGATGAACAGGGATTGACATTAGCTTAGTCCTTCATAATTTGCAAAGCAGTTTTCACATATCCTTTCTTACATCATTTTTTTGTCTTCATTAATAACATGCAGAGTTACCTGTTGGGGTAAATATTATCATTATTCCCATGTCACAGATGGGAAACTGAGGCATGAAGCAGCAAGAGGACCTGCTCATGGTCGAATGAGTTGAGAGTCAGACCTAAGTCTGACTCCTGTTTCCATATTTCTTCAGTGTGTGGATGAAAAATTGTCACTCGTCATCTTCTTCTATGAGGATTAGTCACTAGCCACTGCAGTCGCTGACCTTCAACACATCCTGAAAGGAATTCAGGGCTCAGATCAAGAGTGGGGCACTCTGTGCTCTGGGAAAAACTGGCAGAACAGGCCTTCAGATAGATATTTTCAGGAGAAGAATTTATGAGCCCAATTCTTGCATCTTGTCATATCTAGAAAAGCACTAAGATCATTAATGGAGACATCTGCTCCTCATGACTAGCAGCAACCCTCTGCCCAAATGTGTGCTTGACTGCACGTAACCTTATTCACAAAAATCACATACATACTGACCTCCACCCCTGCCTCCTCCCAGCAGTTCCTCAGAGCTCTCTGAGAGGCTGTTTCCCAGGCTATAGTCTTCATTGTGCCCCAAATAAAATTTAACTCACAACCCTCATGCTGTACTTTTTTTTTTTTTTTTCAGTTGACAAGTGTCACCATAATTGCTTTGTTTTTGTGTTTGTAAAACTAGACAGATACCCCGCCTTGGTGGGGATGGAGGGGAGGACAGTAGGGAGTGAGGCATGCCCCAGGCTCTGAGCTTGCAGCACATGGTTCCCACCTCCCAGGCTCACGCCTGCCTTACTGGGGCCTGGCCGGAGCCCCGCTGGGTTAACAGCTCTTATTCTGAGCGCTCAAGGCCATCTTCAGCAGGTCGGGGCGCTTGCAGAGCCACTTCCCCTAGTTGGCTGGGCTTTTCACAGGCTTAAAGTGTCATACCTCTGTGAGCACAGCCTGTTAGCAGCCCAGGTCAGCAGCCCTGGGTCCTTTCAGAGCCACCCTTCCAAGTGCATCCCCGCCATCCTGCGGCCTGAGTTTCCTCTGACTTGCCCAGCCTCTGTCTCTGTCGTCTGTTCCTCTCTCCTTGTCACTACCTGTGCTCTTGGCTCTGGGAGCAGTTCCCTAGGTTTCCCCAAGCTCGAGAGCTGTGGAGAATGTTGGGAATTGTGGCAATGGTTTCCTAGGCATATGGGCAGTCAGCAGGTTTTTCTTAAAAAAAAAAGTGGGGGAAATAAAACACGCCTCCCTAAACCTCCGTAATATTTAAGGGAGGAAAACATGATCAAAGCATGAAGGAAACATACAGAAATTTCTTCTAATCATCCCTGCCTCCCAACCTGAGGACCGACCACTGTTAACATGTTAGCATCTGTCTTTCCATATTAATATTTTTTATGCCTATAATAGCATACATTGTTTTCTCTACAGAAAAAAAAAGCACCAAAATAGTTACTATTTTGTAGGGTTCTTTGGTTTTTGTTTTTGCTTGTTTGTTTTTCTTCTTCTTAGCAGTAAATCATGAATATTTTCTATGCCAACCAATATTCTTCTACAATATGATTTTTAATGATTGTACAGCATCCCATTATGGATATATCATAATATATTTAATCAATACTCTTGTTTGACATTTTAGTGGTTTCCTTTTTTTTTTTTTCTGCAATGCTGTGATGAGTATTCAAGAACTTGCATTCTGATGCATTATCTCTGATTATATTCTTACATTCTTGGAAGTAGTATTGCAGGGTCAGACAGCATGCACACATTTAAAGCTTTACTCCAGTTCTACAGTGCTTTTAAAACTCCATTTTATTTACTGTAAAAACAACATTAGAGCAGTAATAACGAATTCCTCAAAAGAAACATCACCCACAAACTTCCTTCTCTGACAAATCAGTTGCTTTTTTTTTGCTCATGTTCCTGTCCATATGCAGAGAGGAGTTTTACATGATTGTGTTTATGCCTATGTTAGGCTATTATAATTCCCAGGAATGCATACTCATACAGGCTTCAGGGTCTAATTGAAACCATTTAGCTAAAAGGGAAAAGAGTCCCACCAAAATTCAGCAAAAGGGGTTGGAATCTGGTAAGTCTTTTGGACTGGAGCTGGAGAAGCTGTTCTAGATCTCAGGCAGCTTTCCAGAACTCAGGCGGACCTCCTGATATCCATGCCAACACTCTGTCATTTACCTCAGTTAGCTACTCTTTGTGCTTTTGCTTCTTTCTGTGTCTCTTTCTCTCCTTTCCCCTGGCTGACTTCCTCACACTCTGCTCTGTATCTTTTCTCAGCCTAATATTTTCCAGTTCCAGACAACACACATGTTCACAGCCTTTCATTCCCATACTTGACCTCGTGATCTACATGTCCTTTAAGCTTCAGCCCCTGATGTGGTTTGCCTGATTCTCTTAGTATTCCCCCAATTCCAACTCCAAAGGATGAGAAACCTGGACAGAGACAATATGGCCGAGTAGAAGGACGTGAGCTCACCCTTCTCACAAAAACACCAAAATCACAACAAACTGCTGAACAACCATAGACAAAAAAACGCTGGAACCTACCAAAAAAAGATACCCTACATCCAAAGACAAAGAAGAAGCCACAACGAGACGGTAGGAGGGGCACAATCGCAATAAAATCAAATCCCATACCCGCCGGGTGGGCAACACACAAACTGGAAATTAATTACACCACAGAATTTCCCCCACAGAAGTGAAAGTTCTGAGCCCCACGTCAGGCTCCTCAGCCCGGGGGTCCAGCAACAGGAGGAAGAGCCCCCAGAGAATCTGGCTTTGAAGGCCAGGGGGGTTTGATCACAGGAATTCCACAGGACTAGGGGAAACAAACTCCACTCTTGGAGGGCGCACACAGGGTCTCATGCACACCAGGACGCAGGGATGAGAAAGCTATTGGTCCAGTTTACTCCTGTTTGAGCAGAGTTTTACACCAAAGTAACTCAGAGGATGTTGGCCCCTCCCCCGCCTCCAGCCATTGGGCTGTATGGAGAGGAGGGGTCATAGAGCCACATGGCACAGAACGTGGTTGCTGGGCTACTCTGCTCAGCAGGTGCTGTGGGTGATCCAGTTCCTTAAAAAGTGATAGCGGTAATGGAAAATAATCTGAAAAAGAATATATATATATATATAAATGAATCACTTTGCTGTACACCTGAAACATTGTAAATCAACTGTACTTTAATTAAAAATAAAAAAGATAAGGAACCTGAGCTCCAGTGAGACTAAAAAAAAAAAAAAAAAAGTGATAGCAGCTATTATAGGTAGCTGGGTTTTTATGTATAGTACAATAACATAGATAAATTATGTATTCTAGTGTTTGAATTATTTTGTCATAAGCATATAAAGACTTCATACTTATCCAACTTAACATGGGCATGATAGTTTGTCCAGTGAGTAGACTGCAATTTGTTTAAGCTATCTCCTATAGTTAAATATTTAAATTTACTGGCTTTTAATAAAAAAAACAATTTGGAAAATTCTGTAATGAACAGCTTATCAGTATATATATTTAGTTTTTTTAGATTTTTCTCTTCAGTGTTCAATTAGTAATGTTTTTAGCAGCAAGGAAAAGCAGGCTTCTCTAAATGGCCTTTCAAATTAGGGGTTATCGTTCTCTTTTAATAAGTTACTCAAAGGCAAAAGACTGCTGGCTTTGGTTCCCTTGGCCTTTTTCGCATGTCAGTGTTCTCAAAATGGCTGCTGAAGCTCTAATCATAACATCAGTATCCAAGGCAGAAAGGAGGAAGAGATAACGCTGGTTCAGGTCTGCGTTTTGTTTTTATCATCCCAGAATCACCACCAGTAGACATAGACTTAGGTCTGTCTGGCTAGAATTGTGTTACAAGGTCACCCCTACCTGCAAGGGAGGCTACAAAAGCATCTTTCCAACCTCTTTATTTGGAGGCAGCAAAGAAGAAAAGAGACAGTAATGTGCATTAAACCAACCTTCCTGGTGTTGTCACAGGGGCTTCTCAAATGTGCTGAAGCTTCAGAAAGCTTCCTGCAAATAACATCTTGCCTGGAAGCCTATTCGGAAAGCAGATAAATGTGGAATTGCTTTAGTTGAAGTGAGGATGGGGGCTTAGAGCTTTATGTGGTCAACACCCCAGCACCCAGTAGAAGGCATTTCCTGCTTTCCAACTGTCCAGCACCTATATCATCTTGCAATTCATACCCAAGTTTTCTGTTTGGGGAGACTCCCCGTATGTGTGGAGACTTGGGAGAGAATTCCCATCTCCCACTGGTAAGCCAAAGATGGATATTCTTCACCCCTACCTCCTGCTTTCTTGCAAAACCCAAGGCATGTGATTTAGGCTCAGTTAGGCATTCTTTTCTATGTCTTTGAATCAGGAGCATGTGACAGTATGGGGGTGATTGAGGTCATTTTCCTCTCAGCAGCAGGGCCACATGCACCGGACTCTGCTCGCTCTGAGACGTGTAGTGTGGTTCCAGCTCCTTAGCCTGCTGGAATTGTCTTGTTTTCTGCCTGCTTTCGGAACCTGCTTGTATAGCTTCCCACTGATTCTGTGAACCTCTGAGTTCTTTCAGTGCATTGACTTTTGGCTTAAGATAGCCAGGGCTGATTTCTCTTGCTTATAGATCCAAACCCTGGCTAAAACATACCTTTCCTAGCAGTCCCACGGACAATTCTGTGGAATTTCTAGGGTTGCAAGGAGCATAGTTTAAAATCTGCTGCCTTAGGAGTAACCCCTTGGAATGGAATTAAGGGACAAAGGTACAAACAGTTTAAAGTTTCTTGATAATTATTGCCAAAGAGCGTTCCAAAAGAATCGTGTAACTTTACTTAACCACAAGCACTGGGTATTCTCATTGTTTTCATTTTTGCTAGTATAATGGCAGGGAAATGGTTCCTATTAATGTTTTAATTTGCACATACTTGAAAATATGAAGCTAAACACATTTCCTTATGCTGATTTATGGTTGTATTTCTATTTATGTAAGGGATCTGTTTATTCAAGATTTAATTTTTCTTTTTATGATATCAACTTCATATAATTTATATATTAATTCTTTGAATATTTACTGCAAACATCATTCTATTTTATCTTCCTTTTGTTACTTTGCTTTGCACAGAAGCTTCACATTTTTACGTAGTAAAATCTGTTCATCTTTTCCTTTGTGATTTCTTCTTTGCTTCAATGCTTGAAAAGTTATTATTCCTCCAAAGATCTGATAAATAGTGAATTCAATTTCCTGCCAGTTTTTCTGTGATTTGGCTTTCATCTATTTAACTCTTTTATCCATCTGAGATATATTTTTGAGTATTGTATAAAGGTATGAATCTAAATGATCACACTGAGTTTTAGATTGATATACTTTTGTAAATAAGCCAAGCCTCTGCATTTTTGTTTTGCTTTGATTTGAGTTTTAGTAATACAAAGAATATTGTGCAGGGAGCTGGGGCTTGTTATTGAGACAAATGTGAGTAAAATGGAGAAAGAACTTTAGACAATTGAGATAGAAACAGAGAGAGAGGGAATGACTGAAACAGAGACTGAAAAGCTGAAATAGATACTGAAATAGAAACAAAGAGAAGTGAAGACTCATGGAGAAAACACAGTCTCTTCAGCAAGTGGTGTAGGGAAAGTTGGACAGCCGCATAAAATCAATGATATTAGAACACACCCTCACACCATACACAAAAATAAACTCAAAATGGCTTAAAGACTTAAATATAAGACATGACACCGTAAAACTCCTAGAAAAGAACATAGGCAAAACTTTCTCTGACATAAATCGTACCAATGTTTTCTTAGGTCAGTCTCCCAAGGCAATAGAAATAAAAGCAAAAATAAACAAGTGGGACCTAATCAAACTAATAAGCTTTTGCACAGCAAAGGAAATCATAAACAAAACAAAAAGACAACCAATGGACTGGGAGAAAATATCTGCAAATGATGCAACCAACAAGGGTTTAATTTCCAAAATATATAAACACTCATACAACTCAATAACAAAAAAATAACCCAATCAAAGAATGACAGAAGACCTAAATAGGCATTTCTCCAAAGAATTCATACAGATGGCCAATAGACACGTGAAAAGATGCTCAACATCCCTAATTATTAGAGAAATGCAAATCAAAACTACAATGAGGTATCACCTCACACCAGGCAGAATGGCCATCATTAAAGTCTACAAATAACAAATGCTGGAGAGGGTGTAGAGAAAAGAGAACCCGCCTACACTGTTGGTGGGAATGTAAATTGGTGCAGCCGCCATGGAAAACAGTATGGAGGTTCCTTAAAAAACTGAAAATAGAGTTGCCGCATGACCCAGCAATCCCACTCCTGGGCATATATCCAGAGAAACCTATACTTCAAAAAGATACATGCATCCCAGTGTTCATAGCAGCACTATTTACAATAGCCAAGACATGGAAGCAACCTAAATGTTCATCTACAGATGAATTGATAAAGAAGATATATATATATGTAATGGAATACTACTCAGCTATAAAAAAAGAATGAAATAATGCCATTTGCAGTAACATGGGTGGACCTAGAAATTATCATGCTAAGTGAAGTAAGTCAGGAAGAGAAAGACTAATACCATATATCACTTATATGTGGAATCTAAAATATGACACAAAAGAACTTATTTACAAAACAGTAATAGACAGACATGGAAAACAAACTTATGTTTACCAAAGGGGAAAGGGGGTAGGGGAGGGATAATTAGGAGTTTGGAATTAGCAGATACACAGTATTATATATAAAATAGGTAAACGACAAGGTCCTGCTGTATAGTGCAGGGAACTATATTCAATATCCTCTAATAAACTATAATGGAAAAGAATATGAAAAAGAATATGTATATATATATAACTGAGTCACTTTGCTGTATACCAGAAACTAACACAACATTGTAAATCAACTTAATTTAATTTAAAAAAAAAAAAAGAGTGAAAAAGAAAAAGAAGTAAAGACTCAAAGGGCAAGATGACAAGGAAAAGAAACGGAGGTCCATTGCAGGAGAGGGTTTGGGTGTCTCAGGCCTGGATCTTGGCTTGGTGATTTAACTAATTAATTTGTTTTTCTGAATAGATAATACAAGAATAGTCTCCCAGTTTCTTGTTTATCCTTCTAGAAATAAAAAAATCAATGATACAACTAACTACACATTTATATATGCTCTCCTTTTACACAAATGGTGGTGTATTATACATACTGTCCGTTATTTCATTTAAATAAATCTTGAAGATTGTTCCAAGTTAGTATGAATTCCTTTTTTTTTTTTCTGCATAGTATCTCCTTGTATGACTGTACCTTGATTTATTTGACCAGTCTTGAATTAATGGAGATTTAAATTGTGTCAGTCTCTTGCTATCTGCTATCACAAATAGTGCTTCAGTAAATAGCCTCATGTATGTTATTTTCTACATGCATATACTTATTAAATAAGTTATTAGAATCAGATTTGCTAGGTCAAAGGGGATGTAAATTTGTAATTTTGCTAGATATTGCCCACTCCCAAAGAATGTTTACATCTTGGTTGGGGTTCCCCCAGAAAAGCATATCTCTGTGACAATGATTCTAGTGCAAGTAGTATATTTGGAAGGTTCAGGAAACACCAGAATGCTGAGGGGAAGGGGAGTGAAACAGGGAAAGGAAGGCAACCATTAAAGGGATGTATTATGAAACCAGCTAATACAGTAGGTGACTGAAACTTAATCCCACTTGGAAATGATGAGAAATGGTGCAGAATACTTGCTTCTGGATTTTCCTAAACCAAGGTGAGGAAGCTGCATCTCCCCAGAGTCATTGGCTGAAGGCTGCTCTGGGAGCATGGGGGTGTGAGATACGAATAGCGGGGTAGGTGTTAATTCCCTGGTCTGGCCTTCTGGTGGCCAGAACGGACTTCCACAGTTCAGAAAAATCCCTCAGGCAAAGATGAAATTTTGGGGGCATTGAGTCCCTGAGTACATTGAAAGTACAGGATATAGGCTGGACTCAACTAGCAATGAATGAAAATTAGTGTTTCCCCTGACTTTGCTCCATAAAGTGTTATCAAATATTTGATCTTGCCAATTGTATAGGGGAAAAATAGTACTAATAACAAAAAATAGTGACTCCATGTAGTTTTAATTTTCAGGTCTATTATAATCCACATTGATTTTTAAAATAAAATAATTTAAAACTCACCGTCTATCTAACACTTCTCTAAATATAAAGGACTCTTACATGTTCCAGTAAATCAACACACCCTCATCCTACCCTATGAATAGGTGTTACAGTTATTCCCATTTTAAAACAATAAAGAGAGGAGTAAAGAGGTTTAGTAACCTGCCCTAAACTACTCAGTTTATCAGTAGGGATTTGATGTCAGATTTTCTTGTTTCAAAACCAATGTATCCTTGGAAAAACTGTTCTCTTCTAAATGGGATAAAACAGACCAGCCACGTAACCTCTCAGTTTCTTGATCTGTAAAACAAAGAGTAGTGAACATCTATTGTTTGAGTCTTTCCAGCATCCATTCTCCATTCTTCAGATAGCATCTATATTATCACCTGGGAATTTGTTAGAATTGCCAATTCTTGGGCTTTACCCCAGACCTACTGAGTCAGAAACTCCTGGGTTGGAGGCCAGCAATCTGTGTTTTAACAAGCCCTCCAGGTGATTCTGATTCATGCTGAAGTTTGAGAAACACTGCCTCAGGGGAAGAGAAATAAGTGGAGCCATCTTGCCAACACCAGGGCAAATCCGGCTTGAGACTTGAGTCATATAGGACGAACACAGCTGAGAGATACAGAGAGTGAAAGAGTCCTGACGATACCATTTGAGTCTCTGAGTCTAGCTGTCCTTAAAGTTAGATCAACAGCTGTATCATTTAGTTACATGAACCAATAAATTCTTTTTATTTCAGTTTGAGTTGGGTTTCTGTCACCGGCAACCGAACAAGTCCTTACAGTCAAGGGAATCATTTATTCCTCCTTATATTTCCAAGTGGAGAGGTTCTCTCTGAGCACTGGTTCTTGAAGTGTGGTCCCAAGATAAGCAGTGTCAGCATCACCAGGGAACTTGTTAAAAAATAAGACTTATCAGACCATACCAGAGACCCAGTGAATCAGGGTCCTGGGGGTGGAGCCCAGCAATCTGTGTTGTAATAAGCTGCAGGTGATTCTGATGCCCACTAAAATTTGAAAATCACCAGAGTAAGGCTCCTAGCCTCTCTCCCCATGCCTTATTCATCCTTCTCCACGAAGAAGGTATGACTTCTACTTGACTATCCACTTGAGTTTGGAAGAAGGACGTGGGCATGCTCTGTTTAGCTCCTTCCTTTGTTTTCTTTGGGAGTCAGCCTGACTAAAAGGGGGCAGTTATTCTGTGTTCCTCTATGTGCTACAAGTTTTACGGAGGCAGAGCCCCATAAGATGAGGCCTGCAGTTTTTCCAGCCCTGCCTGTAACTCAATGGTACATTTATTCTGGGAACAGTGTAAGCAAGCCTACTTGGCCTCACGTCTAAGCCATATCCTCCAGTCTGTGTCTTATCAGCAACAGAGCTGAACTTTGGATCTCCATCTATTGGTTTTCTGTGTCCTATTTCTCAGTTGGTTCAAAACTTGGGTGGGGAGGAGGGCTGTTATTTATTGAGTCCCCTAATGCCCCAACACTGACTAATATAGGAGGTAGAGTAGACCTGTCAAGTCCCTTCCCTTTCTAGCATTTAGGACGCCGTGTCTCACACTCTCACTCCAGGGCTCCTGAGTTCTCCAAAAAGAAAACCTTGTTTGTTCTGACCAGACCACTGGTGTTGCAGCTGCAGGAGACAGAAGTATCCCATGTCCCATGGGGCGCAGGAGGGAAGATTGCAATCACAAAGCATTTCCTTTCAGTTCTCTCCTGAAACAGTGTAATTCTGTGGGGACAGGAACAGGGCTTAGTAACCACTGCATTTTAAAAAGCTTCCTAGGAGCTGTCTACCTTGCCTTATTATCAGGTTCTACCAGCTGTCTAACCTAAATCCATATAGCTGCATTTGAAGTTGTATCCTTTTGTTCTGGAGGCTAGAGATGTCTTAGCTTATTCAAAAGGAGAAAGGACTTCGCTCTTCTCTCAGCCACTCTTTCAGTCTTTCCTGAGTTCTTCACAAGTCTTTAAAACAGCCATAGTCACAGTCCCGGAAAGGGGTGTGGGTGAAAGAGAGAGCTGTTTGGAGCCCTATAAACCAGGCCTGGGTGCTAGAGGAAGCTCAGTTTTCAGGGCTCAGTCCCCATAGCGCAGCAGGCATGTCTCTCTTTGGAAAGCTGCTGCGGGGAAGTAAGAGAGAAAGCAGCCATCACTGTTCAACCTGACTGATGGAGAATGACATAAGTATTTTCTATATATTGACTCTGATTCTCAATCTTCATGGAATAGTTAAGTCTCCCAGATTATCTAACTACCACTTATTTTTACATAGTTCAATCATATAGGTACAATTTTGGCTTCTGCTTTGCCCGTATCATTAAAAATTGTTCATAAACATAATCTTATATTTTTCTTGACTAAAAAGAAATAGAGGTTGGACTTCATTAAAATAAAAAACTTGTACATCAAAGAATACTATTGAGAGGATGAAGAGCCACAGAAAATATATTTGCAAATGACATATCTGATAAGGGTTTAATATCCAGAATATATAAAGAAGTCCTACAACTCAACAACAAAAAGGCAAATAAACCAGTTAAAAAATAGGCAAAGGGACTTCCCTGGTGGCACAGTGGTTAAGAATCTGCCTGCCAATGTGGGGGACACGGGTTCAAGCCCTGGTCCGGGAAGATACCACATGCCACGGAGCAACTAAGCCCGTGCGCCACAACTACTGAGCCTGTGCTCTAGAGCCCGCGAACCACAACTACTGAGCCCACGTGCCACAGCTACTGAAGCCTGCGTGCCTACAGCCCGTGCTCCGCAACAAGAGAAACCACTGCAATGAGAAGCCCGTGCACTGCAACGAAGAGTAGCCCCCGCTCACCGCAACTAGAGAAAGCCCGCACGCAGCAACGAAGAGTCAACACAGTCAAAAATAAATAAATTTATTTAAAAAAATAGGCAAAGGACTTGAATAAACATTTCGCCAAAGAAGATATATAAATGGCAAATAAGCATATGAAAATGTGCTCAACATCTCAACATCATTAGTCATTAGGGAAATGCAAACCAAAACTATAATCAGATACCACTTCATACCTTTCAGGATGGCTATTATAAAAAAAGGAAGATAGCAAATGTTGTTGAAGATGTGAGGAAATTGGAACCCTCTCACGTTGCTGGTGGAAATGTAAAATGGTGTAGTTGCTATGGAAAACAATTTGGCAGTTTCTCAAAGAGACATAAAATTACCATTTGACCCAACAATTCCATTCCTAGGCATATACCCAAAAGATCTGAAAACAGGAACTCAGGTACTTGTACACAAATGTTCACAGCGGGTGGTATTATTCACAATACCCAAATAGTGGAAACAACCTAAATGTGTATCAACAGAGATGAATGGATAAACAAATAGTAGTATATCCATACAATAGGATATACTATTCAGCCATAAAAAGGAATGAAGCATGCATACGTGCTATAACATGGAGGAACCTTGAAACATTATGCTAAATGAAATAAAACAGACACCAAAGGACACAAGTATGCTTACACTTATATGAGATATCTAAAATAGGAAAATTCATAGGGACAGAAGGTAGACTAGAGGTTATCAGGGGCTGGGGGTAGGAGGGAATGCGAAATTGCAGGGAAAAAAGGTAAAAAATACAGAAAAATGAAAAGTGGCAAATAACGTAGGATAACTGAATATACTGCCTTTCTTTCTTTTTTAAAAAAAAAATCTATTAATAATGATTAAATACAAAGCTTTGGAGCTCAGACCTCATGGGTTTAAATATGCACTCTGCAATTTACCAGCTATATGACACCTCTGTGCCGAAGCTTTTTTTTGTAAAATACAAACAAAAATAGAATCCACTTCAGTTGGTTGATTTGTGGATTAAATTGGATAATACGTTTTAAGTGATTAGCACAGTGCCAGGTTCATGGTAAGTGCTCAGTAAATGGTAGCTATTATATATATATATATATATATGTAACACCGGAATCATACTGTATATACTGATTTGTATCCCACTCTTTTCATTTTCCTATATAAATAAAAATTATTTTTAATGGCCACATAGTGTTCTATACTATGGCTATAGCATTATTTATTTAATCAAGTCCCTGTTGTTGAATATTTAGGTGGTTTTTGATTTTTTGTTATTTAAAAAAATGCAATAATGGACACCCTTGCTAGATTCTTCCTGGCAGTTATGCCTGAGAAGGGTGGTGTGACTTTGGCCCTGCTTAGCCTTCTGGACTCTTGGGCTCCCAAGGCAGTGCACTACATTAAGTCAGGCCCCAGGCTGGGAGACAGAATCTGAGTTCCTGTCATGCTTCTGCTCTATCTCTAGGCAATGGTGGGGAACGCTCTTTTCTATCTGGGCCTTTGCTTCCCCATCTATAAAATGAGAGCATTAGAGGGAATGACTTCAGGGTCCCTTTTCTGCTTTAAGCCTCTTTGATTCTCTGATGATCCTCCACTAAGCTGTGGATTCCTGCAGCTCTGTTGTGGCCTTCCTTAGGGCTGTGTGTGCACACGCTCCAGCCTGTGTTTCAGCTTCTATTCTTAGCAGCGTGATCTTTAAACAAGGAATAGATTTGTGCGTCTGTCTCATCTCAGATGCATGCAGCTCCTGCTGGGTTGTTTCATTCTCCACCAGCCATTCATTCACATTACAAGCAGGGGCCTATTAAGGAAATAAGTGGATGGTGCTCTTCCATTAACTGTGATGAGATTCGAATGCTCTCTGATCTGGGGGTTTGGCCCTCTTTGGTCACCAGGCCTGGGCTCTGTCTGACTCAGCTGTAGATGAGGTCAGGGGAATCTTAGTTTCAGCACCTCCCTCCCTACTCCACCCCCAAATCCCTTCTCTGGGATGGGCCAGGAATGGTATTTCTGCAATGGTCATTTTTAGAGATGATGAGTAACCAACATTCCAGATGAGAGGGTCATTGTTTGTCCTGAAAAAAAAGAGTGGACATGCATGAGTCTACTCTCCTCCAAGAGTTCCCAACTGTGGTGGTGTCTCAGAGTCACTTTGGGTATTTGTTTATTTATTTATTTATTTTGAATTTTGGAATTTTATTTTATTTATTTTTTTAAACAGCAGGTTCTTATTAGTTATCCATTTTATACATATTAGTGTATACATGTCAATCCCAATCTCCCAATTCATCACACCACCATCCCCACCCCCCCACTTTCCCCCCTTGGTGTCCATATGTTTGTTCTCTACATCTGTGTTTCTATATCTGCCCTGCAAACCGGTTCATCTGTACCATTTTTCTAGCTTCCACATATACGCGTTAATATACGACATTTGTTTTTCTCTTTCTGACTTACTTCACTCTGTACGACAGTCTCTGGATCCATCCACGTCTCTACAAATGACCCAATTTCGTTCCTTTTTATGGCTGAGTAATATTTCATTGTATATATATATACCACATCTTCTTTATCCATTTGTCTGTCAATGGGCATTTAGGTTGCTTCCATGACCTGGCTATAAATAGTGCTGCAATGAACATTGGGGTGCATGTGTCTTTTGGAATTATGGTTTTCTCTGGGTATATGCCCTGTAGTGGGATTGCTGGGTCATATGGTAATTCTATTTTTAGTTTTTTAAGGAACCTCCATACTGTTGTCCATAGTGGCTGTATCAATTTACATTCCCACCAACAGTGCAAGAGGGTTCCCTTTTCTCCACACCCTCTCCAGCATTTGCTGTTTGTAGATTTTCTGGTGATGCCCATTCTAACTGGTGTGAGGTGATACCTCATTGTAGTTTTGATTTGCATTTCTCTAATAATTTCGCTTTGGGTATTTAAATACACAAATTCACATTCTTGGTCTGCAAATAGAGATTTCTATTTACCAAGTCTGGGGTGGAGCCTAGGTTCTTCATTTTAAGATACTACAGGGGACTCAAATGTGCATTCTAGGTGGAGAACATTGGCATATAGTAGTAGGACTTGCAAACTCTTAAAGCCCACAGAGGCCAGACAGGTAAAGTCAAATGGGTGGGGTGTGATACAAGAGTACTGATTACTTTGAAGAACAGGAACATCCATACTTTTCTCAAGGGCAGCCTGTACTTACCTTTAGCCATTGTCCTATGATAATGCTGGCCCAGTGTTGGTAGATGTTCCATTTAATTTTTTCAGGAAGAGTTAGAAATCTAGATTTGTTTGTGAAATATTCTAAATTCAAATATCAGCAACCAATTCAAAACTTGTATTCAAAACATATCTTTTGGCCAAATCTGACCCTGAATCTGCCCACTGAAGTCTCTTGACACCCCTTTAGCCAGACCATCACTCCACTGAAATCAAAATGGTACATTCGGGCTTCCCTGGTGGCGCAGTGGTTGGGAATCTGCCTGCCAATGCAGGGGACACGGGTTCGGGCCCTGGTCTGGGAAGATCCCACATGCTGCGGAGCAACTGGGCCCGTGAGCCACAATGACTGAGCCTGCACGTCTGGAGCCTGTGCTCCGAACAAGACAGGCTGCGATAGTGAGAGGCCCGCGCACCGCGATGAAGAGTGGCCCCCACTTGCCACAACTAGAGAAAGCCCTCGCACAGAAACGAAGACCCAACACAGCCATAAATAAATAAATAAAATAAAATAAAATAAAATAAAAAATTAAAAAAAAAAAAGAAAGGGTAACTTAATTAAAAAAAAAAGGTACATTCAACATCTCTTTTGATTGGCAGCATCACGCTGTCTCTGTGCTATGAGGCTTTGTGGGATTCTGGGTAACACCCAGCTTGGCATGAGGCATAGTGCTCTGAGCATAGGAGTCAGGAGACCTGTATCCTGCTTACAACTTGCTAGGTGACATTGGGAGAGAAATTCCTTCCCTAGTCACAGGATTTCTTTCGGTAAGATTAGGGGCATGATCTCTAGTGTCCTTTCCAAGGTTCTGGGTCATTCTTCTGATGAAGAGTTTTGTACTTCCCTGTTATCTCTTAGCTACTTGAGAAAGAAACTTTTTAGATTAAGATGAAAATTCATCTTTACTTGGCATGAATGACAACTAGTTCTTTCTCTGCCAGATACTCCTGTCTTCAGCGGTTTGTTTTGCAGGGGAATTTCTTTTTGCTGTAGGCTTTTGGGATATTTTGTAAGGGCAAGAAAGCATTTTGGGACAGAATGTCTACGTGGAGTTGAACATGTGGGCTTCTTCCTTGCTGAACACTTGACTTTGAGTTAAATTTAAAAAAAAATAAAGGAATAGAGTTGATAAGAGGAATATCTTGAAGTAAAAAGACATTTCCTTAGTAGCTCAAATAAAACCCTGCAATTGAATCTTTCATCCTCACAGCTTTGAGATTTGATTCATATGCCATAAAACTCACTTTAAGAAGTATATAGTTCAATGGTTTTTAGTATATTTACAGAGCTGTGCAACCATCACAGATATCTAATTCCAGAACATTTGCATATCTCCAAAAAGAAACCCCATACCCATTATCAGTAACAGAGCATTTCCCCCTCGGTCCTGGCAACCACTAATCTACTTTCTGTCTCTATAGATTTTCCTATCCTGGACCTTTCATACAGTGGGAATTATATAATATGTTGTCTTCTGTGACTGGCTTCTTTCACTTAGCCTAATGTTTTCAAGATTCATCCATGTTGTAGCATGTATCAGTACTTTATCCCTTTTTATTGCAAAATAATATTCCATTGTATGAATACCCTATATTTTATTTATCTGTTCTTCAGGTGATGGATAATTGAGTTAATTCCACTTTTTGGCTATTATAAATAATGCTGCTATAAACTTGCACTTTCAGGTTTTTATATGGACATGTTTTAATTTATCTTGGGTATATACTTAAGGCTGGAACTTCCGGGTGGTATGGTAACTCTATGTTTAACTTTTTTGAGGAAATGCCAGATTGTTTTCCAAAGCAGGAACGCCATTTTACATTCCTACCAGCAGTGTATGAGGGGTTCAGTTTCTCCAAATCCTTGTCAACACTTGTTATTATCTGTCTTTTTGATTCTAGTTATCTTAGTGGGTGTGAAGTGGTATCTCGTAGTTTTGATTCTGTAGTTGAATCTGTTCTTGATTGGCCTCACCTAGGTCATACGCCCATCTATCAGCTAATTACTGTGGCCAGTAGGGGTTGATAATCTTCAGTGAATTAGGGTAAATCCCTGGAGCTGCAGGTGGGAGTCAGTCACTCTCAAACCACCGAGAGAAAATTAGGAGACACTATATGAAAGGAAGGAGAAACGGATGCCTGGGAGGCAACCAACACATGGTTTCTACAGCATGGGTTTGCTTGCTTGGTTGCAGTGTTGGAATTGTCCTGTACATAGAGATTGCAGTGGTACAGAGTAGGAAGGAAAGAAAATCTTGGTCAGGACTCAGGCAGAGAAGAAGCTCAGCAAATAAGGATTGAAATAGGTTCTACTGAAAATAAGTTTCTCCCTGAAAACTCTAGTCACTGAATACATATGTGCACACAAGCTTGTATTCATTACCACCTTATCCTCTTTTTCTTTTACTGGTCAAACTATCATCAGGCTCAGAACCCCCTGAGTGCTCCTATACCAGATGCAGAGGCACAGAATACTAAGGAATTCATTATAGTTGCTTTAGGACCAATACCTTATTCCCCCAGTCTAAATAGTTGTGACTAGTATAGCTTTTTTTTTTTTTTTTTTTTTTTTTTTCTGGCTGTGCCGTGCGGCATGCAGGATCTTGGTTCCACGACCAGGTATCAAACCCGTGTCCCCTGCAGTGGAAGCGTGGAGTCTTAACCAGTGGACCGCCAGAGAAATCCCTATGTGTTTTTTTTTTTTTTCCCTGTCAGGGAATAACTTTCTTTTGGATATTTTTGAGATTTGATAAGCTTTTCAGATGATCATATCTTCTTTTTTTTTTTTTTTTTTAAAGTTTCCCCCATCCTTGTTGATTTCTTTCTTTCTTTTTTTTTTTTTAAATTTTTATTTATTTATTTATGGCTGTGTTGGGTCTTCGTTTCTGTGCGAGGGCTTTCTCCAGTTGCGGCAAGCGGGGGCCACTCTTCATTGCGGTGCGCGGGCCTCTCACTATCGCGGCCTCTCCTGTTGCGGAGCACAGGCTCCAGATGCGCAGGCTCAGTAATTGTGGCTCACGGGCCCAGTTGCTCCGCGGCATGTGGGATCCTCCCAGACCAGGGCTCGAACCCGTGTCCCCTGCATTGGCAGGCAGATTCTCAACCACTGCGCCACCAGGGAAGCCCTCATATCTTCTTGAAAGGAGAGAAAGATTTTGGATTGTACTTTAGAAGAAAAGCTGCATAAGGAGGACTCATTGGTTATCTTTTTGGTCCTGAAGGATTATGGGAAATTTCAGGGCTAAACAGACACTGAGAGAAGCATAACTGGCCCTTTCTCAGCATTTCCTTGACATGGGCTCCTCTTTCTTTTTCTTTCTTTTCACATTGCTAACACTATCTGCATTAAGGCTTTTCTGGCTATTACTGCTGTGTAAAAAATACCTCCCTCCCCTCAAAAAAAAAATAAAAAAGGTTCTAAGACAACCATTTCGTATCATATTAAGAAAGCTAAAGAGATCTGACAACTAAATGCAATGCCTGACCCTAGACTGGATTCCGTACTAGAGGGGAGAAAAATGCTCTAAAGCACATTATTGAATCAACTGACAAAATTGGAATATGAATGGTAGATTAGACAAAAGTATTCACATCAATGTTAAATTTACTAATGTTGATAACTGTATTGTGGTTACGTAAGATAATATCCCTATTCTTAGGAAATACACACTGAAGCCCTTAGGGGTAAAGGGCATAATTCCTGTAACTTACCCTTAAATGGTTCAAAAATTCATTTTAATATATGAATTATATATATATACATAAATTTATCATAAATTAATATGAATAACTATATCATATATATGAAAGAGAGAAAGAAGCAGACATAGGGGAGAACGATAAAGGAAGTGGGGTAAAATGCTCACATAGTTGAATTTGGGTAAAGGCGTATGGCTGTTCTTTATACTTTATAGATTGAAATTATTCCCAAAGAAAAAGTTTAAAAAAGCACAACCAGTTTACTGTTTTATTTTGCTCATGATTTTGTAGGTCAGGAAGGGCTGACCTGGGTAGCTCTTGCTTGGGGTCTTTCATGCAGTTGCAGTCAAATGCCAGCAGGGGCTGCAGTCATCTGAAGGCTGGACAGAGCTCGGTGTCCAAGGTGTCTCACATGGCTGGCAGTTGATGCTGGCAGTCAGCTAGACCTTTGACTGGCATGCTTACATGTGGCCTCTCTAGCATGGCAGTCTCAGGGTAGCCAAACTTCTTAACGATGTTTCTCCCAGAGTGAGAATCCCAAGAGAACAGGTGGAAGCCACGTGGCCTCTTCTGACCTAGACTTGGAAGTTATACAGCATCTCTTCTGCTGCATTCTACTGGTTCCAAGAGAGTCACTAAGCTGTTTCCAAGAACTTGCAGTCATGTTCCAAAACTGCCATAAATGCTTACTACATGCCAGGCACTGTTTTATGTGCTTTATATGTATTAACTCATTTGATTCTTACTAAAAACCCCCTTAAGGTAGGTAGTCTTACGGTCTTTATTTTAGAGAAGAGAAAACTGAGGCACAGAAGTTCAGTAAGCTCCCAACATGATACTATTAGTGAGAGAGCTAGGATTTGAATCCAGTCTGGCCCCAGAGCCCACGGTCTTATCTACTGCCCTACACTGCCTCAGTATACAGCTGTGATTCCTGCTACATTTGGTTAAACTGCTATACACATAGATAATCACTTTTAATTTACAAGCACACTCCCCCAACACAATCAAAATCATGTGACACATGGCTTACCTTCTCTGCTCTGGCTTCTTCATATGTGGTTTGCTTTCCCTGGAATACTTTTCTTCCAGTTATTCATCTCTCTATATTACTTATTCTTCAGGTCTTTTAGGAAGCCTTCCCTGACCACCCAGCTCTGGAGTGAGTGCTTCTCCCATGGCCACACGGAGCTATTAGTTATAGCCCTTATCATTATGCCTGACAACTTGCCTGTTGTCCTGGCCGTTTTCCCATTGGATTCTTAGTTCCCTGAGGGCAGGGAACTGTTCATAAAAGGATCGGTAGCACTGAGCACAGTGCCTGGTATGTAGTGTGTAAAAAAGCATAAATTAATCTCTCACATTCACACCCCTCAAATACAATTACCACACATTTTTCACATATACACACAGCCACTAAGACACTCTCCTGATACAACATATGCCACATATACTCTTGTCCACGCACCCTCAATCACTGTGATTCAGTCTCTGTGACATCCCTCACACACCGCAAGCATATCACACACACAATTATTGTGACAGCTCTAATCTTCAAGCACTGTCATACACTGTTTTTCATACAGTCATGGTCACCATCTGTACTCTTAAAACAGGATATTTACCCTCCTACAAACTGAATTAAGATGACAACAGCTCTATTTTTCACACACGCCTTCGCACACTGTATTTTTTATCCACACAATCCCTGACCATCCCTGACATATACAATTATGGTCACACACTGTCTACCATCTTCTTCCCACTCCCACACTCTTTGTCACACACACTCGCACACGCACACGCGTGCACACACCCACTCACAGTCAAGGGATTGCAGGGGCACATCTGAGGGGGTCTGAGCCCTCCGTCAGCTCCCGAATCTCAGCCCAGGCCAGCGCGGACCCGCCCCGCCCCGCCCCGCCCCCTCATGCATATGCAGCACCTCAGCCTGGCGGCCCGTCCCCCAGACGGCCATTTGTAGCTGCGCTGGAGGCTGCGTTCGGCAGGCGCTGCGAAGACGTGTGCAGGAGGGCGCCCCCCGGACGCTGCAGCCCCTCGCTGCTGCGGTCACCTCGCTTCTCCGCGCCTCGGCTGGGACCCGGCCAGCCCGGGCGCCGCGCTGCCGCCCGGACCGGCCCTCCAGCAGCTCCCGGCGCCCGGGACCCCCGCCCGGCCGCTCGCCCGCAGCCCGCCGGCCGCACAAGTCCCCGGAGCCGGGCCTAGGGCGGGCGGCGGCTCGGCGTGGCCGGGCTGGGCTCGGCGGCGTCCCCATGGCCGCGGCCGGCTGGCGGGACGGCTCCGGCCAAGAGAAGTACCGGCTCGTGGTGGTCGGTGGGGGCGGCGTGGGCAAGTCGGCGCTCACCATCCAGTTCATCCAGGTGCCTAGAGCGGGCCTTCCCCGGGGCGCCGGGGCGGCGGCGGGCGGGGGCTCGCGCTACCTGTGGCGGGGCGGCCGCGGGGACCCCGCCCCGGAGGTGCCGCGCGGGCCGGGGGTGGGCGGGAGGCGGGCGGGGGGCTCCGGCCGGCTCTGCCCTACTGCCCTGCGGTCGGGGCGCCCCGCTCCTGCCTGCTGGGCGCCCAGCTCGGCGTCCCGGGAGTCGGGCTTCTCAGGAATGTGTCCGGGAGGGCGGAGCTGGCGGGGTGGGAAGCGCAGATCCACCTTCTCGCTGCGGCCGCGGCCCGAGCCCTTCGGGAGAGGCAGCGCTGCCGCGCCGGGCTTCCTGCCCCGAGGCTGGGGCGCCGGGCGTAGGGCGTGGGGCTGGAGCCCCGCGCGCTGGGTTTCCAGCCGCCCCGGCCGCCTCCTGCAGCGTGGGTGCAATCCCGGTGGCAACTTGGCCGCGGCTCCGCGTGATCTCTGGGCTTCTCCGCGCACGCCGAGCCGGAGCTGCCCCCTTCAAGCAGTGTTTCTCTTTGTGTGTGTTTGTGCTTTTCTTTTAAGTAATCTCTTAGGTAATACGTCCGGGTGGGAGTGTGTGATAATGCCCCAGGGAAATGGTGGCCTCGAGGAAGTTAAGAATGTTTTCCGATAGGGGTGAGACCATTTCCTAGGTATTCCTGGTGCCTTCCTGCCTCTCGCCGTGCCAAGGTGAAGTTTGGGGTGGGCCAGGCTGGGAGATGACCGACCGAGTCGTGCGTTCTGTGTCCGTTCCAACCACTCTCTCCCCCACCCCCAATCCTCTCTGGGAGCTGGAGGCGGAAAGTCGGGTTGTAAAGGAAAGGGCGGTGGAATTCTTGATTCTTAGGATTTGCCCTTGGTAGGAGGTTTGAGTGGTCGTTTTTGGGACTATTAAAAGAGAGAAGCCCAGATATCTCTCTGCTTTTGTCAACCTACAAGGTGTGGCATATGCTGGGAGAGAATGAAGGTATCGCGTTATAGCAGGTAACAAAGATACTCTCAGTATATCAAGAGTATGGTTAAGATGCTTTGGTGAAATATTTTTGTTTGACCCATTTGTTATCAGTTGGCATACTTGAATAGCGTATTTCGTTTCACTTAATGTTTACAGTGACATTAAAATACCGAGTACTGTAGCATAAATGTGATTGTTACCTTTCATATTGACTAAATGAGCAATAATTGCTGTTACACTGTTTCGAGTATTAAAAACTGCTGCTAAAACCTTTGTATCCAGGAAGAGATGTTTATGTAGTGAGCATTTACAGTATGCTCATTAGTGGGTTAAAAAAAAAATCACACTAAGAGGTGAGATGCGCAACTTGGCCTTTCAGTTTAGCTGCAGAATCAGAGATGCCGTCATGTTGCTATTTCTCATAGGGCCAAGAGATACTTTAAGTAACTGATGGCAAAGCAAAACAATTTATAGCTAAGTCTTTCTTTGCGAACTGTAGTTAGGGGGAGGTGGGAGGTTGGTGAGGAGTGAGAGAATAATCCTGGGTTCCAGTATTAATAAATAGTGTTTAAAAAAAAATAGTGTTACCTAAAAGATTTAAACCACAAATATTTCTTTAGTGTTTTGGGGGGAGGGACCATCGAAATGTATTTGAATCTGTAAGTTAATTATTTAGTTAAGGTATTGGAACCTTTTTTTTTGGAAATAGTATTAGAAACCATTAAGATAACCGTAATTTCTGTCTGCTTAATGATTTTCTAGAATTCATTTGTTAAAGAAACACCTTTATGAATAGTGTTGTATCTAGGTACTCTAGATTTAAAAGAAGTGAAAGAGGCGTGTGTGCATGAGAGACGTGTATTTATACATAGAGAAAGAGTGTGAGCTTTGAGTCATACAGACTTGAGCGTTAGATCTTGCTGTGTTATTTATTTACTGGGCGAACATTGAGAAAATATTATTTAGCTTCTCTGAACCTCAGTTTTCAGTAAAATGGGTCTGATCGCACCGTCTTCATAATCCTTTAAATTATGGGAACATCCTTAGCATTGTGTCTAGTATGTAGTATGTGCTCCATTAATGATGGCTATTATAAGCTTATGTGTACACTTCTGTTAACACGTTTAAATGCAAAGGGAATTCAGAATCGAGGAAAAGTCAGTTTGGGAAGGATTGATAAAAGTACTGTGTAGACGTGATGGTGGGAAGAGAGGACATGTCTTACCTGAGTATGGGTGCTGGGGGAGTCATATGCTAGCTTGGAGAGAGGAAGCAGGCAAGGAGGGGAGTGGGATAGGCCCGTGACCTGGGGCCAGGGAAAGGGAGGAACATGGCCTCTGACTTTGAGGAGGCTTTCTGGAAAGACGGGAGCCAGACCTGGATCGAGTCTCATCTCTACCACTTGCTGCCTGTGTAATCTTAGGTAAATTACTTAACTTCTCGGTACCTTAGTTTTTCCCATCTGTGAACTGGGGACATACAAAGTACCACATACGGTTGTGAAAATAAAATGAGTTAACATATGTTCAGGGCCTAGAACAGTGTCTGGTACATAGTAAGGCTACAAACATTATTATTATTGTTGTTACTATATTAATCTTAGCTTATGGAGCTAAGGTGACTATCATCTACACTTAATAGAGCTGCTATTTATTGTCTGACTCCTGGGAAATTAAAATTCATTCTGTTATGATTGTCTCGCAGTAGTAATTGGAAGGAGAGAAGACTGCAGAATGATAATAACCTTAATGAGTGGAAGCCAGTTCTCTCTGTAGGAGATCAGGATGGTACAAATTGGTTTTATTTATTTTGTAAGACTCCTGAGATACGACATTTTTTTACAGTGTTCAGTATGTATTTTTCTATTATGTAATCTTGAGTAGAAAAAATATAATGAACAAATTGGGGAGTGGAGAACTTGAAAAAACAACTTTGCCTTTAACCCTGACTTTCCTTAACGTTAAATTTACTTGTTGCCTTTTATGCATATGAAGAGCTACAAAATTAGGAAATCAAGACTATAATTACTTAACTGAGATGGCTTTTTCTCTTTAAAAATGAATGTAACACATCATAAAACATCCATGATTAAAAATGTAGAATATTATTAAGAGTATATGTGTGTGCATGACCTCCTTGTTTCCGTTCATAGTTTTTTGAAAGACGTCATAAGTTTTGTTGGTGAATACAACTCCTAAACGATGAGTGGATTCTATCGTTAGGAAATGATCTTAACGTTGTAGAAAGTGAAGTGGAAAGAGCATTGACTACCTGGGTTTTAGGTCTCCCTACTCAGGTGATGCTGGGGAATCTTTTAATTGTCTGTAATCTCTTCAGGGCTTAATTTCCTCCATAAAATGTTGGGTTTGGGTGAACAAATCTCTGCACCTTTGAAATTCTAGGTTCTTTCTTACTCAGTTAACAAACTAGGTATGTGTCTTAGGTCAGGTTTCTTAAGTTCTCTGAGCCTCAGTTTCCTGTATGAAAAGGGAGACTAATATTAGTACCTTTAGGGTTTCTGGAGTAAATAAAATAATTTATCCAAATCATTCAGCACAGTGCCATCTAAGAATAAGTAAAATAATAAATTTGCTGCTTTTACTTCTGTATCTTGTTCCTCCAAAACTAAATTTGTAATTTATTCATTTTTTCTTGACATATAATCTGATCTGTTTTAAGTCTTCAGCCCCTTTTCCCCTCAGCTTCATACTCCTCTCCTCACTTTTGTGTGATATTTAGGTAATGAATGTTGATCCCGTTTTGAGTTGGGGAAACTTTATCAGTTGAGCGTTGATTTTTGGAAATAATGGAGTAACCGTTGGGTTTTCTGGCAACTCTGAGAAAAGACCATACATGTTTTACAGAATTAAGGAGAGGAATTTCCCAGCCTCTGTTCTTCATTTAGCATCCTGACTTATTATTCAGCAGTTTGTCAGATTTTGAGCTATGTAGGGGGTAGCTGATTTCTCAATTATTGAGTTTTAGTCAATCTTAACAACCTGTTAGCCTGGAGCTGACTCAGACATTGCTTTTTACCTAATTTGCGTTTTGGTGAATGTTTTTCCATTGCCTTTTCCTGGGGCAGAGATCCTAGAAGAGATTTCAAGGCACATGCATTTGTGGTAAAGTTAGTTGATCTTTGTGTGAAGTTTGTGAGTTTAGATTCCTGAATTTCTTCTTCTGTTGCTACATCTTGAACATGTGCCCTGCATTAGAAATCACTTAAAATAAATTTTATCTGTGAATTTGAAACTATACTGTAGACTTATTTTTAGTGTGCAAATTAGTTTTATATTTTCAGAGTAATTTACAAATGAATTCTTAGCATTGAAAAATAAGGTACCCCCTGCTAGTGGTGGTACATACTAGAGATTTCCTAATTTTGGTAGGAGTTGAAATGGTTCTTGTAATGATTTTTTCTTTTCCTAATCTTTTGGGCGCACTGCGTGTCATACGGAATCTTAGTTCCCCGACCAGGGATTGAACCTGCACCCCCTGCGTTGGCAGGGCGGAGTCTTAACCACTGGACCACCAGGGAAGTCCCAAGGAGCTGAAGTGGTTCTGATGACTCAGACATTGTAATTCCTAGATACAAATGTTAGGCACTCAAGGAAGAACACTTTCTTTTAGAGGATGACTGCTTTTGTCAGAGGAGAAATTCTAACCTAGGGTTTCTTAAAACTCATTCTTCTTATTCGTTTCTAACCTTTGTGTGTGTGTGTGTGTGTCTGTCTGTCTGTCTTGGGATGGGGAGGTTGCAGGAGTTTAGTGGGGATACTTCTCTTGAGTAGATTAAGAATTCTGCTTTCCCTTGGTATAATACCATTTGAAGGCAAAGTGATGACAGGCAGCTACCTACTGGGATGGGATTTTTAATTCATCTGTATTGCTGAAATGTCAAGGGTCATTCCTAAACTTTGAAATGAAACTAGTCTGTTTAATTCAGTGAGGAAAGTAAATTGCTAACTTTAAGGTGGGGGAGGAGTGCAGAAAGAGACTTTCTTAAAACTGTATTATTTTAAAATTTTTTAAAGGTTCCTTTTTCAAATTAAAATTGATCTCATAAAATAGAAACAGATTTTGTGATGCTGCATGAACGTTTATTACTTTTTTTTCCCGCCTTTTGGTGAGGAAAAATAGAAGTGTCTTTAGGGTATTAGTTCCTTGCTGAAAAGTGATAATGAGTAAAAGACTCTGCTTGTAAACAATGTAGAGTTGTCATTGAATCTTCTTGAAAGGCCTTGATCTTGAATTACTTTGGGTAGAGCCATGAAGTCTGAGTTTGGGATTGAAACTTAGTTTAAAGTAATGTCCTTGGTAGCCATTTGATTTATTTCTATTTCACAAAGAAAAATGTCTTTCAGGCCTTTATGAAATAGACAAAGATTATATATATACATATATATATTTTTTAGTTTATTTACTTGTGGTTCTGAAAGAAGCAAAGAAATATAAGTTGACTAAATTTGTGCTACTGGAGCTATATTGGACTTGAGTTCCTTCTAAATTATATTTTAGATTTAGCATTTTATAAGAGCAATGTGATAAACCAGTTGTTTATTGGTTACATAACATTAAATCATAGTTTAATTAAAAATATTATAGTTACAGAATTGGTTGTTTATATATATTAGTAGTTTAATATTGCCAGCCAATTTATCTTGTCACCTCATATGATGATGTTTTTTCCTAGGAGAAAGAATTTATATACAAGTTAGTAAATGTTCAGTACTGAAAGTACAGATACACATGCCAACATGATATTTGATGTTGCTTTTTAAAAAAACTTTACCCAGTTTTCCCACATGCTACCATTTTACTGTATTTGTTTTATTCCTCCCCCCCATGTATACACAGTTTTTTCTGAATCATCTGAGTGTAAGCTGAAGACAATGCTGCCTTATTTTTAAATACTTCCATGTATATTTCCTAAACACAAGGGTACTTGCTTACATAAACATAGTGTATAACCAAAATCAGAAATTAATATTGATATATTACTAATGTAATATGCAGAACTTTTTCAGATTTTGCCAATTGTCCCACTAATGCCCTATATGGCAAAAGAAAATCTCAGATTATGCAGTGCACTTTGTTTCCATGTCTTCTTTAATTTGGAACAGTTCTTTAGTCTTTGTGTTTTATGACATTGACATCTTTGAGTACAAGTTAGTTATTTGTAGAGTTCCCTCCATTTGAGTTTGTTTCTTCATGGTTAGATTCATTTTGGGGGCAGGAATAGCACAGAAATGATGTGTTCTTCTCAGTGCATTATATCAGGAGACATAAAATGGATTTTGATTTGACTACATAGGTGCTTACCTTTTGACTCAGTAATGCCAATCTAGGAATTTTCCCTGAAAATGTACTTCCAACAGTATGAAAATACATGTGCATGAGGTCACAGCATTAGAAACAACCTACACAGGAGAGAGAGAAGTTGAATAGAACATGGTACATTCACCCAGTGGAGCATTCTGCAGCTATAAAAAGAATAAGAACCATCTCTATGAACTGATGGGAAATGCATTCCAAGATAAATTGTTCAGTGAAGAATACAAAGGGCAAAAGTATCTACTGTATTAGTGATATACTACTTTTAGTGTAAGAAAGAAGAGGAAATGAGAAAATAGGACTATATTTACTCATTGGGGCAAAAACAGCACAGAATGGATGAATTTGAGATTAAAGAGATTATTGGTTAGCTATGGGGGTGGGTAGGGATAAGGAGAAAGCAATAGAGGGAATAGGGATAGTGACTCTTCTGAGGATACTTTTCTGACTTGTGGAACCATGTTTAATGTTTCACATACTCAGTATATAAACAGCAAGCACCAATAAAATCAAAAGGTGGAATACAAACAAAACAAATGAACTGAACTTTATATCAGATGACTAACATAACCACACTGAAGGAGGGAGAGAAAAAAAACTAATGTAAGTAACTTTTGAACCCGGTATGTGGACTATGTCCTCAGGATAAAGACAAAAAGAATTCGAAATAAACACTGAACTCTGGTTAATAGGCTTTTTTTTTTCCCCCTCCTTCATCACAGAGGCATGGGTTTGCAATTCTGAAACAATTTTCTATACTAGGATTAAGTAAATTAGTAAATGTATTGTGGAAAATGGGAGCCAAGTTCCTCACTACTGGAGAAGGGAGTTATCATTTTGGAAAGGGTGAAGGCTAGGAAGAACTCCTGATGCTTGATTGGAATTGAGGGTACTGGCATAAACTCATGGTTTAAAAAGTATAAAGATAGATATAGAAATAGGTGTATGTGGATACTCATAACACATCTATACATCTTTTTTCCAGCTCTGTCTGTTGAGAGTGCATAGAAACAGTGACACCCTATTAGCAGTGAGAACACCCAGTGCTGGATCTTGGTTTCTAAATACCATTCTTTACTAAAAGGAACCTTGGAGAAATGACTGATCCCCGGGCTGGGGCAAGGAAAAAATAGAAGATGAGCTTGGAGCATCTTATAGTGCCAGAAAGTAAAGAGCTGCTCAGAAAACAAAATGATGGTGGCATGTCAAAGAGACACAGCCAGCCTGGAAGAACTCCCACTGGCTAACTCTGGGACAGTATCATCATCAAAATAAATAATGATAGTAATTGATTATTGCCCATAAATAATGTAAGAATCTAAGAATCCATACGGGTAAATAAATAAATGAAGGAGGAAGGGAAGTTCTTCCTTAATGTAGAATTCTGACTAATAAACATAGAGGAAATGGTGGAATTAGAAAATCACCATTTGGCAGTCAAGCAACTGATTTAAGTAAGAAGCATAAATGGATGTTAAAAGTAGTATGTAAAAGTTTGAGAGTAGCTGTATATTAACATAGTCTCAAAGTATCTGCCCATAAGGTATTGTTATCGAATTGGGAGTGCGTAGTCTTAACCACTGGACCACCAGGGAAGTCCCAAATATCCTTATTTAAAGCAACCAAAAGTGTGTGTGACTGCAGTGTTTTTAAGAGATTGTTTTTTGTCTTTTGCGTTTGATTTTGTTATTATAATTGTAATAGTAAATACACTCAGTGGTGTTAACCCCTTTCTCATTAGGAGCTGTTGCTTTTATTTGCCATTTCTTTCATTCTAACTGGTTTCAGTGCTTATAAGCAATCCTCATGAGCAGCTAGTTTTTACTTTGAATTGTTATTTAGAGAACACTTTTGAGTACTTTTTTAGTCTAAGATTAAAATTTTACTTTTGCGTGATACATGATGACTTGGCTGAGTATAAAATTATTGGATCCCAAGACTTTTTGTATTACAGCAGTTGGAGGTACTGCTTTATTTATCTTCCATGTCTTTGCCTTTATCTAACTGGCCTCAAGTTTCTATTCTGCAGGAATAACTAGTTTTCTATTTGTATGCTTGTAGCCTTCTCTTATCACTGGAAATGGAAACATTTATCAGGATATGACTAGAAGTTTTTCTCTGATCACCAGTTTTCTCTGAGAAATGATGAAACACTCTCAGGTCTGGGAAGGTTTTCTTCTTCATTTTTGAAGTCATTTTCCCAATTATCTTCTGAAATACCTATTTGTGCATTGATTCTTTGAAATCATTGTTCCATATTTTCTTAAGTTAATCAGTGAGAAGGCTAAGATAGTCTCCATTCAAGAATTAGTCAAATTTGCCTTCTGTATCACTGATGAAATTTTCTGGATGTCAGATCAAATTACTCTCTTAAACAGATTTAATGCCCTTGATATCTCAGTCTAATATTAATCAGTGGTGATGTTCTCTTGTCTTTTCTTAAGGCCACAAAACTGGTGTTTTCTAAAGCTTGGTACTGCTTAAGGAAACAACTCCAGCCAAGGAAGGGTTTTTTCTTGAGTGGCAGAATGTAGTTTTTAAATTTTTCCTCTTACGACGAGTTGATCTTAGCCATTCTTGGTGCTGGAAGTAAAGAATTGGCCGTCCCTCAGAATTCCTGCAGGACACTGAAATTCCAGTTGATCTTAGCCATTCTTGGTGCTGGAAATAAAGAACTGGCCGTCCCTCAGAATTCCTGCAGGACACTGAGATTCCCATTTTTTCTTTGATACTGATGGGCAAGTTGATACTAGGGAGCTTTGATATTTGGAGTATCAACAAATATGAAATTCTATGAAATCTGCTAAGACATTCAGTCAAATTTATTTATTTATTTATTTTTGGCTGAGAGGTATAATTTTGGAGAATTAGAGATGGTTAAAAGGGATAGTTTTCAAGTTTATTAATACTTCAAATCTAAGCTTTCTGAATTGAGGCAAGTAGAAGAGGCTAGGGAAGATAGTGGAGGGAGAGTGTGTATGTGAAGCTGTAAAATGCAGATCAAGGCAAAGATTTTTCTTGTTGTAGGTATAGAAATAGAAGGGCCTAGAATCAAAAGTTGGAGTCCTTTCTTTAGCGTGTGTGTGTGTGTGTGTGTGTGTGTGTGTGTGTGTAATCTGAAGTATGCTTATTTTATGCTGTATTTTACGATTTCATATATAAACTTTGTTGTGCTTTCTCCTTTCTTTAAAAAATGGGATTGATTGCCATTTATTTCTCACAGTAGTGCTTTAAGTAACTTATCTGCTATAATTTATATTTTAAAGGTACTTGAAAGGTATTTGAAAGGATTTCTAGTAAGAGGTTTTCTAGAATGTTTCTTACATTACCATCATCACAAAGTCTGTAGTATCCTTAGTGACTTTTGTAAAAGCATTGTAAAACTGATTTTGCATTATTACTTTTGATATGAAATCTTGTACTTTTTATTAATTCTTAGATAATTTTAATTTCAGTTTGGATATTCCCTTAATTTTTACATGATTTAAATTTGAGGAAGGATTGAGTGGCTCTCTTTGTAGATTTCTAGCTTTGTTGGGCTATGGTCAAAGAATGTGACCTGTAAATTCCCTGTTTTGGAACATTAAGAATTTTTAATGGCCAAACATACCATTGATTTTTGTAAATACTCCAAGAACATGAGAGAAGAATGAGTATTTATTTGTAGCTTATAAGGTGCAAAGTTTTACATAAATCTGTTAAAATGGAATTTGTTGATTGTATTATTCAAATCTTCTGTATCCTTTTTTCTTGTATATTTTTAATCTGTGAAGCGCTGAAATTTTTATTAAATTTGTTTTAATTTTTTCCTTGCATTTCTAATTTTGCTTTGTTTTGATTTTGTATTACTTGGTATATAAAATGTTACGATGATTACATCTTTCTTATAATTAAATAGTACCAGTCTTGTGCAGAATTTTACTTTGAATTTCAACCTGTGATATTAATGTTGCCCTTTCTATTTTTTGTTTGTATGCATTTATTTCATTTATATTTTACTTTTTTTGGTGGTCATTTTATGGTAAGCTTTTGTAAATAATACATAATGTGATCTTTAAAAATCAAACCAGAGTCTTTGTCTTTTAGCAGTGGAATTCACCCCATTCACATTTATTGTATAATATTATGTATTTGTGAAATAATCTAGATAAATTTGCTTTGATCCTTTTTACTCTTTTTATATTTTATATTCTTTGCTTTTAACCTTTGTTTTTGCAGACTTAATTTTGTTTTTGTTGCTTTATTTCCCCTGCATTGAGAGTAAAAAAAATAGAGATTATTTTAAAAGTAGAGGTTGTGTCTGAGAAACTTATTCCTTGTGGTTGCCTTTGTCATAGTCATAAGTAGTCTGTGAAATTAAACACCACAGCTTCCATGTTTTTGTTTTTTAAAAAGATGTCCTAGACCTGGAAAAACTCATACTGCTTATCTGAGAACAGGCAGTTTGACGTAGTGTAAAGAATCCTTCTTGCGAGTCAAGATATTTCTCTAGATCTTGATTTAGCCACTATATGACTGTGGCTTTGGATAAGATAACCATTCTGTGTTTGATTCACTTTGGCATTATTTTAAACTCTAAACAGTAGAATGTTTACAAGTAAAACAAGTATTTTAATAGAGACTTTTTATAGGCTTGGAATTTTTGCCTGAATGTCTGCTCCTTGGTTATACTTGTTTGTACATTTTATTCTTCATATTTAGATTTTGAGTGTCATAGACCAGGAATACTTTTGTTACATAGAAGTAAGCATATAGCAAAATATTTATTAGTATTTATTAATTGCTAGTATTGGGTCTTGAACAGGGCATAATAAATAATTGGAAAAAAGAGGTCTTAGGAAACATGAGTTGTATCTATTATGGTTCCATAGCTGCTGGTCACTGAAGAGGATGTAGAACTAAACTGTTTTTGATTTTGGATTTCAGAGTTTCTCTGTAATTAAAAAATTGTTTATATGTGACATATGCACATTTGAATCTTGAGTTTTAGAAGTTTTAGCAGTTGATCCACAGCATTCAGTTTTATTCAAAATAATCTTTGGAGAAGATTGTCCTATTTTAATTTCTCTCTGGAAATTCTGACTCAGGAAATGTAAAACAGCTTGAGAGTAAGGTCTTAAAGATTTATTACTTTTGTCTTGTTTCCTAGTGGGTTTTCTCTTAATGCCTTGGTTAAATGATGACATGTGGTTGAGATTACAACAGTCAGCAATTTGTTAGCTGAAAGGAAAAGAACAGTAAGCAAGTAGTTGAGTCAAACTGCAAAGGAAGATTTGTGATAGATATAACATTTAAGTTTCAAAAATCTTGTGGAAAAGATATGTAAATATTAAATTTGTAATTTTGTCTCTTTTGCCTCTGAAATTAAGATATATCAATTAAATAAGGTAGGGAAATTCACCTTATGTGTGTATATGCATGTGCACAAGTGTGCACAGGTGTGTATCTTACTTAAACTGAGAAAGGAGTGAATTTAGGTTAGAGAAAGGGTCATTGTTTTTGGAATCAAAAAATGGAGATAAAATATAAAACAAAGGTGTAGGTCTGTGATAATTTAATGACTTGCAGAAGTTTAAATGAATAATAATAGTAGCTTAATTGAGTACTACATGAATTTATTATTTTCGGATATTGCCATGGTCCATGCCAACAAGTTGGTTTGAATTAGCTTCTTTTTGTTAAGTTACTTAATGTTAAAAATTTCTTATAACCATTGCAGTTATGGTAAACATAAGTCAAAAGTGCAAAGTTGAAAGTTAAGAATGGAGTAGAAATTGGTGAGCTTGCATGTTAGTAATTCATACTTCATCAAATGTTGGGTTTTGGTATTATTTCCTTACCATCATGAAGTCTGATAGGTTCTATGGTCATAATTTTAGCAGGTGGTAAAATAGTATGGAAAACGTTGTCTTCTGTTACAGTGTGATTCTCAATTTTTAATTTTACATTTTAGAGACACAGACTGATGTTTTGTTTATTTTTTTTCCTTCCTCAAATTGCAAATTATGTATTTAGATTTCTTTATAGCAGATAGTTTCAGGAAGGAGCCATTGGCTGAGCTGATTAGTCAAATGAAGTTGTCTGACATGGGTTACTTTAGTTTGTGGTTTTAGATGAGAACAGTACATGGTGCACAGCTGTTGCTCCAGCAGCTTTGTTCCAGCTGTCTTACTGGCCTGTCACAAAATACCCCACATTCCTTTTATTTTAAATGGAACCCCTTGTAATATTCTATACTTTATTACTTAAAATGGATCCTGCCAATTACTTTAATGACTTTTCTTCACTTTTATGCCTATCAATAGCTATTTATTTAGAATGATGCTAAAATGGATTATGAGTAACAGATTTAAACTTTGTCACCTTTGTAATTTTTTGTTGTGATTTAAAGTTGGATATGCAAAATATTTATACAAGTTGTGTTAAACATTGAAAAAGGCACCAAACTTAAATAATGTCCCCAAATAAGTAGTTGCATCTGGATGATGAGACTGGCATCTTCTAATTTCTTTTTTTAACCTTGTGTTTGTATTAATAAGCTTCAATAGAATTATAAGATGAAAAGCCGTGATTTTGTGTTTATAAAGTTTGTACAGAACCTATATAGGTAGACTTCAGTTTATGTTTTTTTGAGCAGGTGGTTGTACTTCAATTCATTTTACTATCTTACACAGTAACTGAATTATAATACTAGGGGCTTCGTTTTGTTTTGTTTTTTAATGAGGAACAAGGACCTAATGAAGAATAGTTTGAATCAGTAATGACTAATATATATTGAACATTCTCTCTGTTAGATACCATGCTAAAAGCTTTACAAACATTGTCTTAATCTTTACAATTTATTGTTTCTTTTTTGCAGACATAGAAACTGAGGCTCAGAAGTTAAATAAATTGCTCAAGATCCCACAATAATGACTGAGATGGGACTTGAAGCCATATTTTCTTGATTACAGAGCACCTAAGGGGACTATGCTCTATTACATTGCCCAAATAAAACACGTTTTATTAAGTGAGTTACCTTAGTAATGAAGTCTTTGCTGAAGTTTTTCTTTGATTAGGTTCATGAAGCACTTTCCATTTAGTTGAAATTAGGAAACCTGGGATTGAATAGGCAGTGAAGGGTTGTTTACAGTATCTCTTTGCCTCCCTCTCTGCTCCCTCCTTCCTGTCTGTGATCAGTCTCCTGTTACTCCTGCATGTGCTGTTTTGGCTACTGCTCTCCCCTGACCTGGCAACCCCCAGACACCTGCCCCACACCTATTTGAAATTCCTGCTCTCACTTAGTGCATTATGACTGGAGAAACACAGTCTGATCACACTTAGTCACAATCTGTGTGAAGTATACATCCATGACTCTTGCTGTATCCTTTACCAAGTAGGCCCTTTTAATCTAATTCTTAGTCATCCTTCTAGATGTGACTCAGGGTTCATCTGAGCCTTTCCTGAGGGAATATCCAGATTGGATGAGGTGCCCCTCCCATGTGCTTCCATAGTATGCTGTGCATTTTTTCCCTGAACCTTTTCAGAGTAAGTTGTGGAAGTAATGCCCCGTTAGTGTTTGTTTCCTGAAGAACAAAAAGAGAGTCTTTTATGTAACCTTTGTACAGTTATCAAAATCAGGATATTAAAATACTATTATCTAACTTACATTATTCAAACTTCGCCAACTGTTACAATAATGTCCTTTATAACGAAAGAAAAAAAATGTTTTTTGCCCAGGATCCAATCCAGGATTGCATGTTGTGCTTATTTTTCATGTCTTTTAGTCTTAAAAGTTATCTGTAAATTATCCCACAATTTGGGTTGTCTTGTGTTTTCTTATCATTAGAATCAAATTGTGTAGTTTTGGCATAAATATCACAAAAGAAAAGTCTTTCTCCAGTACATCATATTTAGGAGGCAACATTTCTCCATAACCTTTGATGTGAAATCTGATCCCTTAGTTAATTGCTGAAAAATTGCTACTGTTCCCTTTGTAATTAACATCTTATGGGTAGAGATCCTGAGGCCAGGTTAATAACTAGTTATTTTTGAGCTTTTGGGGTTGTGTCTCTTACTCTTTCTTGAATGCCCTCCTTTCTCCCTTCCCCGTTTCCTTCTTCATTTCTTTTTTTTTTTGTTTTCTTATTTAAACTTGCTATCTCCAATTTGTGTTTTGTGACAAGAGTTTTTTTTTTAATGCTCTCAAAGAACGCTTGTGTCATACTCATATTTTCTTTAGGGGCAAAAGCCCCCAGTTAGTACATTTTCTTTATTCTTTAGAAGGATGTACACTTTCTTGGCCTTGATTTTTTTCGTCTGTAAAATGAAGTGGCTGAAACAGATTATATCTAAGATCCTTTCAGATTCTAAAGCACATGAGTTTATGAGTTTTAAAAAATTAGATTGTTACATCCTGTTTGACCTTTTCCACCCTAAGTTTTCTAAAAAATTGTTTTCCTACTTCTTTCTGTATAATATATAAATGTCTCATTGCTTTGGATTGTAATCGACCTATTCCTACTTTGGGGCCATGATATTCTTCACACCTAGATAATGTCTCTTGCCAGACTGAAAGACAAAGTGGTATTCTTCTTTTTTTGGTGGGGTGAGGGTGGGAGTGGGGGACGCATTCCCATAACAGTCAATAAATAAATCTGTCATTCCTTGGAGTTTTCTAAATTACTTAAAAGAGAAGAGAAGAAAAAACCAATTCGGTACAATAGTGTTTATTACCTTTAAAAACATGATTTATGTATAATTCCTTTTGGAGGGTTTTACAGAGTTTCTAATCATTATATCATGATTTCTAAAGAAGTGAGAATCTTGATTCATTGTGGAATTTAGAACAAATTATTTAGTTGTAGAAGTTACTGTGCTATAAACAGACTGAAAGAATCGAGCGTTATTTCAACGTTGTTAGTAATTTTAAGTTCTGTAGTAAAAGTATTAGGTTATTTAGTGAATTATTAAAAATTAATTGGCCACATTTTAACTTTTAAAAATAATTCTTCCTTAAGAGTTTTGTCATAACTAGCATTTACCTTTTGTGATGTTTTACATTTATGCAATATTTGTTTTCAGAGGACTTTTACGTGCATGATTTCCTTTTATACCAGCACCAACCCTTTACGATTGGAAGGCGGCATGATGTTGTCATGGTCATCATTATTTCCATTCTGTAGTTGAGGAAATGGAGGCTTGGGAAGAAGTGATTTTCTCAAGTTCCTATAGTAGGTAAACAGTGAAGCTGGGATTTAAGTTGGTTTTCCTGACTCCTAAAATACAGTGGTCGTTCTACAGAACTAGGAATGTTAAGTTGGAACAAAAATGCCAACACTTTCTAGAGGGGAACTGAAAAGAGTGATACATACTCATTTAATGAATGGAATTCTGTTACGTGACTGTTAACCAATATGAATCTCGGAGGAGCACTGAATAGCGGAGGGGTGGAGAGAGGGAAGAGTAAGTGAGGTTTCATCAGAGGCACACTTGATGACTTGATATTTCTGCTAAAACTGCTGATGATGGCACCGATGAAAGCTAGTGTGGGGCCCAAGCTGTATAATGGCATCCTTTCTCTAACGTGTAGCTTCACAAGACTGAGGTATCTGTTTTATGAGTATCACTGTTGTATAAATGCGTGAAAATGGCAAACACCAGATTTAGGTATTTATTACCTGTTGGGGTAGGGAAGGAGAGGAGAGGGGAATATGATTGTGGAGGGACATATAAGGGTCTACAGTCATATTGCTAATGTTTTATTTCCTAAGTTGGGAGGTAGGTATAAATAGTCTTAATATTTTTTCTTCATAACATTTTCTGAGATATTTTATAGTAAATTAAGAACAAGAATGTGCTCTAAATTGACTTAACTATGTAGTCAAATGGAAACTTTGAGCCTTTCATTTGGTGTTCAAGGTATCATGACTTGGTTGACAAGACACAAGTGTGTTCTTTAGGGGTTTTCCTTCAGGGTGGGAAACTAGTTTCTTCCCTGTCTATTCAAACAACAAATAAGACTTTGAGTGCGATTCTAATTACGTTAAAAAGTTGATAATTGAGTTTGTGAGTAAAACATTTGTATGAATGTGTGTGTATAAGTGTATTTGTTGTGATTTGCTTTTAAAACTACTATACCCAGTTTTTGAAGATTTCTCCAAAGCACAGTATCTGATTTCATCATGGTGGTTACAGGAACTGATGATTCATTTTGCCTTAAATTTCCTGTATGAAGAACTGATACCTTTACCTTTTCCCAGAATAAAATTCTTAAGACTATTAGTAGATATAAAAAATGAATGCTCACATAATGTGGTTTTAGGTAGGTGTGAGTAAGGATTAAAAGAAAATCTAGAGTATTATATACTAGACCTGTGCTGTGTGCTATACTGTTAAACATTTTTGCTTATGAAATTCACTCATTTATAAAATGGGTAATTCCTGGACTATTTTCATCAAAAATTGATAATTTTGGGGGGTAGGATTATCTGTTTATTTAAAAATATGCTACCCGTTTGATGGCCTTGTGAATGAAAAGGAATCATATTTCCAAGTTTGGGTGATTATAGGATTAGAAAAAATGCTGTTGGTGGTTGTTCATATGAAAGCTTTTTATTTGCCTTTATTTGGGTACTTCTGCATTTTGGAGAGGTAAGATGGGAGAGAAAAGGAATTCTGTGTTCTTCAGTGTGAAAGTATGTACGGTTAGATGTTGCTAATTCCCTCAATAAAGAAATGGATTGAAATGTGATTAAAGGGCATCTTTAGATTTAAAGATTATAATGTGTGCTTAAGAGGAAGTGGGTGGGGTAGAGTAGGTAAGAGGTAGAAGGTTGGGGAAGGTGGAGTAAATGCTCTTGTTCTTGAGTTTAGAGGTTTGAATGATCTCCTTTTGGGGGGATTACCTACAGATTAACTCATGATGTAAGTTGCAGGGGTCTCTTGGTGATTTTGGATGGATTCTGAATGTCATGGAAGGACTGGACTCTTGTGGTATTGATTTTTGGAAACTTGAAAAAGTGTTTTGCTTCTAGCATGGTTTAATTTTATAGGTTTTCTTCTTCTGGTGTCTTCTCATAAGGAGAGCCATTCTTCCCATTCCAGTGGCAAGTGGAAGCTGTGGTCCATTAAGACTTTTGTAATAGACAGAATTTGGAAAATGTTCTACATGCGGGGGTTCTTTGACCTTTCTTTGGTACAAAGGACTCTTTTGGGATTCTGGTGAAGCCTCTGGACTGCTCAGAATACTGTTTTTTAAAATGTATACCACATAGGTTTATAAAAGAAACCAATTACATTTAAATACAGTTATCAAAATATTAAAAACAGAAGTCTTTTTTAACACGTTGAGTATAAATGCTATTCTGATTTATCTGCAATAGCTGTTATATGAAATATCTGTGATTTCTATTGATGACAGTCACAGGTACTGCTACAGTGGTTTATTGAAGGAAATGCTAAATTTCTGGTTAGAGGTTAGTGAAAAAAAATTTTCTCCATCCACTTTTTTGAAGTTTTAATCCCAAGAAACTCTTTTTAATGCAGAATGAATGAATAAATAAATGCAGTAAGGATTTGGAACCAGATGACTGTTGGATTGAGTCTCATTCACCACTTACTAGTATCTGCATACTTTCTCAACTCTGAGCCTTTATATCCTCATCAATATAATGGAGATGGTAATAGTACTTGTGGGAACACCTACAAAAGTAAAATCCTACAAGTACTGTTACCATTTCCATCTACCATCACAATCGACTGGTATTGTCATTCTACCTGTTTGAGTGAAGTATAAAAACCTTACCTCCCTTTATGACCCTTTACTCTCCCCTGTTTATAATATACTTTTTAAAAAAATTTCTTCCACATACATATAGAACTGCATCAGACCATATTATAATTTTTGCTTCAACTTTCAGGAATACTTTAGAAAACTCAAGAGAAGGAAAACCTGTTGCATTTATCCATATTTTTGCTAACTGTTCTTCCTTCCTGAGGTTCCTTCTTTTATTGTTTCTTTTCTGTTTAGAGAACTTCTTTAGTCATCCTTTAAGAGTAAGTCTGCTGGTGACAGATTCTTTTATACTTACTTTATCTTTTTTCCATAAGACAGTATTTTTTCTGGGTGTGGGATTCTGGATTGATAATTCAGTGCTTGAAAAATTGTGCCACTCTGGTCTTCATGTTTTCTGATGAGATATCTGCTGTCATTCTGTTTTTCCCCTATAGATAGGTGTTTTTCTCTGATGGCCTTCAAGATTTTTTCTTTGTTTTTAGTTTTTAGAAGTTTAGTTATGATGTGTCTTGGTGTGGATTTCTTCAGGTTTTTTACCTTTTTAGGGTTTGCTCATCTTCCTGAATGTATAGCTTTATGTCTTGCCAAATTTGGGAATTTTCCAGCTGTTATTTCTTCAAGTACTTTTTAAGCCCTACTCTTTTTGTCCTCTCCTTCTTGTATGCTGATAATGAATGTTTAATCTTTTGTTACAGTCTCACAGAACCTTGAGGCATCATTCACTTTTTTTTTTTTTTTTTTTTTTTTTGCAGCCTAATTCTCCCTGTTTTTCAGATTAGGTAGCTTCTATTTACTGTCTTTCAGTCCATTGATCATTTCTGTTCTTCCATTCTGGTTATTTTGGTTATTTTATTTTTCAGTTTTAAGTTCCCATTTGGTCCTTTATAACATATTTGTTTGCTGACTCTTTTGACTTCTTTGCTGAGACTTCGTTTTTTTTTCCCATTTATTTCAAGCATGCTTGTAATTGTTGAAACATTTTTGTCCAGACTGCTTTAATGTCTTTGTCAGATGATTTTAACATCTCTGTCATCTTGATGTGGGTGTCTGTTGATTGCACTTTTATCATTCAGTTTGAGATCTTCCTGGTTCTTGGATTTTCTTTCATTTTTTTTTTTTTAAACTTTGGGTTTGTTTATTGATTGATTGATTGCTGTGTTGGGTCTTCGTTTCTGTGCGAGGGCTTTCTCCAGTTGCGGCAAGCGGGGGCCACTCTTCATCACGGTGCGCGGGCCTCTCACTATCGCGGCCTCTCTTGTTGCAGAGCACAGGCTCCAGACGCGCAGGCTCAGCAATTGTGGCTCACGGGCCTAGTTGCTCCGCGGCATGTGGGATCTTCCCAGACCAGGGCTCGAACCCATGTCCCCTGCATTGGCAGGCAGACTCTCAACCACTGCGCCACCAGGGAAGCCCATTTTTTTTAAAAAAAATATTTATTTATTTATTTATTTGGCAGTGTTGGGTCTTAGTTGCCGTGTGCGGGATCTTTAGTTGCAGCATGCATGCGGGATCTAGTTCCCTGACGAGGGATCAAACCCAGGCCCCCTGCATTGGGAGTGCAGAGTCTTAACCCCTGGACCACCAGGGAAGTCCCGGTTCTTGGATTTTCTGTTGAAACCAGAACACATTTTGTTCTGAGGCTTTGGATCTTACTCAGACCATCTGTGTTAGCTGACTCTTTGATGTTGCTCTGGCAGAAGGAAGGTGGAGGTGCTGCCTTATTACTGCCAGGTGGAGGTAGACATTCCAGATGCCTCACCAAGGTTCCACTGAAAGCTGAGGTGAGGGGAGACACTCCTTATTACTGCTGGGTGGGGATGGAAGTCCAGACTCCCCTCATGTTCTTCAGTGATGCTCTTGGGTGAGAGAGGTTCGTTATTGGTCAGTGGGGATGAAAGTCCTGGCTTCCTACTTGGCCTTCTCTGACACTATCCAGTGGGGTATTGGGGTGCCTCTTTTTTTTTTTTTTTTTTTTTTTAATTTATTTTTGGCTGTGTTGGGTCTTCGTTGCTGTGCATGGGCTTTCTCTAGCTGTGGCAAGTGGGGGCCACTCTTCATCACGGTGCGCGGGCCTCCCACCATCGTGGCCTCTCCCGTTGCGGAGCACAGGCTCCAGACGCGCAGGCTCAGCAGTTGTGGCTCACGGGCCCAGCCGCTCCGCGGCATGCGGGATCCTCCCAGACCAGGGCTCGAACCCGTGTCCCCCGCATTGGCAGGCAGACTCTCAACCACTGCGCCACCAGGGAAGCCCTTGGGGTGCCTCTTTATGGCCTTGAGAGTGTGGAGTTAATTTCAGGCATCTCACGGTTGCATATTTTTAAAAAATTGGCTGATGATACAAACAATTCCTATGTTTCAGAAGAAAAATGGTAACAGGTGAGCAACAGACAATTAAAAAAACAAAGTATAATAAATGTTCTAAATTGTCACTCCTTACTGAGTAGCAAAAAAAAGCCATTTTAAGAAACGAAATTGAGTTATTTGTAGTGAGGTGGATGGACCTAGAGTCTGCCATACAGAGTGAAGTAAGTCAGAAAGAGAAAAACAAATACCATATGCTAACACATACATATGAAATCTAAAAAAAAAAAAGGTTCTGAAGAACCTAGGGGCAGGACAGGAATAAAGACGCAGACATAGAGAATGGACTTGAGGACACGGGGGTAGGGGGAAGGGTAAGCTGGGACGAAGTGAGAGAGTGGCATGGACTTATATATACTACCAAATGTAAAATAGATAGCTAGTGGGAGGCAGCCGCATAGCACAGGGAGATCAGCTTGGTGCTTTGTGACCACCTAGAGGGGTGGGATAGGGAGGGTGGGAGGGAGACGTTAGAGGGAGGAGATATGGGAATGTATGTATATCTATAGCTGATTCACTTTGTTACACAGCAGAAACTAACACACCATTGTAAAGCAATTACACTCCAATAAAGATGTTAAAAAATAATAATAAAATTAAAAAATAAAAACCTAGTTAACTTTTTTTTTTAAAAGCCATTTTAATATTATCAATTGACAAAGATTAATAAAAGGTTATCTGTTGTAGGTTAAAGATATAAGGATATGGGTACTCTCACATTGATATTGAAATTGTAAATCAACCATCTGAATTAGTCTTAAATGTCATAGATTTTGACCTAGTAGTTAATTTTCAAGGCATTTTTCCTGATGAAGTAATTTGCTATAAGGTGCAAAGATTTATATACAAAATTTTGAGACAGTGTTACTTATAATAACAAGATTTTGGAAATAGCCTATATCAGGGGTCCCAAACACCCGGGCCGTGGACCGGTACCAGTCCGTGGCCTGTTAGGAACCAGGCCGCACAGCACGAGGTGAGCGGCGGGCAAGTGAGCACAGCTTCATCTGCTGCTCCCCATCGCTCACATTACCGCCTGAACCATCTGCCCCCACCACTGCCCCCGGAAAAATTGTCTTCCATGAAACCAATCCCTGGTGCCAAAAAGGTTGAGGATCGCTGGCCTATATGATCAATAATAAAGATGGATTAAATAATTGTCCATGTCATTAAAATTAATTTTTAAGAGAATATTTGGCAAGGAGGAAATACTCATTAAGTAGGAGGTAAAAGCAGAGTATAAAACTGGACATACAGTACAATAGATTTAATTATATTTTGTTTTGTTTTTGGCATTGTGGCTAGGGACCTGGTATTTTTAGACATTAGAGACGATATTTTTCTTTAGTGCAGGGACAGATCCAAATGTTGAGGGGCCTGAAGCTTATGTGGTTTTGGGGACCCTCTTTAAGAAAGAATACAGAATTATGTACACAGATGAATATTTGTTTAGAATGAGAAAAGAGGCATTTGTGTAAATGAAGGGCCTCAAAACCCAACATTCATTTTGTGGTGAATCTGCCTCTGCTCTAAAGTATAAAATTTGGTATATGTACACTGAAACTTCATTAATTTTATTCATATCTTTTGTGTTCTATATTTTTGATTACATGCTGTAGATAATGTTTTCCTAAACTTCCCATGTTTCTAATAGTTTTTGCATTGACTTATACTTTTTGTGTAAATAATTTTGTTTCCATTATTGCATAAAGACATTATAAAATCTCATTATAGCTCTTGCCAAATAAATTTTACCATGTTTGATAATGATGTTTTCATCCTTGTTTTCCTCATTTGACTAAATTTGATACATTTTTTTGCTCACCCTTTTATTGTTAACCTTCTGTTTTTTTGAGCACTATATTGTTCAGTTTTATTTAAAAAGAACTCCTGTTGAGCCTCTTCTTTTTTAAGGAAGCCTCTTAATTTTATTACGATTATTTTGGTCTCAGTTTGGCCTCTTTGTATTTTCCCTTCTTACTTCTGTTTGACATGTGTTGTAGTTTCTTTATTTTGCAGAGACTTTTAAGGAGTAACATACTATTCTTATTACTGGCTTTATTACTATTTTTATTACGTGTGTGTGTGTGTGTGTGTGTGTGTGTTGGGTGAGGGGAGAGTAAATAAAATTTTCATCCATGAAATTCTTTCTCTAACGAGCTGTGGTAGTGAGTATATATGAATATGTGAAGAGTTGGTTGGAAGAGATTAAAATTATGTACTGCACATTTTCTTTTCCCTTAAAGCATTTAGAGATTCCTTAAGTAGGGGAGAATTTATGTGGCTTGGGTTATGTTGCATGAATTTATATTGTTATAATTCTAGTTGCAATTTGACCGATAACTTGTCTTTCAAATGAAATCAAGTGAATTTTAAGATAACTGGTTATTCTTCTGGTTTTATAATCCCCACATCCTTGTGGGGTCCTTTTAGGTTGAGTGTTTGTGTGTGTGTGTGTACACTCAAGCAATGCAAACTTAGTTTGCTTACTTTTTAGTATATTAGTGCAAATTAAAAGGCAGTTTTTCTAGTACTGATAAAAATACTTCTGAACCTAATACAACACTGCTTGCCTTTTCTAGTGTTAGTAATGTCAATTTGTGTTTGCTCTTTAAACATTTAAGAAGGCCCTGGAACTGATCCCTGCCCCCCAAGTTGAATAAAGTTAGTATATAGAATGAGACTCCCCCCCCCCCCCCCCCCCCCCCCCCGCCACCCGCCCTTAACTCTGAAGAAGACAACTTCCTTTATTTTGCATTTTTGGGTGGTGGTTATAGCACTTGTTTTGAGGTTTGACCACCTTTTGTTCAGCTATTTTTATTTTTACATGTCACTTTGAGTATACTCAGTGGTGTTTTAACTATAACATCTTCTGTAATGAAATTCACGCATGCATATTATGTCTTAAAACACCACTGTTGTTTTGACTTAATTTGGCTTAATTGTTTTATGCTATTTCTGCTTTATGTGAGTTTTTTTTTAACAAGTGAATGCCTGTTTTTCCATAGCCGAACTCATATTCTTAATAGATTTGCAATGTTTGTTTTAAGATATGACATGAATTTCAACTGCTTGGTTTGCTAAGTGTCCCCACCCTCCCAACCCCCAGCAACTCAGTAGAGGACAGACATTTTGCTTTTATTGGAAACTATGTCCTAAATTGAATTAGAACTCCTGATTTATATGCTGTCAGCTGACATATAGGTATAGGAGAACTTTTACCCCTTAAATTTGTTTTTCTTACCCACTGTTTAGCTTTCACAGGGCTTACTAAACAGTGAAACTTAATATTTTATGTTGAATATTTACAATCTTTTCCAAAACTTTATTAGCATTGGAAAGCATATATTTCCTGAAATAAGTTTCAATCTCACAACAATTGGTGTAATCTAGTATGTGCCATAACTTTTTATTTAAAATAGAAGCATCGGGACTTCCCTGGTGGTCCAGTGGCTAAGACTCTGCGCTCCCAATGCAGGGGGCCCAGGTTCGATCCCTGGTCAGGGAACTAGATCCCACATGTCGCAACTGAGAGTTCGCATGCTGCAACTGAAGTTCACATGCCACGACTGAAGATCCTGCATGCAGCAAGGAAGACCCTGTGCAGCCAAATAAACAAACAAATATTTAAAAAAATAGAAGCATCATGTAAAATAGTTAACAATTGCATACTTCCTGGCACAGAAATTCAATATACAGAATGTTAAAAATTACTTAGTAGCAGCAGCGTTTTAGAAGGTATATAATCTAGTTACTTGTAGTTTTAAGTTATTACTGTTTCTGGTTTTATGAAAAATAAGTAAAGCATTAAGTATATGCCCTGAGCTTTTTAGATTTGCACATATTCTGTTGAAGGCTTCACTGATATTTTCATGTTCCATGCCATGGGATAATGAGGTCATTTTTAGTGCTATTGAAGGAAAGAAAACCAAACTCTCTTGAAGAGATTCTAATATGTCTGTGTTTTGCCTAATGCTTTCCTATAATATTCCCAGACAGAAGGTCTTAAATTTGAGGAAGTAGTCGGGAAATGCCTAGTGAGATTCTAAACTCCATCTTCCCTCACAATGGGATCAATTGCTGCTTCTTCCCCAGCCCCAACTCCATTTCATAATTGGACAGTGGTATTTTATGCAAAAATTATCGTTTTCCAAACCACATCGAAAATATATTGGAAGAAGAGATCTGTTGTACAACAGCAAACAAAGAGACAGTTCTTCCACATACTTAAAAAAATGTATAACATCTATATCAGGAAACCTGAGAATGCTACCACATTTCACATAGAAGACCTAAGTAAATAGAAAAGCACACTATATTCTTGGATTTGAAGATTCAGGTTCTTAACTGTGTCAATTCTAGAAGTCAATCCACAAGTTTAATGGCATTCTAAAAAAAAAAAAAACAAACCAAAAAACTCCACCAGACAGTTAACTCTGTTGAGGTGAGTATTAGTGTAAGCTCATTTTGTAGATGAATAAAATGAAGCTCAGAAATCAAGTAACCTCTCCAAGGTCAGAAAGCTAGGAAGTAGTTGAAGCAAGGCATCACAAGAAGGTTTTTGAGAGCTCAGATGTAATAATAGCTAATATGTAGTAAGCATTTACATTACTAAGCACTACTTTTCCAGGCAAAGTACTATGTATTTTCTCTATTAGAATAGCATCTAAATATATTTAGAAAATCAAAATTTGTGAGGCCTAGCCTAGGGTGGTTCTAGAGCTAATGCATGCTGTATTTATAGATTTTATAGGTCTTTTATAATCTCCTCCTCCCAATTTCACTTTTGCCCATATTCATGAGCAGTTGTTCCAGCATCATTTATTGATTATTCTAACCTTCCCCTATGATCTGTTATTCTGCTTCTTTATATATCAAATTTCATATATGTGGAATTTTTTTGGGGGGGGCCTACTGTTTTATTAGTTAGTCTTTTTGCCTATTCCTGTATCAGTTCCACTCTATCTTAATTTCATGAATGGTTAGGATGAGCTTCACTGCTGTGTTCATTCAATGCAAGTTTCTTTTTTTTTTTTTTAAACATCTTTATTGGAGTATAATTGCTTTACAATGGTGTGTTAGTTTCTGCTTTATAACAAAGTGCACCAGCTATACATATACAATGCAAGTTTCATTGAACAAATACTTATTGGGCAACTTCTTTGTGCCAGGAATTGTGTAGATGTTGGGAAAATAGCACTGAACAAAACAAAAAATTTTCATGGAGATCACTCTTGTAAAGAATTTCTTGGGTATTTGTCTTGCTTATAAACTTTGGGTTTATTTATTTATTTATTTATTTATTTATTTATGTCTGTGTTGGGTCTTCGTTTCTGTGCGAGGGCTTTCTCTAGTTGCGGCAAGTGGGGGCCACTTTTCATCACGGTGCGCGGGCCTCTCACTATCGCGGCCTCTCTTGTTGCGGAGCACAGGCTCCAGACGCGCAGGCTCAGTAATTGTGGCTCACGGGCCCAGTTGCTCCGCGGCATGTGGGATCTTCCCAGACCAGGGCTCGAACCCGTGTCCCCTGCATTGGCAGGCAGATTCTCAACCACTGCGCCACCAGGGAAGCCCTTGTCTTGCTTATAAATTTTAGAATCAGCTTGCAAGTTCCATGAAAAACCTGAGAGCTTTTTCAACTTTAAATTGTATCAGATAAGGGAAAATTGACATTTTGACAATTCTATCCACGAACATAGAATGCTTTTCCATTCATGTGTATCTGCCTCTCTCCCTCCCTCCTCCTTTTTGGCCTTTGTTTGGCTTTATAGTTTCTTTTCATATTTTATTAGGTTTATTCCCAGTTATCATATATTTGCTGTTGCTATTGTAAATGGATCTTCTATTTGACTTAAGTTTTCTAATGGCTTGTATACAGAAATGGCTTATTTTTGGCTGGGGGTTATGTAGATTTAGTTTTGGGTATTCAAGTATCCAAATACCTTGCAAGGTATCCAAATACTTTGCAGAGCTCTATTTCCCATAATTATTTTGTATATTCTGTAGGGTTTTCTATGTAGATAATCATATCGTCAAATACAGTTGACCCTTGAACAATGAAGGGGTTAGGGATGCCCGACCCTTCTTGCAGTGGAAAAATGCAGGTATAACTTAGTTGGCATTCCGTAAAGGTGGTTCCTCCATCAACCAACCATGGATCATGTAGTACTGTAGTATTTACTATTAAAAAAAATTCACATATAAGTGGACGCATGCAGCTCAGACCTGTGTTATTCAAGGGTCAACCGTGTGTGTGTGTGTGTGTGTGTGTGTTTAAGAAAGAAATGGAAAATTTTATTCGCACCAACCTGAGGATTATAACCTGGGAGAGAGTCTTTTCAGGAAACTCTAAGGACTGTTCTAACTGTAATCTGTTTTTAATTCTCATATCATTTTGTTTTCTTGATTTATTGCATTGGTTAGGCTCTCCAATATAATGTAGTAACAGTGGGCATTCTTTCTTTTTTTTAATTGAAGTATAGTTGATGTACAATATCATGTAAGTTACAGGTGTACAACATAGTGATTCACAATCTCTAAAGGTTATACTCCATTTATAGTTATTCTAAAATATTGGCCATATTCCATGTGTTGTACAGTATATCCTTGTAGCTTATTTTATACCTAATAGTTTGTACCTCTTAATCCCCATCCTTAAAGCCCCTCCCCCCTTTCCTCTCCCCACTGGTAACCACTAGTTTGTTCTCTGTATCTGTGTCTGCTTCTTTTTTGTTGTATTTAATAGTTTTATTTTTTAGATTCCACATATAAGTGATATACAGTATTTGTCTTTCTCTGTCTTACTTCACTTAGCATAATACTCTCCAAGTCCATCCATGTTGCTGCAGATGGCAAAATTTCATTCTTTTTTTATAGCTGAGTAGTATTCCATTGTATGTATATACCACATCTTCTTTATCCGTTCATCTGTTCATGGACACTTAGGTTGCTTCCATATCTTGGCAATTGTAAATAAAGATGCTGTGAACACTGGGGTGTATGCATCTTTTTGAATTAGTGTTTTTGTTTTTTTGGATATATACCCCGAAGTGGAATTGCTGGGTCATATGGTAGTTCTACTTTTAGTTTTCTTTTTTCTCTTTTCTTTTTTCTTTGGCCGCACCACGTGGCTTGCGTTATCTTAGTTCCCCGACCAGGGATTGAACCCGGGTCCTGGCAGTGAAAGTGCTGAGCCCTAACCACTAGACCACCAGGGAATTCCCTACTTTTAGTTTTTTTAAGAAACCTCCATTATAGTGGACATTCTTATTCTTGATTTTAAAGAGTTTCACTGTTAAAAAAATGTTTGCTGTAGGTTTTTGGTTCCCTTCTAGTCGCCCTTGCTATGAATTTTTAAGATAAATGTGACATTTTCTCATGCTTTTCCTGTATTTCTTATGATCATATTGTTTTTCCTTTAATCTGCTCATGTGGTGAATTATGTTTGTAATTTGTTCAAAAAGTCTGTGTATCCTTATATTCCTGGATTCTTGGGATGCATCTGTCATCAGTCATAATGTATATTCTTGTTTATGTACTGTTGGATTGATTCTGCTTGCTAATATTTTGTTTACGGGCTTTTAATTTTTTTGTATCTATTTTTTTTGTGAAGTTGGCCTATAATTTTCATTTTTCTTAATGTCCTTGTCTGGTTTTGGTATCTAGGTTATACTGGCCTCATGAGTTGGCAAGCATTTCCTCCTTTTCTGTTCTCTGGAAGAATTTTTGTAATACTGGAATTACCTGCTCCCTCAGAGTTTGGTAGAACTGGCTTTTACAACTTCTGGACCTGTTTTTTTTTGTGTATGTGTAACAAGGTTCTTTTGTTTTTTAATTTTTCCTCCTTAATTGGTCCTAGAATTATTCATGCTTCCTAATTACCCTATCCCCAAGCAAGGGTGAGCTCAAGTAAGAGAAGGGAGCATTTACTGATAAGAAAACCTAGGAAATGCAGCATTTCAGGAACCAGTCAATTTCAATTAGGAACAAGCTGGAGGGTGGAAAGGGAGCTAAATCTGAGACTTCTCTCATTAAGAGGGGTCCCTCCAACCAGGCCGAAGTGGTCATAGGTGGGCTAAAGTGGTCTTAGCAGGTTGACAGCCCCCTGCTCTCTCTACTCCCACTTGCTTCCGAATGATCAAGCAAATGTGCACTAACAGAAGACAAGACAGGGCAGAAATAACAAATAACAGAGTTAGGCTCCACCCACACCCTGCGCAGGGACGTCAGGTATTTTGATACTTTTTGATCATTCTTCAGAGTGTCAGTATAAAGAATGAGGGACTCCACTGCCAGCCTTGCAGAATTCCCAGCCACATTCCACCACCCTTCCATGAAGGGAAATTAATTGAGAGAAAATTTAGGTTTTCTCATTAGTCATGCTAGCAGAAGGAGAGATGGTATGGACATTCCCTAAAGATTTTAAAGTATCGACTTTGCATTTACTTGTTTACAATCATACAATCAGTTTATCTTTTTTAAAAAAAATTATTTATTTATTTATTTTTTGGCTGTGTTGGGTCTTCGTTTCTGTGCGAGGGCTTCCTCTAGTTGCGGCAAACGGGGTCCACTCTTCATCGCGGTGCGCGGGCCTCTGACTATCGCGGCCTCTCTTGTTGCGGAGCACAGGCTCCAGATGCGCAGGCTCAGCAGTTGTGGCGCACGGGCCTAGCTGCTCCGCGGCATGTGGGATCTTCCCAGACCAGGGCTCGAACCCGTGTCCCCTGCATTGGCAGGCAGATTCTCAACCACTGCACCACCAGGGAAGCCGTCCAGTCAGTTTATCTTTTATCATTAAGTTGCTTAAGTTGCTACGAACATTAACTCACATTTTCAAAGTATTTTTCTATTTTATATCATGCTTCTTTTCATGATTGGTTGTCAGGGTCTTGAGAGATGAATTTTAAAATAAATTTAAATTATTTGGTATTTTTATTTTTACCAATCCATGATACTTTATATAAACTGACAGTATATTTAGTGCCTTTTAGAAAAGTTCCATTCCTTGTGCTTTTATCTTAAGCCATTCTTAGCTAATGTTTTTGCATAACTTTTTCTGAAAACAAAAATTTGATTAAGGGGAATCTCTGGGGAATGGGGAATCTCTTTTAACTATGAAAGCTAAGGTCTACAGAAAAAAAACCTTTCTGATACTTTTATTTTACAGATTGAAATTAGCTAAATGTTGTAAGTAAATAAACGAGAATTGCTTAAAAGTCCATCTAAAATTTTTGACTGGATTAATTTCCAGTCTCAGTGTCAATTGACTTCGGACTTTTGGTAGAGAGCATGTGACTCTAGACAAGCATGCAGTCATTCTAGGTATATTGCTGCTTAAGAAAAGGGCTTTTTAAAAATCTGTTAGAACATGGGAAAAAAGATCTTTCTCTCTTGTGGTTTTACAGGGTGCCAGGGGTTTAGTTGCTTGTATGTTTCACTCAGTTGCTTTCTGTTCAATGAATAGGATCACCACCATGCATCACAACTTTGCAGACTCACTGCAAAGGAAATAGCAAGAGATAAAATGACTTCAAATGAGTGTGGCTTTTTTGTGGGATGGGGTGGGTGGGCAATGCTACAACTAAATAAATTGAATTATGCAAGAAGACCTTTGTTTAACTCATCTTTATATTCTCACACTGACTCTTTTTTGGGTATCATTTTTTAAACATTTTATTTTTTATTTTATTTTATTTTTAACATCTTTATTGGAGTATAATTGCTTTACAATGGTATGTTAGTTTCTGCTTTATAACAAAGTGAATCAGTTATACATATACATATGTTCCCATATCTCTTCCCTCTTGCGTCTCCCTCCCTCCCACCCTCCCTATCCCACCTCTCTAGGTGGTCACAAACCACCGAGCTGATCTCCCCTTTGCTATGCGGCTCCTTCCCACTAGCTATCTATTTTACGTTTGGTAGTGTATATATGTCCATGCCACTCTCTCACTTTGTCACAGCTTACCCTTCCCCCTCCCCATATCCTCAAGTCCATTCTCTAGTAGGTCTGTGTCTTTATTCCCGTCTTACCCCTAGGTTGTTCATGACCTTTTTTTTTTTTTCTTAGATTCCATATATATGTGTTAGCATACAGTATTTGTTTTTCTTTTTCTGACTTACTTCACTCTGTATGACAGACTCTAGGTCCATCCAGCTCACTACAAATATCTCAATTTCATTTCTTTTTATGGTTGAGTAATATTCCATTGTATATATGTGCCACATCTTCTTTATCCATTCATCCGATGATGGACACTTAGGTTGCTTCCATGTCCTGGCTATTGTAAATAGAGCTGCAATGAACATTTCGGTACATGACTTTTTGAATTATGGTTTTCTCTGGGTATATGCCCAGTAGTGGGATTGCTGGGTCGTATGGTAGTTCTATTTTTAGTTTTTTAAGGAACCTCCATAGTGTTCTCCATAGTGGCTGTATCAATTTACATTCCCACCAACAGTGCAAGAGTGTTCCCTTTTCTCCACATCCTCTCCAGCATTTATTGTTTCTAGATTTTTTGATGATGGCCGTTCTGACCGGTGTGAGATGATATCTCATTGTAGTTTTGATTTGCATTTCTCTAATGATTAATGATGTTGAGCATTCTTTCATGTGTTTGTTGGCAATCTGTATATCTTCTTAAACATTTTCACAATGACTAGTTCATTGTAAATATATAACAATTACAATGAGGTATTTAGTATTTTTATAGTCATATTTTGTTATCATTTCTCTAGTGAGCTCTTTGTTTTTCTCTTTTGGGCGGATAGCTTATGTATTTTGAGCACCTTAAGGTAAGAGATCTGAGGCCTCACAAAGTGGAACTAACCCCCTTTATCGTGTCATGTTGGATTCTTTTACATCTGTTTTTGTTAGTTTATCCAGCAAGTTTCATTGTTTTACTCACACAGTTCTTTTGCAGTAGGAAAAATAAAACTAATACTTGCGTCTCTCTACCATAAGCCTTTTGGATAGGATCATGGCCTTTTATCCGTTAAGTGTTGGGTGTGAGATATTTTGAAAATACTTTAAAGGGGAAGGAGAAATCCTTCAGTATGTATGGTAAGCTTGCAGTTTTCTGTGCTCTTTCTTAGAAGGCAGAAGAGAGTCTGGATAGTTTATATCTGTGTTTATTGCAATGCAAGTCATACTTACGTACCTAGGAAAAACTTCGCCTGTTTGCCAGCTTATTGCCAATGTCAGGGTTCACTGACGCCTGTGGGGAGAAGGATTTGAGGTCTGGACATTGTACTCCATAAATATAGAGAAAATAGGGGTAATACATTTGTTTTCTGCAGGTAGCTCTCAGTGTAACGTAGTGGTTTGGGACATAGAATTGAGCCAGACTGCTTGGAATCAATCTCCACTCTACCACTTACTGTCCTGTGGCTTTGGGCAAGTTACTTAACCTCTTATGTCTCCCTTTCCTCACGGGTAAGATGGAGACAGTAATAAGAGTACCTGCCTACTTCATGGACTTATTGTGAAGTTTCAATTAATATATTTGTCAAGCACCTAGTGCCTGGCACATAGTGAACTCTATAGAGGTATTGTGACTTAAGGTGTACAGATATGTTTCTCTGAAGGAGTTGGAAGTGTGAAACTTAATTTTTCTAAAAGTCTGATTTAAAGTTACTTTTGAATAGCCCCCAAAGTGGGGAATCTAAGAATCAATAAAATGTCTCTGCTGGGGTTATCTTTACTGTAACACTGTCTGCCTTCCTCTGGAAACATTTCTTCTGTCTTAGCTGCTCCATGGCCTGGCAAGCTGGGCTCTTTGCTGGGATAACCACAGCAGGGGAGACTGAGTGAGGGCCTCACCTGGCTGGATACAGGAGTCCTGCTGTGAAAGAAGGGTTTTTACTTCTCTCATTAGGGCACCTGATTGAACAGGTGCCATCTCATCTCTGGGCACTTTACTGTTAAAAAGAAGTGAACATCCAAATAGGACTTATTGGGCTAATGATTTCATTCATTCAGCAAATACTTCTCCAGGGTTTATGTGCATGACCTTAAAGGAGTTTTTGCAAAAACAGGGTTTTCCTGTCCTAAAGTAGAGCTTTAGTCCTAACTGAAGGGAAAATCATCATGAAAATGTTTTGTTCTTTCTGCTATCTCTGAAAAGAACCCAATTCTCTTTTAGAAATGTAGTTTATTTTACGACTGTCTCCCTTCATACACTAAAAGCTTTACTATGATTTGTTTTATAGAGGAAGATCAAGAGGAAAAACTGTTAACTTCTCTCATCTTCTAAGTATCTTGTTGATAAAAAGGCTTTTCTTCTTAGGTAAAGAAATTACCTGTGAATTTTTTTCCCAAATAAGTGAAATGTCAGTATGAATTTATTCATGTTGGCTTTAATAATTTTTATTAATAAAGGTATTCTGCATCTTTACAGGTCTGTCTTGCCTTTTATAAATAAAGCTGTTCCTGGCAAGATGTATACATTTTGAATTCTATTTTTCCCATTGATTTATAGGATTAAGAATCTGTGGAACTGCTCATACCTACCCCCGTCCCCCCTGCCCCCATAAAGATAGCAATGTCAGATGGTAGAACATTCATATCTGTGCTCCCATATAGTTTCTTATGCTGACCTACCTAGGGCTTATCATTCAGAAACTATAGTATCTTATCCATTCTAAGACACATTAAAAAATTCTTATTTTAATATCCTTGTAATTAGGATGCATCTTCCAATTGATGGCATCCTTGAGTCAAGAAAAGATTGTACTTGTTTTCTTGTCTTGCCTCCTACTTGAGGATGAGTAGACTCCTTGAGGGTAAGAACTGATACTCATTTATTTTTGTTATCTCCAATGTCTGATTTGCATCTAGAGCCTCTGCTTTTGCTGAACTACGGTGTATCAATTTTTAAGATCATCTCAGTAAGCATTAGTTAAAATGAGACTTTCACTAGGACACTTTTGCAGGGCGAAACATCTAAAAGGAGGGCCTGGTAATTGCTGGTAAGTAGTTAAATGCTACTTCTACTTCCCCTCCTTTGCACCTCTTCTCTTTTGGTTGATTCTCTTGCTTAGAACTGATGCATACCTCACAGGCAAAGTATTACATACATTTTACCTGAATTGGTTGCTTTTAGCAGATGACAGTGATGTGAAAGAGTAAGAATGTTATATTTTTATGATATACTCTTATATTTTGAGCATCCTTTGGATATTGCATGGTGTCAAAATCACTTTCCATTATGTACATGAGGAAACGGTGGGGGGAGGGGGGTGAGGGGGAGTCAGTTGCTTAGGGACATAATGTGTAGTCCCTGGTGATGGAAGGCCAGACTTCTTGCTCAACGCTTGTGCTTTAGAAGAATCCTCTTCTGAATTACCTTTCTTTTGTTATTTTCATTAGTTTAAAATTATCTGATTTACAAATAGCTCTGTGATTATGAGACTTCGGGTTTTCACATCCTTATCATAAAAAACCAAATGTTTGCTTGAGAAGGTGGGGTAGATCTAGTCTCCCTTTATCTTGCCCCTGAGCACCTTAATTATCAGTCTTGAAAAATCTAGATGTGATCTTGGTGCTAGAAGAAACTGCTGGGACTTCCCTGGTGACACAGTGGTTAAGACTCTGCCTGCCAATTCAGGGGACACAGGTTCGATCCCTGGTCCGGGAAGATCCCACATGCCGTGGAGCAACTAAGCCCGTGCGCCACAACTACTGAACCTGCGCTCTAGAGCCCCTGTGCCACAACTACTGAAGCCTGCGCACCTAGAGCTAGTGCTCCGCAACAAGAGAAGCCACTGCAATGAGAACTCTGCGCATCACAACAAAGAGTAGCCCCAGGGCACTGCAACTAGAGAAAGCCCACGCACAGCAACAAGACCCAACGCAGCCATAAATCAGTCAATCAATCAATCAATCAATCTACTCATGCTTCTTCCATTTAAAAAAAAAAAAAGAAGAAACTGCTTAGTGGATCTAGTTGTTTCCTTAAGTTAAGCTTTTACGGGTGAGGGATTAGAAAAGTCTGGTCTAGGACCTTAATTAGTACTTTTTCTGGAAATGACTGCCATGTAAAATTTTAAAATAGGCTTTATTTTTTTTAGAAGAGTTTTAGATTTACAGAAAAGTTGAAAAGATAAAACAAAGTTTCCATATACTGGCGGCACCCCGGTCCCCCATTGTTAACATCTTATATGGAACATTTGTTGTAATTATTGAACCAACATTGATACATTTTTATTAACTAGAGTCCATACTTCATTCAGGTTTCCATAGTTTTTATCTAATATCCCTTTTCTGTTCCAGGATCCCACCAAGACACCACGTTACATTTAGTTGTCATGTTTCATTAGGCTCCTCTTAGCTGACCTTCCTTGTTTTTGGTGACCCTGACCATTTTGAGGAGTACTTGTCAAGTGTTTTGTAGAATGCCCCTCTATTGGAATTTGTCTGATGTTTTCCTCATAACTAGACTAGGGTTATGGGTTTTGGGGAGGAAGACCACAGAGGTAAAGTGCCATTTTCATCACATCACATCACATCAAGGGTACATACCATCAGCACGGTTTATGACTGTTGATGTTGACCTTGATCATCTGGCTGAGGTAGTGTTTGTTTGGTTTCTCCACTGTAAAGTTACTCGTCTCCTCTTGCTTTTTTTCCGTATTCTTTGGAGGGAAGTCATTATGTGCAGCCCACACTTAGGGTGTGGGGATGCTGTGTGATATTGAATAAACATATTTAAATGGCACAACAGTTTAAAAATGTACCTGGAGTTAGTGAAATTTTTGTTTTTAACAAAAATATCACTGTTTAAATAAAACATTAAACAATGTGCCTGCATTCAGAGATTTGGTTTGGCAAAAAGTTTCAAGCTTATTTTCATTCTGTGTTTCAGCCTTTGCTATTGCATGGCAGCTGTTAGGTGTTCCTCTTTACCTGCTTTTTGTGTTGTCTATTTGATAGTTACTTTTGAGAAAATAATATGAAAGGGAAATATGGGAGATCATTAGTCAGAAACTCTTGAATAAAATTTGTTGATACTTTGATCTTCATCTATTGCTTTTCTGCACATGAAAATATTATTTCTAAAATTGAGGGCTTAGTTGATATGTAAATTATGATTAGAGACCAGAACAGTTCAGGACCCAAAATGATCAAGGGAAAGCACCTTGTCGGAAACCCCCATGACAATAAAGCTCTCCTTGTAGTTCCCATTTGTGTGTTTCAATTATAAGGCTTATGTTAAAATTAGATCAGAATTTCCATTGTAGACTCTCAATTTCATAGTTGTGTAACTGCCATACAAGCTTGATTGTAAACAAAGGCCTTTAATGATGGGCCTGATTCGAGCAATTTAAGAAAGGGTTATTCAACTTGCAGGGTAGAAAATACATGTCTGGTTTCACATTTTAAGTTGAGAAATCGTGAAGAGAGGCTTTGATTTTAAAGAGGAACTTAAAATTCTTTTTCATATACTTTTCCAAATTTTCTATGAGGATGTATTATTTTATAATAAGGAAACTAAATGGAAAATAATAAAATTAACTTGTTAAATCTTGGCTTATATTTTAAAAAAGAAATTTATTTATTTATATTTATTTTTGGCTGCATTGGGTCTTCGTTGCTGCGTGCAGGCTTTCTCTAGTTGCGGCAAGTGGGGCTACTCTTCATTGTGGTGTGTGGGCTTCTCACTGTGGTGACTTCTCGTTGCAGAGCTCGGGCTCTAGGTGCACGGGTTTCAGTAGTTGTGGCACGCGGGCTCAGTAGTTGTGGTGCACGGGCTTAGTTGCTCTGCGGCATGTGGGATCCTCCCGGACCAGGGATCCAACCTGTGTCCCCTGCATTGGCAAGCGGATTCTTAACCACTGTACCACCAGGGAAGTCCCATTGGTTTATTATATTTTAAAAGAAAGTATTATTTTGACTGCTTTCCCCAAACTGCTAGAAATTTGGAACTATTTAACTCCATTTACCTTCATTCACTTTTTGTGTTTTTGTTAAATAACTGAGTCAAGTTTAGAGAATGAAAGATAGTTATTACGTGTGTCTGTGTATATATCTTTGTAGTAAGTTGTAGTGCCAGTACTGTGAAGACGGCTCAATATTTGAGTTCCAATAGCTTGTGACTAGAAAAAAATTCCCTTTTGTCATTCACCCCTCTTGGGTTTATAAGCTACATACAGAAAATAATTAGGAAGATTGGGGAGGTCAGATTTTATAGGTCAGTGTATTTCTTTCCTAGGTCTGCTATAACAAATTACCACAAACTTCATAGTTTTAAATAACAGAAATTTATTCTCACAGTTCTGGAGGACAAAATCCCCAAATCAACTTGTCTAACAGGGTTGGTTCCCTCTGGAGGCTCTGAGGAAGAATCTGTTCCATGCATCTCTCCCAGTTTCTGGTGATTGTTGGCTGCTCTTGGCTGTTTCTTGGCTTGTGGACGCATCACTCTAATCTCTGTCTCTGCCTTCACGTGGTCTTCCCTTCTGGGTCTTCTCTGTGTTTGTGTGTCTCAAATCTTCCACTCTTTTCTCTTATAAAGACACAGTCATTGGATTTAAGTCCTGGATGATCTCATCTGGAGATCCTTAACTTAATTGCATCTGCAAAGACCTATTTCCAAATAAGGTCATGTTCACAGGTACCAGGGGTTAGGAGTTAAACATATTCTTTCAGGTGCCACAATTCAACCCGCTACAGTGAGTAAGCCCCTTCCTGAATTTGCTAATAAGCACTGTAAAGCACTGTAAATTTGCTAATAAGCACTGTACTTTTACTAAATGGAATAATAGTTATAGAATCTGACTTATATGTATATAAATGTGATTCAGAATTTAGTTGCATGTTTACTTTCTCTTCATGTGGTTTGCAATTGATGTGGCATTCTTTCACTGTGAAATTAGGCTGTACACATGCAGACAAGTTATAATTTGTGACTTTAAATGGTGTGAGCAAAGTCTTGAATTCTGTGAGCATAGGCCATTTAGCTCTTGGCTTTTTAAACCTACATAGTTGGGTATTTTTGTAAGATGAATGTTTATATGGTTCTTTTTGATATGAATCATGTCTGTCTCCACTTAAAAGAGTTTAAATTTATCCAGTGATCTAGTCTGATTTAAATTTGTGTGCCACAAGGAGGGACTTTAAAGAAACTACTGAGAATTGCAGGGTGGATAAATAGGATTAGATAATCAGAAGTAAGCAAGGTGATCCTTGGTGTGAATAGACAGAGCCACTTTCTGAGAAGTGCTGGCCCAGCCTCCTGGCATGTGGTTTGTTTGGAGAGACACTCTGGTGAGAGCATTCTCTCCTTCTCTCCCATTCTGAGATATGAAGGTCATGAGGAATTAAGTTCTTATTGTTATTAGGATGAAACAACAGCAGTATAGGCTCATTCAGGTAGTTTTTTAAAGTTTAGTTGTGCTGTAGACCCATAGCTATAATATTTGACAATGTAATTTCTAAAAGCCCCTGCCCCCATTCTCTATCCAGAAGAGTCTGTTTTTATTTTTTATTTTTTTGGTAGCACTTATTTCAAAAATTGTCACCTTCATTCTGCTTGTTTATGTATTGTCTCCTCCACTAAAAAGTAAGTTCTGCAAGTGCCAGAACCATGTCAGTTTTATTCTTATTCAGGACTATGTCCCAGTTTCAAAGTGGCAAAATACTTGTTGAATAAGTGAACTTAATGTATCATGGACACTTTAAAAAAATTACTTATTTATTTTTTAAATTTTTATTTGTTTATTTATTTTTGGCTGCGTTGGGTCTTCGTTGCTGTGTGCGGGCTTTCTCTAGTTGCCGTGAGCGGGGGCTACTCTTCGTTGTGGTGCGCAGGCTTCTCATTGCGGTGGCTTCTCTTGTTGGGGAGCACAGGCTCTAGGCGTGAGGGCTTCAGTAGTTGTGGCTCATGGGCTCTAGAGCACAGGCTCAGTAGTTGTGGCACTCAGGCTTAGGTGCTCCATGGCATGTGGGATCTTCCTGGACCAGGGCTCAAACCCGTGTCCCCTGCATTGGCAGGCGGATTCTTAACCCACTGTGCCACCAGGGAAGTCCCTAAATTTTATGTTTTTATTTATTTTTTATACATCAGGTTCTTATTAGTTATCTATTTTATACATATTAATGTATATATGTCAATCGCAATCTCCCAATTCATCCCACCACCACACCCCCCTTTTTAAAATATTTATTTCTTTGGTTGTGCTGGGTCTTAGTTGTGGCAGGTGGGTTCCTTAGTTGTGGCTCACCAGCTCCTTAGTTGCAGCACGTGGGCTCCTTAGTTGTGGAATGCGAACTCTTAGTTGCGGCATGCGAACTCTTAGTTGCGGCATGCATGTGGGATCTAGTTCCCTGGATCAAACCTGGGCCCCCTGCATTGGGAGTGCAGAGTCTTATCCACTGAACCACCGGGAAGTCCCTCATGGACGCTCTTGAAATTCATACATAGAGACTTACCTCATTCCCTTTAATGGCCGTTTGCTATACTATATATATTCTCTCTCTCTCTCTATATATATATATTCTATAATGTACAGACTGTAATTCATTTAACTGTTCCCTGTTATGGACATTTAAGTTATCAATAGTTTTTCACAAAAACAAAGCTGCCCGAACATCTTGTTTGCGTGTATGCGTATCTGTATATGTATCTGCGGTAGCTTACGATGTTGCTTTCCTCCATTTATAGTATATTCCTGTAAAACAATTTAGCACATTTTAAAATGTACTATTGAAATAATTTTCAGGCATAATTGACCCTCTGTGGGACGGATCTTGGCTTAATCTCTTTGAAAGGAAGTATCATAACCGTTTTGTCCATTATGTATAGTAAGACTGGGAAGGAAAGCAACAGCCAATAGAGGATGAGATTAGAGCATCAAACTCTCTAGTAGTTCTCATTTCATTTAGAATAAAATCCAGAGCGCTTACCAAGACCTTCAAGGCTCTGCCCGCCTCCCTGTGAACTTTCTGAACTTGTTTGCTTGTTGTGTTGTAGTCATGCTGACCTCCTTGCTGGTCCTCTGACGTGTTACACATCCTCTCACCTCACTGCCTTTAACTTCGTGTCCTCTCTGCCTGGCATGGTCTGCCCCCAGGTAGCAGCATGGCTCACTCCCTCAACTGATGCAAGATTCTCTTAGATGTCACACTGTCTCTGACGCCTTCTTGGCCATCTTTTGCATTATCACATCCTCCCCTCTAGGTCCTGCTGCTGTCAGCTCCCTTGATTTTTATTCAGAGTTTTCATCATCTCTGATACATCATGTTTGTTGATTTGTTGATGGTCAACCGCCAAAAAACTGCAGGCTCTGTGAGAGCGGGAATTCCATCCTTAGCTCCTGACACATTGTAGGTACTCCATTAGCATCTGTAGATTGAGTGGGTTAGTGAGTGAACCTAAGGAAGATTCATGTGGAAGTTTTAAAAGTTTAGTAGAATGTGGGCTGGGAAAGTCATCACCCTCCTTTACTTCTGGTTTTGCTTCTATAGGCCCCTTTTCTGCTCTAGAAGAGATGAGAAATGAAAATGGGGTATAGGATATTCGTAGGTAGCAGTGGATAGAGGGGAAAGGAAGTGAAAAAGGAAGTAACAACCCAGGCTCTGGGGAGCAAAAGTTACAGCCAGAAGTGAGTTGGTCAGCTCCCTGCTTGCAGGGCAGCCTTTTGTTTGTAAGTTTGGAGAGGAAGAGAACCAATTTTCAAATGCCCATTTTGAGCTAAGCAGGGTACTGGGTACTTTACAGTGTCATTTCACCTGAACAGTAGCCCTTTCAAATAAGAATCATTATGGCCATGTTACAAGTCAGGAAATTGAGATTTAGGAGATTAAATAACCTTCCCCAGATCACATAGGTATCATCTCAGCTTTACAGATAATAGAACTTGGTGTCAGTGATGTGATTTGCTACAAATCCTACAGCTACAAAGTAGCAGGAGCTAGGGCTTTAAGCAAACCATCCTGACTCAAGATCTGATATTCTATTGTGCCACAAACTTAAAACAAAGACATTTTCAATAGCACCTACAAATTATACTTGACACACTGTGGGAGCTAAATATGTCATAATAAAATTAGAGAGCTGGAAAGAGTCTTTTAAAAGATCATGAAGAGGAAATTGCTCATTTACAGCTAAAAGCCAGGAAAGAGGTTGACTCATCCAGGAACACTCATCTAGGTGTCGAGCTGGGACTAGAATCTAGGTTTCCTCACACTCCTGTGCTCTGCTTTTATTACTAAAGGGCTTACATTTAATCTGTCTGGGTCTTTTCCCTTGGTTCCTTCTTTCATTCACATGTTTCAGATTTCAAAACCTGCAAATTAATTTTCCCTCCCACTCATGTCTCCCAGCAACCCAGTTCTTTCCACAGGTAATTGAAGTTAAATAACAGTTTCTTGTGTATCTTTCCAGAGATATTTTATGTATATAAAGCAAATATTTAAACTGTGTGTGTTTATTTAATGATGTGTCATGTGGATTACTCCATATTAGCACATGAAGTCATTCTTATACTTCTTTTTTATTGGCTGCACATGAAGTCATTCTTCTTCTTAATTTTTTTTTTATTGGCTGCATTCATATTGAATGAATGTTTCATAATTTAACCAATTACTGAAGAACATTTTAAGTCCTTCCAGTTTTTTAAAATTAAGAACAATTCAGTAATGAATGACATTGCACAGGTCATTTCTTTCATGCACAGGTGTATCAGTAGAATAAATTTCTAGAAGTAAAATTGCTAGATCAAAGAGTATATGTTTTTGTATTTTTTTATATTGCCATACTTAGACCTTTATTTATTTATTTTTTTAATATATTCTTTCAATCTGTGGCTTGCCTTTATTTATTTATGGCCATGCTGCTAGGCATGTGGGATCTTAGTTCCCCTACCAGGGATCGAACCCATGCCCCCTGCAGTGGAAGGAAGTGCAGAGTCTTAACCACTGGACCGCCAGGGAAGTCTCATTAGACCTTTATTTTTTCATTCATTCATTCATTCATTTATTTATGGCTGCGTTGGGTCTTTGTTGCTACGCGCGGGCTTTCTCTAGTTGTAGTGAGCGGGGGCTACTCTTCATTGCGATGTGCGGGCTTCTCATTGCGGTGGCTTCTCTTGTTGTGGAGCACGGGCTCTAGGCACGTGGGCTTCAGTAATTGTGGCACATGGGCTCAGTAGTTGTGGTGCACGGGCTTAGTTGCTCCGTGGCATGTGGGATCTTCCCGGACAAGGGCTCGAACCCGTGTCCCCTGCATTGTCAGGCAGATTCTTAACCACTGCACCACCAGGGAAGTCCCTAGACCTTTATTCTTAATGTAGAAATGGAGTGTTTTCATTTTGAATAAAGCTGTTTTTAACTGTCTTTCCTATTTGGCAATAGCAGTTTACAGTTAAAAAAATAACTTATTTTAAGAGTAATAGGATTTCTTTTTTAAACTGATGCATGCTGATGCTTTGATGTTAATATGGCAGGTTAAAGAAAATGTAATGGAAGCAGTATTGCTTTGGAGTCAGACCTGGATTTGGATCTCAGTTCCACCAACCTACTGACCTTGTGACGTTTGGCAGGTCACTTAACTGCTGAGTCTAAATGATCTTATCTGCAAAACGGGAATAATAACACCAGCCTTATAAAGTTGTTGTCTAGAACTACCGTCTTTCATTGATTCTAACTCACACATTTTTTCTCCTCTGCACTTTAGTATCTCTGACATTAAGCTGCCTCATAATCAAAGATGTGCCATAGTTGTTTTGGCATTTTTTTCATTCTTGGCATATAAAATAATGATGGGCTTAGAATTGACAGCATCTTAGATTTGATGAAGTAGGGCGACTCCAAATACTCGCACAAGGGAACTGTGCTAGGGCATTTCATAGGCAGAGGAAGTTCAGTGTGATGGGGAAAGCTCAGGGTTGGGGTAGGTGTGGATGGGTGTTAGGGAGGTGGGTATGGCAATGGAAATTTTGTTCTAGGCAAACATCACAGCAGATCCACTACACAGTGGGAGGATAGTGCAAATGACTGATGGAACACAGGGGCAGATATTACCCAGAAATGTGGGTATATGGAAGTCGGAATTATGGCAACTTGTTGGTGGGTAACAGGACTTTGGCTCATGGTTGAGATTTAGGAACTGTGTATTAATTTTTGGCAGGAAGATTTTATAAAATAATGGGACTGTTGGAGAAAATATTTGCAAGTTGTATATATGATAAAGGATTTGTATGAAGAATATATTAAGAACTCTTACACTCAACAATAAAATGACAACCCACTTTAAAAGCGGGCTAAGATTTGAATAGACATTTCTCCAAAGAGGATATACAAATGGCAAATAAGCATGTTTAAAAGATGCTCAACATTCCATTAGGGAAATGCCAGTCAAAACTGCAGAGAAATAACTGCTTTATACTAGGATGGCTAGAATCAAAGAGACAGATGTTCAGTAACAAGTGTTGGTGGGGATATTGAGAAGTGAGAGCCCTTGAACACTGCTGATGGGAATGTAAAATGGAACAGCCACTTTGGGAAACAGTTTGGCTGTTCCTCAAAAAGTTAAACATAGAGTTACCATATGATCCAGCCATTCCACTACTAGTTATATATCCAAGAAAAACAAAAACATATGTTCACACAAAAGACTGTACATGAATGGTCATGGCAGTATTGTTCATAATAGCCAAAATGTGGAAGCAACCTGAATGTCCATTACCTGATGAATGGATAAATATAGTATGGTATATATCCATATAATGGCATATCATAAAAAGGAAAAAGGAATGAGAAATGAAGTACTGATACATGCTACAACTTGGATGAACATTGAAAACATTATGCTAAGTGGAAAAAGCCAGAGACAAAAGGTCACATATTGTATGATTCCATTTATATGAAATGTCCCTAACAGGCAAGCCTATAGAGACAGAAAGTAGATTAGTCGTTTAGTGGCCATAGGAATGGGAGGGGATGGGGGAAATGGGAAATTACTGCTAATGGGTATAGGATTCCTTTTTGGGGTGGTGAAAGTGTTCTGGAATTAGATAGTGATGGCGGCTGCATAACCTTGTAAGTTAATAAAAACTATTGAATAGTCTACTTTAAATGGGTGAATTTTATGGTATGTGAATTATATCCCAATAATGCTCTTAAAAGCAAACAAACAAACAAAAATGTGGCCCTCGTTCTAGGAAGGGCCTGAGTTACTTAGCAGATTATTATAAGAAAAGAGTTCAGAGTAGAAGAAACCCAATTATAAGAGCTGGAACACATGTTGATTGGGAAAGTCTATTAAAAGGGAGGAGAAATGGTGATATTGGGGTTTGGGAGTAAAATAGAAGCAGTTATCAGCATTGTAGTATCGTGCCAAGGTCAGACGAGTAACAAAGCTAACAAAGCTGAGACTCTGAATGTGGATCTTGTAACAGTTGAAAATGTTTCTTGCCTGAAGCTGATACTGGTCCTCAGGTCTGTGTGGTGGGGCTGAGCCTGCAGAGAGGACCTAAGGGACTCCAGTGTGGGGAGGACCCTGGTATGGAAAGGAAGGATGCAGAGATGGGACCCAGGTTAAGCCTGGACAGTTTTGTGCCCCTAGAGGTTAGGGGCAGCCTCGTTTATCTAAAGTGACCCACTGAGGGCAGCATAATGTTGTTTAGGCAGCCGTGGTCCACATGAGGTAGAGGTAAGAAAGGCTAACTTAACTAAGGTAATAGCTATGGGGATGGAAAAGATGGGGTGGGTGTGGAAACTCCCTAGGAGTGCAAGGTTCAGTCAAGGCAAGAACTGAAAGACACAAGACTTGTGCCTTGGTGTGAAAAAGGGAATGTCAGATTTACTCAGATTTCCCATGGGGATGGTGTGAGGTACATATGATACACAGGCTTATATGGCCCTCTTTGTTTATCTATTACTCTTTCTGTGCCAATTATCATTGTGCTTTTAAAAAATTGTTAGTTCTTATCCTTAAAACTTCCTGTAGGCTTTATATGTTATCTGTATAAGACTACAGTAATGGGGATGAGAGCAAACAACTATTAAGTTCAAGGAAGTGAAATAAACTTTATCATGCTACATGATAGAGGCCACTGGCTTATTGTTGCTCAACGGTTTGTAAATATTATGCCAACATTAGACATTAACTAGACATGACTGTCTAGTTATGTAGGTAGCTCCTGAGTCAAGCTTGACTTACATGCAAATAGTTTGTATACATGAATCGTGGCTGTAGCTGTGGCAGCCCTTTCCCTCTTGTTGACAGTTTTGAAAATCACTCACTGGCATTGTGAATGGAAAATGTTGTGTGATCTTGTCTACCCCATAGGTTAGCTTTACAAGTTGTAGGGTGGTGGAGGGCAGGGAAAGTGGAAAGAGGACAACCTTTCTCTTTTCTTCTCTCCTTTTAAAGCCTGTGGGTTTGGAAGGATGAAAGCTGTGAAGAATACAGGGAGCTGGCATCATGAAATGGCGGTTTACCCCCCCCCAGAATAATTTTCCCTTCACAGAGTCTGAAGCTTTTCTTTTTCTTTTTGAACCGGAGGTAAAAATGTTACTGAAGGTTCATTTTGGTTTAGAATTTTGCTTTTGAAAAAGAGCAAGCATTTGCAGGGCTGGGGTGAGCTGTCTCATGCTGCAGTGTGCTCTCGTTTGGACCGATAATTGTCTACCTGGTGCCTCTGGGTGAGAGCTAGGGTAAGAGTGTAGTAGTGGGGAGTTGGGGCAGAATGAGGAGGCTGGGTGTACAAGGGGTGTCCCAAGACAAGCTTTTCCTCCTTATAAGCGTAGCTTTGGCTGGCTCTGTACTCTGGGAAAGGAAACAAAACTCTTCTTGGGCCAGACGACTCTGCTTCAGAGGTTAGACTCAGGGTTAATAGTGGCTCAGGACCAAATTTCAACGGTAGTTTTTGTGGTCTGGCCTATGGACCTAAACACAGATTAGAACAGTTTTCCCCTGGGAAAATGAGCACCAAATAACTGACTTTAGAAACAAACTTTTGTAATAGATCCAGTTTGTAAGTTGACTTCGTACTGTACTTTTCTTAGTGCATACTAGACCCATTGATTTGCAAGCAGTTACTTTGCTTGAGGTATGTATATTATCGCTGAGATTGCACAGAAGTCACATGAAAGGCGCACATGGTGGCTTTAGACAGTCTGAGACAGCAACATTGACTGAAGGCCTAAGTTTTGTTAAAAAGACGCTAAAAGATTACAGCGTTTAGAGTAGCTTTTATTATTCTGCATTAGAGTTCTGGAGGATAAATTATGGAGATCTCTGTAATTATGCATGTTAGATTAAATGAAATACTCATTTCAATCAGGGAAAAAATATGTACTTGAGTGAAGGAATATCAAGCATATTGGAAACACTTGACATGAAAGTAAGGGAGGGTGTTGCAGGGAACAAAGGTTCTCTGTGACTTGACAGCTGCTGTTAAAAAGTGACACCAGGAAGCGCCCGACTCTGGCTCACAGCTGCCTGAAGTTGCTGTAGTCTTCTCTAGTGTTACCAGAGGAATTTGCACGGCTCCTGTTTTAGCAAACAGAGGCTCCTGATAGCTAACCAGGTCCTTATAGTGCTCTTGGAAATTAATTCCTAACTCCTCATTATGATCTTCATAATTACTGGGTTTTCCAGCAGAAAATATTTTGAGGCTCTCACTATGTTTGTGCAGAGTACCTTGCTTAATGCCAAAGAAGTTCTGAAAGGCGTGAGGTAGGCCTTGGATTCATCAAATCTAGTTGGACATACATAACAGGATTTTAACTGGAACTCTAACCTATTTTAGTTTCTCTTGAAGCCCCAAAGGCTGGGAATAAAGCAGTAGTTGCCAAGTGACTCTCATATTTCAAGGACTTGCATAGAATAGAAGGTGGCCTTAAATTGCTATTGCACATTTAGCCCATGCTTTATCTCCAGGAAGTAAAAGTGTGGAGAGTTAAGGGTTCTGAGACAAGGATGTTTTTTGGAGAGAGCTGTCAGTGTGCTGTGTGTTCTTTGTCCTTTCCCGCCTCCACACTCAGCAGAGAGGAGAGGATGCTTCTCTTAAGCCCCCTTCATTGAAGCCTAATGATGGGGGAAGCTCTAATAGAATCATTCTGAGAACTTGACATGTATCCCCAGGTGTTTGGAGAGCATAAGGATTAGTATGTGAATCTGTGGATTGATAGCAGAGAGAAAGGAAGAGGGCTGTTTAGTTAGCAATATGCACTTTGGAAGACAGTAGGTTTCCCTGAGTTTCTGGATGAAACCAGCTTAAAAAGCCTTCTAAAAAGAGACACTGTGCATGGCTACCTAGAAGATGCTGTGAATCGGGAGGTGCCCATGGGAACCCCAAGGATTGAGAGTTGGAAGTGTAAATGGCCAGGACTCACTCATGTCCTGGGAATTGCACGTGGAGGGTCTCACTGGTGTACTCTTCCAGGAAGCCTGTAGGCCCTCATGAGAAAGTTAGCATGGACATCAGATTTCATTGGTGTGGTCTTTTCAAGCCCCCTTACTTCTCCCCACTCCTTCAGCTCCAGCCCTTAAGGAGCCAGAGCAGAGGCAGCCTTGCTGGGGGCAGAAAAGATGCATAATAATATGGGGAAAGAGAGAAGATGACTGGTCTTAACTATCCCCACACCCCTGTCCAATCGCAGACGTCTCAGCTCTGTGTAGAAAGGGGAGAAAGAAACTTTAATTTAGATGAGTATTGACTAATGCAATTAAGACGCTGTACTAGAAATCTTAATTATTATGTTTTTTCTTTTTTTTCAGTTTTTTTAAATTGAAGTATAGTTGATTTACAGTGCTGTGCCAATCTCTGCTGTACAGCAAAGTGACTCAGTTATACACATACATACATTCTTTTTTAGTATTCTTTTCCATTATGGTTTATCACAGGATATTGAATATAGTTCCCTGTGCTATACATTAGAACCTTGTTGTTTATCCGTTCTAAATGTAATAGGTTGCATCTACCAACCCCAAACTCCCAGTCCATCCCTCTCTTTACCCCCCTCCCCCCTCCCCCTTGGCAACCACAAGTCTGATCTCTGTGTCTATGAGTCTGTTTCTGTTTTGTAGATAGGTTCCTTTGTGCCATATTTTAGCTTACACATATAATTGATATCACATGGTATTTGTCTTTCTCTTTCTTACTTCACTTAGTATGATAATCTCCAGTTGTATCCATGTTGCTGCAAATGGCATTATTTCATTCTTTTTTTATGGCTGAGTAGTATTCCATTGTATATATGTACCACATCTTTTTTATCCATTCATTTGTTGATGGACATTTAGGTTTGTTTCTATGTTTATTTGCATTTGTTATTTGTAGACTTTTTAATGATGGCCATTCTGACCTGTGTGAGGTGGTACCTCATTGTGGTTTTGATTTGCATTTCTCTAATAATTAGTGAGATTGAGCATCTTTTCATGTGCCTACTAGCCATCTGTATAGACATCTTAATTATTGAAATCACAATGTTCTTGGGGTTGAAAGTAATTGAACAACTATTTATAATTGAAGAATGATTGGAAAAAATTAGGAGATTTGCCTTAGATTTCATTCAGGTGCAAGGAAGAACTTGCACACAGAAGAGCTTTGAAGGAACGTTTTATGCTTATAACCTGTTGAGTTTATTAGCTCAGTGTTTCATTTATATCTTCATATATACACATACATGAAAAGATGAGCAATTATAAAGGAAATTGTAAGTACCAATTACATGGTATACGTAAAGCTTGATATACGTATTTTCCAAATCACAACTTTTAATGATAAGGTAGACTATTTGAAGTTGGGAAAACCCAGACTATCATCACCTTAAGGGTAAGAGGAATTCAGAGCATACCGAGATCATTTTCTGGTTGGAGTACTGGAGGCCTTGCAAAGAAAGTAAGATGTGGTTTGGGCTTCATTAGCTATAACTTAAGGCTTACTGTGTATCATAGGCTGTGCTGTAAAAATACTCCACATACATTATTTTTACTTTTTACAACAATCCGGCAAGGTTAGTATTATTTCCATCTTACAGACAAGGAAACTGAGGTTCAGGCAGATTAAATGAGGTGCTCCAGTTTCCCGCATCTGGTAAAGGTGGTAGAGTTGTATCCTGGTCGGTGACTCACACCTCAGGCTCTTCCCACTTCACTCTGCTGCCTCCCTGGCGGCTGCACACCAAGATCCAGTGGTGGAATGGGCCGGGATAAGCAGGAAGAGGAGTGGTGCACACACAGCATCACTGGTGATCGCAGCTGTTCAGTCCCTCGGGGCAGCTCTGTGAGCAGCCCTAACCCTTCACCATCCCCCTTCCTTGTGCCTGCTTTCTGCCTTCTGGGTTTCCTTTTCCATTATCCTTCAGTGCCACATCTGAAGTGGACACTGGAATATGCCCTCCTTAAATTAGCCCTGTTCTCACTCTTTTCTGTTGAGAAAATGGGCTTTAGAGATGTTAATCAAACTAAGAGGAAGTAGAATGGCATCTGTGTTTGAATTTCAGTTCTCTCAAACTCCGTAGCCCATACGTTTTCTTCTCATCCTGCTGCTTCTAGTGAAGACTTTATAAATGCATGTATTAATAGAAAGCAAGCCCTCCTAAAACCTCATGTTTGGGTTTATTTTATCATAATTTAAAAAACAATACAGGTTTTGTGGCTAGAAATAATAATAGGAAAATACTGACTTAAAGTGGAGAGGAGCCAGAGAACCACAGAATTTTGTGTCTAGAATGTTTCATGACCTGGGTTCTGTGTGTCGCTTGGGGGAAAAGGGAGAGGTGAGCAGGAACTCAAGAAAGGTAAGAAAGGAACATGAAGTTGTTAGTCTTGGTTTTCCTTGTTCCTTATTTTTCATGGTACTTTTACTCCTTATTTACAGGCCAATAAAGGAATGAAAGATTTGAAATTTTATGAATTATATTAAATAGCAGGAATTCTGAAACATTCATGAGGATAAGAGCTGAACTTAAATTGTAGTTCTTCTCCTTATTAGCTGTGTGACCTGGAAGAGGTAACATAATTCTGTGCCTCATTTAAAAAAAAAATCTGTTAAGAGGGAAATATATATCTAAAGGATCATTGTGAAAATTAATTGGGAAAATTTTATATGTATCAGTTATAAACTGCTTGCCACATAACAAATGCTCTATAAATGATGACTCCTGTTACTGTGATGGAGAATATTTCATTTGTTTAAAATGGGAGCAGTGGAAGCAGGAATGGAGGGTGCGTATGAGTGTGCTTTAACTCCAGAGAGTCAGGGTGAGTAGAGCAGAAGGAACATTGGCCAAAAGCCTGGAAACCTTGCTTTTAGTGCTGGATCTGCCGGTGATTTGCTCTTTAAACATTAGGCAAGTCACTCTACCTCTGACAAAAATCTCTGTCCTCATGGATCTTATATTCTAGTCGGGTTGGGGGAAGCATGGACAATCAAAGTGAAAATGTAAAACATAAAGAGGACTGCAAAATAGTCTGGCCAAGAAAAAAAATTCAACTTTCTAGGTGAGTTAGTTGGTCTTGAGTAGAGTGAGGTGAAAGCTCAGGACTAAAAACGATCCAGTTTATTCTTCCCTTGATTTGACCCTTCCTGTAGTATTTAATGTGCTACCACCAGATTTAAATTTTTTAAAATAATATATGCAAAAAGTAGAGAGAATAGTATAATATACACTCGTATACACATTACCCAGATTCAGTAGTTGTCAAGGTTTTCCCATACTGTTTAACCAGTTTCCTTCCTCTGCTCTCTCCCTTTCCCCTCTTCTTTCCTATGTGTTTAGAGGATCCTAAGAATCGTGCTGTGTTCAGAAATGCCCTGTCATTTGTTTACAGCTCCCCAGTGGCACCTTAGGTCTAACCTCCTGTCCTTTTTATATGCGAGGGTGGTGGACTTTAACCAGTGAGCTGGATTTACTGAGTTTCCCAGAATCTCCAGTAAATTACCCAACCCAAAGTGTAGACCAGGCACCGCTCTGTGGCAGTGCTTGGGAACTACACTTTCACCAGCAGCTCGGCGTCTGGAGAGAGTGACTTGTCACTCCTGCCCACTAAATGCAGAAGTTGCCTCAGCTTATTCTGTTTCCTCCCTGGGCTCCTCCTTATCTTCCTTAAGGCAACTTCTTTGAATGGGAAGAGAACGAAGTGGCAATTCTCTTAAGCCAAGCAGAGCTCCTGTTGTGCAACCTAGTGGCATATATGCAGGAATAGCATTCCCAGCTATCACTATTCTGTTACTGAGAGCTTTGGACAACCCTACTCAGACCAGAGTTTATCAGGGAAAGTCTCCCTGTCTGAATGGGACAGCTTCCCTAATCTTAAACTTTTCTCCATAAATCCTAACAACCTTAAAGAGACTTAGGTCCACATTTGCCCTTCTTACTACCTGGAAGGCATCCCACTCATTGAAAGGAGGCATTCCATTTCTTTCTGGCTGAGATTCTTCTCCATGCATCCTTTCCTGTGTTTTCAGGAAAGCACATTACTTTCTCCACCCCCGACCCTCATTACCCCTTTCAATGGACTGAACTTTCCTGCCCTTGCCTGAGCCTCTACTGTCTTCCACAATGCAGTGCTGTGTTTTGGTTTTTTTTTCTTGCTTTCTGCTACAAAATATCCTTTCTGGGCTGTGGTTGGTAGCTTTTTTCAATTTCAGGAGAGAGACTGTTTTCAGGCAAATTGCTGGGGCTCTATGTTTATAAGTGAATTGTACACATAGTTCCTATGTATGACTGCAGTATTAACTGCTTAAATTTTGTTGCCTTCTGAACAAGCATGTTAGTTGCATTTCATGCTGTTTCTGTTCTTTGGCCAATACGATTAATACTCCCCATTCCCCTTGCCCCCAGTCACAGCACAATTGCTAGATGTGTAAAAAACAGTGGGTTCCGTGAAAGTAAGGACCTTGTCCTTGGGATGCCCCATAAATAATTGTTGAACAAATGCATGAAACCAAGAGCAAGAGCAATCAGCAGAAGGGTTTCACGTCGTGAAAAATAACACTTTGAATGGTGAGCAACACACCTCAAACTGGAGGGCTTTGTGAACTGTGTAAAGAAAGGGCTGAATCCTATAAGCAGTGGGGAACCATTCATGCATTTTATAGAGGTATAATTTGTATATGTACAAAAAAGTGCACACATCTTAAATGTGCTGCTTTATGAGTTTTTACATATGTATATACTTGTGTAATTACTGCTCAGACCCAAAAAATATTTCCAGAACTCCAGATGGGGAGCTTTTATCTTGATACACAACATTTTGGATACCAAGTTTGGTCTGTGGTATAACTAGGATTGGAATTATAACAGCTGTTCCTGGTATTAGCACATCTTTTTACTTGAATAAAAATGTTAGTTCATACTATTTTATTACATGACAAAAACAGTACACTGACTAACATTTATTAATCATCAGCATGTCTTGGCGCTTTATATTCATTACTTCATTTTATCTGTTCCATGGGGTTTTGTTACTATCCTGTTTTACAGATGCTGAAGGTTAAAGAGGTAAAGTAACTTACCTTAGGTTCCACAGCTAGAAGGTAGCAGAGTTAGAATTAAATCCAGGACTGCCCATCATCAGAGACTGATTTCTTGTTGGTGATCTGCTGCCTCAAATATCTGGGACCCAGGTTTAAGTAACAAAAATGTTATGTCTTTGTGGTAGGAGGTAATGGTTATCTTTCTTAGCTGCACACGATGGTTGCTGTTTTTAGGCACATTATAACCTGTGGCTTATTAGAATTGTGAGAGGGAAAGGGATCTTTGATTCTGTGACAGTCAGGCCTCAGAGTAATGTTCCTTAAGATGGATCTTTATGAGGGAGGATGATGCTCTCAGTGAGGATGGCTCTTTAAAATCGGTATGTAGCAAGGTCTCTACAAATTTTGAAATAGGACCAACACAGATGAAATGTAGACCTAAATATCCAGAAATTCCAACAATTAATTTGTCTTAAAAATTAATGAGTGGAGGGCTTCCCTGGTGGCGCAGTGGTTGAGAATCTGCCTGCCAATGCAGGGGGCACACGGGTTCGAGCCCTGGTCTGGGAAGATCCCACATGCCACGGAGCGGCTGGGCCCGTGAGCCACGATTACTGAGCCTGCGCGTCTGGAGCCTGTGCTCCGCAACGGGAGAGGCCGTGACGGTGAGAGGCCCGCGCACCGCGATGAAGAGTGGCCCCCGCTTGCCGCAACTAGAGAGGGCCCTCGCACAGAAACGGAGACCCAACACAGCCATAAATAAATAAATAAATAAATATAAAAAAAAAAAAAGAGTATCTACACGTTTAAAAGTTAACATTTAAAAAAAAATTAATGAGTGGAATAAATGCATGCCAGTGTTAGTGAAGTGGCAAAATTCTTATAACATTAAGATTGTATTTCAAGAGCTAAGACATCCAAAGAAAATATGAAACTTCCACAGTCACAGAAAGGAAAAACAGTTTATTTTAATTGCCCTCTAAGTTGCTTAAACCAACAATCCTCTATATGTGTTATTTTTTTAAATTTGGTATCACAATGCAAAAAAACCCATCACATTGAAAGAGTTCTAGCTATTATACATGACTTGGACATTTGAAAAAATATATTTAATATTTGTCCATTGTGTTTTCAAAGTGGGAGGGACATTTTGGCACATTTAGGCATAACTTGGGAGTAGTCAATGAAACTTAGGTTTTACAAGATGAAAGCATGGCAAGAAGTGTCAGATTACTATGGAGAAACATGTTTCAGGAAACTAATCTTAAGATATAAATAGCATGCTTTATCCAGCTTGCTTGGTGAAAGACTGCTGTTTTGTGTTGTTTAGAGTAGTGGATACAAAGAATATTGTTATTGCCAGTTGTATTTACTTTTTGAAGAGGTGTGGGTGCCAGAAAGTCAGTTCAGGATTGTTTTGATGTCTGTGTATTTTTGAATGGGGATGGGGTGGTGATGGAGATGGCTTTCTACTCAAAGCTGCTCCTGTTGGTAAATGTTTTTGTTTTCAATAGACGTTGTTTAATAAATCATGCATTTAAATGAAGCCATCAAAAAGGAAATAGGATTATGGATGCCGAATTCTGTAATTAAAGTTAATCCAAAAATGTAAATAAAAAACAGAAAGTGTCATTCACAAATAAAATAAATATGTAGAGTCATGGTAGCAAGCAGATCAGGCTCCCTTCCGCCGCCAAACCAGGAGTTTCTTTGCTGCCCTGTTCAGAGTGCCTACTTCTGAGTAGCTTTCTGGTGTTTGCACAGCTCACCATGCAGGGGTTGTCACTTAAGAATGATGTGTCTCTGGAGCCAGCAGGTCCAGCTTCCAGGAGCCCTTGCCTGAAGAATGACTGAACACCTTTGGCGCCTGTCCCTAGCATTAAGCTGCCTTCTTCCAAGTCATCCCTCAGATTTTGTAATGAGCTAGTGGCAAAATAGGCTGTGAGGAAGTCAGTCAAGAGGGACAGAGCGAAGGAGATACTCAGAACTGATGTCAGTATCCTAGTTAGTGCCCTTCTGTATGAAGGGGGAAATAAGTTGTCTTTCAGATTCTTGTTTGTTTTTTTTCTAAAACCTTTAAAAAAAGATTGTGAAATGTAACATACAAACATTAAGTGGTTCGCTAAGACTCTTCCCTTCTTACTCTGCTACCTTAACTGTCCTCCTTCTGGTGATGATATCATAAGATAATAGTTGGGTGGCTTTGCTAACAGAAGAAGAAATAGAAGTTAAGATGAAAAACTAACAAAAATATTAGTGAAAGAATAAGTTTGAGATCCACAAAGATGAAAAAAAATCCTGAAATCATTTCCTTAGGATAATACACAAGGCAGCTGAAAGGGAACTCTAAGACAAGGTGTGCGAAAAGTGGAGAAAAGAAGATGAGGCATTGAATCAGGCAGACTTCGTGTTATCCTGTTTGTTTCAAACTACTTTGTTCTAAGGACTGATGCCTGCCATCGGGTTGCAGATAGACCTGAATTATAGCTTACTGTGTTTTTCTAGTTTTTCTGGAATTTGAGATCTAGAGTCTTAGGTGTATATAAGTTAATTATGAAAAGAAAAACTGCAGTAGATCTTTTACAGTCTTCTTGCATATTTCAGATGAAAATTCAGAGATATTTAGTACCCTTTCTCTACTTGAAACCTGCTCTGAATAGACTTCATTTAATGGGGAATTAACATAGTAGGATAAACCTTAATACAATGAAAATATTTTGATTAATTCTGGATAAAGTTACATTGGTACTTGGGCAAGTAAACATAAATTTTAAAATAAGGTTCTTTTTCTTACAGTCCTATTTTGTAACGGATTATGATCCAACCATCGAGGATTCCTACACAAAGCAGTGCGTGATAGATGACCGGGCAGCCCGGCTAGATAGTAAGTAATCTTCCTTTATTTGATGGTTCACGTAACATATTTTTAAAAGTAAGCTTTGATGTTTTGCTAGGTTAAATACTACAATTGAAATGTTAGATGATCTTGAATATAAGCCCATCTCTTTCATTAGTTTTGGTTGATGAATCTGCATATTAGGCAACTTAAATATTCCTCAGTAAATGTTATGTAAAACAGTAATTGGATTGAGCTTGTTCTGGTGAAATTGGTCACGTCACTGTAACTTGCTGAAGTTGTGTTTGTTGGGACATTTGGAAAAAACATGAGGTTTCGGCTCTTCCTACCTTTTGATGAAGGCTGAAATGGGTGAAGTAAATATAGAAAAGCTTCAATATTTGCTAACTTGCTTAGAGTTTATAGCACAGAGGCCTTAGCAAACAGTGTTTTGTGCTTGGCTAAACTTTCCACCCCTCCACAAAAGAAAGCCCTGTTCTTTTAACTTTTTTTTTTTTTTTTTTTTTTTAATTTTTATTATTTATTTATTATTTATTTTTGGCTGTGTTGGGTCTTCGTTTCTGTCCGAGGGCTTTCTCTAGTTGCGGCAAGCGGGGGCCACTCTTCATCGCGGTGCGCGGGCCTCTCACTGTCGCGGCCTCTCTTGTTGCGGAGCACAGGCTCCAGACGCGCAGGCTCAGTAGCTGTCGCTCACGGGCTTAGTTGCTCCGCGGTATGTGGGATCTTCCCAGACCAGGGCTCGAACCCGTGTCCCCTGCATTGGCAGGCAGATTCCCAACCACTGCGCCACCAGGGAAGCCCCTTTTAACTTTTATGATTCTTTTATTCACAGAGATCAAGAAATACATTAGCATCTGTACATTCAGTATGGTATTTGGGGGGTGGGGTGGACCAGCATTTCCTTTCTTTAATTTACAGGTATCTTTTTCAGTTCTTTTCATGGAGGAGGTAAACATCAACAGACTTCAGAGGTTATCTGACTGTCTGCCTAGATGTATTTGATATTCTTAACCTTGTAATTGCTATGCTAATATATTCTAACTACAAAATCAATCTGCACTGATGAAGATAACTCTGAAACTGTCTGCCATTAGAATATATTTGTCTTTAGCATTGAATATAAAGTACTAAAAGGAGAATGCCATTTTTTAAATTATACTAAGTATGATGTGCTCCAGAGGACCCAGTTTAACTGGGCCTGCCCTTGTGAGGAAGCCATTTTTGTAAGATGAAAATACGAACATAATTACATTTCTTGTTTTTTCTTTAGTTCTGGATACAGCGGGACAAGAGGAGTTTGGAGCTATGAGAGAACAGTATATGAGAACTGGCGAGGGTTTCCTGTTGGTCTTTTCAGTCACAGATAGAGGCAGGTTTGTATCACTATTCAATTGTAGGTCTCCTGTTCATGTCTAGATCACTATTTCATTGCATTTGCATTCTTGTTTTTATAGAAAAAGGAAAAGTAATAAAGTAGTAAATGGAGCACGGGACTCTGAATTCTGATAGTTGACCAAATTGATTAATTTGTTTTTGTGTTTTTAGTTTTGAAGAAATCTATAAGTTTCAAAGACAGATTCTCAGAGTAAAGGATCGTGATGAGTTTCCAATGATTTTAATTGGTAATAAAGCAGATCTGGATCATCAGAGACAGGTGAGAAGGAATTTTGCTATTGGGAAGCCAATTATTTGTAATCATGTAAGTGAACAGATATGTTTAATGAGAAAGTGGCATGATCAAAAACACTGTGCTGAGTGTGGCACACTGGATTTTATAGAGGTCCTGTAATAGGTGACAAATAAAAAGGAAGTAGATTTGGGGACATGACATTTTTACGTATTATACAGAACTTCAGTGGACTCTATAAGCCTGCAAGTATTTGCACCAGCTCCATTCACATGTTGTAATTTCTTAGGTAACACCCACAGCTCTAATTTAGTTAGATACTCTTAAACTTACCTGTAATTCAGTATTAATGCTACATTACCTCATTTAGAGAATGACTTTGATTTAAATTACAGTATTTGGATTTTTCCTAAGTCCCATTAATGACTGAATTTTCTGTTAATTCTTCACACATGGGCAGCTCTAACACCAGTAACCTGCAGGAAAATAATATTTTTAGTATTTAGTAGCAGGCTTGTTTATACTCACTTGTTCTTACCCACTTATTTCACATTTAATTTAAAAACATTTTGGTAAATATTGGCCTCATCTTTTTGTGGGGGGAGGAACAAGATCAGATATAAATTAATGGAGGCTCTACATTATTTGGGGGTTCTTTTGGTGTCTTCATTTCTTTTAGGTCTTTAGTCTCTATCCCACATCTGGAATACAATTGTTTAAATACTTAATTTTTGCTGGTATTTAAGTTCTCTTTTGTTTTTATATAACCTTGTGTTAACAGACTTTTGTGTTAACAGATTTTGATTGAAAGTGCAAACATCAGGAAAAATTGGTTGATAAACAGCATTGAGGATAGCCTTCCATTTTGTAGTTAACTATTATTTAAAACATAATCTTTGATTTGTGTGCTCTATTTGTAAAGTTTTGTTGAAGGTATACCAAGTTTAAAGCATGAACTTAAGAGAATGATATTGTTCTAATGCTAAGGTTTAGAAATGGTTACCTGATGTAGAATGAATTTTACTGTCAGACCTCTTTCAAATCTGAATTATTATAAACTTAAGGTGAAAACATTCAATCTTCATTTCAAACCAGTATAAGCTGTTGGAAGTAATTTAGGATATGACATTGCTCACATCTTAAAATCTGGAGTAGACAGTCCATCTTTTTTTTTTTCTCATTTATATTTTATTTTTTGGGGACCATTTCCTTCAGTGTTTCTGAATCTAATTATGTTTATTAAATATTGCCCAGTAGAACCTTTTTACTGCTCTTCTCAGGCCTTTCTAGTACTAGAAACACTTTTAGATGTCATTGGATCTGGGGAATAATGGCAAAGTAACTCTGCAGGGAGCAAGCAGTTCTTGCCCTATCTAATGCTAGTTAGATATGTTTCCTGCTGTGATTTTTCTCAAACTTTTTTATGGTGGTAACTCCAGTAAAGGAATAAGTGGTAGGCCTGGGGTGAGGTGGGAATCTTCTATAGTTTAGGTAGGATTAGGGAGAACAGAGGAAAGGGAGTATGTCCACCAGAACTAAACAAGTCTTGCTATGATTAGCTTGGGGGCAAGGGGTCTGTATGAGTTACTTTTAAGTCATTTATATATTGAAGATTGCCAGTATTTGGAGTGTGGTTTCCATCTGTCTGCAGATATTAACATATTGTGGCACTTTGGCTTTGTTTTTACCATAGATTTATAAATTTTTCATCTAAGTTTTTTTCTTTTTATAAAAGTAATAGATTTCAGAGTAAAATAAGAACAAGGTGGTAAAAGAAGCAATATAGGGGATGATAAGTTTAATATTTCCGTCCCCTTAAAGGTAGGCAATTAGCTTGGAGTAAGTTCTTAATTTCTCTGGTTTAAAACATACACATAGACATTAAGTACTATGTACATGTTGAAAAGTTGAAATGTATATATATCCAAGGGAGAAAAGCAAATGGCTGAAAACTGCTTAGTTTTCTGCTCATTCCTATAGATTCTCCTCTCTGAAGGATAGGCACAAAGAAACATTTTATTCCTCCCATGCTTTGTGTTCTCTCTTCTAGGTTCCTTCACCCTGCACTCAGGCGTAAAAGTTATCATCATTACTCTTATGTGAGAGCCTTTAGTGCTGACTGGAAATCCTACTACGTTTCTCTAGTCTATTCATTTCCCACTTGTTTGGATGATTATTACTTACTTTCTATTTTTAAATTAATAACACTTTCTTCCCCTTCCTCATCCTCAGCAGATTGATGATGAGTGGTATTTTCCTATTTCACTGAGAAATTTTTACATGTTCCCAAGCTCCACATGCGCTAACCTAAGGGCGCGTATGCCCCATTAATTCTGCTTCCTCCCACTTGCATGGATAAACTTCACCTCCCTGACCAGCCTCTCTGATAGGCACTGAAGCCCGTCCGTTCCTCCTCATGGGCATCACCCCAGCAATTGTTCCATCCAGGTGTTCCATTTCTCTCCTGCATGATTATTCCCATCAGCATGCAACATGCTACAATGCTCTCACCTTTAAAACAAAAAGTAATAACCACAGCAAAAGCTAATCTCACATTCCTCTCTGAGAACCTTTTTTGCTGCTCCTCCTAGTAAGCAAAACTCCTTAGAAGCGTTATCTACGCTCCCTCTCTACTTCCTTTCCTTTCTTTTTCTTGTTTGCACTGACTGCAGGCATGTAGCACCCGGTCAAGGTCACCACTTGCGCAGATGTAACATTTGACACAGTTACCCACACTTTCCTTTTTGAAACACTTCGTTTACTTAGCTCTGGAACACCATTCCCTATGCATCCTCCCCCCTCCCACCTCCTTTTGTTGGTACTTCCTTGTCTTTCTCAGGTGTCTTAGGGCTCAGGCACACTCTCTTCTGTGTACATTCTGTGTCCTGGATGTACAAAGACAAACATGCCTTACCCCTCCAAGCCTTGAGGGCCATACTTGGTGCAGTTGAAATTGAGATGCTGTACTAAAGGTTTTTACCTTTTAAAAGTCTCTTCAGAATTAAAGATGATGTTCTGTAATGCCTTGGCACCCTTACTTGCTCTACCAAGATCCTGGACAGGCCACAGGCACCTCATAATAACTTCTTCCACTTGTTTGGAAATGCTGACTTGTTGGTCATCTCTTTAGGTCAGTGACCAGTCTGGCTTGCTCTTAGTTGCTGATCAGCTTGTTCTTTTCTGCCTTTGTCTTAGGCTCTACCCTTTGGACTTTCTCTAGCTTCTAGCCCGTTTTCTCTTACATAGCAAATGCCAGTTCCCCAATGTTCTTTGAATTTGTGGGTCAGCCCTGGGCATTCCTACTACTGCTCCTGAGATTCTGAACACATGAGGGAGGGGAGATCATCCAGAAGAGGCTTTGCCTATTTCCTTTTGACTTCTGTATCTCTGTGGACTTGCTTCATCCACCCACCTATTCATCCAATTTTTTATAGAACACTTTCTAGGCACTTACGACAGAGCAGTAGAAAAAACAAGGTCACCGAAATAAACAGAGATCTGTAGAATTTGAATGGCAGTGTTACCACATACCTGGGCCCTTAGAGATACATTGATCATTTTGTTTATCCTGTCAGAGGTATAGGAAGAAAATATGGGTAAATGATTTACTTGCCCTTGCTAAAATGTAAACGTAGGTAAATATGACAACATATTGATTCTGAAATTTCATACAGCAGCTGTGTGTGGGCTTGGACTGTGGACTTCATGATAGCTCTGATTTCAAGTTCCTTGTCCTTGACTCAGCCTCATCTAGAAATCAATGGTTTTTTTGCCTTTTTAAAAAAATTTGTTTTTGCTTTTTTGATTTTCCCCCTTTTACCTCTCCTGGCTTGCCTCAGTTTCTCCCTTTCCTGTCCCCCTTGTTAGGTACTTAATTTCTACTGGCCACCATTAATTCCAGAAAGGAGCCCATTACACTTATAACAATAGATTACTTAAGTATATTAATCCCCACTCCTCTTATCTGTAAGTACCTTGACCACAATGTGCCCTGCAGCCTCCCAGGAAGAAGAACCCCCTCCCCCCAACAATAGAGTAAGGGTCTTCTCTGGCCTTACCTGTTTGTGCCTTGTCTGCATCTAAAAGATTTGTAAGCGCCATGACGGCTTCTCAGTTTTGACCACTTAGTTTTGTTCATGTTTTGTCCTTAGCACAGAGAACAAAGGTATGCACTCAATATACAGTTGCTGAATGAATGAATCAAGGCATCAGTGAATCAAGATGTGGTATTAATATGATGACTCTTTCTACATAATAGATATTTTTGAAAAACAAAACAAGTTTTGCTTCTGTAAACTTAGGTTATTCATTTACTTGACACATCCCTAAGTGACTATTGCAGATGTTGTACTCTATTCCTATTAAACTTAGTTTGTTTAATAAAATTGCTCTCATCATTCCCATTTTGCTCTTCTCTATTTAGAAATACGTAGTATTAGATAAACTCATGTTATTGTGGATTTTCACAAATATTCATTTGTGCCTTAGAACTGAGTCCCATTGGAGGTTCCCAAATGGTAAATCTGAATTTCTTGCATCAGGTTCACCTTTGTTGTTTAAAACAAAACATTTCTGGTAGCACTCAGACCTACTAAACCAGAATATCCAGGCTTAGGATTTGGTATCTTTGTAAAATTCTCTGGGTTGGGGAACCTCTAGGAAATCCTTGTTTGTGTAGCTTTCAATCTTCTGTTGATTTCTAGCTTCACAATGTTTTGGCTTTGGTACATGTGGTGTTCTTTTTGTCATATTTTTTTCCTTTGGTGGTAGTGATGCTATTTTTACTTCTTCGTTAAAAGTATGCTACACCAGTGAGCTCATAAGCAGCTTTATGTGTGGTTAGAGATTTCTTGACCAGAAATGTGTGTATGAACTTTGCTGACCTCGATTCCTGGAAGACTGATGTGAGACCATGCTTTAAAAATAAATAAATGAAGCACATAAACAGTCTTAGCCGTGGGATTGTTTTATCATCTAGACCGTTAATTCATTAATTTTTCTTAATTGTATAAAGATAGGTCATTTGCTGTTTCCCTCTGGCCGAATTACATTATGTAGGTGGGATAGGGCAAGGTAGCTTTCTAAAGAATAATTGAGCAGAAATACAAAGAACAAAATTCTTAAGGACATACATTTCCCTCCCCCAATCAAATTACTTATATTAGTAAAGTAAGTATTTATTAAGATTGACATGTCGCAAAAATTTATTTTTACTTTTCTTCTTTTATATCTGTTTTCTTTTACTTCAAGATGTACTTATTTGGTCATACTCTATTTCCTTAATGTATATTTATTAAATAACTACTATGTGCTCTTCTAGGCTCTGGGTGTACAAAGACCCAATATACCTTACAACTTAGCTAAAAAGGACATAATGGTGGGATAATGAGAAAACAAAACCAAAAATTGTAGTGTAGTGTGTTGACTTTTTTTCTGGTCATTATAGGATGTGATGGGCCTTCTGGGATGCTGTTGTAAAAACAACACTAAGGAGAAGTTTTTGATTGCTTGAGTCTTGAAGTATTAGTATGAAACAAATTAGGAGTATAGAGTTGGGAGGAGAAGGGATGACATCCAGGATGAAGGAACAGAATTTTTGACAACATGAGGATATTTTTGTAGGAAGGAATTTTATGTCAACTTTTCTTAAAAAAGGAATTGTCCTTTCTAAATTGGTGGCTCTGTAAAGATTTATTTTCTTACTTGGCTTCCTTACTTATTATTAATTGCTTGCTTGATTTGATTGATTTATATTTCAAACCATAGGCCTTATGGTACATGTGCTGTTTTGAAGAGAGGCAGGGTAAATTTTAAGGTTACATAAACTTGGGTATACTAATACTGTGTAGAACCTGCCTGCCACTCTTTCGGAACACAACAGAGTATAAACTGTTATGAAGTAATCGTTAGATATATGTGCATTAATGTAATGGCCTAATGATATTGCATTGAAGGTGCTGAATTTTGAGAATATAATATTAAATTAGGAGAACAAGCTACCTGAAAGGATTAGAGGGAACAATACCTTGAGCTAAAATAGGGCCCAGGAATATTCTAATCAGCCAGAGTGTCAAACTTGATAATTCCTGGGGTATCGAATAGTGCATTGAGAAGGGTTTTGTTCTAGTAGTGGGGCAAAATTAGCCTTAGATGAAATGCTGTTCTGGTACTGTACAATAGAAAGGATCAAACTTTCCGAATAATTGCATCCCGGAAGAAAGCTCAAGAATATTTATAGGAATACAAATTATCCGGAACTCAGTAGGTAAAAATCTAGTAACCACGCATCCACTCAAAACTTACCAAGCATGTAAAGAAGCAGGAAAATATGACCCATAGTAAGGAGAAAAAACAGTGAATAGAAACAGATCTAGAAATGACACAGATGATAGAGTTGGTGAGCAGAGAAATTAAAATGGTTATTATAACCATATATACCATATGTTCAAGAAGCTAGAGAAAAGACTGAATATTGAATATGTTAAGTAGAGACATGGAAGATGTAAAAAGATCAAAATCAAACTTCCGGAAATTAAAACTACAATGTCTGAGATGAAAAATACACTGGATGGGATTAACAGCAGAAGTAATGGCTGAAAATTTTCTAAATTTGATGAAAACTTACAAAGCTCAACAAACCCTGAGCACGAGAAATATGAAGTAAACTACAAGGCACATTATAATGAAATTGCTTAAAAGCAGTGATAAAGAGAAAAAATTGAAAAGTAACCAGAGGGGGGAGAAACATCACATACAGGGGATCAAAGATAAGGATGACAGCAGTCACACTGTTTCTCACAGGAGACGATGCAAAGAAGATGGTGGTACAGCATCTTTCCAGGTACTGAGAGAAAAAACTCATCTGAAAATTTACTTCAAAAACAAAGGTGAAGTCAAGACTTCTCCCAGATAAACAAAAAGTGAAAGAATTTATTACCGGCAGACCTACGTTAAAAGAAATGCAAAAAACAAGGAAAACCATACCGAATGGAAATCTGGATCTATACAAAGAAATGAAGAACACCTTTACCCATTTATGTGGGTAAATATAAATGACTTTTATTGTTATTTAAATCTCCTGAAAACATAATTGGATGTTTAAAGCAAAAATAATAACAATATATTCTAAAGTAATAGGTATAATAATAAAAAGAGCAGGAGGGAGAAACATACTATTGTTATAAGGTTCTTAAACTATACATGGATTGACATAATATCATTTGAATTAGACAGTGATGAGTGAAACATGTATATTATAAACTCTAAAGCAATTATAAAAATCACATAATAGGTACATAGTTTATTAGCCAACAAAGAAGATCAAATGGAATCATAAAAACAATACAGTTAACTGAAAAGAAGGCAACTTTTGATAAGTAGAACAAAGAATAAATGGGATGGTTAGGAAACAAATTTCAAGATGACCCAACTATATCAGTAATCACATTAAACATAAATAGTGTGAACACCTCAATTAAAAGGCAGACATTGTCAGACTGGATAAAAAGCAAGACCCTGCAAGAAATCTACTTTCAACGTAAAGACACAAATAGGTGAAAAGTACAAAGGATGAGGTAAGGTATACCATGCTAATACTAATGAAAAAAGAGTTGAAGTGGCAATATAAATATCAGACTAAGTAGATTTTGGAGCAAATATTATTACTAGGAATAAAGAGGATCATTTCATAATGATAAAGAGATTAATTCATCAAGAGGACTTAACAATCCTAAACATTCATGTAAAGAATAACAGCTTCAAAATTCTTAAAGCAAAAATGGGAAGAACAGTTATAGTCAGAAGTTTCAGCACCTCTTTCAGTAATGGAGCAAGTGGAAAGAAAATCAGTAAGGATATAGATGGTTTGAACAACACTGTTGGGCAACTTATCCTAACTGACGTTTAGTAAACACTCCACTGAACAACAGCAGAATACATGTCTTTTGAAATGAGAATGGGTCATAGAACAAGTCTCAATACAGTTAAAGGGATTCTAGTCAGATGGTGTATGTTCTTTGACCACAGTGGGATTAAATTGGAAATAACAAAGATATCTAGGAGATCTCCAAATATGAGGAAATTAAGATACTTTTAATTTACCCTCGGTACAAAGAAAAAACAGGACATTACAAAGTATTATGAGCTGAATGATAACTAAAACAACATATCAAAATTTGTGGGATGCTATTAAAGAAGTACCTATAGAGAAATTTATAGCATTAAATATTTGTATTAGGAAAGAAAAAAGGTTTCAATTCAGTGACTAGCTTCTACCTTAAGAACTATAAGAAAAAGAAAGAGCAAATTAAAACCATAGTAATCAGAAGAAGTAAAATAATAAAGATAAGAATGGAAACCAATGCAATTGAAAATAGAAAAAACATAGAAAAGTAAATAAAAACCAAAAACTGGTTTTTAGAAGATCAAAGTTACAAATCTAGCCAGAATGATCAGGTAAAAAAAAAAAAAAAAAAAGACAAATTCAGTAATGGGAGAGAGAACCATCCTTTCAAATCTTTTTTTTTCTTTTGTTAATAAATTTAGGGAAGGCTCTTTTATTTATTTATTTATTTTTGTATTTATTTTTGGCTGTGTTGGGTCTTCATTTCTGTGCGAGGGCTTCCTCTAGTTGCGGCAAGCGGGGGCCACTCTTCATCGTGGTGCGTGGGCCTCTTCACTATCGCGGCCTCTCTTGTTCCCGAGCACAGGCTCCAGACGCGCAGGCTCAGTAGTTGTGGCTCACGGGCTTAGTTGCTCCGTGGCATGTGGGATCTTTCCAGACCAGGGCTCGAACCCGTGTCCCCTGCATTAGCAGGCACATTCTCAACCACTGCGCCACCAGGGAAGCCCTCAACTCTTAATAGATATTTAAAAGATAATAAGGAAATACTATAAACAACTTTATACCAATAAATTCAGCAGGTTAGATGAAATACACCTATTCCTTGAAAGGCACAAACTCAAGAAAAAAATAGATAAGCTGAGTAGTACTATATGTATAAGATAAATCCAATTTATTGTAAAAACCTTTCCTCAAAACTCCAGGCCCAGATGGATTCACTGGGCCAGTTTTACCAAACTGATTTTGCTGAAACTATTCCAGAAGATTGAAGAGGAGAGAATTCTTTCCAACTCATCATATGAAGCCAGTATTACTCTGATACCAAATCAGACAAAGATATAAGAAAACTACAGTTCAATATTTCTCAGAAACATAGATGTAAAATTTTTTAATTAAAATTTTAGTAAATAGAATTCAATATATGAAAAGAACAATGCATTATCACTCAAGTGGAGTTAATTCCAGGAATGCCATGTTGATTTAACAGGTGAAAGTGAATCAGTATAATTTATCATATTAACAGACTAAAAAGGAAAGATCATATGATCTCAACCGATGCAGAAGAAAAAAATTTGACAAAATGCAGCATCGGTTTCTGATAAAAACTCTTTATAAATGGAATAGTGAGGAACTTTATTAACCTGATAAAGGGCATCTGTAATAAAACCCTACAACCAACAGCTTACTTAATGGTGAAAGACCAAATGCTTTCTCCCTAAGATCAGAAACAAGTCAAAAGTACCCCCTCACCACTGCTGTCTTGGAGCTTCCAGGCAGTGAGGTAAGGCCAGAAAATGAATGAAAAAACATCCACATCAGAAAGGAAGCAACAAAACTGTCTTTATTAGCAAATGGCATGATTGCTTATGTAGAAAAGCCTATGGCATTTACAAAAACAAAGCAAAACAAACTCACCTAGATAAGTGAGTTTAGCATAGTTCCAGGTTCTAAGATAAAGATACAAAAATTATGATTCTGTTTTGCAGAGAAAAATGTATATCATTGAAAAAAGATGAGAAGAATGTGGTTCTGTATGGATGATAAGTTCCTAAATTTTCTTTTTTTTCCTTTTTGCCCATCTGTAATTTTCTCACCTTCTATAAGTGTTTACTTTTGTGGTAATGACAGCAGTGAAAGTCACTTTTTCAGAAATATGAATTTTCAGCCCCACTATATAAATATAAATGTAATATAGTTTAATAGTTGTAGGTAATTATCACTATTCCAACCCTCTACATTTAAAATATATATAGCGCATTGACTATATAGGGCTAATATTCAATTAGCCTTTTCTTATTCTGGCCTACCATTTATATGTCATCAGCAATGCTACCCTTCCCTGCCTACCTTCCTTCATTTCTTCATGTAAGGAAGGCATTGTGAGGGCTTGTGGTCCTATTCATTATTTTTTTCCCACGTATTTATTGAGAGTCTTCCAAGTACCAGGTACTGGGGAATGCAGACGTGAAGAAGACCCCATGGCTTCTTGAGGCATGCCCTGCTCTCCAGCCTCATCTCTTGCCATTTTCTCTCTTAGCTTACTGTATTCCAGCCACTCTGGGCTTCTTTCAGTTTCTGGAACTTGGAGTGCCCTCATGCCTGCTGTTTCCTTTGTCAGGGATACTTCTTCACCCTGACCCAATTCCATACGCTTTACCTAAATATCACTTCCTCAGGGAAGCTTTCCCTGACCTGCTCAGCAGGGTTATACACTCTCATAGCACCTTGTACTTCCCAGAATTTATCACTGTTGTATTTAATACTTTTTGAGTAATCACTAGGCTGACATCTTGCTTCTGTCATGTTCTGAGTTTTTCTGCAGAGGTGGGCTTCAGCACTATGAGTTAAGCTATTAAGTGTCTTGGTTCGTCTTAAGACAAACCAGCTTGGTCTCTGGCTGGATTAACAGTACAGTGTGTGGCCGAGCAGTAGATGGAGCAGATCTAATTGTTAATACTGTGCCTCAAACACAACTCTTGAAATTTCAGGTAACGCAGGAAGAAGGACAGCAGTTAGCACGACAACTTAAGGTAACATACATGGAGGCGTCAGCAAAGATTAGGATGAATGTAGATCAAGCTTTCCATGAACTTGTCCGGGTTATAAGGTAAGCAAAACACATCCCAGAAGTTTGTTTTAATTTATTGAACTTGATGGGTAGTCACATTATGCTTTTAAAAAAAATTAACTAAGAAAAAAAATTACCATTAAATGTTTTTTGTAAGAAAGAGGAAAGTGTATGTAGGAGTGATGCTTTTCTGGGAATCATTTTTGACATGGTATGTTACAATTTTTAATTACATACATAATTCTGGTTCTTTCCTACATAAAAAGCCTAATTTTATTATATTGAAGTAGAGAACACACAGAGATTTTGAAAAGAATTGGTGCACCTTCCAAAGGTGGCGGTGGTGTGAAGATAGTGACGACAGCAGCTAACACTTGAGTGGTAGCCTCTGCCAGATCCTGTGCTAAGTGCTTCACGTGTATTACTACATTTAATCCCCACCACAACCCAGTGATGCCCCTACTCTCCCATGAGAAAACGGGTACAGAGAGGTGAAATAATTTGAACATATTAAATGGCAGAGCTGGGACTTAAATCCAGGTCTCTGATTCCGGAGCCTGTGCTCTTAGCTTTGCTTCTTGCCCACTCCTTCCAGGCCATGAGGAAGCCAGGCAGCAGGGATTCAGCAGTCCCACAGGGTATGAAGTGTGATATCCAGACTTCATAGAGGTTTTCTGTTCGCTGGCCTAGGAGGCCTCTGTGGTTCAGAAAGTGTTAATGGGTTCCAGGAAGCTGGAGGTGGTGAGTGAGGTTGGCTGGAGTTGGTGTGTGTCAGAAAGAGTGAGTTGCTTTAGCAGGTGGGGTTTTGTGAGATTATTTTGGGTCTTGGTGGCTTGGCCTCTGCTTCATCCTCTGTTCTTAGATCTGCTGGTTTCCCTGCTAGTTAGTTTGACAGGTATATGGAGTTAGTTCCTGTTAGTTGTACGTCTAAGGTGAATTGACATTTTGAGCTCTGGGCTTCTACTTGTACTTTTTCTTAGCCCGTTACTAGGGCATTCTTTTTGTGGGGTGGAAAAGAAGATTGCTTTTTATTTTTTAGTACTTTGTTAAAAATCCAAATTCAGTTATTTTTTAATGAATACAGAGTCTCAGTTTTGCAAGATGAAAAGATTTGGGAGGTGGATAGTAGTGCACAACATTGTAAATATATGTAAAGCACTGAACTGTACACTTAAAAATGGTTGAGATGGTAAATTTTATGTGTATTTTACCTGCCCCCACCCCCCCAAAACCAATTCCTTTTTTTTTTTTTTTGGCCATGTTGGGTCTTCGTTGCTGCACACAGGCTTTCTCTAGTTGCGGTGAGCGGGAGCTACCCTTCGTTGCGGTGCGTGGGCTTCTCATTGAGGTGGCTTCTCTTGTTGCAGAGCACGGGCTCTAGGCACACGGGCTTTAGTAGTTGCGGCATGCGGGCCCTAGAGTGCGTGGGCTTTAGAAGTTGTGGCGCGTGGGCTTGGTAGTTGTGGCATGTGGGCTCTAGAGCACAGGTTCAGTCGTTGTGGCGCACGGGCTTAGTTGCTCCGTGGCATGTGGGATCTTTCCAGACCAGGGATTGAACCTGTGTCCCCTGCATTGGCAGGCGGATTCTTAACCACTGCACCACCAGGAAGTCCCACCAGTGCTTTTTAAAAATAATTTTTATTGCTTTTTTGAAATATTTAATCCCTGGTTTTGATCCTCAGAATTGATCCACATCCATCAGTCAGTTAGGAGTGAGGAGGGGGTACATGAGACTTTTTTTGTGCCAGAAACTGTTAGACATTTGAACATAACAAAATCTTCTTTAATCCTCATAGCAACTGTGAAAGGTAGGGTTTTATTATCCCTCCTTAAAAACACACCCCTCAGAGAGATCAACTAACTTGTTTAATACAGACTTGTAGTTACGAAGTGGCAAAACCAGGATAGGAATGGCATACCTCATAAGGGCAGGTACTCTAGTGATGGATGTTCATTCCTAAGGATACCTTAGAGTCATGGAATTTCAAACTGGGAAGGGAACTCAGAGGTTGTTGAGTTCAGCATCTCACCTAATTGAATACTCACCCGTAAATGAAACTCAGACAGCTTTGCTTATGCTCATGTTGAAGCATTTGTACCTCCCTGCCCCCAAAGATTTGCTTTGATTCCCTAGTTGAAATTTAACATTGAAAAGCATATGCACATAAACCAGACTCATCCAACAATAACCTGCATTTATAATAATGTATTACCAAAAAGTCAATTATCTATAGGTTTTTCTATCTTACAGGAAATTTCAGGAGCAGGAATGTCCTCCTTCACCAGAACCAACACGGAAAGAAAAAGACAAGAAAGGCTGCCACTGTGTCATTTTCTAAGAATCCCTTGAATTTTAGCTACCAACTGCCAGGAAAAGCCCTCATCTTCTCTTCTCTCCTTACGGTTTACATCACGTTGGTACCTTTCTAGCCTTAGATAAATGATCACCGTGGTAGCCTTAGACCAAGAAGCTGGCTAATCCTTTCCATGAAGCTAATCCAATGGTCAGTCAAGACAGATTTAAAGGAAACACTAAGGCTGCTTCAAAGATTATCTGATTCCTTTAAAATGGATATCTATATACACAGACACATTCTTTTCTTAAGGGCTTACTTTTAATAGGGATGGATCAGTTTTGGAACCTAAGCTGTTTGCCAAGCTGAAGTCATAGGTTGTGAAATAACTTTTAACTTCTGGAATCATATTGCCTACTGTTACTCTAAATAGAAACATAGGGAGTTTTTTTAAAATGTGAATTTTTGCCTATCTCTAAAAATTTTGATGTCAACTTTAGTTAACCTTAAATACACTGAATTGAATCCACAAAAGTGAGACATCTCAGACCTTTACTGATGCTATAGCCTTTTGTTTTCCAGTGGCCAAAATACCAAAATGCCTACTGTATTTATAGGTTAAAAACTGCGTGTAAAGCCTTTACTGTTATTCCTAAAGATAATATTCTATGTGGCCAAATATTTGGACTCATTTTGGACTTAGGCATTTTAGTGTTCTTGGTTTTTTAATTTAACTCTTTTCACAGCCATGTTGAGAGTAAAAATAAATAATTTCTGTCTGTCTTCCTTTTCAAGTATTTCTGGATAAGGGATTCAAAAAAACTAAAACTGTTTTTGTTTGTAATATAAAATATGGAATTGATCTTTCCAGGGTCAGAGATGATTAATGTTTTGCTATATACTTTTATACATTATTTTCTTATCAAACTAGTTAACAAGTATTTTTATATGTTTGTAAGCAAATATGCTTTCACAGCATACCTTGTGTATATGTAAAGATAAGTATTTAATTCTCACTGTTCACTTTTAGCTGACAAAGGAAAAAAAGTGAAAACTACAGAAACTGTGGTAGAACCTTACATGCTGTTCTGGTCCTGGTTGTACCCACCTTTGGCCAGTCACATAGCTACTCAAGAAACCTTCCCAATAGAGTACAACAGGATGAGAATCTGAAATCACTTCCGATATCCCCTACTAGATATTGACTGCTATATCAAGTAGTAAGTGGTAAAACTTTTAATTGACAATTAGTATAACTGTGGGTGACTTCTGATTTTGTTTTTAATTCTGTGGATTGTGTTTAAACAATTCAAAAGTATGTTCCTGATTTTGAGATACTAAGTGGTATTGCACAGTTGTCACTTTATTGAATGTGTACAACAGTTCCATGAAGTTTATAAAGCATACCCTTGTATAGCTTCAGGTGCTAGAATTAAAATTGATCTGTTATCACAAGATGATGCTTGATGACTTGTTATTTTGGTGGTTTATTGAAGGAATGAGTGTTGGAGGAAACTTATTTTCATAGCTCTGTGCCTTTTCCTGAGGATTTGAATCTAAGATCAATACTGGTTATTTAGTAGGTGAACTTGAAGTGAAATGGCTTGGTGTTTTTAGTGATTTCCTGAATATTTTCTTAAGTCATTGTTTCTTTAATTTTTTCTATGAAGTGCTCCTGACAGAGATTCCTCACTGTAGAGGGGAGAGGAGGGTGAATACATACACGTATACTCTCTCCGAGGATGATGCCTAAAACAGCTGAAGCAAAGCACACAAATTTATTTGAATGCTAATTAAAATTACTGCCCAGGAGGATACCACATTTATCCCGTGGCTTTTGGTGCTATAGCATTATCTTGTATCCTTGTTAGTACTTTCAGTTGGGGAAGTTTTTTTTATTTATCGTTGGTAACTTCAGATAAAAAGAGATAGTCTATACAACATTCATATTTAGTGGGAAACCTTTTGTTTTATTCTGAGTAGATGATTTATAACAAAGCAGCCTAAAAGTTAAATTTTGTTATCTCAGTTTACTTCTTTTTTTCTCTCTGTGCTTTACTTTGGATAATTTTTACTCCTACATCTTCAAGTTCCCTAATGTTTTCTTCTGCAGTTATTCAATCTGCTGTTAATCCCATCCAGTGAATTTTTCATTTCAGACCTGATGTTTTTTCCTCCTGTAGAAGTCCTGTTTTTTAAAAAATGTATCTTCTGTTTCTTTCCTCATTATGTTCATGTATTTCTCTTATCCAGCCCCTTTCAATTGAGTTGCCAGAGAACTGGGTCTAATGCCTTATCTGTTGTATGTAGTGAATTAACTTCTGTGCATCTGGAATAGTTCTAGCTGTGTACCATCCTTGGGAGAATTGAGAAAATAATCCCTCAAGTAACTTTTTGTACTGCTTAATTCTCTCGCAGAACCCCAGTAGAGAAAGGCTGCTCTGAATATTTGAACGTGGTTACAGTAGCTGTTTAACATCCTTGTCCGCTGATCATCTCTGTAAGTTTAGGATCTATTTCTATTGACTGATTTTTCTCTAGTTATGGTCTCATTTTCCTGCTCCTTCACATGTCTAGTAAGTTTTTATTGATATTAGATGCTGGACATTGTGTATTTTATGTTGTTGGGTGCCTAGATTTTGTTGCCTTCATCTAAAGATTCTTGAGCTTTGTTCTGGTAGCCAGTTAATTTATTTGTAGTTCAGTTTGGTCCTTTCAAGGCTTGTTTTTAAGCTTCATGCAGACTCAAGTAGCTTTTTTCCCAGGACAGTTTAGCTCCACTACTAAGGTGTGGCCTTTTTGGGGTCTCTACTGAATGCCCTGTGTAATCATTGAGTACTCCAGTTTGGCTCATGGGAACTCAGACAATTCCCAGTCCCAATATGAGCTCTGGGGAACCATTCTATTCGCAGCTCCTAGGTCATTCTTTCCCTAGCCTCCTGGAGTTTCACCCTATACATGCATATGTTAATATTTAGCAAAGACTCGTTGACCCTCTGCATATTTTTGGAGCTCTTTCTCTGTTTGGCTGTCTCCCCTACAGTACTTTGTCCTGCAGCTTTCAACTGCTTCACACTCCCTGATCTCCAGTGTCTGTCTTCAGCTCAGGGAAACATTTGTGACCTGCTTGGAATCCCCTATCCCCTCTGCAATCTGGAATGTGTCTCTAGGCAGAGAGCCAGGACAGTCTTAAGGTTTAGTTTATTTGTTTTTCTTCCATCAGGGATTGTAGTCCTGTGCTGCCTGGTGTATAATGTTTGAAAACAGTTGTTTCACATATTTACTCTAGTTTTCTGATTGTCTAAGGTAGGAGGGTAAAATGTGGTTCATGCTACTCCATGACTGGAAGTTGAGGTCGTTCGCATTTGATTTCCATCATATAATCAGAGGTACCTTGTAGCCATCAATCTATGACTTGAAATCTTTTCTCACGGAGAATGGCCAGTCTTGTGACACGAATAGTCCTTGTCTGTGTGGCCGTTGTATTTTCCTCTCTAGCTGGGGGGCCGGCAAACTTTTTCTCTAAAGGGCCGGTTCGTAAATATCACCTTGGGCTTTGCAGGCCATGTGGTTTTTGTCCCAGCCACTCAGCTCTACCATTGTAGCGCCAAAGCAGCCATAAACAATGTATAAATGAAAGAATGTGTCTGTGTTCCAATGAAACCTTATTTGTGGACACTGAAGTTTGTATTTCATATAATTTTCTTTCTTTCTTCTTCTTCTCCTTTTTTTTTTTTATTATTTATTTGGCTGCGCCGGGTCTTAGTTGCGGCATGCGGGATCTTCGTTGCGGCATGTAGGATCTTTCAGTTGGGGCACATGGGCCCACACAATCGCACATGCGATCTTTTAGTCGCGGCCTGCAGGATCTAGCTCCCTGACCAGGGTTCGAACCTGGGCCCCCAGCATTGGGAGCACGGAGTCTTAGCCACTGGACCACCAGGGAAGTCCCCATGTCATTTTTGTGTGTTATGAAATATTAATCTTTTGAATTCTTTTCAAAAATTCATTTAAAATTGTAAAAATAATTCTGTATAAAAACAGATGGCAGACTGGATATGATCTGTGGGCCATGGTTTGCCAATCCTGCTCTTTAGCACATTTAGCATTTGAAATTGCACTCCCAACTTCAGAATCTCTTATGAATGTGGAAATTCTTTCAAGCAGGATTTCCTGAATTAACAGTCATGAATTTCTGTCCTAGGAATTTTCTCCCTATATTGTTTGTTTAGGGCTTTTTACAGTGTTTCAGAGTTGAACATTATGCCCTATTGACATACCTCTTACACTGATGATTCTCTAAATTTGGGACTTCAGAGTTTTGTAATATATATATATACTTTGTCCTTTGACTATTAAAATTCAGTGTAACAAAGTTGTATATACTTAAGGTCTAACTTGTTCCTCCTCTAACTGTTCGTCACCACTTGTTTTAATTTCTTTCTTTCCCCATTCCTATACATAGTGATGCCATTGAACAGGTAACTGGCAGGTAAATAGGAGATGATGATAAAGTGATCACTTTTCAGTATCATTCAAACACTTAAAGGTACTTAACCAGTGACTGCTTATAAAGTTTCAAAGTACTTTTTAGAAAAAAGGCATTTTAATTTTTTTTTAATTTTAATTTTATTGGAGTATAGTTAATTTACAAGGTTGTGTTAGTTTCAGATGTACAGCAAAGTGATTCAGTTACACATACATTTATTCTTTTTTAGATTCTTTTCTCATATAGGTTATTACAGAATACTGAGTAGAGTTCCCTGTGCTATACAGTAGGTCCTTGTTGGTTATCTATCTTACATATAGTAGTGTGTATATGTTCATCCCAAGCTCCTGATTTGTATCTTCCCACCAAGTTTCCCCTTTGGTAGCCATAAGTTTGTTTTTGATACCTGTAAGTCTGTTTCTGTTTTATAAATAAGTTCATTTGTATCATTTAAAAAAAATTAGATTCCACATATGAGTGATATCATATGATATTTGTCTTTCTCTGTCTGAATTACTTCACTTAGTATGATAATCTCTAGGTCTATCCATGTTGCTGCAAATGGCATGATTTCATTCTTTTTTTATGGCTGAATAATATTCCATTGTATATATGTATCACATCTTCTTTATCCATTCCTCTGTCGATGGACCTATAGGTTGCTTCCATGTCTTGGCTTGTAAAATAGCGCTGCAGTGAACATTGGGGTGCATGTATCTTTTCGGATTATGGTTTTCTCTGTGTATATGCCCAGGAGTGGGATTGCTGGATTGTTTTTTAAGGAAACTCCATACTGTTCTCCATAGTAGTTGTACCAGTTTACATTCCCACCAACAGTATAGGAGGGTTCCCTTTTCTCCACATCCTCTCCAGCATTTATTGTTTGTAGACTTTTTGATGATGGCCATTCTGATCGGTGTGAGGTGATACCTCATTGTAGTGTTGATTTGCATTTCTCTAATAATTAGTGACGTTGAGCATCTTTTCATGTGCTTTTTGGCCATCTGTATGTCTTCTTTGGAGAAATGTCTATTTAGGTCTTCTGCCCATTTCTTGATTGGGTTGTATGTGTTTTTTTTGACATGGAGCAGGATGAGCTGTCTGTATATTTTGGAGATTAATCCCTTGTCGGTTGCTTCATTTGCAGATATTTTCATCTCATTCTGTGGGTTGTCTTTTCATTTTGTTTATGGTTTCCTTTGCTTTTAAGTCTAATTAGGTCCCATTTGTTTATTTTTGTTTTTATTTTCATTACTCTATGAGGTGGGTCAAAAAAGATGTTGCTGCGATTTATGTCAAAGAGTGCTCTGCGTATGTTTTCCTCTAAGAGTTTTATAGTATCTGACCTTACATTTAGGTCTTTGATCCATTTTGAGTTTATTTTTGTGTATGGTGTTAAGGAGTGTTCTAATTTCATTCTTTTACATGTAGCTGTCCAGTTTTCCCAGCACCACTTATTGAAGAGACTGTCTTTTCTCCATTGTATATTCTTGTCTCCTTTGTCGTAGATTAATTGACCATACATGCGTGGATTTATTTCTGGGCTTTCTATCCTGTTCCATTGATCTAATATATTTCTGTTTTTGTGCCACTACCATACTATTTTGATGACTGTAGATTTGTAGTATAGTCTGAAGTCAGGGAGCCTGATTCCTCCAGCTCCGTTTTTCTTTCTCAAGATTGTTTTAGCTCTTTGGAGCTTTTTGTGTCTCCATATAAATTAAAAAAATTTTTCATTCTAGTTCTGTGGAAAATACCATTGTAATTTGATAGGGATTGCATTGAATCTGTAGATCGCCTTGGGTAGTATAGTAATTTTGACAATATTGATTCGATCAATCCAAGAACATGGTGTATCTTTCCATCTGTTTGTGTCATCTTCGATTTCTTTCACCAGCATTTTATAGTTTTCAGAGTGCAGGTCTTTTGTCTCCTTAGGTAGGTTTATTCCTAGGTATTTTATTCTTCTTGATGTAATGGTAGATGGGATTGTTTCCTTAATTTGTCCTTCTGATCTTTCGTTGTTAGTGTATAGGAAGATGCAACAGATTTCTGTGTATTAATTTTGTATCCTGCAACTTTACTGAAATCATTGATGAGCCCTAGTAGTTTTCTGGTAGCATCTTTAGATTTTCTATGTGTAGTATCATGTCATCTGCAAACAGTGACTGCTTTACTTCTTCTCCAATTTGGATTCTTTTTATTTCTATTTCTTCTCTGATTGCCATGGCTAGGACTTCCAAAACTATGTTGAATAGAAGTGGTGACAGTGGACATCCTTGCCTTGTTCCTATCTTAGAGGGAATGCTTTCAACTTTTCATCGTTGAGAATGGTGTTAGCTGTGGGCTTGTCATATATGGCCTTTATTAGGTAGGTTGAGGTAGGTTCCCACTGTGCCCACTTTCTGGAGAGTTTTTTCATAAATGGGTGTTGAATTTTGTCAAAAGCTTTTCCTGCATCTATTGAGATCACCATATGGTTTTTATTCTTCAGTTTGTTAATGTGGTGTATCACACTGACTGATTTGCGGATATGGAAAAATCCTTGCATCCCTGGGATAAATCCCACTTGATCTTAGTGTATGATCCTTTTAATGTATTGTTGGATTCGGTTTGCTAATATTTTGGTCAGTATTTTTATGTCTGTGTTCATCAGTGATATTGGCCTGTACTTTTCTTTTTTTGTGGTATCTTTGGTTGTGGTATCAGGGTGATGGTGGCCTCATAGAATGAGTTCAGAAGTGGTCCTTCCTCTGCAGTTTTGAAAGAGTTTCAGAAGGATAGGTGTTAACCCTTCTCTAAATGTTTGATAGAATTCACCTGTGAAGCCATCTGGTCCTGGACTTTTGTTTGTTGGCAGTTTTTATTTTTAATTAATTAATTAATTAATTTTTGGCGTGTTGGGTCTTCATTGCTGTGCGCGGGCTTTCTCTAGTTGCGGCAAGTGGGGACTTCTCTTCGTTTTGGTGTGCGGGCTTCTCATTGTGGTGGCTTCTGTTGTTGTGGAGCATGGGCTCTAGGCACGTGCGCTTCAGTAGTTGCAGCACATGGGCTCAGTAGTTGCGGCTTGTGGGCTCTAGAGTGCAGGCTCAGCTGTTCCGCGGCATGTGAGATCTTCCTGGACCAGGGCTTGAACCTGTGTCCCCTGCACTGGCAGGCGGATTCTTAACCACTGAGCCACCAGGGAAGTCCCTCTTGGGAGTTTTTTAATCACAGTTTCAATTTCAGTATTATGATTGGTCTGTTCATATATTCTTCCTGGTTCAGTCTTGGGAGATTGTTCCTTTCTAAGAAATAGTCCATTTCTTCTAAGTTGTCCATTTTATTGGCATATAGTTGTTTGCAGTAGTCTCTTATGATGTTTTGTGTTTCTGTGGTGTCAGTTTTAACTTCTCCTTTTTCATTTCTAACTTTATTGATTTGAGTCCTCTCCCTTTTTTTCTTGATGAGTCTGGCTGAAGGTTTATCTATTTTGTTTATCTTCTCAAAGAACCAGCTTTTAGTTCATTGATCTTTGCTATTGTTCTCTTCATCTTTATTTCATTTGTTTCTGCTCTGATCTTTATGATTTCTTTCCTTTCAAAACTTTGGGTTTTGCTTGTTCCTCTTTCTCTAGTTACTTTAGGTATAAGGTTAGGTTGTTTATTTGAAGTTTCTCTTGTTTCCTGAGGTAAGATTGTATTGCTATAAACTTCCCTCTTAGAACTGCTTTTGCTGCGTCCCATAGGTTTTGGATCGTTGTGTTTTCGTTGTCATTTTTCTCTAGGTATTTTGTGATATCCTCTTTGATTTCTTCAGTGATCCATTGACTGTTCAGTAACATATTGTGTAGCCTCCATGTGTTTGTGTTTTTTACAGCTTTTTTCCCGTAGTTGACTTCTGATCTCATAGCATTGTGGTCAGAAAAGATGCTTGATATGATTTCAATTTTCTTAAATTTATTGAGGCTTGATTTGTGGCCCACGATGTAATCTGACTTGGAGAATGTTCCATGTGCTCTTGAGAAGAAAGTGGATTCTGCTGTTTTTGGATGGAATGTTCTATAAATATAAATTAAGTCCATTCGGTCTAATGTATCTTTTAAGGCCTGTGTTTCCTTATTGATTTTCTGTCTGGATGATCTGTCCATTGATGAAAGTGGGGTGTTAAAGTCACCCACCATTATTGTGTTACTGTTGATTTATCCTTTTATGGCTGTTAGCATTTGCCTTATATATTGAGGTGCTCCTATGTTGGGTGCATATATATTTACAATTGTCATATCTTGTTCTTGGCTTGATCCCAGGATCTTTATGTACTGTTCTTTTTTGTCTGTTGCAACATTCTTTATTTTAAAGTCTATTTTGTCTGATAATGAGTATTGCCACTCCAGCTTTCTTTTGATTTACATTTTCATGGACACCTTTTTTCCATCCCCTCACTTTCAGTCTGTATGTGTCCCTAGATCTGAAGTGGGTCTCTTGTAGACAGCATATATATGGGTTTGTTTTTGTATCCATTCAGCCAGTCTGTGTCTTTTGGTTGGAGCATTTAATCCATTTACATTAAAGATAATTATCGATATGAAGGTTCTTTTTGCCATTTTGTTAATTGTTTTGGATTTGTTTTTGAAGTCTTTTTCTTCCCTTCCTCTTTTGTCCTCTTTTTTTGTGATTTGATGTCTATCTTTAGTGATGTGTTTAGATTGCTTTTTCTTTTTTTTGTGTGTATTTAACATAGATTTTTGGTTTGTGGTTCCCTTGAGGCTTTGATATAGCAGTCTATATATAAACAAGATTGTTTCAAGTTGCTGATCTTTTCATTTCAAACGCATTTCCGATATCCTGCATTGGTACTCTCCTCATGATTGCTGGTTTTGAAACTATATTTGTGTGTGAATGATTTCCTACCTTTACTTTATGTTTGTCTTTACTGGTGAGCTTTCTCATTCATAATATTCTTGATTCTAGTTGTGGCTTTTTATTTTCTGCCTAGAGAAGTTCCTTTAGTATTTGTTGTAATGCTGGTTTGGTGGTGCTGAACGCTCTTAGCTTTTGCTTGTCTGTAAAACTTTTGATTCTCCGTCGAATCTGAATGAGAGTCTTGCTGGATAGAGGATTGTTGGTTGTAGTTTTTTCCCTTTCATCACTTTAATCGTTTACTCCCTTCTGGCTTGTAGAGTTTCTGCTGAAAAATCAGCTGATAACCTTACGGGGTTTCCCTTGTATGTTATTTGTTGCTTTTCCCTCATTGCTTTTAATATTTTTTTCTTTGTCTTTAATTTTTGTCAATTTGATTAATATGTGTCTTGGCGTGTTCCTCCTTGGGTTTATCTTGTGTGGAACTCTCTGCGCTTCCTGGACTTGAGTGAGTGATTCCTTTCTCATGTTAGGGAAGTTTTCGACTCTAATCTCTTCAAATATTTTCTCAGGCCCCTTCTCTGTCTCTTTTCTGGGACCCCTGTAATGCGAATGTTGGTGTGTTTAATGTTGTCCCAAAGGTCTCTGAGACTGTCCTCATTTATTTTCATTCTTTTTTCCTTATTCTTTTCTGTGGAAATGATTTACACCATTCTGTCTTTCAGCTCACTTATTCATTCTGCCTCAGTTACTCTGCTATTGATTCCTTCTAGTGTATTTTTGATTCCAGTTATTGTATTGTTCATCTCTGTTTGTTCTTTAACTCTTCTAGCTCATTGATAAACCCTGCTTGTAATTTCTCAGTCTGTGCCTCCATTCTTTTTCCAAGATCTTGGATCATCTTTACTATCATTACTGTAAATTATTTTTCAGGTAGGTTGCCTGTCTCCGCCTCATTTAGTTGTTCTTGTGAGTTTTTATCTTGTTCCTTCGTCTGGAATATATTTCTCTGTCGTCTCATTTTGTCTGAGTTTCTTTGTTTGTGGTCTCCTTTCCGCTGGCTGGAGGATCATAGTTCCTCTTGCTTCTGGTGTCTGCCCTCTGGTGGGTGAGGTTGGTCCAGGGGCTTGTGCAGGCTTCCTGGTGGGAGGGACTGCTGCCTGCCCACTGGTGGGTCTCGTCCCTCTGGTGGGCAGAGCCGTGTTAAGGGATGTGTTTATAGGTAGCTGTGAGCTCAGTGTGGCTTTAGGCACCCTGTCTGCTGATGGGTGGGGCTGTGTTCCTATCCTGTTGGTTGTTTGGCCTGAGGTTTTCCAGCACTGGAACCTGAGTAGGGCCAGGCCTTGATGCCAAAATGGCGACCTTCAGGAGAGCTCACACCTATCAGTATTCTCTGGGTCCTCTGCCACTGGTGTCCTTGCCCCCCCCCCGCAGTGAGCCACAGTGGATCCCTGCGTCCCCAGGATACCCTCCAAGACTCGTAAGTAGGTCCAGCCTCGGCTTCTACGGAGTTACTGCTTTGTGCTGGGTCCCAGTGTACGTGAAACCTTGTTTGTGCCCTCCAAGAGTGGAGTCTGTGTTTCCCCCAGTCCTGTGGACCTCCTGCACTCAAGTCCTGCTGGGCTTCAAAGCTAAATGCCTTGGGAATTCCTCCTCCTGATGCTAGACCCTTAGGCTGGGGAGCCTGATGTGGGGCTCAGGACTCTCACTCTTGTGGGAGAACCTCTGTGATATGATTGTTTTCCAGTTTGTGGGTCGCCCATCTGGCAGGCATGGGATTTGATTATGTCATGAAAGTGCCCCTCCTGCTGTCTTGTTGTGGCTTCTAAAAGCATTTTAATTTGAACAGATTTCTTTGTGTAAGGCTTTATTGGGTGTTCTGGGGAATGGATAGATTTCCTTCCTACAAATTATTCAGTGTCTAGTGGAGGAAGATGCAGAGTGACAAAAACAAATGCCGAGAGGGTAGAGTTAAGGCAGAGTGTGAGGAGTGTGCAGAAAGTTCTCAGGTCCAGCAGAAGTGATACTTTATATTCCTCCTAGAAAATCTGAGGGAGCTTAGCTTCTTAATTAGAAGTGATGTTTTCGCTGGAGCCTGACAGATTGGTAGGCTTTGAGGTGGGAAGAGAGGAGAAGAGTGAGGTTTGGAATGGCTGGGGAAAAGCCCGGGCAGAAGCACAGAGCTGGCAGCCTGCAGGGTGTATTCTGGGATTGGAACCTTAATCTAAAAGGATTTTAATGCAGTGGGGAAAAAATTATAGAGTAGACTGGGCTTGGGTTGTGGAGGGCTTTAAATATGATGGCCCTTCTGTATATAATGGGAAACTGCCAAGGTTTCTGAACAGGGAGTGCCCGAATTCAGTCTAGTGTAGTATGGATGATGGAGAAGTATGGATTTAAGGAGGGCTGGTTAGATGAGAGGTTATTGGAATCATGGAATCTGTTCTCTTTCCATTTGTTCTGCTACTTTTGTCTAAGCCCCTCTGTCTCACACCCACGTTATTGTAGTAGTCTGTGAAGTAGTCTTTATTTCCGCTTTGCCCCCACAAAGCCGTTCCTTCAGTACAGTCAAAGGGATCTTTTTTAGACCTAAATTAAATGTTACACTGCTGCTTAAAATCTGTCATCATCTCAACGCACTTGGACGAACATCTGAATCCCTTCCCATAGTGTACAAGGAGACCTTCTGCAGGATCTGTCATCTTCCTGCCTCTCACATTCAAGCTGACTTGCTCTCTCACACCCCAGCACTGGCGGAGTATTTTCCAAATCACTTGTTTCCCTTGACTGTTGCCATTAGCTGTTTCACCCTTTTGCTCCTGGCTTAGGTGCCACCTCAGAGAGCCCTCTTTGACCACCCATTCTAATTCCACACTGCCCTGCATTTACTTCATGACACTTACCCACCTGTGATTATTTTGTCTGTCTTGTCCGACCTGTACCTTAATATCATAAGCTCTGTGAGGGCAGAACTGTGTCTTTTGGGTTTACTGCTTTACCCACTTTGCCTGGCATGTGCAGAAAACCATTTGCTGCATGAATAAGGAGCACAGGCAACCTTCTGGTGATAGAAATAAAATATCTGGTGATTGTGGCAGTTACATACAGGGTTAGTCCAGAAGGCATTGGGGAATGGGGATTGGAGCATGAAAGAAGAGGCAGGGATTAAAAGTGCAGATTTGGAATTGATCTATTTTGAGCTAATGATTTGAGGAGGTGGGAGTGGATTGAGATAGAAAGTGTGTTTGAGAGAAGGTCCAGGGTAACACTTTTGGGGAGAATGAACATTTAGGAAATTAAAAGATTAGAAGGCAGGAAAAAGCCAAGAGAAGCAGCCCATAATTGGAAAGACCCAGGAGACTATTGTCGAGGAAGTTGAAGGGTGGTAAAGAGCTTTGAGTGCTGTGCAAGGATTTGGGGGGTAAGGGGCAGCAGTGCAGGTTTAGAGGTTGCTGATGAGTTTGAGAGATTTGTTTTGGTCAGTCTGCTTGGGGAACCAGATTATAGTGGGTTGTGGTGTGATTGGAGGAAAAGGAAGTGGGGGAAGTAAGTTTGGGTTACTACTCGTGGAAATTCTGTGGCAAAGTCAGAGGGTGATGGGGCAGTTGAATTGCTTGACAGGGTAGGATGTTAGAGGCATAAGAAGAAGAGCCAGTGCAGGGCACTCAGTCATAGATACGTAGGTATGCAAGTCTGGAAGCAGCTATTACTGTTTAGGTACATAAGCATTTGAGAGATTCAAAAGCTTGTGGTTTGTAGGTGACCTCCCTTTCTGACTGCTGGTGAGTGAGAATGGCATCGTGCAGTGCTGCTCAGACTGAGGTAAAGGTCCAGTTTAAAAAAATTTTAACCTTCACCATCGTGGAATGATATAATTAACTAATGTAATACAAAAAATGAACTGTTAGAAACATAATCATACTCTCGGATATTGTGGCAATATCAAATTACTGTAAAAGTTTCTGAATGCTTTTAATTTCTGTCTCTCATTGTAGGATGGTAACGAACAGTTTGTGGATGCTCCCAGGCTGCAGTGTCTCTTTCAGTGGCACTAATGTAGTGGGTGAGGGAGCAGGAGATCCAAGTATTTTTCCTGAGTGGCCCATCTGAGTTCTTAGATGGGCTAGTAAGTTCCAGGTTAAGATCACCCAGTAGGAGTCGCATGCTAACACTAGCAAAAAGTAGAGACTCTACTTTTATAAACTCCAAGTGTAGTAAATAAGTCAGTAGTCTTGAATAAGATGTTGGCCCCTTTCCCTTCTAATACTTAAAATTACTTGAAGTAAAGGAAAACTGTTTAAACACATAACAGTTAAACTATGAGGATTACTACCTTAAATATGAGTACTATTAAAATACGAGAACTTTTACCAATCAGTTCTAAAGCCAGGAAGTAGTTAAGCACATATTCTGAGTTTTATGAAGAATTCAGAGCAATATGAGAAAGTGATAATGATAGATAATGAATGCTATCTCCCATTATGACATTATGTTGAGTGAAAAGTTGCATTTTGCTCTGATGATAGCTGGGTAAAAGTATTGCATGTGTATTTTATTTGTCAGGACACTTACAGTCATAAGTGGTAGAAATGCAGCTCAAGCCAGCTTCAGCACAAAGTGGGCATTTCTTGGTTTATGAGGAAGTAGGGGACTGGCGGGGTAAAACACATTCAGTGAAACTACTGCCAGGTTACCATCAGGACTCCCTCTGAAGATGGGAACTGGCTAATTGTGGAGGTGGGGTAGAGAAATCCTTCAGTGTACGAAAGCTTGTGACCAAGCCTGAGGCCAGAAAAGGTAAAATAACAGCAGTGGTTTGAACCCAGGCTACCCATGCTTAACCGTTGTACAACTTCTTCCTCTGCCCGACAGAGCGTACTGACAGTGTTTCTAAAGCAGGCATGCCATTATTTAAATTTGACATTTTAGTACAGATCTTTTGCTCACAGATTTCAAAGGATTTAAATTGAAAAATTTGTCTTCATGCTCACTAGCATTCAGCTGCTATTTATAGTTTGTTACAGTATCTCACTCTTTTTCAAAAGGGACTATTTTAATTCATTCTCCCTGCTTTGGGCAATATGAAAAACAAAATGAATTGTCTGTTATGAAAATTAATAGCACCAAAGAGTGCAATGTCTTGTCTTCCGTGATTCTGTGTTGTATTTAGAGATTAAACATTTATGTTTAGTTTTATCTGGACAATGCTGTCCATTTCTTTAGGATATAAATATTTAACTCGGGGGGGAAAAGACTGCACAGTCCTAGTACAGTTTAATATTTAACTCCTTTAAACTGAAACATGGGCTGTTAGGTCACAGAAATAATTTGACATTGCGAATTTTTGTCTTGCCGTTTTAGCCGTGGACTTGACCTGGACTAAGTTTCTGGAGAATTGTTGTCATGTGAGAATGTGTAATGTATCCTTACTTCCTGGAAGAAGTACACAGACCTTGACTATGCCTAAAACACGTTTAATACACAAAGTTCAAATTAAAAACAGCACAGAATTGTTTAACTTTTTCAGTTCTGGGTCTGAAGAAGCCCAGGCTTTATTCTTATTTGCTACAACAGATTTCCTTCAAATAATGCATTGGCAAGGTGACAGGTGAGTGACCCCATGTCTGGTTGGGGAATATATCTCTGAACTTATTTTCATCTTAAAATGTGGATGTAAATTGGAGTCCAAGTGGTTTGGCATTGATAAAAAAAAATATACACAATTATAGTTGTTCTTTATATGGCAATTTTTAACTGGGTGTCTTATGATCTATTTACTATCTCAGGTATCTCAAGTCCAAACAAATTTCATTTTTGTAGTAAAAAGTCTTTATTTCCAAAAGGATTGGTTAGCCAGAGAAACTATAAACCACCTAACACAAGACTTTGGTAAGAAAGAGATTTGATGTTTCTTAAAAATTCCCCCTTGCAAACAAAAAAGAATTAACACTTACTTATGTAACAAGAAACATGTTACCCATTCTCAGCCATTAACCAGTTGCCTGCTTTCAAGTCTCCAAAATTTGGATTAAAAGTGGGACCAAATAAGAACATGAGATACTAGGGTGGCTTGTCCTTAGAGTTACTTAGGAATTGCCATTATATGGAACTTTGATGATTTTCATGGGTTGAGAGGAAGGATGCGTCTGGGTAGCTAAGAGTAATGTTGCAAAAGCGAGCAGATTCTGTATCAGGACTTTTTTTTTGTCCAAGTAGAAATTAAACTTCTTATTTCTTTAAATTTTGTGCTGCGTTGTGGGAGGAGAAAGCGGTTCACTTAAGGATTAAAAAAATAATGTTGGAAACAACTCAAACCTCCAGAAAGCTCAGGAATGTTAATAGTGGTCCCTCCAGAATGAGGGTGCAAAAGGCATATCTTTTGCTGCCTCTGATTGAAATGGAAACAATTGTTAAAAAGACCCAACCTTCTGAACACTGAATTAGTTTAAAACTAAAACACAAAAGACAGACCCAATGAGTTTTTTATTGAACAGTCTCTCTTGTGTTAAAGAAAATAGTACAGATTCAAGGCTATAGCATATATATATATATATGTTGTGTTTGGAATATCCTGATGTGTTTAATGCAGATTCTTAAAGTAGTGTATTCAAAGCAACGTATGCATCTCATCCATGGTACATATTTGGATTAAGCACGATAAAGAAGGCCTGCAACAGAAATGAAACAGTAATTTTAACAAAGAATGAGTAACAACTGCTGATGGACTCAACTCGGTAAAATGACCTTTTACACTAATCCTTGATAGTCAGTCTCCCTGAATTTGGTGTGCTTATGAGTGCTCGGAAGGGGATGGGAAACCGTGATCTTGCCTATGGTTGTGTCTGTCAGAGGACCAGACCCCTGGTGTGGAGGGCTGACGTAGGTTTGACTTCCCACCAGATTTTACGGCCAAGCTTGATTCTGCAACATTCCTTTCTCCCTAGATTTGTCGTCTGTTTTTCTTGGCCTCTGAAACACTTTTTCTATGTGTAAAATTTTAGGACTTAAGAAACCCTTTCAAGTACAGAGAGAGATAGTATTTATTTCTGTTGAAGGAATGGCTTGGTGGGCTGCGGACAGATTTAACAAAATGTTTGCATAACTGAAAAAATGTTTTCTTGTTAGAAACTGGTTTGAGAACTTAAAAGTCTGTGTCAGAAGATTTTAAAAACTCAGGTTTGGGACTGCTATAGAGGCTAGTTTTGCTGCCTTGGCCTTGGTTCTAGTAAGGATCTAACATCAGAAGGTTCATAAGGCTGACTTCCTAAGAGAATTGTGTCCAAAAAACCCCCAAAAAAGAAGGGAAAAATGATTTCTAGACTTAGTACCTTTTACCTCAGTTGTAAGAACTGGTTACCTTATGTTCAAATAAAGCAGCCATCATTTCTTTCCTCTGGGGCATCAAGAACCAATATTAGGGGTTGAGATACATACGAATTTCTCAGTGAAAGAAGAAAAGCCACCCACCATCAATCAGTGCTTCTCTTCATGTCTGCCAGCTGTTTTCCCCAAGAACTGTTGATGACTGAGGAGACTCAACAACGGGCCCTAAAGTTCCACTAAATGAGAAGAGACGAGCAAACAATAGTTTCCCGCAAGAGGGAGCAGGCCAGACGAGAATGAGGGGAATCTGCACTCCCCCTGACGGGGACTGTCTCCCCCATGCTGCGCCCCAGCACCAGGCACAGAGTCATCTGCAGACAGTTGCCTCTCCATGTGCAGGAGGCCGGGGTCTCTTTCCTGCCACCCAGGTGGGTGCTCCAGAGGGACACGTTTCCATTCAGTACAGGTGGCTGACACTACTTGTGCTGGATGAGGGCTGGCTGAGGATGAGGGAGCACCCCCTCAGTCTGTGCCCACCAAGAAGTGTACAGAAGGATGTCCCTGGCATCCACAAGACTACTGGGCAGACCACACTGCAGAAATGAAAACTAGTGTACACGATTTAAATTGCCTTAAACAAACAAGCAAACAAACAATCCAGCCATTGGTGACTCTGGGGGGGGTCTAGAGTGCAGCCCTGGGAAACGTGTACCCTTGTTAACACGGGTGGACATGGCATGCTCTGATCTCCTTCTTGTCTTTGCAGCTGGTAAACTGGGAGCTTTTGAACCTTTTCTTTACGGTCATGTAGCGTTCCTGGATCCCGCCTCCACACAGTTTGGTGCATTCTGACCAGGCTGTCCATGGGCGCATCCTGCAGCCTGAAAGCATGAGAAGACCTGGTTAGGCCAGCAGACACAAGGGAAAGAACAAGGAAGCTGAACTCTAGTAAACAGCTGTCAAACTTAGTTAGTTGTCTGGGCTTTTCTGCTCTTGTATGTAACGATTTGTTGAATTAAATAATGGCTAGAGTCCTTATTAGGGACTGTTAGCTTATATGTGACAGACTGCAAAAATTGGCCATAAATACTTTGCAGCTCTTCCCCATCAAGGGGCAGAGTCTGCTTCTCCACCTCTTGAATCTGGGCTTGGCTCTATGACTTGCTTTTGGCCAATGGGACATGAGCAAGCATGGCTTGAAAAAAGTTGTCGGGAACCTTTCCACCACTATGTAAGCAAGCCTGGCTATCTGCTGGAGAGACCACGTGGAGAGAGGCTCCAGAAACACAGGTGAGGCCAATCTAGACCTTCCAGCCCCAACTGAGCCACCACCTGGCAGTAGCGACTTGAGAGCCTAAGCTAGATGCCAGAAGAATCAGCCAGCTGAGTCAGGCCAAGTCGCTGCCCTACAGAATCATGTTAATTTCATTTGTTTTGGGGTGACTGGTTAATGCTGCAGCCACTCAAGGAGCAGTTAACCACTCACTCTTATGCTTTGCTCCCCCAAGTACTTAGCCTCTCCAGTACTAAGTTAACTCAGGTATAATTGATTATTTTTCCCGTGTAAATAGACATGACTTTCTCAAAGAAAACTTCCCTGACCCCAATATTAGGTTAGATCTTTAAAAAAAAAGTGCTTCCATAGCACTCTATACATTACTCCATTGTAGATCCAATTAATAACATTTATGATTATCCAGTCAATACTACACTGAGTTTTATGTCATAGTGCCTGCCTGGCACATAGTTGGGCATAATGTTTGTTGACTGGCCAACTGACCACCATGTGCAATAGACAACATTTTGATATGGGAACAGCTCCCTAGTGGAAAGATGATAGTGAACTTCAGGTAGCTCCGCATATCTGCACTTCTCTAGTCCTAGATGGAGGTGTAATGTCTTAAGGAAGAGAAGAGAAAAGAAAAAGGGGTAATTTGAGCTGCACCTTTAAAAATAGAAACCCATTAACCTTCACTTATATGCGGCACCTTCCTTACCCACTCCAGGGAATCCAAAGACCATCAATTGGCCTGGACCCAAGACTGACCGTGGATCTTCCCAACTACCATTTCATCATTTTGCTGATGATATTGCACTCTTGGCTTGGATCAGCTTATTCAGCAGTGAAGCTCTAGGTGGGATTTGTGTTTTTTGTTTGTTTGTTTTTTTTTTTAAGTCCTGGAACTCCTTCAGTTATGCAGGAGGAGTGGGACACATAATCTCTCTCCTGGGCTACAGAGAAAACTTAACCAGCCTCTGTGCCTCTGTTTTTGCCACCGCCAAACCACTCAGCACAGGCCTGTTAAAGTCATGCTGTTGCTTAAAACCTTCACCTACAGAATCAAGTCATCAGCAGGCCTTTCATGGTCTGGTCCCTACCCTACCTCTCCAGCTTGGTTTCCTGCCTCCCCTCTGCCATACTCTGTGTTCCTTCTGCCTTCCACTTACTACTTGAACATACCTTGCTCTTTGGTATCTCAGTGCCATTGTAATGACTACTCCTGCTGCCTGGGATGCCCTTGTTTTACTGGCAAACTCCTACAAGTTCTTTCAGACCACTCTGCTTTGACATCTCCCTGAACGCCAGCCTCACACTTGGCAGTACCTGGAAACTGGTCCCCATCGGACTCCTCCCTCAGCTGCTCACTCCTCCGGCTCTCTCGGGCCTCCCTCCAGCGCAGCTTCTGGATGGATGGATTTCGGAGGCATTTCCGGATGCGGCACTTTTTCCGCTGCACAGTCTCCGGGCAGGGTGCACCTCCAAACTGAGGCTCCATTTGGATCATGCGGGTTCGAATCATGTGGCCTTTCCCACATGACTTGTTACATTCCGACCATTGGGACCACTCGGTGAGCTCACAGTCAATGGCTGGCAAGACACAGATGGGCGTGAGTGTATCTCATGTCTGAAACAAGATATGGTCACTTATACTCTCCTTTGAACATCTCAACACAAGCCTATGGGAAATGCAAAGCAGGTGCTGTTACCCCATTTTACAGAAGAAGAAACTGAGGCTCCAAGAGACAGACTGACTTTATCCAGCCCACACGGTTGGTAAGCAGTAGATGCAGGACTGGTGCCCAGATCAATATCCACATGCTATGCCCTCTTTATGATTTGAGAAGGCTTTTGGGGGAACCTTGAAGATTAGTTCAAAGCCTCTTGCCTTGCTCTCTAAGCTTCTAGAATATTGTCCAAGTAGCCTCAAGTGGCACAGACTAGCTTCCCACAGCCAAGGACCCTGATTTTCTGAGGGAAGGCACAGTTCACTGGTGCCATTTTCCAGAGCTGCCCCCGTGGACTAATACTAAGGACATTGTGACTTTTGCAGTAAGACCCAGTCAGTGTCTCTTGTTCTCGATATCATCCTGGGTCTTATATATGGCACTCTGCAAAAAACACAGGAGTCAGAAATAGGAAATTCAGTAGAGAAGAGAGGCAGTAGCAAGTGGTGTCATGGTTTATCATGGTAAGAGATCCAGCAAAGTCTTCTCATTAAGCCAGCATCTCACAAATGTGGACGAAAGATAACCCATTAGAGTGATTCTCAGGATGCTTCCTAGGAGGGCAAATGATTTCCACCAAACTCCGCTTCCCTTGCAAAGTGAGGGCCCGGCTGGATGGATCTAGGAAAAACTCATTTTGTTCATGGTCTTAGGCCTTTTCTCCCTATGGGAGCTCAGGCAGCTTTCCCATCTGCAGCATGGGGATAATGTTATTTTTCTCATTAGGTTGTGAGAATTAAGTGAAGTAATGCTCTCAGCCCAGTTTCTGGCCCACAGTTAAGTGTTCCATAAATGTTCTTTTCCTTCTCCCTTCATTCACTGGACCCTGTGGATATAGAGTTTTGTTTAAGTCAGTAACAGTGTCTCAGAACATTCTGGAGCCCCAGCTCTGGTGAGCTGTGTTGAACACGGGGTAGATCTTAGTAAAAGCCCCAGGCTTTGTTTAATTTGATGGTCTGGGTCATCTCCACACATGACTTTGGCTAAAACAGTTCAGGAACTGTAATATGTAACATTGGTGGAGGTCTGCACTTCCCGAGTCCAGTGCTCGGCACTTGGTACCAATTACGTGGTTTAATTCTCAGAGCAACCTAGGAAGTTTTTCTCACTATTTCACAGATGAGGGACAGGGATGCTAAGTAATGTGCTGCAGTTTATGCAGCCAGTAAGGGACAGAGCTGGGATCTGTCCCCGGGCAGGCAGCCTGCGTAAGGGGACGAAGCACGGAAGGCTGCAAGTGCATTTCAGAGAAAGCCAGAAAACAGATCTTAGCAAGTGTGTCTGACTTTCCACCACCTGAAAGGGAAGCTCTCATGGAAGACTAGCCAGAAAAATGGGCTCTCTCCTTGGAAATTAGTCCCCAGATAATAAACTCACCCTCATCTCCTCTCAAATCTCTGTGAGATTTGAGAGGAGATGAGGGTGGGCATGGAGCTTTTGAGCTTGTTGACTTGCTGGCCTGTCTTCTTATCAAGGCTGCAGAGGTGCAGGAGTCACTGGTTTAAAGTCTGCCCTTTGGTCATGGGTAAATAAACTGGTCACAGGGAGGAGGAATAGAATTAAAAGGCTTGGAAAACCCCATGGGTCAGACAGGCCTCTAACTTGGGGCGGGGGGTGGTGGAGAACTATGAAATAAGTTTCATCGAGCCTGTGCTGTTTTCCATCTAAGTCTCCTGTTTAGACTTCACAGCCATTTACAATTTGGGTGTTTTGTAGATGGTTAGTGGGATCCCCTTTTACTACTGAGAAGATTGAGAGTTTAAATAACTTTACTAACACAGAGATCCAGGGCCCAGCAAAGAGTCATAACTGTACGACCTAGCCCAGGGCTGGTTAGCAGGAGGAGAGGAGAGGAGAGGTGGCTTCCAGGAGCTCCAGGACTTACGGCATTCGGGCAGCATGCACTTTTCCACTTGCTCCAGCTCCTCATTACAGTCCCCGAGTTCGGCCAGAGACTTGAGCATCCGCTGGCGGGTGCGCATGCCCTTCCCACAGGTCACGCTGCAGTCGCTCCACTCGGACCACGGGGACAGCAAGCAGGGGATGGTGTCTAGACCAAGAGCCAGGTTTGCCCCTGAGAACAGGCTCCCTTTCTTTGATCTGGTGCCCCGTACCCTTTGTCCCCCACTGAGGCCCCTTGACTAAAGTGAAATTGGCCAATGGGTTCAGATAACCGAAGTGACCCCCCTGGAACCAGGAGTGGCTCCACAGGCCACTACCTGCTGCTCTTGTCACTCTGTTGCATCTCCTCTGATCCAGCTGATGCTCATGATGTGGCTCAGTAATATGAATACACAAGTCCCCACCTGAAGCACCCGTGAGGGTCTGAGTAAGATCTTACTAGAGACAGAAACATCCCACGTGCCCCAAGAACCGTGCACTAAAAGATAGGCTCAATGGTGCGTTTTTGGACACTTTGGTGCTGAAATCGCTAGAATGTGTATGTACTTGGGTGCGTGTGTACATCTGTGTAGTGATGTGTGGGCCTATGTGCATCTGTGCGTAGAGCAGGGGTTGTAATGCTTTATGGGGCCACAGGCAAGTCCAACATAGAACAAGAATGAGGGGGTCTGTGATGACTTGAGGAATGTACAACCTGCCTACATGTACTCTTCCCCCCCTCCAAAAAAAAGATACTATGGGGCCCTATAAAACACAGCTACAGGTGAATTCTATCCAGAGGCCACCAGTTTGCCACCCCAGCATTGCTCAGAATGCCTCTCAAAGGAGGCCACTCTCTCTGCGTCTGGATGATGTCCTCACACCTATAGCTCTCATCTTGCACCTAGAAGTGCCCTGCAAGGATTGGCGGGGGGGGGGGGGGGTCCATATTTCCTCTTGCACCTGCCCAGCCTTGACGGTGGTAATAGTAAGGGCTGCTGTGGTCCTCTGTCCCCTCTCCCACGCCCACTCACGGCACTCGGGCATCATGCACTTCTCTGCCTGAGACGTCTCAGCCTTGCACATGGAGCCGTCCGCCGGGCTCATCTTGACCATGCGGTGCCGCTTCTTCATGCCCATCCCGCAGGTGGCGCTGCACTCGTCCCACTCGCCCCACTCAGTCATCAGGCAGCTGCTGGGAGCTGGGGAGTCCTGCAGTGTTTAGCGTCGCCTTGGCAGCCTCAGGAGCCCCGCGCCCGCCCCTCCCGCCCGGCACCCCACTCACAGCACTCCTCGTTGACCGTGCACTTCTCCGTCTCCTCAGTGGGCAGCGTGCACACGGAGCCGTCCTCCGGGAACTGCTTCACGTACCTCTCCCGGGATCGCATGCCAGTGCCGCAGGAGATGCTGCAGGGCGACCAGGTGATCCACTCGGACATGGTGCAGGTGGAGCCGTCTGCAACATAGAAGCAGATACTGCAGACCGGGCGCCACGACGCCGGGATCCACACGACCAACCGAACTCCCCAAAGGCGGGCATCAAGAAGGCCAGCTGGCATTCAGGGGCAGTTAGGCAATTGAGGATGGAAGTCAACATAAAAGGCACACATCTTTAAACTAGGAATTGTTCTTTAAAGGAAATGCCTTTTTCCAGGTGCACGGAGCACTCGGGATTACTCATTGTCTCATGACAACACATTTGAAAGATGCTTGGATGGATAGGAGTGTGTGTGTATGTGTGTTTGCCTGTTTAGTTCTAGAGAAGAAGAGGGAAATGAAGTCATCCATCCACCCATCCATTTACTCATGTCAGTAAATCTTTACTGACTGCTTAGTGGTATGTACTGAGGTTAAAAAGATGTGTAAGATACGGATTTTGTTCTACTCCAGAACGAGAGATGGTCACATAAACTGCAATAATTCTATGTATTGAAAATATGACAACAGACATAAGCCCAGGAGACTGGAATGGGGATGGTCCTTGGAGTTCTGGGTGAGATTTCACAGAAGAGGGCACATCTGAGTGCACTTTTGTCGGGTAGAGAATATCTGTATTTAAGGTGAAGGGAACAGCTCTTGAACAACCTGTACAGAGTGTATTGTGTGCGGCACTGGGAGATGAGGCTAGAAAGAAGGACTGAAGTCAGAGTATGAAGCCTCTTGCACGTGTCCGCAGGCTGTCATGTGCACGTGGGTGATGCCCACACATTGTTATTGAACCTATGGACAGAGTTGCCAGACAGTGCTTGCTGGCGGTGCAGTAATAAAGATGGCTGGAACCCACATTAGACCCAGGGAAATTCTGACACGTCCTACAGCGTGGATGAACCTGAGGACATTATGCTGAGTGAAATAAGCCAGTCACAAAAAGACAAATACTGTATGATTCCACTTACATGAGATACCTAGAATGGTGGTTGCCAGGGGTTGGGGGAATGGAAAGTTAGTGGTTAATGGGTCTAGAGTTTGTTTTGCGAGATGAAGAGTTCTGGAGATAGAGGGTGGTGATGATTGCCTAACTGTGTGTGTGTGTGTGTGTGTGTATACACACTTAATATCACTGAACTGTACAATTAAAAATAGTTAAGTTGGTAAATTTGATGCTGTGTACCACCGAAACTACACCACCAGGCATAGCCCAACATGTTTCAGAATTGTCATTACCACCTGGGAGCCACCTGAACTCCACCCCTGTAGAGGGGGTGGTTAAAGATCTCAGCTCCCACTGCAGGCCACAGACAGCCCACCCATCCGCCTCCCCTCCTCAACCCCAAGAATGAGAAAGAGCCTCCAGCACTGCCAGTCCTGTCACAACTTCCTCCCTGCCTGTTCGTAGGAATGGCCTGTGCATGCAGGGTTCACTCCTCTCTGAAGTGCCTTATCATGGGCACAAACAGCAACAAACCACTGTGGAGTGCAGCCAGGAGAGGTATTTAAGACTGTGCCCCAGGAAGAGCCAGAGAGTGAATGACCTGCAGTGGCAGGTGAGCTTTCTTCAATTATCCTCAGCTTGGAAATGGTTTTTTTCCTGCCATAAACCAGCCCAGCCTATACATCCCTTCCTATTGCCTTGTTACACCTCTGAGACAGTTAAGATCAGAGCACAGAGTATAGATCTGTTCAGTCAGAGAGAGAGGAAGTGTACCCTGGGAAGTAGGCAGATGGCCTTTGCACAGCAATCAGAGTAGTGCCATGTTGAAGCTTGAGCCATCATGACATGGGCGGTGCAAGCTTACAGTTCAAGCCTGACCTTTGACCAGTTACAAGGAGAGACAGAATTGCTGCAATCAGTCCAAAGGTCCTGACACAAGGAACTGAGGGCTCTGAGCCAGGCTGAGGTAGGACGTGCACGGGGGTCCATGAATGACACAATTAGGGCAATGATTTAGATTCAATCTCGGCCAACCTGTTCACCTGCTTCTTAAAAAGAGGTTGAAGTTAAGGCCCAGAAGCAGGCAGCTTGCTATCTGTAGTTTGTCATAAATAAGATGTGTGCTAGCTCTTTAGTAACTTGTGTCTATTTTCTTCCATGGCTGGGGGGTATAGGGGGTGGGGGAGTGGTCAGTTAATCTCAAGAATTCTTTTGATGTCATAAGACATGTCTGTGTTCACAGCCCTCAAGATACTGTTGGACATGGGAGGCTGCCCTTGGTGGTCCCCACTGACAAATACAGTCAGGGTCCTAGTGCCCCATTGTGGGGGGGGTGCTGCCTGACCAGGTATGAGAGGCTGGCATGGCCAGAGGCTGGCATGGCCAGGCAGGACCCTTCCTTCCTGAGCCTGGGTGTCTCGTCACCTTCATCGCTGCAGCCCGGGCCCGTGCAGGGCTGGAAGTCCTGGGTGTCGGGACAGGGGACACTGAGGTCCAGCTGTGCCTTCAGCATGCGCTGCCGCATCCTCTTGCCTTTGTCGCAGGTGGAAGAGCTGCAGGCGGACCACGGGGACCAGTTGGAGTAGATGCAGGTTTCGGGGGTGTCATCTGGGAAAAGTAGGTGACATGGTTTTCCTGGGAGCCTGTGGAAGCTGTGACTGGCCCTCTCTCCCCAGAAGAGCTCACGCGGGGACGAGAAAATCCCCGCTGTCTACCCAGCCTCCGGGAGCCTGGGTACTCCGGGGATGCAAGCAGCCATTCACTTCCCTTTCAAAATTATAGTTCGGGCATTCCACTAATAAAAATCTAAGTAACTTAATAATAAGGAAAGACTCTCTTACTGTCCCTTCCCCTCAACACGTGAACACAGGCCCCTCACCTGGCAGACATCGTTTCCACACAGGTGCAGGCATATCACAGGCAATTTGGGGGAAACAGGTTTTTTTGTGTGGTGTTTCTCATCCTCCCGGTGACCCATACACAGTGTCGTGATGAGAATAAGGGTGGCCGGTGTTCGCTGAGCACTTATCACGTGCCAGCATCATTCTAAGAACCGTATTTGTCTTATCCCATTAGCTCCTTACCACAGCTCTCTACAAGGCGGGTTCTTCTATTATCCCCATTTTACAGTTGAGGAAACTGGTAGAAAGGTGGGCCTCTTGCCCAGGGCCACAGGAGGAGAGCCCAGCTTCTCTGGCTCCAGAGCCTATGAGAGAACTTGAGCTGAAGCCAGGGCTCTGCCACTGCCTCCTGACTGTAGGGTCTGGGCTCACTTTCCTTGCTGGGGAGGTGGACGGACCCACTCCTGCCTCACAGGCTAGTGTGAGAAGCAAAGCAGAGAGTCATCTGAGTACTGTGAAGCCTATGCAGATGCCATTTGCCTGATACTGTTGAATATATATTCCAGTGTCATACCTTCACCAATTCCCTTATACTTTGTGCCTAGCCTTGGTCTTGTTGTGAATTATATTTCAAGCAGAAATCCTCAAAGAAGGGATTACCAAATCAAAGGATATAATATATTTGTGGCTTTTAAAACATGTTAGCAAATTGCTTTCCCAAAAGATAGTTTATGTTTAGTTCCCAATTTATGTTGCCACCTGCAACAAAGGAAGACGACTTACCTTCATCTTTCTCTTCTGGAGCCAGGTCTGCTACAATATCGTCAACATTGTCAGGTACAATATTGCACTGTTCCCCCTGCAAAAGGAATTTTACCTGGAGGGCTCACATTAAAGAACGGAATGTGTGTGGGAAAGATGAAAGAGGATATAAAATCGAATGCCCACCCTGTATACAAATCCTAGGCCATGGCGGAGTTCTGGGCCCACTTTTACAACCTGACCGGAAAAAGAAATGGCAGTAAAGCCACAACTTCCCACTTCCTGACCCATGGCAGACATTAGCAATTGATTATGGCATTCATGATGAAGCCTAGTTACCTGGAGCAAATCATTTGGTTGAGTGTCAAACTGTACCACCATGTTCATTTTGCTCATTTATATCTTATGAATAATTTGCATTCTAGAAACTCTGGGAGGTCCAGGAATTCCACATCCTGAATATGCCAGGGACCCCATGATTCAAGAGCTGAAAAGGGTCCGGTCTCCTGATGGGAAGGGTCTGTGCCAGGGTGAGCTCTAACCCAGTACCTTCCGAGCGATTCTCTCAATGACAACTCTGGCTACTTGAGTGATGGACCCGCCCTCTGGATCGTAAAAAGGACTCTGAGGATGGTCCAGGCTGGTCAGGGGTCGGATTTTCTCCTGGGGAATTGTGGGCTTGTTGGGTGACTGTAGTGGAGAAAACACAGATACAGAGAGTGGGAAATAAAACTGGTTAAAAACCACAAAAATTTGATATATGATCAGAACAAAAACCTTGAAAGGAATTTAACAAGTATAGCTGCTATTTATATTTACAGAATTTTGTTCATGCCATGTGTTGTGCATGAACATTTGTAGATCTATACTTTCAAATTCTCCCATGTACACAGTAGGATTATGCCCAGATGAAGATGCCGAGTTTTAGAGAGCCATTTCCAGCTAGGAAATTGCTGAACCAGGTTGGTCTGAATCCAGAGTTCTTCCCACTAGACCAGGAGTTGGCAAACTTGTCTGCAGAGGGTCAGATGGTAAATATTTTAGGCTTTGTGGGCCAACTGTGTCTGTTGCAACGACTCAACTCAGTTGTAGTGAGAAAGCAGCCCCAGACAACATGCGGTCGAATGCGTGAGGCTGGGTTAGAAAACTCCAGTTTGCCCCAAACCATAGTTTACCAACGTCTGTTCTAGATTGTTCTACCACTGGTTTTCTGATGATTCCAGATTTCGATGCAGTTGGTGTGCCGACCATATCTGAAAAATATTGTCATTCACAGGAGAATCCAAACTCCTTAGCCTGGCCATCCGGAAACCTTCGGAATCTGGCCCAGCTTAACACACATCAACTTCGTGCTGTTCCCCATTCTCTCTCTCTCTCTCTTTCTTTTTGCCTCCATGCTTTTTGCCTGCTGTTCCTTTGCTTATCTCTGAACTGCTCTTCAGCAGAGTCCCTTCCTGTGCTCTCCTGACCAGCTGCATGGACACTTCCCGGAGCCCGAGTCACACAGCATGTGAGTATGTGATGATGGGACCATGCTGGGCTCCCCTACTGGACTGTGAGTTCATCTGGTACAGAGCCTGGGCCAGACTCATCTCCATGGCCAGGGCATCCAGAACAGGGCCAGACAAGGAACAGGCGCTCGGGAAGGTTTGTCACTCACCACTCCAGGCACACACGTACCTCATAGGTCACCCCACTGTCGGTGCCAGCGTCCCAGGGAATCAGGTCCTGCACCACTTTCTGGACCCAGCCGCACTCTTTGGTGCACAGATCCTCTGCGGACAGGCCCACGTTCCAGTCGGGACTGGGGCCCATCATGGTCAGGAAGGACATTAAGTGGCGCGTCCTGTCCACTGAAAATTCAGCCGAGGGTGCTGCTCTCCTGGAAACCAAATACAGAAACCTTTACCTTCGGGGCCTTGGGGGTGCATGCTCTGAGGGACATTTGGCCAGACGATGGCTGGGAAAAAAAAAAAAAAGGATGAGAGGGAGAGAAAGAAGGGGGATTCTCCCACTGGTCTCTACCTTTGGCTACTTCTGGTTTCTTTCTCCAAGCCCATCCATTGGCCACACGTGGAGAGAACCATATGCTACCACGCTATCCATTTTTAATGTGTCTTCCGCACTTACTATTATTTTGTGTTTTCTTATTTGTTTAGCTGTTTATTGACTATCATTTCTCACTGGAGTGTAAGCTCTGGGAAAGCAGGGATTCTGTTTGCCTTCTTCATGGCTTTATTTCCAGTGCCTGGCACATCGTAGATGCTAAGCCAATGTTTTTGAATAAGCGAGTGAACAAATACTACGGGCTACGTGTGCGCCCAGCCGTATTGGAAGTGAGGTGAATTTGACACATAAAAACTGCTTAATGATGCCCCAAGCCTTTCCTTATACATTTTCATAGATGCCTCAGAGCAGACCTGGGGTTAGGATTATTGACTCCAATTTATGGATGAGGAAACTGAGGCTCAGAAGGGTTATGTTATGTAACTTGTCTAGAGTCACAAAGTGAAGTGGCAGAACGGAGACCACAACCCAAGTCAATCTTAATTCAAGGTCCAAGTTCTTTTCGTCATCAGTTTCTAAGTCCCCACCGCCCCCAGCCCCACTTCACTCTCTAGAGCAACACTGTGCCATCAGAGGGATCATCTCCCCAGCCTGCTGCCTCCAGTGCCCCCAGAGGCTGCTCAGAGCAAGGCCCTGCCCTGGCACCAGAGCTCACCCATCGCCTCACAGCTGGTTCCCTGGCCGTTTCCTCCAGTGGGCGAGCAGGGACCCAGCTGTAGAGCCAGAGACCTTTGGCTGACAGCCCCCAAGCTGTGAGAGGCAGTTCTTCAACCTGTGTGTCCTCGTGTTGCTAAGATAAGGTCCTAGGAGTGGCCAGAGCCCACCGAGAGGTGTGGTGGGAGAGCTACAGTCACTCAGCCACACTTGGTGGCACACCTGCATTATTTTATTTTCCCTTCATGATACTCCTGTGGGGGTTACAATTATCATCTCATTTTGTAAAGAAGAAAGAAAAGCGTATAGAAGTTAATAAACTTTGAGACGCAGCTGGTGAGGCTGAGGCATGAAGACAGCTCTGCCTGACTCTCCACCCAGGCTGCTGATCATGGGGAATCCTTAGCTGGGGACCAACTCGTCTGTTCGGTCCGGCTGGCAGCTGTTTGGGAGTCTCTGTGCCCAACTGTTGGGACCAGCTGCTTCTGGCTGCCCTCACCTGTCCCCAGAAAGCGATGACTCCAGGCTTGCTTGGGCCCTGTGGAACTGGGCCCCTTGGGCAGGCCGGATGGGATCAGGCAACAAGCAGAGAAGGCGGGAAGCCTGGGTGTGCATCATCCCATACCACCTCTTAGAGCTGCGTATCCTTGGACAAATGACTAAACCTTTCTGTGCCTCAGTATCCAAATCTACAGAATGGGGATCCCCATAACTTCTACCCCAAAGGGTTATTGTTAGCGTTTAATGACAGAACTCGCATCCAGTACTTAGCTCAGTGTCTGGCACCTGAACAATTATTACTAAAGTAAGCCCCCTACATATGAACCTTTAAGTTGCGCACTTTCAAAGATGCGAATGTGCGTTCCATAAACGTCAGGTGTGACTGAAATTGCAGCTTGCCCTCCGTCTCCTATTGCTGACGATCCTTCAGCTCTGCCGTCTCCCACCACCTCTCCCTCCTCCAGTCAGTAAGTCTTCTTGCCTGTTCATTCGATGCCAGCCCCTGTATGCCAGCTGTTGTACTGTACTACTGTACTTTTCAAGGTACTATACTATAAGATTAAAAATGTTTTATTTTTTTGTTTGTTCTTTACATATTATTTGTGTGAAAACTATTCTAAACCTATTACAGTACAGTACTATATAGCCGATTGTGTTAGTTGGGTACCTAGGCTAACTTTGTTGGACTTATGAACAAATTGGACTTAAGAACGCAGGAACGGAACTCGTTCGTATGTAGGGGACTTACTGTATTACTGTTACTGAGTGAAGCAGCACTGAAGGGTCATATGGAGATCAGAAAAGAGAGGCAAGGGGAGGGAGGCCTTCCTGAATGCACTTCTCACTTCAGCCTGATGCCAGTGTAGGTTCTGGAACCTGAGTGGAGGAAGAGCCTAGCCTGAACCTGGCTTTGGCATCAAGACGCACGTGCACTTGCATCTGCTGGGAAGGCTCTCCTTCAGTGGCCTCCAAAGTATGGTCCTTGGACCAGAAACATCGGTGTCCTCTGGGAACTTGTTGGAAATGCAAATTATTGGGCCTCACCCGAGATTTACTTAGAGACTCTGGGGGTAGGACCCAGCATTTTGTTTTAATAATCCCTCCAGGTGATTCTAATGTGCCTCAAATTTGAGAATCACTGGTCTGCTCATCTTCCAAGCCTCAGGTCATGAGTCACTTCATCCAGGAGCCTTTCTGATCCCCTGCACTGAGACCAGTGCCTTTGGTCTGTATTTCCACACTGTGTAGGTGTCTGAGCTGTACCCTTTGATTGTAATCTCTTCCTCACTGTTTGGTCTCCCCCACTAGACTAGGAGCCCTTTGAGGGCACAAACCTGTTTCACAGCCATATCCCAATACCAGGTTTCCAGTGGGCCAGCTGAACAAGTAGATAGATGTATGATGACTTGAGCGCCACTACTTACTAGATCTTGGGCAAGTAACTCACTCATCCTCTTCCAGTCTCAATTTCTTCATCTGACATTACCCACCTGCCGTGTTGCTGTGAGGCTCAGATGATATGTTAGGAGGCCTTTATAAACTGCTAAAGTCCCACACTTACATAGTCTGCTATTTAGTTAGTTAGGTACAAATTGGGGGATTTCATTTCCTTTTCCCATGCATGCATTTTCTGGCATGTAGGTCACTGCTTTTAGCAGCTTCTTTAAAGACCTGGCTTCTACAACAACTGCAGTCTGGGGAGCTGCGGCATTGCTCACCTAGGGATTAACAGGACACTGTCTGGGGTCTGCCTTCCAGTAACTGCCTGGCAGAGAGCACGGGCATGTGGGCAGAGCAGGACTGCTTGGCTCTGGACCCCTCGGGAGTCCAGCAGTGCCTTGGAGGAAGGCTTCTCTTCCGTTGCCATAGAGACCAACCACTACACCTGTTACCTTCCCATCTCCCTGAGCATGTGGTTGTGGGTCAGGTAGTCTTTCATATCCTGTACTCCCCATGGATGAAGCTATTCATCATGACAACCTAAGAGGACAAAACCAGCTCTACTTGGGAATCCACAGCTGGAGAAACCAAACCAACCCCCACCCAACACACCACCCTGCTACTCTGGCCAGCTGAAGGATGTAACCATCTGAGAACCTCCTGTGTTTTACAAGGCTTATACAAATCATTCTCTGCTAATGCATTTTGGCCAAATCTGTAACCTGAGTGAGGTATCCCCCAGACCCTGGTAACTGTTTCAAGGGGTAGAAAATTTGGGGCAACCAATCCCTGCACAAAACGCCTGACCTTAGGTTGGGTGATATGGTAAATTTGACTGTAAAATCCTGGGAACGATTTTATAACACGTTCAGTTACGTCCTGCTCTTTTCTTGTACCCTTGACTGGAAAATTCATCCTCAGGCCCCCCAGCTTGAGGGGAGGAAATGTTTCCTGCCCTCACCTCAAATTGCTTAGGACCCCTGGTGTACCTTCCCAGAGCATGTTGAACTCACTCTTTCCTTGGAGTTCCTTGTTCAATTTCCATCTTCCCTGTTAGGTTCCGAAAGAATAGGGACCATTTTTGTCTTGTTTACAGCTATATCCTGGTGCCTGGCTTAGAACTTGGCATGCGGTAGATTCTCCTCAAATATTTGTTGAAATAAATGAGTTAATCTAGGAAATGAGTATGGCGCTCTTAACACTTCCTTTGGCCTTCAGATCTAATTTTAAAGTATTTATTACTTCTATAATAAAAATGCTATTTAAAATAATGAAATGGATAAGAATATATGTGAGTTTTCTTTAGGAAATGCTAGATATGACTGGAATTCTTTAATTTGTCCAAACCATAATAAAAATTCTTATTCATGCTTTCTTATATGCCATGTCTTCCCATAAAGTATTTTATTAACTTGATCTCATTTTTCTATCTGGGATTTAAATTTTTATCACTTTTCTGGCAAAGAGAATTGATCTGGCCATACCATATAACAATATACTGTAAAGTATGATAATTAAAATGATGTAATATCCAGGATAAGATAGAAATATAGATCAGTGGCACAGGCTGAAGATTCCAGAAACTTTAGATAAGGACTCATACAAAATTGAGGGGGAGAGGAAAGATCATGCAACAAGTGGGGTTGGGCTAACTTAATTGCAGTTTAAAAAAATATGGTATTCACATCTAATATCACACACACACACACACCCAAACAGCAAAAAGTCAGAGTTAAGTAAAAAACAACCAGATCATAGGAAAAAAAGTCAAGTTTTTTGATCTGTTAGAGAAACGTTCATTTTCTCAGCTTTGAAACAATAAAAGCAATCACAAAAGTAACTAATTGAATTATATACCAACTAAAAACATCTGCATAATGGAAACAACAGTGTTGAATTAGAAAGGAAAAATGACACGTTAGCAAAAATGTCTCCCTCTAGTTTGACTGACAAATGTTAATATCTATAGTATGTACAGAGCTAGTCCAAATCTAAAAAAAAAAAACAGCACCACAATCCCAATAGGTAAAGGAAAGTTATGAACAGACAATTCATACCAGAAAAATGAAAACCAAATGAAGACACAGAGATATCTTGTGCCTTTTTACATTCAGAGAGGCAGCGTGATATGGGAGAGAACAAAGGGGACTGGAATAGACCGCTGGCTTTGAGCCCTGGTTCCGTCACTTATTAGCTATGTGACAGCAGCTTTGACCTCATCTCCCTTTACAATTACTAATCTGCAAAATGGGAGCATCCTCAGACCCACCCCAGGGCTTTTTGTGAGGACATTGCTTATCATCATGACTGGCACCATAAAAGGACTTGGTAAATGTTGATTTCCTTCTCACTCTGCTTTTCCAAACAAAGCTTTCAAAAACACGACGAAAGAAAAGAGGCAATAAAGGATTTTTATGGTCCTTCTAGAGACTTACTATGCCATTCTAAGTTACAGATCCATATCAGTGAGACTCAGGTCACGCATATGCTGAGTTCTGTCCCTCTTGTTCGTTTCAAATAATCCTCAATAAAGAGCTTTCAAAGTTGCAGAAACTCAATCTCGACACTAGGTGGTGCTAGAGCCATTCACTAGGCTGAAGTCTGTGTGGCTGGAGGAAGGTTTCAGTGAGGTCTCTGCCTTGGACAACTCTGTTTATTAACTTGGAGGCATCTAGGGCTCCGAGTCCATCCGGCCTGTTAGACCTCTGCGTTCTCTAGTCCAAGGCCAGTCTTCCTTTACAATCCTGGGGACATCAACGGACCTGGGCAGGTTCTACAGGAGACCGGGAGCACCCTGAAACCTCCAGCCCTGATTTGACAGAAAGAAGCCTCTGGCCCCCTGGGAACCATGGCTGGGGTGATTAAGGGGGCACAGACCCTCCAGAGGCATAGAGAAAGGGTGACCATGTCTCTATTTCACCTGCCTCTCATCTGTCTCACAAACAGATCTGTCTAAACAAATGTTAATTAATCAGAATGGCTGAGAATAATTAAGGAGACTATATAGTCCTTTAGAGGATTCATCATAAGGAAGGGAATAAAATTTATTTTTAAAAGTTCCAGTAATTCGTAACAGTCAGACTTAACTGGAGGAACTGGGTGGTGGAAATTCAGCATTGATTTGCAGGTAACCTGGGCATTTTCTACTCAGGCACCGGAAGAACTTGTGCAGGATGTGGCTTTTGCTCAGAATTTGTCTTTCCTGTGTCTACCTGCACTCTGGGCTTTTGGAGCCACAGCTTGATTTATTGAGCTAAACAAGTCAGCAGCTAATTTGTTCATTCATGGCTGTCCTTTGAGAAGTGGTCCTGGGGATAAAGATGAAGATCATTGAAAACCAAGTCAGTTTCTCTGGGCAGGACCTCACAAAGTAGGTCACCCTGGCTTTCCACTGGCCTGAGGGAGGCTGGAATCCCATTAACCTCAATAGAGCAGGCTCACAAGGAGGGGCAGGGCTGTTTCTGCAAAACAAAACTTGGCTGCGTGTAGGCTTCCTAATTTGACTTCCTAATGAGATTTGGAAGAGGAAAGGGGAGACTGGGGTATGGGAAAACCAAAGGAAAATTCCTTTCCCTTAACAAGCTGGTAGCACTGAGTGGAGAGGCTTCGGGAATTTGGGAAATCTGAGTGTTTGCCATGGATTAATTCTGTTCCACTGGGGTCTCAAGATATCTGAGGGATGGGTGAAGGGTGGGAAGGTGTCCCCAAATATTTTTTTTCAAATCTTCAGAAATTAAAAAAAAAAAAAGCTCCATTGATTTTTTCATCCTCTTGGAGCTACTGCCCAGTCTCTCTTCTTTCACATCAAACTTCACTGAAGAGTTGTCTGTACTCACTGACTCCATAACCTCACTTTCTGTTCACATTTCACCCTGCTCCAGGCTGTTGACCCTCCCCCCATAACTCAGCAGAAAGGATTCCCAGTAAGGTCACTGATGATCTTGATGTTGATAAATCCAGCTGGCATTGTGCAACTCTGGTCTTCCTTGATCTCTCAGCTGCCCTGGACACAGCTCTCCTTCTTGAATGCTTTCTTCCCTTGGCTTCCCTGTTACCAAGCTTCCTTCCCCAGTCTCCTTGCTACTCCTTTTTTGCTCCCTTTGCAGGCAAGTCCTCCTCAGCATGAAATGTTGGAGCTCCTCGGGACGCAGTCCCAAGCCCTTGACTCTCATTCTCGAGCTGTCTCTCAACCATGTCCTTGGTGTTGATTGTCTCCCATTCCTTGGTGACTCTCAATTTTATATCTCAGTTTAGAATTCTCCCCCTGACTTTCAAAGCTTTATAGTTAACCGTGTTCTTAACACCTCCAATGTCTGAGCGGGGTCCTCTGCAGTGTTAAAGCCATGGGGGACACAGAGACCAAGCCTGCGTTCCCCGAGGAGGTAGGGGCACTTGGTACTGCACGCATGAGCAGGGCACCTCACCTGCCCAGCCACCTGAGAGGCAGTGCTGACTTCTACGGCATAACTGGCATGCGGCGGCCAGGAGGCGGGTGGCTCCACGTACAAGGCCAGGCCGGGGGCTGGACAGGGCCCTGTTGCTACTTACACGTTGAGAGGCTGCCAGGCTGGCCACTGAGCTTTGGCTTTGATGACAGTGAGGACCTCATCGCTCTGTAAAAAAGGACCACAGGTATTTAGTGAGGAGAGCTGGGCTCAGGGAGCAAGAGGGCTCTGACATAGTGACGTTGTCCTCCCCCATGCCCTCACCTGCTGCTGAGACTCTACCTGCCCCCGGGTGAGGAGCCCTGGCGTCTCGGCAATCCCAGGAGGTGGGGCTGCGTCCAGGGCGCCTGGTGTGTGCTGGACACCGAGGGGCCCACTGAGCCACCCTTCAGGGTTCCAGCGCAGACCCTTCTCCACAGGAGCCAGGCTCTAACTTGCCCTCCCCCTGGGACGGCCAGACCTCCACATCGTGTCCAGCCTGGAGGGCAGGTCATGCTCTCTGTGTCCAGGCTTCCACTGGGGCCTGCTCCAGCCACACTGCAACCACCATCTGACCCCAAGGGTTGTCACCCCCGAGGCCTCTCCTGCCGTCGAGACTCACATACTGGATCAGACTCCCTTGGACAAGGGGGGGCAAGATGAAGCCTGGGGCCCACACTCCTGGGCCACTCACGTAATCCTGCTCTAGTTTGCTTTGGACAGTGTGTAGGGCACCCTTAAAGCTTGGGGACCTAAAAGAATTTTTTGAGGAAGAATTTGATAATTAGCATTTAGAAGGAAAGCCTTAAGTCATCATCGTAGGGAAAAATCAGAATTTTGTTAATCTTGCTTAACTTTACTTCGAGATTTGTTTGGGTTTTTATTTTCAATTACACATTGGGGCTGAGGGCTATCGTAGGGAAAAATCAGAATTTTGTTAATCTTGCTTAACTTTACTTCGAGATTTGTTTGGGTTTTTATTTTCAATTACACATTGGGGCTGAGGGCTACCGTAGGCTTTTCAAGGCTTAAGCTTCCACAGGTCCAAATTCAGTTGTGGCTGGGGTTTCCCCAGAGTGGATTCAGCTGGTCCTGGAGCTCCCCTTCCCCGGGCCGGGGCCCAGCAGTGCTCAGACACCACTGTCCACGCTGCACAGAAAAGCCCAGGATGTCACCAGCAGGGGCAGCAAGAGCTTTGTTGCCGAATGAACAGGTTTCTGAGTTCCCGAAGGGCAGAGACTGGCTTGGCTGGCCCACAGCTCTGCCCCAGTCCTTGGAGTTGTTCCTGGCAATAGGTACCTAGCATGTATTTGGGATGAATCGGTGAACTTCTCCTTAGTTGGTGGGTACCTTGCCCAGAAAATCCCATGCAAGGAGGAGGTCAGAGGTGCCTCCAGGCTCAGGCCACAAGATTAGAAAAAGCCTCTGGTCTGGAGCACCTCGTCTGCAACCAGGGAATGGGTTGCTGGAGCAGGGTGGGGAGCTTAGAGGGGACAGGAGCTTAGCCAGATCCTGCTCGGCTTGGGCACCTACTGATGGTCCTGGTGGGGCGAGGGTAGAAGTGAGGCCCACAGGGCATGCCGTCCCCCCAGAAGCTCGCAGCCTGCTCTGAGCTCAGGCTTCCTTGGGGGTTCCCCCTTTTGGTCAGAGGAAAGAATCTGTGGATGCACAGACACCCCCCCCCCCACTCACATGTCTGCAGGGAGAGTGTTTCCAAGTCCCAACAGAGCGCTTTACATTTCTCATGGGAGATTTTTTTATTTGTTAAGACTGTATCCCTGACTCACTCCTAATACGCATCTGCTGAGTGACTGAGAGAAGCTGCCTGACATTAAATCACATGTAGACTCAACCTATCTCCCGAAGGCCAGTGCTGGTCTCCTGTGACCTGGGTTTCCTGTTCTTAGCTCATACGTTCCGTGTCCCACAGCGAGTTCTTCATCTGCCCCTAGAACACTGCTCTTCCTCAAGTGGACCCCGTCGGGCACATCCACCAGCTGCCTGCATTCCTCCATCTCTTACCCCTCACAGCCGTCGGGCCCCAAGATCCACTGCATTCACAGCCTTACTGTCTCGAGTCCTTCCACGGTCTCCTCACCAGTTGCCCCGGCTCTAGTATCTTCTTGCTTTTCCCCAGTCCACCCTTGACGTTGCTGCAAATTTGACCGTATCCACTGCCTGACTAAACCCTGCAACAGCTCCCCACAACTTCCAGGGTGATTTCTTAATCCCTGAGTTTTGCCTACGTGGCCCGCATCAGCTAGCTTTTTTCTTTGATTTTTAATTTCAGAATAATACATGCTTTTTGTGGAAAAATTTAGCATCACAGAAGCACACAATGTAAATGTTGAGCATTCTACTTTAGCATGTATCCTGGCTTCGGCCACCTCCTTCTCCAGAATGTTACAGTTCAGTACATGTCATTCCAGACCTTTTACTATACTTAGGTACTATGTGTGTGTGTGTGCACGTACATTATATACAGCTTTTCCCACAAAAATTGCATCGTATTGAATATCTTATTCTGCACCACGATTTTTACATTTTCTCCTTACTATCATATCATGGGAAACTTTCCATGTCAGTACCTATGGCAATATAACTCCCCTTTTCTTGATTTTTAAAGTGTTAGAGATCTTCAAATTCGGGTAAGCCAGGTCAAGACTTAGAAAAAAAGAAATCCAAGTATGAGATCCAAGTAATGAGGTACTGTCTGGAGACAGTCCTTTTGCCCTTGAAGAAATACTTCACTAAAAAATAAAATCAACGTGGGTGGAGTTAAGGGGGCCACCAAGTTAGCTGGCCCTGCAGATGCACCTTGTATTACAAGTAAATCTTGGTTTTCAAGTCCCAACTAATGACACTGATTTTGCTTTTGCAGCATATAACTCAACAGAAACTGTTGGGGCCCTCCGCTAGTGTTTATTTATGGTGCTGACATTCCATCTGTATTTTTTAGAGCCATGGAGGCTCCAAGGATGGTGGTTCCACGTCTGCAGGCACTAGAACAGCTTCTTCCTGTAAACTGTTTCATCTCATGGTTACGTACCATCTGCATGATCAACAGTTCCTTGTTGTGATCTTTTATGTTAGCCAATGAAATAAGAACACAGGAACATTCTGGAAAATATATTTTAAAAACTAAATATTTTTCTTGAAGCATCAAAATTCTCTAGTAGAACCAAAGCTCTATAGGATTGGAGAGGGTCTGGCTTGTTCATGGGCATATCCAAGTGCTGTGGATACTCAGTAAATTGGTGAAAAAGCAAAGCCACACCATTTTTTGTTGTATGTGTAGAATTCCATAGCATGGATGTTCTCTTATTTAACCGGCATCATTGGTGGATATTTAATTGTTTATATAAATGATGCTATAATGAACACTTGTGTACATATTTCTTTGTTTACTAGTTCCTGTGTCATAGACTTCCAGGAATGATCAAACGATGAAGCAAATTGACAATTTTGGTAGCGCCTACCAAATTGTCCTCCAAATGTCTGTACCAATTGATACTGCAGCAAGAATGTGTATGTGCCAATGTCTTTACAACTTTGGGCACACTGGATACTATCAATCTTTTTCATCTTTACTAATCCAGTAGGCAGGAAAGTAGCATGGTTGAGAGCATAAGCCCTAGAGTCATACCTGATTTCAAATCGTGACTGCACCGTGACTAGCTCTGTGTCCTTTGGCAAGTCTCTGACTTCCCTTAGCTTTCTCATCTCTGAAATAGGGTTAAAAAGTATATCTACCAGATGGCGTTATTAGGGGGACAAAATGACATAATTCAAGTAACGTGCTAATAACCGTGCCTGTATTAGCATCAATACTAGCTACTACTCTTATTCTTATTCACATTCAGGCCAAGCTGGTATTAGAACTGATTTGTACTGCCTGAGTACAGAGAATGGAGCACACAGTAGCATCAACAAAGCCACAAGGCCTCAGGAGAATGTCCCCTTATTTAAAGGTTAATGTAGCTGGGTGAGCCTTGGATGGGGGCACTGGGGCTCCAGGCACTTTACATTCTGAAGACTAAAGAATTTAAATTCAGAGTAAGCAACCCAAACTTCAGACTTAAATGAAAAACTGTTTTAACAAGTCTCTAAAGCCCAGAAAGGATCTTTCAAGATCCTTAAAGCCCTTATCCATCTCCCATAGGACTGTTTTCAAAGTATTTCAGGGCACTCAGTTCACGCCTCGTTTGCATGACGTTAGCACTTTCCCAGAGATATGCCAATTAAAATAAAAAACCTCCAAGAAACTACAGGGTACTCATGTCCATCTTCACGGGGATGAGTTCTTCCATTTTGCTTTTGGTAAACATATTGTGAAGATGTTACAACTGTACTCAGACTTCCTCAGGTACCAAATGAAAATTGCACGGCCTACTAAATCAGGCCATGGGCTGAGGTCAGATCCAGAGGAAGGAGGAGTCCTGTGGAGTGGAAACAAGTCTGGGACAGGCCAGGGGCAGAAATCACATGGATATCAGGAGATGTCACGTCTGAGCAGAGCAGAGGGACAGAATGAGTCTGGGGGGCCTGGTGGGGGCTGGTGTCTGAACACCCTTACTCCACACTGACCCTCCCATACCCCCCAGAGCCAGCTCCCAAGGCGGGAGAGCTCCGGCATCTCAGCCGTGCTCACAGCAACAGGCGAGTCTGTCCCCTCCTCCCTGCCTTGCTTCTAGCCTCTTCTCTGTTCCTGCACCTTCCTGGCTCCTGATCTTTCGCCTTTGTCTCCCAGGCCTGAACCACAACCTGTTTCTTCATCCGAAGGCCCCTTTGCTCCGGGTGGCACTGAAGCTAAGCTTCCTCAGCATAGCACGTCCTGCCCCAGACCAGCAGTCTGGGAGTCAGCCCAGCCGACTTGCCTCCTGCCCCCCAAGGAGAGAAATGAGATGCAATCCATGATCAGAGGGGAAGGAATCAAAACAAGTAGAGACAACAACAGCAACAATCTATTGTTTTCATGTGCTAGGCACCTTGCTAATTACCTTATATATAGTATCTTATTAAATCCTTAGGACACGTTCGAAAGGTAGGTATATACTTTTTAATCCTCAGCAATACATTTCTTCGGCGAAATTAGTTACACCGTTAGTCAATGGCAGGTCTACAGTTTAAACCTCAGTCTGGAGACCACATTTGTCAGCCTGTGAACCCAGGTGGAGGGTGCTGGGAGGGTAAGCCGTGGGGCACGAGGGCGGGGTCTCCTGAAAGGTTGGGCCCCACCCTCCCCCACCCGTGCTTCCGCTGTCCTTCAGGGCGTGTCCTAGCCTACCCTGAGTTCTGAATATTACAGCCATGCCAGGGGGGATTATCATACAGTGTTCACAATACTGGTAATGTTAATGCTGTCCTGAGAACTGGTTTTGATAAAGAGGGGGGAGCACAGTGTCCTTGAATTGGAGAGAAACTGCTGCTACTAAAGAGAAGGAAAGCCGATGACACTAAATGCAGGGGCAGTGATCCACGTGTGCGCACACAGAGACCCCCCCACCCCACCGTGCATTTCCCCATTTATCGGCTTGCTTCTCAGGAAAACCTTGGGAATAGCTGCCATTTCATTTTGCAGATGAGGAAACTGAGGGTCAAAGAGGTCAAGTGACTTGTGAAGACTGCCCAGTAACCATGGTTCCAATACAGATGTGTCTGACCCCAAAGTTCACGCTCTTTCCACTTTCCCTGACGATGCTTCTTCTCCATCTCCCTCTTGTCCCTCCCCTATTTTGCTTGTATTTCAGCAAGACCATGGCTGCCCCTGGCTGACAGTTTTCTCCAAGGGGCCCTTGCTTTGAGGCACGGGGTCACCCGATTCCCTCTGGAAGGGCAGCACCTGTCATCCTGTATAAAGACCCCAGTGAGCAGTGTTTGGTTCCATTATTTGCTCCTACCGTTTCCCAGAATTCCCACTAACCATCCATAAAAAATATCAGTCCTGATGGCTTCCACCTCTGAAGGGGACTTTTTCATCCCTCGGTGAGTGTCCTGGTGATGAGCAGCAGGAAATGAGACACTTTATGGGGCGATAATGGAGCTTTAAGCATCTTTAGCATCAATTGCGCCCAGGATGCCTCCCCTCATTTCAACAGCTTCTCGGTTTATCGGGTCATAAATAAAAACAGCTCACATTTGGTGGTGCTCTACAGTTTGCCCGTGGTCTCATGTGGGCTGCACTCTAGCCCTCTGAGGCAGGCAGGCACATGGTCCTCCTTTCCCAAATGTAGTAACTGAGACTCACCTCTCTCCGCTGCCAATGGTCAGTGCCCAGCTCTTAGCTTCCAGACCATTTAATGCAGCTGGTCACTCCCTCTGCCTTGAAACACTTTCCGCCTGGCTCTGGCACTTGCTGCCTCTTAATTTTCTCCTCACCTCGTTCCTCTTCAGTCTCCCTTGCTGACCCTCTTCATCTTCCTCCAAACATGGAAGTGCCCCTGTATTCAAGCCCTTGGTGCTCCTCTCTTTTCTATTCACACTGCCTTGGCGATTTCCTCTTGTCCCGTGCCTTAAAATACAAGCTGTGTATACACCGATGACTCCTAAGTTGTCATCTTCACCTCAACCCCGCCTCTGAACTCCAGCCTGTATGTTAACTGTCTTAACACTTTCATCTGGATGTTGAATTGGTATCTCAAACTCAACGTGTCTGAAACCAAACTCCTGAGCTTCTCCTCCCCAAAGCTGGCCTCTCTCATTCTTCCCATTCCATTAAATGGCAATGCTGTCCTTCTAGTTTCTCATCCTTGATGCTTCTCTCTCTTATACTCCACCTCTGATCCTTCAGCACATCTAGCAACTCCACTTCTAAAATGTATTTATGAGCCAACCACTGTCTGTCACCATCATTAGAGCAGGGGCTGAACTGTATCCTCCCTGTGTCCTCAGCACCATCTTGGTCCAAGCCACCATCATCCTTTGCCTGGATTATTGCAACTGCTTCCTGGCTGGTCTCTCTGCCTCTTCCCTCGCCCTCCTCCAGGCTCCTCCTCACACAGCAGCCACATCATGCCATCCCTCTGGTCAAAATCCTCTAATGGCATCACACTGCACAGCCAATGGGGACCTTGCCATGGCCCCCTTGGCCCTTCATGATATGCTCTGCCCCCCGTTACCTCACTAGCTTCATCCCTTACTTCTCTCCCCTTTGCTCACTTTGCTTCCAGCCGCCCTGGATGTCTTCCAGGCACACTTAGCACTTGCTGCCCCCTGAGCCTGGGTGCTGTCCTCCCAGACACTAGAGCATGCATTCCTCTGTCTCCTCCAGGTCTTTGCTTGAATGTCACCTGCTCAGTGAGGCCTCTGCTGACCACACTGTGCAAAAGAGCAATTCCCTGCCCCTTCCTCGACCTGGCACACCCCCACTACTTTATCTGGTTATCTTTTCCCTGTAACATTTGTCACCATCCGATATACTATGTATTTTGCTTTCTTTTTATCATTGATTTCCCCCTGCTAGAATAGGCATTCCATGCGGGCAAAGGCTGTTGTCTGTTTTGCTCACTCACCGCTGTACTATCAGTGTTTAGAATGTGCTTGATCAATCTTTGCTGTTTGAATGAGAGGCTGTGCTGAGGAAGAGGCTGGCGTCCTTCTGAGCCCCAGGCCACCAGGACTCCACAGCGCAGGATGGAACCAGAGCTGGGTAAAGTGACACTGATGGACCTGCGCACTGAGCTGGCGGGCACTGGAAGAGCCAGTGGAGAGTGCCAGCCAGAGAACTCTGCTAGACCTGACAGTAGAAGGAGGGGGAAGGGACAGGACGCGGAGGCCACCTTAGGAACCATGGTGAGGCTCACAGGCTCTGAGTCTGCCTCAGATGGGCACCCCAGTGACCTGGGCTGGCTGTTGATAAGTGCCTATACCCCACCCTGCTCCTAGGAAGCAGCTGCCATCACAAGTGGCTGTCTGATCGGCTATTTCAAAGCCAGAGAACATATCTGAAGCCCATTAACAGACCCACAAGAAGATGATGTGGTTTCACAGAAGCATTTCAAATTCAATTTCTTTCTATTTCTTTTCAAACACAGCCTGTAATTCTGATGGGAAAATTGCATAATGCCCGTAGATAATAATTTTCCTGTGAGATGGTTTTGTGAAGGCAGCTTGACATTTCTGAAGCTGGAGAGGAAGGGCCCATCAGAGCCGCCTGGGCCTGCCCTGCTGCCCCTGCACCCACATTTGTCTCTGGCAGGTGGAGGGCTCTGAGACGGGCATCATGCCATGACCTCACAGAGAGGGCCAGCCTTCTGTGTGCCTGTTACCACAGGCATTGGTTTAGCTCGTTCTTTGGTGACCAGCGAGCCAATCCTGGACTTAACCTCATTTTCTGGACTTTCATCGTACCCTTAAGAATGCTTATGGAAGTCTGCCTCTCCTCGGAGTCAAACAGGGAGCTGAAGGGGTGGGTGGGGCACGTCTGTGCCTCCCAGCCCAGCCACTCACGACCCGATCTTCCCACGCTCTCCTCCCCACCTTCTGCCCTATCTCCAGAAATTAGAAAGACGTTAGTGCTGGGGTCAGAGCGGAGAAGTAAAAAAGGGGCCAGGCCAGGCGAGATTCTGACATCACACAGGAGAGAGCACGCTAAGCCGGGCTGTCTGCCGCCCAACAGGCGAGGGCTGCAAGGAAGCCCAGCTGGAACCAGGGAGGGAGGATGAGCCGGGCCAGGTCTGGCTGAAGGTGCCTGCAAGGCAACCTGTAGGGGCAGCACCCCTAACCCTGCCCCTTGGGAGCATCTCTGGGGGTCTTAAAGGCGCAGCATTCGACACCCCTTGCCCCCTCTTCCCTGTCTCCCCTCCCCGCCTTCCTCTGAGGGCAGCTCCCAGCCAGTCCTGGAAGCCATTGTTAGGGCAGGGGCTGGACTGTGTCCCCCCCGTCTCGCCAGCACTGGCCTGGTCTGGGGAGGTATACAGGGAATGATTAAAGAATGAATAATGGGTTAGTTTATTAAAGAATTAATTCATGACAAGCTGGAGGAAGCCTCTGGCCTTCTCTGCCCTCCCAGGGACTCTTAGGGGAACTCTTGCGAGTGCTACGGGACTCAGATGCTGCTGGAGCGCTTGTGAGTAGCAGGGTGAGGAGCTGGTTCACGTGTTTAGAGGGTTCTGCTGACTCTGCAGCGGGGGAGTAAAGTGCAGGAGGGCAGGGGGAAGCGGGAGACCAGACACTGGACCACGAGAGAGCAACGGAGCGGGTGGGAAGATGTCGGACGCAAGACATTATTTTAAAGGGAGAAGCAACAGGATCTTCTGATGGACTGAAGGTGGGGTGTAAAACAAAGAGGGGTCAAGCATGACTCCGAGGGAAGGTGTCATATAGGCAGTTGGATAGATGAGACTGGAGTTCAAGGGAGAAGTCCAGGCAGGAGATAAATTTGAAAGTCACTGGTGTGTAGGTGCTAGTTAAAGCCACAAGGCGGAGTACCTGGGCAGTGAGTGGAGACAGACGAGAGGGTGGGGGAGAGGGAACAGCCGGAAGGGCAGGAGGACACTAGGACCTGCCCCCAGGACCTCTTCAGAGCCCTTGTGCTGCCCTTGTACTGTCCCCTGCTGTGCCCCCCTCCATCCACGTGGTCCCCTGCTGTCCCCATTGTCCCCGTCCCCACTGCCCCCCTCACTGCCTGTACAGCCCCCGACTGCTGCCAGCCCTGCTACTTGCTCACTGCTGCCAGCACTGCCCCTGCTGGTCACTGCTGAAAATTCAACTGAAGCCGGTTTAGGAAAGACAAGGAAGCGAGGTGGTGGAGCCAGCAAGCCCAGACAGCTATTTCTGAGGAGTCGGCTGGGAAGGGGAGTCAAGAAAAACAGCGGCAGCAGGAAGGACATGCGACTGTTTCTTAGAAGATGAGCGACATTAGGGCAAGTTTGTTTGGAGAAAGGTATAAACCAATACAGAAGGAGAAATTGCTGTTGCAGGAGAGAGAGGAGGTGCACTTGTAGGACTAAGGTCCCTGAAAAGATGGGAAGAGGTGAGATCCAGACCCGAGATGGAGGGAGGGCAAGAGGACGGAGGAGGAAGGCAGAGGACAGTAGCTACTGATGCTCGATTACAGGCATTGCTGGGCCCACGTGAGGATTCATTCATCCAGCAAATAACAACTGAGCCCTTACTCTGTGCCAGGCTCGGCTCTGGGTGCTGGAGATAGAGCCCTGAACAAAAGAGACACCAATCAATCCCTGCCCTCGTGGAGCTTTCCTCTTAGAGCAGGAGGCAGACCGAAACAAAGGAACAGTGATGGGTGTGCAAGACTTGAGTGGGTCTCTGGGGAAAAAAATGCGGGGGTGGGGGTCGGGGGGTGGGCGGTGAGAAGGAGGCCAGAGTCGGATGGGGAGGGCTGTGGCAATTTCCAATAGAAGTATAAGTGCTAGTGCATATGTAAAGGACCAGGAAAGAATTCTAATAAGATGAAAATATACCTTACATACTAAAGTAAGGTCTTCAAAATTTTAAAAATAACGTAACCATATTATAGGAAGTTAGAGAAAGGGAAAGACAGAGAGAGACAAGCAAAAAAGAAATACCCATAATCCCACCATCCTAACCCAGCAGCTATCATCAATTAGTATGTTTATTTCTATATTTGTGTCTTCATCACATAGTTGAGATCATAGCTTACACACACACACACGCACATTTTCCTTATCCCTGCCATTTCCTTGTAACAAGGGAGCTAGACTATTATACAAACAGATTATTAAACAAACCATTCCGTACCTTGCTTTCGAATTTAGTATGTTTTAGAGATAATTTCATTACTGATATAGCTCTTTCAATGATGAACCCAAAGACCACATAGCAATATAAAAGTACACATGTATATACTTTTGTATCTTTTTTTAAACATTCCTATATAATCTTTTGGGCTCATCATCTATTTGTATAATAATCTAGCTCTCACGTTACAAAGACATGGTAGAGATAAAGAAAATGTGTGTGCATGTGCATGTGTGCTTTTATTTCTATTTGCCTAAAGTATCTCTGGAAGGAACATAAGAACTTCACAAAGACGGGGTGCCTCGCGGGGAGAGGAACTGGGCAACCAGGGAGCAAAGAAAACAAGACTTTTCACTGTATAACTAACTCTACATTGCTTTTGAATTTTGAGCCACGCAAATATATTGCCATTAAAAAAAAATGGGAAGAAAAAGCCACTCCAAGGCTGTTTCCCATGGTTTTCTCATCTGGAGAAATATCCATAAAGGCTTTGGAGGAAGTGTTTGTGAGGCCTGCACTGTGGGCGAAGGGGGGCGGAGCAAACATCTAGAGGTAATGGGCCGGGAGCCAGAGCAGCGGCCAAAAAGGTGACAGAAGCCCCAGCGCAGGGGCAGAATTGATAAGACATCTGATGGATTCTTTACTTGACAATTTTAAAGCCTGTTAGGCTTTGTTAGGTTTTATTTTCTTTGAAATAGAAGCCGTTTCAAAAAGAAACCAGAACTCCCCTGCACACCAACACCTCCCTCTCCTTCTCTCTTTCCCCCAAAGAAGCTTCTGACCCAGGTATTCTACTGTCAGCCTGTTGTGCTGGGTCCTTATATATAATAACATTTCGCTTCATCATCTCCCTCCATCCACTGATTTCCATAAAAAGCTTTCAAATTATTAAGCAATGAGGCTCTAAGTGACCTGGACGAGCGAGAAGCAAGCATGCCTCAAGGTGCTCAGCACGTTAGCATCAAATAAGGTTCCAGAAGTGCCGCTTTCTTAAATGGTGCCATTTAAATGCAAAGGGACAGCTCAATAAGCTGTACAAGCTTAACTCTTTCCCCTGAGACTCCCAAATACCCACGGAGGTTTGGGGAGAGACTGGGGAAGGAAAAGGAGAAATTGTGTGTCCAGATGACACTGAAGGGGTGTCCCTACCAGGAAGTTAAGGTCACACACACACACAGGCTGGTCTCTTGCCAGGCTTCCCCTGGTAACAGAAGGTGCCCTGACTGTGAAACTCCCCTTCTAGTTATGATTGTGGCATCACGGAGCAGGGGTTAAAGAGTGGTGTGGTGGAATAAGGCAGACCCAAGTTCAGATCTCGGCTCTGTCCTTTATGTGCTGTGTAAGTTTGGGGAAGTCACTCATCCTTTCTGAGCAGGTTCCTCAGTGTGTAAAACATGTATTTATGGAGCTCCTTCTAAGGTCAGAGACTGTGCTGGGCAAAGGGCATAGGGCAGTGGACAAGGTGACATGGTCTCTGCTCTTGGGCGGTATGTCCACTAGTGGGTGTGGAGGATGAAAGGAGTGGACCCATTTAAAATACAGCCGTTCCAGGGAATTCCCTGGCGGTCCAGTGACTGAGCTTCCACTGCAGGAGGCGTGGGTTTGATCACTGGCCAGGGAACTAAGATCCCGCAAGCGGTGCCGTGCGGCCAAAAATTAAAAAAAAAAAAAAAAAAAAAAAAAATACAGCCATTCCAGAGGACCTGTCCTGCACGTCTTATGTCTCAACCTCTGAACTGGACCAAACCGCCCTGCCTACATTCCAAGAAGTCAGCAAGAATGAGACTCTCCTGTTGAAAGGCCTCGTTCATTTTTACCTAGTGGACCACTTCACCTGAACTAGGAATCTAGCTTTGCTTGTCAGCACCAATGAACTCTTCTTAAAAATAACTTACCTCTTCTTCTTTTTTCCAATAGAAACCCTGATTCTCTCTCGTGTAATCAGGACACAATTTGGGTTTCTACCTGAATCTGTGTACCCCAAATTACAATTCTTTAATCCTAAATAAATGCTTTGCTTCTTGAACCGGTTTCTTGTTCTTGAGGCTGACACTGGGCACGGGGCATCGGGCAGCAGACACAGCAACAGAGTCCCTGCCCTTGTGGGGCATGTCCTCTAGTGGGTTAGTAATAACACGTGAGGAATGAATGAGATAAATGTAAGTAAAGGGTCAGGTGAATGGAAAGGAAAAGGGAAGCTGTGACTACTTAGTTATATTCGAATGTCCCCACCCCCCCTTCTGTCAGTGTAATCTCCCACTTCTGCCTGACCTACCTTTCAGCCTAATCTCCTAGTTCCCTGCCATGCCCAGGGACTTCTCAAGACTTGCGAGTCCCTTTGCCTGGAATGTCCTTATCCCAGCCCCCTGAACCACCTCCCCCTTGGAAAAGCCTTCCTTCCTTTATTGAATAGAAATTTATATATTTAAAGTGTACAACATGACGTTTGTACATAGTAAAACAAGATATACATAGTAAAACGATCACTACAGTCAAGGTAATTAACATGTCCATCTCCTCACATAGATGCCTTTCTTTTTTGTCATGAAAGCACCTGAAATCTACTCTCTTAGCAAATTTCCATTATACAAAACAGTACTGTTTACAACAGTCATCGTGTGGTACGTTAGACCTCTAGATTCATTCATGCTACTCATTTACACATCCAACTGCAACTCTGTGCCCTTGGACCAACATCTCCCCATTTCCCCACCTCCCTGCCTCTGGTAATGCCTTCTTGATGGCCCAAGGTTCTCAGATTATCCTTTTTCATGACTTCAATCATGTTGCATGATTTGGCTGCCTGGCTTGCAGGATCTTAGTTCTCTGACCAGAGATCGAACCCATGCCCCCTGCAGTGGAAGCGTGGAGTCTTAACCACTGGACCACGAGGGAAGTCCCCATGTTGCATGATTATCTGCTCACTTCATTTGTTCACTTACGTGTCTTTCCCTCCAGAAGGTGTCTAGTAAAGCACCCGTCTTATAGTAGATGCTTGATGAAATATACTGAATGTTCAGTAAATGAAAGTGTTTATTCCCAAATGTTACGTGTGAATAATGGGAAGATCTGGAAATTATTACTGCCCCCTAAAGAAGCATTCATAGAACTTTGTGATTTTCACGCCATGGACATATTACAGGTTTACATAGTAATTCGCAGCAGAGGTAACTGGATGCCTCCTGATGTTCTTCTTTCTCAGAGTGAGGTCTGAGAAGCCCTAGGGTCTGTGAAGACATTGTTAGGGTCTCTTAGTTCTCTATGGGATTGTAAACATTTTATATTTTTATGACAATTTAAAAAATCAATTAAAGCATATTACAGATGACCTTGAAGATCTTATAATCAAGCACCGCCAGGCAATTTCAGTGGCCGGGATGCATTTGTGTTTACATCCTATTGCTGCTCTCTACAACTTTACTGTGCGCTAGTGTGGTGGCCTGTCTTCCTCTGCCCAGATCCCTCTTCAGCTGCTGAAAAAGATGCTAAAAGTTGGCCCTTAGCTGTCAGTTCTTTTGGGGGGATTGTGTTGCCTGGATAAAACCACCTCATGTGATGTTGGCAGATGCCTTCTTTGGGCCTGCAACCAGCTCAACTTCTCCCTCTGTCTGTTTCTCCTTCCTCCTGCTTCCTTCCACAGGAGTGGCTCCCAAGAGCGTTCCCCAATTACTTCGGCTAATCTTGACTCAGTCTACTGCCCAGAGACCCCAGCTGCTATAGTTAGTAGATAGAAAGAGAGGCAGAGTTAACAAATCAATGACATTCTCACCAGGTAAAGCCCAAATGCTACGTGTGATGTCGGTGGATGGGAGAACAGTGGGAGAAGTGAGTGAGGCCAAAGGACCACGGTACATGGCCTCACCAAACCCTGAAGGACCACAGCAGGGCAGTCAGCATTGAATCCAGATTGTGAACAGTCATTTAATTTCAGCAAAACAGCATCACCCACCACATTAAAGCAATGCTCCTAATTAGCATTTTAAAAGGTTTGTAGTTTTATTTGTGTTATTATTACTATCGTTATTTTGCTTTTATGGTCACGGGAGAGCTATAAGCGTTAGGAGTTAATATCTAGTTATCTTTTCACATAGTTAAATAATAATATGATGAAAATAATTATAATTCAACCCTGAGGGTTTGTGAGCTTATTATATGTGCTCTTTAAAAGAGGTCCATACATTACTCCAGTTTGGGAATTATCCAGTTTTGCAACAGCATGGTATGAAGAGTTTGGGTTTTGGAGGCTCTGTGGCTCAACTGTGCAACCCTAGATGTGTTACTTAATTCTGTGAGCCTTGATTTTCTCATCTCTAAAATAGTCTAATGAGATCTACTTTATAGGCTTGTTGCAAGATATAAATGAGCTATCACTGAATGTGGAATGTTTGCACAATTCCTGACACACAGTAAATGCTCAATAAATAACAGCAGGCAGGCGAGGCCTAACAGTAAAGAATGCACCTCTTTCCAAGCCCTTTCCAACCTGGAAAAACTCTGCTGTCTGCCTCCATCCCTGCAAGACAGCTGGAGGATCTGGTTTTAGGTAAGTGACTTCCAATAGGGAGTCAGAGTTAAATTTGCTTAAAAGCTAGCAAGGAAACAAACACTAAAGCCCCAAGGCCTTCAAGTAAAAGGTTAAAAATAAAGAACTAAGAAGAGGTATGGCCTAAATTGAAATTCAGAGAATTTTACATTCAAGGACCACTTAATTGATGAAATAAATATTCCTATGGTAGGCTAAATAATGGCCCCCAAAGATACCCACGTTCCTGTGAATGATACCCGGGAACCTGTGAATGCTGCTTTTTATGTCCAAAAGAACTTCACAGATGTGATTAAGTTAATGATCATGAGATGGGGAGATTATCCTGGATTTTCTGGGTGGGCCCTAAATCTAAATGTCCTTATTAGAGGGAAGCACAGGGAGATTTGACTACAGAAGACGAGGTGGCAATGTGAGGACAGAAGCAGCGATGGGAGTGATGTGGCCACAAGCCAAGGAATACCAGCAGCCGCTGACGTCCTAGAAGGGATGAAAAGCCTCCTGGAACCTCCTGAAGGAGCTAGCCTGGCCAACACCTTGATTTTAACCCTGTAAGCCTCATTTTGGACTTCTGCCCTCCAGAACCGGAAGAGAATAAATTTGTGTTGTCTTAAGCCACTAAATCTGTGGTAATTTGTTATAACAGCAATCAGAACTAATACAATGCTATGGGCCCTACTTGCCCTTTCAATTAGTGAATCTAGTGAAAATGAAATAACTAAGACCAGTGGTTAGACGGGAGGAGTGGAGGGGGCATAGCTGTTAGATTCTGAAGAGCTGATCTGAATCCTGTCTCTCCACATTCTGGCTGTGTGACCTCAGGCCCGTCAGTCAGCTTTTCTGAGCCTCACTTTCCTCCTCTGTAAAATGGGACTAATGTTAACTCATGTTGTGAAGATTAAATATTTATGAACCATAAAACTATGTGAACAATTTTCATTATTATTATTACCGTTTCAAAAAAAGTCCAAAATGAAGATTGTAATCAAGATTCCACCTCTTAGGAAGATGGCCTAATGAAGCCTAAAATGTATATCTAAGGAGACCCCGTGCACGTTGGATTTAGGCCTGGTTTTGGAGCACAGTGCTGAGAAATCTCAGTTCTTAGACCCCTGTCTGTAGTTCCTGCTGCACTTCACCACACTTAACCCATGGCCCACCTGCATTTCCTTACTTTTGCAATCCAGGTTGTGTGTGGAGAGAATGCCACTTAGACTTCTCTCTGATGTGATGCTTTATTTTCTTTAAAAAGAAAATATCAATAATCCAATCATCTCTAACTACTGGGCAATTTTTCTGTAGTTTTTGTTTCCTGAAGGATAAATTATGGAGATATTCCATGCTTGGAGCTATAACAAAAAAAAAACTATTATTTTTCAAACTCAAGACCATTCGCATGTATCCAGTCTATCTTCCAATCTCCCAAAGCAAAAGGGAGAAAATAAATAGCTGAGCAGTTTGAAGTTGGAGCCTATCAACAATTTTTTTTTTCCCCATTTGTATTCAGTTGAGCATTTCCTTACTCAGGTAGTAAGAAAAGAATTGCTGTTTTGATTGAAACTATGTGTAGTTTTGATATAAAAAAAACTTTATGATTGACTTTTCCATATTACAAAAGTGTGTCCATTGTAGATCATTTACAAAATAGAGACAGGGAAAAAAGAATAATATAAAAACAACCTGTAATCCCACCACCCACAGATAACCACTGCTACTTTTTCCATTTTAAGCTGATAAAAAAACCCACTTCAGTGTACCTGAGTGTGACATTCATGGAATCACCAAAGCAGCTTAATTCCAATGATAATAGGAGCCTGGATTCTATCTTCTTCCATGTCATTGGGCCTGCTGCGAGTGAGTAGACCTGGCCTAATAAAGCTCACAGCCTGTAGTCTGAACAATCATAGGGAAGAGCTTCTATCAGCTGCACTCTGAAGAACCTCACCCCCACACCAGCCCACCATGCCTTTAGATTAGTGCAAGAGCCTTCTAACTCCCGTTTTATTCTCCCACTCCCCCCCTCCAACCCATTATGGGGCCCTTTCTAAAGCATTCATTTGACAGGCCACGCCACGAAATTCTCCCTCTGGCTTTAGGGATGAAGTCCAAATTTTTTAGCATGGAACACAAGGCTTCATTCTTTGGCACTACCTACTTCTTCAGCCTCATATCTACCCTTCGTCCCATTCACCACCATCCTCATCTTCATCCTCATCACCAAACCAATCACCAAGTACTGGGTGTGGTCTGTGCGCTAGGTACCATATTGGGCATGTTCCATATGTTATCTCATCTCTGTGCCAACAGTCCTATAAGGTGGGGTTAATGGATGAGAAAACTGAGGCTCGGAGAAACCCAACAGTTCTCTCCTGTGCACACAGCTAATAACCAGAGGAGCCAGAATCTGAGCCCAGGGTCCTCTGATGGCAAAGCATAATTATCAGGATACCTGTCTCCCTACTGAACTGCTTGCAGTTTCTAAACTAGATATGCTTTATTTCAAACTTCCATACCTTTGCATAAACCACCATCTCCCTGAGGTGTCTTTAGCCCTTTCTCACCTAGATAATGCCTCCCTGTCCTTTAGAATGCAGCTCAAACCTTTGGTTTAGCGTAGCTGCCCCCTCTCTGTGCTTCCAGGGTATCCTATGTTGACCTCAGTCATGGGACCTACCTCACTGAACTTCAGTTACCCTTTTCCATATCAAGTATGCCCTCCCTCCCCTTTCCCCCACTGAGAGTGCCTCAGGGGGGAGCAACTGTGTCTTATTCATCGTATATCCCTCTTCCCCGCTCTCTAGCCCAAGATTTGGCACAAGGAAGATAATAAATAAATGTTTGTTTAATAAATGAATGAACGAGCAGCAGCTCCTAGAACCTTCAAACAGGCTTCAAGGGATCGAAACTTGCTTTGCTTATAATGTTCCTGCCAGAAGGGGCTCAGAGATATAAGGAAAATGAAACCCAGAAAAAATTCTTCTCTGCCAGATCCCTTGCTGGATGAAAGAGCCCATCATTTGTAACTAACTGCTGATCCTCAGTTGTGCAGAAGGGAGCTGCACCGATCTTTTTTTGTTACGTTTAATCCTTGTCACCTGTATATTTTGTGATCCAGATAAGGTCCAGTGGCAGGTGAAGTGTAACTGAATATGCCACCCTGAAATATGCCTCTTTGGCATAAGGATTATTTTGAGCTGATTATTTTGAGAAACTGCAGACACAGGAGAAGCTCTGAAAACAGAGTAGAGGTTACCCTTCTGTAAGAGAAATTTACATTATAAAGGGAAGAGCTCTATTACTAGAGATCACTTTTTTATCTGAGGACTGATCTGCATGGCAGGGCAGATTTTGTTTACCATACATTTCCTCTTCTCATCTTCCTGTGAATTGTCTTCCTCCCCTTTCAAGCCCCAGACCCTTATCCTTTTCCCTAGCTCAGGATAGTATATAATCCTCAATTACCTGGCTGCCTTCTGAGTCTCATATCTTTGTGGGACTCCCTTTATGTATATACTTGTATACATATGTATGTAATTAAAATTTTTTTTTTGCTCCTGCTAATCTGTCTTTTATTATGGAAAGTGGGGAGGGTATCAGCCAAGAACCTAGAAAGGTTGAGGGAAAATTATTTTCCTCCCTTACAGAGGGAAACTGGCTTTGGAAATTCTTGAGAAGCAAAGAACAGAAGGCAGAAGGGAGAAAACTATGTCCAGCATCTACATGGATTGGGATGGGGAGTTAGCAGAGCAGGGGACTGGAGATGAGTGGGGAGACAGGACTGGGGGAACTCTCACCCAGTTTTCACATTCACAAAAGCCTCAGATTAGAGTCTGGCATGATCGCCAGAGATCACAGAGATACACCAACAGAACTGAATGAAGCAGCTCACTTTACAACTTTTAATATGTCCTACTACTGACCAACCCCATCTATGGGGAAGTATAAATGCATATTTTTATAACTCTTGTAAATTACCTTGAGATTAACACAACTTTATTGCATGAAAGTTTTGTATTAAAGCATTACCCCGATTTTGTCAATCCTGTTACAGTGTTTTCCCCACTTTTTAATATGCCAAGAGCTTCTTTAAAAAAATGGAGGTAATGACTTCTGAGTGGCCCTGGCTGTGTTGGAGGGTCTGAGTGAGACCTCTGTATCTTGGGCAGTAGTTTGATTTTGAGGGATAAGTAAAGGCAGGTGGTACAGTGGTGGTTTAGAGTTATCTGGCTCATGAGAGTTGATTATCCACATCTCTTCCCAGCTCTGTGTTCAGTGACATCACACTAGTAGCTTGATATTGGCCGTGTTGGGAGTATTTACACCATGGAAATTGGCAAACGCTATAAATCAGAGCTTTTTCTTTTTCCCCAGAGCCAACTGCTAATCATTTACTAGCCCATCATTGGTGGTAGGAGAGGAGACGGCAACCTTAAGCTGGAGGCCAACGGTATTTTTCTGACCTTATGATGATGAACATGAGGGAGAGAGGACTCAGGACACTTACTGGGTGTCAAGATGTAGGGAGCATCCAGATCCGTGGGCAGGGGCTGTGTGTCAGTGCTTCCCAAACTGGTTGTGCTTCAGAATCCGTTGAGGACTTTTCAAGTCTATTTATGTTCAAGTCTGACCTCAGAGCTACTGAATTCGAATCTCTGGGTGGGGCACAGGAGGTTTTTAAATGTTCTCAAAATGATTCTGGTCCATGGAATGCCACATGGGATTCTTTGTCATGTGTCTCAAGACATTAAGAAACCTCAAAAAGAAGATGATGAGGTGCAATCTCTGAAGACACAGATTTCCTAAACAGGTTCCCTGTCTCTTCATGTAATGCCTCTGTCACCTGTCACAGGTTGGTTGGATCTGGGTTATGATGGTGATGGAGAGAGTGGTGCAGGGCCTGAAGAAGGAAGAGATTGAGAATGTTATAATGGAAAAAGGTGTGCTTTGAAAAGGTTCTTTTGTGCTTATATAAAGCTTTACCAGACATACTCCTTTGATTTGGGTTTAGGCCATTGTATCACCTGCTACTGAGTTCCCAACGGACTTCACGGAGCAATAAGATATCTTATGGGATCCATATGACTCCAGCACCCATTGCAGCTGAAAGTGATCCAAATCCCAGCAAAAGCTGCTGACTTGGGTTGGAGAAGACAGTGATCCCAGGGCCAAAATCTTCAGTGAGGGCTGGCAGTGACCAGAAGGCTGGTAGGTGGCAGAGACTGGGGGGATAGAGGCTGGTATGGCTGGGTGTGAGGAGCCTCAAAGGAGCATGGTTCTTTCCATAAGATGGGGTGTAAGGAGGTGATGGAAACGAAGTAGAGCCTGACGCCTCCTCTTGCCTTGTGTTATGTGGGATGTGAGTGGACAAATGCCCTTCCCTTGGGAGGGTGGGGAGGGGCACATAGAGACCAGGTTTTTCATAAGGGGGAGATGGAGAGAGAGCTGTGTGATGGGGTTAGGGATGTAGAGGAGCTTTGAAGGACACATTAGGACCATCCAGATATTTTCCACTGCCCTGAAATGTCAATGAGTCCCCCCAGAGTGGGGATCTGGCTTTCCCCACCATGGCTGTCCTGCTATATATTATTGTGTATCAGTTGCATCGTTTATCACACTGTACTGTAATGTTAAAAAACTGTGTTTATGTTCTATGTCCAAATTCCAGGTGTGGTGAAAACAGCCTAGGCCTTGAAAGGTGACAGGCCTAGGTCTGAATTCTGACTCTTCCCTTTTCTAGCAGTGAGGCCTTTGGCAAGTCATTTCACCTGTCTGACCCTCAGTTTCTTCATGTGTAAAACGGATGTAGTAGCTCTACCTTCCTTTTGGGTTGCAGTGAAGAATAAATCAGATATTGTCTGGAAGTTCCCACTATACTGTCTGAGATATGGCAGGATCTCAATAATACTTGACCCTCCCTCCTTGACTGAATCATCTTTGTTTCTTCATGATCTGACACCATTCACGGTTTCATGAAGGTGCACAAAATATGTTGGCTGAATGAATGAGTTGGTTGAAGGAATGAACGGGGTAAGTGAATAAATGAATGAATGAATTAATGCTAATTTGCAGAAAGATAGGTTGTTGAGAACATTGAAGGCACTCATCCATGGCTGAAAGGACTTCTCTTGCAATTCTTTTAAGTATTTAGCCCAGGCCAGATCCTCTGTCCTGTTTAGAGGTCAAGGCCATTCCTTTGTCCTGACCTTGGCATAAAGAGCCGTGAAAAGCTTGTAGTTTTTTTTCTATTTTAATCCTTCTCTCCATTTAAAGGACTCTATTTTCTCTGGAAACAGTGGAGTGAACATCCCCAAGATAATGGGTAGTAACATTAACATTACCACCACTGGCACGATCCAGATATTATTCAATTAAAGTAATAACTCCTAATGCAGGATGAATTGTTTTTGAATTGTTTTTATCTTAAGAATCCAATTCAGCCATTGGCTCACCATCATATTCAGATGCCAGAAATTACCTTTAAGTCATAGATCTGTAATGTGACGTTGAAATGGATTTCTAATTATATTTTATGATGTCATATTATAGACTTTTTAAGGTCAGAGTGTTTAGCTTGTTGTGTTTTCATTTTCTATCACCAGGCAATTTGAAATCCTTTTCAAATACATAATGAACAAAAATTAGAAATTTGGGGAGCAAAATCACTTCAAAGGAGTGCTTAAAAAACCTAACAATGTCACCTCAGTAAGGGTAATAATAAAAGACTATCACTGTTACTTAACTTTAATACTGCCTTCTGAAGACAGAGATGGGAGAGAAAAATCACCGTCCCCTAGTGGAATTCAAGAGCTTTGTCACCTAGGATGTTGGCTGGACCATGTCCAGTGTGTAGTCCTCTCCTTTCCTGGCTCAGGACCTTGATTTTGGTGGTGTGTGCAGGGGGGTCAACCAGAGGAACTGGCTCCTACCACCCAACTTCTCAAGGTGTAGAAGAAATGCTCAACAGTGAGAAATAGGAAAGTCAAGTGGACTTTATGTAAACCCATGAGTCCTTGGGTAGCATGACCTCCACACGTTGGAAAGTCCTTTTGAGAAGCCATAATCTTAACAGAATATTGACTGGGAAGCACAGAGTTGAGGCAAGGGGTAGAGCTGAATGGTTTTAATGGACAGAGTCATGGAGCTCTCTTAGGCAAATGCATTCACCTGCATTAGGAGGATAGACCTGCCTTGTAGATCAAACATCATGTCAGCTAGCCACTCTCTCTCGACGCACAGAAGACCTTCACAAACTCCTTCTCTTTGACCACCCTCTTTCTAGAGGCCATGCTGACCACTCCCTCGTATGTACATCTTCCTTCAGCCAGGCTACAATACGATACAAATAGCTGGCAGTTCTACAACAAATATTTGACTTTAGAGGACACATCCTAGTTGTGATGACTGGAATTTGGCCATCACCCACTCATAACCAGATCTCAGGTATACTTCTTTTTTTTTTTTTTGGCTGTGCCGCGTGGCATGTAGGATCTTAGTACCTCGACCAGGGATCGAACCCGTGTCCCCTGCAGTGGAAGTGAGGAGTCTTAACCACTGGACCGCCAGGGAAGTCCCTTAACGGCACTTCTGCACATGGTTTAACCGTGACCTTCTGCGCTGGTTCATCCTCCTCCGGCTCTTAGGGAGTGCCCGCCTGCTCTCCTCATGGCCGTGTCCCCTCGACACTGCCCGATACACACTGTCCGCCCTTTCATTTAGGCAGAGTGACTAGGACTAGGATAAATTCAGACTGTGACGGCAAAGCTAACTGTTAAAGTTTTCTAGCGAAGGATGAATTTCCTTCTGCTTTTTAATAAAGTTGAATGCAACCATAGAAGGTAGGAACACTGCAGTGAGAAAGAAATACGAAAGTGCCATAAATTAATATGTGGAAGAAGAAATCTATATTTTTCCGGGTTCTTCTAAGTGCGCTAGATGGACGGCATCCAGCACAGGTGGCAGTGGGTTGGGGACAGGCTGGGGAGCAGGATGGCTTTCTGCACCCACCCAGCACGAAAAGCCCTAGAAGGCAGTAACAATTCAGGAAAAGCCCCAGAGGAGGGCAAATTCCTCCTCAGCTGAGATGGGGCTCAGTTGCCACCCATCCCGCTGAGTGCTTCGTTCACTTTCCACAGCCCAGAGCAGAATTCAGTCCTCCACTGTTGAGAATTCATGAAACAGAAAAGTTATTCTATCCAAATTGCCAACAGACAGAGCTCATTTCAACCTAGCCTGCAACTGGGAAAACAAATTACGATAGAGAAAAGAAATGGATATTTGCAGTTTGCTTTGCTAGGCTGTTCCTAATGTGGTTCTGATTTGCCCTGAGACCGTCACACAGCCTTCCTTGTGGCACTGAACTGAGCTGGTAGATGGAGGAGGCATGGCTCGGGTAACATTTCACAGGTCCCTAGGCCATCCCGTTGCCCACTTGTCACCAGGGCCAGAAATAAATTCGTTTCCAGGGCACGCCTACCACCCGAATGCTCCTGGAACAAATGCCCCTCTGATCTGGGACTGACACTTCACTCATTCACCACCCATTTATTAGATGTCTACTAGGTGGACCAGGTGCTGGGAACACAGAGATGATTAAGATGTGGTTCCTGGGCTTCCCTGGTGGCACAGTGGTTAAGAATCCACCTGTCAATGCAGGGGACATGGGTTCAAGCCCTGGTCTGGGAAGATTCCACATGCCGTGGAGCAACTAAGCCCACGTACCACAACTACTGAGCCTGCGCTTTAGAGCCCATGAGCCACAACTACCGAGCCCATGTGCCACAACTACTGAAGCCCAGGCGCCTAGAGCAAGTGCTCCGCAACAAGAGAAGCCACTACAATGAGAAGCCCGTGCACCGCAAGGAAGAGTAGTCCCTGCTCGCTGCAACCAGAGAAAGCCTGCGCGCAGCAACGAAGACCTAACGCAGCCAAAAATAAAAAAATAAAATAAATAAATTTATTTTAAAAAATTAAAAAAAAAAAGATGTGGTTCCTGCCCTCAAGGAGCTCGTATTTTATCAGGGGACAGACGGAACACATAATGACAAGTCAGGAAGATATGGGCCCCTGGCGCTGGGGCTGCAGTAAGGAGGAAGCATTCATTCTTTCTGGAGCGGCTGAGTTCTCACCAGGTATTTCACAAACTGCTTGACATAGACAGGATGCAAACCCTCTCGGGGAGGAAGAGAGGACCTGGGAGGGAGGAGGATGTCAAATGATTGGCTTTCCCAAATCTCCTACCTTCCATTTCCTTGTAAGGAATGGTTCTGAGAGTCATAAATGTCAGAGATGTGACTAAGTCAGGAAGACTCTGGGGCTATCATCAAACAAAACAGAAGAGGGCAAGTCTGTATTTGTTTTAATACAAATTGTTAGCTGTAGTGCAATGTGGATGAGAAAAATTATATTTTTCGTTTCTTGAACATCTAGGCCAGTTCTTTGCAAACTGTAGTGTGTCAGAGTCACCAGAGGGCTTGTTAAAACAAACTGCTGGACTCCCACCCCCTGAATTTCTGACTCAGTGGGTCTGGGGTGGGGCCTGGAGAGAACCTGAACTTCTAACAAGTTCCCAAGGGCCAACCACTGACCTAGATAGTACCTGTCACATAGGAAGGGTTCAAGAAATGATAGTTATGAATAGTATTAGGCACTGTGCTTAGTGCTTTTCATAAACTAGCTAACCTAACCCTCATAATAGCACTATATTGCAGAAATTATTACTATATTATTCTATAACACATGAGAAAATGGAGACTCAGAGGTCTCAATATTTTGCCTAGGGTCACAGAACTTATAAGTGGCAGGGATGAGATTTAAACCCCAGTGTTTTTGAGTGGAGAACCCATGTTTTTCCTGTCACTGTATTCTGCCTCTTAACTAGAGAAAGTTTTTTTCCTTTTTTTCTTTTAATACAGAAACTAAAGAGATTAGACTATATATAAGTGAATTCTAGAGTCATAATGCCCTTCTTCCATTTCAGATACGTCCCCAAATATATTATTAAAATTGTTCCTCAAGAGCCAGTGAAAAGACCATTTATTTCTTGAAAGTAGTTGTGAAAATATATGAGAGAGCATGAGCTGGCAGTGCCCTGAGCCCAAGCAGCCTCATAAGCCAGTAGTTATCAATCCTTTTTTAGAAGTAATGGAGCACATTTTGTTAAATAAAAGTATATTCAGAACCCCAATATATAAGCAGACAGGAACTTGCAGGATTGTGAAATAGATGTTGGTGCTGGCAGAAATGACTGAACCTTGAGCACTATGGGCAGAAACTGAGATCTCTTCCCATAGAAGCATCAGATCTGATACAAACAAGAGGATCATCCGACCTGCTTTGGAGTGGGATGCAAAAGTCGATCTGTGAGTTTCTCAGAACAAGGAAGAAGGCAGAAGAAATCCCAGTGAACACCCAGGACACGTGCCCCCTTCTCCTAGGAAGGGCTTCACCAATACTCTAGGGAGGTGGGGTTGGTTGGTTAGATGGGGCTGTTGTTAGGCCTGTCTCATAGGAGTGGTTTTAACACTAGTTAGACCTGCTTCATATTTACGGTTGATAAACCATTTAGTGAACTCCTTAGCTCATTCCTTGTCAGCTAATTCTTTTGTGGTCTTTGTGAAGTTGTGTAGGATACCACATCAGATATGACTAAAAAACAGGGTTCACCACCAAGCAAGCCCAACTGCTAATTACCATTTCTAGTCTATGAGAGATTCTAGTAAGCAACGACTCCTAATAGGGGTGTATCTGCACGTTATTTGCTTCTGCTTGGATGAGTGGCCCAATACTCACAGGTGTGTTCCCTACCCGGTCCTGGATGTGAAGACCCTCTGCACTTGCAGGACTGATTCATAAGCCACCTCCAGATATTAACTTTATTATTTAGAGTTGAATCTCATCCACCACCACCTATTTCTATCTGAGCCATCAAGAGAGACCAAGAACTACTTGTTTCCCACTATCCATTCGCTCCATCTTCCATTTGGTAATAACTTGCAGTCAGGTGTGGCCATGTGGCTAATATCTTAGACAATGTGACACAAACTTTTGGATCACCTTTTTAAGGAAGCTGTTTGCCATCTGTTTTCATTCCCCTTTTCCTTTTCTGCTGCTTGGGAAGAAGTAGCAGCTAGAGCACCTGTCTTGGATCCAGATGTGGGAGCCATGTGCAGAGCCTGGCTGAAACAGACCACCAGCCTTGTGTTGCTCACCTCTGCACTCTTATGTGTGAGGGGAGGAATCGTCTATCTGATTTAAATCTCCGTATCTTTGGTCTCTTTATTACAACAGCTTAGGTTTTATCCTATATGTGGCTCTAAGATGAACACCAGTTTTACACTCCTCCCAGTAAATAAGATGTGGGAGTCTACTCCCTTCCCCTGTGACTGCTTTGGCCAAATTTCTGGGTCCAGGCCTTAAGAAACTGGCAGCTTCTTTCTGTATTTTGGAACACTCTTTTTGGGAACCCTGAACCATCACGTAAGAAGTCTGACTCCCTGAGACCACCATGCTGGAGGCCACATGCAGGCACTGCAGTTGACAGTCCCAGGCTTCTGCACACCCCTCTAAGGTCCCAGACATATGCATGATACCATCTTGGTCCCTTTAGACCAGCGCATTTGTTGGCTGAAGACCATGAATAACCTGATCAGCAGCATTCTGAGCAGAAGAAACCACCCAGGTTGTCACATGAGGAGGACAACACATGGAACTGCTATACTGATTATGCAGCTGTGAAGACAGCCATTGGTGACATATTAAAAATGGAATTATTTACAATAGCCAAGATATGGAAGTAACCTAAGTGTCCATCAACAGATGAATGGGTATGGTGTGGTATATATACATTACCATGTATATATCCATATATACCTATACACACACACACACACACAATGGAAAGCTACTTAGCCATAAAAAAAGAATGAAGTTTTGCCATTTGCAATAACATGGGTGGACCTGGAGGGTACTGTGCTTAGTGAAATAAGACATACAGAGAAAGGCAAATACTGTATGTTATCACTTATAAGTGGAATCTAAAAAAATAAAACAAACTAGTGAATGTAACAAAATGGAGACAGACTCATAAATACAGAGAACAAATCAGTGGTTACCAGTGGGGAGAGAGAAGGGGAAGGAGACTATGAGGTACAAACTACTATGTATAAAATAAGTAAGCTACAAGGATATATTGCACAGCACAAGGAATATAGCCAAAATTTTATAATAACTATAATTGGAGTACAGCCTTTAAAAATTGTGAATCACTATGTTGTACGGCTGAAACATATAATATTGTAAATCAACTCCACCTCAATTTAAAAAAAAAAAAAGAAAAAAATTAGCAGAGTGGAAAGATGGAAGCATCTAGTCTCTGATGACATCAATGAGCCCCTGGCCAACCACCTATCTCCAAACTTCTCATTTAGTGGGATGCTAAAAGAAGATGTGGCACATATATACAATGGAATATTACTCAGCCATAAAAAGGAATGAAATTGGGTCATTTGTAGAGATGTGGATGGACCTAGAGTCTGTCATACAGAGTGAAGTAAGCCAGAAAGAGAAAAACAATTATCGTACATTAACGCATATATGTGGAACATAGAAAAATGGTACAGATGAACCTATTTGCAGTGCAGGAATAGAGACATAGACATAGAGAACAGACATGTGGACACAGGGTGGGAAGGGGATGGTGGGACGAATCGGGAGATTATGCTCGACATATATACACTACCATGCATAAAATGGATAGCTAGCAGGATCATGTTATAAAGCACTGGAAGCTCAGCTCGGTGCTCTGTGACAACCTAGATGGGTGGAATTGGGGGTGGGGGGTGGGAGGGAGGTCCACGAGGGAGGGGATATAGGTATACATATAGCTGATTCACTTCATTGTACAGCAGAAACTAACAAAATATTGTAAAGCAATCATACTCCAATAAAAAAAAAGTCATCTCGTTTAAGCCACTCTCAGTTAAGTTTTCTGTTACTTATGGCTGATTGCATTCTAACAAATATATCCCCCCACATCCTGACTCTGAGGAGGAGTTTGTTACAGGGGCAAGAGGATTTGGCTGGGCTTGAGACTATACTCTGACTTCTTTACTAAATTTACCAGTTGGGAATGGTGCAAAGCTTCAACCACCACGACTGATTTATCCTGAGGTAGCCGTCTGAGGTTCTCCTGGAACTTAATGTACAGCCTCCAGTTATTCCAGCCTGGTGGTTGGCAGAGAAGATAGAATTCCACGGAACACCATCTCACCTGCCTCCCCTTCCTCTCCCTTCACCTCACCTGGGGCCAGAGAGTGAAGGAGAAGCTGGACTCTACCTCCATGACTCCTGGATGGAGATATAGATATAGATATATATATATAGATATAGATATATATATATATATATATATATATATATACACATATATATTAACATCTTTATTGGAGTATAACTGTTCTATAATGGTGTGTTAATTTCTGCTTTATAACAAAGTGAATCAGCCATACATCAGGATACATATACCCCCATATCTCCTCCCTCTTGCGTCTCCCTCCCACCCTCTCTATCCCATCCCTCTAGGTGGTCACAAAGCACCGAGCTGATCTCCCTGTGCTATGTGGCTGCTTCCCACTAGCTACCTATTTGACATTTGGTAGTGTATATATGTCCATGCCACTCTCTCACTCGTCCCAGCTTACCCTTCCCCCTCCCCGTGTCCTCAAGTCCATTCTCTACATCTGCGTCTTTATTCCTGTCCTGCCCCTAGGTTCTTCAGAACCTTTTTTTTTTTTTTTTTAGATTCCATATATATCTGTTAGCATACGGTATTTGTTTTTCTCTTTCTGACTTACTTCACTCTGTGTGACAGACTCTAGGTCCATCCACCTCACTACAAATAACTCAATTTCGTTTCTTTTTATGGCTGAGCAATATTCCATTGTATATATGTGCCACTTCTTCTTTATCCATTCATCTGTCGATGGACACTCAGGTTGCTTCCAGGTCCTGGCTATTGTAAATAGAGCTGCAATGAACATTGTGGTACATGACTCTTTTTGAATTATGGTTTTCTCAGGGTATATTCACAGGAGAGGGATTCCTGGGTCGTATGGTAGTTCTATGTTTAGTTTTTTAAGGAACCTCCATACTGTTCTCCATAGTGGTTGTATCAATTTACATCCCCACCAACAGTGCAAGAGGGTTCCCTTTTCTCCACACCCTCTCCAGCATTTATTGTTAGTAGATTTTTTGATGATGGCCTTTCTGACCGGTGTGAGGTGATACCTCATTGTTTTGATTTGCATTTCTCTAATGATTAGTGATGTTTAGCATCCTTTCATGTGTTTGTTGGCAATCTGTATATCTTCTTTGGAGAAATGTCTATTTAGGTCTTCTGCCCATTTTTGGTTTGGGTTGTTTGTTTTTTTGATATTGAGCTGCATGAGCTGCTTGTAAATTTTGGAGATTAATCCTTTGTCCACTGTTTCATTTGCAGATATTTTCTCCCATTCTGAGGGCTGTCTTTTCGTCTTGTTTATGGTTTCCTTTGCTGTGCAAAAGCTTTTAAGTTTCATTAGGTCTCATTTGTTTATTTTTGGTTTTATTTCCATTTCTCTAGGAGGTGGGTCAAAAAGGATCTTGCTGTGATTTATGTCATAGAGTGTTCTGCCTATGTTTTCCTCTAAGAGTTTTATAGTGTCTGGCCTTACATTTAGGTCTTTAATCCATTTGGAGTTTATTTTTGTGTATGGTGTTAGGGAGCGTTCTAATTTCATTCTTTTACATGTAGCTGTCCAGTTTTCCCAGCACCACTGATTGAAGAGGCTGTCTTTTCTCCATTGTATATTCTTGCCTCCCTTATCAAAAATAAGGTGATCATATGTGCGTGGGTTTATCTCTGCGCTTTCTATCCTGTTCCCTTGATCTATATTTCTGTTTTTGTGCCAGTACCATACTGTCTTGATTACTGTAGCTTTGTAGTATAGTCTGAAGTCCAGGAGCCTGATTTCTCCAGCTCTGTTTTTCTTTCTCAAGATTGCTTTGGCTCTTCGGGGTCTTTTGTGTTTCCATACAAATTGTGAAATTTTTTGTGCTAGTTCTGTGAACTGGATGGATAATGAAGGGAGTTCTTCCAACACCTTCCTCAGTATAAAGTTGGTCTGGCTAGGGATCGGGGCTCTATGGGCAGAGGATAGGAGCTGAGAGTTCCTCCCTCAAGGCAACATGGAGGAAAAGGCTAAAACTCAAGGAAGAGAGCAGAACCAAAATTTAGAAAAGATTAGTTCTAAGCCAACCTTTGGAATTCATCAAATTGAGGGGGGCCAGAGGCCATCTGGGAGTGAGAACTTGGGGCTGGAAAAGTGCAGTGAGGGATAGGCAAGCCAACACAGGTGAATTGGAAACATGTTTGTGGGCTTGTGTGCACACATGGGGCCAGTGGAATAGCTGAGGATAGCTGCTTGTGTTTGCTGATATCTGGACATAGTGCATGGGTACATTGGCGGGCTCACCTAAAAGTATCTGAAGGAACACATGCTCCTAGGAAGCCTATTTACACTCCAAGATGCAACCTAAATGCAACTTGATCGTAAGTCCTTGTAGATCCATCCAATGGATCTGTGCTCCTCCAGGGTGTGGCTTATGACCCGATGATAGCATTTATTTCAACTTCCATTGCATTACAGCCAGTCAATTATTTGGCCATTTCCTCAACTGGATGGAAGGACTTTTGAGGGTAGGGATTATTCCTTAATTCTTCCCTCATAGCATATGTCACAGTGCTTTGTACATAGGAAGTGCTCAATAAATTTCTTTTGATTAATTACTATTGTCAACCTTCCAGCTTATTTTTCTGTTGACATATATAAACAGATTAGAAATGTTTTTTGTAGTACATTTTTTCTAAATGACAGAATAAACACAGAAATCCATCACCAAGGGGCCAAAATAAATCTTAAGCAGAAGAGTTAAACATATTTAAGAAAAAAAGAAGAAACAAGAGAAGGATTTGGAGACTGAAAATTTCTCTGTCTTAGAACAGCTCCCGGCAAATGAATGCCCTCTGAAAACTTTATCGGCCTTTTCTACACAAAGTGGTTTCTGACCATTTCTCTACAGTGTCTCCCTTATTTGGACACAGAGTTTCATTTATTAATCAGACATAATTGGGCCCCATTTCAGAAGGATGAACAAAGCCGTTTTGTGGTCCCATTCAAAAGCTGGGTTGAGTCTGGGTCACAGTGTTTGTCAGCGTCTGTTTCCAGGCCCTGAAGGGTTGGATGCTGCAGCAGGACAATTGGGGGGCCGTTGGTCAATTTCCCACTCCCAGGAGCCCTTGAAAGGGCCTCTCCCCAGCTCTGGAGCCTATGCTCACTGACTATGAATATAAGACCTGCAACTCCACACCCACTCAGCACGAAGGGTCTAGCTGGCCCTTTATCAACTATGTCATTTCTCACAGCTTGGCCTTTCTTCTGATGATCTGGCCTCAAACCCAGCTCAGACACTCGGTTACCAGAACTGGTATTCTTTCTTCAAAAACCTTCAGTGGCTCCTCACTGCTTATGTGTTGTTTCTGAAAATACTAAAGAGACTATGAAAAATAGCCCATGCGTATATAGTTAAGAACAAAAGAGAAAGGAGACAAAAAAACAATATTAGAAAAAAGAACACTGTAATATCTTCCATTTATTGAGGACAGGCACTGTGCCATGAACTTTACATACATTATCTGTAACCCTCACAGCAACCCTGGGATGTGAGTAACTTGACACATACTTACAGGGAAAATGATGTCAGAAGTCAAGTCACTGGGTCAGTCACAGAGCTAAATTAATGGTGGACGCTGATGAGAGTTCAGGTCTGATTTCATATATGAAATACCAAAAGAGATCAAACTACTTATATGGGAATACTATATCTAATTACATGCTAATTGACTAAAAGCCTCAGTAAATAGGTGATGTTTTGTAATACAAGTATAAAATACCCCGAGTGAAACAATGAGGTAGGAAACCCTATTAAATCAGTAACAGAGAAGGAAATTTCAAAAAAATTTCACAATACCCCCCAAAAAGCAAGGCACACAAGACTTAATGAATTCCTTCAAATCAAGGATGCTGCTACCGGGATTTCCCTGGTGGTCCAGTGGGTAAGACTCCACGCTTCGCATGATGGAAAAATATTCATGATCTGGTGTTAAGTGAAGAAAGGAAATATAAAATGGTGTGTGCAACATGACTACGACTGCATAAAAACAAGGATGCGTGTGCTCCAGACCTGGAGAGGAGTTCATAAAAATGAAAACAGCTGTTAGAGGGCTGGGTTGGGGGGTGAGTTTTGAGTTGCAAACTCAAATGACAACAGGGATGAGGCAGGTGAGGATGAATAGAAAAAAATACCAAGTTGGGGGGACTATGGTGAACTGAACAGAGGCTCAGTCAAAGGCATTCAGATACAAAAAACTGAAATGAAAACCACTTAAACACTGAGATTTTTATGGAACCTCTTTGATTGCAGCAAAGGGTGTGGGGCCCAGGGCCACATCCCTCCCAGCCAGACTCCATGGAGACCTTTCCCTTAGGGGTGCCCTAGGAACCCCGAAAGCTCCACAGAGGAGTTTGAAAGCCCTGGGCAACAGGGAGCTGCACAAGGATATTAAGTGCGGAAGTGGCTCAATCAGATTAGCAGGGTCAAACCATGCATATTTAAGAGACTACTACTGTCCATGGGCTTTCAGCATGGGACCTCTGTACAACATTTCCGTTAATGTTGTTGTAATGATTATTTTTACAAAAATGAAATTCAGATCCAAACAGACGTATTGATATTTAAGGAAGCTGTGATCTTTGTTAACATAGAGGTCCTTGAGTTGGTTATAGATTATGGCTCTGTGTCTTTGAGTTCCTTCTCAATAAAGCTGTTTGGGAGAATGCCAAGGTGCTATCTAGTGGTGAGTTACATAGCTACGCCTCCATCCATCAAATATTTATTGAGTGCCCACTGCATGCCAGGCCCCAGAGGAAGACGGAGGAAGAAGGAAATCAGACCTGGACTCTATCTTCCATGAGCGTGCAGACCGGTTCAAGATTCAGACACACATCATAATTCCATGTGCATCAACACATATGCAAATGGCTGCGGGAATAGGGCTGATTGCCGCGAACACAGGAAGAGCAGCCCTCAAAAGGCAAAATGTGAACCAAATCTTAAAACAAGAGTACAGATCGGGCTTCCCTGGTGGCGCAGTGGTTGAGAATCTGCCTGCCAATGCAGGGGACGCGGGTTCGAGCCCTGGTCTGGGAAGATCCCACATGCCGCGGAGCAACTGGGCCCGTGAGCCACAACTACTGAGCCTGCGCGTCTGGAGCCTGTGCTCCGCAACAAGAGAGGCCGCGATAGTGAGAGGCCCGCGCACCGCGATGAAGAGTGGCCCCCCCGCTTGCCACAACTAGAGGAAGCCCTCGCACAGAAACGAAGACCCAACACAGCCATAAATAAATAAATTAATTAAATAAACCCCCCAAAAAAGTAAAAAAAAAAAAAAAAAAAAAAAAAAAGAGTACAGATCTACCAGGCAGAGAAGAGGGAAGGGAGAACATTCCAGGCAGAGGGAACAGAAGGGAGTCTTGACAAAGGAAGAGAAAGGAAAGTCGTCAGGCGTGACTATAGGGGTGTCCTGGGGGATGTCCAAGAGGTAGACAGGATAAAGAACATGGAGGATTTGTCTAGATTTTATCCTCTAGGCCTTAGAAACTTTGTTTCTAGGTCACAAGACTCTGTTGAAAGTCCTACTTGGAAGCCTAACTTGCAGAACAGATGAAAGAACTCTGACAGAACAGAGGAGAACCACACCTCTGCCCTTCAGACCCCCAAGCCTTAGCCTGATGCCCCACAGAGCAATTTGAAAACCACAGCTGTAGACAGTAGGAGCCACACAAGAATTTTAGACAGGGAATGACTCAATCAGATTTGCTGGGGTTGAGCTGTGAGAAATTTAAAAGACGGCTATTATACTGAAGATATAAGCCCTTGGCAGTAGCAGCAAAACACCCTGGATTTCCGATTTCATTTTCTTTGTCCCTGAGCTGCTAAGCATTATGGATTTTGGCCTTCCCTGCTCCCACTGCTGGAATGACTGTTCTAATTTCTGAAAAGCGGAGAGGAAAACTCCCCTATGTTAATGTCTCCTTAATGCCAGGGAATCAACAGTAATGTGTTGACGGACATTGCATGCTCTGCTCAATCTTTTCTTTTAATTCAGTTCATAAAAATCTCTGGGCTGAGGTAGTGTATTCCATATCCATTCATAGAATCTGGGCAACAAGGGACCTGAACGTCATCTTCTTCCCCAACCTTCTCTGAGGTGTGACTCTCTTCTTGGGGCCAGTGGGCACTTCTCAAATTACCTGAGTTTATGCTGGCCGGGAGCAGGCTTAGGAGTTTACAAATCTGCTTTCTTGAAAAGCTCAAATTCACCATCTGCCACCTGCATTCTGGGTGACTGTGTATGATTGGGTGTCTGGTATGATAGTTTTTGGAATGGACATCTTGATGTATGAGAATCATCTCTTAAGGACATTTACATTGCACACTTCTCTTTCAGAGGATAAAGTATGACGATGTCTTTCAATAAAGCAGCTGCTGCTTCTTCTTGCCAAATCCTGCCTTGGGTATTAAAAGCAGCCCACCTAACGACAAGACCCAGTAAGTGCCAGCAGCTATGTCTGTGTGTGGGGCTGAAAGAGCCAAAGCAAATGTCTTGCTAGAGAGGTGATTAGATGATATTAAATGTCAGGCTCTCAATGAATTACTCTCAGAGGTTTCATAAAAGAGAAACATGGTCTTGTTTCTATCGCTGCTGTGTCAAACAAAAACTTTTTTTTTGTCTGCTTCTTTGCAGAGACGTATAACCATTGGCTTTTAATTTTGGAATACATTCTAAGGAGGAATTAGAGGAGAACTCAACCTCCTAATCAGGAGTTCTTGGGCCCTAGCAGAGTGGATGAGGAGGGTTTCTGGGCCTCGGGGGCTGCCTTTAGTTTGTTTCCTGTAGCCTGGCATTTATCTTTTTGGCATGGTGAAGGGTAGATCGAGGCTGATTAGAGACAGACACTATTAGCGCAAACACAGCAGAGCGTTAACAGTGCCACAGCGTGCAGATGAATCGGTAGAGAGCAGTGCCCACACCTCTGCTTGACTCTGCCCGGTGTAATCAGTGATACATCGGAGCCCATGGTGATATGGCCTTGAAACTTGCATTAAAGAAAAGATTACCCTCTGAGAGTTGAATGAGTCAAATAATTGATGATATTAGCCACCTGCAGAAATCGTGGTGCCAGATGATGTTTCCCTAAGGGTTAAGCAGGATGAACAGGATCTGGCATGACTGAAAGTGAAAGAAGCTGAAGGCTAATCAGTGAGTTTGGCTCAAAAGAAGAATAGATTAGTTGAGGGCCGTGGGGGAAGTTGCGGGGTGGGGTCAGCTGAATAAACTTGGCAAACAGAGTCCCAGGGACAGACGTTGGTGGAGTGTGACCCACTCTGGGCAACCAAGCACCTAGACTCTGGGAGCGTGAGAATCCTCACCATTAGAGGATGTCGTCCCCCTCCCTTCCCCAGCCTCCTTCCTTATTTCCATTCAACACATATTCATTGCGCACCGCTCTGGCCCACACACCGTCCTAGGCATGGGATGGGTGCAGTGAGCAGGACAGAAAGGTCCTTGTGCTCACGGAAGCCGCATGACACTAAAAAAATAAACCAAGGTGCAAGGTAATTTCAGAGAGTAATACGTACTAAGAAGAAAATCTAGAGGATGACTGGGGAAAGAGACAGAGGGACTTTTGCAGAAAGAACACGAAGCAAATAGCTTTCCAAGTCTGGAAAGGTGAATAGCTTTCCTGGTCTGGATGACGGAGGCTTGAAGAGCTCCTCCCTTTGCTGGGATCCAGGCTGATGACAGAGGCTGCTGTGCAGGTCCTCAGATCCTGAGAAAAAGATGCTCCGGAGAGCAGATGGGAGTGCTTGGCTCACTAGCTGGAGAATTCCCTCACTGTGAATGGAAAATCAGCGTCTGGTGCAGGCATGAGGCTTGGGGGAGGTTGGGCTGCCTGACACAGCAAGCATTCTGTTAAAGTCATTTATGATCATTCTTGTTGTATGATGTTCTGAGAGCCCTCCGACACACCACTGGGTGTCTTTTCATCAACTGACAGTTGTAAAGGGATGATATCTTTGACTCATGCTTGATTCTTGCATTGTTCAATTAGACCTCTCAATTTAGGATTATTCCATATTAGAATCTAATCTTCCTAGAAAATCATATTAAAGGGAAATTCATTCCATTTAAACTAAGATATCTTTTCAAACAAGTCAATCCGATGAAGAATTTACCCTTTTTGTAGGTGAAGGAATAATCTTGTAGCTTAATGATAAGAAAATGAGCTAAACATGTTAGAAAAAGTGGTTTCTCTATTATCCCATTATCTAAGTTCTCAGTGGATTTTTTTGTCTCTTCTTTATTAGAAACAACTATTTGATAGTCACCTACTAATGAAGTCATAAATTAAGATTGGGTATATTAGATTTTGTCCTTATAATAATAATCATTTCTTGAACACTTATGTGTATTTACTCAATTGTATGTATTTTTTCATTTAAATTTCAAATTAATGGTATAGAATTGGTAGTTTTATTATCTCCATTTTATCGATGAGGAAATTGAGGCTCAGAGAAGGTAGGTAACTTGTCAAAGCCACACAGATACTAAGTGGCCAAGAGGGATTCAAGCGCAGATCTGTTTCATTTCAGAGCCCACACTCTCAGCCAACCATCCTGTAGAGGACTCTCTTTTAGAATCTGGGAGCACTACAGGTTCCCATGAATCCTTTATATAACTTTAAGACAAATCACCAAAAGTGAGAACAAAAAATCAGCCAAAAGATCTTTTACATAAAGACTTCAAATGCATGAAGTCAACAGTAAAACCTCATAGAAGTTATTAAATGGATGCTAAAAATGTTTTCTTTTCTATGGTTTTGATGGAAAGGAAATGATTATAGCTCCAATTTTCCACCTTTTCTTTCTTCTTCCCTTCTTTCCACAAACATCAAATATTGGCAAATTCCCAAGATGCAAAACACTACGCAAGGCACTGACCTCTTAAAAATTAATAATTCAAAGTCCCAGGTCTCAAAGAGCTAATACTTCAGTGCACAAGACAAGTTATACACTTGAGTGCTCTATTAAATGGAGGTAAGCATGGAGCCATAAGTGAACTTAGGGGAGGAACATATAAGATAGAGACTAGGGATGTGGATGGACCATGGAAGACTTCCTGGAAGTGACGGTTCTTGAGCTGTGTCTTGAAGGATGAGTAGTTGCTAACTGCGTAATGAGAGGTGGGGGAAAGCATTCAAGGAAAGGAGAGCAGCGTATGCAAAGGCATGGGGCTGCTATCTCTTTAGGAGGGCTATAAGCAGCTTGGAGGCTGGTGCACAGGGCACATGTTGATGACTGAGAGGGAATGAGGCTGGAGATGTGGATAGGACAGACCAGGGAGGGCCATGTAGGCAGGGTCAGGGAGCTTAGGTTTTATGCTCTAAATCAGAGATTCTCCACCGACAGCTTGCACACTCCAGAGTGGTGAGGTCAGCAGCACCGAAGGTGTGGGAGCGAGCTTACCGCGGACATGATGGGAATCATGCAGAACCCAGCTGAGTAAATGAACCTCAAAATCCCGCAGGCATGTGAGCAAGCACACTAGCAGGAGAAAAAGGTGAACAGTCACTGCTGAGAATAATGGGGAAGCAGCGATGAATTTAAGCAGGAGAGTGACACAATCAGACTTGTGTTTAGAAAGCCCTTTCTAGCAGAAGTATGGCACGTGAACTATGAGGGGAGCAGAGCAGGGCAAGGGAGGCAGGAAGTGAGGCTGGAGGAAGGGGAGAAGCTAGCAGGTTGTTGCAGTAGTCCAGGCAGGAGGTGATGAGGTCCCAACCAGGGCAGACGCAGAGGAAGGAGAGGAAGAGATGGATTCAACAAACAGTTTAGGTGGGACTTCCCTGGTGGTGCAGTGGTTAAGAATCCGCCTGCCAATGCAGGGGACATGGGTTCGAACCCTGGTCCGGGAAGATCCCACATGCCGCGGAGCAACTAAGCCCATGCGCCACAACTACTGAGCCTGCGCTCTAGAGCCCGTGAGCCACAACTGCTGAGCTTGCGTGCCACAAGTACTGAAGCCCACGCACCTAGAGCCCGTGCTCCACAACAAGAGAAGCCACTGCAATGAGAAGCCCGCGTAACGCAATGAAGAGTAGCCCCTGCTCGCCACAACTAGAGAAAGCTCACGTGCAGCAACGAAGACCCAATGCAGCCAAAGATAAATAAATGAATTAAAAAAAGAGAAGAGGGACATAAATTATAAAAAAAAAAAAAAAGAAGAAATAGTTTAGGATTTAGAGCTACTGTCCCAAGGTGGTCAGCTGTTGCGGGCGTGAAGGAGAGGAGTGGTTTGGAGTGAAAGCTGGTGTCTGGATTGAACACCTGGGTGGGGGCAGTGCTATTATGAAGGGAATTTTTGTATAGAGCAGAGTTAACTGTACAAAGTTATCCTACCCGCCCCAAAAGGTATGCTGAAAGCTAGTACCTGTATATCTTCTTAAAGTATCTAAGGGAACCAAATATTTTCAGACAGTTGTGACCTTTAGGTCAAGGCTGTGCACTATTTATTTCTGTATCTCACATGCCCAGCCCTGGGCTGACACTTAGGTTTGCAGTAAATCCATACGAAAGGGACTCTTTTTTTCCCCCAGAAAGTAGTAGATCATGCTATGGGTTTTTATGCTGGACCAGTTATTACTGATATCGGTGAGATATTCGATTAAGTGTGAAAGCAGGAACAAAATTCACTGAAGTCTTGAGACCAGTTTTAGCTAGGTTCCTGGTTGCCTTTTGGAAATGACCTTATTGCCTTGTTTTAAAAATATAAACAAAACAGAGCATCTTTTCTCCTCTAAGTTTCAGCTTTCAAAAGAAGTGAAAAAAAGCAAATGTAGCAAACAAATTACCAAATAAATAATTTCATTTCGAAACAGCCGTCGTGTACACAAAGTTACATAAAGTACCTTTAAAGAACAAATGTCTTTAAATGGAGACTTGAGGTTACTCCATCGGTACCAAGAATCCTAGAGCTGTAGCATGCTCACCCTGTGATGCTGTGCCCAGGGCCCACCGGCCTGAGAGTGATGGGCACGTGGTGGAGCCCATTCCAGGAATGCTAGCATAGAAGACGCCATCTTTACATAGAGCCATGTGTATGGGGACCTGATCAAACAAGACTAGATTTCAATCCAGCAGACATCCGCAAAGCACCTATCATACCAGGTCCTGGTCTGTTAGCTTTCATATGTATCATCTTTTAAACAAATCTGTTAACATTTATCAAACTTATAAAGACTCAGTATTAAAATAGGATGGAATACAATGGAATATTACTCAGCCATATAAAAGAATGAAATAATGCAATTTGCAGCAACATGGATGGACCTAGAGATTATCATACTGTTAGGGAACTGCTGACCAAAACCACCTGCCCTGGCCAGGTCCCCTTGCCTGAGTTGTCTCACAACAGGAGGTCCCGATAAGGAACATGGTGCTGCTACTAAAAACTAACCAGGAGAATTCAGGAGGGGTCCAAAGAGGGAGCAGACGACCAGCCTCCCAGAGTCCTTCTTGCTAGAATCCACCTTGGCTGAGAGATGCACGCGCCACCAGGATGGACCGTGAGGCAGACTATGGGCCAAGCAAGAGGACTGGCCAGAGACACCCCGGAAACTAACCCCATTACCATAAAACCTGAGACTGCGAGCCACATGGCAGAGCAGTTCTCCTGGGTTCCCTCACCCTGCTGCTCTCCACCTGGGCTCTCCTTCCCAATAAAGTCTCTTGCTTTGTCAGCACGTGTGTCTCCTCAGACAATTCATTTCTGAGTGTTAGACAAGAGCCCACTCTGGGGCCCTGGAAGGGGTCCCCCTTCCTGCAATGATACTAAGTGAAGTATTCCAGACAGAAAAACAAATATCATATGATATCACTTATATGTGGAATCTAAAAAAATGATACAAATGAACTTATTTACAAGACAAAAATAGACTCACAGACATAGAAAACAAATTTATGGTTAACAAAGAGGAAAGGGGAGAGGAGGGATAAATTAGGAGTTTGGGATTAACAGATACACACTACTATATATAAAATAGCTAAACAGAAAGGACCTTCTATATAGCACAGAGAACTATATCTTGTAATAACCTATAATGGAAAAGAATCTGAAAAAGAATATATATATATAAAATATGTATATATATAACTGAATAAGTTTGCTGTATACCTGAAACGTAAATCAACTATACTTCAATAAAATAAAATAAAATAGGATGGCGTAAACAACCTTGTTGAACACCCACCTTTGGTTGCAGCTAGAAATTGAGAGTTGTTGTAACGCCAAGAGGTGTTTTTGTTTTTTTAAAGTTATCAGAACAGGAAGTAAAATTTCTGCTCTTGCTTTATTAGCTATATTACCAAAAGGAATCACTCCTACTTGCAACCTTCATTCATAGACCCGTATTAAAATGATTTTACTGCTCTTTCAAACATAACCAGTAAATTCTAGATATCATGTTGATTTGAAGCTAGCAATTATTCAAGTAAGTCAGACATAGAAAGACAAATATCATAGGATATCACTTATATGTGGAATCTAAAAATAGATGATACAAATGAACTTATTTACAAAACAGAAAGACTTTCAGACATAGGAAACAAACTTATGGTTACCAAAGGGGATGGAGGGGAGAGATAAATTAGGAATTTGGGATTAACATATACATACTACTATGTATAAAATAAACAACAAGGACCTACTGTATAGCACAGGAAACTATATTCAATATCTTGTAATAACCTATAATGGGAAAGACTCTAAAAAAGAATATATATATATATAGAATATATAATATTCTTAAGAATATTAAAGAGACTTCCCTGGTGGTCCAGTAGGTAAGACTCCGTGCTCCCAATGCAGGGGGCCCGAGTTCAATCCCTGGTCGGGAAACTAGATCCGCATTAATGCCACAACTGAGAGTCTACATGCCGCAACTAAGAAGTCTGCATGCTGCAACTAAGAGTCCACATGCTGCAACCAAGAAGTCCACATGCCGAAACGAAGATCCCGCGTGTGGCAACAAAGACCCTTGTGATCACGTGGCTGGCTGGGAACTGCGGCGGCTGCTGCGGCCCAGCATCATGAGAGTATTGCATTGCACAGCGCCAGCTTGTGTGCGGTGGCCCCGGACACTCCTGCCTGTCCTTCTGCCAGCGTTCACTGGAGCCACCAGATCTCTCCACCACCAGTGCTGATCACGAGGTTCATGCGGGAGGTCACCCCTGAAGATCTGCTGGTTTGGGAGGGCCTCCTGGAGAGGCAGGGGGCATCTGAGGCTCACACTGGGGGACACTGGTGGCAGCCATATTTGGGAGCTTCCTATGCTGGTCTGGGTGGGCCCCATCGTGGGACCCTCCCTCTAGCTCATTCAAGCCAAGAGGTTTTTTTTTTTTTTTTTGGCTGCATTGGGTCTTCGTTGCTGTGCATGGGCTTTCTCTAGCTGTGGCTACTCTTCGTTGCGGTGTGCAGGCTTCTCATTGCAGTGGCTTCTCTTGTTGGGGAGCACAGGCTCTAGGTGTGCGGGCTTCAGTAGTTGTGGCACACGGGCTCAGTAGTTGTGGCTCATAGGCTCTAGAGCGCAGGCTCAGTAGCTGTGGCGCACGGGCTTAGTTGCTCTGCGGCATATGGGATCTTCCCGGACCAGGGCGCGAACCTGTGTCCCCTGCATTGACAGGCAGATTCTTAACTACTGCGCCACCAGGGAAGCCCAAGCCAAGAGGTTTTTAAATCCAGTCATCTGCATTTGTACTTTCCTTCCTTCCACCCAGCTTAGTGATTTTCAAACTTGAGTGTGCATAAGAACTCAAGGTCATACACATAAAACCACATATCCTGTACTTAATAGGCGATTTCAGGGACTTTAAGGACAATTATGACTGTTTGTGATTTTTTAATATTATGCACAGATTTTACAGCCTGACCTCCACCCACGATGGGACGCTCCTGTCATCATTATAATTATCTGTGGGGTGGCATGGGAAGTTAATTAAACAATTGCCTAGACTCTATTTTTAAACAATTGGAAGGCTAGGAGGCTTGTGATGCTAAACTGCTCTAACAATGGACATTTAACACAAAAGCAAAATAAAATGCAATGGAAAGGACCTGAGAAATGAATCTGGCCAGAGGCAGACTTACCAGGAGGCTAAGGAAGCTTTACTTTCAGAGCCTTCCTTGCACAAGCTTCCAAGCACCTATATTTATTCATAATTTTGCATTGTTTCTTAAAAAGGACCCCCTGCCAAACTGAGTAAGCTTTAAGCCCCATGGATCCTGGATGCACCCTTGCATGTAGCAGTCACTACTCTTGAGCCCTTCATTTAGTCTGTGCTTTCAGGCATCGAGGCAAAATGGGACCATGACTACTACCACGTGCAGAGAAATGCCAGGAGGGAAATCAGAACGTCTGAAATGCCAAACTGTGTCGCGGCCGACCTAATTTACAGAGCCTGAGCTGACAGCTGCAGAAAACTTGGCATCAGTGTTAGGAAATAATACGATGTCTTTGCCTTTTTAATACTCAATTTACTTACAGTTCACCAGCAATTCAGTAAACAGACATTTATCAAGTTCCTACTTTGCAACCATCCTGAGTGAGATTCTCAGGGGATTGTAAAAGGATGAAGCTCAGATCCCCTTTAATTTTTTTACTCATAAGTTCTGAGAAGAGGCAGATCAGTGTATACTGAGAACAGGGAAATACCTAATAGAGAAAACTCAAAATGGATGCTGGGATCAACTATAGACAAGCTCTACTTTCATAAAATGAAGAAAGTGGAACGACCATTGGTTAGAAGTCAGGGAATGGGGATGTTTGAGCTCCTTTCCTCCCTCTTTTCCTTCCTTCCACAAATGTTTACTGAACGCCTCCTCTTTTTTCTTTTTTAAATACTAGCTCTATTGAGATATATTTTATGTACTGTACAATTTACCTATCTAAAGTGTGCAAGTCAATGGTCTTTAGTATATTCACAGTGTTGTGCAGCCATCACCACATCAACTGAGAACATTTCCGTCGCTCCCCTCCCCCAAACCCCCATACAGGCATTAGCAGTCACTCCACCTCCCTTCCCCTCCCCAGCCCTAAGCAACTGCTAATCTACTTTCAGTTTCTATAGATTTGTCTGTGTGGACATTTACAAGGACCTGTTCCTATCAGGCCCAAGGCCAAGAAGGGGGCAGGGGAGCTACAGACACCAGTATCTCCCCCCAACCCATGAAGCTCTGCAATTAGCTTGGAGAAAACATCACCTATCCCCACAATGGGCTTCCATTTTTTTTTTTTTTTTTTCTCCTAAAACTGAAAGGGATGAAATTCAGGTTCCCTTCTATTCTAAATACTCTAAAATTCAGTCCCAGAGAAAAGCAGGAGGCAAATGTGACTAGGTGGGGAAATGGAAACTTTCAAATGCTCTTCTTAAGAACAGAGATTATACAGTCTTCCTAGATGCTCGTTTGGTAATAATGTATTCAAAGCACTAAAAATGTATATACCCTTAGACTCAGAAATTCCACTTAGGAATTCATCAAGGATGATTGCAGAGACGCACGGACAAGGATGACCACGACAGTGTTGCAGTACTATTGACAATTGTGAAATAAATGTCTGACAGTAGAGGCTGTGACCTCTAAATCCTGCACACGAAACCCCAGTTAAGAACCCTTATTCTGGGTAACATTTTCCAATGCTGTCCACACTCACCCTGGTCTTTCTTCAGCCTCTGCCTGCCGTTGACTCTGACTGACTTCATAGCCCACTAAACCTGCAAGTCATTTTTATGCCCAATACTGTTCTCTGATCTTGTAATTGTGCTCTTGTTTTCGGGCCCAAGTGTGAGGTTTTACCCTCAACCATAAGGCATTATAATCACGAGAACTGACTTGACCTGCATTATAAAGAAATCCATGGTATCAGTGTGTTTGATTGTGGGCTTTTGTTGTATTATCCTTAATGACTCCAGCTTTTGTCCTTTGACTCCAGGCTTTTTCCACTCATTTTTGTCTTCACTGTTAATAGCCCACACTCTTTTAACTCATAAATAACTTTTATCGCAGGGTATCTTCAGACCTATTTGTGATCAAATAGAAATGACTTCATTAAGGGCTCTGCAAAACCGATTGATCAGAAACAGCCATTTTTTGAACTTTGTACGTCATCTGTTAGAAGTGTAATTTAGCACTTGAATATAAATTTTTATATGTTTGTAATTCTAAAGAGGGCAGAGTACATACTTTAGAAGAAGGCAGTATTTCTAGCTACTTAGTAGTGGCATGTGGTGAAGCAGCTAAGTCAAGTGATAACATGTACAGCAAGCATCATTAATTTCCACCCCTCTTGTTCACCACTGAAGACATTGCAATATCTCAGTGACCTTGGCTGACAAGGGCCATCATGCAAACGTTTCACGTAGACTGCCCCCTCTAGTGTTTTCAAGGATTCAAACACGCTTTTCTCTCTTTTGTCACTCATTAAAGGTAGAATAAATATTTATTTTAGGAGTATCTTTAAACGTAGGATTTCCCTCTAAAATAATACATACACTAATAAAAGAAAGAAAATAGTTCTCAATCTGGAATTATTATTCCAACCAATGTTTCATCCTAAATAATTTCTAGAAGACTGCCTTTACTTTCAGTTTATTAACAACTGATTTATTTGGTAGCTAATTTAATTACTTTGTAATCAGCTTACCAGAGGAGGAAAGAAGACAAAATAAATATCTTTGCGATTGGTGCTTTGTAATGAACTAGGTGGGTGAGTAAACACACACATTTATTGTGCTGGCCAAGGCAGCCCCTATTTTTGTGGAATAGGCCTGGATTCTCTTTCTTTCCCACTGCTTTTTAGCAGTCTTCCACTTGAAAGCCGGCTGTGGGTTTTTCCCCTTTGAAATCTATCCTGAAGCTTTGAGCTGCCCCTAAGCTTTAAACTTTAGTGGCTGACATTTTGCCACTCAAGTTAGAGTCATAATGAAGTCTCAGTTGGCATTTATTGCTGAAGAAGCTGAAGGATACTTAAGACTGTCAGATTACTCAATTACATGCCCAAAGGTATATGCTTCATCAAGACCCATATAATGAGGGATCTAGAGCTTTGGCCAAATACCCTAGAGATTAGATCTCAGATACCAACGGGAAGATTTCATAGGCGTATTCTGCCTCACCAATGAGGGGTGGGTGGGGAGACAAAAACTTGGGGGAGGTGAAGTTCATCCTTAACCCAAAGGGCTGGAACCATTGATCTGTGCTGGGCACCAGCATGAGGGGCCTCAGGGGTGGCTACAAGTGCAGGCTCGTTTTCCTTGAGCAGTCTCAATAGGCCTGAGGAACTTTCTAAAGAAGGATGTTCCTTGGGTAACTCAGCTTCAGTAGGGGCTCAACAGGGTTCCTTTTGTAAACTGATGCCTTTTAGAAGCACTGCTGTGAGTCTTACAGCCACCAAAGTGTCACACAGCTAAGCAGGAAAGCCGGAAAGCCACTAATGGCCATTGCTGTCAAAAAACTTTTTGTGGGAATCCTCGGCAAAGGTCCTGTGATGGGCGAGGTCGCACAGTCTGGGCTGCCCTGCTGTGGGCCTCCCTGGGTATCAGAGGGGAGAGGACAGACTGATGGGATATTTTAGAATCTCCTCACCAGGAAGAGAGAGTAACAGTTTTCCATCAGGACATGGATGTGGTTGGAAACTCAGGTGGCGCCCAGCTTGGGACATATACCTTGAATTATAACCCAGCTTGTAGATTCCTACTTGAGGACATTGCCTGAGAAGCAGTGAGATTCTGGACATGCATTTCCCCCTATTTACCACCTTCCCATACAGACACTGACCAATCCCCTGCCTCTCCCTTGGGCCTTCTAGGTAACCCCCATGCTTTGGAGACAGTGTCCCAGCTCTGCTTGTCTGAGGAAGACCAGCTCGGGGGAAGGCAGAGCTGTGGCAGGCTGAACAATGAGAGGACTCTCCTCCCCAAGCATCTCATAGAGCAGCCTTCCGAAGGAAAGACACACTGAATGTGAGTTCACTTAAAGTAAACATTAAGGTCACTTAAAGTGAAACGAATCACCATCCCTTTCATTTCTGGGACAAGTAGGGCCTACCATCCTCAAAAACCCTGGAGCAGGATTACATGTATGTATGTAGGCATGCACGCATGTAGGTATTGTGACCACAATGCCTCCTTGGCCTTGCACATGTTCACAAGCTATCGCTGATGAAGTCCAGAGTGTGATGTCTACACGATTGGGGTGGTGTGGCAATGGGGGTGAGGTTAGGCCCTTCTAAGCAGGCCCCATCCTTGCAGAGCCATCCCGATCATCTCCTCGGCCTTGTTGCCAGCCCTTCTGGCTCTAATCTTAGAATCTCAGCCCCCCCCCACCCCCGCACTCTTGCATTGTTCTTGACCTCACATGTTGCTGACACTGCTTTTCCTCTATGCTTGTGGCACTGGCACCATTGAAATACTTCTCCAGTGTCTGACCTCAACTGTGTCCAGTTTTTGGCTTCACTATTTATGTTTTGGAGCCAACAGTCCAGAGGCTTCCTCTGCTGGGGCACAAGTTTAGACTTTGTTTCTCATGTTGTCATTTATCCATCTTTTGTTCAGCAGCCACATGCATTCTGCTCCAGTTTCTTCAAATGCACATAAAGAGTTGGTAGGAAATGTCAATTTGGATGCCTTCAGTCTACTTTGAGAATTCCTTAAGACTCATCCACTTGAATACTCTTCAACCACTAGCACCTCTGGTTTGATTCTTTACCTTGACTATGAATTTTCATTTTCTCCCTTGGCTTGCATAATTGGCCTGGATCTTGACGTTGCATCTCCCTCCTCCTGGGCACAACATCCAGTCCCACTCACTGTCCAAACACCATACCCTCTGATGAGAAGCACCTCTCTCCCAAGTCCTGCCTTTGCCCTTCGGACACATGTCCTGGCCGGGTCTGTGTCCTGCCTGGCTTTGGCCAGCTGTCTGTGTGACCTGGAGGAAAGGGTGCAGTGCGAGAAAGTATCTGGACAACAGTGTAACAGAAGGCCTTCATTATCACCCTTTCTGCTCAAGTCCTCTGTGGCCCTATAAGCTGCTGGTTCCTCGTAAGGCACAGTAATAGAGCAGCCTTGGGAATCCTTTCTTTCCTGCTTCCCTTTCTATATCTAGGGACCAGAAAACATACCTTACTCCTGTGCACAGTGAGGTCCTTAAAATGTTGAACCTGCAACTGATCATATCTATTATGGGCAAGGAAGGCACTGGGACAGGATAGCGAATAAGAGAGACCCTGCCCTAGCAAGAGTCCCAGGTAAGAGAAGGTTCCATTTTCAGTAACCCCCCAAGAAATAGTAATAATTCAACTCCCTAATGACACATTGTATTTTACCCTCAATTTGCTACCAACATTTTATCCACATTGCTACCTAGCAGGGTCCCAAGTAGGAGAAGGCTACATTTTCAATCAGCTAAAAGAAATGTGTAATCCCCCAGCGACACCTTGTCTTTTACCCACAGTTTGCTACCAACCTTTTCAAGACATGTTCTTTAATTTTGTTGAACACATGGTTGACTGGCTTAAGTCCAATGACCTCCGAGACTCATGTTACTCTGTTTTCAGCACGCCCCATAATTTCTTCTATTTTTTCAAGTATCAATATAACATGAGCTTATAAGACCCTTGCTTCTTATTATTTTTGTTCTTTTAGTTTCCCACTCTTTTTATTAAGCCAATAAGGGCAAAATACAATAAAATCCTCAAATAATGATACAAACTACTGTACAAACTGTGTGGCTGGCTGGCATTTGGTGTTCAGAAGGCAGCTGAGAGGGGTCGGTATTTAATGTACGAGAGGGAAGGTTATTTGAAATCTGAATATACGAAAAATACAGGATGGCTTGCATCTTGACTGCCTCTTGTCCGACCATCATGGCGTTCGTAATCGGCATAATTTTGGCAGAAAAGTAAACTTCCAGCTGTTGCGAGTCACAGATGTATCCTTTTCTGGGTTGTTCTAAAAATATGTAAAGGCTGTTTTCTTAAGTTCTAAATCAGAATTCTCTTGATAGATTTTTGCTTTGATTTGGAATCTCTTGGCTCAGGACTATTTGCAAGACTGAACTGGATGCTAACTTACTCTGGAAGAAAATTCCTAGAGCCAAAAATTCACGCAGCCCTTGCTGTTTCTTCCCTTCCATTTATTATTTCACAATGTGTGCCCTGTGCTGAATGTTCATGAAGAACAAAACGTGCCCGACTGTCTTAAGCGTGTGGGGCGGGAAGAAAGCAATTCCTCTATGTTAGAGGAGTTCTACTTCAGGGAAGGTGGGAGTGGGAAGGCCTGGGGGAGAGGCAGAAATCTCAGGTACAAGGTTGTGAATTCAGGAGGAAATTAAACTGTCAATGCACCGTCCATAAACTTAATCTGTGAGCTCTTCCAAGGTAGAGACTGGTCCTTACTTGTCCAAGTTCTGTTGCTTCAGGGGCCAGTTGGTGCAGAGTTGGATTCCTAGTCCATGGCTACTGCCATCAGATGGGAGATGAACAAAATCAGCTAACGAAGAAAGCTAAGACTCGAAGCCTGGGAGAGCACAGAGGAGGACAGATTTGTGAGAAGTGGCCTAGGATAGTGGGAAGAATACAGACTTTGGAGCCAGTGGACCTGCATTCCAATCCCAGCTACACGGCTTGGATTCTGATGTTGGACAAGTAAGCTGCTTACCTACCCTGAGCCTCAGGTGTTTCTCGTCTGTCAAATGGAGATGGTAATAGCACCTACCTCATACCAGGGTTATTGGATTAAACACAACAATGCATGTCAGGTGTCTAGTGTGGTGCTGGCTGCTTAGCTGGCCTGCAGTAAGACAGAATTAATAGTGCCAACAATAACAAAGCCCGTGGAGAAGTAATTAGAAAATAAGTGCTAATGGACAAGAAACATACAAAAATGTGAGATACTCAACATTTTGATGAATCAGGGGAATGTGAAATAAAACAGTAATAGCTTTGTCTACAAGATTGGCAAAAATAAAAAAGACGGGAACCTCTAGCACTGGTGAGGAAGAAGGGAGAAAGGCATCGTGACACGTGGCTGGTTGGTGTGTGAATGAGTGTCATCTTTTGGGAAGCCATTTGGTGATATCTATTACAGTTGAAGAGGATACACACTCTTTGACTCACTAATGCCACTTCTGGGAATCTATTATAAATAAATAATAACACAGCAATGTAAGCATATATATATATATATATTCCATATATTTGTAGATGTTTACTACATAATTGTTTATAACAACCATAGCACAAAAATTGAAAACAACCTAAATGTCTACCAGTAGGGGAATGTTTGAATAAGTTATGGACCTTCCATTGAATGGAATACTAATCAGCCATTAAAAATAATGAAGTAGGTTTACTTAATAATAATTTATTAAGTAAAATAAGAAAATTGTGAGGACTAATAAGTATAGCATCATTCTGTTTCTCTTAGAAACGTCTGGGTGTACAGATGGATAGACAGATAGCGTCATGTGGATACACTGAAGGAAAAGTTGGGAAGGACAAACAGCAATCTGTCAAGGCTCCTTACCACCTCTGGGGTTTAGAAGGTGGGATGGGAAAGGAGAGACGTTCATTTTTTTTCTTTACATATGAAGTGGTGGGACTGTGTTTTTTTCCTTTTTGTTTTTCAGCATTCATTAAACAATGCCTCAGAAAGGAAAGAAGGAAGGAGGGAGTGAGGGAGAAAGATGCCAGAATGGACGAGCTATCTTCCTATCTCTGGTGCTCAGTGAGGGATTCCAACACAGTAGGTGCTGAGTAAATATTGAGTTGAAATATTGATTGATTACCGTTCAACCAGAAAAACAACACTAAAAAGAGCTTATTACCCTATTTACTTAAAAAAATGCCCGTTAACTCGTGTCGCCATGGTGAGAGGCCTGCGCCCGAGGCTCCTGGGAGTGAGGGAAGGACAGGGCTGGTTACAGCTTGTTCTGTGCTCTGCTGAGGAGGCTTACAGAGGGTCTCACCACATGGTGGACCGGGGCCACTCAGGGCCCAGATGTGGGAGCTATCAAGAAAAGCCCAGCTGCGAAATTGTCCTTAGAGTTGAAAGCACTGAAGTCAAATGCTCCCCGGTGTCTGCCAAAAAGCTGAGAAATTGCAAAATGCACATAATTATACAAACTCGAGAGGAACTAAATGCTCTCCCTCCTAGTCATTATCAAAAGAAGTTCCAGCTTACAAGATAAAGGCAGAACAAGAGATTTTACTGAGCTTTTTTTCTTTTTAACCAGCGAAATGTCTGTGTTTCTGACTTCATGGATGCCAGCTTTGAAATGATGTGGTTTAATAAAATTTCAGTCCTCTCTTGAGGGATTTCACAAAGCATTCAAGGTTCCAAGACTCAGATTCAAGTGTACATGGGCTTCTAAATAACCTTTAACATCTAAGTCCATGTTTTTCCCCCCTTCATTAAGTTTATTTGGATGAATAAATTTTGGACACTCGAGAAAAGACTTTCTCTAGCTTAGAAGGACACAACAAACTGTGTTGGGAATAATGGAAAAGGAGTTGGAAGTGGGACCACAGCAGGGATGTGAGGCGGGGTTGCCGGGGATGGCGGAGGCGGTGGGGGGGCAGGTGGAGGAAGGTGCATTTGCAAGGCAGCCGTGGGAGATGTTAAGAGAGCTGAACCCAAGGACACCAGTCAGTCATCGAGAGAACTTCTGTATCTGTGAGGGAAAGAGCTAAGGCGCTGGGGCAGCTGGGTGAGAAGCTGAAGGCTGAGTGGTGGGGTTCTGGCATGAAGCCCCCGTGTGCCCAGATGGCAGACTCTAGGAGAAGAGGCGATAGAATTGCTGGTCTGTGGGCCACAGGGGAGCCCTGCAGAGGAGAGGACTTGGTTAATGAGATGAAGAAAAGAATATGCTTGCTCCTGGATGTACTTGACTCATTTTAAGACACTGTTCTGAGCTCTGTATTTAATACTGATGTAAAGCATTTTGAGAGCATGAGCTGACCGCAAAAGAACTCCTCAGTCGTCCACTTCTGGATGTTCCGTTTGCTTCTAATTTTTCACTATTGTAGCTACCTGTGCAGTGAACCTCTGTGTATTATGCTTTTCCCGTATCAAGGACAATTTCCTAAGAATAGACTCTGAGAAGTGGAACAACTGGGTCAAAGGATCTGAACATTTTTATGTGTCTTAATACACAGTGGAATCCATCTGGGAAGCCAAATTGCTTTCCAAAGGGTTGGTTGAACCCAATCACTGTTATTTCAAACAAGATTTTATGGGTGATTATGCAGGGCCTTTAATGAGATGTTTGGATAAGAAATGATAGTACAAAAACCGACATTTATTCTGTGCTAATCATAGCCTTTCTATCCACTGTCTTCTTTAATCCCCACAGCAGCCCTCTGAGGCAGACATTATTATCCCTATTTGGCAGATGAGACAGGTTCAGAGAGATTAAATACTCTCCCAAGGCCACGTGGTTACTTGGGTGGTGGAGCCACTATCTGAACACAGGCCTGTCTGACTTCTGGGCAGTGCCCAGAAGCTTGGTGCCCAAAGCTTCCCGCCAAATCATGCAGCCTCCACTGGTTTCGAGAACACAATGCAAGGAATGATGATATACCTGAGATGTATTCTGAGCCCCAAAGATCTATGAAGCCATAAGGTGATTCTTTACACATAATACAACACTGTTGTTGGGAACGCTTATTTCAGAGGAAACACATTTTATTTCACAATGAAATGAATTCATTCTTTATTATCATATGCTGTCTATTTCCATCACCATTACCTTAATTCAGACCCTTGTTGCCTTGCCTTGAACCACAAAATAGGCTTCAAATTGTACCCTCTACCTGTGACCTCTCCACAGTCCAAGATGGAACAGGCAGGACTGTCCTGAACTGGGTGCCAGAATTCACCTTCTGAAAACATGGGTTTGATCATATTATTCCTCATGATTATAAGCATCTTGAAACCTTCACTGGCTCCCTTTGTCAACAGGATCAAACACAATAAATGTGGGTGTTGAAGTCTTCTAGGACTCTACCCTGACCGCTCCACCAACAATCCCTGTGTCACAACCCTGGCACCCAGGGTTTGTTGCAGCATGGCAGCGTGCGGCAGGGTCTAGGTTTCTAAGGGTTGACTAGAGTAAGCCACCCTATCCAAGGGTGACCAAAGAGGAAAGAACCAATGGGGTGGGTTAGGCAATAAGAGGCTGTATCATCTACCTAGTGGTTGGGAATCATGCTATGGGGTCAGACAGCTTGGGGTTCAAATCCTGACGCTACCATTTATGGGTGATGCCACGTCGGACCTTCTCATCTCAAGCACCAATACCCTCACAAAGGCCTACGTACGTGTTAGCTTTGATTCTATAGGTTTGAGCTGGAGTTGAGAAGTGAACCTCTGAGGTCAAACATTAGAATCAAGTTCTCAGGGTCTGAGCAGGGGTGTAAATGGAAACGGAGGCAAGCTTAGGCATCTAGCTGAGCTGGGATGGCAAAGGGTGGGTAAGGAGCAAGCAGGAGGGGGTGGTGGGCAAAAGACATGGCCAGGATTGGAGCTTATTTTTCAGGTGGTTAGAGTATGTGGCATAAGTGTGTCGGCCTCATTTAAAGGCACAGAGTCAGAACAAACGTCACTCACAATTTCCCACTACATCCATGCTCTGCTCTTCCCACGGTCCCCCACCTCCAACTTTCCCTGAATACCCCATTGCCTAACTGTCCATTCAGCTCTATATAACTTATCTTCCCTGGAATGCCTCCCCACCCCCCAACCCCCTGACTTATCAGCCCAAATCCCATCTGTCCTACAAGACCCAGAACAAATCTCTATTATTCTCTACAGCCTCTCCAAAGCCTCATTCTACCCCTCCCCCACCAGCTAGAGCCAAACCCTCCGTCCTTCATATTCTTCTGGCAATTATTCTTTTCACAATTCACTTGGCAATTAATCACATACTGTCTTGTGATGCGTTTACTGTTGTTGGCTTAAACAGATAAAAATATCTTCTATGCCTGTTTAACTTGTCACATGTGTCTGGCTTGCCTTTCTGAAGGGGAGTCCAAAGAACAAGCCAGGAATCACTAAGCAGGGGAGAGCTCCTTGCAGAAAGAAATAATAATAACAACCGGAGAAAAATAATATGCTTTTCAAACTCATTTTGCATGTATTATTTCATGTGATCCTCATACAACCTGGGGAGGTGCATATTCTTATTAGGATTTATTCCCCAGCTCAATAATCTTTGTTGACTATTAAGATCAAATGCAAAATCTGGCATTGAAAACCCCCTAGTCTTTTTCCTGTCATGTCAGATCCATTGGACTGACATAAAAAATAAGAACGCTTTGCAATGTGAACCTCAGCTCTGAACTAAGGAAGTGGTTCAGATGAGAAAGGGTATTGATTAGCCTGGGTCCAGATGTTGATCAGCAGAAACCACAGAACCACCACAAAGACAGAGGTGGATTGGGGAGGCCCAGGACAGCTCTATCTGGCTGGCCTAGGCCAAGGGCTTGCCCAATGCCCTGTTTTGGAGGGACTGATATTTAATCCAACTTCTCCCTGTAGTGATTTCTGTATGCCGTTTGAAGTAGCTCTGTACACATTTTAATCTCTTGGGTAAACTGTATATAATTCATTCTTTCTGCCTTATAGTTTCAGGTTTCACCAATACCTTCTGTTGTTACCCTCTCTGTTGTAAGGAGTCTCTCCAGTTGTGGATCAGGACTGTTAAATCCCTCACTGATTGGTCAGCATCCTGGTGTCTGTGACGGGCAGGTCACAAAACACGTGTCCTTACAGGTGAGTCTGTACAGAACATGCTCCTGTTCACAGGGCCCACCACTGACACACACACACACACACACACACACACACACACACACACACACACACTTCCACAGACGTTGCTCCAGGAAGGCAGTATCCATCAGCATGACTGCCATGACACCATCACCAAAGAAATATCACCCAAGGAAGAATGAATGGGATTCATGAAAACCAAAACTCTAAGCACCACAGAGAGTTAAATCAAAAGCAGCAGAATGCGAGATTCAAACCCAGAGCTGAACTTTGAACCAAGCCCCTGGTCTGTTCCCATTATTCCTTCCAGAAAATGGTTGCAAGATTCCACAGGTGAATTATGAGATCAGCCAAGTCTGGCTGAGAAAGACTCTTCAGGAGAAAGAGGTGGGGGCACAGGGGTTGCCCAACAGTCAGGGCTGATAGTAAAGGGAGGTAAACTGTTCATTTAGATGTTAGATGGTAAAGGGTGGTATGCCATGGGCAAAACTGACAGCTAAACTCTGCAGCCAATAGTAAGGAGTAATGGCTACAATATTTAAGAGAAAATCATTGGTGATGGGGCTGGGGGCTGTGGTTTCCAGGTAGACCCTGTGATAAAGGGAGTGTGTGATACTTTGTTTGCTTGATGGGAATAATTCAGCAAAAGTGTGTGCTTTGCATTGGCATTACTCTTATGTCGAAGTGGAAATGCCTCAAGGCTAAGAGAATTGCAGAAGAGATTCATGTGACCCTTCAAGGATTGCCTTCCTCACGTATGAGAGCTAGGTGTGAATGGGGGTAGGGTAGAGTGGGCCGATGGAGGGTCTGGGCTCTCCCTGGTGTGCCCTTCTGCTGACCCAAGCATCTGCAGCTTTTGTCTTCCATGGGCTCTGAGTGCTGGAGGACGGGTGCCCTCTCAGAGAGGGCGTGACAAGATTGCAGCTACGTGCTGCATTGACCAGAGCTTGCAGAGACCCCAGAGGCTGGCAGGACAAACAGTCTCATTGTTTTCTTATCTTGCCTGGCTGGCTCTCAGGAATTCCTGGGTGGAGAGTGGTCTTGGGGTGAGGGAAGCGCCAGCAGTGCAAGGCTGGTGTGTAACATTGAGAGAATCCCAGCGGTTTCAGGGAAAGCCAGATCAGAGCCTGGGAACACAAAGGAATGGAGTGGTGCAGCTGTGGTTTGTGCCACAACAGCCTTAACACACTAGTACTCACAAGATGATGTTCACTCTCTCTACCTGGCTGGTGACAGCTCTCATATTTCCCATGAGAGGAAGAAACATTCCTTGAGCCTAGCTCTCAACCCCTCAACCGTTTGATGCTTCAAAGGTAACAGCAATTAATAATGATTGGAAAAGTCATGAGTCATTACTCTCTCAATTAATAAATTAATGTCTTGTCTCATTCCACAAAGGATCTGAGGCAGGAGGTATCAGTAACATTTATCATGGTGACCGAGAGAAATCGATGATAGCATTGCAAGAACCTGGACAAAAGGTAATTGCAATCATGATGGTGAGAGCTGTAAGTTAGGAGATCGATGCCAAGTACAATGACTATTTGGAGAAAGAGTTTATGTTAATAGATCAATGAGGAAAGAGACTTGGAAGAGGAAATCTGTAAGTGAGCAGGGATTACATATGTGGAAGATTGCCAGGGACCAAGATGGGTTGACATGACTGATAAATGAAATTATTATTTTGTTGAGTGTTTCAGTTCTGGGCAATGTGCTTAATGTTTCACATAACACCATCTCATCTAATCCACAGATCAGCTTGCACACTCCCTGTTGACACATGGGGAAACAGTCACCTCAAGAGTTACAGAGCCATTAAATCACCTTTGTATTAATTCTTTTTTTTTCTTTTTTTAAATTATTATCTTTTAATTTATTTTTGGCTGCGTCAGGTCTTATTGTGGTGCACGGGCTCTTCGTGGCGGCGTGTGGGCTTCTCTCTAGTTGTGGCACGTAGGTTTTCTCTCTCTAGTTGTGGTGTGCAGGTTCCAGAGCGCGTGGGCTCTGTAGTTTGCGGCACCCAGGCTCTCTAGTTGAGGCGTGTGAGCTCAGTAGTTGTGGCACGTGGGCTTAGTTGCCCCGCAGGATGTGGGATCTTAGTTCCCCGACCAGGGATTGAACCCGCATCCCCTGCTTTGAAAGGAGGATTCTTTACCACTGGACCACCAGGGAAGTCCCTAAATCACCTTTGGAACCGTGAATAACTCACGGTGTTGTCTTCTGTTCCTTCTGTATCTAATTTATCTTGAGTTAAGGTTTAACTTGTGCTCTCTCTAACCTTCTTGTAGCAGTGGATATGTGGTTTCAGGCCCACAGAAGAAAGGCAGATTCCACCCAAGACCTTATGGCAATGTCAGGGAACACCAACTATCCCACCTGCAGAGCACATCATCTTCTGCAAGGGCCAATTACATTTATTACTGTATTTGATCCACACAATGAACTGTGAGCAGGTAAGTATTATTACAATCCCTGTTTATAGACGAGGACTCTGATGATCAGTGTACTCAAGTTCCCAGAACCAGTAAGTGGCAAAGAGAGGCTGACAGTTGAAACCCCAACTCTATAACTTGGCAGCTGTGTGACCTTGGGCACTTTACTTACCCTCTCTGAGCCAAAGTTTCCCCATCTGTAAGTGATATAATAAGCCACTGTTCACGGGGTTGTTACAGGCATTAAGTATCTTACCCAGAACTTAGCAGGTGGTGTCTAATAAATGTTCATTCCTTCTCTCTACCCTTCTTTCAACTTTAAAGTTAGAGGGCTGGGACAGAACAAACACTAACTATGATACTCAGAACAATAGGAGAGAAAACTTACTGGCTCTAATTACATCTTAAAAACATTTCAACAATGGTGTCATATTAACCAGACGTTGTGTCTGCTAGCAATACTTAATGGTTCAAGGGAGACTTTGTGCAGTAAAGGGTCTATACCTCTAATTGCACAGAAAGCTGTGTTCCACGAACATTGCTAAGCAGGAGAGGGGGAAAAAAATAGCTCTTCTTTGGCTTCTTCTGCAAGGAACACTGAGACGATCTTATTTGCATGCCTGGTGTCTCCAAAATTGAATTCAACCTAAGAGTATGCTATTAAAGGCTCCCACATTAGACAGGAAAGTAATTTGAAATGACTGAGCTATCTGCACAAACACCTTAATGTTACTCTAATGGGCCCAGAAAAAGGATGACATCAAATATAGTTGAAAGGAATTTAAGTTTAATTGCTGCCTAATAAAATTATTAGTACATTTTCCTAGCCATAAAGCCATTTCACAGTCATGGGTAAGATTTTGCAATTTGATAAATGATCAAGCATAGCTGCCATAGGTCCCTGTTTATTTTGTTATAGGCTTCCCTTGCCGAAACATTAGCTTGGATGCCAACTAATTGCTGGTCTCTCCACATCTGGACTCATTTGGGGACTTGGCCCTTGCCAAGAGGAGCCAAAGGACACAAAGTTTTACTCCCCACTTGGCATCTGAAATGACACCTTCAAGATGGAGACTGAAGTCTCTTCTACTTTTTAGTGAGTGGTACCCCTTCTAAGAGCGCTGGAGCGTGTCAACCTGACAGGGTCACTGCTAGTCTATATGATGCCTTTGTGAAAAGTAGAAAAAGGAGTCCCCTGTGGATGGTCAGATTCAAAAAAGGAGTCCCTTTGGGGGCACTCAGCTTGACAAGAAGAAAGGAGACTGGATTTTAGCTCCCATTTCCTTCCTCAGCTGAGTGCCTTTGTGCAGTGCACATGCAGCACAACCATGTATGTCAGTTCAGAAAAATGAGGTCCCTGACATTGGAGGCATTCAAGCAGAGGTAGGGTGACTATATGCTAAGCATGTGATGCAGTGGTTTCTAGCATTGGATGAAAACTTGGACTGAGTAACAGGTGTTTAGAGATTTTACCTAAAGGCTGATAAGCATGGATCATGTGTAAGGATGAAGAGGCTGGGATTAGAACTTGGGCCTCAGATTCTGAAACCCTTTATGATTTAGTCTTGCTGAGCTGTCTTCTACATCTCCCTGTGGGAAGATTTTGGCTTGAAAGGGAGTAAGTTTCCCTCACACATGCTGATTCAAATGCAATTTTAAAGGATTAGTGAACTTGGAAGGTGAATGAATAGCTATCACAAACAACAGTGTATGGAAATAAGGAGTCTAAGGGACAGACAGCAAGCGTTATAGAAAAGGGAGACAAGAGAGCAAGTGTGAGAGTCAAAGCAGAACACAGATGTTTCTAGACCTTTCCAGAGACTCACAGCAAGTTACAAACCACCATTTTTTAGCATTCATGGTTGGCTCATGGATAGAACCACCACATTTCCCAGACACCCCTTGACAGTCCTAATTTTCTCCTGTTCAACACACCATTGTCCTTCTTTTCAAAAGTAATTTTGTATATTAAACACCTAAATGAAAGACCGGATGCTATAAAACTCCTAGAGGAACACACAGGCAGGACACTCTTTGACATAAATCACAGCAGTACTTTTTTGGATCCATCTCCTAAAGCAAGGGAAATAAAAGCAAATATAAACAAATGGGACATAATTAAACTTAAAAGCTTTTGCACAGCAAAGGAAACCATCAAGTAAATGAAAAGACAACCTACGGAACAGGAGAAAATATTTGCAAATGATTTGACTGATAAGGGGTTAATATCTAATATATATAAACAGCCCATACAGCTCAACATCAAAGAAACAAACAACCTGATTAAAAAATGGGCAGAAGAACTGAGTAGAGATTTTACCAGAGAGGAAATGCAGATGACCAGCAGGTGCACGACAAGATGCTCAATGTTGCTAATCATCAAGGAAATGCAAGTCAAAACCACGATGAGATATCACCTCTGTCAGGATGGCTATCATCAAAAAGAACACAAATAACAAATGTTGGCGAGGATGTGGAGAAAAGGGAATCCTCCTACGTTGTTTGTGGGAATCTAAACTGGTACAGCCACTGTGGAAATCTGCATGGAGGTTTCTCAAAAAACTAAAAATAGAACTACCATATGACCCAGCAATTCTACTCCTGGATATATATCCGAAAAAAACAAAAACACTAATTTGAAAAGATACATGCACCCTAATGTTCACAGCAGCATTATTTACAATAGCCAAGATATGGAAACAACCTAAGTGTCCATCAACAGATGAATGTATAAAGAAGATGTGATAGATAGATATAGATATAGATAGATAGATCTATATCTATCCATATATCTATATGGACACACACAATGGAATACTTCTCAGCCATAAAGAAGAATGAAATTTTGCCATTTGCAGCAATATTATGCTAAGTGAAATAAGTCAGACAGATAGAGAGAAATACTGTATGAAATCAGTTATATATGGAGTCTAAAAAATACACCAAACTAGTGAATAAAACAACAAAGAAGCAGACTTACAGATATAGAGAACAAGCTAGTGGTTACCCGTGGGGAGATTCCCCACGGAATTTCCACGGGCAAGGTAAGAGTATTCCCCACGGATTCCCCACGGGCAAGATAAGAGTAGGGGATGAAGAGCTACAAACTATTAGGTATAAAATAAGCTACAAGGATATATTGCACAACATGGGGAATATAGCCAACATTTTATAACTATAAAGGGAGTATAACCTTTAAAAATTGTGAATCACTATATTGTACACCTGTAACATATAATATTGCACAGCAACTATACTTCAATAAAGCAAACAAACAAGAGAAAAAGACAAAAAATTAAGTACTTTTGAAAATGAATAAATCTAAATTTGATTTCATTTAAAACAATCTCTATGAGAGTTATCATTGTAAAGAAACACAAATGAGGAGAAAAATCCTTTGTCAGACAAGAAGTATCATTTTAGCAAACACACTGGAATCAAGAGAGGGGAAGAGCGTTAATGTGTACTGAACACACCCTGTGCCAAGCAGGTTTTGTTATTCTCATTGTTGGGATCAGAAAACTGAAGCCAGTTAACCGGGATCATTCAGCTCGTACGTGCAAGAGCTAGGTCCTGATCCCAGGTCTGTGTGACTACAGGCCCTTTTCCATTGCACACTTATTTCCAGGAACAATCACTCATGTTCTAATCTGTTCTCACTTTCTCCACCCTGCCAACCCCCTGAGGTCTTAATCCCTGCTAGGATTTCTACTCAACTTGCCATAAAACTTTTACAGGGGAGAAAGTTATAGCTTTCTGGCTGGAAAGGTGGCTGGAGGAAACGGACGGACCCTGCCTGCTACCTGACTTCTTGCCATCAGGCAGTGGAACCTGTACTGTCAAAAAGGGCTCCCAGCTGTTTAATGCTGAGCTCCAAAAAGACCAAACCACTCCAGAAGTGGAAATGACACATACTTCAGCCCTCTATAGTGGGAAAGCCATCTGGTGTAGCTTTCTTCCCTATCTGCTAGTGGCCTTTATACTCAGTGGTGCAGGGAATCCAGTGGAGAATTTTCTTAGATCCGATATCAGCCTTTGGACAGAAACCATTTTTCTTCTGGACTTTGTGTCCATAGGAGAGGTCATGACCCCAGTGATTTCCAGCTGATAGCTACCTGGGGACAGCGTGGGGCCATGTTTAGTTCTGACAAGCGGTGCCTTGTCCAGGGCACATGGCTGGGGGAGGGCTTGAACTGAAGGGAGGTTTATTTCACCATGAACGCTCATTGCCTGGCCCATACCTAAAGAAAGATGTACTTGTTCGCTCATTTATTTATTCATTGATTGAAAATACGCATTAAGCCCTGTCGTGCACCAAGTGCTAGGGGAAAAAATAAAGAAATCAAAGAAAATCAAGACACATGTCCTTTCTGCTTTTGAGGAGTTCACACAGTCATGGGGGTCGGGAGGCAAATGTGTGCATCTCATTTGTTCATTCATTCAACAGTGAGCACTTATGTGTGTCGGCTCCTGGAGTTACAAAGACAGAGAAGACACAGTCCCTGTCCTCAGGGTCTCTCAGTCTATTAGGGTAGACATAGTGAAATGTAGGAGGCATCAGTTTAGAGGCAATATCAGGATGCTATGGGAGCATGGTGGAGGAGTATCTATGTTAGGCAGGTGCTAAGAGGAGGCTTCTTAGGGGAGGCGAGGCATTAGGATTTGAAGGAGTTAGCCAGATGAAAGGAGTAGGGGAATGGGCATTCCAAGTAGAAGGAACTGCAAAGGCAAAGACAAAAAAGAGGCTGAGGTAGAGCATGAAACATCTTTGAAAGAACTTCAAGAAGCCTAGTATTGCCGATGCAAAGGGTGTGTGTTTGCCTGGCTAATAAGGGGTGGGTAGTGAAGATGAAGGTAGAGAGGAAGGCAGGGCTGATAACAAAGGGTTTTGTGTATTACACTGATTAATTTCAGTTCATCTTGAAACCTTTGAGGAACTAGTGAGAAATTTTTAAGTAGGAGATTTAGGACGACCAGCTCATCCTGGTTTGCCCAGGACTGTCCTGAGTTTAAAACTCAAAGTCCCACATCCTGGGAACCTCTTCAGTCCTGGGCAAACTGGGATGCTTGGTCACCCTATAGGAGAAGGACAGGAAAGATCACTCTAGAAGCCTCATGGAGATGCAGTGGAGGGGTTAAGATGGGAGGGGGTAAGGTTGCATTAATTGCATTCATGAAACCATGTGTGAATCACGCAGTTAGCACTAAGGACCAAAAGGAGGGAATGGATCTGAAACGGGAGGTAGAGACAACTAAATTTAATCACATTTTTACTCGTGCAGGGGGAGTTAGAAAGAACAGAGTCTAATTTGAATCCCTGTTTTCTGACTTGTTGATCAATTAGCATCAGGAGATTTTTTAAAAAAAGACGCTACTGAATGTGCAAAGAAAAGTAAATCACACCTATGATGCTCCTTCTATGGCTAGGCAACATCCTGAGTGCTTTATATAACGCATCTCATTTAATATGCATAACAAGTATGACCTAGGAGAATGTTAATTCTCCTCCAGAGTCCAGATGAGGAAACTGGGGCTCAGAAAGCCTAAGGAACCTCTTCAAGATCACACAGCACGGGCATTCCCAGGCAGATATGTCTCACCTAAGGTCTTCTGCTCTTTCAATCCCTACCCCGCAACCCCCAATACTCCCACTGCAGGGCAGGGCAGAGGAAGTGGCAACTGTGCTGAGCCTTGCTGGAAGATGCTATTTATCCAAATGGAAAAGGAGAGAGAAGAAAACAGCTTGGGCTGTCTTTGGCTCTGTCTCCGTGGGACAAAAAATAAATAAATAAACTCAGACATGTTTATTTGAGTTAATTTTCAGAGTTAATTTTCTTGATCCTTTTATGCAGAACACATACAATGATGGTGAGATGCTATCTCATATCTTGACCAGCTCAATACATTTTAATTGCCCAAGTAAAATAAACAAAAATAAACTGAATGACCTTTCTTCCTATCTTCCAATCTGTTTGCAAACCCCAATGGCTTGCCAGTATTTCCCAATACAGAGCTAAATTGTGGTGCAACGGACTGAAAAAACCACCACACCCTGGATTTTTTTAATCTTCCTTTCAGGAGGTCTTTTGTTTCAGGACAATGAACTGGGGTGAAAGTATTGCACTCTTGTAATTAAAATGGAAGCAGCTTCCCTCTTCCTCAGTGATTCAAGTCATTGAAATTAATCATCATTGGGCCAGTCTAGCAGGCTGCCATGGTCTCTATAGGAAATGCATCTCAAGGTGTCCGCTGCAGCAGCTGCAATTGAAATCTATTTAATTTTTTAATCTGGGATAAAATGAACCAGACACTTGCCACAATAGCAGAGGCAATGGAATAAAAGAGGGATGTGTAATTAACAGATAACTTGAAATGGGGCCGGAGGCTTCATGCAGATTGACACCTTAGTGCTTTTTTACGGGAACCATCTGATGGTGAAAAATTACGTTATCAACTCTAGCTGTAATTTATTTAGGCATTTATTTTATATATTACCGACTTCTTGTGGATGATGGTTCAGTCTTGGAAATATCTGTTCTTATTTCCTTGCAGGGTATGCAACAATTGAATCCAAGGAATAAAATAAGTGGGCTTATTTCATTTGTTTTCCCACCTGTGGGGTGGGCGTGGGGATGCTTGTAGGATGAGACCAAGTTTGTGTAGGATTCTGTATTGTTTCTGACTTCTAAACCCTCATTTAATTGAAAAATTGTGTATAGAAGACAGTAACCAATGAGAACAAATGACTCTTCCCCAGTCACTTGAAACCAAAATATGTGTGTGCTTTAAGACAGTGTAGTCAAGAAAAAGAAAGTCAGAGACTCTTCCATGTAAATATCCTTCACATGACAGTTACCTTGAAAGGGAATAAGAAACAAGTATCTCAATCTCAGAAATACTTTTGGAATTCTTACCTATGTCAGGAATAGATTTGACTGCATATAATTTAGAGGCCTCAAATATCTAGCTTAAAACAAGAATAAAAGTTAATTTTTCTCTTATGTAAAAAAGTTTGTAGGTTGGGAGTCTGAGGGACAGAAAGGAACCTGCTTTCTCCTTTTAACTACTCTTCCAGGAAATTGCACACATTTTTTTCCTTACATCTCCTTGGTCAGAATGTAGTTTCATGGCTATGGCTAATGAAAGGGAAGCTGGGAAATGTAGTCTTTATTCTGGGTGGCCATGTGTCCAGCTAACAACTGGTATTCTGATACTAAAAGGTGAGGTATGACAGACAATTAGGTTACCTGTTAGTGGCAGCTTAAGCTTATCCTTGGGCTTTTTCTGAGTTTTTGCCATTTCAGAACAAGCAGTAAGTCCTTCCTGGGTGACAGTTATTCCAATGAACAAATCTGTTTCCAGAGTTAATGGTTAACAGTGGCTGAAGTTGTGGCTCTCCTGCCCACTGTCCACTCAACCCCATGGGTGCCAGGTAAAATACTGACATTTTAACAAAGCTTTTCCAAAAGCCATGCTATTTAGCCCTAAACAGCGATCATTAGGTAATGCCCAGAGGACTCATTACTGCTGTTGTGTGTAGGGGGCAGAGTTCCCGGAAAATAGCTGCCTCCCAGTCTGAAGGGCTTTACAGTACAAGCTCCCCTTCCCCCAAACAAGGGGGCATCTGTGCTGGGAAAAGGAGCCTTTATGGGTGTGGGGATAACCAGGGCTGTTGCTAAAGGGGCAGAGGGAATTGGGGAGCCCCATTCTCAGGATTAAATATGGAGGGCAATAGCTCAAGGGAATATTTGGTTCCCATCACAGCATGGGCATGAAGCATGGTAGCTCAGGAACCAGAATTCAAATATGTTGTTTCTGGAACCTCTGTCGTTTTTCTTCCCGCATGGGTTTTTCTCTTACCCTACGTCACCATAGTGATCACAGTAAAATCCTTAAATCACAAAGAGCTCACAAGGATGTCTTCAGGATCAATGAATAAAGAGGGAGCTTAGGATGATAGAACCCTGCACTTTGCCAGGTTTTGGGGACAGGGAGAATTTAGAGGACTAGAGAAAGGGAAAGCATCAACTCCTGAAGGAAAGAAAAGTGGGCTGAATTTAAAGAAGCTGACTGGAGCAAAAGAAGGAAAATGACAGCATGGGGAGCCGGCCTCAGCCTTAGAGGCAGGCAGTAGGCCACAACAGAAAGGCCTCATCACCAACTTCCAAGTTCTGTGACAAGGGATGCAGTCAGTGTGTGTAAAAATGTGGGTTCTGGATTCTGATGACCTGGACTTGAATTCTGCATCTACCATTACTGTGGATAACCCTTTGGGCAAGTCATTTCACTCCTCTGAGTCTACTTGACATCCTCCTCAAGTATAAAACGAGGCTAACAGTATAACTTAATAGAGTTGTGAAGATTCAATGAGATGATCCACATAAAGTGTTTAGCATCTGGCCCTTGGTAACACACACAAAGTTCACTGTCATTAATAAATTTACAGATTTACATTACAGATTGGTGAAAAAGCTATTTTCAATCATTCTGAAATGATGCCGGTGAATGTGAGGGGTGGTAGCAAGGAAGGTGACTTCCAAGAGACACAGATTCAATCCAAGCCTGAACAAAGTGAGTTGTACTCCTTAGCAGTACTGTAGAATCTTTCTTGACTGTCTGCCACATAAACTCCTTGCAGGACTAACCAATGCCTGTCATCCCCTCTGGAGTAGTACTGACGGAGCCCATGGCGTTCTGAGTGCTTCCGCCGCGTGCCGCGCTTTGCTACAGTAGCACACTTATGCTCTTGCACTAGAGCTGTATGTTTACTAAGAGTAAGTTGGGTCTGTTCCCAAACCTCCTTATGTCACTTACTCTTATACTGTATTTAATTTTTTTGAAATTGATAAGAAATGAGTGAGAAAAGGAAGATGTTATTTTATGACTGCTTTGGAAGGCAAGTTGCTAAAAATATTGTATAACTAGGTGACGGCAAGATAACTGTTAAAGATTGGGAAAGGTTGGAAGAGCTGGGGATTCTGCACTCAGATTGCTTTGCAGGTATCTTTAAGTTCTAGAGTCACTTTCATAAAGCCGAAACTGGAAATCAAGGCTGATGAGTTTTTGGAGTGATGTATCTTTGAGACTGAAAATACATTTGTATGACATGATTTAAGTTAAACTATTTCACATATTCATTTTTAATTTTTAAAATTCTCTGCCTTAACACAGTCTGTTTTAGATTATAGTAATCAACTACTGCTCTCAACTGAGTTGAGTCACAGGGCATCTACCACACTAGACATTCCTATCTATGCATTGGTTGGTGATCAACATGTAGCCAACATAGTCTATTCTTTATATTCAGCAAAATATTCATTATTTTAATATAATTCCTTTTCAAAGACATCAAGGAAATCTTTAATAATTCCTGGTTCATATCTAATGTCACAAATATTGAGAAAAGTGACACAATTTCACAACTTCTTAGAAGTAAGAATAAATCAGAGTCCTACTAGTTGACTACTGTAAAATATTATTTATTTTAAATCCATAGAGGTTTTAAAAATTTCTTAAGAGTTTAAATATTCGGAAAAACCAAAACCCAATTGTCTTTGCAATTATCACGACATACTTAGCAAGTGTGTCCCTCACAGGCACTGGGTATCAATAAATTGGGAAGCAAAGCTCCAAGGCAGCTAGGTTGAGTTCAAACTCAGGGGCGGGTGGTTCCTTTGTAGTGTGTTTATGGGAGTGAGACGCTGGACACAGAAAAAGGGTGCTTCGATTAGCAGGAGAGAGACATCAACTCAGAGGAAAGTCTGCCAATCAAAGTACCAGAGCATTATAAGCCCCTTCCACACCACAGAATTTTGCCAAGACACTCACATTGAAGGAAGTCACACCTGGTATAATACAGTATTTTCCAATATAAGTGAGGAATGGAAACAAATAGCAAATATAACTTATGCAACAAATATAACTTAAAGGAGAGTTTTGAACAACTGCAGATGAAAAGACATAGAGCTCCCCAACTTAGCACACTAGTACTGACACCAGAAAGCGAGACTGGGTCAAAGACAAAGGATCAGAATGATGTCAGAGACACAGCTTACGTTGGAGAGATGAACCCAAAGGCTTAAAGAAATTCTAGGTTCACCCCCAATGATGATGAACTAACTTGTATCAGACCAACAACCTGCCAAGAACAACTAGAAAAGATGGATAAGACACAACAAAACAATTTGGTTTAATGTACTGGAGAGCTCTCAGTGCAGCCAGGACTTGAAGGCTGAGGTCCTGGAGAGAAGGGGAATACACATAAGTGAGTCAGATATTCCAAGCTGCTTTTCCCCTGGCTTCATCAGCCATACAAGGCTAAGGGGCTGAGAAGCTGAGCATAGCTTTTGGCAGTCTCACAGGACTGGGGAGAAAAAATGACTTGAGCCAAGATCCTGAAGAGAAAGGAAGGACAGAGAAGGGAGCCCCACACTTGGCACTGCCTTCCTTCTGTGGCAGTTGCTGATTTGTAAGAGTCACAGGATAGAAAGCTTGCAAATCTGAGTAGCAGTGAGTAGCTAAGAGGTTGAACAGAGCTTTCAGCAGCCTCACATTTTGAGAAGATTAAAACTGTAAGTCAGAAACCAGAAGAAGACACTAAGGTCCCCAGGCTTTCAGTTAGGACCTCAGAAGAGCTACACTCTTGGAGTTGGGGTGAACCATAAATAAAGTAGCTCTCACAAAGGCTGAAATTCAACTTCACAACTGTCCAACTCAAGATTTGATTAAAGCGATCTGCCCTACTCTAACTGCCTGCTAGAAGTAGAAGTAAATCTGTGAAGGAAGGTAATGTCATCTAGAGCCTCTACAATTTTCCATACACAATGTCTGGCATTCAATAAAAAATTATCAGACACACAAGGAAACTGGACCAAGGAAAAAAGACAATAGACTCAGTCTCACAGGTAATCCAGATATTGTAGTCTTCAAACCTGTATTTAAACAAAAGCAGTGATTAACTCATTATTCACTGTGTGATTTTTGCAGAAACTAATGCCTGTGACCGGCGATTTTTATTTTGGCTGGCCAAAAATTCATTCTGTTATTTCACTAACACTTTGCGGGTTATTAAATTCAGTAGTTACACCTGACACACCTGTAAAGGCTTCTAATTTTCATGAAATGTTGTCTTCAATCCACTGTTCTGTAGAAGCAAAGGAGCATTCTCCAGCACCGTGAGTTTCATTTTTACTTTCCGTATCAGAATCAATCACTAAGGGTTTTTGTCTTTTTGTTGGTCTACTATTCACATCATCTGAATCAGAACTATATTCTGAAGAACTATCATCTTCTGAGATACTAGTATATATGTCGCTTGGACAATCAGAGAAAGTATCTGCATGAAATTCACCAAAACAATTCTTCTTCACTCAAAATTTTGCGATGCATCATTTTTGAAAATTTTACCTTTATAATATACACAAGGTTGAAATAAAAACCTAACAGAGCAAAATGTGAATGATAACGACAATCATAAGTTTTATAATGAACCCTTGATCAGTTTTAAGCTCTAACAACTTCACAGGGTGATGTTAATTGTATCATTCTCTAAAAATGTATTGATACGTCTCTGGTCAATAATGTTCAGGTAACAAAAGACGTATTAATACGTCTCAGTCAGTAATGTGTTAAATATGTTCCAGGAAGCAGAAATCATAAAGGGGAACTTTAGCAACAAATTGAAATTTGTAAAAAGGAATCAAGTGAAAATTCTAGAACTGACAAATATGATAACTGGAATTAAGAACTAACAGGTTTAACAGTACTAGTTTAGGCCAGCAGAAGAGAGGATTAGGGAATATCCAGACTAAAGTATGGAAGGAAAAGTGATGGAGAATATAGGGAAAAAAAGCATAAGAAACATATGAGAAATGATGGCAAAACTTAACATGTATGTAATTGGAGTCCCAGATAAAGAGGAGAGAGAAAATTCGGGTAAAACCAATCTTTGAAGAAATACTGGCCAGAATTTTCTAAAACTGACAAAAGATATCAAGTCATGGATTCAAGAAATGCTACAAAACCCCCAAAAGAACAAATTAAATGTATACAAACAAAACCACATCTCAGTATACAGTAAAAACTGCTGAAAGCCAGAGACAAAGACAAAATCTTAAATGCAGCCATAGAAAAAGACTTGTTATCTTCATAAGAGTATAAAGTCAGACTGACATAGGACTTCTCAACGAAATAACGGAAGTCAGAGGCAGAGGAATCATGTCTTTTAAATACTGAAAGAAAATAATTGCCAACTTACTTATTAAAAAATAACCTTTAAAAACAAAGGCAAAATAAAGACATTTCCAGAAAAACACAAACTGAGAGACTTTTTGCCTGCAAATTCTCTGTAAAAGCAATGCTAAAGGAATTCTTCAGGTGTAAAGAAACGGTCCCTGAAGGGAAATGGAAATGCAAAAAGGAAGGAAGAGCAACAGAAAGGGTTAATATAGGGGTGACGCTAAGTGAATATTGACTGTACAAAACAATATGAATTTAGCCTTGCAGGGCTAAATATATGTAAAATTTCATTACTTGGCAACAATAATACTTAAGGTATCATTGGAGTGAGAGGAATTAAAGTGTTCTAAGGTCCTTGCATTGTCCCGGAAGTAGTAAAAGTATATTAGATGCTAATATATTAGATTCCAGTAAGTCAGGATGCAGGTTGTAAAGAATGCAAAACCTCCATGGGGTCTGGGATAATAAAATAAATCCCTAACCCAGGCCAGACACCCAGCCTGCAACAAACACTGCTGCTGTCTTAGGCCCTCGTTTGAAAGCTTTGGAGTTAACCTTAGGCCCACTTCTTTGTGGTTAGGATTGTACATTCGATGTACTTGATATATAAATATAAACATTTATATGTTTATATATATATTTGCTTAAATTTGGGGTTGCTAATCTGCATGCAGATAATTCAAAGGGGTGAGTTTTAGATGAACAGCAAACCGATTTGAGAAAGAAAACCCTTTGGACATCAGTAGAGAGGAAAATCTCATTTCGAAAGCCCAGTCATCTTTGCAGTCATGATCTCAGATCATCAGCCAGATGAGCACACCCTTTATATTTGCATTGATTCTTGAATATATTCTGTGGAGAGCTCATTACATTTTAAAGAATAATTTTGCTCCAGATAACACATACATATCTGTCAGTGCTTGTTGGTTAAACGTATGCATCTATGAAATCTATGAAATACTTAGTCTCTACACAAAGCAAATAATCTCCCCTTCCCTGTTCCCCTCCCCCCATACACAAAACTCCCAATAAGAATCCAATGCGTTTCTATGTATTTAAAAGCTATTTCAAAAAAGATTCCAGTTGCCCCAGTATTTCCCCAGAGGGTTGCTCTCAGGAGCTGTGGTTACCAATGAACGGGCTGCCCACAGCATACATGGATCAATGCCCTTTGGGACAGCATTGGCTTGCCAGTTAATAGACTTTTGATTTTCTTTACCCATTGATTAATGAAACATTAATTTTGCTTTTGAATAGGAAGATAATTAAGAATTGCTATAACTGGAGCCTGCTGAGAATGGGTTGTAGTTTGGAGAACTGGTGGCAGCTGTGGAGACAAAAAGGTCGGATGACTGGCTTTGCTTATAGCAGTCTTTCTGTCAGGGAACCGAGAGCTAAAGTATTCAGCTTAATTCAACAGACACTTATTAATGTATTGTGAGCCCTATGTAAAGCCCTACTGGGGAGAGGAAGGGGTGGGTCCAGAGCACAGCCTGGCTCAGATGGACGCCTGCACTGTGCTGGTTCTTCCATAGGCACACGCAGACACCCATAACATGAGGCAGGGAAGGGGCCAGAGTGGGATACGAGATGCTGTGGAAGATGGGAGGAGCAGAAACAACATGTACTTGGAACCAGGAAAGGCATCATAGCAGAGTGGGATGTGGGAGGCTGGGTGGAATTCTGATAGATGCAGATGAGGAATGAAAGTCTTATAGGGATGGAGAGTCAACAGGAGGAAAAGCAAAGAACCAGTGAGAAGGAAAGAACTCAAAATTCCAGTACTACTGATTTTTAGCTGTGTGACCTTGGGCTATTTACCTAACTTTTCTGGGCTTTGGTTTTCTCACCTGGAAAACGAAACCAATAATAACCACCTTTACAGAGTTGTTGTGAAGATTCATTGAAATAGGTTAGTGTGTAAGGAATCTATCATAGAGCCTGGCACAGGGTAGACGCTCAGTAAATGGAGGCTATAAGCCACATGAGGATGAAAAACAATAGCAAGACTGAAAGAATCATCTGCCTTCCTTCCTTAAGCCTTCCTCTTCTGAGAAAAAGCACTGCTTTTTGGGTTTTCTGCCAAACTGAACTCTGACTCCTCGAGCCCTTTCAGGGTTAGATCTGTGCCTTATGCACTTCTGTGTGCCTTCCTGCTTCCCTCAGGGCACAGCCCATAATAGGTGCAAGGAAACCTTCGAGGAAAAAATGAGCGCATGAATGTGTCTGTCCTACTCCCTCTCCTAGCGCTCTCCCATCGCTTACAGTTTCATGAAGATATTTCACACCTCCGTGCAGCCTGGTGTGCCCTTCCCTTTTGTATACCCAGCAAACTCTCTTCGTCCTACAAAATTCAGCTCATTATTTTGTGAGGTCCTTCATTCAGGATGGAATTGGACAGAACGGATACTTTCTCCTTAGTGCCCTTTAGTACATAACTCTATCATAACACGCAGCGTGGCAGTCTGTAATTGCTTGCTCTTTCCTCAGTCTCCCTTAGCCTGCAAAGCCAGGCCTTGTAAACCTCATTGGCTACACAGTGTCAAGGGGACAAAACATTATAATGCAGGGGCAGAATCTGAGGAGTAGCAGAACATCTCTCCGTGAGATTGGGCTCCTGTTTCTTCTTTTGTTTACTTATCTATTTCTAGGCTGAAATAGATAAGCAAACAAAAATTAAGATGTTTACATAGTTACAGAAAAATTGGAAGCGTGACTTATGGCTTTACAATTTCTGTAGCTAAGTTCCTATACTATGAAGTTTCACAGACAATTTGATTTCTTTCCTTCTCTGAGATAAGGATTTTAAGTTGTGGCATGGGGTAGAGAGTGTGTTATAACCCAGGGGGATGTGATGTGTCTCCCACACTGGGTCTTATTCATCTCTGTGCTTCTAGGGCCCAGCACAGAGTCTCACTCAGTGCCTTGCACACAATAGATGTCAATAATTATTTGTTGAATGAACGAATACCCTTGTCTCTGGTCACTTCCCTCTCAGAAACACTCAATGGCTGCCCTGTTCCTACTGGTCTATGTGTAACCTCAGCAGCCTGGTATTCAGGCTGTTCATGAGATGACCCCAACCTCCCTTTATAGGCCTGTCCCCTACCCACTTATGTTAAGCATCTCTCATTGCAGGCAAGCTGGACACCTGGGTGGTGGCTCTTGGCTCAAGGGAGGGCATCTCTGACAGACTGGGAGAACTTGTTTGCATGGGAATACATTCAGGATGAGAGAGCTGAAGAACCAAACAGACAGGAGTGACAGCCCACGGATGCTCTGACCAGGAGCTGGAAATGAACAACACTTTCTCAAAACAGACCCGAAGACCAGATATAGAGGTGGCTGGGGATACAGCTCTTGGGACAGCTACCCCATTCAGCCAAAGGGCACACGCTGGCTGCATTCCTAACATGCTCAGCTCATGAGTCCATCCTCACCCAGAGAAGGCGACAACAAAAACTGCTATCCTGGTCCTGATGGTCCAGCAAGAGCAAGACAAGAAAGGAGCTAAGACTTTTTGAGCATTAAAATATTGGGTTTAATACTGCTCATGAAATCTCAGCTTCCTGAGCCAGGGGAAGGGTCTGCTCTGTGCTCCCTGTGTGCCCTGAACTTGACTTTCCCGGCCCAAGTTGCACTGTTGTTGTAATCACCTATTTCTATGTCATTCTCTCCCAAGAGACCATGAGCCTCTTAAGGACAAGTGATTTCTCAAATATGGTGTTTGACACTGAATGAATGAATGAATGGTCTATACGAGGTGCATACACTTTTTTTACCACTAGATGGCAAATATTCATTGGAAAATCTACTCTGAACTGTCTCAGGGCTTCCCTGGTGGTGCAGTGGTTAAGAATCCGCCTGCCAGTGCAGGGGACACAGGTTTGAGCCCTGGCCCAGGAAGATCCCACATACCGTGGAGCAAATAAGCCCGCGTGTCACAACTACTGAGCCTGCACTCTAGAGCCCGCGAGCCACAACTACAGAAGCCCGTGCACCACAACTACTGAGCCTGTGCTCTAGAGCCCGCGAGCCACAACTACTGAAGCCCACATGCCTAGAGCCCATGCTCCGCAACAAGAGAGGCCACCGTGATGAGAAGCCCGCGCACTGCAACGAAGAGTAGCTCCTGCTCGCAGCAACTACAGAAAGCCCACGCACAGCAATGAAGACCCAATGCAGCCAAAAATAAATAAAATAAATTTATAAAAAAAAATAAACTGTCTCAGACACAGAGTCTGGTGAAGACTAGGTAAGTTTTTTATTACATACAACAGGATGAAATTTTCAGGGCTGCCTATGTCTCCTTTCTTTTAGCAGAGAGAGGAGAAAGCTCTAGAAAGGAAGTCAGGAGTCCTGGGCTGAGGATCTGTGCTGCCGTTAGCATTTGGGCAAGTCACATATATTTTCCAAGCCTCAGTCTTATTATTTAAAAAAAAAAAAACCTCGTGGACTGTGGTAACTTCAGATAAGCACCTGTGATATCCCAGACCTTGACTCAGGTATTGGAGGTAAAGATGACTCAGAAATACTCCTTGCCTCTAGAACAATGCTTCTCAACTCTAGTAGAAGACCAGTTTGTTTTCACTGTAAAATATCAAATCTGTTGCAGGCTGTATCCAAGTTCTGATTTTTTTATTAGTAGAGTCACTGGACATTGTTAAACTGCTATTTCTAAACGCTTATTCTTAACTTCTGGATTTAGCGCATCGTGGACTGGTTGCAAATGGCCTGTGAACAGGCCCCCGTGCACAGGGCACACTCTCAGGAGGGAAGCTCACACTGGCCCCTGCAGGACTCAGGCCCATGAATGTGGGACAATCCACAGACAAGGTCCCGTCTTCTGCAGGGCATTAAACACCTAAAGCATGTAGGACCACCGCCTGGTAGTTTTGGAGGTGAAGAGGGGGTGGTAGTGATCGCTTCTGGAGCCTTTCTGGAGAAAGTTCTGGCCAGTCCTCTCTAATTCTTTAAGACATCAGGCCCTCCTAGGCCATGTGGCAGCCAACACACCAGGAGGGGCTTCGGGCACTTTTTGGCCCTTCCCATGCTATGTGGGCTTCCGGGGTCTTCCTGTTTGTGGCCTCACCCCTCAGACCTAAGGCCAAGCACCGACTCTGACCTTTGCTTTCCTCCTTGGCAAAATTAAATTATACTCTTTCTCTGAGCCAACTGCTTTTGGTCACCTGGATTAGAAATCTCTACCTTTGCCCAGCCCATTCCTGGGGACCATGTCCTCAAGGGCGTTTCAGGGCAAACTGGTACCACATGGGCCTGACTCCATGAACAGAGTCTAGATGAGGTCTGTTGGTCACCAGGATGAGAACAATTTATCAAGAACACACTATGTGCTTTCTTCAAGATACCTAAGCTTCAGTGTTTGGCTTATTTCTTTTTTATTTCAACTGTAAAATAATCACTTTCTTGAACAGATATTGCAAAGACATGGTACAACATTCAAAAGGCACCAGAGGCAACACAATGAAAGACTCCCCTGCCCTTCCCATCCCACAGTCTCTCAGGTCCCCACCCCAGAGGCAACCACTATTCATATTCTTACATGCCCTTCAAGAAATGTAAGCGTGCATCTTTAATGATAACACAAGTGGAGTACACTACAAATACTCTGCTGCACTTTCTTTGTTAACCAAATGATTTGTCTTGGCAATGTTTAATCTCAAATTCTCATTTTTTTAAAACTGGTCCCCTACTAATAGATATTTAAGTTTTTCTACTCTTTCTGTCACACAGTGTTCAGTAAATAGCATGTGCTTATGTGTGAGTATATCTGTGTATATGAGTTTCTGGATAGGAACTATGAGTCAGAGAAATGTGCCCTCCGCAAAGCTGTACCAATCAGCACTGCCACAATTAGCATATTACAGTGTCTGTTTTTCTACACCTCTGTCAACATATGGTTATCAAAAGTCCAATAGATCAAACATTATAGCTGCATGGAATGAATTTCCATTTCCATAACTGTAAATGAGAAAGCCTGTCTATGTGTTTTGATCATTTTTAAAATTGGTTTATTGTTCTTTAAAAAATTGACCCATAAGAGCTCTTTATATATTAAAGAAATTAGCCCTTTGCTTATTGTATGGGCTACAAACATTTCCCCCAACTTTGTCTTTCACCTTTCAAATGTTTAAATATTTTCTACAATTAAAAAGATGCTTTTAGTTTATCAGTCATTTCTTTTATGACCTCTGGGTTTTGTGAAATGCTTGGAAGGGATTTTGCTCTAGGTTATAAAATGATTCTATCATGTTTTCTTCTAATGTGTTTATGCCTTCATTTTTAAATATTTAAATCTTTGACATACTTGGAGTTTATTTTGGTTTAAGGATTGAACTATGGAGCAAACTGTGTTTTTCCATGACTTCCAGTTGTGCCATTACCATCTTTCCCCAAGTGACAGGAAATTATATTTTTTCCTTACACTTAATTTGAAATAAATTTGGGTCTTTTTCTGGACTTCCGATTATACTCTATTGATCTGTTTATTCATATGCTAGTGTCACACAGTCTTATTTAATGTAGTTTTTAATATCTGGTTTGGCTAGTCTTTTCTCTTTACTGCCCCCCTTTCCCCCAACACCTCCCTCCGCCACCATCATTACTGTCTTTCAGACATTTTCTGGCTATTCTTGACTATTTAGTTTTTTTTTTTTTTTTTTTTTTTAAATAAATTTATTTATTTATTCATTTATTTAATTTTTGGCTGCATTGGGTCTTCGCTGTTGCACGTGGGCTTTCTCTAGTTGCAGTGAGCGGGGGCTACTCTTTGTTGTGGGGCGCAGGCTTCTCATTGTGGTGGTTTCTCTTGTTGCAGAGCACAGGCTCTAGGCACGTGGGCTTCAGTAGTTGTGGCACACGGGCTTCAGTAGTTGTGGCTCGCGGGCTCTAGAGCGCAGGCTCAGTAGTTGTAGCGCACGGGCTTAGTTGCTCCGTGGCATGTGGGATCTTCCCGGACCAGGGCTTGAACCCGTGTCGCCTGCATTGGCAGGTGGATTCTTAACCACTGCGCCACCAGGGAAGCCCGACTATTTAGTTTTTAATTTCCATAGAATCAGCCTGTAGAATTTTAAAAATTATGTGCTGGGGGAAATCTTAAATTTACAGATTAAGTCTGGAGTCCTGATCTTTTTGCAATATTCACTTTCTAATCAAAATTTTCTTTGTTTATTTAAATAACATTCTTTTAAAAAGGTAACATGTATACATACAAACAGTACAAAAGGGCATACGGTGAAATGTGAATACATCTTTCAGTTCTGACCCCTACTCTCCCAGTTTGCTCTAGAGACATTGAGTTTCTGGTATGTGTACATAGAGATATTCTATGCATATAAAATTCTATACGTGCATACAAGCATTTGACTCTGACCCACCTGTCTTTTCCCCAGATGGCAGCTAGCTAGAGATACTCTTCTGTTTTTCCCCACTTAGTAATATATACCAGGGAGCATTCTATATCAGTACGTACAGATCTGCCTTATTCTTTTTAATCGCTGCATGGTATTTAATTACATAAAAGCAGCTAGAGTTTTAAAATATGTCCCCTATTGATAAAAAATCACTTCTTTCCGTCTCTTATTTTTATAAACAATGTCGTAATGAGTATTCTTCCTCATATACGTTTGTGTGAGAATATTTCTGAAAAACAAATTCCTAGATACAGAATTACTATGTCAAGGTATAAAGAAAATGTACACACAATAGTGTAAATATACTCAGCACTACAGAACTGTACACTTAAAAATGGTTAAGTATTTTTATGGTAAGTATTATGTTATGTGGGGTTTTTTTTTTGCCGCAATAAAAAAAGAAAATGTACAATTTTGATAGATATTGCCAAACTGTCTCTATATCTTGACAATTTATTATTTCCCCATTTAAATTTGCCTTCTGTTTGCAATATTTGGGCTCAGTTGCTGTAAAAATACATTTTTAGGGAGTTAAATAACCTATAAGTTCTGAATAAAACTGTCCCCCATTTCTTCCATAGAGAGATTCAGAAAACTTTCCTGGGACTGATGGTGCTCTGACGTAAAACTGTGGAGGTCAGGGATTGCAGCTAAGAGCAGGGCTCTGCTCCTTCCAGCAAAAGCAGCCTGTGCCAGTTTTATTAAAGAACAGGCATCACTGATTCGCTTTGGCTGTTTGTCCTACTGTGATTTAGATTTGTTTGAAGACGCAGCTGAAAGCAAACAAAAGGTTTCATATGACTGAAATCACACCTTTCAACTGATGTTCTAATTTCTGTATCAAGTGTTTGTGACCGAGAATCTTTCTTTAACTTCTTTTCCACCCCCACTCCTAGTATCACTTTATTTCTATCAACCACAAGTACCCACTTACACACTCCATGGAGTTAAGCCTTGAATGAGGTGGTGAAGGACGAAAGAGGTATGGATAACAATATTAGTGTAACCCCAATAAAACTGGGCACCCTTGGGGACTGTGTGTAGCAGGGTGACAAATCTAAAATTTCTACCCAATCTGACTCCAAGAAGCCTTGAAAAGCACTGTAGCTGTTCACTGAATGTTTCTTGAGGAGGCAGCAGAGGGTTAACTACATCACACCGTGGTCTGCAAAGTGCACTGCTAAAAATCCTCTTTGGATGTCTCTTCTTTTAGAAATCAAATTTACTAAAAATCTTCTTTGGACCTTTCTTTTTCTCCAGTCCAAATGGCAGCTGCTCATATATGTCTCTTCTCATGCTTTAAAATTCGAATACTGTCCCGGCTTCCTGGTCTTACTTGTCCCCTCACTTCTTTTTCCTGGTCTACGTTCTCTAGCAGTTTTTTTCTTCTTTCAATTGCACTCCCACCCAAGGAAACCAAAGCATCTTCTTAGAAGATGGGAGGACAAGGGGATTACAAATCCTTCAAATTTAATTTTTTTGTCCTAATACTAAGAGTAATAATGGGTCATGCTTCAAGCCAGGCACTGCATGTGTATTATTTCATAACCAACATATGAAGTTCATATTCTCATTATCACCATTTTGCAAATGAAAAATCTAAGGCTCAGTGAGGTTAGGTGATCTACTCAAGGTCAAAGACTTAGAAAGCTTACCTACTTGCCCTGTACTGTTTTCATGGTTCTTAAGTAACAATGCAAGGCAGTAGATAAGCGCAATGCAATGCAAGAGAAAATAAGTGGTCTTGATTGTGCCCTTGGCTCCTATATACTTTCTCTGATCTCTGCCTTTCCAAGTCCTTCCGCTAGGTCTAGTGATATCTGTGGTCCCACCTCAGTAGCTGAACCAATCTCTAGACCCAGCATCTCTCACCCAACTGGCTTAGCTCTGCATCCTGGGGTTCTGTTGCTCTCCTCTCTTTTTTGTGCTGAGCCTTTGTTCTCTTTAGTGCCCCATTCCCAATATCCTGCCCTGAATTCTGGCTCTCTGCCTGGGTTTCTATCACATGATCTACTTCTTGCCAATCCACTGCTGCCCTGAAATGTCAATCAATTTACCTTCTACCTTCAATTCCTATTTTAGTATAAATTGCCCTACCCACAGCCCCTGTGTGGAGTAATAGGCTCTATGGTTCTTTACATGGGGATAACTGCTGATTGGATTAGAAGTAGATACCTGATGCAGGGGGCACCCAGGCACAGACTGTCCAATGATCAGTCTGTCTTCCCAGTATTTCAACTAAGAGCCACCAACACTACTCAGTTGGCTATGGGAAGCCAAGGAAGAAAGTCATAGAGCCACCATTTGGGGCCATGTGCAACATAAGTAAGAAGAGACAACAGATCTATTGAGAAAGGATGCTGGAAGAGAGTCACACAGAAGAGCATAGAAAAGACCATGTGACTCTGGGGTGGTGGGGTTGGGTGGGGAGGGGAGAGTGTAAGTGGTTGTCTCACCTGATGCCTTCTTATTACAGTTCTCATGAGCTTTTTTGCACTCGGTATTAACTTGTGTTCTCCTGAGTTCTGTTTTCTCCCTACAGTAAAGCTTCCTTTGTTCTTAAGTTAGTTTGAGCAGGTTTCTGTTACTTACAATTAAGAGACGTCACCAGACTCACAGATACAGAGAACAAACTAGTGGCTACCAGTGGGGAGAGGGAGAGGGGGAGAGGCAATATAGGGGTGGCAGTGTGGGAGGTACAAACTATTGGGTGAAAGATAGGCTCAAGGATGTACTGTACAACATGGGGAATAGAGCCAATATTTTGTAACAGCTGTAAATGGAAGGTAACCTTTAAAATTGTATTAAAAAATTTTAAAAAAAGAGGCTTCACTAGACTACCTCCTTTCTTGGGTTGGAAGCCTTGTCTGCATTTCTACCCCCGGCAGGTGTCCCACTGTATATGGGAAGATCTCCTGTTTTGGGCTGTCTCTAGGCCTTGTTCTGGAGGTGGCATTGAACTAGCTCCTGTGGGCATCCAGATAAAGCTGGTCCAAGGAAGGGGAAGAACACATGCACAGGAATAGATTTGGAGTGGGCATGGAGTTTTGTTGTGGCTCCTTTTTTACATGAGGATGTGGTTACTGTCTTCAAATTGTTTAGGGTCAACTTTGGGACAGAGGGCTAGGGCCATCAGGAAATGACACTGCTAAACAGGGGTGGGAGGGGCAGGCTGAGGCAGAGCCTGGGGGATGGCAAAGGAGGGGTGTCCTCATCCTGTGGTGTTCTCAGGCTGGGGACTGACATGATGAACTTGAACCTTTAGAATCACTAACTTTTCTAGCTCCTTCAGGGTCTCTTCGGTCTTAGGACAGACCACTCACTTTACTGATGAGGAAATGGAGACCAAGAATGAAAACATGGTAATGATAGGTAACACTTAGTGAGCACTTTCTACAGGGCAGGCTTTGATCCAAGCACTTTTCATGCATCAGCTCCATTAGTCTTCATGGTAACTCTGTGAGGTTGGCATATTACCATCCTCATCTCATAGAAGAGGAAACCAAGGCACAGAGGGGTTGAGTAATTTGTCTAAAGTCACAAAATAAGAGTTGGAACTAGCATTTGCACCCAGGAATCTTGATTCAGAGCCAGTGCTTTTAGCTGTTATATGGTACTACTTCTCACAAGCACTGAAGATCATTGGAACTTTATTATTATGAATAAAAGCTGATTGTGTGTGTGTGTGTGTGTGTGTGTGTGTGTGTGTGTGAGAGAGAGAGAGAGAGACAGAGAGAGAGAGAGAGAGAGAGAGGGAGACTTTCTCAATCAGATGAGGCAGCATGTCATGATTCATGGAAAACATCAGAAATCAGGTAAAGATTTTAATTTCATTTAGAGGAAAGGGATCACAAGTTTAGAAAATCAAAAATCAGGAAAAATAAAAGTTTAGTAGACATCTGTTATCTCTAATGATTTAAAGGAGATGAGAAAAGAAAATTCTCAAACTCTTTCTACCAGTTTCTAGAGCCTTATAAACTGTTTCAGCTTTAAAGAAAAAGAACATCTGCTTGTTTATTGATTCTTGTGCCATAGGTGGTGCGATAATCCTGGCAGCAGGTTTAAGGAATCCGCCAAAGTAAGGCCTCCTGAAGGTGAAATAATCAATGTCTATGTTAGGGTCCACCATTATCTGACCTCTTATGGTCAGGGAAGACTTGAATCTAGAGAAGTACAAAAGTTGGAGTGTTCTTTTCCCTGTATTTCTAGAAATATAAAAGTTGGAGTGTTTTTTCTAGCATTTTTTTCATACGTGAGTACCCATTCACAGCTCATGATTTTATGCAAGAGACTGTTGCCGGAGCTGCTCCAGGTCTTTGCTCACAACCCTCTAACCCTCACCTTTAGCAGGAATGTCCTTGCTCAAATCCTGCCAATCCCCCACCTTTAGCAGGAGTGAACATAAATCTTTAAGTTAAAGGGCCCAGACATAAGAAAGGAAGCTACAAACAAACAAAAAAACCCAGATGGAAACAGCTGGGACCAAGATAGCAATGAATCTGACCTCCAACAGACCCTGAGTCTCATTACAAGTTAATTTTACTATATTGGCATATTAAATAACACACCTACCAGGGGCTGTGACTGAACATTAAGGACCAAAAAAGGATAAGAAGGGGATGGCACCCCTCTCCCTCGAAAAAGCCTTGCCCCTTCCCCAGTAGACTAATGCATATGCCTCCCCATCATTAGCCTCACTCCTCCTCCCTTTGTCTTTACTCTTTAAAATTAAATCCCTCTGGCCAGGTGGGCGAGAAGGTGATCTGTGAACCTTAGTTCCCACTTCTCCATTCTTTGGCCCCTGAATAAAGCTTGTGCTGTGTCGATCTCAGCATAGGTTTTGTTATTCACTGATTTGAACCAGAACAACCAGAATGGAAAAAGAGCCCTCCCCGCCAAGGCAGAGAGCCTCAGCCAAGCTAGGGCCCAAGCAGGGTCCATACGACTTAATTTGGCAACAAGACATTTATAGCTTGTGGGTCAATTCACCAATTCAGACATTGGTTGAGCACCTACTGTGTGTGAGACAGTGTATGAAGTGCTGGAGATGCTAGGTGGACATCAGGAAACATGAAAGACCGAGCTGATGCAAAAGGGTCTCCCTCCTGCTACAAACATGTAGAAATGCTAGACAAAATATAGCAGGACAAAGTTTCAAAAATACTTAAGGGAGTTTAGAAAAATTCCCTGGATGCCAGAAAGGAGGAGGAAAGTCTAACCCAAAACTGTGAGTAGGAGCTGATGCGTGGGGCCAGGGCTGGTGTATGGCCCCTGGAGCTAGAGGTCGAGGTTTTAAAGCCATGCAGGGAGAGAAGGGGAGGTCTCAAGTTGGTGTTAGATGAGATGTGGGAAGACACCCTGCATCAAGCTGGACATTTTGAAGGGCTGAACGGGGATAAGAAAACCCTCCATCAGTCACTTGGGGAGGTGGCAAGGAAACTTGTCCTCTGTCCAGGCCCTTGAATGAAAATTCACCTTCAAGAAATAGAAGCCCCAGACTCTCCCATGTGTAAGTGCAGAGTCCATATTTACATTGGCCTGGCAGTGGGGAACTCTAAGTTGAGAAATGCCATCAAAACTTGGGTGGAAAGACAAAAATACAATCTCCCCCTGAGGGGACAACACAACTTGGGCACAGAGGACTCCCACAGGAAACAAAGAAAAAGACCCACTGAAGATGAGCAAACAATCCAAAATCAAATGAGGAAACTAGTGATGGGGAGAGAGGGCAAGTTCATCAAATGAACATTAGTCCCTAAGACCCTGAGATAATAGAATATTCTGAATGACACAATTAGATGTGTTTAAAATTGAAAACATTAAAAGTAACCATAATGAAGGAATAGAATGAGTAAGAACAGAGTGGTGAGGAAAATCAACAAGTGCTCGCCTTCCAGGGACATAGAACATGCCTGGGAGATGGAAAAGGAAAGAAGCAGGAGAAAGTGGGCATAGATGGAACCTACCTCAACATAATAAAGGCCATATATGACAAACCCACAGCAAACATTATTCTCAATGGTGAAAAACTGAAAGCAATTCCTCTAAGATCAGGAACAAGACAAGGGTGCCCACTCTTGCCACTATTATTCAACACAGTTTTGGAAGTCCTAGCCATGGCAATTGGAGAAGAAAAATAAAAGGAATCCAAATTGGAAAAGAAGAAGTAAAACTGTCATTGTTTGCAGATGACATGATACTATACATAGAAAATCCTAAAGATGCCACCGAAAACTATTAGAGCTAATTAATGAATTTAGTAAAGTCACAGGATACAAAGTTAACACACAGAAATCTCTTGCATTCCTATACACTAACAACCAAAGATCAGAAAGAGAAATTAAGGAAGCAATTCCATTCACCATTGCAACAAAAAGAATAAAATACCTAGGAATAAACCTACCTAAGGAGGCAAAAGACCTGTATGCAGAAAACTACAAGACACTGATGGAAGAAATCAAAGATGACACAAACAGATGGAGAGATATACCGTGTTCTTGGATTGGAAGAATCAACATTGTGAAAATGACTATACTACCCCAAAGCAATCTACAGATTCAATGCAATCCCTATCAAATTACCAATGGAATTTTTCACAGATCTAGAACAAAAAATTTTACAATTTGTATGGAAACACAAAAGACCGCAAATAGCCAAAGCAACCTTGAGAAAGAAAAACGGAGTTTCTGACTTCAGATTATACTACAAAGCTACAGTAACCAAGACAATATGGTACTGGCACAAAAACAGAAATATAGATCAATGGAACAGGATAGAAAGCCCAGAGATAAACCCATACACCTACGATCACCTAATCTATGACAAAGGAGGCAAGTATATACAAGGGAGAAAAGACAGCCTCTTCAATAAGTGGTGCTGGGAAAACTGGACAGCTACATGTAAAAGAATGAAATTAGAACATTCCCTAACACCATACACAAAAATAAACTCAAAATGGATTAAAGACCTAAATGTAAAGTCAGACACTATAAAACTCTTAGAGGAAAACATAGGCAGAACACTCTTTGACACGAAACACAGCAAGATCTTTTTTGACCCACCTCCTAGAGTAATGAAACTAAAAACAAAAATAAACAAATGGGACCCAATTAAACTTAAAAGCTTTTGCACAGCAAAGGAAACCATAAACAAGATGAAAAGACAACCCCCAGAATGGGAGAAAATATTTGCAAATGGAACAATGGACAAAGGATTAATCTCCAAAATTTACAAGCAGCTCATGCAGCTCAATATCAAAAAAACAAACAACCGAATCGAAAAATGGGAGGAAGACCTAAATAGACATTTCTCCAAAGAAGCCATACAGATGGTCAAGAGGCACATGAAAAGATGCTCAACATCACTAATCATTAGAGAAATGCAAATCAGAACTACAATGATGTATCACCTCACACCAGTTAGAATGGCCATCATTAAAAAATCTACAAACAATAAATGCTGGAGAGGGTGTGGAGAAAAGGGAACCTTCTTGCACTGTTGGTGGGAATGTAAATTGATACAACCACTATGGAGAACAATATGGAGGTTCCTTAAAAAACTAAAAATAGAACTACCATATGACCCAGCAATCCTACTACTGGGCACATACCCAGAGAAAACCATAATTCAAAAAGACACATGCACCCCAATGTTCATTGCAGCACTATTTACAAGAGCCAGGACATGGAAGCAACCTAAATGTCCATTGACAGATGAATGGATAAAGAAGATGTGGTACACATATATAATGGAATATTACTCAGCCATAAAAGGAGCAAAACTGGGTCATTTGTAGAGACATGGATGGACCTAGAGACTGTCATACAGAGTAAGGTAAGTCAGAAAGAGAAAAACAAATATCAGATATTAACGCATATTTGTGGAATCTAAAAAAATACGGTATAGATGATCTTATTTGCAAAGCAGAAATAGAGACACAGACATAGAGAACAAAACAAACGTATGGCTATCACGGGGGGGAAAAGGGGCGGGGGTGGGATGAATTGGGAGATTGGGATTGACATATATACGCTATTGATACTATGTAGAAAATAGATAACTAATGAGAACCTACTGTAAAGCACAGGGAACTCTACTCAATGCTCTGTGGTGAGCTAAATGGGAAGTAATCCAAAAAAGAGGGGATGCCTATATACGTACAGCTGATTCACTTTGCTGTACAGTAGAAACTACACAACATTGTAAAGCAACTGTACTCCAATAATTAAAAAAAAGAAAAGAAAAAGAAAAAGGAAGGAAGGAAGGAAGGAAGGAAGGAAGGAAGGAAGGAAGGAAGGAAGGAAGGAAGGAAGGAAGAAAGAAAGAAAGAAAGAAAGAAAGAAAGAAAGAAAGAAAGAAAGAAAGAAAGAAAGAAAAAGAAAGAAAGAAAGAAGGAAGGAAAGAAAGAAAAAGAAAGAAAGAAAGAAGGAAAGAAAGAAAGAAAGGAAGAAAGAGAAAGAAAGAAAGGAAGGAGGGAGGGAGGGAGGGAGGGAAGGAAGGAAGGAAGGAAGAAGGAAGGAAGCAGGGACGATTCAGTCTAGGAGAGGGACCGCACAGGGACCTGTGGTCACCCCAGGAAGGGGTGCCACACCCAGCCTGCCCAGAGGAAGGGACAGGGAAACTAATATGTGACTAACATGTGTCCAACATGTGTCCTCAGGGAATAGGGGGGATGTTAAAGGCCGGGGGGACCCAGAGAATGCCACAGTCTAATGTTTGCATTTCCTCAGCTGCTGCAGAGATTCCCTTAAAGAAACTAAGTACATTATACGGAAATAGTTATTTATGTATCCACCTCTTCCGCCCAATCTGTGAATTTCTCCAGCGCGGAGACAGTGTGTCCTTCATTCACACAGAGCCACACTCCCCCTCAGTGACTCCCCTCTTGCCACACCAGTCTTCTGTCAGTTCTTCAAGCATGATAAGCTCTTTTCTACTTCTGGATCTCTGCACATGCTGTTGTCACCATTTAGAATGATCTTTTCCTTGTGCTTTTCTTTTGGGTCTCAGCTTAATGGTCTCAGAAAGACCTTCCCTGACTACCTTACTCACAAGGTCCCACCCTACTGCTGTTTTCTAGCCACCTCTTGTTGGTTTCTTTCTCTTACCGTAATTTATAATTATTTAACCCTTTTTTCTTCTTGTCCTCCCCCATTAGAATGCAGACTCCATGAAGGCAGGGAATGATCTGTTCACTGTTGGATCTCTAACGCCTGGCATTTATTTAGTAGATGTTTAGTAAAGTTATCAAGTAAATTACTCATGCAAGTAACAATTATGAAGCAATTAAAACTATACCCAGCTCAGAGGATACAGAGATGGAAAGCATGGATTTGAACTTTGCAGTTTAGTGAGGGAGAGACATCAAACAAGGACTTGCATCATTACGTGATGATGGTATTGATGGGGGAGGTACAGGATGTTGTGGGAGCACCTGGCAAGGGCATGGATTTTGTACAGAATTCAGGAAGGCTTCCAGGAAGAAGCAACATTTAAGCTGAGTCCTGAAGGATAGATGGGGTTCACCAGTTGATGGGGAGCTGGAAGATATTCCAGGCTGACAGAAGGCCCAGATGCAAGAGGGACATGGCTCTGGAGAGTATGAAAGAGGTTCTGCATGGGTATAGCTTAGAGCTGCAGCAAGAAATAAGATGGGGGAGGTAAACAAGGCCAGATCATAGAGGGTTTTCAAGCTAGGATAAGGAGTTTGGACTTTATCTTGCTGTCAATCGGGAGCCATTAAACATCTTAATTGGGAGAGTGGCATAATCCAATTGGTATTTTATAAAATGGCCATGGGGCAGTGTGGAAAACAGGAAGAGGATTGGAGGCAGGGAGATCAGATGGCTAGTGCAATAATTTAGGCAAGAGATGAGGATGGTTTAAATAGAGGTGCGGTAATGAGGAAGTGACCTGGAGGAATTTAGAAGAGAAGGCGGAAGTTGGGACAGGGGGCACAATCAAGGATGATGCCTAGCTTTCTAGCATGAATAACATGGTGAAGGGGGCACCATCTTTGGGCCACATCCAGCAGAGAACCAGACACCTAGTATACACGCCATAGATGTCTACTTAACGAAGTAGAAATGGTCTTAGTGAAACATTTTCATAAGATGAGTATACACCAGCTCACTTTCGGGTCCTGGGTCTACCTACAAGTGTGATCTGCCATTCCCTACTGCCTCTACCTGCCTTGGGTTACTCATTTGTGACCTGCCAGGCCAGCCTTAGTTCAGTATTTCTAATCCACAGTCCCCACCAGGACCTATTTGCCTCTGTCCCCTGCTAAGAAGTGTGCCTTGGGTCCTTCCCTCACCCTCTCTGGCCACCAGTGTCATTATTGCCAATAATGCTGCTGTAATTTTTCATTAATTTTCTTGGTGTTTTGAAGTTATAGTAACATTAAAATTTATACTCAATAATATTATTACAGTTTTGCACTACTAATGCGATTATTATTTTTGTTCATTTGTGTTTGAAAGCCATTAGCATAAGATTTACCTCCAACAATATCTGCTGTGATTTTTCATGCCCTTGAAACTTGGAGCAAGCGATAAGTCTATAATAAGAGAAGGCTGGGAAGCATATAAATGTCTTTCTTGGGAAAATAGGGCTTTTATTTTCATCCTGGTTGGACTCGGGTTCTTTGACAGAGCAGCTGGTAGGATATAATGTATTAAAGGCTGAGAACACTGTGTTAGTTTGTAGATGTGTTCAAACAGGTTCCTGGTTATTCAGAGGGCACTTTTATATTCTAGGAGGATTCATATTCTTGTTCCTTTTTTATGCTGTTTCTTACCTGACTTCCAGAAAAATATAATGAATTGTGTGCTTGCAGGGAACAATATTTAGAACCATGAATTATTTGGAAGAGAAGGGACCCTGAAACCACTCTATCCTCCTGACTTTCTGAGGACCTGGGGAGCTGGATGCGTGGCTTAGCAGAGCTCTGGAAACAGGCTTATTTCAGAGGCTGGAGAGGGGAGTTTCTCTGTGGGGCAGGGAAGGAGAATGGGCAGGGCCGGCCTCATGAGTGTGTGACCTGTTCAGACTCTCAGGGTCCCGTGCTGTGAAATTCAGTGTCACCATCTTGAAATTCTTAAGTTTTGAACAAGGGACCCCACATTTTCACCAGGCTCTGCAAATTATGTATCTGGTACTACATACAGGTTTTGGAGTCAGACAGGCTTGGGTTCAAGTTCTGGAATTCTCTAACTATTGACTGTGCCTCAGTTTCCTTATCAGAAAAAATGGAAAATTTAGTATTGTCTTCTCCAACTAGAGGTGAGAGCTAAAAGTACATGTTCAGCATCTAGAGGGCCTGACAGGTGGTGACAAACCCTAGGACATGCTCAGTGGGATTTTTAACTCCCATGTGCAATACCCATAGTTAAACATTGTTATGACTTAATGTCAAGAACACTAGCCAGCTGGGAGAGCCAGACATCGTCAGTGTGTACAGAAGCTAATCCCAGGTGTGCTGATCAGGAACACACCGAGCAAAGAACATCTTCCTAAGGGGGGCATAAGGCGGGGGGCTCCATCCATCAGTTTTCAGCCTTTTTACTTCTATGACACATGACACATAATGCTTGCCAGTACAACGTGGTCTCAGTTTCTCACAATTCATACATGATTCCCTTCTCTCCAGAAACCTCTCAAGATAGCCAATGAGTGACACAGGCATTATTATGAAGATGCCCTCGACCTTGATCTAATTAATTTGCAAACTTTAGTATTTCAACTATTATTTGTAATAGATGGTTTTCAACATACGACACAACAGAACAGATACAACCAGTGTTTCACAATTCCATGCTTGAGAACCAGGAACCCAAACAAGGGATACGGCCTCCATGACAGGCTGGAGAGACCAGGACCAATATGAAGCCCTTCATGACTTTGCAGATGAACGTGGTTGTGCTGTAGCCCAAATGAGAGATGCCAGTTACAAGGCATGGCAGCCAGAGTCAGAGAAACACGAAGTTGTTGGTAAGATAAACTTGTGATGAATGACATGCTGTCTCAAAACACTGGGTTAAACATTTTTTCTGAGAATGGAGAAAGGTTTTTAAATCAAATTAATGAGAAACATAAGCTAATCCCTGGGCATTTTTGGACTCTGGTCCAAAAGAATTCCTCAGGGGATTATAGTAGGAATCAGGTGACCTTTGCTGCATTCAGTTTAGGGTTTGTGGGAGCTTGGAGTCCAGATGGTAGACGTCAGGAGGAAGGGCTAGGGGCCTCAGCTCTGCTTGCCCTGCTGCAGTACACATCGTGAGACACAGGGCCCAGTGTCTTCAGGGCCCCTGCACTGTCTCAGGAGATGTGGGCAGGAGCCTGAGCAGGCAACAGCCTCTCAGTGACCTGTGCTGGAGATGACCACACTCCAAGCACGGTTTGCTCTTTCCTTACTTCCTCCTGCGCACTTGTGAGCAGCGAGATGTGGGTGCCTACCCAGCTCTCTCAGGCCCAAAGGGCTTTTGTGGGTAGTGATGGCCAAAGCTGGACCATCTCCTCTCCACAGTGCAGCCTGTGAATGACCTTCGAAAAACCACAGCTCTCCTTTCAAGATCCCTCATCAGCCTCCTTCTAGTGCTTTTGATGAAGGATGACGGTACTTCCCAACAGACAGAAAAGAATGACGGACGATTGCTCCCTTATCTCTCATTGGTATGAATGGGGTCCTAGATAATAGTCTGGCTCCTGGGCCCACATGACACAGTACATGGTACATAAAAGATGCTTCAGTCTATAATGATTATGATTAATCACTGACTAATTTATCAAACACCTCAAGACATAGATGCAAAAAGCATGTGTCGATAAATAAATGTTTCTCTTTGGAAATGGTGATTTTAGCTTAGAGTGAATGTCACTCCCCCAACCCTCTCATGGATCAGAGTAAGAAAACCGTAATCCACTGCACTGACCCTTGGGAGAACAGAGGCGTGATATCCCAACAATGCAGCCACAGTAGCAGCTTTTAGCACAAGCTGAAGAAACCATACATGCAGTTAGGGAAAATCTGAGACAACAAGATGGACATTTGTGCCTCTGTCCTCTACTGAACATAAACCCCCTCAAACTCAGCAAACAGATTTCACTTCCTATGGTACCAATTTTCCAGCACATTGTACTGTAAACTTCGAGCCCCTGGGAAAGAAAGCTAAAGGATGCTTGGCTGCATTTCTGGGTTTTGGTCCTTCTGTGATTGTTTTTCTTACCTGTTGTCGAATTTCCTCCTCCATTTTCACTGGTGAACCCAATTCTGCAACTTGTTTGACGCCTTCGCTCGCATATCCTCCATACTCCCATAGCACGTAATTCTTGGAGTGGGATCCGCCGATGATCGCAGACCAGTGATTTGCCCGACCTGGGAAAGCCAATCAGGATGCAGGTATCAGTGTGTATGTGGCTAAAATACAAGTCCCTTAAAGGATGGGGAGGAGGTGTAATTGGACAATGATTCAAGCAGCGTTGGCTAAGCACCTGCCCTGTGTTAGGTCCTGTGCTATTCTGGGATGAATAAGACAGTCCCTGTAAGCAAGTATGTCTTGGGGATATATGACAGGGCAATGGGTAGATGTCTAAACAAGACACAGAGGTGGCCCAGAATGATGACTCCTGTCTGGAAGGATCTTAGAGAAGAAGAAAGTTGAGAGAATTTTTAAATGCTGAGCAGATTTGTAAGATAGAACAGAGAGGAAAGGCTATTTCTGGCAGACTCAGAAACATTAAATAACATTGTGTGTTTGGGGAGTCATAAGTAATTTAGCATTGCTGTCACAAACTGTCAACGAGAGAGGCAGGAAATGATGCCAGGGAGGTAGGAAGGGACCTGCTCAAATGAGTTTGGATGTCATTTGAAAGGGTCTGAAACCACTGAAGGGTTCTGGGCAGGGGAACGACACAATCACATTTGAATTTTAGATAAATCATCCAGGCAGCAGCATGAAGAATGCATTAGAGGGAGCAAAATTGGAGTGTGGAGCTGGGGAGGTCAGCACAGAGCAAAAGGTAAAGGGAGTGAGTGGGGAATTAGGCTTGACAGTTCCTGGGAAAAAGCACTGCTGTTTTTAGCTGGCTTTTTTTTTTTTTTAACATCTTTATTGGAGTATAATTGCTTTTTAGCTGGCTTTTACGTACCTTCCAGGGTGAGGGGCAGGCAGGCTAGCCATGTGAAAGCATGGGAGAGGTGGTTTGGATACAAGGACATGACCAGTCTACTGCGGTTTGGTGAGGATCATGCAGGATGATGACTGCAGTGGGATGTAGCAGGGAATTAATGGATGACACAAAGGGAGAACAGAATAAGATCTGGACAGGACCAAGACAGAACTTAGCCTGAAGATTCTTCCATCTCAGGAGGGAGGAAGGAGAGGAGAGAGTCAACACCAGCACCACCCTGGATTTGTTTTTGCATGTGATGAATATAGATGCATATATACTGATTACTAAGTTACATACAATTCATCATAGGGTTGGCTCAGTTGTCCACAGTTCTTTGGTTGGTTTTATAAAGTCTTAAGTTAAGGAACATTTTCAGGCATAGCGAAGAGGAAAACTTGAACTGGGTGGACCCAGCTGACATTTGCAGTTTATCACCCTGTGGCCCAGAGTGGGCAGAACTCTCCACGCTACCCCACCACTTAAGAAAGTGACTCTGGGGCTTCCCTGGTGGCGCAGTGGTTGAGAATCTGCCTGCCAATGCAGGGGACACGGGTTTGAGCCCTGGTCTGGGAAGATCCCACATACCGTGGAGCAACTAGGCCCGTGAGCCACAACTACTGAGCCTGCGCGTCTGGAGCCTGTGCTCCGCAACAAGAGAGGCCGCGATAGTGAGAGGCCCGCGCATCGCGATGAAGAGTGGCGCCCGCTTGCTGCAACTAGAGAAAGCCCTCGCACAGAAACGAAGACCCAACACAGCCAAAAATAAATAAATAATAAATAAATAAAAAAAATAAAGAAAGTGATTCTGAACAGGCCCTGATCTTGTTTACACCTGCCACCTGCTACCCCAGGGTGCTCTTACCCAGAGGCACATCAAGAACATGGGCACAAAGCCACCTGCCCAGCCTGCTGAGGGATGACGGGATCCAGGCAGATGACATCACCACGTGGGTCCGCCTAACTGCTGGATCATTGTTTCCCACATATCAGGGAAATGCAAGCTGCATGTCATGTCCGTAGAGAAGACAGATGGAGATGCTGCCAGCTATTTCTCTAACTCGCTTCCTGAGTAGGGAGAATGTCCTGGCTATCATCTAGGCCAAGAGCACTGCTTGTGTAGGGGCAAAGGTAAGAACCAGTCATGACCTTTGGTTCATGGTGTGAACACAGGGAGACCAGTTTCAGCATCTCTTATTCCCCCAGCTCTGTTCCACCAAAATGTCCCCTCGTTCCAGACTCATCCTACCTGCAATTTCATACTTCAGTGGCTCAGCACATGCTGCTCCCTCTGTGCTTTCCTCCTCTTGTCATGGCTGACTCATTGCTCCTTTATAATTTACCCAGAAGCCTCCCAAGACCACCATAGAATGACTTAGGCCCTTGTCTTCTGATCACATTTAAAAAAAAATTGAAGTATAGCTGATTTACAATATTATATTAATTTCAGGTATACAACATAGTGATTCAATATTTTTATAAAGTTAAAGTTATTACAAACTAATGGCTATATTTCTCTGTGCTGTACAATATATCCTGGTTGCTTATCTATTTTATACTTAGTAGTCTGTATATCTTAATCCCATACCCCTATCTTGCCCCTCCCCTTCCCCTTTCCCCACTGGTAACTACTAGTTTGTCCTATCAGCATAGATCACATTTACCATCCCTGCTACACATCTGTTTTCCCACTAGACTGTAAGCTCCCTGAGGAAGCCTGTCTTCAGACTGTATCCCCAGTGCCTAGCACTGAGCTTGATGCATTGTGAATGCTTAGTACATGTTTCCTGAAGCATTCATCCAATCAAATGAAAAGGTGGCAGTATACGTGCTCGAAGTGTTTGGGAGCAGGCTTGCACAGATTTGATTCAATGTGATTAAATTCAAATCTCAGTTCAGCAGAGTTCCTAACTCCTACTGGGCTAAAGCACTCAGCTATTCTGCATGCTGTTAAAAATAAACACCAAACAACAACAAAAAGGAAAGGCACGGGTCTCAGAGCCAGCAAACAGGGATTCAAATTCCGGCATTTCCACTTACTAGCTGTGTATACTTGGTCAAATTCCAATTATTTTATTTCCCTGAGTCCCAGCTCCCTCTTTTGTAATTCAGGGGTGATAATGCCTACCTTATTGACCTGTTATAAGAATTAAATTCAATTTTTAAAATAATGACATAATATATGTGCAATCACTAACACACAATAGACCCTCAATAATTATAGTTTCCTCCTTCCCCGGTTGTTTGGGAGGCTACAAAAATGAGTAAAACATGAACCTGCCTTTAATTCAATACAGGAGATAAGAGAGACATAATATGAACTAAGATAAGAGAACAGGAGCAAGCACAATCACAGGGGGATTAGGGGATGGACCCAGATGGCTCTTTCTGGTTTATTCATTCAACTTCCATTTACTATGTGCCAAGCACAGTGGCAGGCCCTGGGCACCAACAGGAATTGGATATGGTGCTTGTCCTGGAGGGACTCATGGTCTGGGGGTGGAGAAACAGATGGATAAGCAGATTACCTATAATCAAGCATGTTCAGAGTTCTAGAAACAAGAACACAGAGCAAAGGGGATGGAGCAGCTAATTCCAAATTCAAGGATTCAAAGTCAAACATACCACATTTATTCAAATTTCAATACATTGAATGACATCAACCACATAATAGATACCTGCAAGGCACTAGGCTAGGGTGTGGGAGCAGACCACATCCTCCCTGGGGGACAAGGTAGGCACTCATGGAACAACAATCTGCAATGTTAGAAATAACAATGAATTCAGGTGAGTGGCAGTCACTCATGTGCAGAATGGTATGGGGGGAGGGGGCATGGTGACGGAGAGCCAGAAGACCTGGGCTCCAGGCCTCCATTCGTGACCATGAATCAGTCATTCCATCTCTGAGAGCCCCAGTTCACTTTTTAAAAATAGAGATAATAATTACTAGTCTGGACTATCTCCCAGAGTTGTGCAAATTAATTGGGCTGGTTTGGGAGAGAACTACGAAAACTTTAAAGAACTGTGCAAAAAAAAGTCTCTGTAGTTTTATAGATAGAAAGCACTATGGGAATCCACAAGAGGAATCCACAAGAAGGCAGAGGAGGAAGGACATGTTCCCCTGGGAAGGAGACTCCCATGGGAAAACTGGCAGGACAGTAGGAGCGGGAATTCTATTAAAAATAGGTAAGAGGATTAAACACCTATTAGGTGTTAGGCATAATGCTTAGGTGTAACTCTCACTACAACCTCATTGTCATCTTATAGATGAGGAAATCAAGGCCCAGAGATGTTAAGGAACCTACCCAAGCTCACAGAGCTAGCAAGGGGGCAAAGCTGGGGTTCAAACCCAGATCTGCCTGACCCCAGAACACACGCTCTTTTCCCACATCCCATTGAGAGGTCAGGAAATGGAGATCGTTTGGTGGACTGGAGAGTTAGAAGACAAAGAGATAAGATGAAAAAGAAAGTCAGGGCCAGGTTGCAGAGGGTTCTGAGTGTCCATCGTGGTAAATGGCATCGGAAGAGAGAGAAACATGATGGAAGTTTCTTTCTGGGGAGAATGACATGACAATAGTTAACATGCATGGAGTTGTTACTACGTGCCAGGCACTGTGTCAAGGACTTGATCTATATTATTACATTAAATACTCAAAAAAGAAAATTCCTTTTTTTCAAACCCAATAGAATTGTTTAGTAGTCCAAATACATAATAGAGAAACATAATTGTGAGCTTGCCTTATAATCTTCTGTTTTACTGTAACACTATATCAATGGGAAAAAATGCCTTCTGAGATTCAAACAATTAACTTATAAAAGAATGTCCGGATCAGAAATTTAACAAAGAACTCCCTTCATAGCAAATGTTTATTTAAAAGAACTTTTATGAAATATTCAGACATTAAGAAATACTTATATGTAGCATATGCCTTTAAAATTAATCAGAAAATTCTTTTGATATAGATGCTATCATAATTTCCACCTTTCACATGAGGAAACTAACCTGAGATCACCAAAGCAAATGAGTGAAGATGCTGGGATTCAAAGTCAGGTCTGTCTGGTGCTAGAGCCCAGCTTTCCTCCACCCCACTGTACCGCATCTCTGGCAGGACATGCCAACTGTAGGAGGGGAGAGGGCTCAAGGGTGAGGAGACCAAACAGGAGATCCATCAACATCCCCTGGATGAGTTGGGCCTGACTTAGGGCAGTGGAGAGGAAATGGGAACATAGAACCAGAGGTATAAGCCAGTAAGATCAGGGAGGATCGGACAGTCTGTGGGAGTCAGTTTAGTGAAGTAGTTAAAACTCTGGTTTTTGGAGCAGACCAACATGTATTCTAGTCTCCAATCTGAAACTTCCTAGATTGAATATGTTAGTCACTCTCAACTCAGTTTCCTCATCTGTAAGGTAGGGATATTGACATGACCAGCCTCGTGGTGTTTTTCCGAGGCTGATGTCCATGAAGTAATGACTAGTTAACACACGAAATGGGCTCAGTAAATACCAACCAGTCAAATTAAATCTGAATGGGGCAGGGCAAAGCCAGACAAGCTTCTGGAAGGCATGGGACCAAAAGGAATCTGATTCGGTGATTGGGTGCAGTTTGACTTAGAACTGGTGGGCAGAGATGACAGGAATGTCAGATGCAAGAACTTGAGTCTGAAGAAAATGGTAGGGAGTCATCTAAACGGGACTCAGTGGTCTAGAGCTGGCAGAATGAGGTGCTAAGCAGACCCCAATTAGTTGGGGCACAGAGTTTAGCCCCGGGCCCCACCATCCTCCAGGAAATAAGGGATGAGAGGAAGAGAAGCCCCAGGTATCAGGAGGCCTGGGGAGAAGGGAACAAAGTAAATGCTCGTGACTTTCTTAAAGGAATACTCAGTGGGACTACCACTGGGGTCCTTGGTAAAACACTTGGGCTTCAGCCTCAGGGTAAAGGCAGAGAAACAAACACTACTGCCAACTCTTTGGCTCTCAGGTAAGGCCACAGCTCTTTAGGTTAGCATGCCTCTCTCTGACTCAAGCAGTGTTTAAGTGGCTCACACATAGCTGGGTCTAGATGGTTACTCCCAGTAGCTTGGATGAGGCATAGATGAGACGAGGCAGGTGGGAAGCTGGGAAGAAGAAATGATTAGATATGTGAGTTTGAGACACTGTTAGCCAACCAGGTGTGCATCTGTCTGAAAAGCCACTCCAGGGGGACATCCTGAATGTATGTGTACTCGCCTCATTTTTGAAATCTCTTCTTTGTCATCACTGGGGATAAATTACCGGGGTTCACAATGATGCCTAGAAGGCTAGTGCTGATGAAAGAGGAACCATGTCTTGCCTTTGTCTGGTGTAGGAGGAAGCATGGTGCACAGCAGATGGATTCTCTGAGGTGTTCTGCATATGGCAGGTATTCAGTAACAGCCAGATTTCCTGGACTGCTTTGCCAGTGGCTGCATTTCCCTACCCATCCCAATCCTGCAGAAGCCACCCATTCATTTCCTTGACACTCACTCATAGCGCTTCACTGGAGAATATTCTACAGCCTTGGGGACTAGTTTGCTACAACCTCCTGCTACCCAACCTTAGCCTCAACCATCATATCGCAGCAAATCTTTGTCTGGGGACCTGGTTGGGCCCTTATGGAATTTGTTATAGTAGCTACACCAGAGCTCCTCCAGTCTCTAAGTCCTAGCCTCCTCACCCCTTCTCTCTTAGTAGGTGACTTTGTTACTTAACTTTTCTAAGAAAACAAAGGTCAACACACCCACAGACTTACCCAGGCACCACGTGGCCAGCGATCAACAGAAAAACGCTGTGGACCTGCCAGCCCTGTTTGTAAACGTTGTCTTGGCTCTCACTTTTCCCTCTTGCCCTGGTTATTCTCACCCTAAGCTCAATTCCAGAATCTGCCTGATTTCTGACACTTTGGATTTGGGCACAGAACTTGGCTCCTTTGGGTTTGCCCCTGGGTGCTGCCCAGGATACAGCTTGTACTCGCCCTCTGGCTCTTCCTGCTCTTGGCTGCTTCAGGAACTCACTCTGACCGAGCTGTTCTGGTTTTTAGGATCCCATCCCAGTATAGCCTACTGGAAAAAACCTTGCATGGGGAGATCTGTCATTTAGGCCAGAAATTCCTCAACTTTCTATCATTCTGCCTTCTTTACTCAGCTAGCTTTTTTTTCCTTCCTTAAGGTCTCAAGATAAGTGTCACTTTTCCATTCCAGGAAAACACTCAGGCAACTGATTACAGTCTTTTGCATCTCCCTGAGGCCTCCCATAATAATATTCTATTCTATTGACTAATTAATCAAATGAACATTTACTAGGCAAATACTATGTATGTACTAAGCCAGGGATCAGTAAGCTATACCCACTCCCTGTTTGTGTTCCAATAAAGTTTTTTTTTTTTTTTTTTTTTTATAAATTTATTTATTTATTTTTGGCTGTGTTGGGTCTTCGTTTCTGTGCGAGGGCTTTCTCCAGTTGAGGTGAGTGGGGGCCACTCTTCATCGCGGTGCGCGGGCCTCTCACTGTCGCGGCCTCTCTTGCTGCGGAGCACAGGCTCCAGACGCGCAGGCTCAGCAGTTGTGGCTCACGGGCCCAGTTGCTCCGCGGCATGTGGGATCCTCCCAGACCAGGGCTCGAACCCGTGTCCCCTGCATTGGCAGGCAGACTCTCAACCACTGCGCCACCAGGGAAGCCCCCAATAAAGTTTTATAGTTTACATATTATTTATGTATTGTTTATGGCTGCTTTCATGCTACAATGGTAGAGTCAAGTAGTTACAGCAGAGACCGTTTGGCCTGCAAACCCTAAAATAGTTATTATCTGGCCCTTTATCAAAAAAAGTTTCTTAAAATGTGTGCTAGGCCATGGTGACTCGGAAAAGAATCAGATTTTGTCCCTGTCCTTGAAATGTTCAGTGTGGAGGGTAGGGTGGCAGGCATGAAGGATAGGTCATAACAGGCAATTACAATAAAATGTGAGCAATACACCTTTGGTAAAGGCAAAACCAGAGTGATAAAAAAGCATAAATAAGGGGACATTTAACCCAGACTATACCAGAGAAGGCTTCCTGGAGGAGATGGCAGTTGAGCTGCATTCTGAAGGATAAGTAGGAATTAGAAAGGCAATTAGGGGGTATTTAGGCAATTAGGCAATTAGGAAGGGTATTTTTTGCAGAGGGATCTGTATGTGCAAAAGCAGGGCATAAGAAAAGCCAGAGGTACATGGAAAACCAAAAGTAGGTCAAGGCGTGTGTGTGTGTGTGTGTGTGTGTGTGTGTGTGTGTGTGTGTGTGTGTGTGTGTGTGTGTGTGTGTGTGTATTTGTAAGAAAGGGATTATTGGTAATGAAGCCAGTCAGCTAGGCAGACCATGAAGAGATATGAATGTCTTCACAGTAAGTTTTTATTTTATCTTGAAGGCAATGTGAAGAAGAGAATAAGATATTCCTGTCTACAGACAACTCCCATATCTATATATGCTCATGCAACTTCTGCTTCTGACTCTGATGTAGTAAATGGCACTGGACTAGCCCTCTGGACATAAGTAACTATAAAACTGGGCAAAATATATGAAGTACCAGTTTTCAGAAGTTGGAAAACAGACAGCAAAGGACTATGATCCCTGAGAGAAGGGAAACACAAGAGATGAGCCCCAGGTTTGTCCTGGACATTTTCTGGTTCGTGGTGCAGGAAAGTGGAGCACAACAGAGAATGGCAATCTGGCTAAGCTGATGATGTAGAGATAGGAATTCGAGGCTGCTGAGATAGATAGGATTTACTAGTAAAAATGCCAGAGAGGAGAGAGCTGCACAGAGAAGTTCAGAAATACGCATAAAACTCCCCTTAAATCTGTGACCAAACACTAAGCTGCACATGTGCAGGGTGGGACTCCACAGGCCTAGGAGAGAATAGTTACTGGAGAGCTAAGAGCTGAATGGAAATTCCAGAGATCCCACAATGCTAGAGATGTAGGACTTCCAACCATCCATATTAAAGAGACTTTGCTGACCATTCTGGAGTTCAATTGAGACCCTAGAAAAGACACATATTAGGAGTAAAATGACATTAGCCCCAGAGCAAGGGATACTCTAGACTCACCCTAACAAAACTTAGAAAACAAGCCCTGAAAGTGAGTCAAGCAGATCTACCACTAAATCTGCCAGATCAAAACTCCATATCTTTAAAGGAAGACAACAAATCCAGACACTCAACAATGTAGCATCTACGATGTCTGTCATACAATCAAAAATTGTTCAGAAGCAGGAAAATATGATCTATAACCATGAAAAAAAAAGTCAATAGAAAAAGTTCCTGAGATGATGGATACATTGGGATTATCATATGAGGACTTTAAAACACCTATTATCAACATGTCCAAGAATTTAAAGGAAAAGATAGACTTAATGAGTAAACAGATGGGGATGCTCAGCAGAGAAACAGAAACTGTTTTTAAAAACCCAATGAAAATTCTAGAATTGAAGAATACATCTGTATTAGGACATGGCAAAGAAAAAGGTCTGTAAACTAAAAGATAGGGTAATAGGAAATATTCAAAATGAAGCACAGAGAAAAAAGTTTGAAAAACAATAAGCTGGAGTCTCAGTGACCTTTAGAACAATAACAAGTTGTTTAACACAGAGGCATTTGGAGTCTCAGAAGGAGATGATAGAGAAATTGGGTTATAAAGTATTTTTAAAAATAATGCCTGAGGGACTTCCTGGTGGTCCAGTGATAAAGAATCCACCTTCCAATGCAGGGGGACATGGGTTCAATCCCTGGTCGGGGAACTAAGATCCCACATGCTGTGGGGCAACTAAACCTGCACACCACAACTACTGAGCTCACACGCCTCAACGAGAGAGCCCACATGCTGCAAACTACAGAGTCCATGCGCTCTGGAGCCTGCGTGGCACAACTAGAGAGAGAAAACCCGCACACAACAACTAGAGAGAAGCCTGTGCACTGCAACGAAGACGTAATGCAGCCAAAAAATTTAAAAAAAGAAAAGAAAATAAAAATAAAAAATAACAAAATAAAAATAACAACCATAAAAAAAAATGCCTGAAAATTTCACAAATTTGATGAAAGATATCAACCTACAGATCCAAGAAGCTCAATAAACTCCAAACACAATTAAAACAAAGAAAATTACACATAGGCACATCACAATCGATGATACCTAGAGATAAACAGAAAATCTTAAGAGTCAGAGGCAATAAAAGATGGACTACAATCAGGAAAACAAAGATAAGAATGACTGCTTGCTTCAAAAAACAAGACAAACCACAAGATAAGAAAATGATACCTCTAAAGTTCTAAAAGAAATAAAAAACTGTCAACCTAGAATTCTATATCCTGCAAAAATATCCTTTAAAAATGCGGGTGAAATAAAACACTCTTTTGTAAATAAGAGCTGAGTGAATTTATCACTAGCATATCTGCAGTATATGAAATATTAAAAAAAGTTCTTCAGGCTGAAGGGAAATGAAAACAGATGGTAACTCAGAACTACATGAAAGGATGTACCAGAGAAACTAAATATGCAGATAAGGTAAACATTTTATCTCTTTTTCACTGAAGAGCTTCTCCCTTGAAGTAAAGAGGTTCAAGTTTTCTCATTCTGAGTGAAAAAAATCTTCCATCAATGCTCTCTTCCCACAAAGCCTACCTTTTGTCTTTCTACACCTCCAGGCTTTTTGCGAAAGTTAAGCTTACTGTTTCACTTCCTCTCCTTGAATTTTTTCTCAAATCCTTGAAATCTGATCCTGAGCTCCCACCTGAGCTCATTACTCCACCAAGTCTTTGAAACTTTGATTTTTGCTCCCCTCTATTCCCACAGCTGGACAACTGCTAGGGGCAATCAGAGAAAAATTACTGTCTGCTTTATTTTCCATTTAAAAATAAAAGTACACTTTATATTCAACAAATTTCATCCTTTTTAATGTATAGCTTAGCAAGTTTTGACAAATGCATGCAATCATGTAACCACTACCATAGTCAAAATATAGATAGTTCCATTATCTAAAAAAATTACTACATGCCCCTTTGTAGTCAACCCCATTCCTCCACCCCCAGCCCTTGGCAACCTCTGATCCCTATAGTTTTTCCTTTTCTGGAATATAGTATAAATGAAGTCATATAATATACAGCCTTTTGAGTCTGACTTCTTTAACTTAGCATAATACATTTGAAATTCATTCATGTTGTTGTATGTATCAGCTCAACCTTCTTTCAAATGTCTTGAAAGAAAAGAGACCTCCTACTGGCTTAAGGTCATCACCACATTCCTGTTTCCACCATTTACTAGCTATGTGACTTTGAAGAAACTACCTAAGTTTTCTAAGACTCAGTGTTCTTATCTGTGAAATGGAAATAACAATGGTACTACCTTCTAGGTATTACTATGATAATATAGAAGGAAATCTTATGGGTATTACAGAAGGGAATCTACATAGAGACAGACTAGTTCCTGCTATATAATAAACACTCAATAAATATTACTTTTCATATTAACGTTCCATTTCTCCAGGGAAGGTGGGGGTCGGAAGCAAACTAGAACATGCACAGGACCTGTCCATTAGGGTAAGGCAAGGTCCTGGAGGACAGCTGGATTTTCCAAGTGGTGTGGGCAGCTTAGTTGTGGTTCAAGTGGCAGTCAACACTGGGAGGGTATAGATTCTCAACAGGTGGGTGGAGCAAGTGGTGAGAAAATGGCAGCAGAATGAGTCAGGCATCCAGACAGAAGTTCTCAGAAGCAAGCAGTAAAGCCCCTGACACTAGTTTGTAGTCAGGGTTCAGGTTCCATCTTCTAGAGTCAGGGTGGGAGACTTAAAAGAGGCTGAGAGGGAAGCAGTGACCAAAAAAGCATCTCTGTTCGGAGACTTGGGAGCACATGGCAGGGATATCTTGGGTATGGGGACAACTTAGGAGCCCAGAGATGAGCCCCAAGAGACCTGGGGCCTGGATTGGGACAGAAGGCTCTTTAGCAACTGCCTGCCTCACATAGGAATTGCCTTAGGAAGTGGGAAATAATAATAATCATTAATATCTAGTGAGACTTTACTATGTGCTTTATATATGGTTATTAATTTAATCTTTGAGACAAACCCATTTTACAGATTAGGAAGTTAAACCACAGAAACATTAAATGACTTGCTCAGAGTTATCCAGCTAGTAAGTAGTAGAACCAGGATTTGGACCCAGGCAGGCTCACTCTAGAGAAGCTCTAAATGATTTTTTTCTGTGAAGATGGAATTGTTCTATAGTTTGCTGTCCAATATGGTAGCCCCTTGCCATATGTGGCTATTGAACGCTTGAAATTTTATATAATTTTAATCCATTTAAATTTAAATAGCTACATATGTCTAGTGGCTATCATATCAGAAGCACAGCTGGAGAATCTTGGATAGGTCTGAGCACTGCTAAGTGTAAGAACCAACTGCGCAGGTGGACCCTTTGGCAAGTGGAGATGGAAGAGGATAGGCCTTACTGGGGACTGGGGTCTCTCATGGCAGTAGATCACATGTGGCAGGTAGATAGCATGCAGGAAGAGCTAAGATTTGGCCTGAGGCAGTTGCATTTGATGCTCTGTATCACGCACCCTCCATCTACCTCTGACTTCAGCCACAACGGTAGGCAGATGTGAGCACACATTCATGCTGTCAGTGAGTGTCTACCTTAAGTATACTGTGCTTCTTCCCATTTTCTGCCTCATGGTCTTCTCTGACGCTTTTGAGTGCCTGTTTGCACAGCAAGCAAGTGCCTGGGAGTTCAGGGAAGTTAGCACTCCTGGAGACAATACTTAGCCTACAGAGTGATGGGTGCTAGTGGACAATTCTGGAAGGTGGATAATTCTGGAAGGCATTCTGTACACTTCTCAGAGGTACACTGAGAAGTGTACCTCTTTTTATTTCTTCAATATTTCACATCGTTTATTAATGCAGTACACATTAGATCCAAAATCTGCATTTTCTAAGCATACCGTGTTTGGATCTTTCAGATTCTTCTGAAGTCTTAGGTTATGTCTACAGATGTACCCTTAAGTGGATGAACAACACATTCTATAATTATTGAAAATGTAGTACAGAGTGAAATGATTTAAATATAATTTAGGCATATACTGATTATGAAAACAGATCTCTCAATACAGTACTTCTCTGTCTTGGTAAAAATAATAAAGCAAAGAAAATAATTCATTTCTGAAGTTGCTTTCCTTCACCTGTAAAGGTCTGATCTCCTCCCACTATGCATATGTACCCTTTACTGTTAAGGAAAGCTTTGCATATGTATATATAGATGCCAATGACCTCAAAATGCACTTTTTTAAAAAAACATCTTTATTGGAGTATAATTGCTTTACAATGGTGTGTTAGTTTCTGCTGTATAACAAAGTGAATCAGCTACACATATACATATATCCCCATATCTCCTCCCTCTTGCGTCTCCCTCCCACCCCTCTAGGTGGTCATAAAGCACCGAGCTGATCTCCCTGTGCTATGTGGCTGCTTCCCACTAGCTATCTATCTTACATTTGGTAGTGTATATACGTCCATGCCACTCACTCCCTTCGTCCCAGCTTACCCTTCCCCCTCCCCATGTCCTCAAGTCCATTCTCTACGTCTGTGTCTTTATTCCTGTCCTCCCCCTAGGTTCTTCAGAACCAATTTTTTTTTTTTTTAGATTCCATATATATGTGTTAGCATATGGTATTTGTCTTTCTCTTTCTGACTTACTTCACTCTGTATGATAGACTCTAGGTCCATCCACCTCACTACAAATACCTCCATTTCGTTTCTTTTTATGGCTGAGTAATATTCCATTGTACATATGTGCCACATCTTCTTTATCCATTCATCTGTCGATGGATACTCAGGTTGCTTCCATGTCCTGGCTACTGTAAATAGAGCTGCAATGAACATTGTGGTACATGACTCTTTTTGAATTATGGTTTTCTCAGGGTATATTCCCAGAAGAGGGATTCCTGGGTCGTATGGTAGTTCTATGTTTAGTTTTTTAAGGAACCTCCATACTGTTCTCCATAGTGGCTGTATCAGTTTACATTCCCACCAACAGTGCAAGAGGGTTCCCTTTTCTCCACACCCTGTCCAGCAACAAAATGCACTCTTAAGTAGATTCCTTCTCCTCCCTTATCATTCTCCCCCAATTCTTTCATTCCTGTTTCCTGGATCACCTTCTACATAAACTATCTGCACCAAAGTCCTTGCCTCAGGCTCTGCTTTTGGGGAAGTTGAGACCATGGCTCTTTCAACTAAGATCATGTGTCTGGGACCAGAGATCCATACAAGTCTGGAGATTAGACAAGAGCTAGCTAGGGCTGTTCCTCTTATTTCTGCAAGCAGAGTAGTTTTATAGATACAGAGGATCCTTTAGCACCCCTCCACCTAAAGCTACAGATGTTTGTAACCATTGTCAATGTTATCATCATTGTTGCCATTGTTACCATTATCAATATCATTATCATCAAAACCACTACCATTTATTGAGCACATTTCCTGCATCATGCACTTCACAGGTATTAGCTAACATCCTTCTGTACTCACAGTGGTCATACTAGGTAGGTCAATTACCATCTCCATGTTATGGTTGAGGGAACTGAGCTGCTGGTAAGTGGCAGAGCTGAGATTATCATCTGGTCTATCAAGGCCATGCCCTTTCTACTCCACTGCGGATCCACAGCCTGAGCCAAGTCCAGAGTTATTTAGGAGGTCATTCTGATGTCACCCATGGCTGCCACCAGGGGAACAAATAGGACAGTGCCTATCCAGTGCCCCTGACAACATTGGGGTCATGGCTCTTGAAACTCATAAATTTTAGCCTTCCCAACCCAATTTTTCTGACTCCTGATTTACTTGGACATCTCTAAAGCCTAGCCAATCACCCGAGTTTCATCTCAGAAGTAAATAATCTCAGGGCACCCCCAAACTCCTATCCCCATTGCTACTCTAGAGGCTGGTTAAAGGTTTATTGTGCATTGACAAATAGCACTGGGGTTAAGTTTCTAGAAAGAAGAACTTTATTTAAAAGTGTCCTTCCAAGCTGTCTTTTCTACATAAACATTGTTATATATGGAAGAGAGGCTATATTCCTGGACAACTTCCAAATGTTTAATAAACCACTTACACCTGAGTTTGAAGCCCGGGGAAGGAATTATAGCACTTTGGATGATAAATTTTAGCCATGTTTATCTAATTTTAAAATTTTAGGCACTTGTATTTAAAAACTTAGCTGGAGTGGTAAATAACTTTGCTTTATTTTTTAGAGTGTAAACCAAAAAATGGAGTTCTCCCATACCCATTAGTTCATTTTTCAGATTTAAATCTCAACTGTCAGCTAAGCCCTATAAATAAGTAAGCTGATGTTCTTCTGTGTTTGAAAAGTTTTTAGGCAGCAGAGAGAACAGGTCGTGAGAAATAGGAATTACTGAGCATACCCTTGAACCAGGTACTTTCATATGTATCATCTAATTTAGTTTTCAATTCCATTTCATTGATGAGGAAACAGGCTCAGAGAGGATCTGTAACTTGCCAATGGACATATCACCTGTGACTGGTTAAACAGGATTTGGATTGTGATTGCTTTGTGTTTGGGAAGGGTTTTTCTTCTGCCAGAGAGAGGGAGGCTGGAGGCTCTGGAGAAAGCTTGTTAAGCTAATAATAGAAGGAAAATCTATTGAACCAAGTTTATACATAGGATGAAAGAGGAGTCTGGATGGGGCAAAAAAAAATTCCACCTCAAAAATGAAGGTTAAAGTGAAGATAGGAGCCCAATTTCTTTCATGACCATAGATGCGGATACCTCAAACAAAATATTAGCAAATCCTATATCCAGGTATTTAGAAAAAGGATACCATATCACAACCATGTAGGGTTTATTCCAGGAATACCAGGATAGTTTAACATTCAATATAATTCATCACATTAACAGGAAAAAAAAGAAAAATTTTACCAATATTTTCATAGATACAGAAACATTCGAATACATTCGACAGCCATTCATGATAAAAATCTCAGCAAACTAAGAATAGAAGTGAACTTCCTTTACCTGATAAAAAATAAACAACAACAACAAAAAGATATGACAAAAATAATACTTAATAATGAGACAGTAAAGCTTTCTCCACTAGATTGGGAACAAAGCAAGAATGCCCACTGTCACCACTTCTATTCAACATTGTACTGGCAGTTCTAGCCAGTGCAATAAGGCAAGAAAGAAATAGAAGGCATAAGGATTGGAAAGGAATTGTTGGTAGAAGATAAAATTGTGTATGTAAACATTTCAAAATAGTCTATCTATAAACAAATAGAATTAATAAGTGCATTTAGCAAGGTCTCTGGATACTAGTTAAATACACAGAATCAATTTAATTTCTATATACCAGTGACAAACAAAAAATAAAAAAATTTTAAATCTATTATTTGCAATATCATAAAATATCTAAAAATAAATATAGTGAAAAGTGAACAAGATCTCTTCTCCATAGGGAGCTATAAAACATTATTGAGTGAATTTAGAGTAAATCTAAATAGAGTAATTTAACATGTTTGATGATTAGAAGAGTCAATAATGCAAAGTTGTCATATCTCCCTTAATTTGTCCAGAAATTCAATATGAACTCAATAAAAATACTAGCAGGTTTTTACAAAATGAAAATTGAGATCATGATACTAAAATTTATGCAAAGGACCAAAAGCAGCCAAAATAAACTTGAAGAAGAACAAAGTTGGAGAACTAACACTTCCAGATATGAAAGATAGACAAATAGACCAATGAACAGAGCCCAGAAATAGATCCACAGATATACAGTCCCTTAATATATGACAAAGGTGACACTAATGCAGAAAGAAAAGGATAGGCATTCCAATAAATGACTCTGGGGAAAAAAAAAAAAGAATCTTGACCCCCTACCTCACACCATACACAAATTCAATTATAGATCAATTCAACATCTAGACATGAAAGGTAAAAACCATAAAGCTTTTAGAAGAGAACACAGAACAAAGTCTTCATGACTTTGAGGAAGGCAAAGATTTCTTAAAAGAGACACAAAAAGTGTCAACCATGAAGAAAAAAAGATCATTTGGATTACATTAAAATTAAAACCTTCAGTTGATCAAAGGATTAGCAAAGTAAGAAGGCAAGCCACAGAATGTATTACATATACTTGACAAAGGACTCATATCTATTATATATATATATATATATAAAATCCCTACATAGCAATAAGAAAAAGGCAGATAACTCAAGGGAAAAAAGTCATCAAAAGACCTGAACAGGCACTTTAGATTATCCAAATGACCAATAACGTAGTAGTCAAAATCAAAGAATTCAAACTAAAATTACAGAGTGATAATGCTACATACACCAGATAGTTAAAATGAAAAAAGACCAACAATATTGAGTGTCGGCAAAGATATAGGTTCACCAGACCTCTCTAGTTGTGAAAAATTGTTCAGTAGTATTTACTAAAGCTAGGCTACATATCTTATGACCTACCAATTTCACTCCTAGAATATAACCAACAGAAATACATATATATATTTGCTAGAAGACACGCACTAGAATGCTTATACGGCACTATTCATAACAGCCCCACACTTGAAACTACCCATGGTTTGCTCATCCATAGCAAGATGGCTAAATGAAATGTAGTATATTCATACAATGGAATATTATACAGCCATAAGAAGGAACAAACCAAAATTACACACCACCATGTGGATGAATCTCACAAACTATAAAGCTGAACAAAAGAAGCCAGGCACAAAAGATCACACACTGTAAAATTCTAATTATAAAAAGTTTAAATACAGGCAAAATTAATCTATGATATAAGTCAAGATGGTGGTTGCCCTTTCTTGGTGGAGTAGTGACTGCAAGGGGACAAAAAGGATGCTTCAGGAATCCTAGTAATTTTCTGGGTTTCATGCTGATAAACATGAATGTGTTCAAATAAATGGGAAAAGTGTGACCTGTACACTTAGGATTTACCCACTTTTCTGTATGGATGTTATGTTTCAATAAAAAGTTCACTTTTAAAAAAGAAAATGTGAAGGTAGAAGCAATGTTACTTTCCTTTCTTGTCTCTCTGAGGCTTGGGCTGCATTGTATGGAAATCAAAAGTTTAATTCTCATGTAATGGGGATGGTGAAAGGGAAATGACAGAGACGAGCTGTGAATCTGTTAGCGGTGCAGGTGGGAGGTCAAAGGTTACCCCAGCACATTTTAAAGATCAGAGGTCACATGCTCTGGGCCAGGAGCTCAGGCTGCAAGGAGCCATTAGCCAGGAATTGCAATGCTAGTATCTTTCTTTTAGGATTTGACCAGTCAGGGAGGCAGCTTGGTAGAAAGACAGCTTGGTTCATCTTAATTCAACAAATACTCACTGGTTCCGTGTTATGCTCTAAATCCTATGCGAGGTCCTGGGGATTCTGAGCCAAACCAGACAAGGGCCCTGCCCTGTCTCAGCATATTAGGGGGATCGAACATGTAAACAGGCAATTACAATGCAGCACAAGAATGTCATGATAGGATAACCACAAGGCTGGAGCAGAAAGGAGGAGGGCTGCTAATCTAGTTTGGGGAATTGAAAAAGCTTTTCGAGGCGGTGGAGTTTATGTTGAGAACAAAAGGGTGGCCAGCACTCAGCCAGGTGAAGGGGGTGGGGACAAACAGAGTCGCAAGCCCATGAAACAGCCTGTGCAAAGTCCCGGTGATCACACTGAACAGGGCGCTGTCTGGAAACATAAGATGGATGTGGAGCCAAGAGTAAAACTGCAGAAGGGCAAGAGATGAGACTGGTATGAGCCAGGTCCCAGTGAATTGAGTCCTGTTGAAGAATCTGTATTTTAACCCAAGGTGACGTAATTAAATCCTGGATCTAGCCGGGCTGGGATCTGCGACCTTGGGCAAGTCTCTTCCTTTTAGTAGTATAGAACTTTGTTAGTTCCGCCTTGAATACTAGCTTTCCCACCAGTGGTTTTAAAAAATACATAAAGAGGTGACTTTTTTTGGTTCTAAAGGCCTGCACATAGTAGGTGCATGCAGGAAAGTTCACTGACTGATGAGCGTCCAGGGCTCGGTAGTGAAGGAGGACAGCATCTTAGCTTTATTATTTAGAACACAAAAGCTGGCTCCGACCCACGCCCACCACCATGTCCTGGCAGCTGAGAACACTGCAAAGGAAATAATCAGGCTGGAAAATTCTCCTTTCCAAGTTCCTGAAACCTGCAGCCCAAGGTGGCAGCTGGTGGCCTATTATTCCCTGGAGCTCTAGCAAAATGGAAGAATTGTGTTTATGCAGTTCTAAGCAGAAGAAGTCTGTTTTCTCTTGATGAAGAGGGATAGTTTATGATTAGAGGGATATTTCCTTAGTGGTGGTGGTAGTTTTTCTTTTTCTTTTCTTTTCTTTTTTTTTTTTTTTTTTTAACTCTTAGAGATTAAATTATTGCAGTAAGGGGGCAGCAGGAATTCCTCTGAGTTGATAAGATCCGGCTTGCTGGTTCTTCCTTGGAGGGAATAAAGGGTTGAATAATTTATTCATTGCTTGAACAAATTTAAAGGGTGCTGTCAGAATCAAGACCAGAGCAGGCAGATCAGCTTAAAGATGAGACAGAGAGACTGGTAGTGGGGGTGAGCCAGCTGGCCAAGGACCTCCTGGTGTTAGGAGAAACCAGGGACACTGGGTATTGGGCAGGTCTGGCAGGTCTAAGAGGCAGAATTCCAGGGTTTGGAAGGATTGGTAGGAGCAAGGATTGGAGGGGCAAAGATAGGGCTTCCCCATGGGTCTCACTGGGGAACAGGGCAACATTAAGGGCAAGGTCAGCTGGAGAGGAGTTAGTCCTGAGATATCTATGGAATCAAAGAATGCCTGATAATTGAGGCCCAATTATGAGACCTGGCAGCCAAGGCAAGAACTGGATCGCAAAAAATGAATTATAATAATAGCTAACAATTATATAACACAATATATGCCAGGCACTCTTCTAAGTTCTTTACATATATTAATTCGTTTCGTCCTCACAACAGTCCTGTGAAGTTGGCACTGTTATCATTCCCACATGATAGATGAGAAAAGTGAGGCACAGAGAGGCTAAGTGACTTGCCTGACATCTCACAGAGAGTAAGTGGTAAAGGCAGGATTCAGTCTGGCTCCAGAGTCCACGTGCTTAACCATTAGAGGTGATGGCCTTGTTAGAATTGGGACAATGGGTTGCTAAGCTCTTCCAAAATTCTTCCAACAAGTAAAATCACTGGTTCCAGAACCCAGGGGCTGGACTGAGTCTTAAAGAGGGCCTGAAGGTCCTCAGCAGGCTCACTCTTCAGGAGCACTTCTGTCTGTAAGTTCTTCTTGTTGTGAATTATTCTCCAAGCTTATCATTTCTAATAGCTGCGATAAGCAAATCTAAGACCTTGGTCTGCCGGCATTTTGCTTTTTGCCTTTTTCTGCTAGTTCTGGCCCAAGAGCCATCAGGACGGGGAGCTGATGTCTTGCTTTGGCTGATAGAAATACCTGACTGACGACCTCTCAGTTGGTGCCTCTGGCACAGAGGGAGCATAAGCCATTTCCCAGTGTTGTGTGTTCAGAACTCAAACTGACATCACAGTCCTATTAACTTGCTTCCACGTCCTTTGGTTGAAAATCCATGTCACTTTGTCAGCCAAAACAAGAATTTCAAGACAGAGTTAAAATGTTGCCGTAATCCATGTAGCCTAAGTAAGTACTAATGAAGAAGGAGACCAGCAGCAGTTGGGTTGAAGAGGCATTTTTTTTTTTTTTTTTTAAAAAGGTAATTCTTTTTTTTTTTTTTTTTTTAACTTTGGGTTTATTTATTTATTTATGGCTGTGTTGGGTCTTCGTTTCTGTGCGAGGGCTCTCTCTAGTTGCGGCAAGTGGGGGCCACTCTTCATCGCGGTGCGCGGGCCTCTCATTATGGCGGCCTCTCTTGTTGCGGAGCACAGGCTCCAGACGCGCAGGCTCAGTAATTGTGGCTCATGGGCCTAGTTGCTCCGCGGCATGTGGGATCTTCCCAGATCAGGGCTCGAACCCGTGTCCCCTGCATTGGCAGGCAGATTCTCAACCACTGCGCCACCAGGGAAGCCCTGAAGAGGCATTTTAACTGCTTTATTTCCAACATGAAACCCAAGAATCCTTGCAAATTGGGAGGATGTTTGGCAGGAATGCAGCAGCTGGCACAAAACATGCAGCAATACCAGTCATGATCATGAATAGTCAGCCTTATGTGGCATAAACAATTCTTCAGGATATATTTTCAACTCATTGGAAAACTTAAGCACGTAAATGCTATTAGCTTCAGTGGAGTTCTGTGTGTACAATTCTGGTAAATTTATTAAGATTTTTAGAACATAAACATTCCCCCTTCATATGATTATTTTAAGTAGTTAGAATATTTTCTTAAAAATGGAGACTTTTTTTTAGCAAGCCCACTGAAAAACATGTATTGAGCACTAATTCCATATCAAATACTATGCTGGAGCTAGGGATACAGTGATGGTCCCAATTAATTCCATTGTCTTTCTCCAAGGTCTATCATAAAACCATTATAGAAGATGAGAAAAAAGCAAAGAGGACACAGAAAATAGAGGATAAGGAAAAGGATCATATAGGAAGTTTGTCCAGTGTTATTTCTAATATTCATAGTACCTTGAAGACGCTAATTATAATTGCATGCCCTATGGTTGAAGAATGTGAGAGATTTTTTTCCACATCTTACAGATTAAAGGAAGCAGAATGCATTTAACTTAGATTTTAGAGAGGGTTTAGATTCTGTCCTATGTGACATTCATTACAAGGGATGGAGTGGACCCCAGGAGCCAGGTTCATCCATCTGATACTTGCAAATGTCTACTCTGTTTTGCATAGGCTGGGAGATCGTGGTACCATTCTGAACAAGACATTCTCCCTGACCCCAGGGAACTAAGAGTCTAGTGCAAGAGACAGACAGATAAATAATTTTTGCCAGTTAGGATCTGCTCCATGATGTAGGAGTGGACAGAATGTTGTTGGAGCCCAGAGGAAGAGATAAGTCTTTCCTCGGTCTTTGAGACAGAAGACCTGACTGTCCTTCCTGCCCACGGAGAAAAGAAAATTGTTCCTATGTTTAGATTCTCAGAAGGGGTCAACTTCTACCCTCCTCATCCCCTCCCAGGTTTTTTGAGTGTCTACCACGTGCCAGGCATTTTGTTGGTCACTGGATGTATTGCAATGAGCAATGGGTAGTGACAGCTCCTGGAAGCTATCCTTTAGAGGGAAAGACAGCTAATTTAATTAAACAAATAATTACAGAGCAGCCTCATTTTATGCGGATGTGAATCACAGGGACTAAAAATGCATACATATATTAATAAAAACATATAAAAATAGGAATAAAATCCCTCTGTACACAAAATGTAAAACAATGCAAATTCCCCCTCCCCCAAGTTAAAAAGAATTGTCAAGAATCATAATTTCAAAGCTGGTGACTGAGTGAGTTTTAAACTGTGTTTCTGTGATTGGTGCACAGCTGTACCACTTCATAGCTGGTTTAAAAAAGCAGTCTTAATCCTTTGTCAGGATGAATCTTGAATTCTGTAAAACTTTAAATTATATGGATATCTAGAAGAACATAACTCTAGGGAAACCTGTAGCAGTACTACTAAACAATAAATAGTTAGAAGAGTACAAAGGGTTGTAAAGGGGCTTTGAGAACCAGATGCAGTCCAGTGTTGGGTATCAGGAAAGACTTCCTTGAAGAAGTGATGGTTTAGGCTGCAATAAGAAGGCTAAGACCTGGCTTGGTGAAGAGAAAAGGGAACAGGACTCAGCTCAACAATTAGGTTGGTTTCCTTGTCTCATCCCAGCTTTGCTTCTTCTTTAGTTAGTTGTTGCTCAGGCCCTAGTATAATCTGAGGCAGATTCCACCTAAGAATTGCTTGTGTGTGTTTGGGGAGGTGGGAGGAGGAGAGGGAAACAGTGGAGAGAAACCAAAACTGATCTTGGTCAACAGAAATCACAGAGCACATAAATCCCAAACTCTGTTTACTTCCCTTAGCTGATTTACAAAAATACAAGTCAGTAAATACTGAACTGTCATTAAAATTAGCTGACTAGTTCCATGTGTTTGCCTGGCTGATTGTGAAATGTGTGTTGCATTTGTTATTAAATTCTTTTCTGAGGGGGAAAAAGTCACAAATGCAAACTCTATTTCCTCATTGCTGGTTAGCCTGTCTGTAGAATGAGATCTTTTGTAAAATGTTTTTTAATTTTAAAATTAGGGGACTTCCCAGGTGACTCAATGGTTGAAAATCCGTCTGCCAATGCAGGGGACACACGTTCGAGCCCTGGTCCGGGAGGATCCCACATGCCGCAGAGCAACTAAGCCCGTGCACCACAACTACTGAGCCTGAGCTTTAGAGCCCGCAAACCACAACTACTGAGCCCGCGTGCCACAACTACTGAAGCCAGCGTGCCTAGAGCCTGTGCTCTGCAACAAGAGAAGCCACCGCAATGAGAAACCTGTGCACCGCAACGAAGAGTAGCCCCCGCTCACTGCAACTAGAGAAAGCCCGCGCGCAGCAACGAAGACCCAACACAGCCAAAAATAAATAAAATTTAAAAATATATATATATAAATTAAAAAAAAAATAAAATTAGGGCCATCCATCTTCTGTGGTGTTTGTAAAGTTAAAAATAAGAAAATATACCTGAAACTCAGCCCTCTGTCTATTTGGGACATGAAGGAAATTCAGGTGCTACGTCAGAACTTCAGCAAATTCTCACTGCATGATGGAAGCCAATCAGATGAGAGGACTTGTCCAAGATATACACCCAAGATCAGAGATAAATCCTTACTTAAAGGTTGAGAATTTGGGTGGGTGTAACGACAAGGCTAGAAATAAGCACACTACAGCCACAGCTAACACGGCACTTGCTGTGTGTCTAGTACTGAGCTAGGACCCATTTATGCATCTTCTCATTTTAAAGAAAAAATGACTAACACTTTGTGAGCTCTCACTATACGCCAAGCCTGTTTCAAGAACTGTAAGAATATTAACTCATCTAACCCTACAGTAACCCAGATGTGTAGATTTTGGTTTTGCTATGAAAAATCAGAGCTCACAGGTAAGTTGATGTCTTTTCCGAGGTCTTACAACTAGTAAATGAAGAAGCTTAGCTTTGAACCCAGGCTGCCTTCAAAGCAGCTTCATGAGGTAGGTGCTTTGATTATCCCAGGTTTGCAGATAAGGAGACTGAGGCACAGAGGTTAAGCAACTTTCACAAGGCCCTATAACAAGGCTCAGATTCCAGACTTCAAGTTGGATCTAACTTCCAAGGCCATGACCATTCAGACTGTACATGTAGGTTTTGCCTTTCTGTAGAGTGCTCACCTTTGGCCACTCCGTTTTCTCGGGGCAAGAGAAACCTGGACCATAGTTTCTCTCACCTCAGAAATGCTCTCTTCCAGCTCTCAAATTGCTCAGATATTTGGTGTTGAGATTCGGTATTCCAGTAAGAACCTGGTTTCTCCCACCTTCCTTGCTTTAGCATATTTTTCTGGCTTTTAGCCTCCACTTTAAAAGCTGACCACCTTTCATGTTTTATCTGCTGAGCTCACCTTCAAAACACAGATAAAAGTTTAAGAGGGAGACAGAACTAGCCCAGGAGCTAAGTAGCCACTCAGGTCTGCAGGCAAGAAATGTTTACCTAAAAATTCAGTCAATGGAGCAAAGATGGAAGCACAGACTTGAAAAGCAAAGCCAAATGAATCCATGTCCGCTGCAGTAGGGACAGCCGGACAGATGTACAGCTCTCTTCAAAGGTTGCTTAGGGACCCAATAACCCTGAAAAGGCTGTGCCCTGAACTCAATGTGGGTGGGCGGATAAAGGAACATTATTCCTCTTCTTCCTCTTGGTTTTCCCAGGGTATGCGCAACAAAGCAAATGCAATTTGCATTCAATGACTGAAAGCCACTCACATCTGTAAATACTAACTGTCCCAGGCAGCAACACCCTCCAGAAAGCCTCTTAGCCCCATTTCAAGGAGCCAGATGTGAAGAGAAAGCCTTCTGCTTTCCATTGTTCTTTCCACTTGAGCGCAAGACCCTGGGAAGCTCCATGTGTGGGGAAAACATGACACATTTTGCTTTTAAATTGAACCAAGCTTATTATGTTCGAGAGAGTTTAATTAAACTCTTGCTGGCGGTTGTGAAAAAGGTTAGCTTCCTCCCAGGCCTTTCTTCACGGGTTCTCTGCAGGTAGTTCACACTTTTCCCTTCCAACAGAAGGTCATTAGGACCATATGATTATGCACAGACTCTGGAATTTTCTGAGATGTTCTGGGAGCATTTGACTTATAACTTTCAATTTAATCAATCAACTCAGTGGTATAGTAAAGGGATTATAACTATCCTACTCCCTGATCACAGGCGATTGGCTTTACTGCAGGGCCACCTGTACTAATCCTTTTCACTAAAATAAGGCAGGGCTGCCTGTGTTGTGATTTCCTTATACCCTTTGTTCTCTAATATGTTTGTTCTTTCACTCTGAATTTAACTGAGGCTAGGAAAAACCTGCAAGTATTTCTTTGTACTCATGCTTCACTTCTAGCCCAAAACAGTAGAGTTCTTGCAAATTGGGAGGGATGTTTGCCAGGACTGTAGTGCCTGGCACAGACCTTTGCAGAAACTACACTTGTGATTATAAATAGTTGGCCTTTCTTGGCATAAGCAATTCTTGAGGGTATATTTTTCAACTCATTGTTCGGAAAACTTAAGTACATAAATGCCATTAGGTTAAGCAGAGTTTTGTGTGCACATTCCTGGATAACCATACATAATGCTGTTGTTTAATGGACTTTGTATATTCCCTCTCCTACAATTTCATAAAGCTTTTTGGAGTTTAGAATATTTTCATGCAAGGGGAAAATTAAGTCTTTATTATTAAAGTAGGCCTTTCTTGGAAGCACAACACAGGAACTGGCAAACAGGTTTGAAGGAAATAGTAAATGAAAAATGCATGGGTTGGTGTCATGCTTAAATGTTAATCACATTCATTTTGCCAGGGAAACTGGTAGCGTTACAGCTTACGTAATAATTGATCCATGACTTGCCGATGAATCAAATCTTTCTTCCTCCTCAAATCAGTTCAAAACAGCTGACTATTTAAGCTACATGAATGAGATGCAGGAACGATGTGCTCTTTAAACTGCCATTCAGCAGGCATAAATGGCAAGCAAGTTATCAATAAATTAACTTACCCTTTCAGTGGTAATGGGACTTTACCTTGATAGACAAAAACAAAGTTATACTTTATATAATATATAATTTTGAATGGTCAATCCAATATAGGCGTGCTTATTTAAGAAAGGATATGCCCAAGAAATATAGTTTGTGGACTTCCAGGAGGAAGGCAGAATGAGAGGCTGTGAACCTTCCGATTTCAAGACCATTTAAATGCCAGTAAAATAGTCTGAAGCAAAGGTTTCAGAAATAGCAGTCATAATAATCCCAAGAAATGCAAGGAAAAATGAGTAAAAGGGGAAAAAAGTGATTTTGAACTATTAAGAATGTTTGACAGTATGAGAGATGTATGAATTAAGAACCTGGTTGCAGGGTGAGGTGGGGTTAGGGACTGTGGAATCAGTAAACCACAAAATGAAATGAAAATCAAAATAGGATTTAGAGAATAGTTGCAATCTAATTTTTAAACATGGGAAGATATTATACTTATTTCAGAAGAGCTCATTATGGGAGGAAGGTATAAGAAGAAGTCAACAATGGTAATACAGGTAAAATGGGGAATTGAGTGCTATTGGAAACTAAACAGAAAATGAACTGGGGGGAAATATGCAAAGCATGAAAGAGATATGAAACGATGATGAAGATGGACCTAGAGAATGGAGCACTCTGGGAGAGATAAGAGTTCCTAAAGAAAGGGAAGGAATAAGCAGGGTAAACTGAGCACATGCCTACACATAGTAGATGCTCTAAATAGATATGTGGAATGAATGAGCAAACAACAGAGAACAAAAAATAGATATTAAGAAAAAAGATCCACTAGAAGAAAAATGTCACCACAAATAAAATATGAAGGTATAAATAAAGCCCTATTTAAGATCCCATTTTAAAAATGAGATCAACATGCATCATCAAATATTTTATTTTATCTATAAAAGAAAAAGAAAGTATCCTGTAAGGAGCTAGGTTACAGATTTTATGCAAAGGATTAGAACTCATAAGTGAATAAGGACTACATTTTCTTTCATTGTAATAGAAAACCATGTACAAACCACAGAGTTAAAAGCTGTATAATTTGGGTGGTTTTTTTTTTTTTTTAACAACTTGATTGGAGTATAACTGCTTTACAATGGTGTGTTAGTTTCTGCTTTATAACAAAGTGAATCAGTTATACATATACACATATCCCCATATCTCTTCCCTCTTACGTCTCCCTCCCTCCCACCCTCCCTATTCCACCCCTCTAGGTGGTCACAAAGCACCGAGCTGATCTCCCAGTGCTATGCAGCTGCTTCCCACTAGCTATCTATTTTACATTTGGTAGTGTATATAGGTCCATGCCACTCTCTCACTTTGTCACAGCTTACCCTTCCCTCTCCCCATATCCTCAAGTCCATTCTCTAGTAGGTCTGCGTCTTTATTCCCGTCTTGCCCCTAGGTTCTTCATGACCATTTTTTGGTTTGTTTTTTAGATTCCATATATATGTGTTAGCATATGGTATTTTTTTTCTCTTTCTGACTTACTTCACTCTGTATGACAGACTCTAGGTCCATCCACCTCACTACAAATAACTCAATTTCATTTCTTTTTATGGCTGAGTAATATTCCATTGTACATATGGGCCACATCTTCTTTATCCATTCATCTGTTGATGGACACTTAGGTTGCTTCCATGTCCTGGCTATTGTAAATAGAGCTGCAATGAACATTTTGGTACATGACTCTTTTTGAATTATAGCTTTCTCAGGGTATATGTCCAGTAGTGGGATTGCTGGGTCGTATGGTAGCTCTATTTTAGTTTTTTAAGGAACCTCCATACTGTTCTCCATAGTGGCTGTATCAATTTACATTCCCACCAACAGTGCAAGAGGGTTCCCTTTTCTCCACACCCTCTCCAGCATTTATTGTTTGTAGATTTTTTGATGATGGTATAATTTGGGTTTTTATCCAAGCAAGTTGTTATCTAAATGCAAAGACTTTCACACATTTTTGAGTCTTAAGGAGTTTAATCACCAACTAATGAACAATTGTTGGCTTCAAAGGTTACTTCAAAAAGAAATCTGATCTTAGAAGATAGACATGAAAAACATGATGCTGTTAAAAATAGTAAGAAATCCTGAATTAGTAAGAATTTATTGAAGAGATAAGTAAATAAGAACAATAATTGGGAAGAATTATTTGTGATAGGAGTTGGGAATTAGGAGAATTGTTAAAATAAATGTAAATTAAAATAAATAAGTTGAGTAGTAAGTTAAATCAATGGAGAATGCAAGTGAGGAAAAAGTTGAGAAAAACAAAAATGGCAAAGGTTTCCAATAAAAGTGAATCAAAAGATATTTTTCTATTAAAATATGGATATATAGATAAAATAGAATATCTTTGTTGTTTATATTAAGTTGATAGCTAATTGAATTATCAATAAGAAGAAGGTTGTTGCCAAAAGGAATAAACAAAAGCAATCCCAAGCAAATGTACTGTCTATATAACACCAAGAAAATCTAGAAAAAAAATTAATTGTAAAAACTGAGAGGTAAAAAGTTAGAATGGCAGAACATAAACTGAATAGGATTAAAATAATTAAAACTTTAAACAATCATGTGGGAAGCAAAACAAAACAGAGAAACAAACAAATACCCCCCCAATCGCACCCCTCCTGCCCCCACCACAAACAGAACACTTCCAATTGGATTAATGCAATAATTTACTGGGAAACTTTTAGAAAGGCTTAGAAAGTCTAAAAATAAGAAAAAATAAATTTAAAAAACACTAAAAAGATAAATTAATCAAAGTGAAGGAAAAGCAGGTGGGGTGTCAGATACAGTTTAATTTAAGGCAAATGTTATTAAAGGAAGCTAATTATGTTAATTATGTGATGATAGAAGTCAGAGTTAATAATGAGAGCTATGATATTATGTCTATAGGACACAAAGAACATAGCAACAAACAGAAAGCAATGACTGTTAAAAATCAAAGAGAAATTATAAGTACACAGTTTTAAATCAAGATGTTAATACCCCATTACCAGAATATAAAAAGTCAAGAAGAAAATGATAAAGTAATAGAATAAAGAGCCTGAAAAACATAGGTAAATTTACCATAATACAGCAGTAAGGATAGATATTGCCAAGAATTAAATGGAATGAACGACAAAACAACAACAAAAAACTCTGAAAGTTTACTGCTGATTCCTGAAGAGATGGCGAATTAGCACACATTCCTCATTCCTTTAAATTCAACCCTGGGAAACTTCAGAAACAGAGGGAAGCAGAGATCCATGGAACTAACAGAGACATTGAAATAACGGGAAGCTTAAAGGCTGTCCTGATGGGGGGCGGGGATGGAGTAGAAGCAGCCAGAGGTGGGAGGTGACCTGACCTGAGAGTAAGAGAATGGATGCAGGAGGAGGGAGGAGTCCTCTTCTTTCCTCTGACCCACTGGTGGGGGGATGGATTTGGGAGGACTGTCGGAGTTCTCCTATTTCACCCCTTCTGACATTGCCAACAGAGGGCCATTACTTGTCCTGCAATCCAGATGTCTGCAGCACCATGCAGCCCTATTCCTGTCCCCAGTCATAATACTCTCAGGGCAGCAGAAACCTCTTCTAAAGGGTAGAGGAGATGAAGGGAACTCGGGCACCCTTGGGTGTACATTTCTCTAGCCCTTCCCTCTCCAGATTCACAGAGCTGGGAATCGGAACCTAAAGAGATCCTCTCTTCCTATTCCTGCTTTGTGTTGAGCGTCCGGATGAATCCCTGATTGGAGAAGATACACAGTGGAATGGAAGCAAATGGAGGAGTTGATAGCAGTGATGTGATGCTTGAGCTTTCTTCCCTGGTCTCCTCCTTTTTCTTTCCCTTAAACACATCTGAAGGGATACCACCTAGGATTTGGCCCTTTCATCACATACTATCAGGCCTAATGGTTAAATCATCAGAGAAGTGTAAGACCATCTGCCACAATAACTAGATATCAAAGGGTACAACTAGTAAAAGTGAAAGCAAACTAAACACAAAGCAGATTAATTGCAACAGATGGACCAAAAATTTAACGTAAGCATAATACATACCCTCAAAGACATAGGGGGTATACTGTAATAGAAAGCAAGAACAAGAAGTAAAGAAAAAGAACCAAATGTAAATTGGGTGTTAAACAAATATTTATAACAAATATTTATTGGTATCCCTGCCAAAGATGCACGGCCTGAATCTAATCACGAGGAAACATCAGACAACTCCAAACTGAGAACGTCTACAACTGCTTAGAACTCTCAAAAAATGTCACTGTCATGAAATTAAAAGAAGGACTAAGGAACTGCTCCAGATTAAAGGAGGCTAAAGAGACATGACAGGTAAATGCAGTGTGTGATCCTGGATTGGATCCAGGACCAGACTTTGTATTTTTCATTTGCTACAGAGCAGTGCTCTCCACTATGGGAACCACTGGCCGCATGCAGCTAATGAATAATTGAAATGAGGCTAGTCTGAATTGAGATGTGCTCTAATTATAAAATACACACTGGGTTTTAGAATGAAAAGAAGAATGTAAAATATCTCGATTATAAATTTTATATTAATTACATGTGGGAATGATAATATTTTGGCTATATTGGCTTAAATACAATTTATTATTAAGATTAATTTCACTTGCTTCTTTCTACTTTTTTAATGTAGGCACTAGAACATTTAAATTACATTTCTGGTTCATTATTATGGCTTGCATTATACTGATATTGTATAGTACTGCCATAAAGAACACTACAATTAGTGTACTTTGAACAAGGTATGTAGATTAGATAATACTATTTTATCAATGCTAATGATGAATGTATTGTAATTTTGTAAGAGAATGTCCTTATTCTTAGGAAATATATGCTGAAGTATTTAGAGGTAATGGAGCAGGCATGATTCTACTTATTCTCAGAAGTTTAGAAAAACATAAAATGTATATATATTTATGGAGAGAGAATGATAAAGCAAATGTAAACCGTTGGCAATTACAGAGTCTGGGTGAAAGATAATAAGGGGTTCTGTGTACCGTCTTTCCAACTTTTACATCAATTTGAAATTATTTCAAAACAGAAGTTTACAAAAACCACCCCCACACAACGGTTAAGACAAGCAGCACAGTAGTGGGGATAAAAAGCAGGGTGGTTAGCACTGAAGAAGGGAGTGGTGTGGTGAAGAAAAGTGAGGAACTCGCTCCCAGAAGGTGGCAGAAAGTATGAAGAGAGAGAACATTTAAAGTAAAACCTAGATGATATGGAGATCAGTAGAAGTGACATCTCGGTCACTGGAGGCTCAGAAAGAGAGAAAAAAGGAAAGAAAATATTTGGAGGAAAAGAAATCCCCCAGAATTAAAGGAAGAGGCAAGATGTCATATTTAAAGGACTCATAGAGCAGAAAAGTATTTTTCAAAAAGAAAAAATCCACACTTGGTCACATTAATGGTGAAAATTAAGAAATTAAGAATTAATTAAGACCATCAAAGATATAATTTAAAAAACTGAAATGCAGGAAGAGTAGATCACCTGGATAAAAACCAAAAATCAGATTGACATTGGACTTCTTAACAGCTGAATATAAGAATCCAATGTATGAAAGAAAAGGTTTTTGAACCTAGGTCTCATATTCAGCCACATGCTATTTAAATGTGACAGCATGATAAAAATATTCTCAGGCACATCAGGCCTTAGGGGGTTTGCCTTTCCAAAGACCTGCTATGGAAATACTCTTGTAAGAAGTACTCAATATGAAAAATACTAAAAAGCCATGGGCGATCAAAACTTCAGTGAAGCTTATGGTTGTGTAAAAAAGCAAAGACTAAAGAAAGGAAAAAGAAAACATCCATATGATATCACTTATATGTGGAATCTAAAATATGACACAAATGAACCTATCTATGAAACAGAAACAGAATCGCGGACATAGAGAACAGACTGGTGGTTGCCAAGGGGGTGGGGGTTGGGGGAGGGGTCGAGTGGGAGGCTGGGGTTAGCAGATGTAAGCTTTTATATATAGAATGGATAAACAACAAGGTCCTACTGTGTAGAACAGAGAACTTTATTCAATACCCTATGATAAACCGTAACGGAAAAGAATATAAAAGAAGAATGTATACACATATAACTGAATCACTTTGCTGTACAGCAGTAATTAACACAACATAGTAAATCAACTTACTGCAATAAGAAAAGAAAATATCCATAACAATTCAGAAGTGAAGTTTTATCAAATAATCAATACGAAGTGTATATTTGGGTACAGGGATCACAGAGACCAAAGGAATGAGAGCATGCTAATGTTCTTGTTTTTTGTTCAGGGAAGATATAAATATTAAAATGCTTATGAAATCAATAGAGGTAAATAAACACAAGCATGTGTCTTAAATTAAAGGCAACCACCATAAGAACAAAAAAAATGAGTCAAATAACTTTTAAGCCAGCAGGAGAAAACTGAACTCAGGCAATGGAAAGAAAAGAAGTAGTTTCAAAAAATATAAAATAAGATGGCAGAAAAAATTTTTAACATGACTGTAATCACAATAAATGTGGGATAGATGGAATGAAACAAAACAAAGCCAGAGGGACCTTGCATGGACCAATGATGCTCGTGTGCCATAAATTAAGGAACATATCCTTTGGCACCTGGCGTGGAAGAAGATAAAAGGCTTTCTAAAGTAAACATATATGAGGTTATTAAAAACAAAACAAAACAAAACTCTGTAAATACAGAAAAGCAGAAATTACCTATTACACACACTCTTATCAAAACAAAATAAACTTTCAGTGAAAAAGTGATCCAGAAAGAAACTGAACTAGCACATGGAGATGACAAGAGGGCTTCTCTGTCTCCACCTAGACTCTGGGCTGAACAAAAGATCTTCCCTGAGAATTTATAACCACGAGCTTGGAGTCTGATATTATTCCATCGTTGTGTACCTTTGTGTTGCTCTAAAGAGGTCTGATCCTTTGTTACCCGTTTTTCTGAATGCTTTTAGGGTTGTCCCTCTCCCCATTATTCTAAACTTTCATGATGTTGTGTTGAGCGCTTTTTCATTCATTGTGCCAAGCATGTGGTTCTGTTCCTGTGTTCTGTACAATGAACGGGCTCGGTCCTTCTACACTACCCTCTGTGCAGGTACTTAGGATTCATCTTCTCTTGCTCTACTAGGCAGCTGCCACTTGTCCATCTGTCTTTCATCTTCCCAGATTCTGACAACATCTCTTGTATGATGTGGCCTTCTTTCCTCTTTTCTTGTCTTTGTGGATACATATATATTCCTCTAGTGTTATTTTTATGGAATTTGAGGAAAGGACAGTGATTAATGTGTGTATTCAATCTGCATGTTTAATGGGAAGACCAGATTGTTGATTTGTCCTTCTCCGATCTCAATCCATACAATAGTGAGTTGTTGCCATGAGACTTCCCAGAGAGATGGAGAGAAGGGAGGAGAAAAGGGAGAAGAAACCATTTAATCTGTTCTCTTTGCTCCTTCTTTCATTGAAACGGTGTGTCATGACACATGCGCTTGGTACCAAATTCTATTTCCTGGCAACATACTCTGTTTGTGACTCAGCCTGGTGGTGGCACAGCTGGGAAACTCTGATGGGCACCATTACTCAGCTTGGAAAGAGATTTCCCAGTGCTGATGGGAAGAAGTAGAATTATTGTTTGTTGAATGTTTAATTGTTTCTAAAGTTAGATCAAGAGAAGGGGGCTGTGGTCCACATGTGGCTCATCACTGTTATAGGAACTGGACTAAGGAAACCCACAAATGGTCTTATTCTTAAATGGGAAGAAACTCTGCAAGCTAAATATTATAAAGCTAACAATTCTTCCCAAAGTAATTTGAGGATTTAATGCAATCCCACTTAAAATTCTGGCAGGATCCTTTACAGAACTTGATAAAAATGATTTCACAATCATTTATAAAATAGAAAGACAATATCAAGGAATATTTTAAGAAGAAAGAATACCTCCATCTCCAAGCCAGAAACCTGGCTTGTCAGCTTTGATGCTTCTCTCTATCTCTCACTCCTCCACATCTAATCCATGACAGAATCTCCCTCTAAAAGGCATCTCAAAACTATCCTTTCTCTCCATCACCACATCCACTGCCTTAGTTGGAGCTACCATAATCATTGCAACATTTTCCTAACCCATCTTCCCTTACAGTACCTGCCCCTTCCAATGTGGTCCCACTCAGCAGCCATATAAGGTCCTCTCTCCCTCCTGCCCCAACCTCTTCAGTGTTTTTCCATTGTTCATCTCCCTCCACTTTCTTCCTTGCTCATTTCATAACTGCTTCTCATCATTCATTCATTCATCAACACTATTTATTGAGAGGCTTTCAATGTGCCAGACAATGAGCTAGGCCCTGGGGAGGTAAATGAGCAAAATCAAGCTTGATTCCTGCCAACACCCTAGTGGCTTTAAAGACAAAGGACAATAAACATGAAAAAAGATTCAAGTGTGTTAGTAATTAAACCAATGTCAATTTAAAATAATAAGATTAATTTTTTTATAACCATGAATTGGCCAAACCCAAATGAAAAAAGTTATATTGGATGCTAAAGAGGCTGGAAGAAACAGATGTACTTATTCATTATTTTTAACATGGTGAATTGATACAAATGTTTTGGAGAAGCATCTGGCAAAATGTCTCAAGAGCCAAAAAAAAAGTCCATATCCTTTGATCCAGCAGTCTTACTCTTGGGAAATTATTTCAAGGAAATAATTCAAAGGAAGGTGGAAGAATGGAGGAAGACTTGAAGAAGGAAGTTTTTTATTGCAGTGCTTTCTGTGTTAGCAAAAGACCTAACATCACCTAGACGTTCAATAAAAGAACAGTTAGATATGTGGTTTAGAGAAAGCTGATGTAATAAATTATGACTATGGAAACAAAATCAAATGCAAAAAGTAGGACATGACGTGTTCAAATGTGATGTAGAAACTCTGTACACAGTTGAATATATGAAGAAATGAAAGCAGTTGCCAAGTATTAGAATGGTAGTCTTTCATGTGATTGGATTTAAGAATTAATAATTTTTAAAAATTAAGTGACCCAATGGAAAAGATGGCTGAATTCATGGTAAAACTAACTTTGATTCTGTAGAGTATTCCAGTGGCCATGTTTATATTCTAGGCAATGTATTGCCAAATGAAAAAAATAATTGGCTCCTGGAAAAAAATGTCCGTTTCATCAATGTGTATTTGTCAAATGGTGTTAAAATCGATGCTATATCAAAAATGGGGGCAGTTGACATTGTCATGGGAGATTACAGAGTCTCTGTGGGGTAGAAACATTTGTCAAAAACCCAGACGCTGTGTTCAGCATAAGAGAGCAAAGAGACTCAGCATCTGTTAGGCAACTCCCAATCTCCTGGTGAAGACTGGGCCTATCTCCAGCCCCTGGGACATCCCTATGCGGTAACACTGCCTGGTCACCATGTTCCTGTAAAGAACGAAAGCTCCTGGAGCACAACAGACTCGCAGTACCAAGGACAGACCCTGGGGGGCATGCGCTTCTCCTAACACTGCAGGGTTCCAGAGCTCAGCTCAGGCTCAGCGAATCCAGACCTCTGATTTCTTAAGTTATGCTCTCCGCAGCACAGGTCTTCGTAGAGTGCGGCCAAGCTATTCAGAATTTGGTAGCAGTTGAGACCATGGTGGTATAGCAGGGCCTTATTAAAAGATGCTTTGTGAATGAGAGATTTAATTTTACTGCAGAGGAGAGAAGACTGCCTTGTGACAGTCCCCAGAGGAAGGCAAAAGGGAAACAGGAGATCTGAGCTTTGATTTTGGTTCTGAATTCTCTCTGGCTATGTGACCTGAGCCCTTAATTTTTTTGTTTTTGTTTTTTTTGGTGCTTGGGTTTTTTTTTTTTTTTTACTTATAAAATTAGGAGGTAAAATTGCATGATCCAGCCTTTAAATGGATTTCTAGATACTACTCACTTAGGAGTGTTTTAAAAAGATTTCACTTAGCAAATAAATGAATTAATGATTGAATGAATAATAATAAAAAAAAAGATTTCACTATTTCCAGATGGCCAGCAGTGATTTATGGCATTACAATCGGAGGGAATGCCAGAGGTCATTTATACCATCTTCCTGCCTTCCTTACCTCAGGCCTATTTAGTTCCTCCAAGAGAGAAGGGTATCATGGATACAGAGAGTACTTTGTTTTCCAAGAGAGGGAACCCCAGAAACAGCATTAGGAACAAACCAGTTTGTATAATGATTGAGAAGAGCCACCTGCAGATGTGGCCCACCACAAGAGACGGCTGAAAGCACAGGGTGCAGAGTCCAATGTGAATTCTCAAGGGCAAGTTCCCAAAGATGACTGAAGGACAGACCCCTTAGGCTGCTATCTTATCCTATTGCAGAGGTTCTCAAGTGTGGTTACAGACCCTTGGGACCACCCCCCTTGCCCCGCCCCACCACCGGCCCTTTCAGAGGGACCTATGAGGTGAAAACTATTTTCATAATAATACTAAGACAAAATTTGCCTTTTGTAATGTGTCGACATTAACACTGATGGGGCAAAAGCAATCATGAGTAAAACTGCTGGCACTCAGTGCGGGTCAAGGCAATGGCCTTGCACTGTATTAGTCATTAATGTATTCCTCACCGCCAGGGACTTGCTGCAAACAAAAGCCCCAAAAGTCAGTTTCACTTAAGAATGGCCTTGATGAAACAATAAACATTATTAATGTTATTAACTCTCTACCTTTGAGTATACATGTTTTTATTATTCTGCGTGACTAATTGGGAAATACACATAAAGCCCTTCTGCTATATACTGAGTACTGGGACTGTCTTGAAGAAAAGCACTTGTGCAATTGCTTGAGGTGCAAGCTGGACAATTTCATTGTCATAAAACATCATTTTTACTTTTAAGAACAAATGACAGATTATGGTTATTCAGCCTTAAGAATTTGGCATACATTTTCTTAAAAAATGAAATAAGCCTGTCACTTCAAGAAAAACACCTGACGGTATTTGCTGCCAATGATAAAATTTGAGCTTTCAAGCAAAACTTGGGATCTTGGGAAACTTGTATCCACCACCATGAATTTGATAGCTTTTCAATACTTAAACACTTTACTGATGAGACTGGAAGTGATCTTAACGAATATGATTTTTGATGTTGTATAATGAAATGTCTCAATATCTGGATTATCTGCATAACTCAGTAAACCAATATTTTCCAAATGACTAATAGATGATGTTATAAAATCATTCACTTGTGAAAGATGCATTCAAAGTGCAAGGGGAAAGCAACACATTTTAATGTAACAGAGTGTAAGTTCATTGATATGGTTTCACATTCTATATTGTAATTCTCCTTTAAGAAACTACCATTTGCAGAGTTTTGGTGTAGCATCAAAGAAGATTATCTGTAATTATCTGAAAAGGTTATTTAAATATTCTTGCCGTTTCCAATTACATATCTGTGTGAGACAGAATTTTCTCATATACTTAAACCAAAAAAAAAAAATATGCCACAACAGGTTAAATGCAGAGGCAAATATGAGGATCCAGGTGTCTTCCATTAAACCAGGCATTAAAGAGATTTGCAAAAACGTAAAACAATGATGCCCTTTTTACTAAATTTCTTTCGTTTGGACAATATAGTTATTTTCATAAAATATGTTAACATGTAATAATTTAATCATTGCTAATTCATTATATGTTACTTTTAAAGTTAATTAATAAGTGACATTTTAAAATTTGTTTTAATTTTTGAGATGGTGAAATATTGAGAGACACAATCCATATTAACAAAAGTATATTGGAGTTCTCAATAATTTTTAAGCCCGTAAAAAGGGCCCTGCTCTGAGATGCTTGCAGAGAAAGTGGAATTTGGGATGAGTAATTAATAAGAGGAGGACCTGTCACGTATCAGCTTGCACTACTGTTGAGAAGTGTCATGACTTAATTGGGCTAAATGGCCAGGGTTGGTTATCAAGACAGAATCATCCCTGGAGGGGTAAAATGAAAATCGTCTATTACCTAAGATTGGCAGAAATCACTTTTGTGAATATTGAATTCTCACGGTCCTGATTAGACCTTGAAGGGCACCTTCTTGTGCCCTTCCAATTGCCTCCAGTGCCCCTAGTGTCCAAGTCCATCCCTTTCCGTCCAGGGAAAGTCCAGGCCTGTCCCTGCTCGATACTGACCATCATGACTAATGTGGGCTAAAAATCTGCCTCCTGGGTCATGGTGAATGCCACTCTGAGTCCAACAATCAGTACCCAGTACTTGGGGAGGCCCCAGGTATTTGCAGGCACTAAGAATGAAAGAAGAGCATGCCGTGGCTTTTGTCCTGGAGGACTTCTCAGTCTGGTGGAGAAGAAGGGCTCCTGAAGAAATAATTACAGTATGATGTGATAAATGCTCTTCTGAACATAGTGGCCAAATTTTTTCCAACCAAAAATTAGGACACACTCTGACATCTGACAATGAAACAATTCTGGGGGACTTGAAACACATGTCTGCTATACATATTAAGAAACTCCCAACAACTCCGCAGAAATTCTGTATAGGTTTGTACTTGATTTGGCCCAAAGACCCAGAAACAATGGTCTGTACCCTTAAAAAAAAATTCTGGAAATAACAGTGTCAGAACAGAAAAGAGCAAGAAACGCCTTAGGATTACAGAAGATGAGTAATGGGCCCCTAACATTTTATTTCCTCTGGGTTAGTGGATGTGAGGCACTAGAGGACATTTTTTCCATCATGCTTGTTCCAAGTGGTTTTTTCCCCTCCAGGCAGAGAGTCCAAGTTTGTTCACACAGGTCTCCCACATCAGCTGAAGCAGATCAAGCTGAATCCCAGAGTCAGAAGAATGAACTAGCATGAGGCTTCTAAGATCTCCAGCCTTGATTACATGTGGCTAAAATTAAACAATAAGGTTCTTGATCTGCCAAGACATGGAGTCTCCTCTGGGTGGGCTGTTTGGGGACCATGTAGGTTATGGTCTAGACTGGGTCTTCTTAAGTCCCAACCACGTACCCTTTGCCCCCACTCCCTTTGGGGCTGACCCAAATCCCTCTTTTTAGTTTCTTTCTCCAGCCTCCCTGTTCTTTCCCAGCTGTGGCAACTCCAAAGTGAAGTGAACAAGACTAAAACACACAGTGAACCAAAACATGCTCAGTGCCACACATGGACATCCTTCCACCCACAGTTAGAAAGAATGGGCTACACTGGGTCTCAAAGGCAATCCAAACGAAAGGCAGGACAAGGAGCCTGACAAACCCCTTCTGCATCTTGGATCCACTACCATTAGCCATTCATTCTGAGGGTTCTGCATCCGCAGATTCAACCAACAACGGGTCATAAATGTTTGAAAAAAAAATTCCATGAAGTCTCAAAAAACAAAACTTGAATTTTCCACACAATAACTACTGACCTAGCATTTACATTGTATTTACAACTATTTATATGCTACTAGGTATTATAAATAATCTAGAGATGACAAAGTATACGGGAGGATCTGCCTATGTTTTATGCAAATACTACGTCATTTCACATATAAGGGATTGAGCATCCATGGATTTTGGTATCTGTAGGAGTCCTGGAACCAATCCCCCTCGAATGCCAAGGGACGACTGTACTTACATTGGACTAGGGGCAAATCATGATGTCTCTGTGATCTCCAGTGAGCTCATTCACAAAAGCCCACAAAAGGTTATTTTGAGGATGAAATGACAACATATGTAAAAATGCTTGCCACTCAGTAAGCTCACTATTCATAGTTATAATTTTCATATCATTTGTGTGATTATTTAATTAGTGTATGTCTCCCCATTAATCTCTGAGTTGCATGAGAACATGGGTTGTGTCTTTTTTATTCACTGTTATATCTCTAGTGTTTAGCACAGTGTCTGACACATGTTAGGCATTTGATGAGACAACTGTTTGATAAAAGGGAGTTGCTAGGGTCCTGATTAAGGATTTACTCTAAAACAGCAAGTTTGGGGTTGCCTGACAACTCTCATGGATTCGTACTGGCTACCTGGAGCATGGTGTAATGAAGATTCTAAGGTGGTATCTGATATATTACCAATACACGCTATGGTTGAGGATGTTGAGTATTTGTTGACCTTGGCCTGTGCAGTCAAGAGCAGGTGGTCCCTTTTGCCAGTTCTTTCCAGCACAAATAGGCTGGTTGTATGGACAGAGCCACTTCAGGAGGACTGAGGTTACCAAATATCTGACCTGAAGATAAGCAGCATGACCTCAGGAATATTTTTTAAAATCACAGATAAGAAAACACTTAGAACAATGCTCTGCAAAGAAGCTGAAAGCATATGACTATTATATCTGCCTGTCTCGATGAATTCACTTTCTTGGAATGTGTTTCATGAGTGCACTGGTAAGAAGGAGAAGCTAGTATATCCCACAACCAGAACTTTGTAATACACTCTCCCCCAACCCATAAGGAAGCTGTTCTACTCACGAGGGTAATCCTTTGGGTGTGTCTTCTCAGACCAGTTCCCATAAAATGTGAGCCTGTACTTGGCAGTTCCACAGGCGCAGCAGTCTAGGATTGGTTTGTCAGTCACCCCGTCAAATGTGGAGTCTGAAAGAGTCAGGAAAGTCACCAAGTTAGGAAGCAGCGGTGAGTCATTTATAGGACAGCACCATCTCGGTCTCGTTCTGTCTTGAAGGCTTGGGAAAAGAAGATGAGGTACAGTTTTCACCGATTAATAACTCAGAACCAGGTCCAGCTATAAAGGATTTTATATACCTCTAAGGGTGATAACTATATATTTTGCAAATTAAAAAAACATCAGAACATTTGCTTTAATAATGTGAGGAGACCTATGGGACCAATAAGGCAGAATATTTGGGATGGGGGCCCATCTTGATATATATTTTCTGGGCCCGAATCTCCTTCCCCACCCCTCACACAACAGGATTTCTCCACCAGATTTTAAGAGGAATATGCCTGTGTGTGTTTTCTCTAAGGAATATTCTCTGGGGCCAAATTGCCAGGACCAGAAAAAGCTTTGAAGGAGAGCAATGAGAACAAGCAGAGGGACGTAAAGAACTGCTGAAAATTATTTCTAAAAAGATATGCACGTATAGTCACGTCACTTCTTATCAAGCTTTCAGAGCGTTTACTGGGAGGGTTGGGGGTTTGGGAATATGTCCATAAATTCAGGTTTACTTCTGAGCATAGAAGCAGCCGGGAAAAACTCAAGATTCCCAATCCGCCCCCACTTTTAACTGCGAATAGCTGATAAGTGGAGAAAGATTACATGAATAAATTCAGTATTTCCGACTGTCAAGCCCACATCCCTAACTGTGCATTGTTGCTTTTGGTCTGTTCTGCTTCCTGCAAGATGAAACAATGTCTACAGATGCAACTTGCTTCAATTGCTTTTTCTTTGTTTCCTCTGGAGGTATTAACATAAATGTTCTCTCTCTCTTTGCAAGTTGGACATTTATCCTTAACTATTATATAAAGAGCAGCAACAAAGAGTATAAAAATCTTTTTGAGTGTTAGGAAGAGCATTTTACAAGTCTTCCTTATGGAATTCACTGGGTTCATTTGGTTTGAATATGCAAAACCAGTGATGGGTGGAAGAAGCGAATTCTGGGTTCGAGGATGGAGACAAAAGTATGGGATATTGTAATAATAACTATATTGTATAGAGTCCTCATACATGCCGATCCCTTTCCATATATTGTCTCATTTGATCCTGACAAACCTAGGAGGTCAGGACTTTGGTTAACCCCATTTTATAGATCATGAAACTGAGGCAGATTAGGTGACCAGCCCAAGGCCACAGGGTTAGTAAGTGGTGTAGGCAGAACTGGAGCTCAGGTCTTTTTGAGTCTGCAGCCCATGCTCTTAACCTCTACACTATATCACTGCAGGAAAGACCTTCTGCTGGATAGGTCTGCATAAACACCAATGAGAGAAACTGGTGTGTGTTTCTCTTTTTGCTTTTTCAAATGAAGAATGGTACATTTAAAAAATTACCTCCCTACATTACTCCAGAATCTCCGAAGAAGAGATCTGAACCCCCCCCCCCCAAATAGAAATCATTGTTTGGCTACTTTTTGTACACTAGGAAGAGGCTAGAGCATTGTTTGTGTTAGGAGAAATCTTCCCACTGCCTTATGTACACGAAGTCCAGATCTGATTCCTGTGTGAGCCACTTTGATACTTAAGGGACAAGCACTATTGACTATATTTCAGGAAAGGTAGCATATATGAGTAACTCCTGAAGGTTCTTCCTTTTCACATTTCCATTATGATCACTTACGTTGTTAAAAAAAAACTAAATTAGTTTTGAAAAAGGAATTCAGAGCTAAGAGATACATGCTGGGGTTTCAATTGTAACTACTAGGCGCTGTTAAATGAGGCAGCAATAATCTCTCAAAAAACCAAAATAAGGCAAACTGGTAGCTTTACCTTATCAAAAGGGCTCTCAGATATAAGTAGTGAACTTAAAGATGCATCCAGGGGTTCAAGGGAATGCACTTATAATAAACCTTTTGGAATTCCAAAGGAAAATAAGCTTCCATTTAAAAAATAAATTTCTAAGTTTGAAAATAAAAACAGACATACTGTTTCCTACTGAGGAAAAGCCCACTGAAAATGAATCAGGTTTTCAAAGGGCAGTGATAACAAGTGTTAACTTACCCCTCTTCTCCTAACGGTGCAGGGCTTGCCCAATACAGGTAATTGCAGGCCCTGCAGCATCTCCCAAGCTGTCCCCTCCCCCCTCATTTCTACTCTTAATCCATCAGCTTTCTTTTCTACTGTCATCCTTTATTCTTTGCTCCTCTTCCCTTGTCTTCTTTTTCTCATGATCCCTTCTCTGCCCACATTTTCCTCTCATCTCTGCTCTTCCCTTCATCTCATCTTTTCCTCTCTTTGTCTCTCTCCCTTAGTTGTCTATGACATGGTATTAAAGAGAGTATATGTGTGCATTTGCTTATTATAGGTCACCTTTTGGAATATTTTATGTTTTTCTGTTTTTAATTGTAAGTAGCTTAATGTTTTATGTTTCTTTTAAAAAATAATGATTGCCATTGCTTTTAATCTGTGCAATTCTTAATTTTCCCCTATGGATAAATAGCTTCAACTGAGGAAAAAAATAATAGATACTAGTTTCTCTCTTCCTTTCCTTGATAGATTTGATTTGACTTAACAAAGAGTGTGAATACCTTAATGAAAGAGCTGGAGATAATCAAGTGGGCATACATATTTAAGAAAAATCCCTTTGCTCTATGCTTATATCTTAAAGACTTTCTGTACAGGATCTGCTTTGCTAACTGATGGATTTCCTCATGGGTCTGCTGTCTCCAGGGATCATATACAACAGCACCTAATGATCCTATAGCCCAAGTCCTGCCGGGTCTTTTTTTTGTCCACAAAGTTGCTGTTGGAAAGAGGTCTTCTTATACAGATTCGTGCTTAGTCATTTTGATAGGATCTCTGCTTCAGAAGTGGTAACCAATAGAGATTTGCAAGGTCACTTTATTGACACTGTATCTGCAGGATGTTAGCATATTCATAGCTTAGACAAGGCTTTCACAACATCAGGACTGAGGCTTTGGAAAGTGCAATTTAGTTGATGGTTGCTGTCAGTACATGGGGCTGACAGTGAAGTGTCTTCTAGGAACCCTCAAATCTGGGAAATAAGGCTGTCCTCTGAGAGTCAAACTAACAAAACCTCACCACAGTGGCCATGATTAGCCAACCAAGAGGTGAGCTAGAATAGCCACAACTCTAACCCACGGGACCTGGATGTCGTCTCATGGAGGCTGGGCAGGGATGGGATTGTCCATTAGGAACCAAGAGCCTCAAGAGTTGAGACGTTCTGGGTCTGGGGAAAGGCTAAGTGAATCTGTGGACTATGAAATACAGGAAAGCCTCAACAGCCATGCATGGTGTTGCCCACCTGGAAACTGCCCTGGGCGCTGGCCCACAGGTTGCAGCTCTCTGGCGCCTTTGGCAGGCATGACCCTAATGCAGGGCAGCCAACTCTCTCCCCTTTGGCTCTTTCCATGCTCTCCAAGCAGTCCTCCACATAGGACCTAGTTTCTGCTCCAGCTCGTCTACAGGGAGACCTATGCTTTGACCTACCCAAAGTAACAATCCAAGCTACTGAATTGGGAGGTAGTCACTTTGATAGAAAGGCAGTGGTTAGGGCAATGGCTCCTAGGTCCAAACTCTGACCTCCCCTACTAGCTGTATCATGTTGAGTGAGCTCTTTAAACTTTTCATGTCTCAGGCTTCTCATTTATAAAATAGGTATGATATAATAGTCTTTACCATATAGGATTGTTATGCAGATTACATGATTAAGGCATGTGAAGTGCTTAGAATGGTGCCTGGCATGTAGCAGGCACTAAAAAAAAATTAGTTATTATTATTATTTTCCCAGAAGACCTTTATCAACTTTTCTTTTTCTTAGTAGCTTACAATTTGCTAGAAATAGAATGATTTCTTCTGAAAACACAAATTGTTCTAAATGTAAACAAAAAGTCTGCACAAATTAATAGAAATGAAAGAGTGAAGATGTATAATTTCAGAACATTTTCCATGTTCATTTAGTTCTCTAATGACTTCTAAACACATTTCGATGTTTCAAAGTTTACTTTTTCATGGTGGATTAATAGATAAGCTTTGGAATGTAGATAACAATAGCTAACACATACACATATATATAATATATATATGTATGCGTATATATGTATGTATGTGTATATACATGTGTGTATATATATGCATATGTATGCGTGTATATATGTATGTGTACATATCAATATACATATCAATATATATATTTACTATGTACCAAGGAGGCACGGCACTACTTTACATACATTAAGCTGCATGACGAGGAAGGGCAGAGGCAGGATTTGAAAGTCAGCTGGATCTGAATCCAGGACTCCGCTCCAACCTCCTCAGTCTCCTTGGTCCCTATAAGCTTTGTTAGAACACCTTCAAGGAGAGGGAGTTGATGAGACTGCACATCCAAGGACCAGATCCTTGAACGAGGTGAGATCACAACGTCAATGCCCCCTTGACATCCCCGTTTCCCTAGAGAAAATCCCCTCCCTTCCTGCCTGGGTGCCCCACAAGTTCCTGCTAGTGATTACTCCAGACAACTGTTAAAGGACTTTTTAAAGGTACACAATTGTGCGTTCCTTAATTAAGTCCTGTGAATTGTTCCAAGGAACCTCTTCAGAATAATCACTGTTTCACAAAAATAAGGAGACGACGACACCAATATAAGGTACATATCTCCTACCCAGGGAATCAAGCAGAGTAATTAGAGTTTAAGGCAGATCCAATTATCCACAGCACACAGCCAGATTAAAAATCGGAGCTACGTGAGGAAGCAGAACCCAGAGGAACACAGAAAGCCCAACTGCCTTAATTCCTGCAGCTGAATGCTTGGACTGAATGAGCCACCTTCCATTTATCTAGCCCTCTCTCACCCACACGTCCACAAATCCTTACCTTGTTCACAAAGTTTCTTGGTCAGAGAGCCCTCATCTTGAAAATAAATGATGCGTTTCTGTACGATGCTAGCCCTGTGGGGAAAGAGGACACAAGCACATGGTGAGGAGGGCAAGTCTGGGGACGTCAGATCCCTGCTTGTCCACCTACAGCTGTGTGGCTTTGGGTGAGTGCCCCCAACACTCTGTGCCTCAGTTTCTTCATTGGAAAACTGGCATTAAGAATAATATCTACCCCGCGAAGAGTGGCCCCCGCTTGCTGCATCTGGAGAGGGCCCTCACACAGAAACGGAGACCCAACACAGCCAAAAATAAATAAATTAAAAAAAAAAAAAAAAAAGAATAATATCTACCTCCTAGGATTGCTGAGAACTAAATAAGACAATGTATGTCAAGAGTTCAGCATATACCTAGAAACCACTCAATAAATATTAGTTATTGTGGTGGTGTTGGTGGTGCTCATATTATTATTAAGGTAGGAAGGTGAACTAACAGCATTTTTCAATAACTTTTCTCAGTGGTTCATTTACTCTAGTTTCGTATCAGATTATTGAGGCCATTTATAGATCAAACAAATTCAAATCAGGAAAGCATGTCAAATTCTCTTCCTGAAGGGGAAAATAAAACCCTAAAAATATATTTTGATTTGTTCTGAAAATGTCATTCTATATCTTTCCTGAAAGACTAGACGAAACTATCTCCTACGTTCTGAACAAAGACAATTTCAGCTGTTATATCTCCCTCTTAAACATGTCAAACATAGGATCTTAGAATTTGGAAAGAATATTTTGAGGTTGAAAAATGACTTGCTTTTGGCCAGCATATATTTTCTCTTTAATCTAGGATTGCACAGACATACTACTGCACAGTTTATTTTCAGCTGGCCTTGAAGAGGCCTGAAACCCAGTGTTCCAGTAATTTGAAAGTCCACAACACAACATTGAGATGGTGCCAGTGGATCTTGAGCCATTTCTATTGATTTTCTTCAGCAATGTTACTCAATCAAAAGGTAATTTTCACTTTGATTTTCCCTATTTAACAGATAAAGGGAGCCCTCGACTTCATCACAGCTGACCACACTGAACCAGGGACAGTCACACAAGCTGCCCTGTGTCACATGATCTCAGACCCAGGAATGCGCCCAAGTGTGCATGGATCTGCAGAGCACAGAGGAGGTTCTCTCGATGGTCTGGGCCTAGGCCAAAATCACTTTCCAAAGAAATGTCTACTGTACACTCAGTCTTTCACAAAAAAGTAAAATTGAGGCCAGCCTATTAATGTCTTTTACAGTCTTTCCCCACCCAAGAGAGAAGAGATGTTGAAATAAATGAATGAAATATACTTCCTATTGACACAAGCTACTATAATTATTTATCCATTCTGTTGACCATCAAGCAGAACGTTTCTTTGGGCCAAGAGAACACTCTGGAGAACACTCACCCCAAAGCCAAATAACAAAGCCTTCTGTTAGTTGGAGTATCCCATCACCTACCACAGTGCTTCCAGAATGTTCCCCAGTGAAATTGCCTCAGGGACCCCTGTGGAGGGCAAGGAGTAGGCCTAGTGGGAAGTATCCCAGGCCCCACGTTCTTGCTTCAAACAAAGGCTCCAACCTCATTTCAACCCAAAGCAGCCCCCTCTCCCATTTGTCTTCCTGTTGTATTTGCTGGTGTATTTTCAACAAATAATTGCTGGAGGTGTGCTTAGCGACCAGGCATTGGCCCGGGACACTGTCATGAACAAGACAAATGGGGCCACTTCCCATTCTCAGAGTTGACAGAAGAGTGGGGAGGAAGCATCAGACAACTAAACCCTCAGTTAATGAATGGAGACATCCACAGGGTGTGGGAGAGTGTATCACAGGGGTTCCTGACCGAGCCAGGAAAGGCTCCTCCCAGAAAAGGTGGCTGAGCTTAGATTTGAACGACTAGAAGCTAATTAGGCAAGTGGGATGGAGAAGCAAAGGAGAGGGCATCCTTTGTGAGATCCTTGAGGTGGGGAGGGCTGCAGGTCACTGGAGAACCCACGGGTGCTAAGCCAGGGAGGTGTGAGATGAGCTGGGGAGGTGGGCAGGGCCACATCGCCCAGAGCCTGCAGGGAGATGGCATTTTACTCCAAGCTTGATGAGAAGTCTTTGAGGAATGTGCCATGAGGAGTGAGACGATCAGTTCTGCCCTTTTAGAAGAGTCTTTGGGCCACAGAATAAAAACGGATTGGTATGTGGTTGCAGTACACGGAGCTCCCATGCAAATCAAATTTTGTTTCAATAAAACTCTCTTGATAAAATGGTTTGAAAACACCTGATCTGGGACTTCCCTGGTGGTCCAGTGGTTGGGACTCCGTGCTTCCACTGCAGGGGGCATGGGTTCGATCCCTGGTTGGGGAACTAGGATCCTGCATGCCAGGCGGCCAAAAAACAAACAAACAAACAAAACACCTGAACTACAGGATAAAGTACAAACTTACCATGGTATTCAAGGCTCTTCATAAAAAACCTCCCTCAAACACTCTCCTGGCTTTATTTGTTGGCATTTTGTGCCATGCTCCCTGGGTTCTAGGCTATGCAAAGTTTATCCCCCTTGTCTGAACACCTCTTTCACTCCACCACTCCCTTACCCGTGCTGTTTCCTCTCCCAGAATCTCCCACCACCTGTCTTTGCTAGCATTGGTAACAAATACTCTGAATTTTCTTCCTCCTGCTGTCAGTAGGGGAATAATGGCAAACCCTATGATATAAAGGCATGATGATGCTTAGAAAAATTAAATCACCCCCAGATTTTCCAAAACTATCATTATAAATATTTGAGGGGCCAGAGATAGAAAAACATATTTCCTTTAAGATATTTCTATTTCTTTCATGCCTTGTTTTATAAAGTCAAGTTGGCCCTCTTTTTGATAATAGTTGTAATTTCTGAGCCCTTATTATGTCACTGTGCTAGGGAGGCCCTTCATGTACATTATCTTACATATCTTCTGCTTTACATATACTACATGTCCTCAAGTTCTTTATCAAAACACTTGGGCTAGATGTGTTTTTGAATTCAGAGTTTTTCAGAGAGTAGAAAGTTAAGATGGCAGTAGGCTATTAACATCCCCATGATCAAACATATCCATATTCTGCCACAAAATGTAACAATATTCATACTAAGAGAGTAAATAAAACTTATAGACAGCTTCACATCAGTTTAGGTCAAGTTCAGCAAACTTATCAAAATGCTTTTGTTTTCAGAGGGATTAAGATGAGGGTTTGTGGCTATTTTCACCCTAATCTTACAGGTGACGATGACTGAGATGCAGGGAGATTAAGTAACATGCTCAAGGTTTTGAAGTCTCCCACCTACTGCCAAAGTCCACGGTCTGTCTTAGGCTCAGAGTGCTTGCAAGGATTAAACACGATTACCTATAAAGAGTATAACTGCACTGTGAGGAATGCATTGTTATAAAATGTAACCTCGAATTGATTTGTGGGGATCTATTTTAGCATCTCACGGAGCACACAGTGGAGAGCTGAGACTTCGGTGGGTCTCCCTGGAGCCTGGGTCATCACCACCTGAAGCTCTCCATGAAAAGACGAGCATACATCCCCATGTCCAAGCTTGGCCAACCCTCTGGACCATGCCCTTTGGATTTCAAACTCTGTGCAGATCCAATGTGGGATACAAGGCTTGTTCTGATCTGGCCCTGGCGATCAGGCTTTATCTCTATCCAGTCCCTCCTGAGCGCCCTACCCAAACCATATCCTATACCTGTCTTCATGATCTCACACCCTTGGGCTCCTGTCCATGGGACTCCTTCTGTCCTTCCTTGTGACTCCTCAATATACACCACACACAAACACACACACACACACACACACACTCTCTCTCTCTCTCTCTCTCTCAGTTACCTAACTCATACTCAACTAAGACGTTACTTCCTTCAGATTGATGTCTTGCCTGGATGTTGAGAGCCATAGCCACTTGGGCTTCTCCTATCCAGCACTTATTAACCTGTATTATAATTGCCTGTTTACTTTTCTATCTCCTGTGCTAGATTATAAGCTTCCTGAGAGCAGGAACTGTACCTTACTTATTTCTGTAGATGTTAGTATCATTGCAATCCTGGGATTCAAGTAGAAGGAACAGAGTTTGGAAAGGAAAGAGTTTGAGATTGAGCTGTCTGTAGGGCATGATGGTGGTCATAGGGGGTAGTTAGACACAGGGACCTGTAACTCAGGAGAGACTTGAGGGGTGGGGAGGATGGATATGGGAGTCACTGGGGCAGAAGTCAGGATCAAAGCTTTTAGAGTGGCTGATGTCACCCAGGGAAAGTGTGTGGCGTGAGAAGAGAGTCTAGCTGAGCCCAGAACTCTGAATGCCAACATTCACCCACAGATATGTCAGCAGAGACCAAGACTTTGGAACGCTTGGTTGCAGAAGATGTTTCTTTTTATTCCCCATTTGGTCAACTCCTGAGAGAATTTTATATTCTGAGAAAGTACATTTCATTTCGAGTCTGTTCCCATCAAAAGTATAAAACTCAGCAGAGATTTATAAATCATATTACAGTTCAGAAAAATAATAGCTTTACAAGATGAGAATGCTGTTAGTAAGAATTCCCTCAGCATTTCAAAATGACAAATTTCTCCCATTCTGTGTTGCAATTTGGCAGTCCTGTTGCATAGCATTTATATACTGATATACTGAATGCTCTCTTATCATGAAAGAACGTGTTAAGGAAATCTAAATTAAATTTCTCAGTATGTTGGCTTCTCAAACTTCAGAATATTGAGGTTCTAAATAACTTACTAATCATTTCAAAAGTTTCCTTTTAAACCTAAAGTGGAACATTTCCAGAAATGCCATCCTGAATCTCTTAGATGCTCGGCTCTTTTCTGTCTGATGAGTTTCTTCATTTGCTGTTCTTTTCCTTGGGGAGTTTGCCTGTTGGAGTAAAGTTAGAGCTGGCTAAGTTGTAGGTTTGCTGTCTAGCACTGAAAAGGCCTGGGATCCCTGTTCTCACTGAAAAGGGACAAGGAGACCTCAGAAACTGAAGGACTTGGGAGAGATCAGGCCATGAAATGAATTAAGAATACACATGGGTCCTCAGCGGCTGGGTCACTGCCATGTAGGGCTAATTCATGTAAGGTCCTTACGACATGCATGTTGCACAGAGTAAATACTCAGTAGAGGTAGTCATTATTGTTGCTGTTGTTAAAAATCACCAGCCCCTAACAAAGTGCCTGACACATAAAAGTACTTAATAAATAGAAGCTATTATTATGATTGATGTCAGGTCTGTCTCCTTTGCTTGTGGAGGGAGGAGTGAGGGCGTTATCTTGATCAGCTGCTTCAGGCAGAGATAATGAATGACTAAAATGAAGCTCAGGTTTGCGGTCTCCAGACTACTTTTGCCAACCCTCTTCCCAATTCCAGTAAAATCCCTATTACTGAACAGTTCTTGGAATACTTTACAAAATTTGTCTCTGATCTCAGGGATGTTTTCCAAAGGAGTGATCCAGTTTATAACAAATAACATCTATTTCCTTTTCCCAGTGAAAGAACAATTCTGTGGGAGGATGCAGGAATAAAATATTAAAGTCATAGCAATGGTAACATCATCAGGAACTGAGGCTATCTGCCTTATTTTACTTTGCAAGGATGCCAAGTGCTAATCTGATCATGGTCTCATGTTACTCAGCAAATATTTACAGAAGCTGGGTGCATTCCATGATCCAGACTCTTAACCAATCTTTTATATGGTTTTATGTGGCTCTCAGGGAATGGAGCTGTGTCCAGGAGTTAACAGGCTTCCTGGCAGCTCATGGTAATGTGCCCATGGGAGAAGAAAAGTGAAAGCTTATCTGCAGGGCTTTATCTACAGGACTCACAAGAACTCCATGGCTGTCCAACAGTAAGGTCACAAAACTACAGGTTCAGAGACTGGTATAGTTGTCTACCATTACTGCAAAGAAGCAAATCTAGTAAATTCTAAAAAATCTAGCTGCCAGGAGATTATTTCTGCTTAATTATCACTCATTCATGAAACACTTACTGAGCACATATTTTGTGTCAGGCCCTTTGCTAGGAGCTGAAGATTCAAAGACAAGTAAGAGATGGTGCCTTCCAGTAAGGAGTTTCTAGTCCAACAGGGAAAAAGAGAGACAGAAAAAGGAAACAGGAAAGCAATGTTGAGTGCAATAAAGGAGAAGCCAGAGGATGCAGAAGAGCAGTAACTAACTTCACCTTGGCAAAGCTCCAAGAGGAGACAATGACCCCGAATGTCTGAATTGGCAGAGGGGCAGTGGAAATAGAGGATCCAAGCGAAACGTCGTAGAACAATTTAAAAGCACTTTGTAACTTACTGGATCCAGACCAGAAAGAGAAGGTTGAATACAAGACCTTTTATTTATTTTCTGTTTATTTAACAGTTAAACACACTTCTAAGTGCTTCATAGATATTAATTCATTGAATCCTCCCAACAACCCCATGAGGTAGACGCTAATATTATCCCTGTTTTACAGATGAGAAAACTGACACAGAGGGAGGTAAGTTAACTGATTCCCCGTCTGCAACTCCCCGTCTGACTCCCCATGACTGAAACAAAAGACAGAAGGGGCAAGGAAGAATTTTATCTTTTAATTTTTGGAATTTCTATTGAGATAATTGTAGCTGCACATGCAACTGTAAGAAATAATACAGGGAGGCTGTACATTTTTTGCCTAGTTTTTCCCAATGGTAACAATTTGCAAAACTTCAGTGTAATGTGACAACTAGGATATTGACATTAATGCAATCCACCAGGCTTGAGACTGGACACAAAATTGGTGCCATAGGATTAGATGAGGGCCAGATCATGCCATTCTAAAGAAACTGTGCTTATGATAAGCTGTCACACTCTAAGACAGAACAATCCCAAATGGCTCTAGAAATTCACACAGTATGTTAGAACCCCAACTGAAGAATCATCTACAGGTGTGATCCTGACTCAGGCAGGAGGCCATTTCTGGCTGGGATGAGGTGGTGCCAGAGGTGGAGTTGGGGGGAATTATTAGTAGGAATGATAACTTCTTGGAAAGATGGCACTGAAACTGGACTTGAAGTTCCAGAGGCTGAGTCTGTAACCAGGGGTGAGTTCTTTGCAGGAGTCAGAGCTGCACACCTAAGAGTTCCTCGGAAGGTCCACCATCCATGGGCCTTGGAAGCAATGCCACCATCTGCTTTGGGCAAACTTCTCAAACTGAATCAGGGGAATCAGCTCCATGCAGCGCTGTACGTATACTTATAGCTTAGGTCATGACCAGAATCTGGCCAAGAGGTCAGTTAGGTTCTTAACAAGACTACAATCCATCCCCAACCTTGTATGGCCATTGGATTTCTGGAGTTCTTGATGCACATTATTGAACAAAGTTGCATCTACAAAACCCTGGTTTTGATTTTAACAAAAATTAGAGGAAAACTAGTTTTAGCACTCAGTTTATTTCTTCTTAGAATGACCCTGAGGATAACAAGCTTATTATGATTCCATTTTCTCTTATTATTGTCCAATTTTAGACCTCATCTTTATCATGTCTTGTCAATACTATTACTCTATAACTTTAAATTTTACCCCCTAAAAATCCAATGGAAAATTAATAATGAGGAATTGACTTTCATACCATAAGAGAAATGTTAAAAAAAAGGATAAAACTGGGTTGTTTTTAAAGAACTAATTTAGATGTGAGAGTCATTAAAATCAGACAGACATTCACCTACTCATGTTTTTATTTAACAGAGTAGATGCCATGAAGCTGTGTTAGGAATTGGAGGTAAAAGATGAACAAGACAGGGCTTCCCTGGTGGCGCAGTGGTTGAGAATCCTCCTGCCAATGCAGGGGACATGGGTTCAATCCCTGGTCCAGGAAGATCCCACATGCTGTGGAGCAACTAAGCCCGTGTGCCACAACTACGGAGCCTGCGCTCTAGAGCCCGTGAGCCACAGCGACTGAGCCTGTGAGCCGCAACTGCTGAAGCCCACGTGCCTAGAGCCCGCGCTCCGCAACAAGAGAGGCCACCGCAATGAGAAGCCTGCGCACTGCAACAAAGAGTAGCCCCCGCTCACCACAACTAGAGAAAGCCCACGCACAGCAACGAAGACCCAACTCAGCCAAAAATAAATTAAAAAAAAAAAAGAAAAAAGATGAACAAGATATAATATGTGTGACACTGAGTAGTGGACAGCCTGAGAGATATGAATCAGAATACTGCATAGCAAGTAGTAGAGTCTACCCAATATCTACTCCTTCCATCTGCCATGCTTGCAGAACACTCATTTTTCGAGGGGTAGTACCAGCTAAGCCAATCAGGATAGTCCTGTTCCCACTTTCCCATCCTTCCTTGCAGCTGGGGAAGGGAGCATGTGATTCATATGTGGTCTCAGTAACATAAGGGAAGGTTGACGGCATGGAGGGGAGAACTTCTGAGAAAGCTTTGCTTTCCAGATAAAAGAAATTAATGACCCACCCTGTCCTGTCCTTCTTTTTCCAGCCTTGATTACAACCACAATGTGTGAAACAAGGCAGCCATTTTGTGACCATGAGGAAAAGAAAAAGAAAACTCAGAGACACCGGCTCTGGCATCATTTAACTGCTGTCACTTGTCAGTGACATCATTTAGGTAGCAGTCACCTACCTCCAGCCTTCTTGTTATATGAGAAAAATAAACCTTTATTTGTTGAAGCCATCGTTGGTCAAGTTTTCTAATGAATGCTGCTCTCAAAAGCGTGACTACCTGATGGAAAGAGGAATGAACAAAGTATTGTGGGAGTACAGAAGAGGGCAGTTTAAAAGGTAAGGCGGAGCAGGTTCTGCTGACCAGGATATTGCCTTGGGGAGCCACAGAAGGGCTTAGGTAGGATTGCGGGCAAGGATGCCTTGGTCAGAAGAGCCTGGGAGAAGAACACTCCAGATGAGGCCTTAAAAGAGGGCTTGGATTTGGTTGGTGGCAGGTTATGCTGCCCTTTGGTAGAACTTTCCATGGGGTGCAGGGGACAGTGTTCGCAGTGACTAGGAAGAAAGCAACAGGCATGCCAGTTCACTCCAGTCTGAAGAGAGACATTGCTGCAAAGGGGTGGGCATGGGGGGCAGCGCGGTGGGAGTTTGACGGGAGAACACAGGCAAGGGAAATATTCTTTTTTCTCTGGAGGGGGCTTTGCCGTGCCTATAAGCTGCAACTGAGGCAACAGTAGAAACCCTTAGGGGTACCTGCTGGGTCACTGCCTGGAAATTTGTCATCTGTTGGAAAAATCTTAAATAAACTCACATGGACAAAATAAACAGACTGCAGGATATAGTCCCAGTTGTGGAAGCTCTGACAAGCCATTCTGGGTAATGATCAGGACCATTTCTCATTTCCTTTAATTGTTTTATACCAAACTATCAATTTTTTTCAGCATCTTTTGAAACTTAACGGGTTCCTCCCTCTGGCTTAAATGGTCCATGGCATTTCTTAACCTTGCAAAAAGATGTACGTCTAATCCTTGAGCCTGGGGTGAAGGCAATACCTCACAATACATCTTTAGGCCAAAAAAATCATTTTCTCTTAAGGACACAAAAACCTGGGGTTTGATGTTCCTGAAAAATTACTTTTTTTTTTCCCAGTAAGTCTTAGCATGTTTTTCAGCATTTTGTAATATGATTACTGGCACCTGGGGTATTAGTAGTCAAGGGACAACTGACAGTTCACTGTTTCTGTAATATTGTTGGGTCCATGATTCTACTGTATAATGTCTCATACGTTTAAACTGCTAATCAGTGCCTGCCTTGCTTTCCCCTCCAACCTCTTCACGTCTATAAACTCTCGCCAGACTATGATCCCCTCCGGCCCCGGGACTGTGTCTTATTCATCACTGCATGCCTGGAATCTAACAGAGGATCTGGCCAAGGCTTGAACCTGGGGTTCTTAATCTGGGGTCTGCAGACAGGATTCAGGATGATGAAATTTTGTGTGGTGTGCACATTTCTGGTTAAGAGTTCATAGCTTTCATCTGCTTCTCGAAGGGGTTCCTGACCTTGAAACCTTTAAGAACCTCTATTAGGTCTGAAATGAATGATAGTAGATATGTGAAATGGCGTAACTGTCATTCCATTTCATAAAATCTCCAACTAAGATATATGTTTTTTTCTCCTAATGATGAAGGTTAAATTTTTATTCCAAGCACCCAAGGCTTCAACTGCTTTCTCTCCAAACTATGCTCTGATCTGAAATAGAATCTGTCTTGGTTGGAAAACAAGAAATAGAAAGTGAAGCGTTGCTCCTGCGTTTCTCAGGTGTAAGGAAACAATCCGGGCGACACAGCAGAGTCCTGAAGTACAGGCTACCTGTCCTCCTTTCTGTTCCTCAGGGAGCCTCCCTATCATCCTGGGTTTTCCTGCACAGGAGCAGACCTATGTGTTGGGAGATGCTCCCTCCTCTAGATGGGGTTAGGGCGCGTGTGGAGGGTGCTTATGGCTCTCAGCTAGGGATTCATAGTCCACGAAGGGGTTGCAAAGGATTCTCGAACCCCTAGGAAAAGTGTATGCAAAATTGTAAGCATGTGCATTGCTTTGGGGAGAGATTTTACAAGAATCGCTGTTCTGAGTTAGGAGTAATGATTTTCATGCCCGTTAGTACTCATCGAGGAGCCCCCCCCGCCCTGTCCCGTCCCACCTTCCCCCCCACCCCAGCAAGGACATGCATGGAAGAGTAAATGAATTCCCTGTACAATTCCCGCAGAAACCTCCTAACAGGTTTCCTCTCCTTACCAACCCATCGAATTTACCTACACTCGACTAGGGGATTAATCGTCACCTCTAGCACATTATTAGGCACCAGTGATACCATAGTCCTAATTATCCTGTCCCCATCTCCTCCCTGTCCCACCCCACCCCAGCACGGGGTCTGGCACACAGTAGGTCCTCCCTAAACCAAGGTTCCTCTCTCACTTATAGAGCACAGTCCAAGCTCTTGGCTAAACGTCCACAGTCCCGAGCACCAGGACACAAGCTGCCTTCCACGCCTGACATGACCCCGCCTCCCCCCAGCACTTTCCCCAGCCACCTGAACTCGGCGCTGCCTTTTCACCGTGTGTCACACGACCCCTCCTGGCTCCCGCCCATGCTACTCAAACCAGGAATGCACTTCTGGCTCCTCTCTGCCCAGTCACAGCCCACTCATCTGTCACCAACTCACGGCCTCCTCAGAGTCTCATTGACCAGGACCTTCAGAACTGACCTCCTCTGGGTTCCTAGAACACCGTTGATCCTGACCATTCATTTGGCATTCGGGCATTGGGTACTCTTGATGTGTGCTTGCACTTTAACATCTTGTATTACCATTTAACTTATCGTGAGTCTACATTTGGGGCTTCTGACTAAGTTCTGAGCTTCTTCAGGGAAGGGGTCTTGCTGTACCCTCGTGGCCCCTCTAGCACGTGGCACAATGCCTTTCATGCGGGACACACTGAAGGTGTGTTGATCTGATCTGTTTTCATGGACTGCCTTGACCTGTCATTCAACTCTTTTACAGTCGAGTGTCTACCCTATGTCCACAATCGGGCAAGAAGCACAAACTCTCCTACATTACCAGAGCCACCCAGCATGCTGGGTGAACAGCAAACAATGACTGGTCTGAGTCATGAAACATTTCCCACTGCGTGAAGACCAGTTAAGTCTGCTTTGCTTTGTTCAAGCTATGCTGATGGCAACTGTTGGTCTCAAAAGGAACCATTTGGGTTGGATTCAAAATGCCTTCACAAAGCTGGGAATCAGTAGGATGATGGTACGTCTGCCAGGAGGAGGTTAAACCCAGGACAGAGCTTTCTTTATGGAAAAGACAGTTGCTGATTACACTATGCACCCCTCTTTGCTCATCCCATGAGTTGACTCTTTGAAAAAAAGACACCCCTAGGTCTTATATTTTGACTCACTCCAGACTTGTCCCATGTTTCTTCTTTTCAACATCTGCACCCCTCTTGTAGCATCTGACCTCATTCTTATGTCACATGAGCTCATCAGAGGTAAGCCACAATCATTTGGATCCCCACAGAACTCTGGAGCAACAACATGGGACCACACGAAGCCACAAAATCTGGGCATGATTTGTCCTGTTTCCTAGCCTTTGTCATGGAAAATATTTTCAGAGATAAGTAAAAGGAAGAAAGGAAGGGAGGGAGAAAGGGATGGAAGGGATGGAAAGAAAGAAAAGAAAGAAAGGAAGGAAGGAAGGAAGGAAGGGCAAGAGTTTTGACTTTCCGAGTAAAAAATGTGGAAGAGAAATTAATGGCACCTCGTTTTAATGCAGAGTAGAATACAAGTGACCAATTCTTTCTTTAAAAAAATATGGCAAATTTTAAAAATTCTACCAACGCTTGATATGGGGGACTTAGGAGTGATCCTGGAGCCTCTTATTCATGTTAAACAAGGTACTGAAAATCTTTTTTTCTTCAATCAGGCAAGAAATAAATTAAAACCCAACAAATTAATAAAAATATCTATCCTAAAGGTGATAGTGCAACCACATTGGGCTCCCTGGTGGCGCAGTGGTTGAGAATGTGCCTGCCAACGCAGGGGACACGGGTTCGAGCCCTGGTCTGGGAATATCCCACATGCCGCAGAGCAACTAGGCCCATGAGCCAGAACTACTGAGCCTGCGCATCTGGAGCCTGTGCTCCACAACAAGAGAGGCCGCGATAGTGAGGCCCGTGCACCGCGATGAAGAGTGGCCCCCACTTGCCGCAACTAGAGAAAGCCCTCGCACAGAAACGAAGACCCAACACAGCCATAAATAAATAAATAAAAAAGTAAAAAACAACAACAACAACAAAAAAAACACATCTATATGTTGCATGTCTTGGAGAGATAAGGAAGCTGGACTTGACAGCATGTGTTCCTGGGAAATGCTTAGATCTTCACAAAGTAGAGATAAAAGTCACAGTGGAGATGGAGAGGAAAAAGAGGGAGGGAGGGAGGGGGAGGCTTCAATTTCCTCACCTTTATAAGGGAACAAGATTAAAACCAAATGGTCACCATCTCCGGAGGGCAGCACAACAGATGTCCTAGAAACTGGACCCTCACAGTGTGGTGGACCCAAAGATCAAAGTTTTTCTAGGGTCTGTGCCCTGGTCAATGCTTCATTTTGTTTTTACAACAGAGTGAGTTTGTACCATCAGACTGGGATGTACATTTCCCTATTTTTCTGGATGGCTCCATGTCAAGGATGTTTCTGATACAAAGTAAGATACATTTCAAGAAAGTGAACTAGCAGAATCCTTATCCTAGGAGGATATTTGGTGATGATCTTTTGGAAATGACACTTTGCACTGTATTTATTTCCCCCTGCATCCAAATGTATCAATATGCATAGTGTTTCTTTGGGTTGACATAGCTAGTCTTGAAAATCTGTAATTCAACTTCCTGCTTACTTGGATTCTTCTCTGTTCAAGCTGCCCTGGAGATGACCAGGAGTCCCTCATGGCCCGAAGTCTAATGTCACTGACTGGCCCAGTTCGGGATGATATTGTACCAGATTGTCTGTAGAAAAAGCTAATAAATCCTGGCCTTCCATGTGTCTGGTACCCTCCTTAGGAAGGCCAAACCAGTCCTTTGATCCATAAACTGTTATGAATTGTGCAATGTATTTTGTTGAAAGCAACAAACTGCAACTGATTGGACTGGGGATCAGCACATGAGCCAAAGGCAACCATAGATGCGTTAAACATGAGGGATGCTGGCTGCTTTTGAGTTGCTTTCCTGCTAATTCTGCCAAGTAGTTCCACATATTGAATAGTGCAAACTGGCCTCTTTGAATTGTCTTTTGCAAAAAAGTCAGATAAATTAAGAGAAGATGGGTCACTACACAGGTCTAGGTACAGAGCAATGGACAACTGTTCAGAGCACTTTTCTGCTCCTCTCTGGAGCCTGTGCCATAATCCCATTGTGACCCAACATGGCTGTGCCTGATGTGATGACGTGACTTGCCATGCTATATCCCCGACACCCCTGTATTTGTGTGATAAACTGCCGGCATTGAAGGTCGGCTGTGCCTGAGGAATACTACATGGAAACCGGCAGTTAGCAACATTTCCATTTGGATCCTGTTGGGCTCTTCTGGTTGTTGTCAGGGCTCATCAGCATGAACATGAAGTTGTTTTGATTTGCTGCTGTCTCTCTGCTATCAGAAAACTGTTATCAGGAAAATCGCATTAATTAGCAACAGCTGAGGGGAGGACCAGCTATTTCAGTGCTGCAGCTGCAAGTCTCTTTGCAATCTGTTGCCTAAATTTTAACAATTAACAGAATAAATAGACTCTGAATGTATTTAATCACGTTAATTTTGTTTCCCTCTATTTGTATTACTGTTTAGGACTGGTAGTTAATTTACATTAAATACTCTGATACCATTAGCACGCTTTAAAGCATAACCTCAGCTTTCCTAATCCTGTATGATTTACTGGAAGTGATATATTGTTTAGCTTAATGCTAATTTTTAACTTTATGAGGGAAAATGAAGAATTAATTAAAATTTACCCAAAAGGTTGGTCTATTAACCAAGATATTTGCTTGAACTGAAAGTCTTACTTTATAGCTATGTTGGGTAACAGAATTGGATAGATGGATGCATGGATGGATGGATGGATGGTGGAAGGAGAATAATGGATAGAATAGAATGACACAGATATAGAATAACAGACAGACAGATACATACATACATACATACATAAGGACTTAGATTTAAACCTTCAAAATTCTAATCCCACTTATTCATTTCTTTTCTTTATAATCACCATGAAATCAGCATGATAAAGACATGGTATAATAGAGACATCTTTACAGTCAAGCAGATCAGGTTTGATCCTGGATCTACCTCTTGAGTGTGACCTAGGTGAATTATAGCCCTGAGACTCAGTTTTCTGCCCTACAAATCAGGGTTAATATCTACTCTTGTGAGCATTAATGAGCTAAGCCAGTATGGAAAGTTCCCTGGCATGATGTAAATGCTTGAAAAATATGATCTTCCTTTCTTCTTTCTACTTTAAACCTCATGTTGCTATTTAACTTCTCATGTATTTATGCCTTTTCCACCCAGCTGGAGAGTTAATTAAACCCTTATGAAGTAGAGACTTTCTCTTGCTCATCCCTTAACCTACCCACAGTGCACTGCATAGTGACTGGGGCCCATTGGATGTTGGTACCAATTCACCAGTGTTAGCCCACAAGCCTTGACTTTATCAGCTTGTATAACAATAACAACTAACCTCTACTGAGTACTTACTATGTGCCAGGCACTCTGTAGTAAGCATTTTACATACTTCAAGTGTTCTCAGCCCTGGCTACTCATTAAAATCATTTGCGGGAGCTTTTAAAAAGTACTGACATCCCAATTCCATCCTAGTCCAAAGAGATCAGATTTCCAGAAGTGGGGCCAGAACACAGGTGATTTTACAAAGTTGCTCAGGTGACTCCATTGGGCAGCCAGGGTAGAGAATCGCTGACATAGATTATCTTCTTTAATTCTCCCACCTATGAGGTAGGGACGGTTATTATCCCCTTTGCAGATGGAAAAAGCCAAGGCACAGAGGGACCAAATCTCTTGCCCATGTTTATACAAGTCTTAAGCAGTGGAGTCAGGATCGGGAGCCCAATATGGTTGACTCCACAACCCATAGCTCTGTCCCAACTCCCATTTACAAGGAAATCTCAAGCTAAAACTATGGGGCAAAGATAGAATATGTAAGTGTCCTAAGTGTTATACAGCAATTTGATCATTTAAAAAGTGGGCATAAAACACAGCAAATCTTTTCTATTTAAAAAGTGGGAACAGGTTTCTAGCTTGACTTATACACTCAGGGTCTCTGTGACCCAGTTCAAATCACTTTACCTCTGGGAGCCTTAACCTCTCACAATGATAATGATGTCACCCTTGCAAGAGTATTGGGAAGGTGCTCTGTAAACCCTAAACTACTTTAAAAATGAAAACAGATACTTCCCATGCCTCAGCTCCTTACCCTCATTTTATAGGAAAGAAACCAGAATCAGACTGGGTAGAGCCAGGACTCCAACCTTGACCTGTCTGACCCCAGAGCCCATCTCAAGACGCAAACTGTCTAATGCAATGTTGTAATCAGTTGAGAACCAGCTTGAAAAATGTTATTAGCAACAGAATCTGTGGTGATTGCGGAGGTATGTGGAATTTAGGCTTTTCTGTAAAGAGGTGCTTTTGAGATGGCCATGGCAGTGGCTACGGGGGCCGGGGGGAGGAGCCCTTCTCCTCTCCCACACTAACCCCCTACCTCACGGCTCCCAGCCAGTAACTCCCCGTCACTCTTGGCTTTGTTCCAGGGGCTAAAGTGAACACGGAAACGCAGCTTCTTCCAAAGAGATCTTGGCACCTCAAGTTCTCAGGTGAAATCCATGTGCCAGTCCCTCAGCCTTCTTCTTTCTTCTTCCCTCCCACAACTCACACAAACCTGGCACATAGTAGGTGCTCACAAAATGTTTGTTGAATGAATAATTAATCCCTGGGAGTTAGTAGGAGGTGGAGGGTGGTGAAAGATACATTGACACTCCTTCCCTCTGAGGCCAAGTGCCACCTACAGCGTCACATACAAACGGGCATTTTATACCTTTGCCTCACTCGGTCACAGTTTCCATCTTAAACAGCTCACCTTGACTCAACTTTGTCTTGTTTCTTCCCTTATGACTGCCTTACGTACTGAGGACCCTTTGGGCCTGATCCTCAGCATTTTTTTTGATTTGACCCTTTCTTGCCCTTCTCCACCATGAGCTGCTCTGGCTCTGTAGCCACGCAGGGTACAACCATCAGCTGGTGCAGCTTAGGCTCCAGGTTTACCAGGCCCCGTGGCAGGTCTCACATGGCTGCTGACAGTACAGGCATGGGAAGGCAGCGAGTGGGGTGACAGGGGAGGGGACTTGAGTGGGTAACATGCATCCACAGACCACAGTTCATAAGCATCTCCCCCGTTCACCCTCCCCAGTTAGAACACTATTGAGGCTTGCAAGCCCCCTTTATAAAAGACAGTCCTCACAAGAATTCAGCCTCATTAAAGATCTACTCAGACACTGTGGCAGATCAAAAGCTTGGGCTGTGGAGTTAGACTGTCTGGGGTTCAAATGCCAGTTTCACTACTTAAGATGTTGGGCAAGTTGTGCCTTAGCTTCCTCTCTGTAAAATGGGAGAGTAGTATCTGCATTATATATAGGGTGCTGGCACATATTTCAGCTATTATTATTACTGTTATTAAAAAAATTAGAGCAACACCTGGCTGAATGCTCGAAGGGGGGACGTTTTTGGGAAAAAGGAAGGAAGGAAGGAAGGAAAGAAGAGGAGAAAGAAAGAGAGAAGGGCTTCTCTGGTGGCACAGTGGTTAAGAATCCGCCTGCCAATGCAGGGGACACGGGTTCGAACCCTGGTCCGGGAAGATCCCACATGCCACGGAGCAACTAAGCCCGTGCGCCAAAACTACTGAGCCTGCGCTCTAGAGCCTGTGAGCCACAACTACTGAGCCCACGAGCCACAACTACGAAAGCCTGTGCGCCTACAGCCCACGCTCCGCAACAAGAGAAGCCACCGCAATGAGAAGCCCGCACACCGCAACAAAGAGCAGCCCCCGCTCGCCGCAACTAGAGAAAGCCCGCGCACAGCAACGAAGACCTGACGCAGCCAAAAATAAATAAATAAAATAAATTTATTAAAAAAAAAAAGAGAGAAAGACAGAAAAAAACAGTATAAAGAAGAGAAGAAAAGCAAAGAAAAACATCACAGTTCTTGAGCGCCACCTATGCCCCTACAACACTCCTTCCTGCTCCACCATCAGGACCACTTGCAGGTCCTCACATGCTCCTTGCTTTGTCTGGTCTAGGGCCACTCCCACATGCTGTTTCCTCTGCTCCTCCTCCCCTCTGGCCTTCTGTCAGCTCACAGGTTGATCTCTTTAGACCCTCTGCACCACCCCAGACTAGGCTGGGCGCCCACCCTCCCATCCCTCTTCCCACGAGTGCGGCCCTGTGACTGGTGCCCCCCTCACCCCACACCAAGAACGAAGGGACCGCCAGCCTCTCAGACCTAGCGAGTCCTGGCCTGTCTTCTTGATTGAACCCAACCAATGTCTTCTCATCCCCACCTTAGCCCAACCTTCTGGTAGGAAGAAACCAGGAAGAAAACGGAAAAAGAAGAAGGAAGGAAAGATGCAAAGGCGGCTCTTCTCTTTCCTCTCCACCCCCTCCTGCCTTTGAACTGAGTCTGTTTAATTTGAAACCATTTCAACCTTAAAGAAAACATCCAAGAACAGTACAAAGAACTTTCTTCCCCTGGAGCATTTAAGAGTAAGTGGTTGACATGATATCCCATCACCTTGAGCACTTTAGTGTTTTTCCTACAAACAAGGATATTCTCTTATGTAACCACAATGTAACAATAAGACTTAGGAAATTAACATTAATACATCTAATCCTCAAACCCTATTCAAGTTTTGACAATTGTTCCTTTATGGCCAAACGGTCTAGTTTAGAATCACAGTGTTTCCCTTAGATTTTATGTCTCATTGGCCTCCTTCAATCTGAAGCAGTTCCTCAGACTTTCCTTGACTTTTATGACTTTGAAAGCTCTGAAGATGACAGGTCGGTAATTCTGTAAAATGTTTGAGTTTGTCTGATGTTTCCTCAGGATTAGATGCAGGTTATGCACCTTGAGCAGGAATATCACAGAAGTGATGCTGTATTCTTCTCATTGCATCCTGTCAGGGGGCACAGAATTTAAATTCAGATTTGTCCCATTACTGGTGTCTGCCAGACTTCTCCACTCTAACATTCCTGGTTTCCTCTTTGTAAGTTATTAAATCTTTGAGGGCAGGTACTTTGAGATTATATAAATATCCTGTTCTTTATCAAACTTTCCAATTATCCATTCATTTATTTAGTTAGCATAGGTATTTATTTATATCAGACGACCTCTAATTTCCCATTTTATTTAATGGGTTATAATCCACTACTGTTACAACTCTATGGGAACTTAGACCCCTGTGTATTTGTGCTTGGTCTTCTTCTTGTCTTGATGTTATATTTTAATTTTAATTTTCCCTGATTTTGATTTTTAAAATTTAACATGACTATTTTGTTTTATGTTTTTCTTAACACCACTTCATATTCTTTATGGGAATTGGCAAGGACCAAGCAAGTAAAAGGGAAGGCGATGCAGTGAGACTGAAACTTAAGAGTTTTTGAAGCTTGAAAAACCATGTATAGTTTTCGTCCTAAGTGCCAGAAACTGGAATTCACTTCTGGGGGTGAACCACTTCTTTTGTCTTAGAAACATCTATGTGATGATCTTCATTGTATTGCAAATGTAAAGCAATAATAATAACAACAATAATAATATAGCTTTGGACAGAGCTGCTTCTGGGCCAGATGGTTCTAAACACTTTACATGTATTAACTCATCTAATCCTCACAGCAACCCTATAAGGTAGGTACTATTATTTATCCCCATTTTACAGGGGAGACATCTGAGGTACCCGGAGTTTAATGACTTGCCTGACATCAGTAGTAAGTGGTGGAGCCAGAACTCAATCTCAGGCTGTCTGACCTGAATCCACCTTCATAACTACAATGCCAAACTAATCCAGAGGAGAACTGTGTCTGGATTTGGGTCAACTGGGACTTGCACAGGGCATTCTCTTGAGGGGGAACTAAAATGGCCCTTGAGGTTGGGAAGGGAGCCTGATGCCCACCAAGTGTGAAAGCAGGGAACACCCAAGGATGAGTTTGGGCTTCTGGGCCCTGAGAATAGCCAAATTTATAAGCCAGTTATGTAGGACCTCTGTGTTATGATTCCCTTCTCTAACTCCCCAAGCTTTCAACAACATCTTACTACCATTGTTGCTTAGCCTCAGCTGTGATGTGGGGTATTAAGGGATGGGCTCCAAGCATGACGCAAAGGTAGGGAAGCAGCTGTCTGAGGGAACAGATCCATAGTCTAGATCCAGGTAGCCAAGGTGGCAAGCAACAGCCAGGAGGAGCTTTTGATACCATAATAATTGCCCAAGGATTCCCTCAGATTCTTAGGTGGTCAACCTGGCAGAAGCCTTGTCTTTCTGTAGTTAAGGAAAAATTAACTCCTCGTTAACAATCTGCAAACAATATTTTCCAATTAAAAAGATGGGGGGGCACCCTTTGAGAAGTGAGACTTTAGAGCGTCCTGTGATTTCTAGCACTAGATGGATGGAGCTGTGGCTCATTCCTCTACCCAACCATGACTTAAGAGCTGGGATCTGGGACCTCTGCCAACTTTCTCCTTGGAGTGGATTCTTCTTTTGCACAGCACATGTCACAGTGGCCGGCAGAGAAAGAAGGCAAGGTGAGTCTTTTCTCTCAGTGTACAAAGAAATGCAATAAGTGTGTTATTGTGTGTCTAGAGTCCCCGCAACAGAGGCCTTGTCAAAGAAGTAATGAGGGCCAGTGGCTGGACACATGATAGACGGTACAGAGTAGGACCCAAGTGAGACCATTAAAAGCCAAACACAAAAAGGCGTGGGTAGAGAAATCAGATCCGGGAAGTGGGTTTACCGAGCGACACCGCTGGTATGAAGGAAGATTCCTCCAAACAACATGGACTGGAACAGCAGGGCCTGTTCAAGTACATTCTGACTCATCAGATTTCTACGTGGAGCCACAGATGTGTTTAATTTTATACACTGAGACCGATTTGCACACTGTGAGGATGCATGAACCCAGCTGCCTAAGCCCCATAAGCATGATAGAGATGTAAGAGTGAGTGTGGGAGAAGCTGGCTGCCATTCCCGGGGCTCTGCTCTCACTGGTTTCCTGATTCCACGGCCGCAAGACAAGACTCAGCCCTGCAGCTTTCATCTGGGGTTGCAGCCCAATCACCCATCATTCACCACTCCCTGATTTTTCTTCTGCACTATGGAAGGCTCTTCTGGGTAGCGGGGACTGTTGTTCAGAGTCTGGGTGTAATTATCACAAAACAGCCTCTGACTTTAGGGAAAAAACATAAAAATGGACTTTGGACGATGTAAGGAGATGATGGTTAACCAGTCCTGCACCCAAAACTGCAATTAGGGCAATTCTGATGTCACCGTTAATCATGCCGATTTATGTTTTGAAAGGAAACCAAATGATGACTATAATGATTATTCCTGTTTCTGCTTCCCCCTCTCTTTCTCCTCAAAAATTGGCAATAACACTAAAGTCAAATTAAACATCTGTTTGAAAAATAAGCTGGAGTGCTGATGACAGCTGCGCTGGACTTACAAATGCACCACAGCTGTCAAACTCTAAATTAACAATGATTTTCATTTATGAATAGTATAGAACTAAGATATTATGGAGCTTTTTCCTCTCTACTTTCCTGGCTTCCAGGGGCTGTTAAATGCAAAATGTTGGGGAAATGCCCAAGGGAAAATGTAGCTGAAATCAGCCTGCAATAATTAATAATGGAAGGAGTGGGGGACATTCTTTCTTCTTACTTAATCTCATTTCTTCACTGGCTTTAGTTTGGGTATTCTCTGTGGCAAGCAGGCTTGCAGGAAGGCAAATAGTTCAGGGACAATTCTTTGATTAGTGGTTGCGAATGAATGGTGATGGAGCTGTGAGCAGCTCTGAAGGAATGTCATCTTCTACAGCGCTGAGGACCCTCCGCTCATCTTTCCAGCATCCTTTGTGTCTTCACTGGACTTCCGCCCATTCTTCTACCAGATGAAGTAGTAAACGACCAGGTATATGACTCTGTTACCCTGTGGTTACATACTGGGTATAAAAAGATCTAATCAAGCCATTTTGGTGACAGGATAAAATATGCCAACATGTTTTACACTTACTTCATGAGATTGGCCAATATGGCAGAGTAGAAAGAGCCTGAGCTCACCTCCTCTCATGGGCACACCAAAATCACAACTATTTGCAGAACAACCATCAATGAAAAAGACCAGAACTTACCACAAAAGACCTTCTACAACTAAAGACATCAAGAAGGAACCACATGAGATGAGGTAGGAGGGGCGGACTCACGATAGAGTCAAGTCCCATACCCCTGGGTGGGCGGATAATTATACTGGAGAATGATTACATTGCAGAGGTTCTCCCACAGGAGTGAGAGTTCTGAGCCCCATGTCAGGCTATCAAACCTGCGGGTCCTGCACTGAGAAGATGAGCCCCCAGAGCCTTTGGCTTTGAAGGTCAGTGGGGTTTGATTTCAGGAGCCCCAAGGGACTGGGGGAAACAGAGACTCCAGTCTTAAAGTGAGCACACAAAATACCATGAGCTCCAGGTCCCAGGGCAAAAGCAGTGATTTGATAGGGTCCTGGGCCAGACCTACCTGCTGGTTTTGGAGTGTCTCCTGGAGGGGATGGAGGAAGGGTGTGGCTCAACCTGGGGACATAGACACTGGCAGTAGCCATTCTTGGGAGCTACTTCTACCACGTGGATGCTGGTGCTGGTCGACGCTGGTGCTGGTGGGCACCATTTTGAAAATCTCCCTCCAGCTCATTAGTGCCAAGACCTGGCCTCACCCAATAGCCTGTAGGCTCTGGTGCTGGGATGCCTCAGGCCAAGCAACTAACTGGGACACACACACACACACACACACACACACACACACACACACACACACACACAGAGCCCCACCCATCAGCAGGCAAGCTGCCTAAAGACTTCCTGAGCCCACAGCTGCCTCTGGACATGGCCCTGCCCACCAGAGGGCCCAGGACCCAGCTCCATCCATTGGTGGGCAGACACCAGTCCCAGAATCCCCTGGGCCCTGGCCCTGCCCTTAGGAAGACTGCACTAGCCTCTAGACCAGCCTCATCCACCAGGGGGCAGACACTAGATGCAAGAAAACCACAATCCTGCAGCCTGAGGACCCAGCTTGTAGCAGGCCAGACCCAGCCCTGGGTCCCAGCCCTGCCCACTAGCAGGCCAATACACTTACTTCATGACCCTGAGAGACAAAGTAGGTGTGGAAACATCTCTTTGTCCTTTTCTACCCTTGTCCCAGGGTTGTCACTGTCCTACCCAGGGAAGGGGTGAGGCTCAGGAGTGGAGGAACACATCTACTGTATATTCCCTGGTTAAAAAAATATGTATATGGATTGAAAGGTTAATGTAGATATGATACCATCTGATGATTTTTCATCGTTGCATTTTTATCCTGTGGTCATTTCATGTCAAAAATGTCACGGGGCAAACAAATTGTGGTATATACATGTAATGGAATATTATTCAGATATAAAAAGGAATGAAGTATCAATACATGCTATAACATAGATGAACCTCAAAAACATTATGGTAAGTGAAAAAAGTCTGATGCAAAAGATCACATATTGTATGATTCCATTAATATGAAATATCAATAATAGGTAAATCCGTAGAGACAGAACGCAGATTGGTGGTTGCTAGGGGCTGCGGGGAGAGGAAAATGGGGTTCACTGCTTGTGGGTAAAGGGTTTTACTCTGGAGCAATGGAAATATTTTGGAATTAAACAGAGGTGGTGGTTGCACAACACTGTGAATGTACTAAATGCTACCGAATTGATGGCTTTAAACTGGTTAATTTCATGTTATATGCATTTAATTTCAATTTTTAAAATGTCCACAGGTTCTAAACATCATGCTTTGATCCCACCATGACCAGGGCCTGGAATATCTTGGCAATCCCTGCTCCATCACTGGGATAGGACTGGGACTGGTCTTGCTGCCAGGGCTCTGGGTCCTTGTGCATGATTGGGGTGGGCCATTCACTCGCACATGCCCACTGAGTTGTGGTCACACCGCTGCCCCTTGCAGCGTGGGTTTCAGTGTTCCATCTGAGCCTCAGTTTCCTGCTGTGCCTGGAGTGCCTCCACAGCACATACTTCCTTTTAATTCTTCCCAGTTTTCTACCCAGGGGCTGGATCCTACACCTGGGACTCCAGCTGCTGAATGAAACTCTGCTGCCATTGGACTGCTCCCTTGGAACTCTGCCACTGCCAGCCTCCCAGGAAGCCCCGGCATCTGGATTCCAGCTGTTGGATGGCATGTCTTAGAGTATCTAAGTCTTCCTGAACCAAGCACATGCTGCCCTCTTAACCATGGTCTTGGTTTCTCCAACTGCTCTCACAAGAACCAGCCTCTTCTACTGGTCTGGGGTTTCCCACCCCCTTTTCTGTTGATTCCTTGCTTCCACCCCTAGTTAGCATTGCTGAGGTTCTAGCCAGCCTCAAGGGAGAGCCACCCTGACGTATGACAAAGGAGCCTGTGGGTCTTCTCAGTACCTAATGCCAGAAAAATTGCAGGGTAAGCTGCACTTCAGCCACATCAGATCCTTCTAATCCGGCCAGCTTCCTCTAAATCATACACAGAGTCATCAGATGGGGGTTTTCTGTGTTATTTCCTTCCAAGATATAAAGAGTTGGTGAGCTCCATGAAGTTACAAAATCTTATGAGTTCTGGCTAATCCCTCCTAATACTCATCTCCCTTCTCACTAACAAGCCTTTCTCTTGCCAGGTCCTTGGGTTTGTTTTCCATTTTCTAAAGGACATTTAGTTTCCTCACTTGGGGAGCAACACCTCCCCGACCCAGGCAGTCCCCTGCCCCTCCAGGCTTCACAGACCAAGTGAGGCAGAAGGTGGGGGTGTGCGGGTCAGTGTAGCTTAGTGGTGATTAGTTAACAACAAGGGCTTTGGAGTCAAGTGGAAGTGGGTTTAAGACCCAGCTCCGTCACTAAACTGCTTTATTACCCTGAATACAAACTCTCTAAACCTCAGTTTTCTCATCAAGAAAATGGGAAGAGTATAGTGGAGACCCTACAGGACTTTTATGAAGATTAAGTAAAATAAGGCATTCAATGCACCTAGCATAGTTCTTGGCAATAAATGTAAGCTACTTATACTACTCTTCATACTAACTGATGCAAGCTACTTATACTACTATTCATACTAATTGATGCATTGAGCATCTCTATACGCCTCTTCACATCCTCTCATCCCAACTCTGACTCCAACCACTGTTGCTATGAGCAGCTCTGTCCACTGTAATTAGATGATACACACCTTGTCTGTGTGGTGTACCTCTTGCTTCTTGTCCCGGAGCTTCTCTGATGCTGCACTACATGTTCAGAACCTGATGAACATTCACACACGTGCAGCCCAGAGTGCAGGGGCGTTAATGCCTGTGGGGCTACCCTTGATCAATGGAGGATAAAAACCAATGGATAATGGCTTCCCCCTTCATTCCTGGGCACGTTGTTCTGAGACACGTCATGTGGCTTCTCCAAAGGTCCCAGCAGGGGCAAGCGTCGACTGCCTACGGTGATGACCAGGTCAATAACACTTGACCAAATAACCCCCATCCCCACTGCCCCCACCTTCTCCCTGGGATCACTTCCCAAATAAACTCCCTGCACACAAGCCTTTGTCTAAGCTGGGCTTTTAGGAGAACCCAGGCCAGGAATCAGCAGTTATTGAGTTCCTGGCACCGGGGTATACATTAGACCAGGGGTCAGTACATTTTTTTCTATAAGGTGCCAGATAAAAAATATTTTAGACTTTGTAGGCTATAAGGTCTCTATTGCAACTTCTCAATTCTGCTGCTGTAGCGTGAAAGGGGCCCTAAACAATCCATAAATGAATGAACCTGGTTGTGTTCCAATAAAATCTTCTTCATAGAAACAGGCAGTAGGCCAGATGTGGCCCACAGACTGTGGTTTGCCAACCCCTACATTAGGGCCACACAGATGAGTAAAATTGATCCCCTCCTCCATGAAGCTTGCAGTCTTGGGTGGGAGGAGGAGCACCTAGAAATGAGGCTGCAAAGGTGTCTGGAAACGTCACTAAGGACCTTGGACCCCATGCTAAGGAATTTTGGCTTTATTCTTTGGTGACGGGGAACACTGAATACGTTCTCAGATCTAGTAGCAGCTGCAGCTGGGAACAGGTTATTTCACGAGCAAGAAATGAATTGCTCGTTTTTAATATTTCTGTGAAACCCAGTCCTGTCAGACGGCTGCCTCCCCTGCAATCCATGACCAAACTTCCCATCAGATGGCCAAGTTCCCTTATCTGTTACCCTTGAGGCCAGAGGTATCTCAGAATTCAGAATAGTTTTGGATTTCAGAAAGATAATACAGGGCACTTTCCATATATTTTGTAACATCCCCATCAGGGTCTGGGGCAGCATCAAACACATTAACATTTACACTAAAAGATTATAAATAACTTCAAGTCAGTTCAAGGCAGGTTTGGGTCCTAAAGGAGTTAAGAAAATATCTTTTGGATTTTAGAGCTTTTTGGGTTTCAGAAATGCAGATGAAGGACTGTGGACTTGATTTGTTTTGTGTTTCACCCCTAGACTGTGACATTCTCAGAGACAGTCTCTGAATCCTCATTGACTGCATGCAGTAGGTGCTCCATAAATGTTATCAAGAGAGTGAGCAGACAAGAATGGCAAGAGAACAGTGTTCATGGAGGGATTCAGTGGAAGAAGAGGCTGGTCAGGGACTCTGGTAAAGGACATAGGGAGACTAACATGCTCTGATCAGGATTCTGGACTTGATCTGGAAGGTGATGGAGAGCCCCCTTCAAGCTTGTTATGTAAGCGGTGTGACTCAGCTGCGTATGAGGACAGCAATTCTTATACCAGTAAGAGGCAGAATCACAGGGCAAGGAACTAGTGTGAGCAGTACAAGGTTCCTGCAATAGTGAGGCAAGAAGTGCCTGTGAATAAGGCAGTGAATGTAAAGCAATTGAGAGAAAGAAGAGGCAGTTATGGCAACTAATCATGTTGGGGGAGAAGGAGAAGCTGCAGCTGAACTTGACCTGCCTGAGATGGTAGAGTACAGTACTAAGATCACAGGCTCCGGAACCCAGATGCTTCTCTGTTTAAATCCCAGCTCTGTCACTTACCCTGTGACCTTGGGCAAGTGACTTAACCTCTCTGTGCCTTAGCATCCTCTTTAGTATCCACTTCATAGGGTTGCTCTGGGGATTAAATGAGTATTTATAATGCACCTAGAGCAGGGCTTGGCTCTGGGCTGTTATTACTGCCTGCAACCAATCACTGTTTCATAAGGTTGAATTCCCCAAATGGTTCACCAAGTGACTATCTCCTCCAGGGTAAGGCAACCCACATCTCAAACCCTCCCAAGAAGTGACAAGTGGGTGCCAGAAGTCTAGTAATAAATGTATGTAATGAAGGTATGGAAAGACAAGATCACTTCAAGGGACAAAACTTTTATCAGACTTAAGAGGATAGGACTTCCCTCCGATGGGGTCTGTAAACATCTATTCTATTCACAGAGGCTTTTTCTTTCAATCAGTCACCACTTTGCTGTAACAGTTTGCAGCGTTGAAGCATGCCACGGAAACTTTAAGTGCTGGGTCATTCATTTGTAGGGAGAAAGCTATAAGGAGGGATGTCTTAAAAGCCTGTAATTTAGAAATGTTCAAATCTTTGCATCCAAATGGAAAATGGAAATGGTGTCAGGTTTGTGCCAAAAGGAAAGTTGTAATTGCTATGTGCTTCCCTTCCCAGCCCTCCTGGGCAAAGGAACATAACCAGCTATGTGGGCTTCAGAGCTGTCATCTACAGATATTTAGCAGACTCTGCAGCTTACACTACCAGTCTGCCTTCTCCCAGGAATATTACCCAAACACAGCAACACAAATGCCCATTTTTGAAAGTGAGGGCTCTGCAACAAAGTTAGTGTCTCCCCTTTCATCTTTCCTGGAATTTGCTGCCAGGAAAGCAAAGATGTAAGCATCCAGACTAATTTTTTAGTGAATCTTCCTTCTAGCATGTCAGTCCACTGTTTAATCCACTAATGGCTCCCTTGTTCCTCTTGAATCAAGTTCAACCTCTTCATCTTGACATTGGAGAACCTGCATGATTCAGCAATGGATTTCGGCCCCCAATGACCTTCTAATCTCACCAAGTCTGTCTGTTTACTGTCTCCCAGTGCCTCCGTATTTACTCTCACCTCTAAGTTCTCACATTAGTTTCACTCTGTTCACTCCCTTCACCTGGAATGACCTTTTCCCTTCTGTCCATTTATCCACACCCTACTACTGCCTTCAAGATATAAACTAACCTTTCTAAGGAGCTCTGCTGCTCTCATTATTACATTCTTCGTTCATCTACTTTCTGACTAACCATGTTTAATTTGTCCCCAGTTCATGTCTGTCTTGGGTTAGCTAAGTTTTGCATACATATTTTTATTTACACCACAACTAGACTTCAGGAAAGTGTCTTGAAAGTCAGGATCCTTGTTTATACTCTGAGTTTTTCTCAGTGATGGTCAACTCTGGACACATGGAATACTGGTTGGTTGATTGGTTTCTCCAACACCACCTTCCACAAGAAAAAGAAGGAAACTTTCCCATCTAGATAAAGGTATTTCTCAACTTGATTCAAGGCATCAGTTTGATACCTGTACTTCCTGTTATACTTAAAAGTGAATTATAAGAGTATTTCCACTAAAATCAGGAAAGGCATGAATACCACTATTTAATATTGTACTAGAGGTGATAGATAATAAACTAAAACATGAAAAAGATACAAAGGTATATTTATTCATTATTTCCCCCCAAAATGAAAAATAAGCATTAGAACTATCAAGAGAGTTCAGCACTGTCTAAACTCAAACTCAAGGTACAAGAATCAATAGCTTTCCTAAACACAAGCAATCAATGATTAGAAACTTTAACAGGAAAAAAGAGCCCATTCACAAAAGCAATAAAAGTATAAAATACCTGTGGGGGAAAAAAAGCCTCACAAGAATGTTTAATTCAAATGAGGAAAAATTACATGACTTTCCTGAAGGACATAAAAGACCTGAAGAGGGGATATTCCATATTTCTAACTGGGAAAACACATTGTAGGATGCTACGATATAAAAATGTATTGTAGGGTTTGCAACACCATTCAAAATCCCAATATAAGTTTTTATTAAACACAGCAAACTCATTCTATGATTCATCTGGAATTATGAATCTGCTTGAATGGCCATGAACATTTTGAACTAGAAGATTAATGAGCGATGACTTGCTATCAAAACATAAAATAAAATTATGCTATAAAATGGTGTGGGTTTCGTGCAGGGATAAAAAGATCAACAGAACAGAACAGACATGTATAAAAATTTTATATTTGTTAAAGTAGCATTTCAAACAATAAGGGAAAGGACAGACTATTTGATAAATGGATGTGAAACAACTACCTAGCCATTTTGAGAAAAAATAGGTAGATTTTCATTTCCCAGCTGTGCTGGACAGCTCTGGTCTGTCCCTCCAGCTACTTTCTTCAACCTTCTGTACCCTGTTCTTTGCGGGAGAGGAGAATCTGTGTGGACTCTATCAATGAAGCCTCGAGGCTTCGTTGTCCTCGTGGTTGGAGTCAAGGTCAAAAGGGAGAATTGACAGGGAATCAAGACTGGGATCCCTGTGGGTCACCTCAGGCTAGTAGCTTCCCTTAACTGAAGTTCTCAGCCCCTGGGAGGTGGTGGTCTTCTCTGCCCTGTCCTCTGCACGCTCCTTTTGCCCCTTCAGACATGGGTGCTAAAGGCTCCTCTCACTTTTATTTTGGCCACACCATCATAATCAGACCCCTGATTCAATGACCCTTTGGCACCTCATGTGGAGCATGCCATCTACTTTCTCTTGAGGCTTATTGATACCATATTATTCACAAAATTAAATTCCAGGAAGATTAAAGACCTAAATTTATTTTTAAACCCATAAAAATATTAACAATATGGGAATATATTTATAACCTTGGGTGTAGGAAGATTATTTTTAGACAAGATACAAATCAAAATTCATAAGAGGAAGGATGGATACATTTGACTAAAACAAAATTTCAAATTTTTGGATGATTAGATACTCATAAGCAAAGTTAAGAGAAAGATGGAGAGGAATATTTGAAATTTATAACAAAGTGTTATTATCTATCATATAAGGATCAATTTTAAACATAAATATATTTTAAATATATTAAATTATATATTTACATATGTTTATATATAAAATACATAATATAAAATGTATTTTATACATATAATATACACATATATTTTATATATAAATATATGGAAATATATAAACATCAATTTTTAAAAGAAACATTATTAGAATAATGGACAAGAATATGAATGGGCCATTCACAAAGAGGAAATAAAAATGGAATAAACATTTGAAAAGATTCTTAATATTACTAGTAATCAGGAAAATATAAATTACCACAAGACACCATTTTTAACTATCAGATGGGCAGAACTTTAAAGAATGATAAACATCAAGAGTTGTTGAGGAACTTCCCTGGTGGTCCAGTGGCTAAGACTCCACACTCCCAATGCAGGGGGCCCGGGTTCAATCCCTGGTCAGGGAACTAGATCCCACATGCCGCAACTAAGAGTTCACATGCCGCAACTGAAGATCCCGCATGCCACAACTAAAGATCCCACATGCCACAACTAAAGATCCCACATGCCACAACTAAGACCTGGTGCAGCCAAATGAAAAAAAAAAAAAAAAGAGTTGTTGAGCAAGTAAGGAAACAGGCTCTCTTGTTCAAAGTCAGGGAGAGTGTTTAAGTTGGCAAGTTTTTTGGAGGAAAATCTGGCAATGTCTGTTAAAATTATAAATGTCCATCACTTATGATCCTACTTCTTGGCAGCTACCATGGATAAAAACTTGCATATTTGCTCAAAGAGGTATGTATAAGGATGTTTATTATAGCATTATTGGTAATAGTAAAAAACGGGAAACAATCTAAATGTCCATCAACTGTGGAATAACTAACACATTTGCACAGTAGATTATATGCAACAGTTTAAAAAAAGAGATAGATCCATATGTTCTGACCTGGAAATATCTCTAATACCTTTTATTTAGTGAAAACCCATTTAATTTCAGGACATCACGTAGACCATGATACCATTTGTGTAAAGGGTACTTGTATGTTTTTTTATATGTGTATAAACTCACAGATAAAAGTCTAACAAATACAAGCCAAATTGATATCTATTGCTACTTTGGGGTAGAAGACTGTGGGATTTATTGGGAGAAATGTCAGGGATTTTTCACTCTTTTTGTATTCTGTATTTTTCTGTATTTCACTATTTTCTGTATTGTTTGAAATTTTACAATGTGAATATATTTACATCTTACCTATAAAATGATTTCTTTAGTGAATAATTGTAGATTACATTTAATTCCTTCAGAAAAAGATAAAAGAAAGGAAGAACATGGGGCTTTAGCATTAAATGGAAGTGTGACTTCAAGAAACTTGCCTAATTCACTGGGACTTGTCTCCTCCTGCATAAAAGGGGGAAGTTTGTTGTGAAGATTAAATTAGACAAAGCCTGCTAGATGTGCAGCTGACTTCATGGTAGACAGTACTGGTTGTCCCTTTCTTTCTCCTCCATTTGGCCTGTGAGAACCTTGAGGGCCAAGATCTTAACTTCAGTTGCCTGTACACTGTGGACGTCTGTGCAAATAGAAGCTCAGTTACATTTACTGAAAGAATGAGTGACTGAACAAGCCACATTTGTTTACTGTTAATGGATAAACATATGTTCACATATGTTCATTGTTAACGGTAAACAAGAGATGCCTTTTTGGCTTCCACCAGGAAGATCAAAGGCTTCTGGTTTGTGAGAACAATAAGTCAAAGAAAATCAGAGATCTACACCAAAGGGATAAGGGTTTTAGAGCAGGAAGACTCATCACACAGATCTGATATTGGAGAGCCCCAGTCTCTGTGGAGTGATAGGGCTGCCATGGGCGGGGGTGTGGGTACTGGAAAGCCAAGCTGAGAACCCGGTCTCCAGGCTGAGACTGAATATACTAATGGACAAAGGCCAGGCTGTATATGACAGTGATGATAGAACTCTGACCCCCAACCTCTGCAGTAAATGGCCTGGGAAGCCAAACTACAACGTCTGCAGCCATTAGTCCAGAACGGTTAGGACTTGGGCAACTCTCTAATGATGACTCATCTAATGATGTCAACTCTCTAATTCTTGCCCCACTGCCTCCTCTATTTCCATCTCAGGACCAGTCAGAGAAAGCCTAATATGCTCTCCAAACCAATCACATCAGATGCTCCATTTCTAGTTAGCCCGCTCTCAGCTTCCCCATGCCAACAATCTCCAGTCAGAAAGTACCCACAATCTTATTTTTCACTGTAAAGCTTTCCCACTTCTCTGCCTGCCTTTGAGTCTCTGTCAAATGCTAGTGATGGCAGCTGACTTCCTTGCTACATAGCAAGCTCTGAATAAATAGCCTCTTTTCTCAGTTCAGTGGTCTTCGTTTATTCCTACAAGGCCTTCTCCCACGTTGCAACTAGATACTAGATACATGTTATATATTGGGATTTATACTTATACATAAATTCTACTTCTAAATTAAAAAAAAATCACCAATGTAGATTAGTGCCAAAAGCCAAACTTCTCAAGGAATCTGAGGAAGGATGCTCAGCTTGCATTAAACTAAGAAAAAAATAAATGATGTCCATACAGATGGCAGCAAAAAGAGGCTAAAGACAAGACTGAGTCTAGACAATGGACAGAGGCTTCCAGAAATCTCTGTGAGCTTTTTTTTTCCTCCCATAAGCCAGGCACAGCTGGGTCCAGAAACTGCAGGGGCTGGAGAGCCTAGGAGGGATGCCTGCTTATCAGTCTCTCCTCAGGGATGGGCTGTAGTTCTAAGTCTTTAGAAATGTCCACCTGCCACAGGTTCAGACAAATGAACCAAATATATACATAAGGCCTTAGGGGATTGAAAGAAGTAGAAGATGGTTGGGAAGTTCCCAGCCGCTAACTCCAGGAAAAAGGGTTTCTTGGATGCTGGCATTGGAGCCTTGCCTATCTACCCATGACTATTTGCCTGTCTGAAATCCTAAAATTCCCAGCATCACTCTATAGAGCCTTAAAATGTATTTAAAACAGGTTATAGCCACATTTCTCAAACTACTTAATGTTAATAGATGTCTCAGCAAAAAAGGAGCTTTGCAGTCGAGTTTGGCAAATGCTGGGTGAAACCAAGTTAAACAGACTTCTTTTTGGCAGGACTTTGCAAAACCTTCAATATGCTAATATATGTTGTGAATCTGCAAGAAGGAGATATATAGCATACAGCATTTCCCAAAGTTATTTAACCATAGAAATTGATTTCCTGCCCACCTATTTACATCTCCCTGAACATCATTCAATAACATACAATTTTGGAAGCACAGGTTTGAGATAATGCTACCTTTCAGGGGAAAACCATTGGCTGGCTCATACCTCTCATCATCTATTGTAACTCACCAAGATGAGGATCAAGATGCCCCACAGGAAGCGGTGCAAGAGGGCAATTTTGATGGGAGAAGGAAGAAGACAGGATCATAAAGCAGAGCCTGGGGCCAACGGAGGTTATAGTCAGGTCTCAGGTCAGCCTAGCACAGCTTAAGGATAGGGGGTGTATTCAAGATGGAGGAAGCCAAAAATTATCCTCGCCTGGGTCATAATTTTCTTGACCAGCCATAGGATCATTATCTCTAGGAAGATAGAGAGTAACCAGCAGATCATTTGTATGGGAAGAAAATAGAGATTCAGGTGATTGATTCTTTCCATAGCACTTTACAAAAAGACCGCCCATAGTCCTGTTTTAGAGTCGAGATAAGGGAGGGCAGAGAGATGATACAACTTGTCTGATGCCCCAGTAAAGGCACTTTTCCTTCTGCAACCGCACCATGGAGACTTCGAGAGAGCACAGGGAAGGGGAGTGAAGTGTTCCAAGGATTCCTTTGTTCACTTACTTTAGAATCACACAGCCGGTTCCTGCAGGTGGCGCTATCCAGAACACCTGGATCCGCGTCCTCCTCCGTGGGGTGCTTTCGGTGACCGCAACGGGGCAATTACTCATAAATTGTGTTTCTTCTTCATCTATGATCTGTGGAAAACCAGTGGAAAATAAACACATTAAAATGCAATGTCACTTTGGGAAGTTTCCGTGTTGACACTTCCTTAATTTTATTTTTAAATCTGTCATTTTCTGTTAGTAGTTCTACATCCCCAAGACACCAGAATAGTGCCTGGCGTTGAGTCCCACTTAATGCTTGTTGAATTAACGTAAGGGCAAGGATGTAGCCCCTGTTCTCCGCTCTCTGGGACCAGGATCTTTTGTCAGCACTTTGAGGGACAGGCCACTAGGTGATGATCTTGCTCATTTCACTACAACAACCTGTGTCCCACTTCAGGGAAGGAGAAGGCGGGGGGGGGGAGATAATCCAAAGCAAACACTATAATACCTAGATGTTGTGATTCAATTTTATAGCTTGAAATTAAAATGCTAAAAGAAAACCCCCCTTTGGAGTAAGTATACCAAAGTACATAAAGTCACCCAGCACTATAGCACTGTTTACTCCTGCAGCCTCTCCTTTCTTAATTTGTGCCTTATACTGGTGTTCTCCCAAGTTAACCATCAAGATTTCCTATGACACTGCAAAAAAGCTGGTAGCCATTCCCATTCCCCAAGGCTGTTTTCACCATTTCTCCTGCTTGCTTCTGGGTTTGCAGCCAGGACTTGCCTATCCCTCTCGTAGAACCACAAACTGTTAGACCTGAACAGACCTTTTGGGGGAAATCATCTAAATCCAATGGGTCTTAAGTGCCAACTCCAACTGACTGGTAGTAGCTGTGTCATGAGTGGTGCTACTAACATTAACAGAGAACATTTATTGGGTGTTTAGTGTAGGCTAGGTACTAAGCTAAGTGCTTTATATGAATTACTCATTTAATTTTCAAATACAATTTAATGAGATCATTATATCCATATTGTATTTATTTTATTTAAAAAGTTTTTTAATTCCTCTTTTTTTTTAGGAAAACAGGTAAAAAATTAAGTCACATCATATACTTTCATCACTGTGCAAAGCAAAGGCAACGTTTTGTTTATCTCTATATTCTTTATACGTCTCTCATTTCCTTCCTTTGTTTACCACTCACTCCTAAGTATTTAATATATGTCCTTCTGAATATCTATATATACACATATACGTATATATACATATATATGTGTGTGTATAATTTACTTGAAGTTACATAGAGTTGTTTTGTATTTTAATATTTCTTTCACTTAATCTTATAATTTTGAGATATGTCAATGTTACTACCTGTGAATGTAACACTGCTACTGACTGCTGCTTAGTACTCCACTGCATGCATAGACCACATTTTACTTATTCTCCCAGTGAGGAGCACTTAACTGACTTCCAGCTCTTTGCCTCGACAAACACTGCTGTAATACAAATCCTCATGCTGCTCTGCTTATGAACCTACATGAGTTTCTCAGCAATATAAACCATGCAGTGGGACTGCTTGGTTGTAAGGTTGTGGGTATAATCATATTAATTTCACTAAGTAGTTCCAGATTGTTCTGCAAAATGCCTTTACCTACTTTCATTCTATAAGCTATGCATAACTGTTCCCATTTCCCCATATCCTCACTAGTACTTGTGATTATTGGACTTTTTAATTGTTTCCAATCTGATGGACGTAAAGTAGTATCTTGTTTTCATTTAATACTAGCAAATTTGAGCATCTCTTCATAAATTTATCATGTTTCTCCTGTGAATTGCCTACTCAGAATATTTACCGGTGGATTTTTCTTTTTCTTGTCGATTTGTAGGACTTTCCAGATATGAAATGCTCATCATTTACAAATATCTTTGTCACCCAGGCATTCATCTTATCTTTGGAATTCTTCAATAATTTCCATCTAATCAAATTGATCAATTTCTCTCCTATGGCTTGCACTTTTTTGGTCTTGCTAAAAACACTGAGATCACAAAGATATTCTCTAGTATTTTCTTCCATTAGCTTTATAATTTTATTTTCACACTTAGGCCTTCAATCCATTTAGAATTTACTTTTTAATGTGATGGAGTAGGGATCCAACTCTATTTTCTCCATACTGTGAGCTACTTCAAAACAAATTAGTAAACAGATTTTTTTAGAGCAGTTTTACACTCACAGCAAAATTGAGCAGAAAGTACAGAGAGTTCCCATATACCCCCTGTTCCCACACATGCACAACCTTCCCCATTATCAACATCAGGCATCAGAGTGGTACTTTTGTTACAACTGATAAACCTACAGAAACCTACACTGACACATCATCACCCAAAGTCCACAGTTTACATTAGAGTTCACTCTTGGTGTTGCATATTCTATGGGGTTTTGACAAAGGTATAATAATATGCATCCACCATTGTAGTATTGTATTGAGTAGTTTCACTGCCTTAAAAAATCCTCTGCTCTGCTGATTCATCCCTCCCTCCCCACAACTCCTGGCAATCATCAAGCTTTTGTTGTAATTGCTTATTAGTTCCCTGAGGTTTTTTGTCGATTCAGATTTTCCTATGTAGACAACCATGTCATCTGTAAACAAAGACGGCTTTATTTCTTCCTTCCCAATCTGTGTATCTTTGATTTCCTTATCTTGTCTTGTTGTATTAGCTAGGACATCCAGTATGATGTTGGAAAGTAGTGGTGAGAGGGCACATCCTTGCCTTGTTCTTGATCTTTGCAGCAAAGTCTCAAGTTTCCTACCAGTAAGTATGATGTTAAGTGTAGGTTTTTTGTACGCTCTTTACCAAGTTAAGGACCTTTATCTCTATTCATAGTTTGCTGAGAGTTTTTATCATGAATGGGTGTTGGATTCTGTCAAATGCTTTTTCTGCATCTATTTATATGATCATGTGATTTTTCTTATTTCACCTGTTGATGTGATAGATTACATTAATTGATTTTCAAATGCTGAACCAGCCTTGCATGACTGGGATAAATCCCACTTGGTTATGGTGTCTATTCTTTTTATACACTGTTGCATTTGATTTGCTAATATTTTACTGAGGAATTTTACATCTATGTTCATGAGAGATATGGGTTTGCAGTTTTCTTTTCTTTGCAATGTCTTTGTCTACTTTTGCTAATAGGGTGGTGCTGGCCTCATAGAATGAGTTAGGAAGTAGAGAATCGGTATAATTTCTTCCTTAAATGTTTGGCAGAATTCACCAGTGAACCCGTCTTGGTCTGGTTCTTTCTGTTTTGGAAGGATATTAATTATTGATTCAATTTCTTTAAAAGATATAGGCCTATTCATATTTTCTATTCCTTATTGTGTGAGTTTTGGTAGATCGTGTCTTTCAAGGAATTGGTCCATTTCAGCTAGGTTATCGAATTTGTGAGCATAGAGTTGTTTGTAATACTCCTTATTATTCCTTTAGTGTCCATGGGATCTGTAGTGATGTCCCTTCTTTCATTTCTGATATTAGTAACTTGTGTCTCCTCTTTTTTTTTTTCAGTTAGCCTGGCTAAGTGCTTATCAATCTTACTGATCTTTTCAAAGAACCAGCTTTTGGTTTTATTGATTTTCTCTATTGATTTCTTTCTTTTTGCAATTTCATTGATTTCTGCTCTAATTTTTATTATTTTTCTTGTTTATTTTAGATATTATTTGCTTTTCTTTTTCTAGTTTCCTAAAGTAGAAGATTAGATTATTGATTTAAAGTTTTTCTTCTTTTCTAATATGTACATTCAATGCTATAAATTTCCCTTAAGTGCTGCTTTCATTGCATCACACAAAGTTTGATAAGTTGTATTTTCATTTTCATTTAGTTCACAATATTTTAAAATTTCTTTTGAAATTCCTTCTTTGACCCATGTGTTGGTTAGAAATGTGTTGTTTAACCTCCAACTATCTGGGGATTTTCCAGTTATCTTTCTGTTTTTGATTTCTAGTTTAATTCTATTGTGGTGTGAGAGCAGATACTGTATGATTTCTATCTTTTTAAATTTGTTAAGTTGTATTTTATGACCCAGAATGCGATCCATCTTGTTGAATGTTCCACGTGAGCTTGAGAAGAACGTGTAATCTGCTGTTGTTGAATGAAGTAGTCTATAGATGTCAGTTAGATCCAGCTGATTGATGGCACTCTTGAGTTGAACTATGTCCTTACCGATTTTCTGCCTGCTACATCTGTCCATTTCTGATAGAGGGGAATTGAAGTCTACAACTATGACAATGGATTCATCTATTTCTCCTTGCAGTTCTGTAAGTTTTCAGCTCACACATTTTGATGCTCTGTCATTAGGTGCACACATATTAAGGATTATTACATCTTCTTGGAGTATTGATCCCTTTATCATTATGTAATGCCTCTCTTTATTCCTGATAACTTTCCTTGCTCTGAAGTCCACTCTGCCTGAAATTAATATAGCTATTCCTGCTTTCTTTTGATTAATGTTAACACTGTATATCTTTCTTGTCATCCTGCTTTTAATCTATTGATATATGTCTTTATATTTAAAGTGGGTTTCTTATAGACAACATATAAGGGTCTTGTTTTTGATTCACTGACAATCTTTTAATTGATCTGTTTAGACCACTGATGTTTAAAGTGATTATTGATATAGGCAGATTAATATTACCATATTTGTTGCCTTGTTCTTTGTTCCTATTTCTGTCTTTCACACTTTTTCTGTCTTTTTTGGTTCTAATTGAGAATTTTATATGATTCTATTTATTTGTTTTCCTTCCTTAGTGTATCGATTATACTTTTTTTTTTTTTTTGGCTTTTTAAAATGGTTGTCCTGGAGTTTTCAGTATACATTTACAACTAATCCAAGTCTGCTATCAAATAACACTATACTGCTTCAAAGATAGTGCAAGTACCTTATAATAACAAAATATTCCTAATTCCTTCCTCCTTTCCCTTATATCATTGCTGTCATTCATTTCACTTACACATAAACATATATAAGCATATATAGACATAAGCATATACAATTGAATACACTGTTACTATTATTATTTTGAACAAAGTACTATCTGTTAGATCAATTAAGAATAAGAAAAATTAAAAAAATTATTTTACCTTCCTTTATTCCTTCTTTAATACTCTTCCTTTTTTAAATGGAGATCTGACTTTCTGACCAATATTATTTTTCTTCTCTCTAAAGAACTTTTTTAAACATTTTTTGCAAGACGGGTCTACTGGTGACAAACTCCCTCAATTTTTGTTTGTCTGAAGAAGTCTCTATATCTTTTTCACTTTTGAAGAATAATTTCACAGCGTATTGAGTTCTAAGTTGGTGGCTTTTTTCTCTCAACACATTAAATATTTCACCCCACTCTCTTCTTGTTTGCATGGTTTCTGAGAAGTTGTATATAATTCTTATCTTTGTTCTTCCGTAGGTAAGGTGTTTTTTTCCTCTGGCTTCTTTTAGGATTTTTTGTTTATCTTTAATTTTCCATAGTTTAAAAATGATATGCTTGGATATAGTTTTTTTGGCATTTATCTTTCTTGGTGTTCTCTGAGCTTCCTGGATCTTTGGTTTAGTGTCAGATATTAATTTGAGGAAATTCTCAGTCATTATTGTCTCAAGTATTTCTTCTGTTCCTTTCTCCCTTTCTTCTCCTGGTATTCCTATTATGCATATGTTATGCCTTTTGTAGTCCTCTCATAGTCCTTGTATATTTTGTTCTGTTTTTTTTAGTCTTTGTTCTTTTGCTTTTCAGTTTTAGTAGTTTTTGTTGATATATCCTCAAGCTCAGAGATTCCTCAGCTGTGTCCGGTCTACTGATAAGCCCATCAAAGGCATTCTTCATTTCTGTTACAAGGTTTTTGATCTCTAGCATTTCTTTTTGGTTTTTCCTTAGGATTTCCATCTCCGCTTACATTGCCCATCTGTTCTTACATGCGGTCCACTTTATCCATTAGAGCCCTTAGCATATTAATCATTGTTGTTTCAAATTCCCTGTCTGATAATTCCAACATCCCTGCCATGTCTGGTTCTGACGCTTTCTCTATCTCTTCAAATGTGTTTTTTGCCTTTTGGTTTGCCTTTTAATTTTTTGTTGCAAGGTGGACATGATGTGCTGTAAAAGGAACTGAGGTAAATAGGCCTTTAGTAACATGTAGACATACCTCAATTTATTGTGGCTTCACTTTATTGCATTTCAGAGACACTGCATTTTTTAACAGTAAAGTATTTTTTAATTAAGGTATGTCCTTTTTTTAGACATAATGCTACTGTGCACTTAATAGAGTACAGTACAATGTAAACATAACTTTTATATGTGCTGAGAAACCAAAAATTTCATGTGCCTAGATTTATTGCAATTTTTGCTTTATTGCAGTGGTCTGAAACTGAACCAACAATATCTTTGAAGTATGCCTGTGGTAAGGGGTCAGGGAGAGGAAGTGTTCTATAGCCTTATGATTAGGTCTCCATCTTTTGGTGACGTGTACCCCTGGACTGTGAATTTCACGTGTGCGTCTCAGTTTCCCCCCACCACTTAGGTGGGACTGGAGGGGGCTGGAGTTGGGTATTTCCCTTCCCCCAGATAGGTTAGGTTCTGATAAAACTCTAGGAGGTTAGGCTGTAGTAAGATAGCTCCTCCTGAGAGCAGACCTTGTTGAGAAGAACAGAATGTCTGGTGTATTTAAAACTAGTTCCTTTTCTCCTCCCCTTGCCAGAAGCCCGATGAGATTTTTTTCTCTGATATTCACTGTGAGGACGTGGTAGATCTCCTGGAGGTGAAGCCCACAAGTTATTCCCCCTCCCCGCCAATGACTGGGCACCTCTGGAGTTTCTAACTCTCAGACTTGTCCACACTGAGCCTCAAGCAATCCATCGATTAGGTAAGGTGTTTTTTGTAGTTCAAAACTGTAGTTGAACTTCGTAGTTTGGACTACCTGATTGTAGTTCAGGTTTTCCTACTCTGGCATATGGAAATTTCTGCTCTGTTAAGTTGTGATTCTCTGTATCCTCCTGTCTGCCTCTCCAATTTGGGGGCAGCAATTTGCCCTGTGATCTCATTTCTCTGATGGCTCTAAAAAGAATTGTTGCTTTTTTGGTTTGCTCAGCATTTCACTTGTTAGGATGGAGTGGTGACCTCTAAGCTCCTTACCCGTGGGCCTAGAAGCTAGAAGTCCATACTGTGAGCTACTTTTAACACCACTCAATCCATCTTTCCTCCACTTTGTGATGCCACCTTTCTCATATAAAGAGTGACCATAAAATTTATTGTCCAAACAAGGATGAAAAAGTTTGTTATTAATAATTACAATATTCTGAGACAACTGGCAAAACAGACTTTTCCAGGCAAATGGGGCATATGTATACCAGGTTCCCAAACACACTGTTACTGAGCTTTCTACTCAGGTTCCCACCCACCCCCACCATAGCACTGTAATATATTTTAATATCTGGAAGGGCAAGTCCTCATTCCTTGCTCTTCTTTATCAACATTGTGTTATCTCTATGGATCTTTATTTTTTCATATATGGTATAAATACTCTAAAAACTCCCTTGCTTCTCTATCATTTTATCTTTTTTTTTAAATTTAATTTTATTTATTTTTTTATACAGCATGTTCTTATTAGTTATCCATTTTATACATATTAGTGTATATATGTCAATCCCAATCTCCCAATTCATTTTATCTTCTTGATGTGATAAAATCCCAGCCACTCACACCTGTGGAGCTCGATGCTACTGGACAAAGTCATGTGATGAGGCCAATTGTCTCCTATATTAATTGACTGCTAGCCTCAGGTTGGCCCAGCTACATTGCTGTATGTATCTGGCAAACCATTACCCTTCCACTGTCAACAATGATGATTTCAAATCTCCAATCTCTCCAAACTTCCAACATTAATCTCTTCTTTCACTCTTATTGTATTACCTTGCCACTTACTTCACAGAATAAACAGAAGTCAGCAGATTTAAAGTCCTTCACTTTCCCACCTGCATTCACCCTGTCCTCCTTCATTCTTATTGTAACAGAGGAGCCTTACTTCTCTTTCATCTCTGCTCTGTTCCCATCCCTCTTCCTGACTCTAACAATTACCCCTTTTCTCTCCTCCAGGTTCAACTTTTGCCCCAATTGAATCATTCCCATTAATCTTGTAAGCACAGTTGAGTCTTTCCCATTGAAAAATAAAGACACCTTCAGTTAACCCTTCATCCCCCTCCAGATATGGTGTTCTCGCTCTTCTCTCCATCACAATCAAATAACTTGAATGAGTTGGCTATACTTCCAGTCTTCACTTCACATCCCACTCATCTTCATCCCAATCCCAGGTGTTTGGGGCGTACATCACACTATTAAAACAGCTCTAGCTAAGGCCATCAGTGGCTTCTGCAGTGCTTAACCTAATAGATCTACAGTCCTTCTTGAAGCACTCTCCTCCCATAGCTTCTGTGCCGTAGCTCCTTCCTGCCCTCTCCCCACCTCCACTTTCCCGTCCTCTCTCCCTACTTTCTTTGGTTGCTGATCCTCCTCTACTGGCTTTTAAATTTGAAATTGCTCAAAGCTCAGTCCTAAGCCCTCTCCTGTTCTGACTTTATTCCCTCTATGTAGGTGATCTCCTTCAACTCACAGCATTAATTGCTACCTATGTGTGGATGATTCACAAGTTTACATTTCCAGTCTCGGCCACTTCTCAGAGCTCTAGGCATGCATCTCCCAACTTCTATCTTCTACTTGCACTTCCTCTTGGATGAAACATACCTCAAATACACCTTGTCAACAACTAATTTATCTTCCCTCTAACCTGTTTCTGCTCTAATTGTGCAAGTCAGAAACGCCAGGTGTCATCCTTGGCTCTTCTCCCTCTCTCACCCTTTGTATCCAAATGCTGTCCATGTTACCTTCCAAATGTCTCTTGAATTCCTACTACCATCCCTACTACTACCATAGACTAATATCCCTACTACTATTGTAGACTAAGCTACATCATTTTTAATCTGAACTAATATAAAATTATCCTAACTGGTCTTTGTACATCTTCTCTTGCCTTTCTTCATTTTTTTCTCTATACTGCAAACCAGAGTGATCTTTTAAAAACACGAATATAATCTCCTTCCTTAGAACAATTCAACAGCTTTTCATTGTTTCCAGAATCAAGACTGAAATCCTTGAGTCAAGTCCCTGCCTTCCCACCTCTCTAGCCTCATACTGTGCCATCTCCCCCCCCCCCTCCGCCCTTGCTTTCTGCACTTGTTTTCTCCTGCAAAAGCCTAGTCAATTCCCTTTTCCTTCTTCCCTCCCTTCTTTCTTCCTCCTTCCTTCCTCCTCTCCCTTCCTCCTTTCCTTCTTCCCTTTCTTCCTTTTCTGCATCTCAGCTCACTCATCCCTCTCATTGAAAAGCCTTCCCTGTCCTCTTTCACTATGGCCATTTCCCCTGTTATGTGTTCTCATATATCCATCCCTCTCCCTTCAGACACTTTAGCCCTCTTTTAATTTTACAAGCATTTGTTTGAGTCCTTGATTAATGTCTACCTCTCTAATAATCTGTAGGCTACGAGGGCAGACACTATGTCTCTTGCTTTTTTTCTCTTTGTTTCCTCAGCACTTAGCACAGTGCCTGATAGCTAAGAGGTGTGCACTGAAGAACCAGATGTACATGCCCCCTCCCTTTGGTTGTCAGATTGCTGGCTCTACCTCCTGGCTGCAATATCTGCCTTTACTCCCTATTTAGACAACTCCCTGGAGTTAGACGAAGTCCTTCTGACTTTGGATTTTGTTTTTCTAGATGATTATTAATAGCCTTGATAATAATAATAGCTTGCATTTCTGACACTTTCTATTGGCTAAGGACTTTACATATATGATTTCCATTTCCTTCCAATAATTAAGCAGTATTAAGCCTGTCCTTCAGGAAACTACTGTGATGCAGATGGGTTAAATAACCTGTTCAAATCCCGCAGTGGTGGAACTGAGGTTTGACCTCAGCCTTATCTGCTCTAACGCCCGTTCTCTTTCCTCTATACCACACTCCCTCCTGATAGTGTCATTCCCTTATGTTAGGTAAGAATTTCTCTCTAGCCAAGCTGAGTCCTATGGAACCACCTCCACTGGACCAGCCCACAACTAAACATCCCACTCCAACACACACACAAGTATTTGGTAAATGTAAATAGTACTTCTGCTTCGTATTTTCTTAAAGGGTACTTAGATTCCCTTCTGCAGCTTTATTGGTGTGAGGGTAGATTTCCAAACCATGTGATTTTCTTGGAGTGGCACACTTGGCCTCCATGAGGAACCCCTTTACTGATGGTTACAGAGAACTTTTGCAGTTAATTTTAACCCTAAATCTTTAAAATCCTTGGGAGGGTTCTGGGTGACTATATTAGGAAAGCCAAAGGGAATTAATATTTAATTAGCACCTACTATGTGCCAGGTACTTAACATGGTCACATCTTTGAATCCTTGATGGGAATAATTATTCTCATAGATGAGGAAATAAAAGTCAAAATGATCTGGTCTGGATTCTGACTCAGGGCTGTCTGAAACGAAAGCTTGTATCTCTGGAAAAAGATCCCAGTGGGGGAATAAGACTCAGAACCTTGGCCCAGCAGTGAAACAAAGAAGAATGTTTGCCAAGCCACAGAGGCCACCTTAGGTAAATATGGTTGTTTATGCACAACCTCAGTTGCCAGATGGTAATTGAGCATTGAACAGAAGGGGTTATTTCCTCTGATTCAGAGAATGCTCCCAAAGTTGTTTGTTTTCCAGAAAATGTCAGCTTCCTCCAACAAGCTTTGGGCCTATCAGAACTTGTTCTTGTCCTTTTCCCCACCCCCCAAACATCTCCACACTTGTCCTGGTCTACAGTAGACCCACCATGTTAGCCACCAACTAAATGAAAGTCACTTAAAAAGGCTTCAACACTCATTTCAGTCTCTGGTTTCTTTTCTGAGTACCTGAGACTAAAAATTAAAACATATTATGATGGGTGGTGGTGTCTGGTAGTAGTATTATGGGTGATTTTTACTTCCTGTCTATGCTTTCTGTGGTTTCTAAATTTTCTAAAATGATGATGTATTACTTTAAATGAAGAGGTTTCTAATTCTTTTTAAGGGACTTCATTACAACATTCTATGGGTAACATTTCTTTTTTTTTTTTTTTTTAATGTAGGCTACAATAAACCTTCTCAGGTTAAGTTTAAGTTTAAAGTCACTTGGGGGAGATTTGCTGGCAAGGGGGCTGCTTGACTCCCTGTAAGAAAAGAGAGAAATTAAGGGACCTGAGACTGGTCCCCACCCAGTCAGGTGAGATAGCCAGGTAAGGTAGACCAAGTTAAGACAGGTGGACAAGGTTGGATTTCCAGAATGCTTGGCAACCTATCATTAAGGCAATTGGTTGGGCATCTGGTCATGAACAGACCTTTTCAAATATTAGGGACTTTCTAAGCCACCTCATCAGCATGACTTACAAAGTTTCCAAAACTTTCCATTGATCACAATCCTGAATCACCTACCATATCCATTTTGAAATCTGCATCATGGCTTACATTTACACTCAACCTGTTTATGGCCTCACCTTCTTTTCAGACTTGAATACACAATACTTCTTTCCTAAGTCTAATTTTGGCTCCCCTCCTCAACCCTGATATGGATTCTCTCTTCTGCTATGTTGTCTCACCCTTTGGGGTCCGACAGACATAAGCCTCAGGAGATGAACCTAAATAACATCAAGGTCCTGGATAAAGTCACAAGCTTTCTAACAAGTGGGTGGACCATGGCAGTGGGACATCCAGGAGAATACTATTTGGAAGTCGCCATAGATGCCATCTTGGACATTTGTCTTCTGGAAGCAGAAAGCTAGTCATAGATAGAGAACAGAGCTGGTGGTCAGGGTCAGGGCTCCAGTTCCCACATGAGAACCATGGATAAGTCAGATAATTGGAACAGGAACTTGGAATGACATCCACAGAAGAAAACTGGTCCCATGAGCATGGCTTGGAATGGAGTTGGCAGGAAGGGTTAGATTTGGGCCTTGGGATTAGAAGGGACTTCTGCTGGGGGTGGGGTGGGGATGTGAGATGTGAGTAAGAAAATATCTTATGAGCCCAGTGGTCAATGCAGGGCACCACGACCATGGATGCCTATCAGGGATAGTGATGGGGACAGTGGTTGCTTAAGAAGGCTGTCCTCAAGTCCTTATTGGTCTGGGTAGTGGGTGGTCTGAGTCTGAAGGAAAGGGCAACAGTACATCTAAATGTGGATTGTTGAGTCAGAGAGTGTAGGGGACACTGACAGTTAGGGATCATGTTAGAGAATGAGGGAATATATGTCCTACTGCATCATCTCGTACGTATTTCTTCTCTAGAAGTTTGTGAGAAGCAGTGGGTCTTCAGTATATTGTAGCTAGAGGGAAGTGTTCCCCCAGCACCTTAGCTTGATTGTATTAATGCAGGAGAAAGACACCCTAAAGAGGAGAAGCAGGAATATAGGCATACTTTGGAGATACTCTGGGTTCGGTCCCAGACCTCTTTAATTTTTGCAGTAAAGTGAATCACATGAATATTTTGGTTTCCCAGTATGTATAAAAATTATGTTGCAATGAAAAAATGCTCAACATCGCTAATTATTAGAGAAATGCGAATCAAAACTACAATGAGGTATCACCTCGCACTGTTCAGAATGGCCATCATCAAAAAGTCTACAAATAATAAATGCTGGAGAGGGTGTAGAGAAAAGGAAATCCTCCTAAATCGTTGGTGGGAATGTAAATTGGTGCAGCCACTATGGAGAACAGTACGGAGGTTCCTTAAAAAACTAAAAATAGAGTAACCATATAATCCAGAAATCCTACTCCTGGGCATATATCCAGAAAAGATGAAAACTCTAATTCATAAAGAGACACGCACCCCAGTGTTCATAGCAGTACTATTTACAATAGCCAAGACATGGAAGAAAGCTAAATGTCCATCAACAGATGAATGGATAAAGAAGATGTAATTATATATATATACATATATATATATATAATATATGTATATGTATATATATATATATATATACACATATATATATATGTGTATATATATATATATATATTCCATTGTGGAATGGAATATTACTCAGCCAATAAAAAGAATGAAATAATGCCATTTGCAGCAACATGGATGGACCTAGAGATGATCATACTAAGTGAAGTAAGTCAGACAGAGAAAGACAAATACCATATGATATCACTTATATGTGGAATGGAAAAAAAAGGATACAAATGAACTTATTTACAAAACAGAAATAGACTCACAGACATAGAAAACAAACTTATGGTTACCAATGGGGAAAGTGGAGGAGAGGGATGGATAAGTTAGGAGTTTGGGATTAACATATACACACTACTAAATATAAAATAGATAGCCAACAAAGACCTACTGTATAGCACAGGGAACTATACTCAATATCATGTAATAATCTATAAAGGAAAAGAAGCTGATGAAGACTAGATGTATATATAACTGAATCACTTTGCTGTACACCTGAAACTAACACAACATTGTAAATCAAATATACTTCAATAAAAAAATAAAATTAAAAAAATAAAAAACTTTTAAAAAGGTTAAAATTAAAAGAAAAAAATTATGTTTACAGTATACTGTAATCTATTAAGTGTGCAATAGCATCATATCTAAAAAAACCCAATCTACATATATATTTTTTTTTTTTTTATTTATGTTTTTATTTTTTGGCTGTGTTGGGTCTTTGGTTCGTGCGAGGGCTTTCTCTAGTTGCGGCAAGTGGGGGCCACTCTTCATCGCGGTGCGGGGACCGTTCTTCATCGCGGTGCGTGGGCCTTTCACTATCGCGGCCCCTCCCGTTGCGGGGCACAGGCTCCAGACGCGCAGGCTCAGTAGTTGTGGCTCACGGGCCCAGCTGCTCCGTGGCATGTGGGATCTTCCCAGACCAGGGCTCGAACCCGTGTCCCCTGCATTAGCAGGCAGATTCTCAACCACTGCGCCACCAGGGAAGCCCCAATCTACATATATTAATTAAAAATACTTTATTGCTAAAAAATGCTAACCATTTTCTGAGCCTTCAGCAAGTCAATCTTTTTGCAGCAGTAACATCAAAGATCACTGAACAGATTGCCACAACAAATATAATAATAATGAAAAAATTTGAAATATTGCGAGAATTACCAAAATGTGACACAGAGACATAAAGTGAGCAAATACTGCTAGAAAAATGGTGCCAATAGGCTTGCTCGATGCAGGGTTGCCACAAACCTTCAATTTGTAAAAAACACAATGCCTGCTAAGTACAATAAAGCAAAGTGCAGTAAAACGATGTATGCCTGTACTTGTTCATTGTAGGAGAATCAGGAAACACAGAGAAGCAAAAATTATGAAACAAACAATACTCACAATTCAACTATCCCCAAGATAGTTATTATTAACATTTTGATGTTTATCTTTTCAGATTATTCATACATATGTGCATATTGCAATTCTAAAAAACAGAATTACACTATACTGTCTTTTTCACTCAACAATACATCATGAATATCTTTCCTTTCTACTCAATATATAACTCAACAAAATCCTCTATGGCTGCAGAATAGCCCATGGTATGGATAGCCCACAGTTTACCTAACAAACTTCAGAGTGCTGAACATTGTGTTGTTCACAATTCGGGGATATTACCATTATCTCTTAGAGCTAAATTTCACATCTTTACTTTTCTGAAATTAATTCAGGTTATTATTGCTGAATCTGTCCAGGAAAGGATTTTGAAACACTTCAGTAAGGTCTGAGAGAGAATCCAAAGAAAATAACCCCAGTCATTAAATCATCTCTTTCTAGTTTCCCATGTGTATTTTCTCCATCTGAAAGTCATGGAAAGAAAGACAGTTGCTTTGTCTTTTATGAAAGTGCTTTCAATACAGATTTTTAAAAATTAAATAAAGATTTTGCCTTTATTATTCTAAAGAGTTCATTATAAAAAAGTGTACAAGGACAGAAAAGGGGAAAATAATCCTCCACTGTGTCAATAATTTTGGTTTGTTTCCTTTTAGAGTTTTCTCTGTTTATACTTTGAAATTTGTAGACAGTTGTGTTCACATTGTGTGTATAATGTTGTCTTGTTTTCTCCGTTTGTCCTAAGAGCCTTCACATTTTTCCAGGTTTTTCTAAATGCATCAGAAACATCATTTGAACATCTGCATTGGCTGCATTCCCCAGTGTAGCTTTTGACAGTCGTCCCCCTTCTAGGCTATAAAGATTTAGGCCCAAATCTTGTCCTACTTCCTTACAAAGACTTTCACCTCCCAGCCCCTCGTCAGTTGTTAAGAATTCCTTTCTGCTCTAGGATCTCTTAACAGATTATCTTCATTGTGTTCATCATAACAGGTAACAGATTATCTTCATTGTATTCATCTTTTTTCACCCTTTCTCCTTTATTTTTTCTTTCCCAGGGGCATGCCCTCCACCTCCCAGACCAGAGGAGCTTGTGAGAACCTGGGGGAGGAGCAGCGGGGAGGTGGCCATGAGCATTGCAGGGGGCCCCTCTGACGTTGACCTGGGTACACAGCCTCTAATCCACAGAGGTCAAGTCCCGAGAGCTAATGGATTTTGTTCCCCCCGAAAAGCAGATTAATCCTGCATGCTATCTGGGTTGTTTCACATATTGAGAGCGAACACAGCAGGCCAAGCTTGGGAGCAGGGCTAGGCCAGGACACGTGGGCGCCCTGAGCAGGCTAATAACCTGGCCTCCTTTCAAACGATATTCTCTAAGTATCTGCCCAACATTCATCCAGAGGAGAGGCTGGGTGTTGTGTATAAGGAGGGGGCAGGGAAGACTGCTGGCTCAGCACCCGCCCACTCACAGCTCGGCTCCCAACCCTGAACTTGCACACCCAGCAGCTAAGAGGCCTGGAAGGCAGCCGAGACACCATCTCTTGCCGCTTTAGAGCTCCTGGGGGTTTTGCCTCCTACCAAGAGGCAATGGTGAAGGGCCTGGGAGAGCCTGACAGCCTATCTACTAGTGGTATGACTCTGGCAAATTCCTTAACCTTTCTGGAAGGAGTCTTCCTATCTGTAAAATGGGCAGTAATAATAGTACCTTCCTCAATGGGCCGGAAGGGTTTACATGAGTTATTCCATGTAACACAGTTAGAGAAGTTCCTGGCATGAAGCTATCTCATTGTTTATTATAATCATGGAGTATTATTTAAGATAATAAAATCATTATTATCATCATTCTCATGTCATGCTTGCTTTCAATAATTCTTGTAAAGAACATTTTCTCCATCTCATTACATTTCCAGTGACATTTTAGTCCTCCCTACAGAGTGGTATCCTGGTACCAGCCCAGCTGGCCTGCACCTAAATCCAGCTTGCCTTGGGAGCCTTGAGTTCAATGGACAGGCTCAAGTGGAACTGGTGTGCGAGTATGTATGTATGTGTGTGTGTGTGTGTGTGTAGGGGTCATTGCCCAATCACTCAACACAGTGTGGCCCTTGGTTGAAAAAGAGAACCTCACCTTCCATGTGAGAATTGGGAGATACTGAGACAGGTAGAGATGGACATGCAGGAAATTGGTCATTTACTGGGGGTAGGTAATCCTCAGTAAGAAAAGATATATCTCCTTTAGAAAATCCAGGAAGAGAAGGAAGAATTCTCCTTCAAACCAGGTGAAATATGCCTCCTGGGATCCTGAGAGAAAGCATGGCGTAGTGGGGGAGTATGATGTGGGGGCTCTGGAGCTGGGCAGACCGGGATCCGATTTCTGTCTTAGTCATTGAATGACCTTGAAGAAAGTAACTAACCTTTCTGTGCCTCAGTGTCCTTGTCTGAAATGCCTGAATCACGCTGAGGAAGGAAGACGCTCTGCCTAGCAGGGTGCCTGGAAGAGTTAGGTGCTCCACAACTGTGACTTCTTTTGAGTTCTTAAAGTGACAATCAGAAAATGAACCCTGACAGCACCCTCAGTGTCCAGAGCCTAGGAGGTGAGTGATGCATGTGTGTGAATACCTGAGAATATTGTCATCTGCCGAATGTAAAACCCATCCCAGAATGCACAGTTATGGCAATAATATCTATTATTTACTGAGTCCATACTGTATGTTCTTGCTAACACTTCTTATCCATTATATCACACAGTCATCCCAATAATCTTGTAAAGAATTATCCCATTTTACAAATTCAGAACCTGGGACTAGGAAGCAGGAGCTTGGGCTCATGTCCCCCATGACCCCAAAGCTAGTGCTTGTAACCGCTGGACCTAACTCATTTCCCTCATCTTCCACTTGGGGATAGGGTGTCAGTTTCAACTCGATGCTAGAAAATCACTCTGATAAACAGGTTTAAATCAATAGAACCATACAGTTGGGGAACATTATACTAGGTTGTCTAATGCCTAGAAAATAAATCAGCCTTTGAAGTTTTATATTGCAATACAGTTGAAATGTTTAATAATTATTGCCAGAGAATGGTATAATGCAGTACTAAAAATGAGTAATTGAAAAGCCCATCAAGGCAGATGAGGTATCTTCTCACTGAATTGCTCTTGGATACTTTACATAATTATTTTGTTCAGATTTATGATCAGCTCAGCAGAATGTACAGCTCTCTAGGCTGCTTGGCCTGAAGTTGTTGAGGAAGCCTGTTTATATCATGCTGAGATCTTCCAGGATGGACAGAATGTCTCTTGTACACTAATGGGGCTTTCAATGGTTTGACTTCATTTAGCAAAGGACAAAGTTAGGAGTAAAACCTGTTTGCCGAGGCCCCTCCATGTCCCGGTCACTGTGCTGGGGTTTACATGTATTAACCGTGTTGACTCACTGCAAGTCCGAAACAGTCCTGAGAGGGGCCTATGTTTTCCATCTCACAGAAGAAACCAAGGCTCAGAGAAATGGTGTCCCTTAATCAGATTCGCCAGATTCATAGTGAGCTCACACCAGGCAGTCTGGTTCCAAACCAGTGGCCTTTCCACTATACCACAAGCCTCCAGGAAGACCCTGTGTGCCCAGAGAAGGCTTAGATTTTTGGAAAGACGATTCTAGAAACATCATATGCAGAAAAAAACTGATCCCAGCCAGATTTTATTTGCAGCTCTGGCTCCTTAAATATCTGAGTTGATCCTCCACCCTCACCCCGCCCTCCTCATTCCTTCGTTCTTACAATGTCAGCACCTCCAGGCAGAGAGGGATCCAGACCAGTCTCCACAAGGGACGAAGTTTCCCATGGATTCAGCCTCCCCACCCTGCCCGGATCATCCGAAGCTGGGGGCTTTATCAGAGGCACAAGCTTATCAGCCTGCCTTTCCAGAGAGCCCACAGAGTGGGAGTTCTTGGCAGATACTATTCACTGGAAATGTGGACAGATGGCTGGCTGGATGAGACGGCAACCTTTGTTTCTGGTCTCACCCATATGCCAAAGTGGCCCCAAATGAGGTAAAGTGGGGAAGGAGGAAGGAAGAAAAGGATGGGGCTATCTTAACAAGCAGGAAAACAAGAATATAATCCTTTTTTTTTTTTCTTACACTGCATTTCGAAGGTTTTAAATAGAAGAAGGGGACTCTCTGACTGTCCCCCACCCTAGCATAGGACAATGACATTTCTGGCAGAGGACTGAGTTTTCTCCCCCATGTCCCAGTCTCCTCCCTACCCTGATGATTGGTTGTACCCTGCTTAAGTCAGCAGACATTAGCACAGGGTCCAAACTGTGCTCCCCTCTCACCTACCCCTCACCTTGAGCATGAGGTAAGTTTCTGCTGAGGGTTATTTCAGAATAGGCTTAAAGAGATTCTTGAATGTCTTTATTCTCCAGGATATAGAAGCGTGTCAAATTTACCTCTCCTTTTAGCAAGAAAATGGCAGACATGGCACATGGACTTAAATCTTATTAACCATGGTTCATGTCTGTGACCTTCTCCATACCCTGGGGAAATGCCAAACTTTGATCTAACTCTATTTTAACACTAAGAATCTGTCTTAAAGAAGTGGATTTAAGGTAACTCTCAGTAGCTATTTATCAAACACATTCAATGTGGTTCCCAGCCAGGGGAGTACTGAGCTTTCGCAAAACAAACCAAATATCTGGGGAGAATGCATTTTGTCTTTGTGCTCTTGAAGGTGGAGGGTTGGGGGGAATACACTGATCAAATCATGAAGAAAAGCGTACGAGGCATCCCCCTCTGCTGTAATGAGGCAACACCGGGAAGGAGGGAGAGACAGGCTGGCTCGTGCCTTGCTAAGAAGCAGGAAATGTGAGCAGTTCACCAGCTGATGGATGACAGGAAGGTGCTCTTCCAGATAATTATTAGAAGCCGAAGAATCAGGTGTTGTCCTGTCAACAGGGTGTATTGCAGGATAAAGAGCATTAATGGGAAGGGAGCGGGGCTGGGAAGAACAAAGGAAGAGACAGAAACAAGCAAAGGAACCCTGAACTGAGTCCTGGCCACAGACTGTGTTGGTGTGTCTGTTACCTCTTCAACCCTCACAGCGATTCTCTGAGGGCTCCTAGCCTTCCCAGACACTGTTTCCTCTTCTTGTTGCTAGACTAGCTTCTACTTTTGGTTTCTCTCTATTTGTCACTTCCTCTGGGAAACCTTCCTGAAACCTCAGAGCCTGAACCAGATGTGCTGCTCTCTGTACTGCAAAAGGAAAATCAACAAGGAGTCGGTATTGCTAAGAGAAACCCCTTAAATGGAGCTGGGAGACCATGAAACAAGTATGACTTACACACATCTCAGCCTGGATGGAATATGACCTTCAGGTCATCTGGATGTCCTGAGGAAGTCATCCAGAACACCTGCCAGAAGCTCAAGATACTTATCGGACCCTTACCCTAAAATAACTGTGACAGTCTATCTACTTCTCAGACCCCTATCCCAAAACAACTCTTGATTCCTTAAAGACAAATATTTTCTGACCCATGCCAGAGTTGATCACAATTCTCATCAGGCAACTTTTAACAACCTTGTGGCTTTTTGTCTTTATAAGTCCCTGACTCTTTCTCTTTTTTGGAACACTCTTTAAGGGTTACCCAAATCTGTCTCCCCAATTGCAATTCTTAAAACCTCAAATAAACTCTTTTCTTATTTACAGCCTCCTGTATTTTTTTTTTTTTTTTTTTGGTTGACATTTCATGGTGCCAGAAGTAAGCATACAGAAGGACCCGCCCCCCAGGATGGCATCGACTTGGATCTGAGTAAGGTACCTACAAGAGTCTATTGTGCTTTATCATCTCCTCAGTGGTTTGGTACATGGAAGGAAGTCTTCCTGTCCTGGAACCTCCTGCCTTGGTAGAGGTTCTAGTTTATTTGGGTGTCCTTTGTTGCTGGCTACTGTCCTTTGGGATTTTACTTCCTGTTTTGTGTATTTTGTTTAAGTGACCCTTGGAATTTCACTTCCCATTTTTGTTTATGTGGCCTTTGGCACTTCGCTTCCTGTATTGTTTATGTTGTTTGAGTGGCATTAGGATTTTGCTTCCCATTTTCTTTGGGTTGCTGGCTTCTGGTCTTGGGATTTCATTTTCCATTTTTTTTTTCTTTTTTTCTGATGAGTAATTACTCTTGGAATATGGGAAGTTCACTCTCTAAGGGCAAGGCTACAGAGCAGCCTCGTGCTGGAACTTCTGCTGGTTTGATGTATAAGAACCATGGGCCCTAGTCCCACAAGTATTTGTCTTGCTGTATTATGATTATCCAGGATGATTTACAGTTAAACTGGTTGACCTGGGGCTCCTCTGAAATTCCTAGATTAGTTTATCTGCACAGTCATTTAGAAAAAGACTATAAGACAAGAATGAAAGCATATTTCAATTGGTATTTTGAGGCCTCAAAAATGTAATAAAGAATCCACCATTGCTTTCCTCAGAGAAACTCACTCACAATCATCTCAAAGGATTCTGAACTGGAAAAACCTCTGAGGCTCCTGACAGCCTCTCCCTCCCTCCTCCCAGTTCCTCTGAATGTCCACTACAATGCTCTCCTCCTTGTTATCTGTCTATGAACTTCTTTTTTATAACACCAAGACTGATCACCTGCAGAAGGCAACAATAATTCTAAAGGTCTGTTGAAAATGTCTATGATTATTATGGCCATTTTGAAAAAAACACAAATTTTTTTTTTTTTCAAAATTCTGAACTTAAGGAACACAAGTCCTTCCAGGAGGAGCCTGCATTTCTCTCCCTGTGCCTTTGAGATATAAATATTCCACCTGGTCTTAAGGAACTCTTACTTAGACCATCTCCAATTCCTAAGACTGATTTAAAAAAAAAAAGAGGCTTTTTAAAACTCCAACTGCTAAAAGGACTCTTTTGCCCAAACAGCCTCCTAAAAATTGCTTATCGAGGGCAAATACAAATCTTAAAAGTCCTCTCCAAAATTATAAAATACTTTAGAGACCTGAGTAGACAATTTATTATCCCAACTGTTATTTATAAACTAGAGTGTTTTGCAACACAATAGGAAAATGGGCAGAAGACCTAAATAGACATTTCTCCAAAGAAGACATACAGATGGCCAACAGGCACATGAAAAGATGCTCAACACTGCTACTTATTAGAGAAATGCAAATCAGAACTACAATGAGGTACCACCTCACACTGGTCAGACTAGCCATCATCAAAAAATCTACAAACAACAAATGCTGGAGAGGGTGTGGAGAAAAGGGAACCCTCTTACACTGTTGGTGGGGATGTAAATTGATACAGCCACTATAGAGAACAGTATGAAGGTTCCTCAGAAAACTAAAAATACAGTTACCATATGATCCAGCAGTCCCACTCCTGGGCATATATCCAGACAAAACTATAATTCAAAAAGATACATATACTCCTATGTTCATAGCAGCACTATTCACAACAGCCAAGACAAGGAAACAACCTAAATGTCCATCGACAGAGGAATGGATAAAGAAGATGTGGTACATATATAAAATGGAATATTATTCAGCCATAAAAAAGAACAAAATAATGCCATTTGCAGCAACCTGGATGGACATAGAGATTATCATACTAAGTGAAGTAAGCCAGACAGAGAAAGACAAATATCATGATATCACTTATATGTGGAATCTAAAATATGACACAAATGAACTTATCTATGAAACAGAAACAGACTCACAGACTTAGAGAACAGATTTGTGGTTGCCCATGGGAAGGGGGCGTGGGGGAGGGATGGACTGGGAGTTTGGGATTAGCAGATGCAAACTATTATATATATGGATAAATAACAAGGTCCTACTCTACAGCACAGGGAACTATATTCAATATCCTGTGATAAACAATAATGGAAAAGAATATATATATGTATAACTGAATCATTTGCTGTACAGCAGAAATTAACACAACATCATAAATCAACTATACTTCAATAAAATAAATTAGAAAAAATAAACTAGTAAATAAAAAAAATAAAACTAGTTTTGTATTGTACCTGATTTCATGATTAAAGTTTTAAAATGAAAACTCTGTCTGTGTCTATCTGGATGTATGTACATCTATGTACATACCTTATGGTATGTTTCTAGCTCTGGATGGTAGTGCCAAAATTAATTTGCAAAAGAGCTCTGTTTAATTGGCTTAAAGGAAATTAAGTCCTATATAAATTATCAGAAATATAATAAAAACTAACACAAATGAACTTCAGGTTCATGTGATCTGGGAAATATTCAGTATTAAATTAATATTTGGTATTAAAACTAGTCTAAGTTTGTTGGTTTGATTAATACAGACATGTCTTTTAAAATTATCTACATTAAGTATAATACATTTATGGTACTTTTTAATAGTAAACCTAAAAGTCAAACAAGTTAACCTAAAAGTCAAACAAGTTATAAAATTTGTCAGCAAGAAATATAACTTGGTATGATGATATTTTTGTAAGTAAATTAAATGTAAATGAGATAAGAGTTTTTAGGTGAACTCTTTAAGAATAACTATGTTTTATGACATGTCTACTTAAAAATAGTTTCCCCAAATCTTTTTGGTAACCTGAAACTTTAGAATTTTGCTAAATTAAGTTAAATTATGGAAATTTATTGAATATCTAGATCATTCTCAAATAAAATAAGTTGCTGAAACATTAATTATTGAACATAGGCTTCCTTTTACAGAGAAACTAAAGATATTTGAGACCAGTAGTAAATATGTTTGGTGCCATGTGGAGAAATTTTCTATGAGAAAGTACATGATTCTAGACATTCTAATTAATATATGTAATTAAAACTACTAAAATTAATAAGGAAAACATCTTCATATGCAAATAATTTTTTAAAAAAGGTATAAAGAAGAGAATGCGTTTTTCTTAAGGGAAAAGTAATTTTGTCCTAAAGCTGTATATTTCTAAATGGGAAATAAAACAAGGGACAAACTAAAATGGATATAGAAAGTTGTAGAATGTTTGTGGGTGGGGGGAACCCAATCTTTAGAAAGGAATTTTATGTGTGATTAGGACTGGCTAAAATTGGAATTAATTTAATTAAGTAATTGAGTTTTAATATCAAAAGTAAGCTGGTGCACAATTAAACTGTTTTTTCTCTCTGTTAATAGGACAAAATCTTGTCAGATTATTAGTCTGGTCTTAATGAGAAACTGTACACAAAAGTTTTGTTTACCTTCAATGTAATCTGTATAGAATAAAAAAGATTCTACATTCTGTAGCTAAGGCTTTTTACAACTATATAAACTTTTATATTTGCTCATAAAGTCTTTAATTGTTATGCTGGTTAAGTGGATAACTTAGAATTGTTTCACAGTGACCTATGATCCTATTTGGCCAAATGTTTTTTTAAACATTTGATATTTTTGATAAACTTCCCCAAATCTAATTCCATATGAAGTCTTTGACTTAGAACTAACTTCGAGGTATGAGATGTTTTAGAGGGCCTCTGAAATATCTCAAAGATTTGTTCTCTCTCCTTATAAAAAGGGAGTTGTTAAACTAATTAGGATTATTTGATATGTCAAATTACATAGGAAGCACTGCCTAATAAGAAATAATACTAAGCCTTCTTTATGCTGTGTCTATACAGGTATATTTTAGAAGTGTTTCAGAAACTATGTGAAATTTCTCGAAATCTGATAGGTCCTGGTGTAATATTATCAGTCATAATTCCTGTTATTATCTTAAGTTGTTTTGTGTCACAGAAATAACCACATTTCCTTGTTAGTTCCATTTAATGAACTCTCAGATCTTCAATAATGGGCATTTTTAAGTCTTTTGTCGTTTATAGACAGTTATTGTTTTATTCTGATGCTTTTACAAGTATGTTTCATCTTCAGAGAGATTCATGGAAGGGACTCTGACACTAACTCTAGAATATAGGCTTCTGATAAACTTTCAGATCATACCATTGAACTGGGTAAGAATTACTGAATTCTAATGAAGAAACTGATGGCTTCATAAAACTGCTGACAAGATCAAAAATTAATTTCACGGGACTGATGAGGCTGGTTATAATTTTCATAATTTTTTGTTTTAATCATTGCAAGTTTTTTTATGTTTTACTTTCCCAGATTTAAGGAAACTTTTTCTCTCAACCTATCTATGACTTGAGGCAGTTTGATAAAGTATACCTTCGTAAACAAAGATGAAACATTTATCTTTTTCTCCCTACCTGATCCTTCTGGAATTTGGAAACTCTTAGTGACTATTCTTATTTTCATGGAAATATAGTCATTTGCATAAGTTCAATAAGAATTTGTTCTCCTTATAACAGGACACAATTGGAAACATTGGTTATATTTCCAAGGCTTTGACTAGAATGTCATATTTGAGAGAAACATGCATTGACTCATATATGATGGGGCCCCTGCCAACTTCTTGGACATCACACCCTGGCACTCTTAGTCTCTTCCACCATGCTCCAGTCTCTTAAACACGCTCCACTGGAGAGCCTTTGATGGTTCCCTTTGGTTGTCTCCATTCTACATGATCCCACCACAGATTTTAAAGAATTAAGAAGGAAAAGAGCAAGGAAGAGATTTAGATTTGTTTAAGACTTCCGTGGCAGCTGGTTGTCCAGGTGAACCAACACTTTGCTTTCTCAGGGTGCTGCAGGACAGGGAAATGAAGCAACTCAAGGCAGTCTATGGATAAAGTCAAATGCATATGCAAAATGTGGTCAAGAAACAAATACACGGCTTTCTCTTCACCTATTGAAGGATTTCAGTAATTTATAATTTGATTTTTTAGATGGTCAGGGAACAGAAGTTTACCTTTGGGGGAAGGAAGCTAGAATGTATTGAGCTATGTGACAGGCCCTTTGAACCTGGTTTTGATGCATCAGCAGAACAACCCTGTGAAATAGGTATTATGACCCTATGTTACAGAGAAGGAAACTGAGATTCAGCAGAGTTAAGTGATTTCCTGAGGAACACACAGCATTCCTATGGACAGAACCAGTATTCTCCTAGCTGTATCTGATCCCAGATCTCCTCTGCCACATCATCTTCCTTTACTAAGCACATCCTTTCTTCCCAGCAAAAACAATCCCAGAGTAAACAACAATGTATGGGTAAGTAATGATTAAGATATAAAAGTGAGAAAAGGCTATTTTCCAAGAACACATTTGAAACCTCCATTTACCTGTGCTAATTGTAATATCTCAACAACAAGTTGTTCATAAATATTCATTAAATTAGATCCCCTAGGGCCCTGTACTTGAGAACTCAGTTGGCTGATATTCTGAATTCCTAAACGTACTTGAAAAAAACCAAATGTCTTTTGTCCCAAAGCATTCTATAGTTTAGATTGGTAACCAATTCAAAACCACTGTCTGGTCAATTAGTGCTTTTTTGCCTTTTTCTTTTATTCTTCAGAACCATAACGTCAAATTTCAACAGTGTCACCTTCTGAGTCCCCCAGTGGGCTCTCTTTCTGGATGTGTGTTGCCAAGAGAACAATCCCGCTTTCAACAATAGAAACAACGATCAATGCTTGCACAAAAGATGTAAGGACAATGGAAGATGTGGGTGAGTTAATTATGCTCCTAGTCATTTTGTTCTTTACAAATAAAGGGCATGGGTGATCAGTGAGCTTTAGAAAAGAAAGTCACACTGTGTAAGAGAAATGGGTTTCTTAGGAATCCAATGAAGGTCCTCTCTCAACAATTTTGTTTATACCTGAAGTATCCACACTGTTGGGTCCCTGGAGGAAGGAGACGGCACCAGAGCAGGAATTGGGAGACACACATCCCAGGAGAGCTTGGGGAACTCACTTAACTTTCCTGGGTCTTTGTTTTCTCATGAAAAAATGACTCGATGACACCGAAATCCCCTGCAGTTCTAAATCCCCCGCTCTCAGATTCAGCCTGTTTGGGAAGCACTGAACAGAAAGAGCCAGGGATTGGACTCCAGTGTTCTTGGGCCTGTTTTCCTCTCATGCTGTCCATGTCCTGGGAAACTGCAGCATCCATGCTGATGACTGATAGACAGCCCTCAGGCCTGAGCTCTGCTCCTTTTTTGCCACTCCTCCCTGAGGTCTACCCTGGGCCTTGTCGGTACAGAACTGCTACATCTTTAAAATCTTGGTCTGTGCATCTTCCTAAACACAACTTCCTGTCTTTCATCCATTCATTAAAAAAATATTTATCACCTGCTTGCAATGTGCCAGATACAATGATACCCAGTGGTGAAAAAACCAAAAATGGTACCTGCCCTCATGTGGCTTATAGTCAGCCAGACATTAAATACTGCTGGGGAAGAAGAAATTCTCTTCTACTCTTCTAGGTCCTTCTGGCTGGTCTAAGAATTAAATTAACATGAGACAGATTAACAGGAGAAAATCAAACAAAGTATAATAACATGCACAACTGAGTAACTCACCAAAATGGTCAAAGCCTTCAACTTAAATACCACCTTCAGCTAAAGATAAAAGAGGATGGTGGGGGTAGTGGTTTGGGACTTCAAAGGGGAGGACGGCAAAAGAGATGGAACAGCAAATGTTTGACAAATAAATGGGTCATGAAGAAACAATGGGACACAGAGTGTACTCTGATCTTTAAGCCCTTCCTAGAGTTCCTCCCATCACCCCTAGCACATATTCTTTGCAGATATCTCTGGTTATAGCTCTATTCCAGGATAGGCCCCCTGTGTAAATTCTTCTAGGTGATTAGAGGGAAGGTCAAGCTTTCTTCCTGAGTCTTTTGGGACTTGATTATTTTCATCTCGAAATAATCCGCATACGAAAAAGACATTTTGAGGTGGTGAATTTTGTTCCCCTATAATGCCTTTGCTTTAAAGAAACACAGAAAAGTGTAAAGGAGAAAGTGAACTGTGCCCATGATTCCACCTCTCAGGAAAAAAGCACCGTTTAACTGTTGTGTCATATTATCTTGCTATTCTGTAACTTCATTTTTTCTCTTAATATCTCATAAACAGCTTTCTATTTCCATACAGATAGATCTATTGCATATTTTAAGTGCCTGCATAATAATATGTGCCAGACATATTCTATGTGTTTCATTTGTATCAAGTTCCGTAATTCTTACCATAGCTTTATGAGTTAGTACTATAATTATCCCATTTTACAGCCAGGGAAACTGAGAGTCCCAGAAAGTTTCCCAGAGACCTGAGGTCACACAGCTGGTGAATGGCAGAGCCAGAATTCAAACCCTGACTGTCAGATTCCAGAACTTCAGCTCTTAGTCACTGTGCCTAGTATTCCATTGCCAAGAGGTACCATCATTTGTTTTAATTAGTCCTGTATGATGGACATTTAGATCAATTATCCCTCTTTTTCCTATAATAAACAAGGCTGTAGTCAACACTCTTATACCTACATCAGCCTGCTCCAGTCTAATTCTGCCTGTTGGATTAATTCCTAAAAGTAGAATTTCAGAGTTAAAGGGTATGAGCATTTTACATTTTGTTACATGTTGCCAAACTGATGGAAATGTTGAATTAATTTGCACTCCCACCAACTGCATATGGGAGAGATTGTCATTCTCTTCTCAATCCTTGGCGCCACTGAATCTGCTCTGGCAGTGGCCTCCATGGCCTCCCCACTGCCAAATCAGACAGCTCTTTGCAGCCTCACCCTGCTCCAGGCTCTGCTACATGAACCCTGTAGACGTGCCCTCCCAGAACCTCTTCCTGGGCTTCTCTCCGGACTCCTCTCTGGCTCTCCTCTCCTCCTATGTCTTTGGCACTTGAAATCCCTTTCCTGTATGAGTGCCATGCATCCCTGGAGCCCTGGGCTCTGCCCTTGTTCTCTTCCTGTTCTAAATGCTCTCCTTCCCTAGTGGGGCAGACTTTTTTAGCTGCAGGCCCACCAGCCATTCCCTTCTTATTCCTCGTTAAAATGACCCCCATTTTGTTCAAGGCTTAAAGTGTCCAGCCCCAAAGGTTGAATCATGAACAGTATAAGTCAATCATGGCTCTCTTGTTCCTGGTCCTTGAGCTACAGGTGGCCATGTGACCTGGTTCCGACCAATGAGACATAAGGGGAATCTGCCTGGGGGTTTCTGGGATTTTCCTCTACCATTGAAGGATGATAGAGGCCTATAAGGAGAGCAGTTTTCCCCCCACAAACCTCATTCCCTCCTATTTAGAACATGGGAGGTGAGGATTAAATGCTTTGAGCTAGAGCAGCCATCTTACAGACCAGGAGAGAAAGGCCAAGTGACTCATAGGGACCTGACATCACGGAACTTCTGAAAGAATGCTGAAGCCATTTGTCTCCAAACTCCTTGGTAAATAATGAAAGAACCTAGGAGAAAAGCCTTGACTGGATTTTCTGTTTCTTATACCTCTACCAGATAGATATATAATGGTTACCTTAGTCTAATACTCTACGCTGGTGGTGCTGACCCCAGGCCCCTCTCGTGAGCCTCTGAACTACATATTATGATTAGTAATAACGATGACTATTCATTAAGTACCTGCTATGAGCTAAGAACTATTCTAAATTATATATATTTTAACATCATTACAACTCTATAAAGTAAATGCTAAAGCGCTATTACTATTGAGAAAACTGAGACATAGAAGGATTCAGTAACTTGCCCACAGTCATAAATCTCTTAAGTAGCCAAGCTAGGATTCAAACCAGGGCAGTATGGATCCAGGGTCCATATGCTCAAATACAATATCACACTTCCTCTCCGTTACCTGGATGACTAAAAGGACCTCAAATTTAACATATCCCAAATGGAGCTCATCCTCCTCCTGCCCCATAAATGGGCTCTTCCTTCAAACGCCCCCTTTGGGTCAAGGCAGAAACCTGCGAGTCTCCTTGGACTCTCTCCTCTACCCTACGTCCAATCAGTTACCACATGCTGACAGGTCCACCTTCTGAACATATTCTGAACTATTCCTCGGTGTCTGGCTTACAGTAAATGCTTAATAAATGCCAGCTGCTATTCCCAGCCTCTTCACGATAAGGCTGCTTCTGCTGTCCTGTCTTTCACCATCCAAAACCCTCCAGCCCACTGACCTTGCCTGATCCACTGGCCATTCTTTTATTTGGGGCCTTTGAATATACTGTCCCCCTGCTTTGCATGCCCTGTACTACACTCCCTAATTATGTAATTATTTTACAACTTAGCCCAAGTATCATGTCCATGAGGAGGCCTTCTAATTCCCCCACCTCCAGGAATTGATGTCCCAGCATGCCCTACAGCTCTTCATTGCTGCTCCTATCACACTGCAGTTTAATCACTGGTTTACTTATCTGACTCCTTCCCCTGTCAACCCCACATTCCCATGCCAAGTTATAAGCTCCTCAGGAGTAGGAGTCAATATCTCAAACTCAGTTCCTCCCCTTCCGTCCCAGTCCCTGCCCTTCCTTTGTTCTCTATCTCAATTACTGGTATCATTAAACTAGAAATTTCCATATCATCTTTAAACCCCACAGCAAACTTCCACCCCTAAAATGTCGTTTGAATCTGTCCTCTCCTCTCTGTTCTCAGTGACTACCTGCGTGGTTTAAGATCTTAGCCTTAATGACTTTGGCACAGCAGATCTCTTTTGCATTTGGGGCCTAGTAAGCGTTTCCTGCAGAGCTGAGACGTAGAGACAGTTGTCTGAAAGGTGGTTCAAGTTTGAACAAAGGCCCTCTGCCTATTTGTAGATTGAATATAACCATGCATTTAACATATTTTACCTCTTTCTATCCACAAATTAGCAAGACTCAACTACTCTACTACTCAACAAGACTCAACTACTCTAAACAATACCTTGCCCCAGGGTTTTTTTCATAAGAAGAGTGAGTTAAAGATTTGTTCAGTAGCTCTGGCAAAGCCTTCTTAAAAACCAAGTAAAGTATAAGTTAATCAATCAGGCAAGCAATCAATAAAATATAAGACCAAACACAGCATTCAATAATAGTGAGCTGCTCATTCCAAATAGTGAGAGATTCGTGAGTTTGGTCAATACATTACAAAGATGTAACAAGTATAAAAACACAAGGGGCCTAAAACACTTAGTTGATGTAATGCATTCATTATCAGAATGGATATATTTTCCCAGATACTTAGCTAGTCCTGGCTAATCCAACAATTAACACTTGCAACATGCTAAATAGCAGGCAGAGTTCTGGTGAAGGTCTTCCATTTGAGTGTCCAATTTTGTAAATATTTGATGGCTGCCTGAAACATGCCTGACCCTGCCACTTCCCGGCTTGGACACTTTAGGCAAGTGGCTCACCCCCTGATTCTTCATCTGTAAAATCAGGTAAGGAGCCAGTTCTGTCTCTATCACAGGGCTATTATGGAGTTCAAATGAGAGGATGAATATGAACATGATTTAAGCACTACTAAGTTCTCTGAGATGCATTTTGCAGAAGGATCAGAACATATTCAAGCCAGGCAAAAGAGAAGAAAAGCTTTGTTCACAGGTCATGAAACAAAAATAATGATAAGTAAGCTAATTTAAAAATCCTCCAGTTAATACTTAGTCTAGAAACAATGATACTAGTTTAAAAAAAAACACACATTGATGCTGATTTTTAAAATCAGTATGTTTCATTTATTTCATTATTGGTTCCCTCTATTAACTAAAGGGTTGAGACTTTTTTTAAACGAGTCTAACTGTTTTTATTTGTGACCTCATTGGCTTACAACTCAATGAAAATGTTTTAAAGAAATATTATTTTGGGGCCCTGAATCCAGTTACACTTGGCCATTTGTTCAGTATCAACTTGACAAGTGGTTTGTAATATTTTCCTTTATAATTAATCCTGGAGAGTAAAATTAGATTTCTCATCTGAACATAGGAAAATGTAACATGTGCCAATGAAAATGGGCCTGACACCAGCATCGGAATGTACAAAAGTCTCCCTCAACACCAGCAATCCATGGGCACCTGCAAAGGGGGTGGAAAGGCTGCCTTGCTAAGCTGCAATGCCCTATGTCCATTTCAAAAGCAAAAGTCAGCTGGTCTGCTGTCAGCTGCTGCACAATGCACACAAGGCATGCTGGCCAAAGGCAGCCCCTGGCACTTATTAAGTGATCCAGAAGTGTTGCCTGAATTGAAATGAAAAAAATGGCACATTACCTTCTGCAGAGATTAAAGCAATTGTGTAAGTCAACACCAAGTTTCCTTTCTTCCCCAATTTAAGTCCCCAAAGCACTACTACAATGAACATATTAAAAATTCTATTTTAAAAGCATTAATTTTAGATTAAACCAGATATGAGCTATCTTAGATTCTTTTTGAACGAGGTCGGATATATATTTCTTTTTTAATATAAGTATAAAAATATAACAGAAAAAAAAAAAAACCTACACTGAGAACCTGCTTTAAAGCTTCCATTAGCAGTAAATGAACAGTATGTTCAGTTGGCAGCTAATCGAATTTAGAGAAAACACTAACCAATGCTTTAGTTACATGAGCCTTTTCCAAATAAATGAATGAATAAGTTGGCTGTTATTTTGATATAAATGTCTACCTGGATGCATACAGTTGTGCCTTCTTGCTGAAAATGTAGATAGTAATTGACTCTGTCTGGCAGACTGTTTCACTAGTTAAACCCTCTCATAGGTTAGTACAAGTGGAAAGTATACAGATTGTAGAATATCCTTACTAGTTTCCTAAACCACTTTGTCTCTTGGTGGTTCAGTTAAATGAATTGTATTAAATGAGATAATGTGTGAAAGAGTGCTTACAAAATTGTTAAGTGTTCCCATGAAGAATAGGCTTTCCTATTATACCGAATGAGAAAAGAAAACTCCTGAGGCATCAATAGTAGTAGGGTGCCCAGGAATTGTAGTAGGGTGCCCAGGAACAGTAGTGTCTGAAGCTGCTGTCAGAACCCCTCCCCTTCTCTGCCTTCCCTTCCCTGGCAAAAGAATAAAAGAAGAATCAGTCCCAAGATTGGATGACCCCAGGGGGTGAGTCATCAACTGCTCAGCCCATCTGCATTTGACCCATGAGAAGGAAAGGCAGTGACCTGACACTTCAGAGATCTCTCCTGGAGTTCTGGCAGGGTGGACATTTCCCCAGCTTGCTATGCAATTCAGCCAAGACAAGTAAAGCCAAAGGTGACCCAGAGCCTGCAGATTTCCCAAGAGGCATCCCTAAAACCCTGAACCCACGTCGCACTGCACCGGGGCAGCATTACTTGTTCCCCTCCTAGCAAGAGCTGTCGCTAACCAGCCAACATGGATGCACATTGAGACATTTCCAATATTCTCTTGTTCTTTGGCAGTGGAAACACAAAGGCTTTATTCCTGAGCTTAAATTTATCCATAGTTACAACTGTCAATCAACCAAGTCTTTGGAACATCAATTCACAAATTATCAAAAACTTTAAGCACGTTCATAACCCTTAATATCCTAATTCTAGTTCTGGGAAGCCATTTAATGAACTAATCTAAAACATAAGAAAAGCTTTTCTGGCCAAAGATTTTCTTTTTTTTTTTTTTTGAGAATTTATACTAGTGAAAAAGAAGAAATAGTCTTCATGCTACACCTCAATGGGGAAAGGTTCAGTGGACGATTTTGTGCATATTAAAAATGATGCCTGCCCAGAATTCTACTTCTAAAATTTATTCTATAGATATGGTAGTGAGTGTGTGTGTATGCACAAACACACACATATAAACATGCATGTTGGTCTGCAATAGAAAAGAAAGTAAAAACAATTTATATCACCATTAAAAGTAACATTCATACAATGAAAATTTTAAATTTCATATAATTCTATATATATCTTTGTTTTACAACAAGAATGTACTAATTTTTATAATTAAACTAATACTTGAAAAAGTTATTTTAAAAGATCAAAGTAACAAATCTGTGTGTGAGGAGGCAGTCCTCCTCTGACCTGGTCTTGGGAGGTGGAGATATTGAATAATATCCTCTGAACTGAGAAGGAACTTTTGAGACTGAAAAACAAAGCGGGCAACTCCATAAGGTGGAAGTATGAAGTTTCCTGTGGGTAACTTACACACAGGCAGGATCGACAGGTATTTGTAGCTGCACTCTGCGCCTCCGAAAGGGATACAGGGGGACTTAAAGGGGCCAAAGCTAAAAATAGAATCTGACCACTAGGGGAGAGGCATGTCCACGCCAATGGGAACTGGCGGCAGTGGGGCGGGGAGCTCCCCAGGGGTCTCAGGACCATTAACCATCTGTGTCAGCAAAAGGCATTCTTCCAGTTTTCAGTCAGATGAAGGCAAGGGTAAAAGTTGATAAGGAATTTATCTGGCTTGGGCGCATTCCCTGTGAGTAGGCTAAAGCTCAGTCACAGACAGGAGGGGGTAGGAAGAGTCAGTGTGGTTCAGCCACACACCTGGTCCCTGGGAAATGTCCCCTGTGCATTGTGCCCCTCAGTTTACAATTAAACTGTAAACTCAGTCTTTACGTGGCGGGTGTTCCTCCATTTGCTCCCGAAGACTGAAGGCATGGGGTGCAAACGCCGGCACTTGCCGGGGTTCCATGCTCCCCCCCATGCACACAGATGATCATTCTTCCCTACTGCGATAGGACACAGCACCAGACCCTTCTCCCAGCCTCCAGAGAGTCTGCACCAATTGATCAGAGCTGACACAAGACTAAACCTGCCATAGTTCCTTGAATCTAGGATGCCATTGAGTTTAAGAGGCATTGATGATATCTGGGGAGAAGGAATCCTCCATTTCATGTGCAGATCAGTTGTAAGCTGCGTTCTGATTTCTGACTATCAAGTTTAAAATGGAAGCCTTAGGATCTGTGGAATCTGCTGTGGCCCTCTCTGGTCCGTGGCGACCCCTCCCACTCATGGCATTCTGTGCTTGCTGCCATCTCACTGACTGTCAAGAAGCCACAGCACAGATGTAAATCACTGAGGTTGGGTCCACTAGTCTTTTATTCTTTCTATTTTTTCTTTTTGGCCCGCCACGCAGCATGTGGGATCTTAGTTCCCTGACCAGGGATGAAACCCCTGAGTCTTAACTGCACTGGAAACCCAGTCTTAACCACTGGACCACCAGGGAAGTCCCTGGGCCCACTAATGCACTCAGCTGAAAGGACAAGAGGAGCTGGGATCCAGAAGTTGCTGGCAAATTTGGTGGGGGGGTGGGGCCAGAGGCAGCTTGGGCAGGGAGAGGGGCAGCAGGATCTGATCTCACACACAGAGCTTCTCCCCAGAATTCACTTCTCATTGGTTTACAGTCAAAAGCTTCAAAAGAACCAGCCTTCCTAGATCGCTATGCTTATTGCTCCCCTTTCTCTTAAACCCACAGCATCTACAAACAGGATTTAACTTTCTTTCTCCTCTCTACAAAACACTCAAGAAAGAAAACACCCCTCCAGTTTGAGTCATGCTCTGTGGACTTGAGCAAGTAAATAACCTCTCTCAGTCTGTTTCCTCATCTCTAAAATATTCATAACACTTTTCTCAGAGATGGCTTGTGAAGATTAAAGTAGATAGGGTACCCAGTATACAGCCTGGCATACAGTGGGTGCTCAATAAATGCTGGCCATTAAGAGTAGAATGGTGGGGACTTCCCTGGTGGCGTAGTGGTTAAGAATCCGCCTGCCAATGCCGGGGACATGGGTTCGCTCCCTGGTCCAGGAAGGTCCCACATGGTCCGCGGAGCAACTAAGCCCTTGCACCACAACTACTGAGCCTGCGCTCTAGAGCCCGCGAGCCACAACTACTGAGCCCGTGCGCCACAACTACTGAAGCCTGCACGCCTAGAGCCCGTGCTCTGCAACAAGAGAAGCCACCGCAATGAGAAGCTCGTGCACTGCAACGAAGAGTAGCCCCCGCTCGCCGCAACTAGAGAGAGCCTGCGTGCAGCAACGAAGACCCAACGCAGCCAAAAAGTAAATAAATAAATTTATAAAAAAAAAAAAGAGTAGAATGGTGATGAACACAGTAGGAAACTGAGAAACTAACACATCCTCTAGGGGGTGTGCTTGACCTGAATGGAGCCTAAATATATATATAAACAAATAACTTTTAAAATTGTTGACATGTCCAGATATTTTAGAATTGTTTCTTACAATCTACCTTTCCTGAGAATAAATGCGCTGGGGTGCACTTAAAAATCTAATAACATCCCCCAGTTGGGTGAACTGGTTGCTCAAGAGACAGATGTATTCAATAGTAGCAATATGGCCTGAACAAAATTCAAGCGGCTTCCAGAACTACATTCAAGCCACATATACCCCAGGAAGATCCTACTCACTATCCAGGCAGCACAGTGAATGGAACTTCTGGCAACTGCAGTCACAGACCCATCAGTGAGTCAGAGAATCTGGGGAATCAATTGTTACAAAGCCCCTTAATTCCTCTTTTTTCCCCCCAAAAAGAATGGTCAAATTGGATTAATTTGCAAGTCTTATTAAGAGAGTAGCTCTAAAATGACTAAATATTACTCCTTTACTAATAGAGTCAGACTTTTTTTTTTTAATTAATTAATTTATTTATGGCTGTGCTGGGTCTTCGTTTCTGTGCGAGGGCTTTCTCTAGTTGCGGCGAGCGGAGACCACTCTTCATCACGGTGCGCGGGCCCCTCACTGTCGCGGCCTCTCTTGTTGCGGAGCACAGGCTCCAGCCGCGCAGGCTCAGTAATCGCGGTTCACGGGCCCAGTTGCTCCGCGGCATGTGGGATCTTCCCAGACCAGGGCTCGAACCCCTGCCCCCTGCATTGGCAGGCAGATTCTCAACCACTGCGCCACCAGGGAAGCCCTAGAGTCAGACTTTTTTATTCCAAAATCTCATCCTAGGAGAAAAGCTGGCCAAATGGAAAGAGTGGAGTGGGCTTGGTTTTCCCAGTCTCTGAGCCCCACCTCCCCAGCCACCCCCCACCCCCCCACCCGCTCCGGGACCTTACTGATAAAACAGACAAGGCTACAGAGAGAGAGTTTAAAGAACAAGAAGCAAAAGGACTATCTAATCAAGAACCTGCATAATCGGCTTAAGAATTAGCAGAAGCTGTTAGCATGGGCCTCTGGGAATGCCTGGATCCATCTTCCCAGGCTGCAAATTATGCTGAAGGAGAAACAAGAACCTAGGTTCAGGCTGGAGCAAACTGATTCAGCAACATGTGTGAAATTACATTTGGAGGATGGGGCTGCTGTTAGAAACAGACCCACAGGGAAAAGATGTAAGAAATATCAGATAAAGTCATGGGGGACCATTTTATGCGGGGACAAGCAACACCTCTCCAGTAAGGTAGGATGTATAAATAGATGCATTTAAAATTTAATAACTAGAGAAGAAGATATACAATTTAGCCACCCTTTTATCCAACAAACATTTATTAATTAACTACAAAGAACTAATTTTTGTGCTGGACCCTAGGGATTCCAAGATGATTAAAATATGCTTTGCCCTCAAGGGGCTTGCAGTCTAGAAGACTAAGGCCAAGAGGTGTAAACAAAAGGGAGATTCACCTGAACCAAGGACAGTGGAGGCCTCAGGGGGGCTTGGCTTCCACTGGGGCTGGGTTTAAGGTTGAGGAACAGGAGCGGCTTTACAGAGGAAGTGACCTTGAGCTGAGTCTCAAAAGAGGAGTGTTTGCCAGGCCAACAGGCAGACCGGTTAATCCTCGTTCCTACTTAGAAGGCTGCAGCTTGTGGAGGATGCACTTATGGAGAAAAGCCTCTTTCTCAAGCACGCAGGGTAAATGTGGTCTGCATGTCTCTGCAGTGAGAACAGGCTTGGCCCAGCTAAGTTGTTCTATAAAGGAGCAGGTGTTAGTCTTGTTCTTAGGTATACCTCAGGGTCAAAAGCTGACCCCCACTTGGGGTCACAGGAAACACAGCTGCGGCACGGCATCAACCTCCCCATCTGGGTCAAGTGGCCCTGGGTGAAACGCAAGGGTGGGTGAAGGCACCTGCCAGCTGGGCTGGATCTTCTGGGGCTGCAATCACATTGGCACCAGGAGGCTTTGTAGCAAGGAGTTACCAGGTGCAGGGGTTGGGAGCACCGAGCATCGGAGCTCCAGAAGGCTGACAGGCAAGTTCTGACCAGTGAGGAAGGGGAGGAGCAATAGCAAACTCCCTCCTGTGCCCCATAAAGGCCTTTATGATCTGACCCTCGACTGCATGAGGGAGTTGGTGCCCCACCATCCTAGATTCATCTACCGTTTACGGCCAGACTCTCCTAAGCGCTTTCCAGACAGGATGCACTGCTGCCTCATACTTCACACCCTCAGAGAGTCAAGTGCTCGTTCCTGAGCTTCTTGAGCTGACTTCAAACCTGCACAGAGGAGCAGAACAGGCTGAGACCTGCTCTGGGGCTACCTGTGCCCCTCACATCCAGCTGCCCCGGACTGGAGTCACATTTCTGTGCATAATATTTTGGTCCTGGTCTGTCCCGATCACCCACACGAATTAGGAGAATGTAAGTGGTCTTAAGGGCTCCCCATTAAAGAAAAAAATGGTTTGTTACAAGGGACATCAGGATTTCTTAAAGCCAAGATCCTCTTATAATGCCATTTCCCAAGGCCATTCTGTTTTCCCCTGGCTGGGGGCAGGTTTCATCTGTGATAGATTGAAATGCTGGAAGATGAGAAGCCCAGACAGGGAGGCTAGAGAGATGGTTGTGGTTTAGTGGAAAGAGCACACTTAGAGGTGTAGGATATGACTCCAACTTAATACTGCAACTCCCTGGCTTACCTGCATCAGTGAGTTTGGGTAGCTGTGAACCGATGCAAGGTAATCTGTTGAGAAACAGGATCGAGTTGAGAAGAGCGTGATCATGTTTCCCCACACATGTGCTCACATGCACACACACACACCTGCTCACATAGGTTACCTGCTTGGCCTGTGTCAGCAGGAACTTCCTCTTTTCAGAAAATCTAAACCTTCCCCATTCTCCCATGCCCCCATTCTCCCTCTAGCTCTCCTTCACCTGCACCTGTCCTTACCTTCTGCTTCAGGTCCTTTTTATCCTCTTCCCCCTCTTTCATCTCCACACTTATCTCTGTCCACATCCATCTATCACATCTGTGCCTCTTCCTTTATAAAATGAGCCCCGCTAATGCTCTTAATCTCATCCTCCTCTCATCTCCACGTGCTAATCCTCTTGTATCTCTAATCTTCCCCGTCTACCATGGTTTCATCAACTGCCTAAGTCTTAATAGCCAGCCTAAGCTCTGTCTTGAGCTTCCAATCCAAATTTCCAACTGACAGTGAACCTCTCCAACTACATTATATGCTGGGCCCTCCAACATGTGCAAAACTGAATGGTGACCTTTCCACTGAACCCTCTCCTCTTCCTGTGTCTGATCTCAGCCCCGACATTATTCCTTTATCTATTCATTTATTCCTGCAATACTTGTTTATTGAGCATCTGTGTGCAGACAACATGCAAAGCAGTAGGAATATAACAGTCCTCATCCTCATCTCATGGGAAGGATGGACATTAATCAGACAGTCATCAAACACGAACACAATTATAGCTGGGGAATTTTCTACAAAGGAAAGATGTAAGTGTGATGAGAACATACGAGCACTTAAGGGTGCTAAGGAAAGCTTTTCCAAGAAGCAACTTGCAACATATATACTGAGAGCAGAAGACTGAGTGGGCATTAAGTAGGAAAAGATGGGCTGAGTGTCCCAAACAATGAAAAATATTTATTTACAAAGGCCCTGGGCAGGAGGAAACTTGGAGTATTTATAGAAGACCAGTGCATCTGGAGCCCAGGGAGCAAGGGGGAGATGATATGAGAAGAGGTAAGTGGGGGCCAGACCTTGCTGGGCCTTATAGGCTGTTAGGAATTTTGTCTTCTTCCTGAAATTAGTAATAAATTGACCACCTTCAACATTTATTGAGTACCTACTATGTACCAGGCACTTTTCTATACGCTGGAGACACAAGGAATACAGCAGATAATGAAACAAAGTCCTGACCCTCTGGAGCTGTCATACTGTTCATACAGGCCCCTGAAGGGTGCTCGGCAGAACCACTGTGAGGTGGCAAAACTGAGTGCAAGGACGTCACGTGGTTGTCAGGGGGACGTGACAACCAGCTGGACTAAGATTAGGCTGAGAAGGAAAGAATCTGGTGAATTAGAAAGATGCTTAGGAGGTACAAACAATAGGCCCTAGTGATGGATTGGTTGGGCATAGAGTTTTTGTTTATTGTGAGATTTTTTGTTGCTCTTGCTATTATTTTAAGAAGGGAGATTCAGGAAGGAAGAGTCATAAAACTTGAGCTGAAGGGAAGGATCTCATCAAGAAGAAACAACTGACTCTGCAAAACAGAAAAGAGGTTACTGGCCATTTAAGGCTCCTGAGAAGGTCGGCAAGGGTGGTACCCAGAGCCTAAGTAGAGAATTTGGCCTTAGGAGGAGGGAGAGAGCACTCCATTATTTTAGTAGGAGGGATGGTGAGGAAAGATGCAGATAGGTTTATTAATTTGGTACCAAAAAGTTAAGGAGTTCTGGTTCAAGGATTTCCTTTTTTTCCCCTATAGAACAAGAAACAAGGTCATTTGATAAAAGTGATGTGGAAAGAGGTAGAGAACGGTGAGAAATTAGAGGAAATCAGTGTTAGGGATGTGGGAAAGAGAACCTTGGAGAGTAATTTAGTCAGACTGCCAGGCAGGTTGAGGGCCTCCAAGGTCAGTGTTCCTGAGTGGATGTGTACGGTAGGCAGAAAAATGCACCCCTCCTTAAAAATATATTCACTTCCTTATCTCCGGAACCTGTGAATATAAACTTATATGGCAAAATATGTGATTAATTCAAGGATCTTGAGAAGAGGAGCTTATCGTGGATTATCTGCGTGAACCCTAAATGTAATCACGTGACCTTAACAGATAGAGGCAGAGGGAGTTCTGAGAGAACACAGAGGAGAAGGCAACATGAAGACGGAGGCAAGGGCTGCAGTGGCATGGCTCTTTGGGCTCTGCCCAAAGAAAAGACTTTGGGCAGCCACCAGAACCCGGAAGAGACAAGGCACAGGTTCTCCCCCAGAGGTGTGGTCCTGTTGACACCTTGATTTGGGCCCAGTGAAACTGATTTTGGAATTTTGGACTCCAGAACTGTGAAAGAATAAATTTCTGTTATTTTAAGCCACCAAGTTTGTGGCAATTTGTTACAGCAGTCCTAGGAAACTAATACCATGTCTGTCTACCAAACTGCACGGCAGTGTGACTTTCTCCATGTACAGGGCTCAGGTGCAAGCACAAAGAAAGGGAAGAGATGTGTTCAACAGGGTTGCAGGTTTGCCAGTTGGTTGTAGAGATAAATGATAAGGAAATTCTGGGCTATGGCAGGAGTGTTACTGAGATGATAAGTTTAGATGAGGAGTGAAACTGAGCAGGACCTTGTGGGACCTTCCCAGATACAAAAGCTACTCCATGTCCCCGCGTTTCTTGTTTGTAGAAAAAGGCTTTAGTCTCCTAGGCCTTCTCTGAGTTCCAAAGAGCAGACTCAAGCAGTTACTAACTAGAGAGGTGAGGGAATGCTGAGACAAAGGAAAAGCAGTCAAGAAACTAGTTCATAAGAGACTACTCTGAGCAACAATATGCCAATAAAATGGACAACCTAGAAGAAATGGACAAATTCTTAGAAAGGTATAATCTCCCAAGGCTGAACCAGGAAGAAATAGAAAATATGAACAGACCAATTACCAGTAATGAAATTGAATCAGTAACTTAAAAACTCCCAACAAACAGAAGTCCAGGACTAGATGGCTTCATAGGTGAATTCTACCAAACATTTAGAGAAGAGCTAACACCTATCCTTCTGAAACTATTCTTAAAAATTTCAGAGGAAGGAACACTCCCAAACTCATTCTATGAGGCCAGCTTCACCGTGATTCCAAAACCACCTATCACACACAAAGAAAATTACAGGCTAGTGTCACTGATGAACAGAAATGCAAAAATCCTCAACAAAATACTAGCAAATTGAATCCAACAATACATTAAAAGAAGCATACACCATGATCAGGTGGGATTTATCCCAGGGACGCAAGGATATTCAATATCTGCAAGTCAATCTATATGATACGCCACATTAACAAACTGAAGAATAAAACCATATGAACATCTCAATAGATGCAGAAATAACTTTTGATAAAATTCAACATCCATTTAGGATAAAAACCCTCCAAAAAGTGGGCACAGAGGGAACATACCTCAACATAATAAAGGCCATATATGACAAACCCATAGCTAACATCATAATCAACAGTAAAAAGCTGAAAGCATTTCCTCTAAGATCAGGAACAAGACAAGGATGCCCACTCTCACCACTTTTATTCAATTTAGCTTTGGAAATTTTAGCCTTGGCAATCAGAGAAGAAAAACAAATAAAAGGAATCGAAATTGGAAAGGAAGATGTGAAACTGTCACTGTTTGCAGACAACATGATACTATACAGAAAATCCTAAAGACACCACCAGAAAACTACTAGAGCACATCAACAAATTTGTTAAAGTTGCAGGATACAAAATTAATATATAGAAATCTGTTGCATTTATATATGTTAACAACAAAATATCAGAAAGATAAATTAAGGAAACAATCCCATTTACCATCGCACCAAAAAGAAGAAAACACCTAGGAATAAACCTACCAAGGGAGTCAAAAGACCTGTACTCTGAAAACTATAACACGCTGATGAAAGAAATTGAAGACAACACAAACAGATGGAAAGATATACCATGTTCTTGGATTAGACAAATCAAATCAATATTGGTAAAATGACCACACTACTCAAGGCAATCTATAGATTCAATGCAATCCCTTTTAAATTGTCAATGGCATTTTTCACAGAACTAGAACAAATAATTTTAAAATTTGTATGGAAACACAAAAGACCCCAAATAGTCAAAACACTCTTGAGAAGAAAGAATGGAGCTGGAAGAATCATGCTTCCTGATTTCAGACTATACTACAAAGCTATAGTCATCAAAAGAGTATGATACTGGCACAGAAACAGATACACAGATCAATGGACTAGGAGAGAAAGCCCAGAAATAAGCCCACACATTTATGGTCAATTAGTCTATTACAAAGGAGGCAAGAATATACAATGGAGAAAAGACAGTCTCTTCAATAAGTGGTGCTGGAAAAACTAGACAGCTACCTGTAAAAGAATAAAATTAGAACATTTTCTAACACCATATACAAAAATAAACTCAAAATGGATTAAAGATCTAAATGTAAGACCAGATACTATAAAACTCCTAGAGGAAAACATAGGCAGAACACTCTTTGACGTAAATCGCAGCAATATTTTTTTGGACCTGTCGCCTAGAGTAATGGAAACAAAAGCAAAAATAAACAAATGGGACCTAATTAAACTTAAAAGCTTTTGCACAGCAAAGGAAACCATAAACAAAATGAAAAGACAACCTACGAAATGGGAGAAAATATTTGCAAACAATGCAACCAACAAGGGCTTAATTTTCAAAATATACAAACAGCTCATACAGTTCAAAGTCAAAAAACCAAACAACCCAATCCAAAAATGGGCAGAAGACCTAAATAGACATTTATCCAAAGAAGACATACAGATGGCCAACAGGCACATGAAAAGATGCTCACATTGCTATTATTAGAGAAATACAAATCAAAACTACAATGAGGTATCACCTCACACCAGTCAGAATGGCCATCATCAAAAAGTCTACAAACAATAAATGCTGGAGAGGGTGTGGAGAAAAGGGAACCCTCATACACTGTTGGTGGGAATGTGAACTGGTACAGCCACTATGGAGAACAGTCTGGAGGCTCCTTAAAAAACTAAAAATAGAACTACCATATGATGTGATCCAGCAATCCCACCCCTGGGCACATATCCAGAGAAAACCATAATCTGAAAAGACACATGCACCCCAATGTTCATTACAGCACTATTTACAATAGCCAGGACATGGAAGCAACCTAAATGCCCATCAACAGAGGAATGGGTAAAGACAACATCGTACATATATACAATGGAATATTAGCCATAAAAAAGGAACAAAATAATGCCACTCACAGCAATATGGATGGACCGGGAAATTATTATACTAAGTGAAGTAAGTCAGACAGACAAAGACAAATATCATATGATATCACTTGTATGTGGAATCTAAAAAAAATGATACAAATGAACTTATTTATAAAACAGAAACAGACTCGCAGACATAGAAAACAAACTTATGGTTACCAAAGGGGGAAGCAGGAAGAGGGATAAATTAGGAGTTTGAGATTAACACACACACACTACTATATATAAAATAGATAAACCATACTACTAAGAGAACTACCTATTCTTTGTATACAGCTCTGATTGGGGAGGAGGGAGTGTATTGTCACTTTATATTTGTTTATTTTATTAGAGTCCCCATTTTCTTCTTTTAAAAAAATAAAGAAAGAAAATAGATAAACAAAGACCTACTGTATAGCACAAGGAACTATATTCAATATTTTGTAATAACCTATAATGGAAAAGAATCTAAAATATATATATATATAAATTTATATAAGAGTAAATATATATGAGAACATATATATTCTTTTAGATTCTTTTCCATTATATATATATATTTGAATCACTTTGCTGTACACCTGAAACTATCACCACATGGTAAAATCAACTATACTTCAATTTAAAAAATGTATATTAAAAAAAAGAAACCATAGTTCAGCAATAAAACAGAATCACAGGACTCCTAGTCCCTCCTCCAGGAATATACATAACAACATGATACATATCTCTGAGTTGTTTTGTAGAAACTAAGACCCAGGTGGAAGATGCTGACCACAAGCCCATAGACCCTAGACTGGCTGGAACCAGAGACTGATGATTAAGATTCCTGAAACATCACCCTGTTACCTGAACACCAACCAATTAGAAGAAACTACATGAGCTGATCAGGTACCCTGCAAACCTTACTCCTAATGTTGCCTTCAAAAACCTGTCCCTGAAAGCCAACAGGGTCTTTTGAGCACAAGCTGCCCATTCCCCTTGCTTGTTGCCCTGCAATAAATGCTGTACTTTTCTTCACCACAACCCAGTGAGTTTAGATTGGCTTTGCTGTGCACCAGGTAGGCTGACACAAGTTCAGTTCGGTAACAAGAGGAGAGAGAAGAGAGGAGAGGGCAGTTAAATGGAGAGAGAGTAAAAAGGGTTCAATGCACTGGCCATCTACCACCTAAGGCTGAGCATAAGGCCTCAGAGTCCTACCCAGCCCTTCATTTGTCCCCGAACTCAAGTGATCAAGAACCCTGGCTACGCTTCTCTATAATGTCTGTGGCATTCATCTCATGATAGGTGGGCCTTGTAATCTCTCACTGATGCTCTTGCCACAATCTCCTAACCAGCTTTCTTGTATCTGATTTTACCTTCTCCAAACTCTTCTAGATTGACAAGAGCTTGCAAATGCAAATTTAACTAAGATTTTTTCCCCTAGTCTAAAACTCTTCAGTATCCTTCTCCCTTGCCAACAGACGTATTTCTGTTCACAGTTTGTAAAAGGATAAGTCTGTAGTCCTAAACTGGCACAGAAGGGCATTTAGATTCTGCCTTTCATCAGTTTCATCTCATGCTCTAGCATCCTGGAATTTCTTCCCATTCCCAGATCACAGCACTCTTTTCCATGCCTCCAATCCTTTGCTCATGCTCTCCCCTCTGCCTGGGCTGCCCTTTCTTCAGGCTTTGAGATTCAGTTAAAGATTAGCTTCTCCCATGCTCCCCTAATAATAATTGCTAATGTTCATTAAGTCCCCACGTGTTAGTCATCACGTTACACCCTTTTCCTAGAATTACCTTATTTGAGTCACCCAATGAAGTAGGTACTATAATTCTTCCATTTCACAAGGAGGGAAAAACAGGTTTAGAGAGGCCACAGAATGGAGATGTGGAATCAGAATTTGAACTTGGGTCTCTTAGGCTCTAGAATTGAACTCTCAACACTCTATAACCCAACAAGGCAAACGAGACCTCCCTTTGTGCTTCATAAGCCCATTGTGCATACCCTTAAGGTGCTGTGGTAATGACTATGAAAGTTATGATAGTTATGATAGCTAATGCTTAAGAACTTACTATGTGCCAAGGACTCTAATGATTGTATTTACAGGTTTGAACTCTTTATTATTTCAGACAAAGAAATGGAAGCTAGGGGGGCTAAAGTCTTACAGGTAGCAAGAGTAGAACAGGGTTTGAAATCCACGCTAATTTGAAAAGGCACAGTCCTAATTTATCCTGTATCCCAGCCCAAGGTCTAGAACATGGATGTGGGCAACAAAACGTTTAAGTGAAGCATAAATGGACATCATTATCATGAGATGGCACTTAGAGCCATAGCAATAGATGAGCCTGAGTGTAGAGAAAGGACAAAAAGGGTCATAGGACTGAGTTGGAAGAGTGCAACATCTGGGCAGTGGTTCTCACTAAGGGTGATTTCGTCCCCTAGGGGACATTTGACAATGTCTGGAAATATTTTTGGTTGTTGTTACTGGTTGTTGTGGCGGGGGGGGGGGGGGGGGGGGCGTGCCACAGGCCTCTGGTGGGTAGAGGCCAGGGATGCTGTTAAACACCCTTCAATGCACAGCACAGCTGCTCACAACAAAGAATTATCTGGCCCCAAATGTCAATAGTGCCAAGTTTGAGAAACAGAGATTTAGAGGTCATATAGAGGGGAGAAGCAAACAAAGGCACAGCCATAGCCAGAAAGATAAATAAATATAACCACACCCCCAATCCTTCCCTCCCCCACCCCTCTCCCCCTTGGCAGAGACTGGCACAACACGGTAAATCAACTATACTTCGATAAAAAATAAATACATAAAGAAATAGATAAATAGATAGATAAAGAAATAAATAAATAAAACCAGGAAGGCATGAGGGGAGAGTGTTTTAGGAAGCAAGTAGTGGTGAGCCCCCTCTCTGATGGAGAAGGATGTGTAAGGAGGACGTGACAACATGGAGGTCACTGAGGAACTGCGAAGAGCCACTTTGGTGGATAAAAGGGCTAAATGCAGCCCGGTGTGGGCTGAGAAGTGAATGGACAGTGAAGACATGGGAAAAACATGTGTAGGCACAGCTCTCCTGAGATGCTTGGTTCTGAAGGGGAGGCAGAGAAATGAGGAAATGTTAGAGGAGATGTGGGGTATGGGGTCCTAGGACTTTTGGGGTTGTTTTATGATGGGAGATATCGGAGGCACTGCCGCCTCCCCAGCCTGGATTCTGACCAGCCTTCTCAATGGTACCCTGGTTTCCTCTCTCCATGGCTGGATGCCTGTGGCTTCCCATCTTCCATTGTACCCACAGGGTTTGCCATCCCTGGGAAAATCACACCACCTGCTCACTGACTCCTGTAACCAGGCTCTTGAGGGTTGATGGAGACAATTACAAATCTAGTCTGAAGGTTCTTCCTAGGAATGTGTGTTTTCTAAACTGGGTCTCTCTGTCATCAGGTAATCCTTGCGTCCATCTCTCATGAACTTCCTACCACATCCCTCCTGTACTTGTTTCCAGCCTCTTCCATCTCCTCAGTCCTCAGCTCTGTCCTTGCCCCTCTGCAGGTGAGCTTGCCTCTACCTACTTAAAAAAATGTTTGTTGAGCATCTTTCAGGCCAGGCTACAATCAATATGCTTATATATTTATTAAAAGGTGGTCTGTGGAGTACCTGTATCAGATTTACTTGGGTCCTCTGCTCCAACTCCTCATCCACTTAGATGCATAGAAGCAAATTCTCTGGGTTGGGGACCAGAGAGATGCATTATAAACAAGAACCTAGGAGATTCTGATGTTCACTACAATTTGAAAACCACTGCTATACATCATTTAATTTTCTCAATAATTCTGTGAGGGAGATATTATTATCAAAGTCAGAATTATATGGAGAGCATCCTATGTGAACTCTTACCTTCATTTTTTGTTCATACTCAAATTGTTATGTATTTTCACCAGTTTCCCTTGCCTTTGTCCTGTCTCAAATAAAGAAATCTCCCTCCCACCCCTGATCAAGACTACATCCTCTTTAAAAGGTTCCCTTTGATCCAAACTCTTCCCTCTTCTTCTGGTACTTTGATCTATCAACTAATGATGATGATGACGACGACAGTGGTAGTTATAATGGCTAGCATTTATTGAACATTCAGTATTAGCCAGCTACTGACTTTGATAAGTCTTTTTTATTTATTATTTCATCCGATCTTCAAATACTTCTTCTACTTCTTTCTCTCTTTCGTATTACCAGTCATTATACGTATGCTACACCTTTGATTATTATCCCACTGTTCTTGGATATTCTGTTCTGGTTTTTTTCGTTCTTTTTTTCCTCTTTGCATTTCAGTTTGCAAAGTCTCTACTGAGAACTCTTCAAGCTCACTGATTCTTTCCTTGACCATGTCCAATGTACTGGTGAGCTCATCAAAGGCATTCTTCATGTCTGTTACAATGTTTTTTATTTCTAGCATTTCCTTTTGATTCTTTCTTAGAATTTCAAACTCTTTGCTTACATTACAATCTGTTCTTGCATGTTGTCCACTTTTAAAAATTAGAGTCCTTAGCATATTAATCACAGTTATTTAAATCCAGTCTGGTAATTCCAAAATCTATCATATCCAAGTCTGGTTCTAATGTTTGCTTTGTCTCTTTAGGCTGTGTTTCTTCTTGCCTTTTAGCATGCCTTGTAAGTTTTTGTTGAAAGCCAGACATAATCCACAGGATAATAGGAAATGAGGCAAATAAGCCTTTAGTGTGAGGTTTTATGTTCATCTGGCTACGTATGAGTTAGCCTGTGCATTTAATGTTTGCTGTAGTATGGGTGTCAGAGGCTTCAGTCTCCTCCAGTGTCTTGATTTTTGTCTCCCCTATTATCTTTGGTTTTCTCTAGAAACTCCTTCTTAAATAGAGTTTATGCCTTGAAGCTCTCTTGGTTATAATCCACTGTTATTATACTAAAGCCCTGTTAATGTGATGGTCAAGTATTGGGAAGGGGAAGCAGTCTAGAATCCTATGATTAAATCTCAGGGGTTTTTTCCTTTTTTTAAAATCAGGCCATCGTCTCTGGGCAGGGACCTTTAGAAGAGTTTCTTGGCCTTTTGTTTTTTCACTCCCTTTATGTGAGACAAGAATGCTAGAGCAGGCTGGAGTTGGCTAATTGCCCTTCCCCCGGGTCACGTAAGGCTCTGGTAGTTTCCCTTGAGCGAAGATCTTTGTTAAGGAGAATGCTCTGGATATATTTCAAAATGGTTACTTTCCCCCTCCCTCTGCCTGAAACAGGAGAGGATTTTTCTCTGATCTTCACTGCGAGAACCTGGTAGGGGTCCTGGAGGTAAAATTCACAAACATGTAGTGATCCCCTGACACTGGGCTCCTAAGGAGTTTGACTATCAAGCTAGTCCATGCTCAGCCTGTAGTTGTTCATCAATTACTGTGTAAGTATTCTGATCAGTTACTGTCTGCAGCAGTTTCTGCTCCTGATAAGCTGTGATTCTCAGTGTTCTCTGTCTCTCCAGTTTGGGGGTGAGGAAGGGCACTTTGCCTTGTGACCTCAACTCACTGATGGATCTAATTAGAGTTGTTGATTTTCAATTTTTCAGCTTTTTTCTTGTGAGGACAGGAGCGGTGATTTCTAAGTTCTTAACATGTCATAGCAGAAACTGGCAATCCTTATCTAATCGTTACAAATCTTTGAATTAGTATTATTCCAAATTGATAGGCAAGGTTAAATTAAGTGGCCCAAGCTTATGCAGTCAGTGAGAAGTGGAGTGACTATGTTGCCACTAAAATGATAAAAATTATACTGGGATTCAGGCAACGTCCTATACTAGGATCCAGAAAGGCAGCTGCACAAGTACAGGCTGCTTTGGAAACAGGACAGGAGGTGTGGGTGAGCATGTATCCTCATATGGACACATGTGAGGAAGCCCTGGGATGTCAGCTGACTTTGGGAAGGAAAGGAGTGCAGCGTGGGGGCCAGAATCCTTGTCTTTACATAGAGTCAGTATCATTTCATTGTCAAAAAGAACAACGGGTTTTAGGGCTGAATTCAAAAAGGCACTGCTGTTTATTAATTGCCTACTATGTGCCAGACACCATGATAGTGCTGAACAGACACAGTGCTGAACAAAGCAATGTCCCTACTCTTGTGGAGTTGACATTGCAGTGAGGGAAAATAGCTAACACACCAGCAAGCACATACCAACCGTGCTGATCAGTCAAAAGAAGAAAACTCAACAGGGTAAATGGGATTAAGAGTTATGGGGGTATTGTTTTATAAAATATGGTCAGAAACGGACTCTTTGACAAAAGAGACCTCTGAGCAGGAACCTGAAAGAAGTGAGGTAGTGTGGGATTTAATGGATATCTGGGGGAAGAGCATCCCCAGAGGGGATGAGGAAATACACAGTCCTTGAAGCATGCATTGATGGCTTAGCTGAGGATACAGGCTCATTCAGTCTGCAGAGACATAGGCTGTGAGGACAGTAATTACCTATGTTGGATAAAAGATGCCAAATTTGAAGAATCTTGAAATGCTGAAGAGGTCTTGATTACAAGAAGGTAATTGCACAAGAATGGGATTTGCAAGTTGGGGTTTAGTAACCACATGGTAGGTGGATGGGAACTTTTTCCAGCCAACACCTTGGCCTCCCCAAAATGAAGGACTAGGGGACAATATCGGATATCAGCTGGGGGTCAATGGGAGGGACAGTTTTGTGTCCAAGGGGAAAAACCAAGACCAAGTAACTTGACAAAGGTTACACATTCTCTCTAAAAGTAAGCTCTGAGCTAGGCTTCTACTCAAATTCCTACTTGATCAGCTGTGATAAATAGTGATATAACAATATATGTCAAGAACCAAAAAACTATTTGATATAGAAACTTGGGACTCTATCCCATGGAAATGATCTAAAATCTAGAAACACAATGTCCATAAGGGCAAGGGTTTTTGTCTGTTTTGTCACAGCTATATTCTCACAGCCTAGAATATGCCTTGTACATAATAGGCTTTGTAAATATTTGTTGAAAATAAGTAAATGAATGAAAAGGTTTTCTTCATAAAAATTATTTATAATATTTAACAGATTTACCTAAATATGCTACAATAGGCTATTGTTTAAGTAAACTATGATCCATTTGCTCTTTGGATTTAACTATTTTAAGAAGCATACAGATGGCTTACAAGTTTGTAAAACCAGAATTAAGATCTATCCTATAAGGTAGTTAGATCTGGAATGAAGGCTCATCATTCTCATTCTAAAGATGAGGGGATTGCAAGGCCACACAGTGACTTATTGACATTTTTAAGCTACTTAATACACACATGATAAAAGTGCTTTGGGAGCAGTAAACATTATACATTGTCTGCTAAACAATTCTGTCATGTATTTGCAAATGATTTCCAGAGCTTTAGAAAAATAGATGTGGAAACAATGCTAGTTCCCATGCAAGAAAGCATGAGACCAGCTAATGCCAGCAAACAAGGGGGTAGGGCCAGAAATTCCAGCAGCAGTCATCCACCAATTTGGAAAACACTTATCAACTGGCCAGTGTGCCAAGCCTTCGTGAGGCCGTGGGAATACAGAGATGGCTGCAGCCCAGATTCCTGCCTCTTTGCAGAATCTTGTAGGCAAATAGGGATTTAACACATCAGGGCTACACGGTGTGTGAAGAACTAGAATAAAGGGATGTACCAAGTGTTTGAGAGCTCAGAGATGGGGTAGGGGGCACAGATTCTAAATGGGATGAAAGTAAGACACGAGTATCAGGAAACACAGAGGACATGGCATGTGAAGTGCTGTGAGATGATAAACCTGGTGTGATCCCTGGAACGACCCAGAAAGGATTTTAGGGGACCAGGTAGTCAATTTATGTCTGTCTCTCCCATACACCTGCCCCTGGAGCTACAAGAGATGCTCAATAGAGAAAATGGTACAGACTGCAGATGTTTTAATCCTTGCTTACTGCCATTTACTGGCTCTGTGCCTTTTGTCACCTTTCTAATTCGCTCAGTGTTACCTTGCCTATAACATGGAGACGACAATAGTGCCTACCTCATGGGATGGGTCTGAGACTGATGGGAAATTAATACATTTATTTATTTTTGTGACAAATATTTACTAAGCACTTGCTGGTGGCAGATACTGCGCCCGACACTGGTTGTGCAGTGGAGAAAGAAAGAGACAGTCCCTGTTCTTGTGAAACTTATAGCCTGGAGAGAAGGAAAATAAATGAAGCAACTAGACCGGTTAGTACCCGGAGGTGACAGTCGTGGTTTCCTCCATGTGCTCATTCCCTGAGGTGTAGAGACCTTGTCAAGGTACAATTTGAATCCCATTTTCGGTGAAGCCGTTGTGTGGAGTAGGTCACAAAGCCAGTCATTGAGCCCAGCCAAACAGCTAGCGCCCACGTGGAACAGAATTTTGTTTTTATTTACTGGGTACCATGTATCCACTGAAATTTTTCATTTTATGTTAGAGCCTCCCAATCATATTACAGTGAAGATAGAAAGAATTGAAGAAGTCTGTCTCTCTCCTCACTTGGTAGAGGCAGACAGACAGCTGGTGAGTTATACCTAAGACGAGATGTCTGCCACATCTACAGAGGGATGGAGTTTGTGATTCACTGGACACAGAAAGGTAGAAAGGGCTCTAGGCTGCTGACTCAGAAGGAGGAGACATTGATTATGTCCAGGCAATGTATTGGGCATTTTATATGAATTATCTCATCTGATACTCCAAACAACCTTTATCATGCCTATTTTATAGATGAAAGAACAAAGGTTCAGAGAAATTGACTTCTTCACCCAGTTGGTAGAGGCAGAATTTGAGCTCGCGTCTGCAAACTCCAAAACCCATGTTTTTTTCCAGACACCCACTGTACATTCTAAATAGAAAAGCGAAGCTAGAATTGGAAGAATAATGAGATACATGATCCTTTTGGAGGAGGAAGATCAGCCTAAAAATAGCGATGCTTTTTACTGTCATAATAAACTGTGTGACCACCACTGATACTGTCAAATTCTAAATGGCCACCTCTAGAAAGAGAGGAGCTAATAAACACATATACCTGTGTGTGTTGTGTGTACACACTTAAAGTCTAGAAGGAAATATACCCAAATGCTAATAATGATTATCTCTAGATTATAAGATGACTAATTTTATCTCTTCTTTATCCTCTGTATTTATCATTTTCTCTATTTTCCATCACAAAACAAGGGTGTGCTCTGTTGAGAGGAATGATGCTCAGGTCCTGATCAGGCATCTGGTCCCCAGACTCAGGGCTTGCCTGCTTGGAAGGAAACTACTTGTTGTCCTTTCTGGTATCAGGCAACAGGGACCAGGGCTATGGCAGCCTGAGGACAGACATCCAGCCCAGGCACTCACATGCCATGCTGCTTCTCATTTTAAATGAGAAGCAGCAACTTTAAATGATTTTAAACAGCAATTAAAAAAAGAAAACTAAGTGTTGAAGAAGAGGTCTTGACATTGATTTTTAAATATGTCCTTTTGATGGTTCCTTTAGGATCACAGCTCGCAGAGGCATTTTACACCGAGTGACTTCCTGAAGGGAAGGGGCCAGCATAGCATGTCATCCATCCCCTGGTTCATTCATTTGTTCGTTCGTTCGTTCATTCATTCATTCATTCGAGAAAACGTTTACTGTGCCTTCACTGTGCGCTTGTCAAAGTAGATACAATGAAACACTAAAATAGAGCAAGTTTTAAAATAGAGGAAAGATTGCTCTGTCATAGCATTTAGGTCTTTACCTAAATGTCATTTTTCTTAGCAACTCACCATAACCACCATTTTAAATTGCATCTATCCATTCCAGTTGCTTTATTTTTCCCATTACCCCTATTACCTACCACATGCGTATTTTATTTATGTTGTATATTGTCTCTAATTCCCTTATACTAAATTATAAGCTCTAAGTGTGTATTAAGTTCTGCATTTGTTTAGGTGCTTTTCCACTTTAAACTAGTTGAGGGCAGAAATGAAATATTGTTCACTACAACCAAAAATTAAGTATTTTAAATGTAACAAATGTCTATTACTTATTTTTTCTCATATTAATTTTCTAAAACAAAATTTAGTGTTGGAAAGTAATAAACATGAAATATGGTTTAAACTTCAAAAAAAAATAGAGGAAAGAGTATAGTGGTTTTCACACTATACTCTTTATAGAGTAGAAGAGAAGAGAAGAGTATAAGAGAAGATAAACCCTTTATCTTCACCCCTTGTCCACCTGCAAACTTCAAAACCGCCCAAAAGACAACTCAAAAGTTACTGTCTCAAAGAGACAGAAGACACAGAGATGGCCAACAGGCACATGAGAGGATGCTCAACGTCTCTAATTCTTAGAGAAATGCAAATCAAAACTACAGTGAGGTATCACCTCACACCAGGCAGAATGGCCATCATCAAAAAGTCTACAAATAATAAATGCTGGAGAGGGTCTGGAGAAAAGGGAACCTTCCTACACTGTTGGTGCGAAGGTAAATTGCTGCAGTCACTATGGAGAACAGTATGCAGGTTCCTTAAAAAAACTAAAATAGAGTTACCATATGATAATGATCCCACTCCTGGGCATATATCCAGAGAAAACTCTAATTCCAAAAGATACATGCACCCCAGTGTTCATAGCAGCACTTTTTGCAATAGCCAAGACATGGAAGCAAACTAAGTGTCCATCAACAGATGAATGGATAAAGAAGATGTGGGGTGTGTGTGTGTGTGTGTGTGTGTGTGTGTGTGTACACACACACACACACACACACACAATGAAATATTACTCAGCCATAAAAAAGAATAAAATAATGCCATTTGCAGCAACATGGATGGACCTAGAGATTATCATACTAAGTGAAGTAAGCCAGACAGAAAAAGACAAATATCATGATATCACTTATATGTGGAATCTAAAAAAATGATACAAGTGAACTTATTTACAACACAGAAACAGAATCACAGACATAGAAAACAAACTTATGGTTACCAAAGGGGAAGAGGGAGAGGGATAAATTAGGAGTTTGGAATTAATAGATACACACTACTATATATAAAACAGATAAAAAAACAAGGACCTACTGTATAGCACAGGGAACTATATTCGATATCTTGTAATAACCTATAATGGAAAAGAATCTAAAAAATATATATATATGTATCTGAATCACTTTGTTGTACACCTGAAACTAACACAACACTGTAAATCAACTATGCTTCAATTTAAAAAAAGTTATCATCTCTATAAATATCCTATCTCTTCTCCCAAATCAGCTCTCACTCCTCGCTTCCTACAAATGATTGCTTTCTTATTTGCACACATGCAGCAATTATAACACTTAGTACGCTGCAATAGAGTTCTTTCTATACAAGTCTCTTTATGTCACAGGTAGGAAATGATCGTATTTCGAATAAACAGACAAGACCACCCCAATACCCAAGGAAATAAATATCTAGGCTCTCCTATAATCCATTTTGTACTCCGCCAGTACACCTAGAATGCCAGGGTTGCAAAGTTCTACTGTAGATCTTGACCTACTAATTAACACCATGGACCAGGCCTTTATTCATCTTGGTATGCTCAGAGCCTAGTATGTTGCCTTTCACATAGCTGGTAATTAGTGCTTTTATTAGATCAGCCCAACTAATATTTTTTGAGTGTCCACCATGTGCCAGGCACAGTGCTAGTTGATAGAAATACACTAGGGAACAAAACAGATACGGTTATGCCCTACAATTTAGTGTGGCAGAGCAATATTAAACAAATAATCCTACAAGCAAGTATATACGTTGTAATAACCACCCTTAAGGAAAAGTAGGGTGCTATAAATGATATGGAAATATTTGAATAAACAAATAAATGAATGAAAGAAAGCACTGTATGTTTTATATGGTAATATCCATTCACTAGAAAGGTGTACTCTACAGGAAAAGAAAGAGAATATTATGGGCTAGCTCAGGACGGATTAAGAATCCCATAAGACAATCTATGTGTTCAGGCACCTATGATGCATACTGGGACCTCATTTGTGTTTTGTGGTCCTATCTCATGAATGACTCACTCTGAACTTACTTACAGGCAACTAAAAATCCTAAGATTCTTTTGTTGTTGTTTGTTTGTTTAACGTGCTGCCATAAATCCAAATCGCTCTTCTTGTACAGGTGCAATAGGTTATTTGGATCTAAGTAGGTAACTTTCTGTGTTCTTCCATTAGCTTTCATCTTGCTAGATTTGGTCTATCAGTTTGACCTGCCCAAATCCTGTCATGCCCAGCCCTGATATGGGAATATATGTTTCCCTTCATATCAGTGGGTGTGGCTACTCTGATGGAATGCCCATGGTTGTTGAAAAGGGTGCTGAGTGAAAATTTGGGAGAGGGCTGGGGGGTGGAAATCACCTTTGAAACACATATCAAAAATATAAAAATGTCCATATCCTTTGCATTTGTAATTACACTTCTGGGAATCTCTTCTAGCAAACTAATACCAAATAAGGAAAAAAACTTTATGCAAGAAACTTTTACTCCATTATTTATAGTAGTGAATAGTAGATTGAAAAATTCTAATATCTTATGAGGGTCACGATTAAGCTTAGGTGAGTGTAAAAAGAGGAAGTTTTCCTATAAAGTAAGAGAGAATTCCTAAGAACAGGCTTGCAATAGCAGTTTATTTTTAGAAAAGTGTGTTGAAAACTCATTTAGCATCTCACATGGCTCAGAACTCATTAGGAGCTAATAAATATTTATTGTTAGTGAAGAGATAATGGAAATAGTTTATAAACAGGTGATTAAGAATATGGAATAATTAGTTATTAAAAGATACTTGTTTGTATGTTATTGATAAGGAATCTTAGGCAAACATTCCTCTTTATAATGAAGCTTTCTTCCTTTGATTGGCGGACTATTCCCTAAACTAGTTGATGCATATAGGCCTTAAATTAAAAATAAAATAAAGTGATGGTGTTATAAACTAGCAGCTTGAATTTTAGTACAAATACTGTGCTTAGAATTCTGTCAAACTGGAGTGCCGACTCTGTGAGAGGCACAGGGCAAGGTGCTGGAAATATAGCAGCAAACAAGACAGGCGAAAATCCCTGCCCCGTGGAGCTTACAGTTCAGTGGAAGGGGGCAGATGATGCTCAAGTCAACAAGTAAAATAGATAGCACGTCAGATGGCAATCAAGGCAACGGAAAAAAATTAAGTGGTGGAGAGGGATAGGGAATTCAGCTCAGGGATAGAAGGGGGAATGAAGTTTCAAATAGGGTGATGGGGCACGCCCCCTGGGAAAGGGACGCCTGAGCAGAGACCTGAAGGAGGAGGGAGAAAGAGCTGGGCAGTTGGCTGGGCCAGGAGCATTCCAGGGAGCAACTCGTTTTGAGCAGTACAATTTTAAAGGACTGGTGGATTACTTCTGTACAGGCAGTCCAGCTGCTGCATTCCTTGTCACTTTCAATTAACCATGAGTACACCCAGCTAGCTCATCAGACTCCCGCGTCTCTCCCTTCTGGCAGCTGGGGACAGATACCCTAGTCTGTGCCAAAGCTGCCACGTTGGACCCGCAGCTGGGAGCAGAGAAGGCAGCCCCGCCCCTTTCTCCTGGGTCTCTGCCGGGGTGGTGAGAGCGGTAACCCTTACGCTCCCAGTCCCCAGCAGCCCCAGTCCCTCCCCACTGAGTCTAAAGGGGCATTAAAGTTTGCTTTAAAGTTTCTTTTGTACCTGGTGAGTCCGTGCTCTCTGAGTAAGGGCTCTCATTTAGAAGCAAAATCACCCGCTCTTAGAGTCACTTTTAGAATTAAGAATGTAATCTTCCACCAGATTTAAAGGGTATTAGAATTTTGTTGTTGATGTCAAGTCCTCAAAGCTGTCATATTTGGAGTGAGGGTGTTAACAAAGAAGTATATCTAAATACTTGTTAATTGCCATGCATATATTTTTAAAATTACATCGGTGTTTGTAGCTTCTGATCATCTGCTCACGTTCCAACTGATGACTTGCTGACTTTTTGCCATGCCTGTTGATATAAGGCACAATTACAAGGAGGATGCTGTAAGCTCCTTGAGGGCAGGACTATGTCTGTTTTTCTCACCATCGTAACCCCAGTGCCTACCTTAGTGCCTGGCACATCGGAGACCCTCAGTAAATGCAGATGAATAAATGAATGACTCCAAAGATGACAGCTTTGGTACAGAGAGAAAAGACGTTTATGCTAGAGTGGAGGGGGGCAAGCATAGAGAGCACAATGTCTGAAGCTGGAGAGGTAGGATGGGGCATGAGCAATGATTCTTCCCCCTCTAACTTCGGAGATACTGGGCACCCAAGTGAAGTGTGCATTTAATGCACAGGGCAGGGCAGGGCAGGGCAGGGTGGGGAGATGAGTGTGAGAAAATCACTGGCACAGAGTCCCTTCCCTCCCATTCCCCCACACTCCACCTCCATGGATGTTGGATTACTCTGGTCAATTTACTTAGCCCCTTGGAGACTCAGTTTCATCATCTGGAAAATGGGTATAACAATCCTGACTTCACAGGGTTGCTATGAGAACTAAGTAGGATAACGTATATAAAGCTCTTGACCTAGAGACTACTACCATAAAAAAGTCATAATACACTCTCATTTTTTCACTTAACATGTACACATTGAGAGGCAGTACACATGGTTGGGAGCAGGGATCTGGAGCCAGACTGCCCATGTTTGAATCCCAGCTTTATCGCTTAGAGCTGGGTGGTCTTAAGAAAGTTACTGAATTGCTCTGTGCCACAATTTCCTCATCTGTGAAAAACAGGACAACAATGCTTATCTCATGGTGTTATTCTGAGGATTAAGTCGGTTAAAAAATGTAAACCACTTAGAACGGTATCTGGCATACAAGCATTATTATTGTATGCTAGGCATTTTTCATGTATGTTTCCCACTTTGATCCCTCTAGGGCTCAAACAACAGATATGTTGATGTGATGGTGGAGAAGTTCATGTTGGATGGGCTGGATCCATGTCTCATGTCAACACTGGTTCTCAAACTCGCGTGGGCATTGGATTCACCCTGAGGGCTTGCTGAAACACAGGTTGTGGGAGCCCCACCCTCAGAGCTTCTCATTCAGAAGGTCTGGGTGAGGCTTGAGATTTTCTGTTTCTAACAAGTTCCCAGATGGTGCTGATGCTGCTGGTCCAGAGACCACACTCTGAGAACCACTGTGATGTAACAAGAAAGGATGTCAGAAGCTCTAAGAGAAGAAGGAAGGATGGATGCATAAAGAGATAGGAGTTCTGGAACAATCCCAAATAGGACTGAGTTATGGGCACTAGTAGAAAGAATAATTTGTTCATTTATTCATTCAACATTTACTTACTGCCCACTGTAAGCAGGGCCCTGTATTCACCAACTGGTTGCAAGGACAAAGATTTAGCCAAGCAGAGAGAACAGTGAGCTGGAGAGGACTATCAATTTACTGAATTAAAACAGCATCAAAGAAAGAAGCCATGTCCCCACTGGCCTAACTCAGGCATCATTTTGTGTGTGTGTGTTTATCAGAATATACATAAAATTTACCATTTTAACCATTTTTAAGTGTACAGTTCATGGCATTAAGTACATTCATATGTTGAACAGGCATCACCACCACCTATCTCCAGAACTTTTTTCATCTTCCCAAACTGAACCTCCGCACCTGTCCAATAATTCCCTATTTCCCCCTGCCCCACATCCCCTGTACTTTCTGTCTCTATGAATTTGACGGCGTAGCTCATATAAGCGACATCAGAAAATATTTGTCGTTTTGTGCTTACTTACTTCACTTAGCATAATGTCTTCAAGGGTCATCCATGTGATAACATGTGTCAGAATTTCCTTCCTTCTTAAAGATGAATAATATTCCACTGTATGTATACACTACATTTTGTTTATCCATTCATCCATCAGTAGACATTTGGGTTGTTTCTGCCTTTTGGCTCTTGTAAATAATGCTATGAACATGGCTGTACACTATCTGTTCAAGTACCTCCTTTCAACTCTTCTGCATATATATGTCTAAGCATCATTTTAAAGCAGATAAATTTTGTTTGGGTGAATATTAAGATCACATTTCCCATCTCCCACCCCCCACTTTTCCCTTCTTAGAACTTTATCCCTCCTGACACTCAGGTACCCAGATCTCTCAGCTGCCCCAATCTTATAAATCATTCACACCTCCAGGTAAATTAGAACAACAAGAACAAGAGGAATGTATTTTAGTGCTTCATGGGCTGAGTGTATGCATGAATCTTCCTTTCCCTATAATGACAATCTTGCTGATGCACTTTCCAAACACACCTGTGCCAGGAGCTTGTTCTGTACTATAGGGAAGACATTTAGTCACTGGAATCAGACACCTGAGAGAGAAGCCTGGCCTTACTATTTACTATTAAATCACTTTAGGTAAGTGATTTAATCTCTCTAGCTTCAATTTCCTGATCTATAAAATAGGGATAATACTTCCTATCTACGGTTGCTGTGAGAATCAAACTAAGATAAACTAATTAAATTAAGATAAACCAAGATAAGGTAAAGCACTTAACCAAGTGCCTGGCATATGGTAAGTACCCAACAAATATTGGTTGTATCTGGGTAACTCCTTCAGATACATGCCAAGAAAGTTCCTGACACCTAGGTCCATAGAAGGACATTACAATGAGCATGGAATTAACAATTCCACTAGGCCAGAAGTCCAGAATCCTAAACGCTGGACATTTTTTTTAAATCACAGGATTCAAAATTACAACCTGCCCACAAGAGGTTAAAGATATCTTTGGATGGGGAAGATATTTTGGGTGCTCTGTGGAACCCACAAATTGTACCAGAATCCCCAGCAGCCAGCTATGGGTGTAAGTGTTCTTCTTGAGTTTTTTTTTTTTTTTTTTTCTTAGTTTGCAAATGCCAGATAAAAATGGATTCCAGAACAATGGAAATTTGAGATGAGAAATGGTTACCGCAGATTTGGCCGCGTCTCCTCCTAGGATCGCGCCAGTCATTTTGGGACATGTTCTGACAGCTTGCTGGCCTCTTTCTAAACCTCTGAGAGGGGGTGATGTTCCTGCCACTTCCCCTGGAAGAATATTCCACGGTGAAATATGACTCACTGGCAGGGCCCTTGTCTTTGAGATTCCCTTTCTTCTCCTGACCCACTTTCGTCTTGCTGTGCCCTTTTGTACAAAGTCAAACGAGGCCTCCCCTGGATAAGGCTGCTCTGCAAGGACTGACATTTAAAGACCATTACCACCTCTTCAACTCGGCCCTGTTCATTTAGCCAAGCAAAGCATGTTTAGTTCTTTTAATCTTCCCTCATAAATCAATCTCTTCGTTCCCTTAATAGTCCTTCTCCTGTGCTTTGAACTCCCTCCAGTCTGGCCAGCCTAAGCTCTTGTTCCGTTTACACTTGAAAATTGCCAGTCAATTGAGAAATGGCCGCACAGGAAAAACATCCGTGCCTCGGCAGGGTTCTGGGAGCTCCCACCACGCTGGACTGTCTGCTGCCCAAGGTACTGTGAGCCCCAGAAGAGCCCTGCCTGGCGGCCAAGCCCCAAGGCCTTAAGGTAGACACAGGGCATTTGCTGCCTACTCCGTTATAGGTCTTTCCATGGACCTGGCCCACCTGGCCAATGGTCAAGGGAATTGCATGAGAAGCCCCCTCAGATACCTGCCCCATTCCTTGCCCTCAGCCTCCTCGATCCGGCCCACCTTTCACTTGGCATCTACCTACTAGAGCGACAGGGGTCCCTGGAAAAGCCCAGAAGGGGTCTTACCTGGAAGGTGCCGGCATGGTCTTCCTCCTTGTCACCCTCTCTGTTCTCTTTGAGGGCGATCAATGTGAATCCTCTGAAGTAAGAGGGAGGGGCAGCTGAAAGTGTCACTGCAGAGACAGAAGAAAGCAGATGATAAGCATAAGAAACAGCTGCCTTCCATTCGTCAAACGGATAAACGTTGAGTTCCCCATTAACATCCCAGCCCTGTGGGTAGCAGGGGCAGCTGTCAGTGGGAAAGGCTCATTCTGTAGAGTAGTGAAATCTCACCCTCTCCACCCAGCCCCCTCTCACATTTCAGAACCTGCTAAACGTCTGAACTACAATCTCACTTGGGAATTCTTGAATCAACCAAGGCTGAGGTGAGCTCTCTCTCAGTAACCACAATTTGACAAAAATAGTCCCTGGTCAGCAACTCTAGTCTTGACAGTTATCTAATGTTACACTTCCATAGATCAGCCCAAGAGAGATCCAGCTGCTTGCAGCACAAACTCCTGTAGGATGTGGCAAAACACATTTCCTATTTCTTGTGGGTACTCAGCTAGAACACATTCCCAGCCTCCCTTGCAGTTTGGTCTGCTGGTGCCCCAGTCCTACCGGTGGAAAGTGTGAACAGACATGATGCATGCCACTTCCTGCCTGGCCCATCCAAACTTTCTACATGATTCTCCATTCTTCCTCTCCCATCTCTACCTGCTGAATGCAGGAGATCCAGCAGAGGACTCTGATGCCCCAGGAGAAGGATGGTAGAGCCACAAGATGTAAGGAACCTGGGTTTCTGAATAACCACACAGACAATCACTCATGGACCAGAAACATCCATATTATACTTGGCATAAACTGGAAATAAACTTATACTGTGGGGGATTGTTTGTTACAGCAGTTGGAATTATGAACCTACTTTAAACTCTTCCTTCCCACATTGACCCAGAGAACTAGGTATTCATTGAAATCTAGCTCAGGGATCTTAGCAATGATGTTTGCCCCTCCCTTTGTATCTACAATCTCCTGAGATGGAAATCCTTTATTGCAATTTTTGCACTGGATTGCAATTCTATTTTTACCACCCTTCTCCACTGGACTGTGAGTTAATGCTGGAGAGGAACTGGGTTTTCATTTTCTTTGTATCCCTATCACCTAGCACAGAGCCTGGCATCTAAGAGATGCTCCATTCAAGCTTCTTGAAATTGATGTAAACTGAGGTCTAAATTACTGCCTACATTAAAATGCTAAGATTCTTTAAACATAAAATTATAGACTATTGGTGCTATCCTAAGAATCCTCCATTCCAAGCCCTCTAATTTCACAGACAGGACACAAAGACACAGAAATGTCAACAGACACACTGAAGGTAGTAAGACCATCCAGAGGCAGGCTTCGGGTCTGGTCCCCTCCCCAGTTTAACACTCCACTCATTGCTCTACATACTGAGTATATATAGGAATATCTATAGTGTGTGTATTCCGTAAGCGTTGACTAAGTTTTCAAAATTTAAAAATCAATTCATTGAACCTATAGTATTTACGTGATTCTGATAAGCAAACCCCTGTTGAGGAGCGGCATTTAGTCTTCTAGTTTCAGTCCTGAAAATGAAACATTCCAGAAGTCCAAAAATTAAAACCACCATCTAGGATAATTCAGCAATGGTCCGTGAGCCACCAACACAATGACATCTCAGAGAAGCACTTGGAGACACAAAGATTGCACGTCTCATGCTGTGATTGGTCAGTTCATCCCACAAAAGTGAAGGTGCATTCTGATTGGTGGCTACTGATGTCTATAAAAGGTCAGAGAGAAAGTAAAGAAGAGAGGATGAGAGAAAAGCACAAAGAAGTAAAGAAGAGTAAGAAATGTGGTTGCTCAGCAGTGGCAGGCAGAAAATGATGGTTATGATGTCAGGAGAAAGAACTGAGATCTCTGAGGGATAGACAGACAGCCTCACAGCAGTCTGAGGTTATCTAGGGTGGGGTGGGAGGGCTTTCAAGGCTATTCTACACAATTCTGGAGGAAGGGGAGCAGAGAACAAGAAGCAGACAGTAAAGGTGCTCTGCCCAGATCACCCCAAATTCCTCTGTACCATTGTAATGTGACCCTGGTGCTGATGTGCCTTTGTTTCCAGAGGCCAGCACCTGCAGCTCGTCCCTGGTCACTGGAGTCTGCTCTGCCTAATATGAAAGGCCCAGCTACCTTGCATCAGGTGATGACAATTCTGAGGGGTACCTCAAAATGGCCCTGCAGAATCAGAGGTCACTGGGGTCATGGGCTGGCAAGGCTTCTTCCTCCCCGTCCCAGTTCCCCACTCCCTTATTGGCTTCCCCTGGGAGCACTTCCTTAATACGTCAATTGCACCCAAATCCTCACCTGAGGGTTTGTTATGGGTTAAATTGTGTCCTCCCAAAATATATGTTAAAATCCTAACCCCAGGTTCCTGGAAATGTGACCTTATTTGGAAATAGGGTCTTTGCAGATGTAGTTAGTTAAGATGAGATCACATTGGGTTAAGGTAATCCTAAATCCAAGATGGCCAGTGCCCTTAGAGGAAGAGACATGGAGACACACAGGGAAGAATGCCAGGTGATGACAGAGGCAGAGACTGGAGTGAGGCATCTGCAGGCCAATGAACAGCAAGGATTGTCACCAGAGGCTGGGAGAGGCATGGAAGAGACTCCCTGGGAGCCTCCAGAAGGAACCAACTCTGATGACATTTTGATTTCAGATTTTTAGCCTCTAGAACTGTGAGCAAATACATTTCTGTTAGGTTTAAGCCACCGGTTTGTGGTTCTATACATGGGAGCCCTAGGAATGAATAATATCTGCTTCTGGGGAACCCAGCATAAGACAGACAGTCAATTTCTGCTGCACAGTCGCTGCCTTCAGGCTACAGCTCAAACCCCATAGACTGATAGGCCCACAGACTCTGCCTTTCTGGAGAGCTTCATCAGCCACATTTCCACTCCCTGCCACACCGCATTTCAGTCCTGGGACTCGCTCACTGGCAGTTTCCTGAAAAGCCATATCATTTCACCCTACAGTATTATTTCTTTCCATATGCTATTCATACGCTTGGAATGTTCTACCTCCTCCATTCCTAGCAAACGTCTTTAGAAATCAGCTAAATTTTCACCTTTTCTGTGATGTTTCCTCTGACTTCCCCATCAAGACCTGGGTGCTTTTTTTCCCTGGACTTTGTTAAGATTAAAAATACCTATACAATGGGCCTAGTAACAGCATTTACCTCAAAGTATCAGTGTAAAACATAAATAATTAATGCACTAAAGTCCTTAAATATGGTTGGCAGATAATAGGCACTTATGAAATATTAGCTCTTATTATTATCAGTGATGAGATGATCACATTAAATCATATTTTGTAAGTATTTGTTTACCTATTTGCGAGTCCTTCAAAGGCAAGAACCACGTCTTAGCTCAGCACAATGATTAGCACAGAGTTGATATGTAATTACATTTACTGAATCGTGTTCATGGACTGCTAGACCCAGGGTTGTAAAGATGTCAATTCTTCTCAAATTGATTTATAGATTTAGTGCAACTTACATTAAATTCACAGCATGATTTCTGTGATATTGACAAGCCAATTCTAAAATTTATGTGAAAATGCAAAGGGCCAAGAATACCTAAGGCAATCTGGAAAAAGAAGGGCAAGGTTGGATGGCTTCTGTTACCAGATATTGAGACTTACGCAGCTATAGAAATTAAGCCAGTGTACCATAACAAGGAAAGAAAAATAGGCCTGAATAGTTTGAGGTCCAGATAAAGTTCAACAAATATATGTGAACTTGATTTACCATTAAGGATATACTGCAGAGCAGTGGGGGAAAGAAGATATTTTCAATGACAACTAGGAATACCATGTAAAAAAGGTGAATCTTGGTCTTTGCCTCACATCTTTCACAAAATAAATTTCATATGGATTGTAGAGCTAAATGTGAAAAGTAAAACAGTAAGGTTTTAGAAAGTAGCATAAGATAAAATATGAATGACCTTGGAGTAGGAAAGAGTTTTTAAACAGGACATAAAAAAGAAGATGTGTAAATGGAATGGTATCAAAATTTTGCTTATCAAAAGACACTGTTAAGAAAAAGTAAGCCATGGTGTGGAAGGAGGTATTTGCAATCCATTTAACCAGAAATTGACTTTTATCCAAAATATATAAAGAACTCTCTAAGACCAATAAGGAAAAGATAGAGAACCCAAAGAAAAAAAATAGGGAAATCACATGAACTAATACTTCACAGAAGAAGGTGCCCAAATGGCCAATAAACATACGAAAAGGCACTGAACCTCATTTGTCAACAGGGAAATAAGAATTAAATCCACAATAAAATACTACTGCATTTCCACTAGATTGACTAACCTTAAAAGGATTCACATTATCAAATGTTATTAACTGGAACTCTCACACACTATTGATGAACTGAATATGAGCAATTTTCCCTGGAAAACTCTTTAGCAGTATTTACTGAAGCTGAGCTTATACATACCCTATGACCCAGTGCTGCCACCCTTAAATCAACAGAAATGCAGACATATGTGCATCAAATGACACCTATCAGATGTTCATAGTAACATTATTTGTTTCCAGCTGGAAACACCCAAATGTCCATCAGCAGCCATGGATATATAAGTTGTGGCCAGTCATAGAACTGAATGCCTTAGAGTAATGAAAATGAACAAATTACTGCTACCTACAACAACACGGGTAAATCTCACAAACATAATCTTGAGTGAAAGCAGACAGACACAAAAGAATACAAAAAGTATGAGGACATTTATATAAAGTTCAAAACCAGGCAAAGTAATCTATGATCCTAGAGGTCAGGTCAGTGCTTACAAGTGTGGGAAAGGGGAGGCAGTGCTGATTTGGGAGGGCACAGGGGTGCTTCTGGAGTTCGGGTCATGTTCTATTTCTTGATCCGGATGCCAGCTGCATGAGTGTATTCAACAAGTGATAATTCACCAAGATGCATGATTTGTGAACTTTTCTGTACATAAGCCTTGTTTTGATAAGAATATTATTAAACAATGTTTCCGAATGGTAAGTATGCACCTTTTTGTATATCTGTGCAAAGCACTTAAAGGGCTACCCATAAACTCGGCTTCCTGGAATGATGCGTTCCTGTAAGTTCTAGAAAACTAAAGTTCTACTCTACATTATTAAATACAATGCAGAAGATGGAGGCTCTGGGGGCTGAACTTGCGTGGTGTTTCAAGCCATAATTATCAGTGGTGATGACTGTGTTAGACAGTATAATTTGAAGGAAGAGAGGAGACCCTATCCCTCTAGAGAAGCCCATTATATGACTCTCTCCTGAAATGAACAAATGTGCAGCGTGTTCTGAGTCCCAGTAATGACTGAAGATGACTACTTGGCAATAAATAATAGAATCTTCTCTCTAATGACTCCTCCCAAGTGCCTCCCAAAAGAGGCCATTAAGAGACCCAGGAAATTCAAGAAATAAGCTTATAAAGGATTAAAATAAAATTTAAAAAAGGTCCATTTGGAGCCATCCTGTGAGCACATACAGGGAACTGGTTAAAAGCAAAGATTTCAGGTTAGAATCCTAGAGCCACCACTTATTAAGTGTGTGACCTCTGGTGAGTTATTTGACCTCCCTGTTTCCTCATTTTTTAAAAAATGAGGTTAACGACATTACCTTTCTATAGGAATGTAGAGATGACTAAATAAACATTTACCACAGTGCCTGGCATATATAAAGGATCCAAAATTGTAAAGGATGATGATGGTGTTGCTGGTGATGTTGAGGATGAAGACGATGATCAAAATGATGATGATGATAAAGATCATGATGCTTAGCAAGCTCATTAACAAACAATGAGTTTCAAAAAGTTGGCCCTTGGGGACAAGGTTTGAACCTCCAGAGAAAAACTCTAGTAGGTGCCAATGTAGGACCACTGATGGGACTGCAGCAGAGATCATTGTCTTGGGGGATGATGGTCACAGGGCCAGGTTATGGGGAGATTTGGGTAAGTCCTTATAATGAACTGAGTCTTCTTGCAGTGGCTCATACCATAGACAGTGAGCCCTGTGAGGGTCTCTCAGCCCCTCCCACCCCCACATGATATAGCTTTTCAACACGGCTTTCTTCTTCTTGAATACCTCTCACCAGTCTTAATTAAATATTTATTTGTGAATTATTTGTTAAATGCTGGTCTCCCCTAATCACTTGTAAGCCCTGTGAGAGCACAGACCAAGTCTGTCTTGAACTACGCCTCTGGAGACACAGAGGGAAAAGACCCAGCCTCTGCCTTCTGGGAGCACACAGCCTAACAGCTGGGAGAAAAGGACACATCGGCAGATATTTTTATAACATACAATGGGTGTTATGGAGGTAGGAATGAAGTGCGCTGGGATCCCAGAGGAGAGAACATCTGAGTCTACTGGGGGAGTTAAAGGAGACTTCAAGGAGGAGGTGGCATTTGAGCTGCAAATTGAATGAGGTATAGGAGTTTGTCCAAGAGGAACAATTCCATCTCAGGCAGAGGGAAAGGCATGGTGGGCCAGTCTTGGCCTTGGAAACCAGAAGTAATTCTGTATTTCATTAGTTGCATGCTGGGAGGGAAGTGTTATAAGAGGCTAGGGGAGGAAGGTGAGAAGCGGGGAGATAGCAGGGCTTTGAAGACTTTTGGCTAAGAAGTGCAGATACCACCCTGGAGGTGATGAGGAGGCACTGAAGGGTCTGAGTTGGGGAATGTTGTATTCAGATTTGTGTTTTAGGAAGATGAGGCTAGAAGTTGTGTGAATATTGGATTACAGCCTTTCCCTAAAAACCAGCTCAGTGGCAAGGGCCTCTCTGGCCTGTTTGTATGAGGACTGATGTTTCACACAGGAGCCTGGCCTCAAATCTCCACCAAAGGTGGAGTTCTCCCCTCCTTATTATAAGAAAACACGAGTCCCGTCTATTTCCCAAATAACTTTCTGAGCCCTTCAAATGCTGGTTTGTCAACCATCTAACATAAACTCCAGTGCATCTGCTATGCCTATTGCCATCACTGGATCTTGTCTAGGGCCATCACCCTCCCCACTCTACCTCTGGGTTTCAGACCCCTACAGTCCCAGCCTCAATGAGAAAGTCCTGAACCAGATCCCAGTTCCATTACAAGGCCAGCCCCTGCCATCCACCTGCTATATGTTACTGAGATGCCCAGTCTTCCCGCCCCACACATCAACCACAATGAACTTGAGCTTCTGCCTTAACTTGTAACATGGGATTAGTTATAAGCACTGCTGGAGCATTACATAAGTCATGGTGGTCCCCTCCCAACTCTGCTCAACTTGTGGGGCTCTGGGCAGCTGCAACTCACTTGCATACCTTACTTAGAAATTGGCAATTCAGCCCACCCAGCCAGGAGCAGGCAGGAGAAGATGCTGGTGACAGACTGGCAGATAGGAAGGCAGGGCTAAAAGTCCAAGGGTGAGCAAGTGCATGTGGTGAGGTTGGATTATGCTGTTCGCTTGGATGACCTTCCTCAGTGAATGCTCCCAGCATTCCCCAGAAGAGATGAAATACCTCTCATTCCAGATTAAAGATCATGCATATTTCAAGTTGTAAGGGCTGTAGCTATAGATGTACAATGGATGTAGCTAACAGACCTGCGTTCAAATTCCTCTCTGTTTCCTACGTGTTACCTCGGACTAATTATTTAACTTCTCATTATCTCAGTTGACAATCTCCTGTAAAATGGCAGTTACAGTACTTCTATTGTTATCATAACAAGTAATGAATTAATATTTGTAATAGTAAGTATATATAAATTTGGCTAAATTAATAAAATATATTTAAAGATCAATGAGTCTCCCCTCTAAAATAGAGATCATCATCATTTCATGCATTTGTCATAAGGACTAAATGAGATAAGGTATATGAAGCACATTGCAACCATTCAGTAGAAGTTCATTCTTTCCCCCATGTGCTCTCTCATCATGGAAAAGCTGGGAGCCAGGTGAATGGGTCCTGAGCTAACCAATATGTGGCTGGGAAGAGGAATGGATGGGAAGAATACTCCTTAGGAATTGGAGATATGTCAGCCAAGAGAATGTATCTGGGGGAGGGTAGGAAGTTCTAAGGGACACATGCTGTCTAGGACCCCCACACCTTCCCTTACACTGACTATGTGATCTTTGGGGCTGCCAATCACAATCCCCCTTCTCCCTCCTGAAATAGCAAGTCATAGAAGTGACTGTGACCCAGATGCAGTCTACCTCCATATCGTAATGTACCCCATTCCCCTGGGTATGTCACCCAAGCTGGGCCAATCAGAATCCTTCCCTGGGATTTTTCAGCTTGGAAGTAAAGCGGGAAAGGCTTTTCTTTCAGTTACAGAACTGAAAGTCTTTTCACTGAAGGTTGTTGACAGCTATCTTCCCTGGCACTGGGAGAAAGTTTATCTGCAGTAAGAAAAATTGTGCCAACACATAAAAACACAGCCAAGAGGTAAAGGATGGAAGGAGAGAGAGAAGGTAAAAGGAGTGAATGGAAAAGATGGAAAGGAAAGGAGAAAGGGAGAGGAAGAGAGAAAAGGAGAGAGGGGGAGGGAGGGAGAGAGAGAGAGAGAACTTTGTTCAAGTCCCTAGATCCATTTATACCTGAAGCTGGCCAGATCCACCCGTGGGCTTTCCAAATATAGGACTCAATAATTCTATTTTTTGCTTTAATTAGACTGTGTTCCTGTCACTTGCAGTGGAAAGACTCCTGACTAATTTTGGAACAAAGAAAATAATTCTGCCTAGACTGTAAGATTCATTAACAGGCTAAAGAAACAGTACTTGTGACTAAACTGAGGTGGATGACCAGCAGGGTGGCAGTTAGTATTTAAATGCCATTGAGGTAACAGAAAATCAGTTGACTTCAAAACTATTTTAATTAGATGTCAGCTTTGGAGAAAGATTTTAAGGGATGTCAGAATGCTCTGTCCTAAGCCCTGACCTGCTCATCATTCTTACCAACTTCTTAGCTAAAACCTTCTAAGGCTTGCTTGTCAAAACTGTGGATAATCCAAAATTAGATTATGTGGATAGGTCATTCAGTGACAGAATCCAGATTCATGAATGGTTGACACCTACCGTGATGGACCCAAACATGCTGGATTAAGTCTAATGGGGAATCATGTCAAAGCTTATGTCCTAGGACCAGTTTCACTAGTACAGGGAAAGGAGGGCGGCAAGCCTTCCCACCAAATCACAGGAATTTTTTGCTGGCTGCAAGCTCAGTGTGATTCCAGAGTACAACACAGCTGCCAAAACAGCGAGCACAAGACCTGGCAAGCTTAACACAAACACGGTGTCCAGAACAAGGGAGATAATCATTCCGCCATGTTCCACCCTGATCAGAGCACATCTGGAGTCCAAGGTGCAAGGGAATAAGGAAGAGTGTCCTACAAAGAACGGTTGAAGAAACAGGGCATTTTAATCAGAAGAGAAGTCATAGTACCTGTTTCTTCACAAACATCTCAAGGGCTGAAATATGGCCAAGGGGAGACCTTATCTGCTGGACTCCAGAGGACAGAACCCGGAGTGATGAGTGGAAGTTACACGGGAGGCAGTCTTTGGCAGCAGAGATGCACAACAAGGTCGCCTTAGCTCAGGCTCTGCTGATCTGCGAGTGTTGTCACCTAGAGGAAGCTCACAGCTCTTCCCTCCCCACCACTCCTTGGCCAAGGCAGGGGAATGTCACCATCGTGTTGGCTCTGAGGACATGCCACTGGCCACTGTGTTGACAGAAACAGGATAGGGCAGTGATGTGACCAGGTGCTAAAGTATGTGGGACTAGGAGGCTGGGGGTGGGGCTGGGAGAGATGGGGATGGGGAAGCACATTCACAGAAAAGTGGCCACCTTTTGGCCACCTTCTCTTTGTGTCTCACCATCTTGCTTTAAAAAGAAAAAGAAAAAGAAAAGAAGAAAGAAAGAATATAGATTCCTGGAATCCAGCCCTTTGTTGGGGTGGAGCCAGTGAAAATACATATATATATATATATATATATGTTCATATATATATATATATATATTTTTTTTTTTTTTTAACTTTCCAAGTGATTCTGACACATAACTAGGTTTGGAAATCACACAAATGACTCCACAAAGAGCTGATTCCAGGGAAAGTCACTTTAAGAACTGGTGCCTACGTTGGACGGATCAACAATCCCCTCTGCCTATTCTCCATGTAATCAGAGTCAGTGTCTGAGGCTGGCAGCTCCTTCCCTTTGCTCTCCTGCCTGCTGTCCTTGTGCTCTTCACCTCTGAGCCATCAACCATCCCGCTTCCCACCATGCATATGACTGCCGATCTCTTCGCTTCCAACAGCCTTCACCCTGGGCCCGGAGCATCTCCCTGCCCTCAGCCTCCAGCCAAAGCCCCCAGGGCACTGAGTGAGCATCCTTTCTCTCTGCTGCCACCACATGGAGATCCTTGCCATCTGTCCCCATTCCTTGGCCTCACCTCTCTCTGGCAGAGGGAGAAATGCTTTCCTTTCCTTCCATCCAGCTCTCTTAGAGGGAGATCTCACTTCTCTCTTTTAGAGGGGTTCTTGGGGTTTAAATGATACATTCACTTTTTGATAAATAATGATTTAGTGCCTGTTACGGCCACACGCTCTTTTGGGTGCTGGCGATAAAACGGCAAACCAGAAAGGCAAAGTCCTTGCTCTCATAAAGCTTGTATTCCAGCTCGAGGAGGCAGATGATAAAGATCATTTCAGAGAGCGGTTCAGGGGTATGAAGAAAATAAAACCAGGCAAAAGTAAGGAGAAACATAAATTGGTGGTCAGAGAAACCTCTTTAAAGAGATAACATCTGAGCTGAGACTCAAAAGACAAAGAGTGAGCCAAAGATCTGGGGGAGAGCACTCTAGGCATGGAGAAAAGCATATACAAAGGCCCTGGGGTGGGAATGAGCTTGGTGTGTTTGGAAAATTCAAAGGTCAGGGTTGCTGCTGTGAGGAGGAGGAAAGGAAAGAAGAGGAGGAAAAGAAAGAAAAGGAGGAAAAGAAAATGAAGAAGGAGAAGAAAAAAAAGAGGAAGGGGGGGAAGAAGACGAGCACCAGCAGAGCTTCCTGTAGCTCCCAGAATCCCCCACTCAGTTCTTCCCGCCTGTCTGAGTCTGCCCACCTCCCCACACTCCCATCCCCCCCCCGCACAATATTTGGTGCTCGCAGCCCTTCCCTGCCCTTCCCCCTCTCACCTAGTCTGCGTTTGCAAATATCTGAACCACAACTGTAGACAGGATTCAAGTTATTTCCCGCGGGCCTCCTAGACCTCAGCAAATCAGTGGATGTGAGCGGGCCCCTGTTTAAAGTTTCCCTCAACTTTTCGTGGCAGTTTTGAATATTCTGTGAAAGTTAGAAGCCTTGTCTATGTAGAGCTCACAAAGGTCTTCTTGTGGTGTTACCTAACTCCTTACCTTTCCTATCCTAGCCTCAACTCCAGCCCAGCCAAGACACCTAGTAAAAATGAGCTAGCTAGCCACACAGAAAGCTTCACGTGATGTAGTGAGCTCTCTCACACTGTAGGTGCTCCAGAGAGGTGCATATGACAGGAACCAGACACAACTGCACACCATCAGAGAAAAAACAGAGAAAGGAAATAATACTTGAGATCATTTGGGCCACTTGCCACTGTATTCTATACATGCATGCATGTGTGAGGGAGCATGAGCTGTGACTCTGGGTTCCCTTAGTCCATAAGATAGTGAGTACTTCATCCTTGTCACGTCAGTGTTTAAGGACCAACAAACCAATGGTTTTACTAGTGATTCAACTGAGGAAACACTGGTCTCTTCCAATGCTGGGGGGAAAAATAGAAGTGCTGGACTTACTGAGAAATGTCAGTTTGTTTCTATTCCCCACTAACAAAACTATCTGCTGGGGCACATAAATAAGGCTAGATTGAATCTAGTATCCATGTGATTGTTTATGTAAAATTGCAAAGGATTTTTAAGGAATAATTTTGACTCATGTGATTTTTGCTTTCCATAGTGCCTCTTGACTCTAACCCTCAAGCAATATGGGACTCCTCTCTTGAAAAAGAATATTATATATATATATATATATATATATATATATATATATATTCAGTTAATATGTATTAACTGAATCACTTTGCTGTACACCTGAAAGTAACACAACATTGTAAATCAACTGTACTTCAATTTAAAAAATTTTGATCTCAGCAAATTTAGTAAATTCCACAGCAGATTAAGAGCACTTATTTTAAATTAATCTTAATAAAACAATGCATGATCAATGGGATCTGATTTGGGGGAACTTATCTATTCACTAAGAGAATGAGAATGATAGTCTTCATTAAGACTTTAAAACTAAAAAAAAAATGGGACTCCTCTGTAAAATTATTTCTTCTTTTTCATTCTAAATATATATCCCAGTGAGGTTTTTTTCTTTTCTCTTAATTTCTTTCTTCTCCTTCCCCTCCTTTCTCTCCTCCTCCTTCTTCCCCCTCTTTTCCTTTTTCCTCTCTCTCTCTTGCATTTTCTTGCTTTATCCACTTCTTCCTTCATTCCCTCCCTTCCTTGCTGCTTCCTTGAGGAAGGGTGAGACAAAGGAAGAGGGTGAGACAGAACAGGCTACTCTGGCACATTGGCCCCTTTTTTCTTCTCAGTATGAACCCTATCAACACACCCCACACAAGCGTGCGTGCACACACACCTACATCAACACTCCTTCCCCTACTGATTCATTTAGCAGGAATATCAATTCACGTGCTGTTGAGAAGACCCACCTAGACCACCTATCACTGAGAAAGAGAACATGAAACATTGTTTTTACATGACTATGCATTAAAACATGTGACAGAGACGGCTAACTGCCCCTCCAAATCCATTTTCACCTTCATCCTTTTGAAAACTAAATCCCTCCCCAAAGTTTTCACTGGGCATGTGGCTGCCCAGCTAAATGCTATCTTTCCCAGGCTCCCTTGCAGCTAGGTGTGGTCATGGGACCAAATTCTTAGCAAGGGAGTGTGTTTGGAAGTGCTAGCTGTGATTTCTGGGTCACATCACTAAAAGAAAGCTGCTTGCCTCTACTTCCTTTCCCCTCTGCATGCTGACTGGAACTCAGATGTGTTGGTAGTGAGCTGGCTGTCACCATGCTGATGAGGACAACTCCCTAGAACAGTGCTGTCCAATAGAAATAAGCTCAAGCCAGGGGAAATTCATTTTACTTGTTAACAAGTAGCTGGTAGGAATAAATGTAAAACAAGTAAAAGTAATTTTAACAATATATTTTATGTAGCCTACTGTATACAATTATAACTTCAACATGTAATCAATATAAAATATTATTAATGAGAAGCTTATTCTTTTTTCATACTAATTATTCAACAACCAGTGTGCATCTTATGTTTACAGCACAACTCAATCTGGACGAGCCACATTTCAGGTACTGTGACTTGTGGCTACCTTTGGACTGCAGAGTGCTAGAAGATGGTAGAGCACAAGATGGGAGGAACCTGGGTTACTGATTGACCTTGTGAAACAAGCCACCCATCATCTTGGATTTCCCATTTATCTCTTGTTTAAAACACTGTATTTTGGGGTCTCTTTGTAACATGAGCTTAGCCTGTATCCTGACTAATACAAGATGGTAAGTTTTTTTTTCCCTGCAGAAATTGGTATTGACCTACATCTGACATTCTGTATAACAAGCTAATGGCATGTTTGTAAACATATCAGCAATTATAGCCCATTGTTCCAGTTGAGTCAGCCAGCTGGAATGGAACAACTTAACTGTGTATGGGAAGTACTCAAGTTTTAAACCTTGAAAAATTCCAACTTTTATGCTTTCATTTTTTTGTATGTTCTGGTTTTTTTTGTTTCATGAAACTCAAAGCAACAATCCCCACAACTATTAAGCATGTAGATATGCATGCATCTTTTAATTTTTATTATCTATTTGAACTAAATACTTATGAAAAGGGAGCACAAGTTAAAAAATTAAAGTTACCTAATAAAAAAGGAAAAGAGGAGCGGTGGGGTGTCACTTATAATTAATTACAGTTAATCATCAGCAGTGCTTAATTAAAAAAAAAAACACTAGATAAGAAATAGTTTATTTGAAAGACCTTATCCAGCTTAAAATTTTCAGATTCTACATATATACTTTTCAAATATATAATTTTACAGGCATATAATATCTGCATATAAAAACAAAACAACAGTCAAATTAGGTTTTTTTATTTCCAATTTGTTGGTTTCCCCACAAACAAAAGGAATTGGCTAAAGATTGGCAAGGTTCTTCGTGTTTCTAAATTAATCTTCTGGTTTATGGGGAAATGCAATATTGAAGTCTATAAAAAGAAAATGTAAATAAGGACCCACCACTTCATACTTTGTGTCCCAAGATATGTCAATTATTATCTTTTTTAAAAAAATTAATTAATTAATTTTATTTTTGGCTGCGTTGGGTCTTTATTGCTGTGCGCGGGCTTTTCTCTAGTTGCAGCAAGCGGGGGCTTCTCATTGCGGTGGCTTCTCTTGTTGCGGAGCACGGGCTCTAGGCACATAGGCGCAGTAGTTGTGGCTCACGGGCTCTAGAACACAGGCTCAGTCGTTGTGGAGCACGGGCTTAATTGCTCCGTGGCATGTGGGATCTTCCCGGACCAGGGATGGAACCTGTGTCCCCTGCATTGGCAGGCGGATTCTTAACCACTGCGCCACCAGGGAAGCCCTGTCAGTTATTATCTTGATTTGCTGTTGCTGTTTTCCTTCAACAAAGACTCAACATCTAGAAGGCTGAGGGTAGCTGGGTGAATTCAGTCTACTCCTAATTTATTTTACTGAGTCAGTGTAGAAGACTAGTTAAGAGCAGAGGTTTAGGAGTTAGACATCCCTAAGTTTGTATCCTGACTCCACTGATTATAGCTGTGTGACCATGGGCAAGTTACTAAACCTCTCTGAGATTTAGTGTCCTCATCTATAAAATAAAAATAATAAACTGCCCCAAAGTACTGGAAGGAATAAGTGAGATGCGTAGGAAGTACTTAACACAATGTCTCATCCAGTGCTAGCTGCCAAGTATTTTTCTATTTCCAAAATAAATAATGATCTCATAACATTTTATATATATGTGTGTGTGTGTGTATATTTTATATATATATATATATATATATATATATCCTACTGTATGACAGTTTCTTTTGACATGGATTATTTCTAATTCTCATAGCTACTCTGTGGGCGGTGGGAGAAGCAGCCTCATTTTACAGTTGGAGAAACTGTGGCTCAGAGAGGTAAAGCTGCCTGCCTGAGGTCACACAGTGAATGTGTGACTGAGCTGAAGTGGAAACCGACCCAGCCAACATCAAAGCCTGTGTTCTTTCTACCAGGCGGAGGTGGGACACTCTGAAACACACATTCTTATGGCAGTGTGTGCCCCAAAGAGAGACAAAGAAAAAGAAGGCAAAGCAGCTTTGGAGGTCTCCAAATCTCCCGGTTTAGAATAAATCCCTCAATTATGCTTGAAGTTGGACAAGCATTTATAATCTCGACTGGACATTCTTTCCCCATCAAGTTCCTTGAAATTTCCCTTTAAAGAGCATCTAGGAAAAGCCACTCTCATTAGCCAGGGTCTGGCTTTATTTTCCTAATAAACAGACCTTTGGACAGACAAAAGAGTCTCTTTTATTTTCAATCAATTCTTGAACATTTCAGCTGATTTTCTTCTATTTGGCTTGAAATTGGGATCTGGGAATGGCTGGTCCTGCAAATTGTCCTCCTATAAGGGAAGCCCCTTGAGGATCCTCAACTTGTTATTTTTAATCACTGTAATCTCTTTTTCAAAGGAGGCCATGGTCAGAAACAGAGCAGGCCTTTCAGAGCTTTCTAAAGCACAATTATTGCAGAGGGAGGGGGATTGGGGGGAAGAGGGAGGGAGAGTAGAGAGATGTGGTGGGAGAGAGAAGGCAGTCAATATAGTACTAACAACTTGGAAAAAGGCTGAATCATCATCTCAGCTGGATCCTGGCTGTTGAGAAGAAATCCCATGTTTCAATATTTTTCTTAATAGTGACCATTTTATTCCAGTCTAGAATACCTAAAGGATATGCTGGGGTGGGGGGCATGGAGAGCAGAAGCTCTTTGGGGATGAACTAGAATACTGAGGACAAAGGTTTGCGGCAGGAAAACAAGCCATTGATTGCAACGATTGTGAGGGGCCCTAATTCAGGAAAAAATAAAACAGCAAACAGAACACCAGGGGAATGTTAATTTCCACAGCCCTGAGTCAATACCTAGAGCAGAATGTATTAGATTTACTTCTAATATAACTATTCTAAGAAAGTATAAGCCAACAGAAAATGTCACAAACTAGGCCAGTGCCCTTTTCTTCCTAACTATGAGTGGCAGAATCAGGTTTGCTAATCGCAGAGTATTCACTCAGAGGGCCTTAGCATGGTTCCTGCAAGATCTTTCCTTCAGGATCTCTTAGTCACCAGAAAGGAGATAAGATGATTGCCCACCAACAGCCTGAGTCAGATGTCACAGTCCAAAAGGCTAACTTTTTAGGCTGGAATAACCTACAAGGTGAAAGTCTAGTGCTCCCCTCCCTACTAGCCCGTTTCCACCTGCTGGCCATGGATACTTAGGCAGTCATGGAACCTTTCTGTCTATGTGAATCCCAGATGCACCTCCGTCTCAGTACTGGGGCCACTTGCTGCCAGTGCTTGGACAAACTGGGAGGATTCAAGTGGGAAAAGAAACCCAGAAGGACTCTTGGCCTGCGCAGCAGACTAGCCTTAATTACCCAAAAAAGAAATCCTCCCAGGACTTCGCTGGCGGTCCAGTGGTTAAGACTGTGACTCCCCGCTTCCACTGCAGGGGCCACGGGTTCAATCCCTGGTCGGGGAATTAAGATCCCACTTGCCATGCAGTGCGACCAAAAAATTAAAAAAAGAAAAAAAGAAATCCTCCTGGTCCTAAACTAGGAATAGTCTAAGGCAAGCCTCATGATATGGAGAAATCATTCATTCATTCATTCAATCAATTATTTCATGAGGACCCAGGTAACTGGCATTCACTGGTAGATTGGCTGAAAGGAGTGCTGAAAAAACCTACTTTTACACGCATGCACACACATCCCCCTCCCCCCAGAAACAAATCTGACCAGGCACATCCCTCCATTATTAAACCATTAGGGCCCCATAGCCAGCTCAAACTAGCATATATTGGGGGCCCGCTGTAGCTCAGGCATGCTCATCTTTATGCACTCATTCACTCCCTACAACCGCCCAGGGTGGTTGGATAAACAGCTGTTTTTAATAGCTGGGAAACAGGTTCAGAGAAATTAAAGGACTCGCACAAGGTCACACAGCTACTAAACCCCGGTCCGCCTGACTCCAGAGCCACCTCTTTCCCTGCCACGTGGAGCCGGGACAGTTTTCCTAGGGAACGCGGGCCCTCGGTTTGGGAGAGGGCTGAAGAGGCCAGCGGGGTTACGCCCACTTCCCTCCAGTCCACGGAGAGGACTGGCTGCTTCCCAGCTCCGAGGAGAGACTGCGGCCGCTTGTAGGTTCGGCTCTCAGGGCAGCCCAGCCAACCCGCCGCCAGCTCCCCGGGGCTGGGCCGGGTGTTCTCCACCCCACCCCCACCCTGCCTGTCTCCGCGGAGTACCCAGCATCCCGCCGACCCGTGCCGGCTTGCAGGGGCTGCCCGCCCGGCGCTGAGCGCATCCACGTGCAGACTATGCCGGGAAGCCCGCTCTGGGTAGCTCCAGGTGGAGAAAGTCGGGAACACGAACTCGGGAAAACGGAGGCAGCGTTCTGAGAAGGGTTGCTCCCGGTCCTGGTCGCCTGTGTGGCCCGGGCTCCCGCTGACACTGCCCCAAACTTTCTCCAGTGTTGTTCCCATTGCTTCCTCCCGAGATGCTTAGGAACCGGGAAAGTGGGGATGGAAGAGCACCCCACTCGGCGCCCCAAAGCCCCTCTCTTCCTGCTTGGCCCTAGAATTGACTTTTGAAGGGGCAGGGGTGAAGGGACACGCGCCCTGTCACTCCCCGCCCGCGGGGCCCCGGTGAGGCCAGGCAGGCTTCCTTCCCTGCCCGACGTCCTGGCTCGCGACTGGAGAAGGGCAGTTGCAGCACGGGGAAAAGACGTGTGGGGAGATGACCCGGCTGAAGAGAGGGGCGGTGGGCCCCGGGCAAGGCGTCAGTGATCTTCAGGTCTGCGCGGGTCGAGCTGCCTGTCCTGCCTGGGAGGCGCTCACTTGCTTGGACATCCCCTCTCTGCGCTCCCGAAAGCCGGCTCAGCTGAGGAGCGTAGGAACGGCATCCCTGGGGCACTGAGACTTGGCGTTGCGGGAGCCAAGGTCCCGGCCTCCAGGGAGCAGGCCGCGGAAATCCGGGCTTCCCTTCCGTCTTCATCGGATTTCCCTTTCCCTGTCCGAAACTACCTAGAGCTCCCTGTCCACTGGGAGCCTGTCTTAGAAATCCAGAGTCTTCTCCCTCGCCTGGGATCATCGGAGAATAATTTGGAGTTCTTTCCAGGGACCCTTCCGAAAAGCTTCAGGCTCCTCTCCCCTCCTCCTCGTGCCCTGGGACCAGTTAAAGTAGAAGCCTAAGTCCCTTCTCCTGTAGGGATCTGCCCGGGGAAGCTGGAGTGACCATCCCACTGGGGACAGGTCAGCGAGAAGCTGGTTTCCTTTCTTTCAGGGATGGGAGTGGGGAAAGCCGGAGTCACCACCTTGCCTGGGACCCGACTAAGAGAAGCCAGGGTCCGCTCCACTCCAGAGACGGATCTGGAGAACGGCGAGTCTCCACTTCTCTCTTGGAGCCGGCGGGGGAAGAAGCCAGGTTCCCTCCCAGCCAGGCCAGAGTGACGCGTCGCTCCGCTACAGCCCATGCCCGGGAACCGCGCGTCGGACGTGCGAGCTGCATCTCCTGGCTGTGGCCCGCGACGGCCCCAGTCACTGGCTCGGGGCTAAAAGGGCTGAGGGCATCCAGGACAGAAGGGCCCTTACCGGGCTGCGCCCGCACTGTGCGCCTGAGAACCGCGCGCCCTCCTCCCGCACCGCGCGGTCGGCGCCCTCCGGGGGCCGAGTCCCGCGCCCTCAACGCCACGGAGGGCCACTTACCGCGGTAGCTGGTTCCTGGCTTGTAGAAGTCAGGGTCGCCCTCCACACGGAGGCTGAACTCGGTGTAGCCCTCGCGCCGCGTGCCCTGGACGCGCAGAATGCGGCTGCAGTAGCCCTCCGACTTGGACACTTTGTCCAGGGTCTCGTCGGAGAAGGCCAGCGCCGCGGCCAGGGGCAGCGCCAGGGCCAGCAGCGCTGGACTCCGGCTCAGCCTCAGGGACGCCGGGGATAGCCTCATCCTCGCGGGCCCCCAACTTTGTGCCTGGCCGCCGGCTCGCCACGCGACTCCTGCTCGAAGGGGTCCCCGCGGAAGCGAGACCTGGCAGAGCCCGGGCGGGGAGCGGAGCTCGGAGCCGGCGCTGGCGACCGGGAGACCTTGCCGCCTCGGCTTGGCGGCTGCCGAGCTGCGCTGCGCTGAGCTGCGCTGAGCTGAGCCGAGCGAGCCGAGCAGCGCGAGGAAGGGAGGGCGGCGGCGAAGGAGGAGGAGGAGGAGGGAGGGCTGATTTTGCCCAGATCCCCGAGCGCAGCGCTGTTTTGTTTCCGCGCTGGCGATTAGCGGCGCGGCCGTGTTTATTTTGCGACGCTGGATTCCCAGGGTCTGGCGAGGAAATCATAGGGTACAGGGACACTGCGGACTCTGTCCCACCACCAAGGAGGCTGCTGCCCCAAACCCCTGGACCCTGTGGAGTAAGGGTGCTCCAAGGAGGGAAAGACTGAGAACTTTTGTTGCACACCTACTCTGTGTCTGGCAATATTCTGGACCGTTTACTTACTATATCTGCTCACCTTTTCCACTCTCGCTTCACACAATAAACGTGACATTACTTTCACTCATTTTATAAATGAGCAGACTGAGGCTTTCGGCCAGTTAAGGCAGGGTCAGATGCCATGGCTATCTGACTCTATTGCCCTTCTCTGACCTGGAACAGGTCAGACTGGAGGATGGAAAGGAACAGAATGATTAATCCATTGGGCCCAGTAGGCACAGTGCTATGGCCTGTAATACCTTTGGAGATTCCTGAAAATGTTTTCTTTAAAATCAGAAGAAAAAAAAAACATTTCGGTCCAATCAAATATTTCACTATATAGTATTTATTAATATATTTGTCTTTATACCTACAGAGTCATAAAATATGTTTACCGTTGCTTTATGAAGGGAGGAGCCCCGGAAGACAAAAGTGCCTAAAGCCCATGGGAGTCCTCACAGAGCCCTGGAAAGGGGTTTTGAAAGTTTCAGAGAAAAGCCTGTGTTTTCTTGGCTTAGATTTTAGTTCAGGTTCCCAGTCCCCAGTGACAGATGTTTGGAGAGGAGCCGAGCCTAAGGGCTCACTGGGCAGAGCCTCAGGCTCAACCCCAAAGCCAGACAGGAGAAGGCCAGGTGCAGGAATCTCTCCCACTGTTCCCCTGGGCACAGACTTGAATCAAGCATTAGTCCTGTCGCTCACCCACTGTGAGACTTGAGCAAGTTATTTAAGCTCTCCAAGGTTCAGTTTCATGCTCAGAAAGGGTGCGTGTGTGCCTCTGGGCTAATACACCCTTCCGCTACAGGGTGCTAGAGTTAAATGAAATGACCCATATAAAATACTGGGCCTGGTCTCCAGTGTCTCCCCACACCCACCCCCAGGCTCAATGGGTGGGTCTGGGCTGGCCCTGGATAGCACAGTAAAGGAGACCAAGCCCACTTTGGGGATGCCTTAATGCCTCTGCCTCCCCTCAGTGTGCACAAGCATCCCAAGGGCTCTCAGAAGCTTTGGTTACGCACCCCCTCCTTCCCCTGGACTGTCAACACGCTTCAAGAGCCTGCATTTAAAAGCCAATCTCCTGGGCTTCCCAGGTGGCGCAGTGGTTGAGAATATGCCTGCCAATGCAGGGGACACGGGTTCGAGCCCTGGTCCGGGAAGAGCCCACATGCCACGGAGCAACTAGGCCCATGAGCCACAACTACTGAGCCTGCGCATCTGGAGCCTGTGCTCCGGAACAAGAGAGGCCGCGATAGTGAGAGGCCCGCGCACCGCGATGAAGAGTGGCCCCCGCTTGCCACAACTAGAGAAAGCCCTCGCACAGAAACGAAGACCCAACACAGCCAAAAAAAAAAAAAAAAAAAAAGTTCTTTGTGAAGTAATGATGAAAAGAATTCTTTAAAAAAAAAAAAAAAAAGCCATCTCCTTTGCTTTCCTTTGACGTCACTAACAAACGGCCCAGAGGAGCCATCTGCATTGGAGGCCTCCATTCCTCCTCGCCTGCCCTCAGTCCTTGTGCTGGGACTCTCACTGCCACTATTCACTGGGCGCCTTCTCTCAGAGGTCCTCTGACAGGGCCCCTTTGCAGAAGGCAATTATGCTCTTTTCTTAGCCTGACCCTCCTTGACGCTCAGCAGCACCTGCTCCAGCTACCAGCCTTCCTTTATGGAGGTGACATTCAGATAGATTCACCTCTGCGTCCTGAGTGAATGATCTCCAGCATGACCGGACTGGCTCAGGGCTCACATAGACTCCATGGTGCACAGTCCCATGCATCCAGCAAGCTTTCCTTGAGTATAGATTTGGGGTCAAGTCTGTGCTGAGTAGTGGGTACCAGAGGGAACAAACATTCACTCATTCATTCATTCATTCATTCATTCATGTCCAATGCCCTCCATGTGCTCAGCACTGGGACACAGGACAAATAAATTACTTGCCTTAGTGGATCTTACAATCTGGGGCAGAGGCAAATATTAAATACATAGTTACACGAATCTTTTCCAATCATAACGGTGATATATATGCTACAAAATAAGCTGTTCATGAGAGTGTACCTGATCTTATCTCAGAGGACAGGAAACTACAGAGATAAATAAAATGTGGTTCCTGTCTTCACGGAGCTTATTTTACATCCAATAGCTCAATTATGTGTTCCTGAAAGTCTTTTCATCTAAATCAGCGTATTCAAATCTAACAGGGAGGTGGGCAGAACACAGCAGGGAGGAATATAATAGTTAATTTCTCATTCAGCATTGACAGGAAAACCATGTGATGTAGGAGGCCCCCTCCTCTCTGCTATTTTCCAGATTAGGAACCTATAAAATTTACCTGTCTGGGTGCCACAGCTACTAAGGGGAAAAAGAACCAGGATTCAAAACAGTCCTCACCAACACTAAAATAGGGTTCTTCCCTCTACGCAGTGGTGACCCCATCATCTGGGCCATGACAGCAGACTCTAAGCAGCCCATGGATCTGTAATCCCACTACAGAAGTTAAACTTCCCTAACCCAGCTCTACTGTCACATCAGAATGCCGCTCTCTCTCCACACATCCAATCCATCACGAAATCACTGGCTTCCAACTCCTTCTTGAATCTGTCCACTTCTCCCCAGCTCCTCTGCCACCACACCAGTCTGAGCTGTCATCATCTCTCAGCCTCCTAATTGGGCTGCCCACATCTACTCTTACTATCCTCCAATCCCATCTACTGAGCTGAAGACTGAGTGATCCTTTTTAAAATTCAGATTTGAATGGCAATCCTGAGGTTAAAATCCTTTTTCAGTGGCTTTTCAGAGCTCTCAGAACAAAGAATCTTTAACATGGCCTCTGAGGCCCTGTTTGATCCGCCTTTGAAGACCATGTACCCCTTTTCTCATGGGCTCCGGCCACCATGGCTTTTCCGGTTTATGAACTTTTGCCTGTGCGGTTCTCTCTGCCTGGAATCCAGTGCTTTCGTCTCTCCCACCTCCCACCCTCTCCCAGCCAACTCCTATGCACCCTTCAGATCTCAGTGCAAAACCGCTTCCCCAGAGAAGTCCTTCCTGATTTCCCAGAATAGGTCCTGCCTCTCTTTATATGTTCTCCTGGAACTTGATATCTTTCTCTTAATATTCTCAAGATTTATAATTACCTATTCAGTTTTATGTCTGATTTTTGCATTTTGTATTTGTTCAGTGTCTGTCTCCATCACTAGAGTCCAAGCTCCATAAGGGGAGGGACTGTCTCTGGGGATCACCACTGTATCCTCCATGCATATCATGGTGCCTGGCTCCCTAAGTATTTGTTCTATGAATAAAACGTCTTTAACAGCCTCCCAGGAACCTCTGATGCAGCCCAAGTTCTTCAAGTGACCTTCAAGTCCCTCCATGATCTGGTCACAGATCCCAGACTGAGCTCCCAGTGCTTCCCAGCTGGGTTCCCTGTGTCCCGCACTTTCATACTTGACTTGGCACCTTTGCTTAGAGCTTTCCCATCACCTAGGGTGTCCTCCCTCCTTCTGCCCATTTAAATTCTCTTCTCCTCTGTGGGATGAGATCTTGCAGTCTCTCCTCTGGACTTCAGTAGAACTTGTGAGAAGAAAGTTTCTTATTTTGACTATTGTGTTCAGTGGATTGTCATGAACTGTCTTGTATGTCTGTGTCTCATCTCCTTAGTAATGAATCCAGTTTACTTTGTTTAATTTCCTGTTCAGATGTTTTGTTTTGTTGTAAAATACACCGGACTTCAAGAAATCTCTTTCCAGTTTTGTAGCCTAAGGCAGAGCTGATGTTAGTTGCTAGGGTGTTGCTAGGGAAAGTCATTTAGCCAGGGCAGATAATCAACTTTATCAGTGTGTGTGGGTAGGTCACAGAAGAGAAGAGCTGGGGGCTCCACTTCTCTAAGAAAAAAAAAATTCCTTTGATTGGTAAGAGGTGAGATCATCCTCTTTGTTTTTGTTTTTGTTTTTTTTTGGTGGTTGCTTTTGTTGTTGTTGTTCTTTTAAGAGAGAGGGGAGAAAGAAGTTTCTAGATTATTGTTTTTCTGAGTATGGTCATTGAAACACAAGCATCAGATGTTTGCCTCAAATGCAAATTCCAAAACCCCATCCCAGACCTATTGAATCTGCACTTTGAGCAAATTCAAACTACAGTTTAGGGAACCGCAGCTTATAATTCAGACTTGAGGTGCAAGGCTTCCGTCTGGCTTTCCCACTTTTTGGCTGTGAAGCTGAGCGGTCTTGGGAGCTCACAGGTCCTGTCTAAAGTGTTATGTACAAAACTGGGAACAGGGGCTTCCCTGGTGGCGCAGTGGTTGAGAATCTGCCTGCCAATGCAGGGGACACGGGTTCGAGCCCTGGTCCAGGAAGATCCCACATGCCACGGAGCAACTAGGCCCGTGAGCCACAACTACTGAGCCTGCGCGGCTGGAGCCTGTGCTCCGCAACAAGAGAGGCCACAACAGTGAAAGCCCTGCACACCGCGATGAAGAGTGGCCCCCACTTGCCGCAACTAGAGAAAGCCCTCGCACAGAAACGAAGACCCAACACAGCTAAAAATAAATAAATAAATAAATTTATTAAAAAAAAAAAAAAGGAAGACCCAACACAGCCAAAAATAAATAAATAAATTAATTAATTAAAAAAAAAAAACTGGGAACAGTAATACCCATCCTGCCTACCTCCTGGGGTTTTGAGAAATAAACAAGTAATTGAGATAACAATTTGTAAACTTCAAAGTGATTCACCAAAAAAAAAACTAGTTAGCATTGTTACTCTTATTTTATTAATTTAGAACAAGAATCCAGAAATGTTATGTCTTTGTTTCCATAACTCATAGAGTTATACTCAGAAGTTTTATGGGAAGGGGTTTTTAGAAAAAGAAAGCAGATGGACAATGAACGAAGAAAGTCGAATTGCTCTGAACAATCTATCTGTGATCCTCCTGGAAGCTGTCCACCAGGGACCCAGTAAGCTCTGAGACTAAGTTATGGAAGGTGAATATAAAAGTACAATTTTTAAGAATTCTAAAAGCAAAAGACATTAATTAAGTGAAGAGATATTATCCAGCACCTGTTATATTCTAGGCATTGGCCAAATCATATATAATTACACTACCTTTGGAATTCTGAAGCTGATTGGGTCCATCCTACAACTCCACCCAAGGTATGAGTTCCTCCATTCACCTGATCTCTCCAGTCCTTTGGTCTCCATTCAGTTTTACACTTCCCTCTACTCTCTGGAGCATTTCTCTACCTATTTTTCACTGCCCCATCCAGATCAGCATCCTAGAATAGCCTTCAAAAGTCCCTCTTACTTGAAAGCTCACAGCATCCAATTTACACTCCTTCATCCTCCCTCAGCCTACTTCCTTCATCTATAGCCTCACGTCACTCCCTGCAGCCACAGAGAACTCTGCAAGTGGCTCACTGGCTTCCTGCCCACCCTAACGCATGCTGTAGTCTTGGGAGACCAGAGAGTCTGTACTGATACTCAGCCATCCCTCTAACCTCCTCTATTCCAGAGAGCTCGGGTCCTTCCATTTCAGCAGCCCTCCCCTGCAGAAACTATCCTCAGCTTTGGAAATACTGGCTCCCAATGGTCCTCTCTCATTCCACTCCCAGCTGTCCCATTGTCTCACCCCCTTGCATTGACCTCTGTGTCATTGAGACCTGCAATTGCTTAATCAGTTCGGATTTTCCCAGCCTATCTTGTCAGTTCCTTCCCCACCCAGTTTGGACACTATGCTTAACCATTTTAATCACATCCTCACCAACACTCTTCATTAGGTCGCCTCTTTTATTTTTCTACCCCCTCTCTAACTAACCCCCAACCCTAGATCAACTAAGCAGAACAATGGAACTATCCCCGACTTCTGATTTCTGCTGCAGAAAACCTGGTAACTGCCAACTGCATTACTACAAACTCATGAATTCTACTCTTAACCATAGTTCTTAACCAGCTTCCTTTCCCATTCTTCGCAGTGCCTTCTCTCTTCCTTCTAGTCCTCATCATTTTTATTAAGCCTGCCGTATCACTTTTGCTATAATCGCTCTTTGGGGGGTAACCTGGTCTCTTATTTCACCCCCCAAAGAGAGGACATTAGGCATGGACGTCCTCAAATTGCTACCTCCTCTATCATCAAGCCAAACTCTGGAGAAACCCAAGTTCACTTCTCATGTCAAGGGAAGAAGGGTTTTTACTCTTCTGTTATTCCAAGGCTGATCCCCTGCTTGCGCTCCTGTCCTCATTCCCTCCTGCCTTCTGCTGACCACTCGTCTAGCTGTGAGCCTGTCTCCTGCTCTTATGTAGCTCAGTTTCCCTTCCTGTCCCCGTCCTCAGCCTGCAGACCTGGGGAGCCTCCCGCATCCTGGGACAGGAGCAGGAGTGGAGGAGTGGGTTGAGGTGGCACTGGGCATGACACTGGACCTTTCGCCACCCTCCTCGCCCTCTCCAGCTGTCCTCTCGCTATGCTTCAGAGGTAGACTTTTGAAAGAGTTGTTCTCCCTTGTTGTCTCTGCCCCCTCAGTTTCCGTTCGTTTTTCCTTGCAGTAAACTTTGGGAACAGTTCACGAGTCTTTATTGAAACTGCTCCAACAGAGGTCACCTAAGACCTCCTAATCGTCATAGCCACTGTGTGAATTGAAATAGACAAAAGCCATCCGTAAGGTCCCTGTCATTGCACAGCTGAATGGAAGCTCACCATTGGAAGAAGTTAAAGAGAAGTGAGCAGCGGGGGCATCTTCTAAGATGTAGACCTGGTCCCAACCTGGAGATGTCTCATTCTCCCTGCTTTGGGTTTATAGATTAGAGAGAGCATCATGTCTGAATGCCATACAGCCTATGCCAGGTACAGATATGGGCAGCTCTCAAGAAAAAGCTCTTGCAAATCCAGCCATGTCCAGAATGTGGACACAGCCCACATTTCCCCTGTGGTTTGCTTGCTATTAATCTAGCAACCCCGACCAAACGCAGCCACCTTTTTGAAGTTCTGGAACTTCACCACATGACCATGGCACACTACTGCCACCCGGTGACAGTAAACTGAACATGCAGTAATATTCAGTAAGGCACTCTTCAGGTCACCTCCTTGGAGCTACTATAGACTAGATTGTTTGTTCTTTGAGAAACAGTCACTGAGTTTTCCACTGTGTTTAGAATAAAGTGTCTGAAGGAACTATGTATTTAATGAATTTTTGTGATATTCAATCTTTTCATTCAACAAACATTTATTGATTAACTGGGAGGAAAGTTTTACAGAGACAAGACATAATTCCTGCCTTCAAAAAGCTGCAGAGAGAGATAAAGCAGATATTTGTAAGTTGAAAAATCAAATAGTATTAATGAAAGCACAGAGCAGAGTGACTAATTCTGCTTGGGTGAGGGCCCAGGAAAAGGTAACATTTGAAAAGGCACTCAAAACCTTCTTGAAAGATAGATAAGAACTTGCCAGTTGGAAAAGGGGAATAGGTATTCTAGCAAGGGGAACAGCTAGTACAAAGGCAGAGAGGTGTGAAAAGGCAGGATGTGTCCTTGAGGTGATAGAATGATCTTTTCAGTGGCACCATAAAAGGCTTTTTTTATAAAAGATGAACTGTCAGTGAGAGTCTGGGGGCAGGGATATATGCTAAAAGGCTTTAACAGCAGTCCAGAGGAGGGCCATGCACTAAAGCTCGAGAGGAAGGGATGACCTGGAGTGTTGTTAAGGAAGTAGGGTGAATAGGGCTCCGTGCATGGGGATGTGCAGGAGGGGAGAAGGGAGTCAGCGATGACTTTGAGCGCTCTCACACGAGCCGTGGGGGTGAGGGGTGTCACCGGTGGTATAACTTTCTGAGATAATGAACACAAGAAGAGAAGCCATGGGCGATGGTGTGAGATGATATACATTCAATTGTGGGTATGTTTCCATGTGCTGCAAATAAAAAGAGGCTTTCTTTGCCTTCCAATTATCTGTGGCCCAAGTTTTGCACCTCTCCCAATCTGGAAAATATAATTGCTGAAGTGTCAGGTTTACGGATTGTGCTGTGGCTTTAAATAAGCTGCATCCAACTGTTACTTCATATACACAACCCAAAGAGCTAGGACCTGTGGAAAAAAAAAAGTCCCCAGAACATAATTCAGCCCCCAAATTATTTCTCTTAGAAAATTGGAACCAAGTCTGTTGGTCTGAGCATTAAAGAGGGAGTAAGAATAAAACACATTTTATTCATTCATCAGATTGTGGCGACACTGACAATTCTGAGCCCTTTATTGAGTCCCTGAAGGACAGGAGGGCACGCCTCTTATCTCTAAAGGGCTGTAATAATCACAGCAGACAGTTGTAACATGATTACTATGAGCCAGGGAGTGGTGATCTAAATGCTTCTCATGTATAGACTCATGTAATCCTCAAAACAACCTGGATAATTTTATTACCCCCATTTTGCAGATGAGTAAACTGAGGCACAGAGAGGTTAGGCGACTAGCTTGCCCAAGGTCACAATCTATTTGAGACCCCATGAAGATCTACAAGAGACATTTCAGGGCCAATTAAGAACCAAGACAAACGGTCTCTGTGTTCCTTGCCCAGTGGGAGAAATTCCCACAGGCTTGAGGGGTCCAAAAGTTTCAGGGAAACAGTGAGACCTGATGGAGGGGTCAGATTTGTAGAGATGAGGGAGAAAGGCACCCTGAGTAGCACTGACTGTGCGAGCATGGAACAGTGGCGGAGTAATGAGGGGGCTACCTCGTCTGGAGCAGAAAGTTTGTGGCAGGGAATCACGGGGGAAGCTGCTGTGACAAGAGCAGAACTGTGATGAGCCTGTAGTATTGGAGTTTCTCCTGAGAAGTTTCAAATGTGAAATGAGCTTTCGTTGTCAGCCCAGTGCATTTAATACAGTGGTACAAGAGCCAGAATACAGAGTGCATTCATTCATCAAGCTCCATTAACTCATTAAACTTACATTTCACTTTCGTCTCTGTTCCTTCGTTCTTCTTAATAAGTCCTGGCATCTGGGATGCTGACCTTTTAGAAAGATTCTTATGCTGACTGTCAGTCCCCTTCCCCATCCGTAAAAGCCCAGCTCAAATGGTATCTCCAAGAAGCCTTCACCAATACCCCAGGAAGGGTTCTCTCTGCTGTGTGCTTCAGGCTCCATGTACATAACCCCTGTAGTACTTATCACATGGGATCATCATTAATGTATACATCTTGTTATCTCTCACAAGACCCCAGGATCCTTAAAAGGCAGAATTGTTTGCTTTGTATCCCTAGTACCTTGCTCAGTGCCTGGCACATAGTAGACACTCAGTAAGTATCTGTTGAATGAATTAAAAAATGGATGAAGGAATGGATGAGTGACCACCACCATACTGGAAGGAATCTATAGGATTATCTTGTTCAAACATTTCTCTTTTGTGAACTCTATAAAACAAAGTATCTCCCTAGAACCTTAGTTGATATTACAGTAGCCTATTTATTTTTTGCCTTCATAACACTCATCACAACCTGTAATTATCTGGTGTACTTGTTGATTCTCTTAGCACAGTGTAAACTTCATGAGTGCAGGCACCATCTCTGTCCTGCCCACTATTGCATCTACAGCTCTTCCACAGAACGTGACTCATAGTGAATGCTCTACAGATATTTGTTGAATAAAAGAATGAATGTCACATCTCCAGTTAATTGTTCAGATTCTTTTTGGATCTCTCAAGTGAAGAAAAAGCCCTTTCCATTCTTTTATGCAACTCTAATTATTAGGAAAATTTTCTTTTTATTGAAATAAGAACTACTTCCCTAGGATCCTTCTAGAACAAGCCTAAGTCTCTTACAAGAAGCAGACTATGGTGAGTTTTAAATATGTCCACACATTTTTCGATATTTTTCTTCAGGAGGGAGAGCTTAATTTCCCTCCCTTTGAGGGTGAGTCAGACCCAGTGACCCTCTTCTAATGACTATAATAATACGGAAGTTATGGTATGTGGTTTCAGAAATGAGGTCATGAAAGGCACTGTGACTTCGTCTTTGCTCTCTTAATAGCTCATTCTGGAGGATGTTAGCTGCCGTGTCATGAGGACACTCGTGCAACCCTATGGAGAGACCTACATAACAGGAACTGAAACCTCCTGCCCTGTGAGTGAGCTATCTTCGAAGTGAATTCTCCAGCCCCAGTCAAGCCTTTAGATGACTGCAGCCCCTACTGATATTCTGCCTGCTACCTCACAAGAGACCCCAAGATAGAGCTACCCAGTTAAGCCACTTGTGAATTTCCAACATACAGAAACCGTAGGATAATAAATGTTGTTTTAAGACACTGAGTTTTGGTACAATTTGTTACACATCAACTGATAACTAATACATAGCTTTTAAAGTATTTTCTGAGAACTACAACGTTGTACTCTTTTCTTCTCTTTTCCAGGTTAGACATGGTTTCTGAACCCCTCATCCTCCTATTCTCTCTCCCGAGGGCACATTACAGCTTGTCACAAACCATGAGAAAGGCTGGCACCCAAACTGAAAACAGAATTTAAGGTATGGCTGTGTTACCCAAGAAGAGTCTATATTCTCCCCATCTAAACACGGCCACATCATGCTATCAATTTACATTGACTTTTCCCCTCATTTTATTAGGAAAATTTTCAAACATACAAAAAAGTTGAAAGAACTTTACAATTAACACCCATATATCCACTACTAGATTCCACAATGAACATTTTACTACACTTGCTTTATCACAAATCCATCTATCACCCTACCATTCCAGTAGTGTTTCTTATTTGTTTGGTGCATTTCCAAGTAAGTTGAAGACATCCACATAGATCTTTCAGCCAACCAAAATCTCCAAATCCTTTCTTACTTGCTCCCTCCCCCAACCTGCTTCATTCCCTATCTTGTGCTTGGACCTGAAATACAGTTCTTGTTTACATTTACTGGTGTGGAAAAGCAGAATGGCATAGGGAAAATAGAATGGGTTTTGAAGGTAAATATGCCTGGGTAAGACTCTAGTTCTTTCACTTCCAGCTGTGTGATATTAGGCAAGTGACTCAATTTCTTGAACACTTGGTTCTTTTCATTTGTAAAATAAGGATGATAAGAGGACCTACATTGCAGAGCTACTCAGAGGACAAGAGGTTACCTATGAAAAGCCTTTAGTGTATTATCTGGCATGTAGAAGATGTTTAATAAATGATAGCTAATATTATTTAGTCCACCATTCCTGCCCATATGCATAATTTTGGATTCTTACTCTGTCACACAGATTTACATCCTCAAGTCAGTAGACTCTATATAGGTCTGCTAGAAAATCCTCATCCCACAAATTGTTGTGGAGCATGACTGGGGACAAAGATTGAATCTTTTTTTTTTTTTTAACATCTTTATTGGAGTATAATTGCTTTACATTGTTGTGTTAGTTTCTGCTGTATAACAAAGTGAATCAGCTATACGTATACTTACATCCCCATATCTCCTCCCTCTTGCGTCTCCCTCCCACCCTCCCTATCCCACCCCTCTAGGTGGTCACAAAGCACCGAGCTGATCTCCCTGTGCTATGCGGCTGCTTCCCACTAGCTATCTATTTTACATTTGGTAGTGTATATATGTCAGTGCCACTCTAGAGAATGGACTTAAGGACACAGGGAGGGGGAAGGGTAAGCCAGGATGAAGGTTGAATCTTCTACCAGTAATAAATATTGTTATTGTTAATGTCTGATACTAATTAGAATAATACAATATAGTACTAATAGCTATTGCTTGGAGAGCTGACATGAACTATTCATTAGCAGTCTTTTGAGTCTTTTTTTTTTTTACTTAAAGAATTTTTTTATTGTGGCAAAATACACATAACATAAAATTTACCACCTTAGCCATTCTTATGTGTGCAGTCCGTGGCATTAAATACATTCACATTGTTGTGCAGCCATCACCACCATCCATCACCATAACTCTTTTCATCTTGTAAATCTGAAACTCTGTACCCATTAAACAAGAATTTCCCATTCTCCCCTCCCCCCAGCCCCTGGCAACCACCATTCTGCTTTCTCTCTCTATGGTTTTGACCACTCTAAGCACCTCATGTAAGTGGAATCATACACTATTTGTCTTTCTGTGACTGGCTTATTTCACTGAGCATAATGTCCTCAAGGTTCATCCATGTTGTAGCATATTGCAGAATTTCCTTCTTTTTTTAAGGCTGAACATTGTATGTATGTACCACATTTTGTTTATCTATTCATCCTTCTATGGACAGGCGGGTCGCTTCTACCTTTTGGCTATTGTGAATCATGTTGCTATGAACATGGGTGTACAAATATCTCTTAGAGACCCTGCTTTCAGTTCTTTTGGACATACGTCCAGAAGTCTTTTGAGTCTTTTGACCAGTCATAAATCTACCCTACTCTACTGTCACACCAACCAAATTTCTCCTTGTTATCTATAAGGACATTACAAGTGACTTCATTAAGTGCCATGCTGATGATGAATGCATTTTCTACATCTCCCATCTTTCCTTTGTCTACCAGCCTAGTAATATTTTCGTTACAGAAAAGTTATCTGCTTGGAAGTTTCTTTGCAAACTCATGGCGGTACCTAGTAATCAAGTCTCTTTTTTTTTTTTTTTTCTTAAACATGCTTAAACCTGTTTCTTAGAAAATCTTTTGTTGGAGAAACTACTAGTTGTCTGACCAGTACCTTTCTCTCCTTCTTTACTGACAAATCCCTGGTCTTTTGGGGGGTGGGAGAAATGAGCCCAACTAAAAAACTACACTCTCCACTTGTTTCAGATACTAGTGGACCATCTGAGACATCCTGACCAATGAGATATAGGTGCAAGTTGCTGGGTAGAGTTTTGGGGGAAAGCCCCTTAAAGGTTTGGGCTGGGAGAGATGATAGAGTCAATTTGCTCTTGTCCTTCCCTTCCTTCTGCCTGGCACACAGAAACTTATGCTGGCCATGGAGGAGCCATCTTGGGACCATGAAGTGACAATGAGGGAAAGGCCAAGAGAATCTGAGAGAGTAAGTCCTGACATCCTTGAGCAGCTAAAGCGATGCCCACCTTAGGACTGCTCATGTAATGAGAAAAATGGTCTCCAAATTGGTTAAACTACTCTTTTCAGGTTTCAATTACTAACAGACAAATGTCATTCCTAGTGATACATCTGTCCTGGAATTCTGACCAAGATGAACACCACTGCTCTATAGTTTGAAGACTCCATCTTCTTCCAAGATATAGAATCAAGGTGCTATTTGATGATTTTCTGATTTCTGAAAATTTCTGAAAAAAACCACCACTGAATTCCCCACAATTCCACTGTCTACATGCCAGTGATCTTGGCTGCAACTTATCTTCATGCCCAGGTAGGTAATTTGTTTAGTCCAGGAGAGTTGGCCTCATTTGAAGCAGGTCAGTTTTCCAATTTTTCTTGGACTTCAGGTCTCTTGTGCCAATATTGTTTTCACCCTCTCCAGTCCAATAAGCATTCTCATTGACAAAGACGGAAGCCAAGCAGAAAAGCAGCTCTGTTTTCTCTCTGTTGTCCACTACTCTCCCCACCCTTCCTTCAGACACAAATGCTTGAGCCCTGCACTTATTATCCTTCCAGACAGAAGGAAAAGCCTGTTTTGTTAATCTTGACATTTCTTGCACATCTCTGCTCAGTTTGGTCTCCAAACTTCCTTACACAATTCCCAATATATGTTTGCAGATGGAAAGAATGTATCTAAGATATGAACAAACTAATGAATTCGATCAACCATGGAAATACAGCAGGGAATGCTCAGTCGCTCAGAGTGCAGACATGGTTTGGGGTTTTGTTTCTTCTACATGTACAGTGTGGGCTGACTGCACTTCTTGACCATATTTTTGTAGTCACTATTCAGAAACACTGGGGAGGAGGACATATTTGGAAAACAATTGACAAAAGAAGTGCCTAAATTTATTATTTCTTGGGACAAGCATCTCTCTGTCAGGCTAAATCCAAGTTCTTTCTCTGCTTTTGCCTTCTAACTAGTTTTCTAGGAGCAGAGGATGGTTCCCTCAAACCCAATCAGAAATACACTAAATGATCTATTAAGCATTCTGTATTTTAAAGGTCCTCATAATCTCTAATTTCAGAAAGTACTTGTATTAAGCAGGGCTCTTTTTGTTGTGTGTGTGAAACAGAGCAGGGAATGACAAAACTTTTTCAGGTAATAAGTATTTTCAGCTTTACAGGTTGTATGGTCTCTGTAACAACTACTCAACTCTGCCATTATAGCATGAAAGCAGCAATAGACAATAAGAAAGCCAGTGAGTGTGGCTGTGTCCCAATAAAACTTTATTGATGGACACTAAAATTTGAATTTCATGTACAATTTCATGGTTCATGAAATATTGTTCTTCTTTTGACTTTTTTTCTTTTCTATTTTTTTATTAATTTTTATTGGGGTATAGTTGCTTTACAATGTTGTGCTAGTTTCTGCTGTACAGCAAAGTGAATCAGCTATACATATACATATATCCCCTCTCTTTTGGATTTCCTTCCCATTTAGGTCACCACAGAGCACTGAGTAGAGTTCCGTGTGCTATACAGTATGTTCTCATTAGTTATCTATTTTATACATAGTATCAATAGTATATATATGTCAATCCCAATCTCCCAATTCATCCCACCAGCCCCCATTCCCCCTTGGTATCCATACGTTTGTTCTCTATGTCTGTGTCTCTATTTCTGCTTTGCAAATAAGATCATCTATACCATTTTTCTAGATTCCACATATATGCATTAATATATGATATTTGTTTTTCTCTTTCTGACTTACTTCACTCTGTATGACAGTCTCTAGGTCCATCCACATCTCTGCAAGTGACCCAATTTCATTCCTTTTTATGGCTGAGTAATATTCCATTGTATATATGTACCAAATCTTCTTTATCCACTCCTCTGTTGATGGACATTTAGGTTGCTTCCATGTCCTTGCTATTGTAAATAGTGCTGCAATCAACATTGGGGTGCATGTGTCTTTTTGAATTATGGTTTTCTCTGGGTATATGCCCAGTAGTGGGATTGCTAGGTTATATGGTAGTTTTATTTTTAGCTTTTTAAGGAAACTCCATACTGTTCTTCACAGTGGCTCTATCAATTTACATTCCCACCAACAGTGCAAGAGGGTTCCCTTTTCTCCACACCCTTTCCAGCATTTGTTGTTTGTAAATTTTTTGATGATGGTCATTCTGACCAGTGTGAAGTGATACCTTATCGTAGTTTTGATTTGCATTTCTCTAATAATTAGTGATGTTGAGTCTTTTTGACTTTTTTCAACCATTTAAAGTTGCAAAAACTATTCTCAGCTTCTGAGGCAGCAGGTTGGATTTGACCCATAGGTCATAGTTTGCTGATCTCTGAAACAGAGATAACCTTAAGGCTGGTTCAAGAAAAGGGTTCCTTTCTATAAAGCTATAGCTAGAACTCATGGGAACTGGAAAAGAAAAGTAGAAAGCGGTTAGGAACTCAGTCTACACTATACCAGAGGGTCTCCCTCGTGGTTTCTCTGCATCGTTCAGCACTTTGACTCCTTCTCTAAGTCCAGCCAGCTACCCTTCTGCACTCAGAACTTCAACAGATAAATCAATAGGCAATCCACTATGGTGGGACAAATGCAATGAAATTGGTTTGCATGAGGTGTTGTGGGGCACAACAGGAAGTTAGGAGCTCAAGAGCCAAATTGAAGAAGGACATTGGTGATCAGAGGTTTGAGGAAAGTGTGGAAGGTTTAGAATGGTCTGTGTGGAGAATGAGATAGGAATCAGACAGAACAAAAAACCTCCTACATATCATTGAAGGCCCAAGTGATGCTGAGAGTTCTAGCATTTGATAGGTGTATTAATTTGTTTGCCTTTGGCAACAAGTAATAGAGAATCTTCTCAAATCGGTTTAAGCACTGAGTTCACTAGAATGCAAGTGTCCTAAGTGCAGGAAATCTCTCCATCTTGTTCACCGCTCTGGCCCCAGTTTCTAGGACAATAGCTGTTGCATAGTAGGCATCCAGTAAATATGTGTTGAATGAGCAAATGAATGCCCTCTCATAGCAGGAAGTGAGCTCCAGGCTTGGTTAACGCAAGCTCATTGGCATCATAAAGGATTCAAGTTCAAAAGTCTATCTTTCGGTGAGTAGGCTTTGGCTTCAGGCTAGTTTTTCATGGTTGCAAGATGGTCACTACAGTTCTGGTCATTATAACCAGACCCCAACATGCCCAACAGAATGAAAAGAAGCTATCTACTCCTTGAGTCTCTTTTTAAGAGTGAAAAAACCTTTTTCAGAAGCCTCAGCAAACTTCCCCTCAGTTCTATTGGCCAGAAATGCATCACATACCAATGTCTAAATTAATCACTGGCAGGGCTAATGGGACCTCTGTGATCAGCTTAGATCCCTGGTTCCCCACTGTGAGTGATTTTGTGCCCCTACCCCCTGCCCACAAGGGGACACTGGGAATGTTTTGAGACATATTTGACTGTCATGATTGGGGTGAGGGTTGCCAGTGGCACTTAGTAGGTAGAAGCCAGGGATGCTGCTAAACCACCCTACAATGCAGAGGACAGACGCCACCATGAGGAAGAAGCATCCAACTCAAAATATCAGTAGCGCTGAGGTGGAGAAATTCTGGTTTAGGCCAATCAGAGTCTCCCCCTGGAGCTGGGGTGGGATCTCCTTTCCTTAAAGCATATGGCCAGGGAGGAGCAGGAAATGTGTATGAAGTCAGGGTTCTACAAGGCAGGAGGGAATAAAAAGGAGGTCGGGGATGGGGGAGAAATGGCTGCTGGGTAGGCAATCAACTGAGTACGCACCAGAGGGATTGATTGGATTTTCTAATTTAGCAGATGACCCAAGGAGCCTTTGGAAAGACTTTTTTGTTTTTGTTTTTTTTTAGAAATGTAGAACAAAGAGTTCCTGCCTTCTATAAACAAAATAAAGAGTTCCCACCTTTTTTGGACCAAATAAAAATTATAACCTGATGGCCATTCACCACTTCAATAAATACACATGTGGAAAATTAGGAGGAACTGATGTTCATAGATTGCCTACTGTGAGTGCCAGTGCCTGGAGCACCTAAGATGCACAGAAGCCACGCCAGACACTTACACAGCTCACTCCATGTCATCCTCACAACTACACAGCAAGGCATGCACTGTCATCTGTGTTTTACAGGTGAGGCCCAAGGTGATCCCCCTATAAGTCAGAGAGCTAGGATTCTCCATCTCATTCTGCACTTGAAACCCCTTCTCTGAGTTTAGGACAGGGCAGAAGATGCAGCATTTCCAGAAGGAGCACAGCTACAGAGAATGCCATGTACTGACTCATGATCTCTGGTACCTTACAGGCTACAGCATCTTCCAAGGGCAAACAGGCTGGGTGAGAACTGCTCTAGAGAAAAGGGCCTCTCTTGACAGAGATCTGCCTTTTTAATGGCTTACAAGGCCCAGGAGAACCTCTCAATCTCAAACTCTGTGAATTAAATGATTTCTTTGGAGACTTTTCCTCCTCCTCCCTCCTCAGCCCATACTCAGCTTTTATATCACTCTGCTTTCTCATTCTGATGGGGAAAAAAAAAAATCAGGAGTGATAGAAAATAGAACCAAAAATTTTCTGAAGTATTCCTGGAAGACAGTGTATGGTCATTAGAGAGTGTTCACCTATTTGCTCTTGAAAATCTTCCCTGAGAAGCCCCCTCTGACTGCCTGGAATTAGGATTCAGCCTCGGTCTCCTGGAAAGCATGCTGGGGAGAGAAGTGGCCCAGCCTCAGCTGTCCAAACAGAGGGGAATTGAATGCCTTTGTCCCGTATGAGACCACTGAGCACCATGGTAATTTTCTGCTCTCACCCAGGGGTGTAACAAAGGCTCTCTCCCTCCCTCTTTCTTCCCTTTGACTCTTGTGTTGGTTTGGAAGAAGGAGGGGTCTGTGGTAGGTAAGCTGCAGGTTTGGGACTGGGTCTTAGAATGAACAAGAAAGGAAAAGGGACGTAACGATTATGCATGCTGGGTCCCATCAAGGCATGTGGGTCCACCCTCATAGTAAGCGCTACTGTGTGCTGCAAGATTTCTGGCACATTCCTAAAACAAAAATTGGACTCAGTGGAAAACCAGGAGCTTTTGACACAACTCTTTGGGCTTGGGTTATCTCACCTACATAATACATCTGATTTCCCAGGGTCAGTGTGGGAAATCAAATGAGATATAGGTTCCAGGTTCAAAATATGCAGTTATATACGTTCATCGGCTAATTCATTTGCATCAAGCTCTCCTGATTGGGGTTCAGCGTCACACATCTCACCGAGATATTTTCCCGGCATGCCCCTGTGCTGGTGATCTTTTGCTGTATAACAAACCACCACATAATACAGCAGTCTACAACAACCACCGTTTTAATTACTTGTGATTCTATGCGTCAGCAAATTAGGCTGGGCTCCGGTGGGTGGTTCCCGTGTTGGTTTTGCCTGGGGTCACTTCATGCAGCTGCAGTCCTGTGGTGGCAACAGTCTGTGATTGGATGGTCTGAAATCGCTTCACTTGTGTTGGTGCTGGCTGTCAGCTGGGCCACATACCTCCAGAAGGCTAGCCTGGGCTTCGCTTGGTAGATAGGTTCCAAAAGCAGTGAGAGAGAGAGAGAGAGGGCAAGCACCAATGTGCAAGCCCAAGCCTCAGTTTGCCTCATGTTTGCTAAGGTCTGTAGATGTAAGAAAGTCACAGGGAGGCAATGTGGGGGGGATGAGGAAAGCACAGTTCACCGGAGCCACTCCTATCATGATCTGCTGGTCCCCTCCCTCTCCTGGAAACATATCCCTTGCTTCTCACTGGATCTCCCAGAAGTAGACTAGCTGTTCAACGAATGTACACTTCAGTTACAAAACTCAGTTTGGCTGAACTCTGTATCATTTTGTAGAACCTCCCCTACCCCTTCTTGCTGGATGGTAGAAATTTAAATTTAATTTTTAGTTGCCTCCCCTCCCCCACTCCCTGAAAGTCCCATCCAAGTTCCAGAGTTGGGGAGGCATTATCTGCTCTGGGTTGTCATCTATCCATGATGGCATTTGTGGGATGTTCTGGCTCTTCAGTGAAAGATCCATGCAGTCCCCTTGAGGTCTGGCCACTGGCAGCTACTTTTCTGTCCCTCTGTAGTCCACTCAATTATTCCACTACTGTTACGCCCAGTGGGCGGTGGGAATCTCTTAGGGACTGTTTGAGGTCCTCCCCATACACTAGGCAGCTGTTTCCTTTCTGAGGTCTTTGGGTTCCACATAGGAAACAAGACAACTGTGTTCCATCTCTCCATTTTCCCCAGCTTTTCTGGGGCATCTACTCTACCCTGAGCTCAGCCTGACTGAAGGAGAAACAAGCCCCTTCTTCAGAGATCCACGATGTCCATGCACTTATCTCTTCCCTCCTGGCTCCCTCTCCCCACTTCAGGGACTCTTTCTAGTTGGAGGTAAGCTTAGCCTGGCTCTCACTCACCTGGTGTCTCCCATCTACTGTTCAAGCCCAAAGTTCTCCCCATCATCCCTCAGGACTAGCTTTCTTTACTCAAAAGAAGGTATTGGAATTGAGGGAATAGAGTTTTATTTTTGGAGAAGTAGTCATTTTCCAGAACTGATATCTTGGTCTATACGATCTTTCTTTGGGCCATAAGGCCCTGTTAAAACATAAAGGGCCATGCCGAGATTGGGTTAAGTACTCTGGCCAATGACTGAAGAAGGAAAGCAAAGGAAGCATTTATTGAATACATATGTACAAGACATTAGACTAGATTCTTTTATAGGATTCAACTTTTATATTATCATAGTCCTGCAAGTAGGTATCAGTAGCCCCATTTTGAAGGATAAGAAAAGTGGGGCTCAGAATGCTTATGCACCTTGCCTGAAGCCACAGAGCCAGTCAATGGCAGAGACAGATCTTGACCTGAGATTGTCAGAGCAAACAAAACATCTTTTGCAACATCCTGCAACCAATGTAGGTGGATGATAGTGTTCTCATGGTGCACAGATTCTGTAAGTTATAAATACCTCCGGGTCTCTGAGCCTTCTCTCTTTTCTGGGCTGGGGATGCAAAGCAAGGAGGGATGGAGACTTTGAGTCACATTGATCTGTGGGACTCCCTGATGCTTGTGTTCAGCCTTGGGAAACGGAAGTAGTACAGCAGCCCCACTGTGAGTTATGCTTTTACTGGGGGAGAGAATTAGCCCATGGGGCTCCGGTGCTCCCCTCAACTCTAAGACTGTCAGCAGCTGCACCCGTGCCAGCGTGGATGTCTCTCCAAACCCACCCTCCACTCACAGCCCGCAGCAACGCCAGCCTGTCTCTCTTTGTTTAAGAGGCACCAACAACGTTTCCACTCAGCGCATCTTTCTTTTAGAAAATGTCCTGACAGCTTTACTACTTTGGCTTCTTTATGGGGCAGTGGAAGAGCGAGAGCAGGAGAAAAATCAATAGCAGGCAATGGAGGGCACAGGAGAACGCTTCGTGCCTGTGCTCACTGACCCCATTCACCACCCCCTGCCCCAGCCGCAGTCCGAGCTAACAGTACTCAGGTTGAAAAGCGTGCTGCCCAAGACCTGGAGGGCATCAAGAATGGAGCTGACCAGATCCATGGAGACTACAGTGAAAGGTCATGACCACAGATTTATTTGCTCAGGACCTCCAGGCTGTTGAGAAGGGAGTGGGCTTTGACCTGGGGTGATGAAGAAAGAGTCTTTGGAATGAAATGGTTGGCCCCTCCTTCCAGAAGGGACACTAGGAATAGAGTGAGGATGTAAAAGAGAAACCAGTATCCTTTGAGGCAGGAGTGATGGGGCAGCAGGTCAGCAAGAAGCCCTGAGGGGTGACAAAGTCAGGCTGTTACACTTCAGAGAGCTGAGAGGTCTGTTAAGAAGGAAGGCAGAGTTTCCTCATGCTGGCTGCCCACACTGGGAAGGGACTACCTTTCACTTAAGTAGCATCCTTGATGGACAAATGAGCCCCTGGCTCCACATGGGTCTCCTCTGTAGCCACAGCATCCTGGGGGCTAGGGTATTGAATGCAACCCTGAAGCTGAACTGGCCTCTTCCGGCTAGCCCCAGGGGAGAGCTATTAAACTGACAGATGATTGGGAGCAGAGTAATTAGTAGCCTGCAATCCCTTCTTAAGCAGAACTCCCATGAGAAGAAAGTAATTTCCATCACGGAGTAATGATAAATGCCTAAGCAGCACATCAAAGCACTGTTGAAAGGATTGAATGAGATATTGCATTTAACTCAGAGTTTTGCCAGTGGAACTCAACAGAGGTTAATTTTAATACTATCCATCTTAACAGCTGTATAGTATTCCATTATATGGATGCACCATGATCTATTGAACCATTTACTTACTGATAGACATTTAGTGTCCCCCCTTTTATGTGCAATAATAAACACAAAATGCCACACTGAACATCCTTTTACACACATAATTGACAATGTATACAATTACTTCCTTGGCATAAACTCTTGTAAATGGAATCGCTGGGGTACAGTGTATCTGCATTTTAAATGTACATATTAATGGATTTCTCCCTAAGAGATGCTGTAGCCATCTGAACTCCCCCAACCATTTTTCTTTCAATTTTTCCTAGTGTTATTTGCTATATAGAAGTCTGTTGCTGTTATTTTGTCATAAAGTTAAAGCTGTCAGAAATTTCAAAAAAAAAAAAAAAAGCCCAAGCAGCTCTATTGCTGTGAGTAAATGACTGTTGAATGGAATTGCCCTTTTGTGGCTATCACTATCTAGTGCAAATTTCCTGCCAAAGGGCGGTACCAATTTACATTGTCACAGGAAATGGGGCCTGTTTCCCTGTAGACTTGGGGTTTCTTATTTTAAAGAATTTTGCCTGAGTTAATACCATTCTCATTTTAATTTGCATTTCTTTGCTTATTAGCGAGGGTAAATGTTATTTTCCCAGATTTGTGTTCCTTTTTGAGTGAATCTCTAACCTGATTATGAAAATGGGGGAGAAGTGCCCTTGAGACACCAATGAGAAGAAAAAAGAAGGGTGAGAAAGAGGAAAAAGGAAAGATTGGAGAAAGAGATAGAAAAACTCTTTAGACTAAGGTTGGAGTAGGACAAAATACACAGAATCTGGAGTCATTTCCCCCCCAATCTCCCATTTCAATCACAACTCTACCACTTAATAGATATGTAATCTTGGGCAAGTCACTTAATTTTACCCGTAAAATGGAGATAATAGCTCTTGATTCATAAGATTATTATAAAGATTAAATGAGCTAATGTATGAAAAGTATCTAGGTTAGTGCCTAACCATTACTATGATAATTATTATAAATACATAATTGCTATACATGTAATAATATACAATTTATTTATATTATTTATAAATAATATATTTATTTTGCTATTACTCTAATTATTATTATCCAAGCACTAACCTAGGCAGTTTCCATAGGTGTCTAAAATATATTTATAATAAAGCAGCAAGATAATGAACAGAGTGGAGTGTCTGAAACTGGACACACCTGGAGATGAGTCCTGGATCTGCTAGATACTATGTTATTTAAACACTTAGAGATTCAATTTTCTCATTTATTAAGTCAGGATAAAAATAAATGGCTAGCAGACTGTATGCCAAAATTAAGTAGCATAGACAAGAGCCCTCAGCCCAGTGCCTGGCAAATAGGAGTTGAAGTCATTGTAGTTGGAATAGCAACGAATAATCAGAGCGTGCTGTTATGCCGGCCGTGTGTTCAACAATCTATGCGTATCTCACTTTAATCCTTACAAAACCTTATATCCACTTTACAGATGAGCCAATTGAAGCTTAAATAGGACTACATGACTTGTGTTAGGTCGTCCACCTTATAAATGACAAGAGTTAGAATTTGAACCCCAAACTCTCTCACTATCTGCAGGTACTTTCAGTAACCTTCTTCATCTGCCCTTTTAAAAATTATTGTAGGGACTTCCCCGGTGGCGCAGTGGTTAAGACTCCACACTCCCAAAGCAGGGGGCCCAGGTTTGATCCCTGGTTGGGGAACTAGATCCCACATACATGCCGCAACTAAGAGTTCGCATGCCATAACTAAGGAATTGGCGAGCTGCAACTAAGGAGCCTGTGAGCCGCAACCAAGACCTGGCACAACCAAATAAATAAATTAATTAAATAAATATTAAAAAAATAAAAATTATTGTAATACTTTATTCCATCTTTAGTTTTCCCACTTGTCACATAGAATCACTATTGGCTATGTCTGTGTCTGTCTTCCTCTCTAGATCGTGAGCCCCTGGAGTTTTCTCGTGTCTCTATTCCTATAGCACTCACCCATATTCCCTAGCACAGTGCCTACCCATAGCACCAGGGTCCACGTTGTCGAACGTGCATGCTCTTCCTGGCCCACCTCCCCACTTCCGTACCAGTCCTCCTCTGCACAGCCCGGGCCCCAGGCTCCCTTCCTGCCTGCTCTGCTCCCAGCCTGCCCCACAACCAATCCCATCTGCAGCAGCACCTGGCCCAGCCGCAGCCTCATGTTGATGGCTCAGCATCAACCTCTCACTGCTGTCCCTTGGACTCTGAGGTGCACCCTGGGCTCTGCTAACAGCTTCTGCCTCCATCCCTAGCTTTGGCTCACCTGCCTGGTGCTTTCTCTGTGTCCCCAGCCCACTTCCAGGGTAGAGGGGAAGAGATGGTCTTAATGCTGTGGGGAACTACTCTTCCACCTTGCTGGCCCTTGGGTGTCCCCATCCTCTATCTGTGGCCAAGAGCTGCAATGCTAACCCCAAGAATATGCCAGCTAAGATGATTTTTCCAGGGCTTTCATCTCAAGTCCAGTGAAGTGAACATCCTGTACGTCCTGGGGAAGCCAGCTAAGAAGGATGCATTCGCTTGACTCTAATCCTATTGATTGACACTTTGTACTTCAGACTCGATGGTTACATAGACTTTACACTTAAAATGGAATCCGTCTCAGCAGCACTTATTGGGTACCAGCTTTGTGCCCCGCATGTGCAGGGCGCTGGGATGACAGTGATTAAAAAGCCCCAGTCCTTGCTCTTGGGGAGCTCTCTGGTCCATATTCAGATTGGTTCAAGTTCACTGTGGTGCTGGTTGTCTTCTTATATGTAATTATATTTTACTTATAGGTTTTTATTTTTAAAGATCCACTGTAGACCCATGCCATCTGCGTGGATTACCTTTTCCAGCACTTCACTCAGTGCCATGGGCCTGAAGCCAATTAATGTAAGCTCGTTGATGATACTGAACTTCCTCAAATCTTCAGGCATATTCTTTCATTCATCCTAGTTGGTGTCTTAATGTGGTAATAGGTTGATTGATTTTTATGTGAGTCTTAATCACCTGTCAGATGTTCATCTTGAAATTCAACTCCAGCTCCACCAAACATATGACCTTGGGCAGGTTATTTAACGTTTCTGAATCTGTTTCCTCATCTGTTAAAATAGGAATAATAAAACCAACTGCACAGGCTTGATGTGATAACTAAATTAAATAGAATTCCAGACAAAAGGTTATATATACCCCTAACAATCTATTCGGTTATAATTTTTTCATTTTTTTCAACACATACTGTGGTCTGGATTCTGCTCTAGTCCTTGGGAATTCCAAGAGAATGATACACAGTCCCTGCCCCTCCCCATCCAAATCCACAAACTGGTGAACAGAGACAGACATAGGTGAGTAGTTATGATATAGACAGATCTCTAAGAAAAGTTCTTTAGGGACAGAAGGGAGGGAGGGAATAAATATTTATTAAGCATCAACTATCTGAGTGTGAGGGACCCTCTGCAGAGTCACTGTGGTGTATATTTGTATGTGTGTATCCAGAAATTCATTCTCATTTTGGATTTTGCCTTCACCATGGCTGGGTTCCCTGGGTGTCTGACTTTCCTGTAACAAGTACAGAGAAGCCAATCTTGATTCTTCTTCCCTCCAGAGCAACCACGTCCCGAAGAACAGCAGGGAATGCTGATGACCACTTAACACATTCCGAAACCATCAGCCAAATCTGGGGCTGGATAAATATGCAGAGAAGGGTTCCCTGTTGACCGTTCCCCTGAATGCTTTTCCCAGCCCTGCTGTCTCCTGCTGCCCAGTAACCCGTTGCCGTGGGAGACAAGTGTACTTAGTGTGACAAGTCACACTGCACCCTGAGCCTCCCCAATCCCATGTCAGGCTGACCCCAATGCACCGGCAACTCCTCCAAGTTATGGAGGACAGTACACAATTATGTTGAAATGCATCACACATTTCTATGAGCTCTTCTCTTGCATAATCGTATTGCCTTTCCCCCTCCTTGCAGGAACCTGCAGAGGAATGGATCTTGCCTGGCTGATGCCTCTGTAGATGCCTGGATTGATTCCTTTGCTGCTACGCCCATCCCCCATCTCCTGGGTGTCAGGTTCCAAACTCACCCCAAAATGAGCCTAGATGGACCCCTTTCTTGATGAGACAAGAGACACTTATAGAATACAAATCACTACACTGTGTTAGGCTTCCCAGCAGCACTGGAGATGGAGGGAGAAGAGATAAGCAGAAGCCTGCTTTTCAGACTTCAGTTGTTAATATCGATGGATAGAATTCAGGTAAAAGGAGGCAAACAAGTTGAGCTCTCTGCAGTTTTCCTTTCTAGCAGAGACAAATTGCAACATTTGGCAGTCTTTATATATCACATGCCCTTGTAATGGTTTGCTTATCGAGTTTATTATGAATAACACAATGGCTAATATGTATTGAGCACTAACTACAAGTCAAGCACCTGATGTATGTTTGTTTCACTTAATGCTTATAGCAACTCTACGAAGTAGGCACTTGGATTAGCCCGCCTTTACAGATCAGGCATTTGAGGTTTAGAAAGTGTGATTATTTTTGCCCAAGGTCACGTGGTGAGTGGGGGAGGCAGCATTCAAACCCAGGACGTCAATTTCAGATGACACTGCTCTTAACTCTTGCATGATACTGATGCTAGAGAAACAACCTGGGAGCATGATACAGTGATAAAGACCACACAGCTCTGCCATTTACCACCTGCATAACCTTGAGCAGGTTACTTAAGTTTTCTATAAAATGATGATAATAATAATACCTACCTCATATGGTAGCAGTAGTAGTCAAGGATTTAATATACATAAAACATTTCGTACCATGCTTGGCACAGAGTAAGGATTTAATACATGTTAGTTATTTTTATAAACAGTAAGTCCCTGCAAGTTAAGGGTTTCATCTTAGTCCTCTTTGAATCTTTATCCCCAGTACAAAGCACAGTGCAAAGTACATAATAGAAATGGATTCAACATTACTGTAATAAATTTTAAGAGATTAAATATTCTAGAAGATGGCTATAATTAAACGTTATTTTTTAATAAGTGCCTTATTATTTACAAAATGCTGTCATTTAGTTTAATTTGGTATAAGGTTTGTGTTTGAGACAAAACAGCAGGAAAATTTGACCCAACAATTACACTCCTAGGTATGTACTCAAGAGAAATGAAAACATATGTCCACACAAAAACTTCTATGTGATTGTTCATAGCAGTATTATTCATAACAGCCAAAAGGTAGAAAACCACCCAACTCTTCATATCAAAGGATGAATGGACAAACAAAATGTAGTAGAGCCATAAAATGGAATATCACTCAAGCATAAAAAGGAATGAAGTACTATTAAGTGCTACAACAAGGATGAACCTTGAAAACATTATGCTAAGTCAAAGAACCAGTCACTAAAGACCACATATTATAAACTTCCATTTATATGATATGTCTAGGAAAGGCAAATCTATAGAGACAGAAAGTAGATTAACCATTACCTGGGGCTTGGAGGATGAGGGTTTTGGGGAGAGTGACAATTAAAGGGTATGGGGTTTCTTTGTGAGGGGTATTAAAATGTTCTAAAACTGACTGTGGTAATGGTTGCACAACTCTGTGAACATACCAAAAACCACTGAATTGTACACTTTAAATGGGTGAATTGTACACTTTAAATGGGTGAATTGTACTGTATGTCAATTTTATCTCGATAAATAAAGCTGTTACCAAAAAATAAAAAAGTCAATAAAGTGATGTCTCCAAATCAGAAGCTCAACACCACTGAGTTCCCCAATCTTAACCAGATTTCCTGTTCTGCCCATGCATGGATTCAGGCATCTTCAGCCACCTGCACAACAGACATCCTCACCAAGGAAGACCAAGGGGAGATGAAAAGACTAACTGCCTATCATTTTCGAGGTGAGATGGGAAAATTTAATTAACGATTATTCTTGTGTTCCAGTCCAACTGCCCCTCAAAGTGCTTCTTTTTAATTTTGTCTCCTGTCTAGCTCTGAAAAGCTGGTGAGCTGATCATTCCAATGCAGAAATGCGAGGTGTAAAATGAAGGTGCAGCAACAGCCTGGCCTTTCTCAAAATTAAATGCAAGCTCCAAAGCTGGAAATCAAGGCCAGAAAGTCTAAATATCAAGTCTATTAATCATTTGCAAGCCAATTCCCTCCACGATCTTGTCTCAGAAACAAACAAAAGCTCAGTGGTCCGGCATACTCACTGCATCCTTTGTTTTAATGATGTTTTTCAAAACTTAAGCAAATTGCTGATGGAAAAGAGAGAAGTCAGGATTCTAATTAAGCTGTCCCAGTTTAAAAAGTTGTAGAAAATTGCCAACAGGATTCCAAAACCTATAGGTATTCAAAAGTGTAAGCAGATGGGAAATGATGTTTGGAATTCATGAGAGTCGCTAGGAAGGTGTGTAATTATGACTGAGACTGAAATGTAATTTTATCACTTGGAGATCTGTTCTTTGTTCTACTTTTCACCAGTGATGCTATATATAGATATACTCAAAGGGAAATTCCTTAGGCAGAAGGCAAAAAAGAAAAATTACATTTTCCCCTTTCCTGATAAATGTTACTACTGTTAATTCAAACTCAAATAAGTATTTATTTGGGTAGTAGCATTGAGATTTACAGATGAAATGCTGGTTTCACTAAATGACGAGTACTGACTTCTGTTGAGTGCTCTCAGCTCCTTGCGCGTTTCAGCTTATTTAATCCCTGCACTACCCTATGAGATTGGTATTATTTATTAGTATATTTATTATTATTATTATATTTTGCAGATAAATAAGACACAGAGAAGTTAAGTAGCTTGCCCTGGGTCACACACCTACCATAAATGATAGAGCTGAGATTTAAACCCTGTCTGACTCCAGAGCCATGTTCGTAATCATTATATTCTGTCTCTACAGTAAACTGATAGCCCTTAATTTTATTCTTGATAAAGAATAAAACTCTGAAGAGTTGACCATCTTAGAACGTTGGAAAGAAATATTATTGTATGCAATAATATCATTTTATTTAATATGTATTACCATTTTCTTTACTTAATACATGGGTGTTGGGTAGCTTCTGTGTGCAAGGCAGTGACTTTAGCCAGCAGCGTGGTGACATAGCCTCAAGGACTTTGCATATGCTATTCTCCTGCCCCATATTCCCTGCCCTCCCCTCCTCCACATTACCTAGCTGATGTCTATTCAAACTTCAGATGAGTAGACAGGCTCTTTTTCACCTCCCCTTCACTCACTCCTCTGTTATGTATTCAGTTATCTCTTACACTTTTCCTTTGTAACATTTTCCAAGCTTGTAATCAACTGTGTCTCCCCTGCTAGAATGCAAGTTCCCTGAGGGCAGAGCTGTTGCCCGGCTTGTTCACTATGCTTCTCCCATGCTTGGCAGAGAATTTGCTGTGCTTCATTCACGTTTGAACAGCAAATGAATAGAGGAATGAATGAGACATCGGTTGTGCCCTTGTGTTGCTTACATTTTGGTAGAGTTATATACAAGCACGTGTCTAGAAGGGGTAGATGGGTTTAGAAGGAGAAGGAGCTCATCAGAAGGGGCTTATCAAGCCCATGACTATTTTTTTTCTTTTAACATCTTTATTAGAGTATAATTGCTTTACAATGGTGTGTTAGTTTCTGCTGTATAACAAAGTGAATCAGCTATACATATATATACATCCCCATATCTCCTCCCTCTTGCGTCTCCCTCCCACCCCTCTAGGTGGACACAAAGCACCGAGCTGATCTCCCTGTGCTATGGAGCCCGTGACTATTGAGCTGGCCCATGGAGGAGGGGCTGGCATTTCAGATGGAGAAAAGCCAAGAGCAAAGCTTGGAGCCCAGCAAGCACAGCCTTCTGAGTAAATTGCTGTGATGTATTACACTTATTTAGAAAATAAAGTAAGAAAAGAGTGAAACAGCAAATGTTGTTTTCCTTTCCCCTGAAAGCATTTAGGTATAGACTGTCTTTGGGGACCTAAAGACAAATGGAATTGCTTACCTTGAAGATGGCTGTCTTCACATACTGATGAAATTATAAAAGCCAAGATACAACTTGTGCCTTTGACCCAGATACCATCCCTCACGGAGAAGGAAAAGAGCCATGAATTCCCGAGAAGAGAGGGATAAGGTGTCTCTATGTTTCTCTGTCTCTCCATTTCCTATTCTCAGTATGGAGCGTGAGATTGCAGAATTTCTCAGCCAAGTCCTAAAGAGTCTCTTAAAAACCAGTCCGTCACTTTTTAAGCTCAAAATCAATATAGGAAATCACACAAAGATCAATAGATTTGACTCCATAAAAATTAAAAACTAGTCTGTCAAAATCCGCACAACCTAAATGAAAGGCAAACAGTAAACTGAGAAAAATATCCCCACAACTATGATGGCAAATCCAGTCTAGTCCAGTTCAACACACACCAACTGTGCATTCCCACTCTGAAGCTCAGTAAGACAGTGTCAGTTCTCATGGGGTTCTGCTGAGAGGGCAGGATGTAGCAATGGACCACTCCCATGCACTGTTGTAAGAGCACAAGGAGCTCTGGGAAAAGAGGAAGGATGGACACCTAATGTGGCCTGAGGTTCATGGAAAACTTCCTGAAGGGTGGCCTCGGACTGATCAAAGTGGAAAAGAACTTATCCAAAGCAATGAGGGAGAGAGGGGGGAGGGTATTGAAAGCAATGAGAAAAATGGATGAAGGCGTGAGATGTGAAACATCTTGGTGTGTGTGTGTTGGGGGTGGTTGCAAATTCTTCAGGGTTCTGGAATAAAAGGCAGAGTGATGGGGTGAGACTGGACAGATAAACAGGGATTACTTTATAAAAGTTTGTACTTTATCCTATAGCTGCCAGGGAGCCATCGAAGGGTATAACAAGGACCTGGACAGGGTGATGTTAAAGCCAATCTCACAAGTCAAGGAACTATTGATAGTTAGGATTGGGTAGAGTTCATGGCATAATAGCTTTAAATTGGTGAGTGCAGTGAGGTTGGGATTTTGAAGTGAGTTTTGAGCACGCTCTTAGTTTTGATGATTTAACTGTTGATTCACAGCCTCACCTTGCAGGAGTTGGTATTTCCTGGAGCAGGCAACTAAGTTATGTTTTCTAGGTCTCATGATGGTTGATTACAGACACAGGAAAGTGTGCCTGATCCCAGCACTGTTTAATGCAGGGACAGGAAGTTAGGCTGGTTTCAGTGCAGAAACCTACTCAACACCGTCCTGCTTCAGCACCCTACTCCCAATCCAAACCACCGTCTTCATGATGTTTTTGGGTGAATAAGTCTGATTTTTTTTTTTAAAATGCATTTGGGAAATAGGATTATTGTGACCGTGAGATGGCATGGTTGCATGGAACAAGTGGATTCTAGAATCAGACCAACAGCTATGGATAGAGGGTAAGGCTTCCTACATTGTGAATGAGGTGGAGTTTCCATGTGTAGGGAGTTGAAGAAGAAGAGGGGTAATCTGGAGGGAAAGAGAGGAGTGCTGACCTCAAGATGAAGGGAGTAAACTGGTACCTTGGGGAGACATAGTGGGATCCTCCGGGAAAAGTTTAACTTTTGGTTCTTTTCCCATAGACTATTTGAGTCACTTTTGGTGTACAAGTAAATATTTTCTTCACCTTTATTGAGATAATTTCTGGACATCCCAACATGGAGCAGTGAAAGTGAGGTGTTGGGAATTAGAGGTTTGAGCACTAAAGGGAAAGACAGCCTTTGCAACATGATCCATCCACCAATGCCAGGATGGGATGGCGGCATGAAGGTGGGAAGGGACCGGAGCACCAGGAGAGATGGGAGAGGCAGGAGGTGTGCACCAGGTACCAATAGCTGCCACATGATGCCAAGAACAGGCACCTCCCCTTCCCCCAAATATGTTACAGGAAGGTTGACTTTGAGGAAGGCCAGCTGACACTTGGGTTGCCTTTGTATCACTGGAAAAAATAAACAATGTGAAAACCAAAAAGACCTTTCAAAAAAAGAGTTATTCTAATTCTCCATATATTTTATGCAGGGAGGCAGAAAGAACTAGATGAAAAAGAGCAGGAATAGCCTACAAGATCCTTAATTGATAAAGGAAGATGAGCTCATTTAATTGGTGGCTGTCTTGAATAACATGCTCTGGAAGGTGTATAATCTAAAGTAGCACAGAAGGTAAGAAAAATAACCAAGGAAATAAAGAAGTAGTCAAGAAAAGTTCCATAAATTAAATCATAGTTTGAAAAGATAAAGTCATGTTAACACTCATTACCATATTTTAATTTCATGGTGATTAAAATTATAATGTAGCATGTATTACCACTTAATTGATCTGCCAACATCAAGTATTTGCAAGTTTCTTTTTTGTTCTCCGAAGTCATAAACTATCTATTCTTCCCTGCATAATTTCGGAGGTAATTTCAAACCATAAATATTTCCCTTTATTAAAATTCTCAGGAAATTAGAGCCTCGATAACTACTTATTTATATCTGCTTTGTCAAGAGGCCAGGAAATTCATTTTCTTATATTTTGAATTCTACACAATTAAAGTGCTAAAGAGTATTATCTGTTGATCTTCATGCTTCCTTTTATGACAGCTTTACAGTTTAATAGCAATGTTCAGATATCCCAGGGTGACTAGCTAAGCTCTGTCCCTTTAAAATTGGGTATTTTTCTCTGATAGAAAGCCTTCCCTTGTTGAGGATGCAAACCCACCCCACTGCAAAGCCTTGTACCTTTTCAGCACCTGGCCAGCCTGCCCAGCACAAAGTTGTCCCCTGGTGATACTGATCTCCAGAGACCCGGCAGTTTTCAGGGCTTTCACCCCACTTGGGTACCCCTACCTCACACGTACCCCTTGGACGAGATGATGTCCTTGTGTTGACCCATTGCTGCAGTCTGCCCTGACCCCTCACAATGCAGCCACCTCCAGCTGGATTTAGTTCATCCCTCACCAGTGCATCTGTGCTAGGCCACCCTGGTTCTGGTGGCGTAAATAGGACACATGTGTCACCGTGGAGCCTCATGAGTCTCTTTAGATAAAAATAAATTTGGAAAATTGCAAAACCTTCCAGAGACAATACTTTCCTAATGATTCTTGACTGCTTGGCCCCCCATTGCACTGATTAATGGTCATTCAGATTGACCACCTGGCATAGCTCACTGTCAAAATAAAAAAGGACATATTTTCAGAAGTCAGGTGCTGTCTTTTGTGTGGTAAAATCCTGTTATGCATGCATGTATGTGTGCATGTGTGTGTACGCAGGCATACAACAATTACAAACAGATTCAGTATCTGAATCCTAAAATTTATTGACCTCTACTCTACATGTATGTTCTCCAGTACCATTCTTCTTAGGACTTATAAAATTAGTCATTATAATGACTTCTCATACCTCAGCAAAATGGTTAGACTAAGGCTTGCCAAATATTTTAAGCCAACTGGAGGTGGAGAAATGCTTTGTAGAGATCTTTGGCATGAACTAACCAGAGGTTGAAAAAAAAAGGGGGGTGGCGCAACAGAAACAGCCTGTTTTACATTGTTATAAGCTAGGAGCAGTGAAATCTACTTTCAATGCTGAGTCTCAGTATGGGTTTCATCACTCCCCCTGACATTTTTTTTAATCTGGCTCTGATGGGGTTTATAGTTGAGCACACATAAAACTCATACAGGAGAACACCAACTATGCTTATACAACAGGCAGGGAGTATGTGATTGTAAGAAACAGAAACCTATTGAAAATGACACAAACCCCAAAGGAGAGCTTATTGGAAGTAGACAGAGGATATCTCAGATCCCAGGGGCAGAAAGTATAGCCAGAGGGTCAATGTAAATGAAAGTCAGGACCCAAGGTTAAGGGCTGCACTGGGCTTCAACTCTTGCCTGTGTAGTCCAGCTCTCCTGGGCTCATAAGCAGAGCCCAAGCTCTATTCCCCCTGACCTCCAAGTTCCAGAATCTCAGTCTGAGTCTCTTAATGCAAGTTCAAGTGAGAGGGAGAAGAGAATTGAATCGGTCACTGGCCAGCCAATGGACTGGACCCTTCTGGGCCAACTGGCTCAAAACTTTGGGTGGGACAGTTGTAGGTAGACTGGCATCTCAGCAACATTGATCAATATCTCTGTAACCAGCAAGATCTCTGGTCAAGAGGAGCCCTGTGGCATCCCACCTTGGGTACTTACTTAAGGGGGAAAGAGCAGGAATGGCTGTTTTGAAGAGGTTCAGATATTTCACTAAGTGCCAGTGGGAGGCATCTTTCATGAGAAGTCCTGGGAGAGTCTGTGTTTGGGCCTAGGATTAGAAAATCTAAAGACCGTAGAGAGCAATTCTAGCCTTGGGGTGAGGGTAAATACAGAACTGCAAGGGCCCATGTGAGACTCTGAAAAATGGGAAGTAACCAGGTTAAGGTCCCAGACCAGGAGGACAGACACAGAGAGAGGAGTAAGGAATCAAAGGGTTACTTATATCATCTCAGCATGAGACATACATCCTCTCATTTAATCCTTACAACAAAATTCTCTCTCAATTAGAGGTGGCATAGAGTGGTAATTACACATCCAGCTTATGGAGTCCAAACACCTGGGTTCAAATTCCAATCTTTCCACTTACTAGTGTTAGAACTTTGGGCTCATCATTTTTCTTGTCACACCTAAATTCCTCATCTGTAAAATCCTGGCCAATGATTAGCTCCAGGTCAACTGCCCACCCTGGGGTTAAACAAGATTGGGAGGGGAAGGGACAGGAGATGAAAAAAAGTGAACTAACTTTTGCTGAGTAATCTAATTAGGAGCCAAAGCCTATACATCTGTTTTTAGATCTTAGTAAATTCTCAAATCTTCAATATACTGAGATCTTAGCTGTATCTCTCTACGTCCTTTCCCTCCAGCTCTTCCAATTATTCCCGTTGTTTACTTGGCAGCTCAGGGGACTATTCTAGTAGCAGATCTGATCATGCCTCTGCTTTAGGTTTGGTGGATCCTCTACAAGACCAAATCTTCACCCTTGAGTTAGGCACACATGGTCCTTCCTGAACAGTCCTGCCCTGCTTTCCTAGCCTCATGTTGTGGTCCCTATCCCCTCTACCCTGCCCCTCTTCGAGCCACCCCAAAGGGCTTTTCTCAATGGCATTGCTCTCATACCTCCATTTGTATGTTTCCACATGTATAATTCTCTTTGCCTTAATTGTTCTCTCTCTCTTTTGGCAAAAGTTCTTCAGTTATTCAAGATCTAGATCAAATATCCATGAATTCATCAGGCCATTACTTGCTCCCTCCTAACACTCCAAAGGTACCTCTGCTATAGCATATACAGTGCGCCGTTGTATCGGGGAGGGGGAGGGGCTTGGTTCTAGGACCCGCTGTGGATACCAAAATCCATGGATGCTCAACTTCTTTGTATAAAATGGCATAGTGGGCTTCCCTGGTGGCGCAGTGGTTGGGAATCTGCCTGCTAATGCAGGGGACACGGGTTCGCGCCCTGGTCTGGGAAGATCCCACATGCCGCGGAGCAACTAAGCCCGTGCGCCACAACTACTGAGCCTGCGCGTCTGGAGGCTGTGCTCCGCAACAAGAGAGGCCGCGATAGTGAGAGGCCCGCGCACCGCGATGAAGAGTGACCCCCGCTTGCCGCAACTAGAGAAGGCCCTAGCACAGAAACGAAGACCCAACATAGCAATCAATCAATCAATCAATCAATAAATCTTAAAAAAAAAATGGCATAGTACAGTCACCCCACCCCCCACAATTGAGAAGAGTTCAATTCAAATGTACCCTCTAATTTTTGAAAATTACTCCTGATACCTGAGGTGCTTTGCCCCCAAAAGGTCAAATTTACAACCTCGTATTTTCAGGGGCCTCAGGATCTGCATCAGTATAATGCCTGTAGGTCTGATAAATCCTTTCCAAAAATTCAGAGGGGTCTTCATTTGGTTTTTGCTGAATTTCTTGAATTTTATTCAAACTCTTTTGCTTTGGTTCCCCCTTTCAAAGCCCTGCCAAGATGAATTTACTGTAGTGCACTAATATGGGCCTTCTTCCTTCATTGGGGTCCCAATTTGGTTCAGCCGTGGGTACGGCCAAGTGGGCTTCAGGTATACCCTTTGGGTCTGTTAGGTGGAGCTGGTATGCTTCTTCCCTGGCCTTATCAATGACCATACTCCTTTCATCTCCTGTAAGCATCATATTGAGAAGAATGTGTATGCCTGCCCAGGAAGGGTGGTGGGTAGCAAAAATAGAAGCATTTGGAGGGGTTCCTCCATATAAAGAGGACTGCAATCTTTCCAATTAAACAAGTCTGAGAAACCCAGCTGGCTGGCTGTTTATATTTAGACACCCTATTGGATAACCACATAAAAGAAATTGCCCTGCTCTGGGATTGGCTCCTGGCCCAAACTGGGTGCCCTGTCAGGTCTTAGATGGCAATACCAGACCAGGTCCCTGTGCCCCAGGAACACAGGATTTTCTAATTGACCCCTATAAGGAACCTCCTTTGGCATTTCTTCGCCCACCCCAATCCTGGTTCTTAAGATCTCATTGCCTCATTTTCTTTGCTTCCTGAGCCCCAGTGTCGGGAACTGGGGCTGGATAGGAATGGGAGGCGGGGGAAGGTGTCAATATACTGGCATAAAGGCAGAGAGATTGGGACAGCTAGCTCAGGCGGAGGAGTTAAGGTTTGAAGCAACATATCCTCACTCTCATTCCCTTCCTTTTCTCATTTTCCCTGATGTAACGGCACAAATGCTTGCACATAGAGGATTTCATCATTCTTCCCCACTGTTTCACAGAAGCTCTAATTGCTGGATTGTATAGAGCCATTCAAAGGCCACATCCCTCAGCATTTTACTGTGAAACCATAAATAGCAACTGATTCTCTCTAACCATTTTGCCTTGGCATCAACCAACCGGTCTGAATTCTGGGCTGGGGCTTTTGGTGATTTTAGGAACCAGGTGAAACCTTTCTCTTCTCCCTGGGAATGTCACACTCTGGGACAAGAGCAGACAGGTTTTTTTCTCTTGTTCTTCCATTTGACATCAGTAAGAGTTTCAAATATCACAAAACTGATATGGCTGTAAATGGAGAAACGGTACCAAAACAAAATGAAACAAAAAACTCAAAGGACAAACAGAAAACCCTAAGTAAACCCTCGTTTAGTCTCGGGATTTTACATATACCAACAACACAGGAGACCACAATCAACGTAATTAACACAGCATGGGTGGCAATACACGGTGCACAGAGTCCCAAGATAACCCTGACTAACGCCCTTGTGGAGATCCGAACAGGTACTGTGACCACACACTGTTCATCTTCCTCTTAGTCATGGGCTCATAGCTGTAACCAGACCACTTATCCAAAACTCACCTCCGAGGACTTTCTGTAGGGATAGTTGAAACATTCCCCAATTTTTAAAGACAGAATAAAAGGCAAACAAAACCCAAACGGCGCACATAAAGACTAGCATCCAAAGAAACAAAGAAACCGGTTCACAAATCGGGTAAAAGTTCAGCAACTACTTCCTCTCTCCAACAGGGTACCCCAAATACAAAACAACTGGCTTATTCCAGAGGAAAAGCCCCAAATGTAGAGAAAATAAAGTTTCCGCTGTACACACCAAAGCGACTTACCCCACTGTACTGAGCCCGTTGACTCTCAGATGTTGATTCCTTGGTCCAATTGCCATGCGCTGGGGCAGCCAGGGCTGCTTCAGGGAATTTCGAAGGGCAGATCCTCAGGACGAGTGGTCCCAGCAGCTGCTAGGACCTGACCCAAGAATTCCCCAACCGGGGTCAGCTGGCCATGAGCAAATAGCCTCCTGGCTGGCTTTACCAAAATTTCTTACTGAGTCCAAGCTCACACTGCTCACTGCACAACAGGCCAGTAAATCAACAGTTGAGTTGTTCGGGCAAGGAGTAGCGACTTTAGTTGGAAAGCCAGCAGACCCAGAAGACGGTGGTCTAGCGTCCCAAAGAACCAGCTTTCCCGAGTTAGAATTCAGGCTTCTTTTATACTAAAAGGGGAGGGAGTAAAGTTCTGGTTCCGGCCGGACCCCGGAAGGGGATGTGTTAATTTCTTCTTGCCTGCAGCCATTCACAGGTGGTCCTGGTCAGGATGTTTCCTGTGACCTAAACAACGGTATTTAGCGTAATGCTCATTACCTGGGAGGCAGGGTTCCCAGAGATGGGCCATTATGCGTAATTTAATTAAGCTTATAGGTAACATCCCTTTAGTGATTAACTTATAAAAGAATACAAAGATTCTTCCCTGTTAACACTCCCTCTGGTTGAAGCTTGTTCATGTTTAGACACAGAAGAAGAAAGTATGGAATATTGTTGCTGTGGAAACAAACTTAGAAAATGACTTTCTTTTCTCCTTTATATAAATGTAGGAGTCATACCTCATGGCTAAGATGAATATGAATAATTACACAATGGCATTGAAAGCTTGCTCCCAAGGTGCTCTGTGGCAGTCAGCTATGAGGACCATGAAATGGGCTCCAAGTGCCATTCTAGCATATAATCTTTCTCACTTTGATGCACAGTCACTGGGTTAAATTTTATTTTCAGTGTATCCTACAGTGAAATGACTGCATTTCAGTGGATTTCTGTTTGAGGATTTAAGGTGTTTTAAAATCACACAGTGTAACAATTTTCAAGGGAAAAAAACCACTTACCCATTATTTTAAAAGTTCCTTTCAAAAGTCTCTACTCTCTTTTATGTATTTGGAATCAGCCCACATGAAAAGGTTTTCTGAAGATTCTACAGAAATATTTTCCCTTTCCTCCTATGAACTCCTACAAGAAAGGTAGTAAAAAGTAATAACAAAATACTTTATATTTTGTGATATTTCTCTTTGTGGAATGATTCTTTGCTTGACCACCTTTTCTCCTGACCAATTAATTACTTCACTGAAAGGAACATATGGAAATGTTACTTTTTGTTACCTTAATTGACCAAAAGACTATTTTCATGTATTAAAACCTCCACATCCTAGCTGATTTCTGCTGTTCTATAGCTTGACTTTAACCATGTTGATAACTTTCCTGGCTCTCAATCTAAACTGTAGCATCGGCCCAAATATCCTTGCCTCAAAAGTTGTAAAAATGAGGAGTTTCTCATTTTAACCTGGGTAAAACATTGCATTCTTCTAGCATTAAAAAAAGACTTCATGATAACACTCAGACTTTCTCCACATGCATTCATGTAGCAGGTGCTCCTCACGTAGTAAGTGTGTAACTCTCATGTAAGCAGATTTGACATAGGGTCCCAGGCTGAGAGCTGGGAAATGCCTCTGGTTGTCTAATCAATCGGTTCTGGAGAAAACTGAAAAGAAAAAACTCAATTCACAGGGTTGTTAAACAGATAAACTAGATAGTGCATGTGGATATCGCAGGGTTCCTTGGGGTTCTGTGCCCTTCACTTTGCATGCTTTACACTAGCCCTGGGTGACCCCCATCCATTGTGTGTGTGTGTGTGTGTATGTATATTCCAAATACATTTCAGATGTCACCCATGAGTTTCAGATCCACACACTCAACTGTTTACCTGGACTTTCCACAGCTACTTCTAACACAATACATGCAAAACTAAACTCACCTTTGGCCTTTCCAAATCAGCTGCCCTTCCTAAATCTCCATATTGGTAAGTGCACTGCCTTCTAGCCATGTGCCCAAGCCAGAAACCTGGGCATCCCAACTCCCTTCTCACCCTTGCCCACCCTTGGTTTCCAAACCTAACTGGACCTCACTCACTTTTCTCCATCTTTTGCCACTGCCTTGGTTAAGGCTGCCCATCTCTCTCACCTGGGCTCCTGCAGCAGATTCTGGGTGGGCCTCCTGCCTCCAGTCTTGCCCTTTTGTTCAGCCTTCATTGCAGCCAGAGTTCTCTCTCTAAAGCACACAGCTTCTCTCCTTTCAATGCTTTCATGGTCCTCCTGTTCTCCTCTGAACAAAGTCCAACCTCCTTATGATCCTTTCCATCTTTCCTCTGGTCACTCTCCAGTCTCTTCTTTATCCATCTCCCACATATCCCACTCCAGCCATACCGAGCATCTTTTAATTCTTCACACACACATTGTTTCTCTAACCTCTGGGTCTTTGTACTCAGACTTTGCTGACAGGGTTGAGACTGGGAGCTATTAAACTACAAATACAGAAAATTCTAGGATTTCTCCTCTGACTCATTTTTTATAGTGAAGTATTTTCACTCACCTCTCCCTTGAACTCCAGACCCATATTTCCAACTGTCCCCCCAGTTCATCCTTCATTTGCATATCTAACAGACATCTCAAAATTAACAGTGTCTAAAACTGATCTTCTCTGTCAACTTACCCCACATATCACCACTTACACACTAGGTATTTTACTTACTTATTTTGTTTATTATCTGTCTTCCCCATTGGAAGATAAGCTCCAACATATGGAGTAACTTTTTCTTTTTGTTCAATAATGAATTCCCAGAGCCTAGTATGGTTCCTGACTGTTATGGACAGAATGCTTGTGCCCTTCCCCCAAAGTTCATATGTTGAGCTCTACTCCACCCCCACCTCCCACTGTGATGTTATTAGAAGGTAAGATCTTTGGGAGGTAATTAGGATTAGGTGAGGTCGTATGGGTGGAGCCCTCATGAATGGGATCAGTGTCCTTGTAAGAGGCACAAGAGAGCTTGCTTTCTCTGCTCTGTTCTTTGCCATGTGAGGATATAATAAGTTGGCAGTCTGCAACCTGGAAGGGCACCCTTACCAGATCTGACTGTGCTGGTACCCTGAGCTCAGACTTCTAGCCTCCAAAACTGTGAGAAATAAACTTCTCTTGTTTATAAGGCACTAGGTTTGTGGTATTTTGTTATAGCAGCCAGAACAGACTAAGACATCAACACAAACACTCCCATTTACCATTGCAACAAAAAGAATAAAATATCTAGGAATAAACCTACCTAAGGAGACAAAAGACCTGTATACAGAAAATTATAAGACACTGATGAAAGGAATTAAAGACGATACAAACAGATGGAGAGATATATCATGTTCTTGGATTGGAAGAATCAACATTGTGAAAATGACTATACTACCCAAAGCAATCTACAGATTCAGTGCAATCCCTATCAAACTACCACTGGCATTTTTCACAGAACTAGAACAAAAAATTTCACAATTTGTATGGAAACACAAAAGACCCCGAATAGCCAAAGCAATCTAGAGAAAGAAAAACAGAGCTGGAGGAATCAGGCGCCCTGACTTCAGACTATACTACAAAGCTACAGTAATCAAGACAATATGGTACTGGCACAAAAACAGAAATATAGATCAATGGAACAGGATAGAAAGCCCAGAGATAAACCCATGCACATATGGTCATATTATCTTTGATAAAGGAGGCAAGAATATACAAGGGAGAAAGACAGCCTCTTCAATAAGTGGTGCTGGGAAAACTGGACAGCTATATGTAAAAGAAGGAAATTAGAACACTCCCTAACACCATACACAAAAATAAACTCAAAATGGATTAAGACCTAAATGTAAGGCCAGACACTATAAAACTCTTAGAGGAAAACATAGGCAGAACACTCTATAACATAAATCACAGCAAGATCCTTTTTGACCCACCTCCTAGAGAAATGGAAATAAAAACAAAAATAAACAAATGGGACCTAATGAAACTTAAAAGCTTTTGCACAGCAAAGGAAACCATAAACAAGACGAAAAAACAACCCTCAGAATGGGAGAAAATATTTGCAAATGAAGCAACTGACAAAGGATTAATCTCCAAAATTTACAAGCAGCTCATGCAGCTCAGTATCAAAAAAACAAACAACCCAATCCAAAAGTGGGCAGAAGACCTAAATAGACATTTCTACAAAGAAGATACACAGATTGCCAACAAACACATGAAAGAATGCTCAACATCATTAATCATTAGAGAAATGCAAATCAAAACTACCATGAGGTATCACCTCACACCAGTCAGAATGGCCATCATCAAAAAATCTACAAACAAGAAATGCTGGAGAGGGTGTGGAGAAAAGGGAACCCTCTTGCACTGTTGGTGGGAATGTAAATTGATACAGCCACTATGGAGAGCAGTATGGAGGTTCCTTAAAAAACTAAAAATAGAACTACCTTATGACCCAGCAATCCCACTACTGGGCATATACCCTGAGAAAACCATAATTCAAAAAGAGTCATGTACCACAATATTCATTGCAGCTCTATTTACAATAGCCAGGACATGGAAGCAACCTAAGTGTCCATCAACAGATGAATGGATAAAGAAGATGTGGCACATATATACAATGGAATATTACTCAGCCATAAAAAGAAACAAAACTGAGTTATTTGTAGTGAGGTGGATGGACCTAGAGTCTGTCATACAGAGAGAAGTAAGTCAGAAAGAGAAAAACAAATACTGTATGCTAATACATATATATGGAATCTAAAAAAAAAAAATGGTCATGAAGAACCTAGGGACAAGACAGGAATAAAGACGCAGACCTACTAGAGAGTGGACTTGAGGATACGGGGAGCGAGCAGGGTAAGCTGGGACAAAGTGAGAAAGTGGCATGGATATATATACACTACCAAATGTAAAATAGATAGCTAGTGGGAAGCACCCGCATAGCACAGGGAGATCAGCTCGGTGCTTTGTGACTACCTACAGGGATGGGATAGGGAGGGAGGGAGATGCAAGAGGGAAGAGATATGGGGATATATGTATATATATAACTGATTCACTTTGTTATAAAGCAGAAACTAACACACCATTGTAAAGCAATTATACTCCAATAAAGATGTTAAAAAAAACACACACACACAAAACGGGGCACTCAGTCAATGTTTGTTGAATGAATAAATGATCTTATAGCAACAGAATGAAGATGGACCAAACCTTACCCAGAATTCCCCAGATCTGGATAACCATGGTGCAGTCAAAAGATCATAGATTCTGTCAGGCAGATCTCTCTAGTTGTGTGACCTAGGGTGACTCGTTTAATCTCTGAGACATTTTTCTCTTTTGGTAAAATACAGATACAATAGCTCACAAGCTTGTTTGGGTTAACTGATATAATTGGCTTTAGCCATACTGTGGGTTGGCCCTCAATTAATATTCAGTTCCCAAATCTTGGTTTGACGAAGATTACTGGAAGCCTTAAAAACTTGGCAAGGTTAGCAAACCATATCTAAAACAAGTCTCAGATGAAGCAACTCATGAATTAATCAAACTGTGCTCTATAAGGAACCTGTTTTCATAAAAATGCTACAGCTCTTATTGAGAGGAACAGGGTTTAGTGTGAGGGTCAATTGAAAAGCGTATTTTTGTAAATAGTTGCTCAAGGCATGGTCTCCTTGAGGAATTGGGAGCATGAACTCCCCTTTCCCCTTATTTCTCCCAACTCACTGGGAAGTGTTTATTTGAGACATTGTTTATTGAGGTTGGAGTACCATGGCTCGCCCTCTTGCATAATGCCTAATAGCTGTGCATTTATGTATAAAGTTCCTTTCACCGCAGTGTGGCCAAAAGTCTTTCAAGTGGGTTAGAGTGGAAAGGGAGTCAACATCAAAGACCTGGGCCATGTAAGAGAGAGGTCCAAAGTTTCCAGAGAAATGAAATGAAAATGCAGTTTTGCCCAGTGCTTATGACTGTCAGGGCAAAATAAAATATAGTCCTCTTCTAATGTAAACTTCTGAAGGTACATTTGTGGGATGATGTTTGCAGACACACTGCAAGGGCGCTGATGTTTGTTGACACTGCAGCATATGGGACATGGAAGGGACTGATACATCATCTAAGAATCACAGCCTAACACAGCTAAATGAAACCTTAGGAGTCTTTTGTCTTGAAGATCAGGAAAATGAAGCACACACAGATGAAGTGACTGTGAGGGTCACACTGCTGATAGGGAGCAGAAAGACAACTTAAACCCCAGTCTTTGGAATCTCAGGTTTGAGCCCTTTCTACCGCAGTGTGCTCACAGCAAGGAAAGAGAGGTCAAAAGAGGCTAAGTGACTTCAGTTTTCAGTGAAGTTTTTAAAGTTTTCTCCATGGTCAGATTAAAATGACCTAAAATAGCTCAGCATTTAATAAATGAGATAATGTATATGAAAGTGCATTGTAAATTATAAAATATTGCCTAACTATTGGGTGAATTTCTGATTAAATCTGCAAGGTTAATAAATAAAATGGTCTGACCAGATGGACATAATCGTACAGTATTGCGTGTCACATTTTGATGACAATCAAACACATCAAAGTGATTTTACCTGCTTTGTCAGCTGTTCCATTGATTCTTTGCTGCTGACTTCAGAGGAGGTAACACATGGATCACAAATTTATACAAGAAAAATGTGCAGGAAAATTAATTTGTACATGGTGTTTTTTACTAAGTTTTTTTCAATTATAAAAAGAATGCATAAATATATTATTGTAGAACACTGGGGAAATACAGCAAATACATATATAAATATAAAAGAAACATGAAAATTACCTGCAAAACTACCCCTGGAAAAAATACTATTAAAACACTGGTATATTTTTTCTAAAAGATTAATATCCTCTAAGTATATACTGTACATGCAGCTTAAAATCCTACCTTCAAACAATATTATTTAGTGACTTTTTTCGATTAGTCTCGAAAGAATATTATAATTGGTGGTGTATTATTTCTTTTTATAGAACTATTATAACTTATTTTTCCATCCATTTATTATTGGACATTTATCTTGTTACCAAGTTTTCACTATTATAACTATTTCTGACATGAAAGCAATGCTTCTTTGGCCACACTTCTGATTTTTATCCTTCCTAGAATAGATTCTTAGAAGTTGGATTATTAGATCAAAGACTATGACAATTTTTAATATTCCTCATAAGGATCACTCAGTTGCTCTTCAGAGACCTATTTATACTTGCACTGTCATTGTGAATAAACATGCATCTCACCACATCCTTGTCAGCATTATCATATACAATATTTGACAATGGGTGAAAGTTTGATGAGAAATAGGGTTTTTGGATGGTCTCAAAATAAATTCCCACAGGTGCTTAATAACTACAAAAGAAAAAATAATAACTTTACAGAAGAGGAAACTTCCAGACACCACATTAACAGAGATACAAGTTAGCCTCATCAGTAATGGGACAATTGGCATCATGTCCCTCATAAGAGGATGCAAGAAGGAGGATACAGCATCATTTCTGAGATATTCCTGCCCAAAATGCATAACCTGAGTCTAATCATGGGGTAACATCAGACAAACCCAAATTAGGAGACATTCAACAAAATAAATGATCTGTATTCATCAAAAAGGCCAGTGTCATGGAATTTAATGTTTTCTGGTTTCTATTGTTGTTGAATTCTGTTCCTCATTATATTTCGTGAAGGGTATTGCTGGCATAGAGGAAAGCTTCTGGATTTTGCACATTTTTCTTGTATGCTACCATTTTACTTAGTATGAATTGATGTTAAGAACATTCAGTTAATTCCCCTGCAGTTTTTTAAAGATATATAATCATATTGTCTGCAAATAACAGTGATTTTGACTCTTCCTTTCCAATAATTTTACCTTTTATTTCTTCCTGATATCTTACTGCATCAGATAAAATGTCTGGAACAGTGCCACATAATAATACAGACATCTAGCATTTCTGCCTCTTCCTGGTTTTAATGGGAATGTTTCTGGTGTTTCAATATTAAGGATGATACAGGCTGTCTATATGAGATATTGCAGGTTAAAGGGAGTATCTTCTTATTCCTAAATTTCTATGAGGATCTTTTTAATCAGGCATGAATGTGGAATTTTATCTGAACCTCTTTTTGCCATCTATTGAGATTATCATACAGCTTTTCTCACTGAGATTGTTGAACTGAAAATTTTTCTCACGTGAATCCATCCTTGCTTCCTGGAGTAAACCTGATATAGCTGTGGTAAATAATTCTCTTAATACTTCATTTTGCCATTATATTTTGTCCTTTTGCAACTCTGTGGTGGATTTGTACTGTATCAACTTAGTTTAGCTGGGAGTGTTTCTAGAATTCCCTTCTGTGCATAGTTCTGGGTTAGCTGGACCACAAGAGACAGTCATGTGAGATTGGGAAGAGGAAGTGAAGCAGGAGTCATATTCTCATACACTCGAAAGTCAGGGCCAGGCATGAGGCAGTGATGCCATTTAGTGTTGTCACTGCTCTGCGGGCTCTCCCACTGATTGTGGTGGGACAGCAGCTGGGTCCTAGCACCCCAAGTCCCTGGCAACCAACATCTTCAGCTTCACTGACTCCTGGGCTGGGTACGTATCAGCTCCACGAGAAGGGTGCCAATTTCTCCTGCAGGTCTCCCTATTATCAAAATTGGAGGCTTGGTGGGTGATGAGAGGCCGAGGTAGGGTCCAGTCTGTCTTTGCAGTCTCCAGTTCTTGCTGCCCCACTTCACGTCCATCCTTCTTTCCTCATTGCCTACTTTGCTGACTTCAGGCTCCAGCCCCAGACACAGAAGCAACAGCCATATAGAAATTGTTTAACCAGCTCCCACAATTGTATAAGGTCTATATAATATATCCCTATGTTATATATATCCTGGGGGTTCTCCTTCTCTGACCAAATCCTGATTGAAACGCTGTCCATAAGTGAGACGATCTAAATATGTTCTCATTATTCTCTGTTGGCTCCATAAGAGTCATCCTCTGACCTGCTCAGCCCTGCTCTGTGCCGCAGGGCTGATCTTTACAGATGGGGGCTCACTTGCCCTCTGGCTTCTATTGGGCATGGTCAATATGTGCACCGGTAGAGGTTTGAAGGGCAGGAGGAGAGAGAGTAAAAGGCTTTCTTCTGCCTCTCCCTCCCTCCCAGCCTGGGCCCGGTGGTTCTGGCAACAGCCATATTCTCCATGGCTACCGTTCTTACCCTGAAGCCTCTTCTCCACAATTCAAATCTTCACCATCTCTAGGGACATTATTTTCTCCATGCATAGTTCTCTACTGCAGTGTAAAAATTATCCCCCCCCCACCCCAATTTAACAGCAAACATTTACTTTCCCTCATCGTTTCTGACAGCCAGGTAGTTCTGGCTCAGGGTCTCTCATGAAGCTGCATCAGGATGTTGATGTGGGTTGAGCTGCAGTGATCTGAAGCTTGATTGGGACTGCAGGATCTGGTTCCGAGCTCTTGAACATGGTTGTTGGCAGGAGGCCCCAGGTCCTTACGCTGTGGGCTTCTCCAAAGTGCTGCTTGAGTGCCCTACGAAAAGGCAGCTGGCTTCCCTAAGAACAAGCGATCTGAGAGAGAGAGCAAGGAAGAAGGCACATGCTTTTTAGTCTCAGAAGTCACACCCCGTCACTTCCGCCACATTCTGTTCATTTGAAGGGAGTCTCTAAGTTTAACCCACACTCAAGCAGAGGGAAATTCAGCTCTATTTCTTCAAGGAAGGAGTAGCAAAAAATTTGTGGCCATGCTTTAAAACCTCCACACTCTTTGCCCCTTTCAGGCCTGGGATGGTAATGGCTTCCCACTGTTGCTGGTTTTGGATACCTCAATATACATGAACTTCCTAAACCCTTGCCCACTTCTCTATAAATAATTCCTTCATTAAATTGTCTGTAGTTAAACACATTTGAACATAATCCTGCTTCCAGGATTGTAAGACAATATATTACGGAGGGAGGGTGTGCACAGTTATACAGCATGAGAATTTCATGGACATATGTATTTATGTAATTATTTGTATATTATATGTAATTTATATATTTTTAGAATTCTTATAATTCTTACATAAGTATACAAAATATAAAATTATTATATACTTTATATATCATATATATATATAGAGAGAGAAATATGGGGTTTTTGTTTTTTCCTAAGTAAAATATTCAATAATAAAATAAATAAACTTGCCCGGATGGCTGCTGGTACTTGGTACTTGGTACCATTCCCCTCTTCCCACCCCTTCTGTGCTCTCTCTACAGTACAGGGGCTGGAAACCTGAGAACTACATTTCTCAAAATCCTTTGCTGTCAGGGTTCTGACTCATGGTCTATTAATGAGAGGCACTCACTGTGAGATTTAAAAGGCAGAAGGGAAAGCAGTGCAGTGGCCTCAGGGTCTTTCCTCCCAGAGATACCTACCTTGGTGCTGCAGGCAACTGTGACCATTGGCAGGGATTGGTTTCTTGCAGTTGCAGACTGGGGAGACATAGCAACTTCCAGATTTTCTGAAAGCTGTCTGGAACCTGAGTGCTGTCAGCCATCTTCCCTGGCTTTTGCTCCTCTGTTTCTTTCAAAGGGGTGTGTGTGTGTGTGTGTGTGTGTTTCCCAATGGTTTTTTAAGCATATATTCCCTGTCCTAAATCATGTTCTATCTAAAATACCCAGATTACTTCATTTTCCTAACCAAGGCGTAACTAATACAATAATTAGAAGGAAATAAAAAACCTGAATGTGCAATAATTATTTTTCATTTATTTTTTTCTATAGCAAAAGATTCATTTTGAGATTGTCAATTTCATTAGCATGACATTCTTTAAAATTTTTAAAATTCTTTCTGTATTTATGATATATTGGACTAAATACTACTTTTATTTATATATTAGCTTATTTCACTCTTTTTAAAAATTAGATTTGCCAGAGGTTTTATTTTCAGAATCTGTTCTTTGATTTTTATACCGTTAGAGGTGTGTATTTAGCTGCATGCATCAGAAAATCCAACTAACATTGGCTTCAACAAATAGGCATTGATTTTTCCAACATAATAATGAGCTCAGAGGTAGACGGTTGCTAGCATTGTTTAACTACTCGGGGATCCAGACTCATTCTGTTTTTTCAATTCACTCTCCCTATCATTGACTTCCCTCCTCATGTTTGTGACTTCCTGTTTACAAGATGGTTATTATGTCAGACATCAGAGGTACATTCAAGGCAGAAAATGTGGCCAGGGAAGGGGAAGAGAGAAAGCACTGAACCAGCTCTGACAGTACCGCTTTCTACCATTAAAGCAAGAGTGTTCCAGGAAGCCCCCTCAATCATCCTCCATTGGTATCTCAGTGATAAGATTTATTTCACATGGCCACTTCTACATACAAGCAGTTCTAAGAAGTTATTTAATTTACTTCCCAGCTTCTATAGAAGAAGACAAGAGAAAATAAGGTTTCGAAAATCATCCTAGGGATACCCTGGTGGTCCAGCAGTAAAGACTCCACGCTCCCAATGCAGGGGGCCTGGGTTTGATCCCTGGTCAGGGAACTAGATCCCACATGCCGCAACTAAAGTTCCCACAAGCAGAAACGAAGATCCCGTGTGCCGCAACTAAGACCTGGCACAGCCACATAAATAAATAAATAAATAAATATTTTTTTTTTAAAAAAGAAAATCATCCTACAGTCTCTACCACATATATCAATTTCAGGATGCTTGTTTCTGCTTCTTTTTAATTTATCTTGCTGTTTATTTTCTAAGTTACTGAGTGAAAGAAGAAAGTTTATTTCATTTCGTTGTTGTTAAACAATGAGATCATTTTATGCTGTGAATTTGCCTGTGAGGATAGCTTTGACAACATCCTGTGAGTTTTGATTTAATGTGTTCTCATTGCAATTTTCTAAATGACCTACAATTGCTCCATTGATTGCCTCTCTTACTGATAGTTTTTTTTTAGGAGAGTATTTTTCACTTCCATGAGGTTGAGGGCTTTATCCTTAAACTTTTTGCTTGATTTCTAGATTTATTGCATTTTAGGCAGAGAATGTAGTCATTACAATTTCTACTTTTTGAGATTTATTGAACTTTTCTTTGTGGTTTAGTGTAAGATCAGTTTTTGTAAATGTAAATGTTTCTCAAACATTTTAACAAAAGGTATATTTTTGTTTATATTATATATTATAATATGTATGTATTGTTCAAATTCTCTGTAACCCCAGTTTTGTGATGGGGTTTTTTGGTTCTCATTTGTCTGCAAAAGTCACCCCCAAATTAAGCAACTATCAGTTTCTTCTTATGTTTGTAATCATAGCCTCTCTGTGCCTCAGTTTCCTCATCTGTAAAATGGAAGAAATAATAGTTCCTACTTCACAGAGCTGTTGAGAGGGTTAAATAATTTAATTTTATGTGAAATGCTTATAACAGTGCCTTGCACATGGTCAGCATTCAGTAGGGTTATGAAAGTAATCAAACAAGGAGGCCATTAGACTGAGGTGTCTCTATTGCCTTGGTAGCCTGCATAAGAATACCGAAACGTTCGTCAGAGTCAGTTCCTATAAATGCCTCAAGGGTAAGAAGAATCAGTCACCAAAGAGCCAAAGAGGCTTTCCAAATAATGCAACTGCTGAAGCTGTAGCCAATCAAACAATTTCCTTGTTTTGCTTTGCATCTTCTCTGTAAAACTCTTGCCCGTAGCTACTGTCATTGGATCACTCCTAACCACTTCTGGTTTGGCACTGCCCAATTCCAATCAACTTTTGCTCAAATAAACTCTTAAAATTTTTAATATGCCTCAGTTTATCTTTTAACGATGTTAACTAATATTATTATTATTATTGTTTTCAGTCTAGCAGACTTGCTCTGTTTCCAATAACAGAGCAAGAGTAGGACAGGATCTGTATTCTCAGGCCAATTCCATTGGCATAAAAGTTGGTGTTAATTAGTCCCAGATTCTGGCAGCAGTTTGTCTGTCCTAGTCTGCAGTTGCTTAAATGCATTTTTGACATTTTCTCGGTTTCATAGACTTTTATTGGGAGGTTGGAAGAGGTTGTGTCAAGGGTTACTAGCCACCCACCTTTTAAACCAGAACACTTGTATTTAAAATAACCTGCTTCAATGTGATTCAAGTTAGGTGGAGATTGATGCTATAATTCAATTGCCATAAAGAAATAACCATTAAGGCACTTCTCAGCCCTGGCTGGGCACTTTCTTACTGGCCTCAAAAGACTTTGGTGAAATATTTCAGAGAATATTTTTGTTCTTACCAGGAGTTCATTTGAGAATTAAGTTCCCTTTTTCTTCACATATCATGAATTTCAACACTATCTTTCTGAATTGTATCTGATCTATTCTCTAAAACCAATCATAGAATCATCTCTAAAATAGTACCCCTGCGTCGATGAGAACTCCCTTTTAAAAATAAAAGTCTGACAGGCATCATGTACTTTAAATTGAACATAGACTGCAAAGCAGCCCTCATCCATTAGTCCAACTGACATTTGAATAACCCAGATCAGAAAAGAATAAGACCATAAATCGAAGAAGACTCTAATCCTGGCTGGGGCTTGGTGATCCTATCAACCCAGGAGTGAAGACAGCAATCATGCATAACATGGGAATTTTACGTTTGCACATAAAGTCAACCTCCTATAATGGAAAGAGCACTTGAGTAGGGGTCAGAAGACAGGGGCTGAAGTGCTGATTTCAAAACGTACTGACTATGTCACTTAACTTTTCGTAGTCTCAATTCTCTTGTTTATAAAAAGAGGATAGTGTCCTTGGCCATACCTCCTTCAAGACTATGTTTTTCCTGCCCTCAGGGAGCTCATGGTTAGTGGAGGGACAGTAGGAGGTAAATGGTAGCATGGGTGAGCTTTGGAAATTTAGGATTTGAGTACCAGCTCCACCCACTTATTAACTGTATAATTTTGAGCAAATTATTTGTGTTCTTGGTGCCTCAGTTTCCTCATCTGTAAAATGGGGATGATAATAGTATCTATGTCATAGGGTATTTTGAGGATTAAATTAAAATAATAATGTTCATCAAACTCTTAGCCCAGTTCCTGGCACAAGGGAAGTACTGAATAAATGGTATATATAATACTCAAATGTGAATGGGTCTCTTTGGGCAGCCTTTGATTTGTCCCCTAAGCCCACCACAAGGCCAGACTTAGTAGTTTGCTTCAGACTCCTTATATCTTCCCTCCCGCCAAAAAGACCAGCTCCAAAGGATTGACAAAAAATGTTAATGTTAATGAAGATTTCATGGAGATTCAGAGGAAGGGGTAAAATGATAATAATAACAACAACAACTAAATGGTACTGATTCTTAGTATGTTTTAGGCATGGTGCTGAATACTTCCCATGAATGACTTCATTTCATTCCATACGATACAGCAACATGTAAGCCAACTTTCTCTTGGATATTTTAATTTTTTTCTGTATAGCCTCTTCTCTTTAGAGAAAGAACTACTTTCTGAGTAGTCTCTTTATTCTGTCTTCTTTTTGTCAAGGCACTGAAAATCCCCCTATTGTCCTAAACAATTCAGTTTTCCCATCAGCTTGCACATCCCATTCAGTAAAACCAATGCGAGATAGTGAGACTGACTGCTATTCTTCCCTAATTCATGCTGCCCAGGAATGTCTCAGTTCATCCCACAATGCCTACTGTTAGAGAGCTAGGACCAGTGGTCACTATCACCCCATGCAGTCAAGAAGAGTATCTAGATTTCAATCTTGCTCCCTGTTTATCTCCTGTGCCTGATGCAGTGCCTGACACTCAGGAGGTCATTTTAAAATATTTATGGAATGAATAAGTGTGTGATCAAACTGACATAACAGAGGTCAGAATGAACTAGTGTTTAACAAAGGAGTGGCAATGTACTGTGGGGAACAGACTGAGAGAATGTGTGAAACTTTCATGGAGAAGACAGGACTTGACCTTGAAAGCTGAGTAAAATTTTAATAGGCAGAGACTAGGAACAAGACAATTTAGACGTAAAGGGAGCTGAGCAATAGATACAAAAGAGTATGTGGTTTGTTCAGTGCAGAGAAGTCATGTGAACAGCCTGTATCATGGAGGTTCAATGCCTGCACCCCAGAGCTGCCTGAACCTTCAGGGCAGACAGAGAGGGTATAGTCAGAGATGGGGCTGGGAAGCTTGTGGAAGGCAGCTCAAAGGAAGAGCTGGAACACCTTGTTCAGGAGTTTGCTTTATTTGTAGGCAACTCTACCACTGAGAGTTTCTGAGGAGACTGGCTTGCTCAGATGTGTCCTTTAAAAGCTGACTCTGCTGAGGAGGGATTAGGGGGTGGGCAGAGACTGGAGACAAGGACAGCCAGACTAGAGACAGGATGGCAGTGCACGCAGGTGAGCACTTCCCTCCCCACGGCTTTGAGGCCACCTCCTCAAGGAAAGTTTGTCTGGAATGCTGCTTCTGCTCCCAACAGATCTGGGAATATATTTGTCATATGAAAGAGATAGAGTTGTGTTCTCCATGTTCTTTGGAAGTATTTTAAACCCAAGGTCATAGAGAGAAAGTTAATTAACATAGAAAACATACCATAGATATTAAATCTTCTAATCAAGGCTAACAAGTCTGCTCTAACTGGGATGGGGAGGGGTAAGCGTATTCATAAATCCAAAGTAAGAAAAGAAGAGGGAGGAGAAAGGCAGTTTTCAAATCCTGGGAGCCTCTCCATTGCTCTCTTCAGAGCCGCCATTTGTTCCAAGCAGGTGATTGTGCTATTAATTCTTTGACAGTCTCTAATATATTCCTAGAATGTGCAGAATTCCAAACAATAAAGCGACTCTATTATTTGTGGGGCCAACCTCTCCTCCTGAAGCCATGGCCACCGTCATGTGTCTGCTCATAGCCACCATCTTGTTTTCCTCCACAATCCTTTTTTATTCACCATTGCTCTATACAAATTTAAATCTCTGGTTAATTCTGACATCACATAGTCACTATAAAAATTTCCCCTACTCCCATTGCAATTTTAAAAATTATTTCATGCCCAAAGGCATCAAGAGTGGAGGGTAGGAGGGGATCAACATTAAGGCACAAAATAGCAACGGTGCCTATAGCAATTTGAGATTGGTTGGGTATGGAGATAACAGATCAGGAAACAGCCAAGATGATTTACATTTTTTTAGCTGGGGTCGTGGGAGGATGGTGAAATTATTTGTTAGAAATAGTACTGGGATTTGAGGTGTTATTATTTAGTATTTAGCCAGAAAACCAGGGCCTACCACAATCCTTTCCCAAACCATTGCCACCTACGGTGAAGTCACCAAGAGAAAACACACACACACATACACACACACACACACACAGCAAATAAAAGAACAGGGTAAATCAGGTAAAAGATTCTGCTCAATTTTCCTGGTCCTTTCTCCCTCAAAGCCCAGACTCAGGTTTCAACTCTTGCCACACTGATCACATGGTTGAAAGAAGCCCAAAAGAGAGAGAGTACAAGACAGCCAGGCTGGTTGGGGCCCTTATCACTTTAGACATGTAGAAGGAAGAGACAGATAAGAGACAGATAGTCAGATCTGCTTAGTTGGAGAAAGGCCTGGGTCAGCAAACTAGTTTGGCTCTACAGAGAAAGCAAAACAATTGAGAAAGTTCCACCCATACCTTTTAATGTAGAGGTTGGCAAACTATGGAGCATGTGGCCCATTGATTGTTTTTGTATGACTCATAAGCTAAGAATGATTTTTTCATTTTTAAATGGTTGGAAAAAATTAAGAGAAGAGTGATATTTCATGGCAAGTGAAAATTGTATAAAATTTGAATTTTATTGTCCATACACAAAACTTTATTGGAACACAGCCATGCCCATTCATTTACCTATTGTCAATGACTGCTTTTAGCTTCAACAGAGAAAATATAGCCCACAAAGCCTAACATAGTTATTATCTGGCCCTTTATAGAAAAAGTTTGCCAGCCCCTCTTCTAAAGTATAGTGATGTCCCCCAAATAAATAGGGCCTGATTAGATTTTAAAATCTGACCCATGCATATCAATTTCTCCTCTCTGGGAGAAGGAAGGAAGAGCTTGGAAAGAGGAGAGAGGAGCTCTGTACTCCTTCCTTTAAAGGAAACTGTATCCCAGCTTTGGAACACCCGAGGAGAAGCATGTTTTGAGGTGGCAGACTGTATATTTAGTTTAAGGTGTTTGGAGACAACCAGGAGGTGACTGGACTTCTCAGTTTGAGTCTCAGGAAACAGAGTAGGAGATATGGACTTTGAGACATGTCTACCAAGGGAATAGTGAAGCCATGGAAAAGCTATCCCAGGGAGAACACAGATGGGCAAGAAGAGAGCTGGCTAGGGTTACCAGGTAAAATATTTATTTACTTGCTAAATCTGGCCACCCTATTGGGGACAGAACTTTGAAATTTGAAGTTTGAATAGAAAAGGTAGGGCCAACAAAGGAAACAGAGAAGGGGAAGTCAGATGAGTAGGAGAAGAATCCTAAAAGTAGGAGCTGTTTGTAATCTTGGGTAGTTTGGTTGGAACAGTGGGGGCAGGTGTCATCAGAGTGAAAAAGAGAAACTATGTATATACATTCTCCTTTCCAGAAATTTACTTGTGCTGCAAAGGACCATAGTAGGGCAGGTTGAGGGGAGACTGGGGTAACGGCTGAGTTTGGAGTTATAGGGGCCATGTGAGCCTGTCTTTGGTGAAGGTGAGAAGACAGTGGGAAGTGGTTGAAGATGTGATGAAATGAGGTCTTTGCTGCTGTTAACATTCATCTGCGTTACTACTCACGCGAGTGTGTTCTCCTCGCCCCCAGCATGACCCCTACCACACCCACCACTAGAGAGGACAGCAGTTAAATCTTGTCAAAAATTAAACCCTGAAGAGTTCCACACCCAGACGTTTTCTCCACAGACTGTTCCCAGCACACCCTTCAGGGAGGGGTGATGGAAATAACTCAGTAGAACCCTGGAAGCAAGGACAACTGGTCACTCAGACATCAACAATGAGAAATGAATGATTTCAAGAATTCACGCAGCATTGATTGGTTGATGGGCAGTCGATTCTAAGCAGATTCTGTAACTCAATCAATTAAAATAGCGAGATGGAAAGGATCGGGCTAGTGGTTCTCAACCATGGCTACACATTGAGATCACCTGGGAGCTTTACAAAAACCCACTGATGCTTGACAGACCCACTCCAGAAGTTCTCAATTAATTGGTCTATAGGGCCTGATAGATTGGATTTTTTAAATCTTCCCAGGTGATTCTATTGTTCATCCAAAGTTAAGAACCATGGATAGGAGAATCAGCATGTTGATATATTGATAATAGAGTTATTTAGTAATATATGCCTTAAAAAGATGCATTTCACTTGTTCCAGTTATGGAAAAATACAAACATAGGTATATGTGTGTCTATGCATTGAAAAAGAGGTTGGAAGAATAAAAAAATAAATAAAAACCTGAAGCTATATATCTTAGAAATTGTCATCAGAGCTTCTAATGTCTTATGAAATGATTTGGTTTTGTTTTTAATTCCTCACAATTAGACCTAACTGGATAATTGGGCATATGTCACTCTAGTAGTCAGCTTAAAGAACCCTTGGTAGAAATTTTACCCAGGTGGATAATAATAGTGATAATAACAATAATAATAATAATGATGATGATAAGAGGAGGAGGGGAAGGAGGATAATGATAGCAAACACCTGGATAGCAGTTACTCAGTGGCCATACTGTTCTAAATGGAAGGTATGGGCTGACCCACATGTGAAAAACTTACTGGCATCTTCTTGGTGATAATAACTGTAGTAGTAGCCAACATGAGTTGAATTCTTATGTCAGGCACTATGCAAAGTGTTTTATTTGCAAGACGATGGAATACTTGATATGGCAAGAGTGCTAAGGAGATCAGAGGGAATTAAAAACACAGGTCAAAAGAAAAGAACCAGATGAAATGCATTCGCTTTGGACAAGAGGAGGGACACCCATTCCTCTTCGACAGGGCGCTGAGAAGAAAGGATGAGCACAGACACACCGTGGCGTGTCACAGAGGGGAGACTCAGAGGGTGTTGAGCTCAGTGGCTTCATCTCTCAGGAAATAAGGAGGTTTTCTCACCTGCTCTGAGTGAAGGGGGCTTCCATGTCAGACAAAACTCAGGGACACTAATATATTCTAAGTAGAAATTACTGAAATTACTGATATGTTTCGCTTCTATAGACTTTAGCCGTGAACAAGGAATAATCCCATAGACCGAAGGAAGGAATCTCTGGTTTTCAGTAACGTATTACAAGGCCAGGCAGCTGCCACACCTGCACTCACAGTTCGTGCCCAGCCCCTCACAGATGCAGCCAGCCAACTTCATGGACAATGCCTGCATCCTCAGATCAGTCCTGGTCTCCTGTCTGGCCTCATAAGCCTTTGACCCATTTCAGCCTCCAGAAAGTTGGGGACATTAGGTTGGACCCACTCAGCCTTGGAGTGGGCCAACTAAAAATGTGACAACACCCCACCTGTTGGGTACCTGAAAGCTCTGATTCTCCCCATGGTCCCTCTCTCCTCCATGCACATCATGAAGTCAGTCAGTTTGAGACGTGTTCAGTGGCAAAAGCAGCCCAAGGAGTGGCGGGCCCAACCTCTCCTTAGAAACAAAATGATGCCCTGAAACCCATCTTTACATCATGCTCTTTTTGTCAGGAGCCTATCATTTAATTCATAATTTTGCGAAGATAATTACACCATGCTAGCGAGAGACAACTTGATGCATAACTGTTTATTTTCAAAGGAGACATATTTCATGCACTGGCTGCATAATGGTGTCAGGAGCACAGCAAGCTGTCACCATATTTTCTATGGCATTTAACTGCCTGGCAGGGTTATACATGGGAAATGGAAAATCTCCTTGTGACAGATAATATAATATCCTTTGCCTTGCTCAGAAGCCATATTTTGGAGGCAGGATTTGTAAGTATCTTAATATCATTTGTCAAACAGTATCTGTCGGCTTTGTCTTGTTTCTGTTCTACCTTCACACTCTGCTCCACCCCAGGTCCCAGCATAGCCCCCCACCTGATGGGGCTCAAAGGAAGTAGTTAGTAGGGTTACAACTGTTGAATACCTGGGCTGATCCCCATGTTGTGTTGACTGCAGATCAGATCCAGGACCTAGAATCAATTCCCTCAATGCACAGAGGTTTTTGAAGACACTGAGAACATTATATACGATATAGCCACATAAATAATGAATTTAAAGTTTAGACCAGAAAATATAGGAACTAGCATAATACTAGCTAACATTTATTGAGTGTTGACTCTGAGGCTGCTATGGATCTAAACCCTTTATATGGATTATTCAATGAATCCTTGCAAAACAAACTTATGAGGTAGATAATATCATTATCTATTTTATAGATGAGGAAATTATGGAACTAGCCAAAAATATCATTCAGCTAGAATTCAAATTCAGAGAGCGTGAATCCAGAGTGTAAGTGCTTTACTAGGAGGTGTGTTTCTCCCTGTAATGGATGCTGTAGTATGCTGCCCAGATCTCGCACATGCCTCACGGAAGTTATACCACCCATCCGGTGATTAGTGCATGCAGGAGTATAAAGGCTCAGCCCCTTTCCCCAATTCAACACAACTCCGAAGCACCATCCAAGACACAGGGCTCTCCAGGAACTGGCTGAGACTTTTGCTATGTATGATTGCATTGCAGTTCCCCTTCTGATCTGCCCGTCCTGCTTCTTTCCCACCCCTACAGGTCTTACTAACAAGACATCCCAATACATTTCCTGCACACAGATCTCCATCTCAGAGTCTGCTTCCCCAGGAAAACTGGTCTGCAACACTCTTCTAGACATGATTCAGCAGAAAAATTAAAACATAGATGTACAGGCTGCAGGACTGCTACATGATTATAAAGGGGAGCTGCCAATTTACTTCTGAACTTTCTGACAGCCAAAGAAAAGATGGACACATGAAGAGAATTGAATCAAGGATCCAGGGACAATCTTATATGCATACATGCAGTGCCTGGGAAATCTAGAGGATGGAAAGACTAAGAGGCTGACCCCCTTGTTTTCCTGGTGGACCCAGGAGAGGTTGCTGCCTTCAGCACAGATTTCTTGCCCTTCTAGAGATTGTCTGGCAAAGATAAGTATTTTCCCATGGAACACATGTGGGCTGAACTCAGGAAGAGCAGCCTGGGGTTCTAACATCTGACTGGAGAGCAAGGAGTTTACCACCCATAAAAAAATGCATGTCCCTGAGTGAAGAGAAATTTGGGCAAGAGGGGCCCAATAGCAAATTCCAGAGAGTCTGAGAGAACACCCCAGCAGGGAATAGGTCAGCTCAAACATCTATGAGGCGGAGAGAGCCTGACATCAGATAAGACCACACATTTCGAGTAAGACCTTTCCTACTCCCACCTACTCCACCCTCCCTCCACCTGAGGAGATCGGATAGTGAGAAGCCCTGGGCAGAGAAGTGGGGACCCAGCCACACTACCACGCTGTTTCCCATTGCAGTCTCCCACCCTAAAGTTGGCCTCAGCTGGGGGAAGGGAAGGAGAAGACACCAAGTTAAACCAAGATTAGAGTTTGGGACTGAACATAATTACTAAGTTAGACTGTGTTTGCAATTTAAAGTGACCTAGGCATATCTATCACCTGGGAGTGAGCAGAATAGTTGCGTGCTTGCTCGAGATTTCATCCTGGGCAGAGGGAGATTTATCCCTACTGAATAAATGGCAAAAGATTGTGGGAGAGAAAAATACAACTGTGTTTTGATTACACCACCAGTGGTGCTTGTCTAGCGTCCCAGTTACATTCGTGCACATGACCTCATCTGAGCTGGCTTCAGGTACTTGCTTAGGAGGAGAGACACTTACATATTTCCTAGGGAACTTGGGAAGTGAGGAAGGCCAAGTGAGCAAAACTGGGCAAGTAGAGTCCCTGAGGAGAGGGGCAAGAGGGGACAGGAATGCAATTGTCCTGCAGGGAGGAGCTCCAGAGATTGAGCGATGGCACTGCCTTCTCTCTGCTCTGGCAATTGGAGCCAGCCTGGGGAGCATCTGAAGATGCCAGGGGTTAGCTCATGCCAGCCAAGGTCTGCAGAGGGGGCTTGGTGAGTACTCACTTTTCATAGGGCTGGGAGAGAAAGCACCATGTGAGCTGAGATATGGCAACCCCCTCCGCATGTACACACACACACACACACACACACACACATGCACACACACATACACTTTAGCTTAACAACCACAATAGCCCTTAGCCCTCCTGCCTCACTTAGCATCTTTCTCCACCTTATTTCCTACAAATAATGGCTTGCAGGAGAAATGAAAGGTATAAGCAAAAAGAGGTGGTGTGTGTGTGTGTGTGTGTGTGTGTGTGTGTGTGTGTGTGTTTCACATGCTGTTCCTTCCGCCTGTAACACCTGCTGAACAGTCAGGGTCCTGACAAGAGACAGATGGCCTACTCAAAATAGTTTAACTCAAGGAGGGTCTACTTGCAGGGGGCCCTTTACAAAGGTGTGGGTGCAGGGGAAGCACAGGGGATTCGTGCCTGCGGCATCCCACCCTTAGGCCCAAAGAGAAAAGTGATGAGGGAGGGAGGGGTCCCTGGAAGCAGCTCAGCCCACACATTTGTGGGCGCAGGATAAGAACACTTGGAGGCATCCCAAACCACATGTCTAAATATTTGAAAGTTATAACGCAAACTAACAAACTGCTAAATGAAATATAGCCAAGGTCAACTACTCTATCAGTTGACCTTGGCAAATAAACCTTTAGAACAACCTGTAAGACTGAGTTTGAATTTAGAAGTCTCCCACTGCTCAGAGTTCTGTGTAGGAACAACATGACAGAAGGGGAACATCTGGGCCCAAGCCCCTGGCTCACAACCCACCCCCTTCTCTTCCCATCCCTGCCTCTGCCTATAACCACATGTGACCTCATTCATACAGCTGGACACCCCAGCCTTCATGGCCATGCTGCCCCTAGAAGCCACCACACATGCACCACGCACCCTCTGGCCGACCCCTGAAGCCTAGGGCTCAGGACGCTGCTGGTGTGGTCCATACTCTAGAAGAGAGATGGGGTGTGGGCACAAAAAATGGAGGGGCAGGGGCTCTCACACCACGGGCAGGTGGGCAGCTGGGGGAGGACCAGAGCACTAAAGCATGGTGCCCACGGCAGGGGCCCTCTCTCATGGGTCAAAGGGCAGCACAGCTGGAGAGAGAGAGCACAGGACCCAGCCCCTCCTGCCTCCCCAAGGCAATTCCACTGGGAAGAAGACAGGGTATAGGAGCCCTGAGCCCTGATCTCAGGCTCCTCCCTCCCTTTGATTCCTTAGGGAGCTAGGACTCCCCAACAGAAAGCCCAAGATGGCAGGGAAGCCTGTGGTGGACTCCCAGGTTGTCGGCCCCCAGGTGAACAGAGCAGGAAGGAGAAGGGTAGAGAGTGGGTCTGTAAGACGTCCAGCCCTCTGTCCTCTCTGTTCCTCTAGTTAACTTCTACTCAAGCTTTAAATATCAGCTCAAGTGTGAATCTCTCAAAGAAATCCTACCTGACCTCCAGAGCTAGAACAAGTCTCTCTTTAGTTGGTCCGTGCTTCCCTGTCCTTTTCCTTCACAGCATTCACTAATGTTTCCATGATCTGTGTGGTTATTTTATTAATGGCAGTATGCCTACCAGACCACAAGTTCCACGAGGGCAGGGACTGGGTCTGTTTAGGTGGTTTCTGTATCTACTCCCTGACCCGGGCCTAGCAAATGGGGGGTTCCTGCTGTTCTATTTGTGGTCTTTCCCACTTTGCTGGGGTCAGGGAGAGCTACATTCAAGGGAACACAGAGAACATACATGACAGTAAGTAACACACACATGTACACACACACATATGTACATACACACACACACATATGTACATACACACACGGGGACTTGGAAGTGAGTCTTTGAGGGTTAAAATTCAGATTCCCATACAATTGATCAGAACCATCCTCAGCTTAACGAACCAGTATGACTTGCAGACCCAGAGAAGAATTGAGGAAAATTATGGTCACATCTAGAGAAAGCATGCATAAGCCATAGGAGGGGGCAGCTGTGGAAGCACAGAGAGAAAAAATGCTGCTCAAACAGTGCCCAGAGGAGCCAGTGCCCAGCCAGGCCGGGAGAGTGCCCAAGCCACTGGACAGGCCTGTCCTCCCTGGGGAAATGGAGGCATCAGTTTTTTAGGGCCTGATGCCATTAAAATTTCAAATTCTATAACTCCCTTGTTCTGCTCCCATACACACGAGCAGCCATCCAGTAATTTGGCTCCTAGGGAACTCGTTGGTCAGGTCCATGCAATGATGGATTCGTCTGTCAGGAGTATTGCTCCTTATAAATCAGTGAATCGGTGTTCTGATTTTATTTCCACTTCTCAGAGAGTTTGTTAGCACAGGTGGGCATTCCCAAGTGTGATCGCCTCTGGAAAGCTGATGAACTCACAGGACAATACCCAACAGAGAACTAGCCCCGCAAACCCAGCCACGGAGAGTTCTTTTCTTTTGTGAAACAGAAATAATGGCATTTTCAAAGGATCAAACATTTATCAAGGGGAAGAAGGAAGCACATAGAGTTGCGTGCAAATAGAAACGGTTTTGATTTTTCATTTTTCCTTTGACTTCTCCAGACCTAAATTGTCTTTTCAGCTAGAATACATAGTAGCAGAGAAATTCAGGGGAGGCTGGGGTGACGGTGCCCCTGAGGCTGGAGCATGGGTGAGAAGGTGCTGGGAGTAGAACAGGGGACGGAGAGGGACATGACCCGAGACCCCTGAGGCAGTTCAGTGCGAATGGAGAAAAAAGTCATCATTAATAGAAGTTCTAAGGTCATAGTGTGCATCAGATCTAAGGGGCAAGGAGAAAACTCAGGAGGAATTGAAAAATCAGAAGTGGGGGAAGTTTGGAATGAGACAGGGTGAGGTATGAGGAATGACCTCTTTTGAAAAGCTCAAATAGATAGCTCAGTGTTTTGGTCTCCCACTGCAATTCGATTTTTATAAAAATATAAAGGCTAAATGCAGTGTGGTGTCCTGGATTGAATCCTGGAGCAGTAAAAGAATACTAGTGAAAAACCTGGTGAAAATCGCATAGTCTGTAGTTGACTGTCACGTGCCAATGTTAATTTCTTAGTTTTGGCAAATGCATCATGGGTACGGAAGGTGTTAACATTAAGGGGGAACTGGGTAAAGGGTATACAGGAACTCTGTGTTTACAACTTTTCTATAAATCTAAAATCATTCAAAATAAAGTGTTTTAAAAAATATAAAGACCTATTTGTTTTTTAGCTCAGGAAAGTTTTCTTCAATGTGTCTTTGATTATTGTTTCTATTCTAATTGTTTTTTAATCAAGAACTTCTATTATTCTTAGATTAGATCTCTTTTTTCTACTTTTCATAACTATCATATTGTTTCTTATTGTTTTCATCTCTTTGTTCTTTTTTCTCCGAATCCTGGGAGACCCTCTGAAATTTGTTCTCCACATCACTGATCTGATTTTCTGCAGTGCTGCTTCTGCTTGTCAGTCCTCTACTCCTGCATTTTTAATCTCTTTGTAATTCATTCTTATCTCAGTCATCTTTGTTTACACCCGCTCCAGCTGTATTTTAATCACAGACTATCTTCTCTGTCACTGTATGCTGTTGTTTCACAGAGACCATGGCTATTTACATTCTAGCAGACATCTATCTGGTGTGACTTTGCAGACAGAAGGGGGTACTGTCTCTTATTACCCTTTAATGACTGGCCTTTTGCTACCTGCTTATGGAGCACGTAAAAACACACTCATAGTATGAACACACACAGAACTCAAGCTGTGTCTGTGATATTTGCTTGTGAAATTGCTTTACTAACAGTTTGGAATTCTTGATCAAAATCCCAGAAAACTTGTATCTTCTGAGTAATGCATAAATCACAAATAAAGGACCCATCACTGCCTGGCTAAAGGTTGACACCCTACAATGTTGAAAATAACCCATCAGCAATGGGGCCTTATTATTAGAAGGTACTTTGTAAGAAATGAGAGTGTGATTATGCACCACCAGGAATTGAATCAGGAAAAAAATCTTTGCTATGATCATAATGCTTCTTTGTAAAAAAATTATGTTTCTGTTATCCTGTGTCTGATAGAGAGGGTATTGTTTATTCCATTGGAATCTAAATGGACAAAGCCTACCTTTGTGAGTAGGAAACAAGGTTCTCATCTGAGGAGTTTCTTTTCTGTGTGTGTATCAACCACCAGAGGCCTGTTCATCAGGTGGGGAGAGAACAAGGCCATCAGCTCTGACCAGAGACTAGACTATAGGGAGTGCTGGTGGGGAAGTTGGTCATTTTCCCTGTAGACTCAAGGATGTCTGAGCTGCAGGTTTGGGTATGGTGGAAACAGCCCAGCATGTGCGTAGGAGGAAAGACACACAGGACATGTGAAATGAAGCAAATCTTCGGAGCCAGAAGTCATGTAGGTTAGAATAAAAGAAACAAATATAAAACATCATTTTCTAAGTCTATCTTTATGCTGCTTGCACTTTATATAATCTTCTCTTTTTTGTTCTTATTATTTAGTAAAGTTTATTTGGGAAGTCAGGCTGTCGTAAAAGATATTTCCGTTTCTGCAAAGCCAGTTGTCAAAGATGGCGGTGGCACCCCCAGGGGATTAGACAGTGGCAAAAACTGAAGCCAAGTGGGAGCCCTTCTAAAGGAAAGAGAATCTAGGAGTGATGGGAGGGGCACTCACTCACCAGACACCCTCACTGCCCTACCTGGTGCTTTGCTTCAACAAGGGGCCCGTCCTGAGATGGCTCTCGTGTAGACTTGTCATTTCCTGCCCAATTTCAGACTTGCTCTCCCCTGCTGTTTCCGCCCTTTCCAGAACCTCAGAGGAACCCACATGACTGCCAAGAAAGAGTCCATTTTGCTTCCTGAGCCACCAATAATGGAAATCACTGAGATCAGCTGAAACTCGTGGACCTTCCTGTCCTTTCTTGGATGAAAGATTTGCTTAATTAAGAAAAGAGTTCAATAAGTTCTAGAACCTGCTTTGCATTTTTAAAGCACTTAATCCACTACTAGCATTCTGTTTTAGTAAAGTTGGATCTTAATGTTTTATTTGCATAATGAATCTGACAGGACGCCACTTTCTGAAATCCTTTCAGATTAAGGATTTCAGCCATAGGTGTGGAAATTTCCTTCACCCAGTCACAACTTCTAGGTTTCTATATTTTCCTCCAACAAAGTTGAATTACTGCAATTCAGGCTCAGGAATTAGCGGGACCAACCCTGACCTCACAGTAAAATCCCAGGAGGAGTCACTACTATTTATAGAACACTTATTTGCCAGACATTGTTTTAAGTGCTTTATGCGCATCAATAAACAAGGAGGGAGGATGTTATAATGAAGAGAAAGACAAGAGATAACCTTTGGAGTTTGATAAATTGGCTCAAATCCCCACTCTGCCACTTATACCACCTGTGTAGTTCAGTCAGTTTTTCTTATTCATTTTATATATCTCAGTTTCCTTCTCTGTAAAAAAGGAGCTAATAGTAATACCTGCTCTCCAGGGGGTTTTGTGAGATTAAGAGAAATAACATTGGAAAGAATACCTAGCATGCGACCAGGGTCTTTCTCCTCTACTCCTTCCTGATGGAAACTTAAGTGTAGCAGAATGTGAGCAGTTTGACCTACAACACTACCAAATGCAGTGGTTAGTTTTCTATCTTCCAATAAATGGTCTCATTAACTTTTTGGCAAAGAAGGAAGAGAAAGGCTGGCCGCTTGCCAGGGTTAATGGAGTCATTTTGTAGGACTCTGTGGCTTGTTATTGATGAGTGAAACCCCTACTCACCATTACTCTGCAGGGCAGCACAATCCAAATTAGGTGCAGTGATGAGAGTCCAACACCCAAGGGTGCGGGGAAGTGTTGATCCTAGACGTGAGCCCGCTGAGGTGAGAGGTGTGCTTCTGCAAACATTGCCTCCAGATGCGGATGTCGGCTGCTGCAGGGGCTGCCCTTCTGTTCTGTTGCTGATGCTGTTGCTACCACTTACTATTCCACGTTGCTGTTCCATCCCACCTGCCTCTTGATGGCCAGAGATGGGTAAGGTCCACCACCAGAATTTCTCCAGGCTTCCCTCAGTGTCTAGGCTCGGCTTGCACCTGGCTGGTAACAAACGGAGAGGGAAGGGAGAGGTTCTTCTCTCCACTAGTCCAAAGACCATCTCATGAACATTTCCCAAGATAATTGGCTATGGGGATATTTACCTCTTCAGAGAAAATTCCCACCCCATCCACCAGACACTGGGTCTGTTTTATGGTCCCACAAGATACTCACAAGCCCCGTGGAATGCATTTTCCATGGTCACATTCAGTCTCTTCCAGGATCAGCTTGAGCCCACACTCTGAAATGAGAACCACATGCCCTTTACTCTGAGTATAATCCACCAGTCTCTAAGGACCCACAGTCTCCGTCTGTGTGTTCACTAGGAGCTGGTGATTAGGGTATCCAGGGCAACTTAGAAATAATTCTGGTCTAACTGGGGTTTTCCTCTGTGGGTTCCATGTTCTCCTGTGCTATATTCATCTGCCCAAGCTGGGATGTTTCAGTCCCTCTAAATGTTAGGACTCTGTGCATGCACTTGCTTAAAACTAAGCAAGTCTTTAGTGTTACTTTTTAACAGAGGGCTTATCTTTTCCTTAGGGCATTGCCGTTTTATCATTCCATGCATCACACAACCTATTTTTAAAAAAATGATTTTCAAAAGTTTTTTCTATAAAATATTCAAGCAAGACAAAAGTGAATATAGTACTTACCTCTGCCCTCCCCTAGCAAATGTACTCCCTGGTACTAACTAACTTTAATTTGGTGTATATCTTTCCAGATCTTTTCCTAAGGGCTATAGTTCATACTCCGAATTAAAGAGTATCCATACATATGTACTTTATTGCATAAAACATAATAATTTTCAGTTGCCCTGAGCATTTAAACCATCCTTATTTTAAACATTTGCATAATATTCTAATAAGTGGAAATACCATAATTAGCCATTTACCAAATGTCAGTGAATTGGTCCCTTCCAATTTTTTCATGATTATGAATAATCCTGTGATAAACATCTTCATGCAATGTTTTTCATTTAAGATATCTACTTTGGTTGATTCCTATAAGTGGAATTACTTAGTAAAGGAGTCTGAACAAGCTAAAGAAGCAATTTACAATCTGATGATAGGAAAATAGATAAAAACATACGCCAAGCAATGTGTTGGTTAAGTAAATGATAGTTTATCTGTATAACTGAATACAATGAAGTCATTAAAAATAATGTAGAAGAACGTTTAATATCATGGCAAGATTTCCACTATATATTAAGTAATTTATAAAACAAATTACAGAACTTTCTATGTAATTTGTATAAGAACATTTTTATAATCAAAATATATCTGAATAGAATTTATGTGGGAATACCAAGGCTCAAGATTAGCCAAGACAATCTTGAAAAACAAAACTGAAAGGCTTACGCTACCAACAATCAAGATTGATGGTAAAGCTACAGTGATTAAGACAGAATAGCAAAATAAAAAAAGACAGAATAGCATTAGTGAAAGAATGATTTTTTAAAAAAAGGAACATAATGCAGAGGTCATATACTTTTTCTGAAAAGCACCAGATAGTAAAAACTATTTAGGCTTTGTAAGTCACATGATCTCTCACAACAACCCAAACCTGCTGTTGTAGCCTGAAAGCAGCCAAGACAATACACATGGTATGGCTGCGTTACAATAGAACTTCATTTACGAAAAGAGGCAGCTGGCCTTAGTTTATCTATCTCCTGTCAGAGAATTCAGAAATGGAACTATGTGTGTGTGTGTGTCACTTGTGATAAAGGTGGTATTGAAATACAATGGGAAAGAATAGTTTTTTTAAAAAGATATTATATGCATCCAATTGACTCCCATACTGAAAAAGATGAAATTTGATTCCTACCTCACATCATATATAAAAATAAATTCCATCTCAGTTATAGACATAAATGTGAAAAATAAAATGATAAAGCTTCTAGAAAATAATATAGGAGAATATAGTCATGACCTTGTGGTAGAGAAAGATTCCTTAGATAAGACACAAAAAGCATTAACCATAAAGGAAAAGAAAAAGACTAGTACATTGGGCTATATTAAAAATCATGAACTTTTTCTTCAGCAAAAGGTGTTGGAAAGCTACAGTCTGAGAATACATGTAAGTGAAAGGGAGATTATATCCATAAAATATTAAAAATAACTACAAGCCAATTTTTTAAAAAGAGACTGAAAATCAATCCAGTAGTAAAATAGACAAGAGACTCAGACACTTGACAAAAAGAGAATATCCAAATAATCAATATCTAAAAAGATGTTAAACTTCATTAGTTACCAGGGAAATGCAAATTTAAAAGATAATGATGTAATTGTTAGAATATCAATACTTCTTCATCCCTAACTGGGGATGTGGAATACCTGCTGATACTCTCAAACTCTGCTGAGCATAAACTGGTACAATCTCCTTAGGAAGATCTAATAAAGCTGAGCATATTCATACCTGTGACCCAGAAGTTCCACTCCTAGGTTTGTACCTAACAGAGATGTGTAGGCATGCGTATCAAAAGATATGTACAAGAATGTTCACAGCTACACTATTCATAATAGCCTCAAACTGGAAACAGCTCAAATGCCCCTAAATATTAGAATCAAGAAACTGTAGTAACATATTCATACAATGCAAACTACACAACAATACTATTCCAATGAATGAATTCTCCGTCACACGATATGGATGATTTCCTCATTCATAATTTGCATAAAAGAAGCCAGATACTAAAGACTACAAACAGGCAAAACCAACTTAGGGCCATAGAAGTTGGGATATTGAGAGAGTAGTTAGTAATTGGGGGCGAGCATGAGAGGGAGTTTGGGTTCCCTGTAAATATTCTTTTTTTCTTTTTTTTGGCCGCACCTGGGCTTTCTCTAGTTGCGGCGAGCGGAAGCTACCCTTCTTTGCGGTGGCGCGGGCTTCTCGTTGCGGTGGCTTCCCTTGTTGCGGAGCACAGGCTCTAGGCACACGGGCTTCGGTAGTTGGCGGCTCGTGGGCTCAGTAGTTGCAGCGCGCGGGGCTCTAGAGTGCAGGCTCAGTAGTTGTGGCACACGGGCTTAGTTGCTCCGTGGTACGTGGGATCTTCCCGGACCAGGGATCGAACCCCGTGTCCCCTGCATTGGCAGGCGGATTCTTAAACCACTGCGCCACCAGGGAAGTCTCTGTAACGTTCTATTTATTGCTCTGGGGGGCAGTTTACCTGGATTATTCACTCTGTGGGGGGGGGGGGGGGGGGGTGTGATAAGTCATTAAGATTTATATTTATGACAGATATGCTTTTCTGTATGTATGTTATACTTTAATTTTTCTAAAAAGTTTATTAAAAATATATCTGAGTAGAAACAGAATTGAGGCAGTTGCTACTGCCTAAAATTGACAAGTCAAGAGATAAAGGTAAAAGCGCATTTTTATCTTGAGCAGCACCGTCCAATAAAAGTGTCTGCGATAATGGCAATGTTCTATTTCTGCTCTGTCCAGCATGGTAACTTCTGGCGACATGTGGCTATTGAGTACTCGAATGTAGCTAGTGCGACTGAGAAGCTGAATTTTTATTTTTATGTAGTTTTAATTAATTTTAATTGAAAGAGCCACATGTGGGTAGTGGTCAGCATATTGGACGGCACAGACATGAGCCATGGAGGCAACCACCACGAGAAGCAGAATCCACTAAAATACGTTCTTTCTGGGAAGTGGGACAGCATGAGGAGATTGAGATGGAACCAAGTTGCTTTTCATCATAAACTTTTCTGTACCATTTGATGTGTAACTGTATGTATTACTTAGATAGAAATTAAAATGTAATTTTAAAAAAGAAAGAAATGTTGAAGCACATACTCAAAACTGCTAAAAATGGTTTCTCTTTGGGTGGTGGGATTTATGGTGATTTTTCTCTTCCTCCCTTCAAAAAAATTATCCATGTTCTAAAACGCTTACCATAAGCACACAAGAAAAAAAGAACAAATTAATAAATCAAAAGCTAAAACTGAATACTGATGACAAATCAGAAAATTCTTTAGGGGCCTATCTGTACTTGTATTATTAAGGCAATAACGTGTGTAATGAGAATTTATGGCAGGTCATATTTTTTCTTTTCAACATTTAATATCTAAACATGCTGGCTAAGCAGCGATTTCACATAAAGCATGTCAGAATTCTGCTGCTCTCTACTTCCTCATAAGGTACACAGATGGTTGAATTGGGGCTGAATCAACAATGCAGAATTTGGTGTGACCCACCCCCCCTCAGGATGGCTTGAGCAGGTATCTCTGGAGGAACGGCTTCATTTTCCTGCTGCACTGTCTTACAGCTCAGCATCAAGGTCTTCTAAAGCCTAGATTAACAAGCTTGGGCTGAAGATTACTATAGGTTTCTAACTCTGTGTCTAGTTAGATACACAGTTACTGGACCCTCCCCATATAGATGTTCTATAGGCCCCTCAAACCCAGCATACCCAAACCAGCCGCATCCATCTTTCACACCCAAACTTATATTTCTCACAGAAGCACAATCTCATTGTACTTCCAATGGTATCCACCCAAGCAGCCAAGCTCGAAACGTGAAAGCCTACATTCAGCTCACACCACCTGCCTTCCCATCTAGGACTCTGTGCTCCAGGCTCTCCAAACCACTCACTCTCTCTGCTCATTCCTACTTTGTGCACCTCTGCATTTGCACATGATGTTCCTTGGCTAGAATGTCTTTCTTCCCTTTTTTTGCTTTTAACCTGTCCTTCAAGGCCCGTATCAAGTGTCATCTCCTCTTAAAACCCTTCTATATGAGACATATGAATATATAATAAAGGTCCACAATCCTAAGTGAAGCTGCTGAACCTTCAGCACCCACCCAAAGGACAGTCATATGACCCGTCCTCCGGTCACAGCTATTGGGCCGGGGGTGGGTACATGACATAAAGCTGAGCACTCAACCAAGGCAACCCATTCATAAGCTAGCCTACAGTCTGTTGCAAAACTTAAATTAGGAAATGGGTGGCTCTTACGGCATGTAAATTAAACCTCAATAAAACTGTTTTAAAAATATTAAATAGAAACTTTGAAATACTGAGGCATCTGCTAGTGAAAATTGAAACTAAAAGCCTGGAAGTAGATTTGGGCCCTAAGGAACCATCCTGACTGTGCACAGGCCAGAGTTCTGAAGTGGAATCTCTGACTAAGCAGAGGAAGGCAGCCAGAAGTGAGAAGGGGAGATGCCGAGAGAGAGACCATGAGACTTGGGGGGAGAGATGGAGAGAGCAGTGTAGAGGAACCTCCACTCCCCACAGTTTTCCAACCATGGTCCCAGTTCCTGGGTTTTCTTATGGTAACTGACTCCTTTTCTGATGAAGTAATTTGACCTGAAACTAAAGGAAGTTGGTGAGAACAACTTCCCAGGTTACACAAAGCAGAGCTCATCTCTCTCTCTCCTGTGTGCTCTCACAGCCTTTTTGATGTTGCAATTTTTGTATGTGTTTATGGAAAACGTGTTTTCATTGGAAAGAGCATAGCTCTGGAGTCAGTCAGACCTGGGTTTTATCCTTGACTCGTCACTTACAAACTCTGAAACCTTGGGCATATGACTTTTCTTTGGGTCTTAATTCTCTTATCTGTGAAACTGGAATAACCTTGATTATGAAGATTTACTAAGGTAACATAGGAAACACTGGTGACGGTGCCCAGATCCTAATAGGTGCTCAATAAATGTCAACCTAATTCCTCTCCATTCCTTCCGTCACTGGCCTGTGAGTTGGTGGCAGAAACTGTGTCTTGTTCCCTTGGGATGCCACCCTGGCATCCAGCACATTTCCCGACAGATAGAAAGTATTCACCAAATAGCTTTTTATTTAGTTTAATAGTTAAATCCATAGAAGCACATGTTACATCTTGGTAGGATTGCCATATCTATCAAATAAAAATGCAGGATGCCCAGCTAAGTTTGACTTTCAACAAACAACAAATAATTTTTACAGTAAGTATGTCCACTGCATATTTACACTAAAAATTATTTGTTGCTTATCTGAAATTCAAATTTAACTGAACATCCTGTATTTTCTCTGGCAACTCTGCACCCTGACTATAACCTCTCATCAATCAACACATCTGTTTATAGGTATCAGGCATCTGTTCTCCAAACCCCCTTTTGTCAGAAGAAAAAAGAATTAGATGAGTGCCTTTCCTATGTGATCCCCATTAATGAATCCTAGGGATAGGGCCTGTTTACTTGCGAAATTACTGTGCGGGGACCACACAAAGCAGCCTGCCCGGAAGAGCCCTGGTTTGCCCTGCTCTCCTACAGTAATTACATAATAGGTAATAGCTCCCCTTTCACTGGCACAAGTGCCCAGTGTGTGATATTTATATGGCCTCCTGTGTGCCATGGCACCTGGACATCACCCATGTCGTCTGAAACCAGGAGGTAGAAGCTGCTGCTTCATAAGGCATTGCACCCAGGCCTCTCCTCACCACACTTCCCCACCATTTCACCCTAAGGAAACTGACGCTTGGGAACTGACACCTTGCTGGCAGTGATCACCCCTGTTCAGTTTTCCATGCCACCGTCCCTGTGTTACGGGACTGTTTGCCTTTTCCTTCACTCTCTCCTCCTTGCCCCCCATTTTCTCTGTATTTCTATACTATATGAGTCCCTCTTTTCCTCTTTCTGTGCTTGTGTCTTCAGTCTTCTCTTAAGCCCAGTCTTCCCACTTCTTGATTAGCTCTTGACACCACTGGGCTCCCCACTCAAATACCTATCCCACCAAGCCAAGACCTGCCATTCATTGACTGAGGTCCAAGAAAATCACTTTATATGCATCGCTTTGTTTAACCTTCACCAGAACCTGCAGGAGGTACCGTCCTCCTCCCCACTGCCCAGGGTCAGGTTCAGCCCCAAATCTGAGTTCTTGACTGCAACAGGCAGCACGGCCCCATGTTCTTAACATGGCATATGCCCCTGGTGTTGTGCCATTGTTTTGTGCAAATGTGAATTCTGTCAGTGCAACCCTGTGGGTGCACTTGGAGGATATGGCAGATGCAGGAGGGGGTGGTCAGAGTGAATAATGATAATAACTGTCCACACTGTACTGTGACAACTGTTCTCAGAGCCTTCACACACGACCTCACTTAATTCTCTCAGCCACCCCAAGATAAACAACTTGGTGCTGCTCATTTTACGAACAAGGACACAAGGGCTTGGAGCTGGGACCAGGCTCAGGTCTTTTGTCACTGAAGCCTATGTACTTCCTAAGGTGCTGCAGGGGATGCTCCAAATGACGTTGCTTTTGGAACGCACCCCCTGGGCACGAAGGAAAGATCACTGCCTGGTGATAATTGGAAGGATCCTGATAAGAACACTTAGAAATGCTCCTTCAAGACACCTCTAGGCCTGGAAAGACTCCTGGGAGGGGTGCATCTGCAGACATGCACCTCCTTTACCAGGAGGATCTGTCTTCCAAACTAACACCATCACAGATTGTCCTCTTGTTCACTTGGTTTTCTTCCAACTTTGTAAATATTCAGAACAGGTGGACCTAAATAAGAACAAATGCCATTTAATTTGAACCTGAACTTCTGCCTCACAGACCAATGCTTCAGTCAGTCCATGAGGAAAAACAATTATTACACTCCAGCTAGCACAGGCATTGGCTTATGAAGAAGCATCAGTGGCACAATAGTCTGTTGGCAAAGAGATGCGAGGTTTGAAAAAAATCAATTTTGTTAAAAATAAACAAACTATAATTCTACTTTCCTGATGAGAGAACAGTTATTTCCAAGGCAAATGAAGAATGGCATGGCATTTTAGTCCCTAGAAATGATTCCAGAATCATCTTAACAATACGTTACCTAATACCACATGTCTTGGCATGACATTCAAGACACCCTGAGGTCTGCCCCTGCCAACCTTTCCTCTTACTACCTGCCTCTTCCCTGCGGGAACTTTGGCTCCAGCAGTGATAAGCCATATCCCAGTGTCCACTTTCCTGACCATTCTTCAAGACTTGGTACAGACACCACCATGTCCATGAGATCTTCCGGACACTCCTTCGGTGCTCACATGGAATCCGGTACATCATTCCATCAGTACTGCGTGTACCACGTTAATCAAATGGTTTTGCTTCTGTATACTGTCTTAGTCCATTCAGGCTGCTATAACAAAAATACCACAAACTAGGTGGCTTATAACAGCAAACATTTATTTCTCACGGTTCTGAAGGCTGGGAAGTCCAGGACTGAGGTGCTGACAGATTCGGTGTCTGGTGAGGGCGGGCTTCCTCATAGGTGGCTGTCTTTTTGCTGTACCTTCACATGGCAGGAGGAGCAAGGGAACTTTATGGGGGCTCTTTTGCAAGGGCACTAATCCCATTCATGAAGTTCTGCCCTTATGACCTAATCAACTCCCAAAGGCCCCATCTCCTATTACCACTCCCTTGGGCATTATGTTTTCAACATGTGGATTAGGATGGCCACACACATTCATACCATAGCATATATTAACATTTAGGGAGCACTTACAGTGTGCCAGGATGATGATGTAAGAGCTTTTACATGTATCAGAACCCTTAGTCTTTACAATAATCTCAGGAAGTCGGTACAATTTTTATATCCCAATTTTATAAATAAGGAAATTGGGGCACAAGGAAGGGAGGCAAGTTTTTCAAGGTCAATAGCTTGTAAATGATGGAGCCAGACTTAAACCCAAGAGGCCTGACTCCAGAGTCTACACACCCAACACTATCCTCTATTTTCCTGTCTCTCTTATAAAACAATCAGACACAGGGCCAGATGTATAGGAAGTGCTTCATAAATGCAAAATGAATCAACAAATGAATGAAACCTATTTCTTGGCTCCCAGTGGCCCTGGGCTGCTGATGTGTAACATCTCCTTTTCGGATGTGGCCACCAGCATCCAAAGCCCTTAGACTAGAGGCAGAAGAGAGAGTCAGCGGCTTCCATGCTTGGTTCTGAGAAAGGCACCTTTTCCGGTGCATGGGCAGTTCCTGGTTTGGCACAGATGCCCCTTGATCTTTAAAAGAATGTCCACTTTCACTGAAACAGGTAAATCGCTTCAGGGAATGACAGGTTACTCCTCATTCTCAAGATAGAAACTGTTCCTCCTGCCCAGAGTGAGTTAGTTGGAAAAAACTGATTTCACGCTTTGCTGAGTCTGATTGTCCTTGAACGCGAGCGCATCATCTGCCTGCCTGCGCCAGCTAAGTGCAAGGGCTGCTGTGCTGCGGTTCAGGGGCACAGTGGGGCCCTTCGTACGGGGGGTTCTTGGATCTCAAGCCTTCTCTGGTCCCCAGGGAGGTCAGGAGGAGCTGAGCCATCCAGCAGGCAGTTTTTCTGGCGATAACACTACTTTCTGGCCCTCAGTTCCCCCATACCCTCCTTTTTTTCCCCTGTTTTTCTTCAGGGGCTGCAGACCTGTTTTCCCAGCTGTCTGACTTAAGGCCTTTCAGCCTTGTTTGTTCCACAGCCCCATCAGCCTTAATAATACGCCTGAAAGGGACCTTTCCTCCCCAAATCTGCTTTGCTTGTGTTCCCATTAATGTCACCTTCAGACAGCCAGGGCCTAAGCCATGAGCTGCCTAGATTCTATCCTCTGTTTTATGGATTTCCTGGTCACCCCTGTGTCCCCTAGGTGTGAACATTCTAACTTTAGAAGGTGGCTCCAGGTTCCCCACCTCCAGCCCCCATGAACAGGATGACATTTGTCCTCACAGAACAAACCAGGCCCCCTCCAGAGAGCAAGCATGTGACACAGGGCCCGGCTGAGTGCGCGCCTGGTCTGGGCTGCAGTGTGTGCGGTCAAGGACAGTTAGGCCAGAAAGTGAAGTCAAATCAGGCAACCTAATGGTCAAGCCAGGGTTAAGTGGAGCTGAGGAATCCAGCTAAGGAAGGAGAGGGAAGTGGGGAAGCAGATGGAGGAGGAAAAACAAACAAAGAAAAGTCCAACCTCCCCTGGGGAGGTGCAGGGAGGGGGGGTACATGGGGGGGGTGAGTTCCTTTCTAATGCACTTGGCATGTTAAAAGGAACCCTGATTTCAGAGCTTCTTTGGGTGCCTTTGGATGAAGTTCATGAAAAGATGGCGAAGTTCAACAGAGCCCCTTAACGAATTTTGGACGTGCAAAGGGATGGGCAGAGTGAGCCCAAGGTTTGTGGGTAGAGGGTGGATGGCCGAAGTGTTCTCAGTTTGAAATTAATAGGACTCTGGGGATTTGGGCAGGGACCTGGCAGTATGGGAGGGGAGGGGAAGGTGTTCAAGGCTGAGAGCAGAGAAGGTGACAGCAAGGCCTAGTGAGAAACTGGCCAGCAGGACATTCCCCAGGACAGGAAAGCTTAGTGACCTAGATGCTGACAAGTAAGACATGATTGTAGGTTGTGATCTCTAATGTGGGGTGCTCAGATCTACCTGGTACCCCAAACCCTCCAGGAAGGTCTACTCTGTAAGAGGCCATGTGTTGGTAGTAACTTGGAGAGAAATGGAGAAAATTGGGGTGATGCATGAAGTGGAGCAAAGAGATGTCAGAGGAGTTAAGAATCCAAAATAGGTAGAAACTGAAGATAATAGTGGATGCTGTGCTTCTCTTCATATATGGGATAAGGCTGGGGTCATCTTCGCCCATTAAAGGATGAAGATAGCCCAGCATCTTGGAGGACTGGGGACACCCAGCCAGCTAACATCTGCATTAGATGAATGACCAGAAGAAGAAGGTTTGAAGCAGAGAACACTAGAAGAAAGTTAGGCCTGGAGGAGATTTTTAAAAATTAGGTGTCCCCTCCCTTAATTCAGAATCTGTTAGATCAAGTTTCTTTCATATTTCTGATGTTGCTTATAGAAAACACTAATCACTTTCTACCAGAAGATATATTATAGTCCTTAGCAAATTTATTATTTAAATTTAAAATAACTGAAATGTATTTTGGCCCTTAACAAGTTGCTCTCCGATTTTATATCTGCCTCCACTGCTGCACTCTTAGCTAGGAGAACAGGGACCAAGTCCAATTCATCTGTGTAACTTTCAAAATGCTTGATCCAGAGACTAGGGCACTAGGGACATTCAGGTGACACTTCTGAGTAAAGGGCAACAGCAGAGTATAGAGCATGGGCTCTACAGACAAATAGTCCCGGGTCTGATTCTACTCTATCACATTCAGCTCTGTGACCTTGAGCAAGAAGCTCACCTTTCTGAATCGCAGCTTTCAAAATGAGGAGAATGATAGTCCCCACTGAATGCTATATGAGAAATGCACATAAAGTGGTTAGCACACTACCATCACAGTAAGTGCTAAATAGATGGTGGCCATTGGTGGTGGTGAAGGTGGTGATGGTGTGATTCATACAAGTCTCTGACCTGCTCTTTGACCCTTTATGATCATCCAACGTAGCCACCCAAACCTCCCAGGCCTGTTAGTGGCAAATCATTTTGACCTTTCTGATTGTTCCCACCCTGCTGTCACCCTAAGCCCATTCCCCAGCTGTATTCTCTGGTCTCTGTATTCAGCCCTCTGACTCCAATCTTGCCTTGCCCTTGGCGAGGCAAGGCACACGGATTTTGTGTTTGGTTTCCAGTGTTTGACTTATGGATGCTCCCTCATGGCCTTAGGCTTGGATGGGTCCTTTGGTTCTTCCTAAAGCTTGGGGTCTGACCCTGCCCTAGATCCAACCAGAGGCCATCTAATCAGCCTTGACTCTTCCAATTCCCTGGTCACACTCATCCCACCAAAAAAGAGAAAGAAGGAAGGAATAAGGGCAGGTGGGAGGGAGGACGGAGGAAGAAGGGAGAAAAGCAAGAAAGAAGAAAGGGCTTCAGGTAGGCTCCTCTAACTCTTCTCTGGACTTTTTCACTAATGCCTGAACTGGTATTGCTGCTTCTAACCTTATTTTCATCCAATTCACCATCCGTGTAGTCATTAGGATAATAACAAAAATAACAACAGCTAGCAGGCATTAATCATGTATTACGTATGTGACAAGTACAATTCAAAGCACATCATGTACATTAATTCATTTAACTCTCACTACCAACAAGTAAACAGTAATAGTAACTTCATTTTAAAGATGAAGAAGCTCACATTCACTTGCCCACGTGCTTGAGCACCTTGCCCGTGCTTGAGCACCTTGCCCATGCTTGCGCAGCTAGTAAAGTAGCAGAGCCGAGATTCCCAAAAGAATGGTCTCTCAAGGCAAACCTAGCAGCTATCTTTGCATGAGACTGTAAGCACATCGAGGTGTAGGCAGTTTTTGAGGCAACCTATTCAGGTTTGGCTACTCCCTGGGACTGGTGGATTTGGGATACGAGCAATATTTGTGTGGAAGCGTCCCCTACTCCCTTGCACAAATTTTCCCCCAAAGAACATCTAAAACCTGAGAGGCCCTTGAGTGAGGAGAGACTCAGAAGGCCCGTCTGTCTTCCCCATCCTGATACACACTCTCAACAGTGGGTTCCCACCGCAGGTCAGGACGCTCACCCATCTTTATGTCTTCCTTACCCTCTTACCCAGCACTGTGCCTGACCCAATACACGCTGTGCAACCGGATCGCTCCAGGTTGTACTGAGAATTGCATGAAATGATATTTGTAAAAGTGTCTCATAAAATGTTAAGCACTTCTCAAATAAAATTCATCATCATTATTATTATTGCTTCTCAAAGAAAATCTAACTGCTGAAAGGCTATTGAAGAACTTTCATGCCATTGGCAAAGGAAAGGAGGTAGAGCCGCGCAGTTTCTTTGGAAAGGGTCAGATTGTGGTTTGAAGATCTCTTTATAGTCTAAACCTGCTTTTCGTGCTCAGACTGTGTGAAGAAAGAACAGCCTGGGGGGTCCCACCTCTGCCCCTTCACCACCTGTTTGTGGCAGAGCTGTCTGGACTGGGTCTCATTCCTTGACTTCGGTCGATAAACAAACCCGGGAGACTAAGTAGCCAGTATGGGTGTTTGTATAGAGCAGTTGAGGAAACATTCCCAGCCCAGAAGACACAGCTGGGACGGCTGTCAGAACAATCCAGGCCTCTGGGAAAAGGCGAGGCTTAGCCCAGCAAACATGGCTTCGGCCTGGGCTTGACCTCTGGATGCCACGTGTCACCTTTGGTGGGAAAATAAATAGTCCCCTTGTCTGGAATGTGCAGCCATTCTCTTGTGGAACATGGGAAACAGCCAGCAATTGTGCGGGAGGAAAAGCCTGTCTGCAAGCTGTCCTCGGAGCATGCGGACAGGCTGCGTTCTAGCAGGACGGCTATTGTCTCCTGATGCGCATGCTTGTCACTCAGCCTCCCGAGATTCAGGCTCTAGGCTTCCGGATGGGCCAAGGCTACCAGCCATGCAGTTCTGTAAGGCGGGGTTTGGCAGGGACAAAGGGACACACTTCACTTTAGTTAAAAGAAGCTGCTTGACTTGTATGGAGACTACAGACAGGCAGAGAAAGACAAACATATGCTATCTCTTATATGTGGAATCGAAAAAATGATACAAAGGAACTTACTTACAAAACAGAAACAGACTCACAGACCTAGAAAACAAACTTACGGTTACCAAAGGGGAAAGGGAGGAAGGATAAATCAGGAATTTGGAATTAACAGATACACACTACTATATACAAAATAGATAAACAACAAGGACCTACTGTATAGCACAGGGAACTAACTATATTCAATATCTTATAATAACCTATAATGGAGAAGAATTTGAAAAAGAATATCTATCTATCTATTTACCTATCTATCTATATATAGCTGAATCACTTTGCTATATACCTGAAACATTGTAAATCAACTGTACTTCAATTAAAAAAAAAAACTACGAACAGGGAGACAGCCCAGGTCAGGGTGGCACAATGCTCATCTTTAGATCCTGGCTGCTGACACCGGTTGCTAGGAGCCCTCAGAGGTGCCAAGAAAAGGCAGAGTCTCGAGGTGGAAGTGAGGAAGTTGGCCTGGGTAGCAGTGAGTTTGCTAAGCAGGCACTGAGTGGTGGTGAGGGTGCAGCTTCCTTACCCATAAGCTGGGCTCCTAAACCTCTAGGACTATAAGAGGAAGCAAACAGCTTTCATCTCCGGAACTAAGTTTAATGAACTAATAATGACTTCCAGGAGCCATTATATCACTAAGTGTTCTGATGCTACGTCCAAGCTCCGTGGGAAAGAGTGGCACAACTGATGAGTAATATCTGCCCCAAGGTTCGATTGTGAAGGGTTGGGACTGTCAACATGTCCACCCCTCTCTGCCATCCGTGTGCCCTAACCCCCCTTCCACATGCATCCTAATGGCTGTCAGGGTCTCTCCCTTCCCTGGACCCCTTCCAGGGCTGACAATTTTCCACCTTCATCCACCTCTATTCCCATGGAAGATGCACTCCATGGCCCAAGCCAGAAACCTAGATCTTACCGTGAACTTCTCCTTTCTCATTTCCCTCCAGATATGGGTAATTTACAAATCCTTCCAAGTCTACTTTCTTGAGGTCTTTTTAATCCCTCCTCCTCCTCCCTTCTCAATCCATGCAGCCTTTGTCTTAGCTCATCTCTCACCTTGATAAGAAACAGCACCCTTCCAAAAGGTCTATCTGACTGGAACCTCTTCCCATCTGGTTCATCACCCAAAACCCATCACAAGAGGGAAGCTAGGAAAGCTTATGTCAAAAATTAGAGGCTATAAGACTTCAACACAGAGAGGAAGGCCTCTCTTCAAATGATGAAAGAGCTATCTGAGATGGCTCCAGGCAAACAAACCATAACTCCTTGGACGTCCAGTGGCTAAAATTCAAGATAGTTCTCTTGTTTCCTTGCCGTCCGTGCACCTGTTCACTTCTTTCTCTCTCTCTCCATCTCTCTCTCTCTCCTCCCTCTATCCCTCTCTCCTCCTTCTCTCCCTCTCTCTCTCTCTCTCCCCCCCCCCCCCTCCCCCTCTCTCTCCCTCTCTCTCCCTCTCTCTCTCTCTCTCTCTCCGCCTCTCCCTCTCTCTCTCTCCCTCTCCCTCTCTCTCTCTCCCTCTCTCTCTCCCTCTCTCTCTCTCTCTCTCTCCATCTCTCTCTCTCTTTCTCTCTCTTTCCCATCCTACCTCCCTTCCTCCCCCATTTGCCTTATTAACTGATCTCCTAAATGCCTTCCAAAGCATCTTTATTCAAGTATGTTTAGTAGCCAGTTCAAAAATCATTATTCTTCAAGCTCCAAAGTCTAGGAAAGCTAATAATTTTCTCCTGTTCTTCCAATAGCCTCATTATATTTTCTGGTCATTTGCTCCTGTCTCCAGAGGAGTCAGGTGCCCAGAGGAAAGCTTGAGGCAAAATATGGATGACCACTGGCCAATGAGTGGGAAGCTCATAGAACTCAGGAGATTCTTTTCTTGGAGAGCCAGCCCTCAGCAGAGCGTCTGCTCTCAGTAGTAGAAAGCAGTTGTAGATTGTTTCAACCAGCTACACAGGGATGATTTCTTCCCTGGAGCAGTACAATGTTCTTTATAGGCATGGAAGAGGAACACAGCATTCTGTAATAAACCTAACAGATGCCCTTGCCCAAGAGGAAGGGAAGCTCAGTGACTCAGACATTAAGCTGTCAGAGTACAGCTGGACAGGCCAAATGAAGATAACCCTCGCAGAGGGCCAGGTTCCCGATGCTGGGGGAGACTTGAGCCACCTATTGGTGAAGGATAAATAAGACAGCTTCCAAAGAGCCTTGTGGGGAGAGAGCCAGGGAGCCAATGCACCACTTTTAATTGCAAAATGAAAAGTGCTGATTTTTAATTAGCAAACATGGGCCATTGTACCTGAGTACTGCACATGGCAGGAAAGGTAACAATTACTTACAGGGTTTCCAAAGGACTTATGGTCTGTTTTGATTATTTTACTGGTATCTACAGAAGCATGCAAAGGCAGGAGGAGAGAGAGAAAATGTGGACACCAGGAGATGCCTAGGAAGGGTGATATACCCCGAAGGGTGTGGGGAAAGAACGGAAGCACTGGGAGCCATTAGAAGGCAATCATCAGTGCTTTTACTAGGTAAAAGTTGAGCGGATTTTTGAGATAATTAAAAATTGACCTTTAAAGTGCAGAAATACTTTTCCTCCTTTTAAAAACAAAAAGAAATTCTTTTTATTTATTTTTTTAAATTGGGGCATTGTTGTTTTACAATGTTGTGTTAGTTTCTACTGTACAGCGAAGTGGAGTTCCCTGTGCTATACAGCAGGTTCTTATTAGTTATCTATTTTATACGTATTGGTGTATATATGTCAATCCCAATCTCCCAATTCATCCCACCCCCCCACCCTGCTTTCCCCCCTTGATGTCCATATGTTTGTTCTCTACATCTCTGTCTCTATTTCTGCCTTGCAAACAGGTTCATCTGTACCATTTTCTAGATTCCACATATAGGCATTAATATACGATATTTGTTTTTCTCTTTCAGACTTACTTCACTCTGTATGACAGTCTCTAGGTCCATCCATGTCTCTACAAATGACCCAATTTCATTCCCTTTTATGGCTGAGTAATATTCCATTGTATATACGTACCACATCTTCTTTATCCATTCATCTGTTAATGGGCATTTAGGTTGCTTCCATGACCTGACTATTGTAAATAGTGCTGCAATGAACATTGGGGTGCGTGTGTCTTTCTTTCTGAATTATGGTTTTCTCTGGGTATGTGCCCAGTAGTGGGATAGCTGGCTTATACGGTAATTCTATTTTTAGTTTTTTAAGGAACCTCCATACTGTTCTCCATAGTGGCTGTATCAATTTACATTTCCACCAACAGTGCAAGAGGGTTCCCTTTTCTCCACACCCCCTCTGGCATTTGTTGTTTATAGATTTTCTGATGATGCCCATTCTAACCAGTGTGAGGTAATACCTCATTGTAGTTTTGATTTGCATTTCTCTAATAATTAGTGATGTTGAGAATCTTTCATGTGCCTCTTGGCCATCTGTATGTCTTCTTTGGAGATAGGTCTATTTAGGTCTTCCACCCATTTTTGGATTGGGTTGTTTATTTTTTTGGTATTGAGCTGCATGAGCTGTTTATATATTTTGGAGATTAATCCTCTGTCCATTGACTCATTGGCAAATATTTTCTCCCATTCTGAGGGTTGTCTTTTCGTCTTGTTTATGGTTTCCTTTGCTGTGCAAAACCTTTTAAGTTTCATTAGGTCCCATTTGTTTATTTTTGTTTCTATTTCCATTACTCTAGGAAGTGGGTCAAAAAAATCTTGCTGTGATTTATGTCAAAGAGTGTTCTTCCTATGTTTTCCTCTAAGAGTTTTATAGTGTACGGTCTTACATTTAGGTCTTTAATCCATTTTGAGTTTATTTTCGTATAAGGTGTTAGGGAGTGTTCTAATTACATTCTTTTACATATAGCTGTCCAGGTTTCCCAGCACCACTTATTGAAGAGACTGCCTTTTCTCCATTGTATATCCTAGCCTCCTTTGTCATCAATTAGTTGACCATAGGTGTATGGGTTTATCTCTGGGCTTTCTATCCTGTTCCATTGATCTATATTTCTGTTTTTGTGCCAGTACCATATTGTCTTGATTACTGTAGCTTTGTAGTATAGTCTGAAGTCAGGGAGTCTGATTCCTCCAGCTCTGTTTTTTTTTCCTAAAGATTGTTTTGGCTATTTAGGGTCTTTTGTGTCTCCATACAAATTGTAAAATTTTTTGTTCTAGTTTTGTGAAAAATGCCATTGGTAATTTGATAGGGATTGCATTGACTCTGTAGATTGCTTTGAGTAGTATAGGCATTTTCACAATATGGATTCTTCCAATCCAAGGACATAGTATGTCTCTCCATTTGTTTGTGTCATCTTTGATTTCTTTCATCAGTGTCTTATAGTTTTCTGAGAACAGGTCTTTTACCTCTGTAGGTTGGTTTATTCCTAGGTATTTCCTTCTTTTTGTTGCAATGGTGAAAGGGATTGTTTCCTTAGTTTCTCTTTCTGTTCTTTCGTTGTTAGTATTTCTGTGCATTAATTTTATATCCTGCAAGTTTACCAGATTCATTGACTAGCTCTAGTAGTTTTCTGGTGGCATCTTTAGGATTCTCTACATACAGTATTATGTCATCTGCAAACAGTGACAGTTTTACTTCTTTTTTTCAATCTGTACTCCTTTTCTTTCTTTTTCTTCTCTGATTGCTGTGGCTAGGACTTCCAAAACTATGTTGAATAATAGTGGCAAGAGTGGACATCCTTGTATTCTTCCTGATCTTAGAGGAAATGCTTTCAGTTTTTCACCATTGAGAATGATGTTTGCTGTGGGTTTTTCATATATGGCCTTTATTATGTTGAGGTAGGTTCCCTCTATGCCCACTTTCTGGAGAGTTTTTATCATAAATGGGTGTTGAATTTTGTCAAAAGCTTTTTCTACATCTACTGAGATGATCATATGGTTTTTATTCTTCAATTTGTTCATATGGTGTATCACATTAACTGACTTGCATATATTGAAGAATCCTTGCATCCCTGGGATAAATCTCACTTGATCATGGTGTATGATCCTTTTAATGTGTTGTTGGATTCTGTTTGCTAGTATTTTGTTGAGGACTTTTGCATCTATATTCATTAGTGATATTGGTCTGTAATTTTCTTTTTTTGCAGTATCTTTGTCTGGTTTTGGTATCAGGGTGATGGTGGCCTCATAGAAGGAGTTTGGGATGTTCCTTCCTCTGCAGTTTTTTGGAAGTGTTTGAGAAGGATGGGTGTTAGCTCTTCTCTAAATGTTTGATAGAATTCACCTGTGAAGCCATCTGGTCCTGGACTTTGGTTTGTTGGAAGATTTTTAATCACAGTTTCAATTTCATTACTTGTGATTAGTCTGTTCATATTTTCTATTTCTTCCTGGTTCAGTCTTGGAAGGTTATACCTTTCTAAGAATTTGTCCATTTCTTCCAGGTTGTCCATTTTATTGGCATACAGTTGCTTGTAATAGTTTCTTATGATGCTTTGTATTTCTGTGGTGTCCGTTACAACTTCTCCTCTCTGATTTTTAATTTTACTGATTTGAGTCCTCTCCCTCCTTTTCTTGATGAGTCTGGCTAAAGGTTAATCAATTTTGTCTGCCTTCTCAAAGAACCAGCTTTTAGTTTTACTGATCTTTGCTATTGTTTTCTTTGTTTCTATTTCATTTATTTCTGCTCTGATCTTTATGATTTCTTTCCTTCTACTAACTTTGGGTTTTGTTTGTTCTTCTTTCTCTAGTTCCTTTAGGTGTAAGGTTAGATTGAGATTTTTCTTGTTTCTTGAGATAGAATTGTATTGTTATAAACTTCCCCCTTAGAACTGCTTTTGCTGCATCCCATCGGTTTTGGATCGTCGTGTTTTCGTTGTCATTTGTCTCTAGGTATTTTTTGATTTCCTCTTTGATTTCTTCAGTGATCTCTTGGTTATTTAGTAGTGTATTGTTTAGCCTCCATGTGTTTGTGTTTTTTACGGTTTCTTTTCCTGTAATTTATTTCTAATCTTATAGCGTTGTGGTCGGAAAAGATGCTTGATACGATTTATCAAGGCTTGATTTGTGACCCAAGATGTGATCTATCCTGGAGAATGTTCCATGTGCACTTGAGAACAAAGCATAATCTGCTGTTTTCGGATGGAATGTCCTGTAAATATCAATTAAACCTATCTGGTCTATTGTGTCATTTAAAGCTTGTGTTTCCTTATTAATTTTCTGTCTGGATGATGCCCATTGGTGTAAGTGAGGTGTTAAAGTCCCCCACTATTATTGTGTTACTGTCAATTTCCTCTTTTATAGCTGTTAGCATTTGCCTTATGTGTTGAGGTGCTCCTATGTTGGGTGCATATATAATTGTTATATCTTCTTCTTGGATTGATCCCTTGATCATTATGTAATGTCCTTCCTTGTCTCTTATAACATTCTTTATTTTAAAGTCTATTTTATCTGATATGAGTATTACTTCTCCAGCTTTCTTTTGATTTCCATTTGCATGGAATATCCTTTTCCATCCCCTCACTTTTGGTCTGTATGCGTCCCTAGGTCTGAAGTGGGTCTCTTGTAGATAGCATATATACGGGTCTTGTTTTTGTATCCATTCAGCGAGTCTGTCTCTTTTGGTTGGAGCTTTTAATCCATTCACATTTAAGGTACTTATTGATATGTATGTTCCTATTATCATGTTCTTTATTGTTTTGGGTTTGTTTTTGTAGGTCCTTTTCTTCTCTTGTGTCTCTCACTTAGAGAAGTTCCTTTAGCATGTGTTGTAGAGCTAGTTTGGTGGTGCTGAATTATCTTAGCTTTTGCTTTTGCTTGTCTGTAAAGCTTTTGATTTCTCTGTCAATTCTGAATGAGATCCTTGCTGGGTAGAGGATTCTTGGTTGTAGGTTCTTCCCTTTCCTCACTTTAAATATATCTTGCCACTCCCTGGCTTGCAGTTACTGCTGAAAAATCAGCTGTTCACCCTATGGGAGTTCCCTTGTATGTTATTTGTCATTTTTCCCTTATTGGTTTTAATAATTTTTCTTTGTCTTTAATTTTTGTCAGTTTGATTACTATGTGTCTCAGCATATTTCTCCTTGGGTTTATCCTGCCTGGGACTCTCTGTGCTTCCTGGACTTGGGTGGCTATTTCCTTTCCCATGTTAGGGAAGTTTTTGACTATAATCTCTTCAAATATTTTCTTGGGTCCTTTCTCTCTCTCTTCTACTTCCAGGACACCTCTAATGCAAATGTTGGTGTGTTTAATGTTGTCCCAGAGGTCTCTTAGGCTGTCTTCATTTATTTTCATTCTTTTTTCTTTATTCTGTTCCATGGCAGTGATTTCCACCATTCTGTCTTCCAGGTCACTTGTCCATTCTTCTGCCTCAGTTATTCTGCTATTGATTCCTTCTAGTGTATTTTTCATTTCAGTTATTGTATTGTTCATCTCTGTTTGTTTGTTCTTTAATTCTTCTAGGTCTTTGTTAAACATTTCTTGCATCTTCTTGATCCTTGCCTCCATTCTTTATCTGAGGTCCTGGATCATCTTCACTATCATTATTCTAAATTCTTTTTCTGGAAGGTTGCCTATCTCCACTTCATTTAGTTGGTTTTTCTGGGGTTTTATCTTGTTCTTTCATCTGGGACATAGTCCTCTGCCTTTTCATTTGTCTATCTTTCTGTGGTTGTGGTTTTCATTCTGCAGGCTGCAGGATTGTAGTTCTTCTCCCTTCTGCTGTCTGCCCTTTAGTGGATGAAGCTATCTAAGAGGCTTGTGCAAGCTTCCTGATGGGAGGGACTGGTGGTGGGTAGAGCTGGGTGTTGTTCTGGTGGGCAGAGCTCAGTAAAACTTTAATCCACTTGTCTGCTGATGGGTGGGGCTGAGTTCCCTCCCTGTTGGTTGTTTGGCCTGAGGCGAACCAGCACTGGAGCCTACAGGCTCTTTGGTGGGGTTAATGGCAGACTCCAGGAGAGCCAATGAGTCCTTCCCAGAACTTCTGCTGCCAGTGTCCTTGTCCTCAAGATGAGCCACAGCCACCCCCCCACCTCTGCAGGACACCCTCCAACACTAGCAGGTAGGTCTGGTTCAGTCTCCTCTGGGGTCACTGCTCCTTCCCCCTGGGTCCTGGTATGCACACTATTTTGTGTGTGTCCTCCAAGAGTGGAGTCTCTGTTTCCCCCAGTCTTGTCAAAGTTCTGCAATCAAATCCTGCTGGCCTTCAAAGTCTGATTCTCTGGGGATTCCTCCTCCTATTGCCAGACCCCCAGGTTGGGAAGCCTGAGGTGGGGCTCAGAACCTTCACTCCAGTGGGTGGACTTCTGTGGTATAATTTTTCTCCAGTTTGTGAGTCGCCCACCCAGCAGCTATGGGATTTGATTTTATTGTGATTGCGCCCCTCTTACCATCTCATTGTGACTTCTCCTTTGTCTTTGGATGTGGGGTATCTTTTATGGTAAGTTCCAGTGTCTTCCTGTCGACGACTGTTCAGCAGTTAGTTAGTGATTCTGGTGCTCTCGCAAGAGGGAGAAGAAATTCTTTTTTTTTTTTTTTTTTTAAACATCTTTATTGAAGTATAATTGCCTTACAATGGTGTGTTAGCTTCTGCTTTATAACAAAGTTAATCAGTTATACATATACAATATGTTCCCATATCTCTTCCCTCTTGCATCTCCCTCCCTCCCACCCTCCCCATCCCACCCCTCTAGGTGGTCACAAAGCACCGAGCTGATCTCCCTGTGCTATGCGGCTGCTTCCCACGAGCTATCTATTTTACATTTGGTAGTGTATATATGTCCATGACACTCTCTCACCCTGTCACATCTCACCACACCCCCTCCCCATATCCTCAAGTCCATTCTCTAGTAGGTCTGTGTCTTTATTCCCGTCTTGCCACTAGGTTCTTCATGGCCTTTTTCTTTTTTTTTTTTTTCCTTAGATTCCGTATATATGTGTTAGCATACTGTATTTGTTTTTCTCTTTCTGACTTACTTCACTCTGTATGACAGACTCTAACTCCATCCACCTCATTACAAATACCTCCATTTCATTTCTTTTTATGGCTGAGTAATATTCTTCAGGAAAGCCTTCCCTGTCTCCAGAGACTGGATTAGATGATCCTATTATGCAAACTCAATACCTCCTGTACTTTCCTTTCCAAGCACTTCTCAAACTGCTTAATCATACATCTGTATGTTTCTTCATGTATTTAATATCTATTTCCCCACCAGACTGTAAATTCTAGGAGAGCAGAACCTGTCTGTTCTTCCCTGCTTTATCCTTTATCCCCAGCACCTAGCACTTGCCTGAGACATAATCTAAACTCAAAGGGACTGATGATAATGATAGACTCTAAGGTGGGTAGGGGGAAGATAAGGACACAAGGGCATAATAAAGAGTACAAAATGATAGTGTCTATAGACTGAAGTTCTAAATGAAGATGAAGAATTATTACAGTGTGGTTCTACAAGGTTGACAGAAGGTTGTGCGAGACATGGAATTGAGATTTTGAGAGGAGGTGTAGCTACTGGTGATGATAAGACCTAGAATAGGGTATTGCATAGGAGTTGGTAGCTGAAGTGGGGTGGAGAATTCATCATGAGAATGTGGAGCTGAATGTCTGGGGCCAGCTGTTGGCTGTGTCTTCTCCATAGATGCTGACACTAACAAAATGATTGTTAATGTCAGGAGTGGTGTGAAAAGCTGAAGCCTACAATGAATGATGGTGAGACAGGAGGATCAATGAATGACAACAAGGAGGAGAGGTAGAAGGTGGCATAGTTTGATGGCATATGTTTCCTCCATCCAACTTTTAGACAAATATTTACTAAATGCATACTATATATGAAGTCCAGTGCATGCTGTGAGTGATATAAATAAGAGCAAAATATTGTCCCTCCTTCAAAGAGCTTATAATTTACTGCCTATAAATGTAAATAACATTGAAAGGCATTTATTGATTCAAGCATTATTCATGATCTTAGTCTGTGACAAGTGTAATACTAGGCCTTGAAGGACACAAAGACTCATGGATCTTGCCTCAAGGAGTTTATTGTATGGGGAAGAGACAAAGAGCAACATAGAAAACTGTAACCCAATAGGATAAATGCTAATATTGAGATTTACACATGATGTAAAGGGGGCTTGAGGAGGTTTCCTAATGTGGACTAAGGAAAGGGAATCAGAGAAAATTTCTTAGAAGAGAATATGGCTGATTTCAATTTTGAAGAGAGTAAGAGGAAGCGTTGTGAGGCAGACTAGAGATTCTTCTAGAGAGAGGAAATTGTGAGTGCAAAGCATGATGGTGAATGGAAGGATGACAAACTCGGAGACCTATAGGAAGCTATGTGTGATGGGAGCTTAACGGGAGATGTGGGGAGTGGCCGAAGATGAAGCTTAAAAGGTAAGCAGGTACTAGATCATAAAGATTTTTATGACAGTCTAGGGACTTTGAACTTCATCCTGAAGAATACCGGGAAACCATGAAGTAGAGGAATGATAAGAGTCTGGATTATTAGTAGTAAATGATGAAAAGAAACAAATAAAAACCTCAACTCAAAGGAGCATAAGCAAAAACATGAATTTATTGGTCACATAACTTAAACGCGAAGGGTAAAGTTGTCTTCAATCAAATCTTGATATAGGGCTTAAATTATGTTATTAGTATGGTGCTACTCCATCTTTTGGTTCTGCTTTCTTAAATGCTGGTTTCGTTCTCTAGCTCTTTGGGATGGCGGTCCTGTGCCTATGTCTACCCAGAGTTAAATCCAGTAGTAAGAGAGCTTTTCTTCCTGGCAGTTCTCCCTCAAGTCACAGGACTAATTCTGATTGAACCAATTTGGTCACAAGCTCTCTCTGAACCAATCACTGTGCCGAGGGCTCAGTGTGCTGTTTGGCCAGGATGGTCTCAAACTCCACCCCTTGAACCAGGATCAATGCCCCATTCAAACTCCCTAGAGGAGGAAGGGGGAAGGTGGTTCCTCCACATCAGGGTACTGTCACCAGAATAATGGTGAATGGATATTGAGCAGATAAGAACAACAAACGTGTGCTCTGGTTTTAAGAAAGATCACTCTTGGTAACTGTGCAGAAAATGGATTTGACCGGGAAGACTGGAGGCAAGGATACTTGTTAGTCAGTTAGTACTAATCAGATAAAGGCTGATGAGGACCTGAACTAAGGGAACGGAAGTGTGAAAAAATTTTAAGTCAAAGCAATAGAATTTGGAAGATGGCTGGGAGTCAAGGGGAAGTGAGGAGTCAGGGTGACTCCCAGGTTTCTAGCTTACACAACTGGACAGCGCCATTCAACAGAGGGAGAAACTATTGGGAGAGTAACGGTTTGGGTGGTGGTTGAGATTAATAAGTTTAGTTTTTACATCTTAAGTTTCAAGTGCCTTTGACACACTCAAGAGGAGGTTTCTGAGAGGCAGTTTGATTTAAGAATCTGGAACTTGAGAAAGAAGTCTGAACCAGAAACATGGATTCAAGAGTCTTCAGGTTATAGATGAAGATTGAATCTGTGGGGTGGGGGTGAATTAGATTAAACCAGGAAAAGAGTATAAAGTAAGAAGGAAAGGGAGTCCAGGAAAGAGTCACGAGCACCCAAAAACTTAAGGGGCTGGGGGAAATGAACTAACAAAGATGACTTGGAAGAAACTGCCAGACAGATATGTTGTAAAACAGAATAGAGCATCATCAAGGAAGGCAAGGGTGAGGCAGCAGGATGTGGAAGCAGCCATGTGGAGGAAAGAGGGTGCCCACTGTCCACCCATGCCCTCAGAACAAGCTGGTAATGCTCAGGAGGAATGCAGAAAACAGCGCGTACAAAGACAGTCTCGTCTCTCAGTTGAGATAAGAAGGTGAAGGAATAAACAGGATATTGAGAAGAAAGGGGAGTTTATTCTGGAGTTGGGGGAATCTAAAAGACAGAGTAGATTTGAGGAAAAAGAGTGGGATATGAGGAGATGAAGCCATAGAAGAGGATTGGTGACTGCTGAGGCTTGAACTTGGGGATTCAGCCAAAGTTGATAGGCATGTGGGAGTGGTGGGGATAGATCTCAAGCTTCGAAATAAAATGCTGTCAAGAGTTATTTTAGTACTGGTGCAGACTGGTGAGGTATAAATCAGACAGTACTACTCCCCTGATGCAGCCCTCCAATGGTTTCCCATTATCCTGGAATAAAATGCAGTGCCTTGCCCTAGCCTTCAGGACCCTGCCTGGTCTGGTCCCTGACCACCTCTCTAACTTCATACCGAGGCGCACACCCTCCCTTGTGACACATACAAGCACAGAAACGTTCTTTCTGGACCTGGAAAATCCCAAGCTTGCTCCCATCTCAGGGCTTTTGCACCTGCTGCACCTTCTGTGCCCAGTCTTCTTCCCTTACTCAAAGCTGGCTCCGTCGACTCATTCTCGTTTCAGTTCAAGCATCACCTCCTCAGAGAGGCCTCTCTTCTCCTGCCTCCACAATCCACCTTCCTTCCCTTCATTCTGCTTTATTTCCTCCAGAGTGCTTATTACTCGCTGAGATGCTCTCGTTTATTTATTTCTTATTCCTTTCTGCTGGAGTATAAGATCCAAGAGTCCATGTAGCTTTTCTGTCTTTGTTCACTGTTATCTCCAGCATTAGGAACAGAATCTGGCAGAAGGTAGGGTCTCCATAAATGTTTACCCACTAACTAACTGACTGAATAATGAACATTTGAAAGTTCAACCTCCTCTGTAGGCTCTGGATAGACTCTAGGAGCATTCCTTTGAGCTTTTAGGAATAGACAGACTGACATACTTTGAAGTGAGAAGTCACTCAATGTTCTTCAAACAAGACATTTTTCTCTGATGTGAATTATTCTGAAAATCATACAGTATCTCCAAAAAGACCAAAGTTTGCTGATGAAAGAAAGTATGTTAAAAGGTAGCTTCCCAAACAACTACTTTATTCAAATAGTTCCATAAGGAGCTATCGCACAAAACAAAAAGCCACCTACTCTTACCTAAAATACTTTTGGAGTTTTAATTTTATATGAAAATTTTAGAGTGCCACATTTGCAGGCACTACTGAGGCTTAATGAGATGACTGCCCTTGGCAGAGACTGTTAGAGCCCATATCCTTACCGTATTTTTATTGTCAAACTATATTTCTTAAAATAAAACTTCTTTAGGGGAGGATATTGGGGTGAGATCTCCTGAGTAAGTCTTGCCAGAAAATTGAGGATGTAAGAAGGGCTGTAGCCATGAACCAGAAGGGGACATTAATGTTTTCCAAATTGTGTTCCAAAGGAGGCTAATTGCCTTCGCTAGAGCAAGAGCAACGAACGCTGGGTGGCTGTGGGAGAGGGTGAGATTCTGTCATAATAAATCTGGTCGTGAAGCTGTTAAGACTAATGTAAACAGGCTTCTTTACTGCTGATCTTCCATGCATGTGGAGATGTTCCTAAGCTTTGAGGTGACCTATCATATCCATTCTTTTGGCCTCAACATTTCCCAAGAAACAGCGACTAACGTGGGTCATGGTACCATTGGTAGTTGTATGATTCTTTGGTGGTAAACTTGGTTTTGACGTATTGGAACGTCAGGACTGAGTAGTGGGTTGTAGAAGTGATAAGAGATGGGTCAATATACATCAAAGAGGGAAGGTGAATGGCAAAGACATAGCTTTGATGATCTGTTACCTTGAAAGGTATACACTGCAATGCTTGAGGTGGAAATGTGGCAAGTGTTGGGATTTTAAGCAGATTTCATGCTGGCTAAACCAACCTACCTGACAGAGACTTTTAAGTCTTCCTCTGCTCCCTTTAATTTGTTTGGCTAGAAGCCATTTCTGACAGAAGCAATTCCTTATCTAAGGAGTCATTTTTTTGCATTCTGTTTTGGTTTGAGGCGTATTACTGCTTCTCTTTTGATTAGCATAAATTTAGGTTGAAAAGATCATTTCTCTTTCCCTTCATGTAATTCTAGAACAGAAATGTTCAGAGAGGCAGGGTTAAGCACCAACTTGGTGTTACTAATATAGTTACAACTATAAGTTACCTATATAAATACAATATATATGTAGAATATATCTTGCACTGTTTTTGCTACATCAAAGGATTTCCTAAAAATTCTTTTGGGTGACCCATAGTTCTTCTGAATATTGACTGGGGTAGTAGTCATTGGAAGTACTTTAATTAACAAGGCATTGCAGCTCTGGAAGGAAGTGTCAGTGGACCAGGCAACCAGTGAGTTGCTCACGTGACTTGAATGTTCCTGTGTCTGGGAAGAAAGATTAGTCATATGACTGATACTTCTGACAGGCCCTCTTTGAAGGGTCTACAAAACCATGGGCACTGGTCTCATGGAATGCTGGTCTCATGGCCTCCCAATAAAACAGGGAGAAAATAAGACAATTATATAATTCATGATAGAATATAAGTGCCATAAGAGAGGATCAAAAATGTATGCAGTTATAAAGAAAAAAGAAATAGTAAGTGATTGGGGGAAGGGTGCAAGCAGTAAAGATCTCAAGGGCCTTAAAGGATGGAAATCCACCCCTTAGGTCAAAGAAATGCGCAGGGAAGATGCATTGGGTCAGATGGTTCCTGTGTCATGGCACCAGATGGAGTGAACTGATCCAGACAGATTAGGGTAGATTGGACAGCAGAGGACAGAACAGTTGTCAATGATGTGGTTCTAATGAGTTCCCATGACCCATTCTTCATTTGACTACAGAGGAAGACAACCACAACTGAAGACTTATTTGACTTCAGGGACTTCAGAACCAGTCAAATCCAGGTTTGAACTCTAAACTGTCTACGTAACTTCAAACAAATTATATAACTTTTTGACTCTCCATTTCTCCAATTACAGAAAGAGTAGAATAACACTTTTCAGAGTCATTGTGAAAAATAAATGAAACTGGTGGCTAGAAGGTGCCAGCCCAATGCCTGGCACACAGTAGCTGTACAACAGTTCCCTTCTGCTCTAGAAGAAAGAACACAGGGCTCATAGAAATTAGGTTTCAAGATCTTACTTTGTCTTGAATAAAAAGAAATGCATATAGGAAACGTTTCTTGGTGGCATATCACATACACACCCAGAAAAGGTTTTTCAGTTACTGCCCAGCTATGAGGGTGTTTATTTAAGCTGTACATCTTGGGTACCAGGAAAATGCCCTTTGCTGTACCTGGTTTAAGTCTCTCTACTCAACACTACCAGTTTAATTTCTAATAATTCAGTGTTGGCTGGGGGTGGGGGGTAGACTACAGTAGCCAAATTGGAAATGCAGACAAGGTTTTCTTTTATATGACTCAAAATTATATTGCCAATCCTAAAGATAATAAAGATGCCAAAGAAGTCAAAAGTGTTTTTTGTGAAAAATCAATATATCGTGTGATGGTAAGCATCACTATTGGCCAAAAATAGTTCAGAAAAAAATTTGAATTCATTGTTTTGAAAAATCTTAGACTTAAGAGTTGATTGTCTTTCTTTAAAAAAGAAAGTACCGTATAATTATACAGATAAAGCTGAGCAGAAATTTTTTGAATTGCATTCTTTAAAGTAGTGTTTGTTTCTCCTGAGCTGTTTCTAAATTAATGGTGGGTTATAACTGAAGATGTGTTAAAATCTAGGAAATCTGATATTATCTGATTTAGGTCCAGATCTCCTTTCTTTGTCATATTCACTGTCCCCATGCTGATCTACACCCATTCACATGACCCCAGCCACACCCTTGTACCAAAATCAGTCTACTTCTCCCTTTCTCTCTCTGTAATTGCACAAATCTCAGTCTTCAAAGATTAAAGTTGCCACCAATGCATTTTAATTCTAGCTTTTGAGGTATCTCTTGGCTATTTCACTCATCTGTATTTACCATGTGAATAGCCTGCATAAAATCTCCTACTATAGGTGTCTTTTCCCCCTGTAGTACTATAGCTATTGGCTTCAGTATTGGATTGAGGAGGAAAAATAATAATTTCTGTGTTAATTATGACTAAGAGGAGCTTCTCTCCATTACTTAGAAGCCCTTTTTGTTTATATTTAATACTTTCTATGTCCTGCTTTCAAATGTCTCTCTGTAGAATCTAGGGTTAAAAATTCTTCATATTTACCCACAAAGAAACAAAAATATGGTTTGCTTCAGATATTTTTTCTCAGAAGTTCTCTGTATATATGAGTGTTCTCTCTTAATTTTTTTAAATTAGACTTTGTTTTTAAGGCTTGTACCTTCATCTATATACACATGATTTTCTTTGTATTTATAATGCAACTGTTTTATTATATATAGAGAGAATATATATAGAAATGTACATTGTATGTGAATCTGTAGCTACCTGACTTATGAACTGAACACCTTTTTAAAAAAAGGGCTATATCTTATTCATTCTGTATCTCCAGCACCTGGTAGAATGTCTGTATAATGAGGCACTCAGCAAATATTTGCTTCTTGTGGCTGAAAAAAAAACTAATTTATTTCCAAATCTGTATTTAAGGTTTTTTCGTTAAAGGGCTATACTCAACATAAGTCTGAATTTATAAAAAGAAACTTTTTTAAAGGTGCCAATGTAGGAGCTCAAGTTGTTCCTGAGAAGTACTATTCTTACATTGGTTCAAGTCACATTTAGAACATTTAAAATACCTCTTGTGAGGGAACATGCTTCACTCTGCTTCAGGAGACAAAGGAATAATCACTTCCTTTTATTCAGGGAGTCTGAGAGATTAAAAAGTCAGAGGGTTCCTCCTACTTCCAGAAGCATTCCAATTTGACATGAGAGTTTAATTTTTCATTCCTGTCATGTAGGAAAAACCACCCAGGAAACTGTAGAAAGGCAAACTCACAACTTTCCATTGAATAGGTCTGAGAGTGCCTGTTGAATAATTAAATCAGTTTCAGGAAAAACAAAAACAAAAAAAAACCTTCAGAGTTTCAATGCAGAAGTCAGAATGCCTGATAACTGTGGCAAAAGGAGGAAGTACTGAGGGTCGTGTATCTGAGAGTTTATTTTGTTTTAGAAGAGCTGACACAATACAAGTAACATATAGAAATTGTGCTTTGTTCACATCACTTGTTTCCCTGTTTCAATAAAACTTCTGTTTCTAAGTGGAAAATTGTGAATATGAGATAAAGAATATGCCTTGCAGTTCAAGTCCGAGAAATCAGAATATGAGATAAAGAACATGCCTTGCAGTTCAAGTCCGAGAAACTTATTACCAGCCTGGAGTCAGAGGTCCACATTACCGGAACAGTTCTCCAGTCAGAAGAAGAGGAGACAGCAAAGAACAGTCTTGGAAATATTTAATTTGCAAACTTTGATTACAAAGTCATGGAAAGCATCAAAATACCAATGGACATATTTCCACAAGAGCATAAGACAACGTCCTATAAGTAATTTTAAATACTCCACAAAATTAAGTTCACAGCATTATTCCTGTTGATTTCCTTCTACCCTGTCTCTACCCCCATCCCCTAGATGTCTATGGCATTCTTTTCTTTTTTCTTTTTTTCTTTGGCCCCGCCGCACAGCATGTGGGATCTTAGTTCCCCGACCAGTGATCAAACCCACGGCCCCTGCACTGGAAGCATGTCGTCTTAACCACTGGACCGCCAGGGAAGTCCCCATGGCATCCTTTTCTTTTGGTAAACTGCACATCTTTTAAGGCCCCGCACAAGTGGCCCTCCTCTGTTTCCCCACAGCACCTATATACACCCCTGTGCATGATGGTTATTAGTTGTTGTGTCTGCACCTCCCCTTAGATTATAAGTTCCTCCAGGGTAGAGACTTTGTCCCTCCTTTGTCCCTGTGCCTTCACATCTCCTCTGAGACTTGACACAGCATGATGGTTCAATTAACATTTGCTGGCTTGGACTGAGTTCTGGGAAAGACAGAGGAGGAATGATATACAGAAGGAAAAGAGAACCTCGTCAAAATCACAGCTCTAGAGCCACAGGACAGAAGGAAGAAATAGGAATTCATACTTTCTTTCAGTAAGTATTTTCTGAACACCCCATATGTGAAAAACATTGTTCCAGCAATACATCAATGAACAAAACAAACAAGAATCTTCACGTTGGAGGAGCTTTCCTTCTAGTTTCATGAGACAGACAACAAATAATAAATAGGTAAATTGCATAGTATTTTGAAGGTGACAAGTGATTTGGAAAAAGAAAATAGGCACTGGGAAAGCCAACCAGGTGCAGTTGCAGGTTGAAATTTTAAACAGAGAGGTCAAAAGGTGACGTGGAGCAGAGACACGAAGGAGGTAGGGAATTGGCCATGTGGATATCTGGGGGAAGATTGTTCTAAGCAGAAGGAACAGCCAGTGCAGAGGCCTTACAGGAGAAGTGTGCCTGGTATGTTCAAGGAACCACAAAGGGGCCGATGTGGCTGGAGCAGGGGAAAGGAAGGCGAGCAGGAAGAGATGATACAAGACAGTCTGGGGATCCAGATCTCACAGGGGTTTTAGGCTGTTGTAACTCTGTATCAGGCTCTCATACTCTGATCACTCTGGTATCAGGCTGCTCCTCTGTCCTTCAGCAGCAGAGAGGGGGCTGCAGCAGGAAGCTCCCAGGGCAGTACAGAAAGGTTGTGTTGAAAGACATGGTGGCCATGCTCTGTGTGCCTCCCCTAAAGCTGGCCCTTTCCCTCCCCCTAACCTCACCTCTTCCTGGAGCCTTAACTACTTCCCTCTGTGCTGCCTTCGGCTTTGTGCCTGCTTCTCTCATTTTGCCTTGACATTTAAATTTTTTTTTTACAGGTCATAGACTTGTGTCATGTCATCCAAACCCATCTGTATTTTGTTGACTTGCCCAGTATTTTAAACCTGGGAATTTAAAATCAAGATTCCATGCTTTTCTTTAAAAATGGGAAGATCTGGTGATACTGGACCAGCATTCCTTCATGGTCACAATCTACTGGATCTGAGGAGAGTCAGCGTCCTTCAGGCGGAGGCACTTATCTTCCAGTTTGACGCAGTCCTCACCAGTCCCTATTGCCTTACACCCTTCCCTCTGCCCTCATTTCATTCACCAGCTGGACCTTCATGGGCATTGAACTATATCATCTTGCGCTATAGGCCTGCTAATGCCCAACATCGCCCACCCCCTTCCCAACAACTCCCTGACTTTCATTCTTCGCTTGGATAGTTTGTTTCTGACATTGGCCTGGCAAGCCTTGGCCCTGCCTGCCTCAGCTGGGCCAGTTCTTGACTTCCAACCGTCTGAGGCTTTGCCCTCAGACTCAGTCTTGCTGGCTCAGTCCTGTTGAGACTCTCTGTATCCAAGTACCTGGGCTGGAAGTTCTCTGGGAAATCTGCCAGCCGAGAGAACCCCAGATCTCCTGTTTGAGCACAAAAAAAACAAAAGTAGAGAAGACGGGTGTTCAGCTTTCATCTAATAGATGCACTTTTCACTCCCTTGTTCTTTAAATCTGCATGAGGATGAAAGGCGGCAACGCTCTGTTCTTGGTTAACTCTGCCAGAATTCTACACAGGGCCTCGTTGGTTCCAAAAGGAAACGTTGCAGAAAAGACAGTTTTTCTATTTCCTTTCTTCATAAGTAATGTGTCCTTTTGCCAATAGTAAATCTACAGGAACTGAATGACTAAGCAAAGCAAGGTAGGTTTCTGAAGTGGGGTGGAAGCCTTGGCTCTTTCATTTATTTTACTCTCACCTAATTAGACTTTTAAAAAGTAAGCAGAAGGAAGGAAGGGAGGGAGAGAGCAGGTGGTCACCCTTCTTCTACCCTCTGCTCCTCACCAGCCCCCTGTGCCGTACTCTTCCTCTGTGACCCCCGGAGGTCTGTCCTAAGGCAAACCTCAGGTTCAGGGTGAGGTCGTGGTAATGGTATTTCCGCCCCTTTCCACTCTCCCTCCTCCTCCCCCTTTACGATGCATTGCTAATAGCCAGACCTGAGTCTGGGGAGGCCTTGTGCATGGGAGGTCCCTTTGGCTCTGGAGGGCTGACCGGGGTCCAGCAAGGCCAGAGGAGGAGGGGCAGGAGCTGGCTGCTTGGATTAAAGCTGCCCTAGGCCTCAGTGAGGGTGCGAAGGGGCCTTGCTGGACAGCCCTGCTTACAAGGGGGGAAAAACAGGACGGCAGTGGGGATGCATTTGAGGCTGACTCCAAGTCAGGAGCAAAGAGTGAGAATTTGGTTCTGTGCCCCCTACATGGCACTTCCCGGGTACCTAGGAGGGGAAAAGGTGACTGGAGGAGAGGACGTCCTAACATTAGGATATTTAAATGATTCCCAGTTCCTGGCCAGGTGTTGAGTGAATAACAGAGTAATCCTTAGGTGACCCATTCAGCAGCTCAAAGACAACCCAGGACGCTTTATCTGTGACGTTCTTTTTAAAATTGCTTTAATCACAAGCCATTATAAAGCCCATAATGCTTGCTGGATATCCCTGACTGTAGAGAATTAGTCTTCTCTAAAGAAGCCAAGACAATGAAAAAAAAATCTTTTCTCTTGATTTGTGAGACCCTGGGTTGCACAAATGCTTCTCTTCAAAGATTATATTTCCCATTTCATGCCCGTCGTTTTATTTTCTGATACCTGCTTAGAAATAACCTCGTCTTTCTGGTACTTAGTTATCCCACATAAATCCTTTGGCCGTTTCTAAGAAACCACAGAACTCTGCTCTGACAGCCTTCCTCGAGAGCCGAGCCCCCCAGCGCAGCCCAGCACTGCCACCTAGGCTGGCTTGGTGTGAAAAAATTTAATGAGCTTTCTCCTGTGGAGGAGTCGGATGGAATTTGTAAAACAGGATTTAATTGGGGCTGAACAAACTCCACTTTACAATTCCTCACACATCGGCCTTCTGTTCATGGATGACAACCGTCTGCATTTGCTGTGATTTGTTAACAGAATCCTAGTCCTGCAGCCCGGGCCTCAACGAGAGGCAGCGATGGGTCCCCGCATCACCTTTTGGAGCTGTCAAAGCTCCAGCTGCTCGCCTCCAAGCGGCCCTGGGAGAAGCTCCAAATCCTGAGCCCTAACTCCTCTCTCCTAACGAAGGAAATCGGAACTACCGTGGAGCCCAGACGGAACTGTTGGGCAGAATCATAAGCTCTCATTTAATGAAGCGCTGTGCTGGTCAATGGTTACGTCATGCCCACTGACTTCATGCTGCCTTTATCCCACTTTGGAAAATGGGCTCTACCATTTGATATTGATGGAGGGAGGAAAATTAGACCCCTGATTAGTGAAAGTCCAAGAGAGCTTAGGGGGAAAGCCTGATTCCAAGCCAGAGGTTTACCGTGGCACAGGACCTCTGAGAAAGCCACAGATGCCATTGGTCTTAGAGTGGGTGAGGGTTTGTCCTCTGGGGACTTGGCAATGGGAGAGGGTGAGTGCATGACTAACCTTGGAGGGTTATTTGTATATAGATCCCTGGAACAAGGAGGGGGCGGGGGCGGGGGGATTGATTGGGGCTACCTGGATGACAGGATCTTTCTCTCTCTATTTATGGAAATGGCAGGCAAGCCTAGAATCAGGATGGCAGATGGATTTTATCTCATGTGGCCAAGCCAGTGCGTCGGTAGCGGCTGCCTGGGAGACTCTATAGGAAAGAATTTCAGTCCTCTGTCTAGGCTCTGGGGAAGAGACGTTCCTGTGATTGATTAGTTGCCATAGAGAGTGATTCCGTTTGGAGAAGACGTTTTACCCCATTCCATAGATGTTGAGTTAGGGAATTTGGGGGTGATACCCAATGAATTAGTTGCCTTCAGAGACAGTAGAATAACATAACATGATACATAAAATTCTTCATGATATGATCCTAGTGGCTTCTCCAGCATTTTGTTCCATCCTACTCCCACCTCTCACTTTATAAACCCATCGTGGTTCTCTGAACACAGTCTTGGGCAGACAGGAAATCCGTGGCAGAGACACTTGGAGCTCTGCTCCTTCAGAGACCAGGGCAGAAGCCCCAGTGGCACACCGCAGATGCTGGGGGCCCAATGCTTGGAGCTGCAGATCCTCCGGGGGAAGCAGCTGCAGGGGGGAGTGCTGGGGCGGGTGGGGGGCCAGTGGTGGTGGTGTGTGGCCCAATGCAGTAATACAAAGGGAGCCATGTTGAACCAGAGCCCAGCAAAGCCTTCAGACCAGAAAGACCATCAGAAGAGAAGAGTTACTGGGCAATGAGGAGAGTCAGCTCTGCCACTTGAGAAAAGCCACCAGTCAGGAAGGGATGGGGCTAAATTGAGTTTCTTTGGTGAAGGATAGAGGACCCCAGGTATTTCCCTGAGCAGTGTCCCCGGTAGAGAGGAATGGGATCCATAGACGTGTAGTATAGAAGAGGGCATGAAGGCTTAGTCCTCAACCCACCCATCATGGTACTCAGCCAAAAGACGACATTGAGCTAGGCTCTGCAGTCCACACCTTAGCTGTGAGATCCACAGGCACATCATTTAAACTCTGAGTTTCAGTCTCCTCATCTATAAAATGGGAACAATAAGACCAATGCCACAGGGTTACTGCCCACCAGTTTATCCGCTCATTGCCCATTTATCATGTGCCTGCCAAGTGCGAAGCACTCAGTGGCTGGATGAACAAGACACGATCCCTGCCCTCTAGCCAAGAATTCAGGCAAGAAGACTGAAAATCATAAAGCAAATGCTTGGCTGCTTTTCCTGTTTTACGTGTATATTTTCTAACACCCGATTCCACGTGAATAGTAATGACAGTAAAGGAGACTAACGCTGAGCTTGGAATACATAAGCATCAGAGAAAGAGTAGACGAATCTGAATCTTACGAGGGCAGCCTGAGGGCGGCATGGAAGTTAGTGGGGAGGGGGGAGAAAAGGAGGGGAGACTTGTCCATGCCACCTTGGAGGGAAGGCTTTGGAGCCCCATCCTTATCTAAGAGACCCGGCTGCCCTGACATCAGCTTGTGAGCAATCTCCATCGCCCCTCACTGTCTCCCCGAGACCCCAGCAGTTCAGGTCTCTGGGGCCACCCCCCTGGCTCACCCACAAAAGGAGCAGGTCTTGCCCACAACCCCCAAATATGCCAATCTGGATCCATTTTGCCCTTCCCTCTCCTTTGACAGTATACTCCAGGTAGGTTCCTGCTTGGTGTAGGCTCAGGTGTGATGGCTCTGAGGCTGAGCTGAACCTACAAATATTAGATCCCTCTTTCAACCACTGCTCTGCTACAATCACGACTGACCCAAAATGCAAAATAACCAAATGACATGGAAATAGCAGGCAAAGTGTTCAAATTAACTACCCAGACAGGATTGATAAATCAACTTTTTCACTAGCAGAAAGAACAATACTTAGTGTCGCTAACAGCTACTAAATGCATAAGAAACAACTTTGCCAATAGGTGGATAATCAAATTGTTCTGAATAATCCAATCTAGTGTTTTCCTGCTTCTTCTTCATGCTAATTTATTCTGACATGGCTTTTCAATAACGAAAATCTGTTCTTTCAGAATCCATTTCATCGAGATTTTCCATATTAAAATGGAGATGGAAGTGTCAGGGAGAATTAGATTACTCGTCCTCATCCCAGTGCCTGGTGTTCCTTGGGAGGGCCGTTTGTGTTGCCCTGGATAACCAGATGGCATTAATTTGAGACGTGCAAGTATACCTTCCTTAGCAGGCCGGGTGATTGTTTTTAAAGTGCTGTTTCCATCTAATCGAAGCCTCTTGCCTGCACAAACTTAATTTGTTCCTTTCTTTATGAAATTTGTTAATTTTCAAAGCGTTCTCAGCCCTAATCATTACCACCAGGGTGAAAAACTAGTTTAAATAAATGCCTCAGTGACTAGAACATGTGTTGGTGTCTCATCCCAGAGAAACACTTCGCAGGCTAACATCAGAAATGAAAGGACGAATTGATAAATACACATTTGGGGAGCACCTATTAGGCACAGGTCAGTTCTGGGTGGAGGTGGAGGCACAGGAGTGAACAAGGTACAATTTCTATCCACCAGGAGCCAAGGTCTAGGTGGGCTTCTCAAACTTCAGTGAATGTAAGAATCATCCAAGGAACATGTTAATGGTGTGGGTTTCTGGGATTCACTCTCAGAGATTCTGAATCAGTTGGCAGTCAGGAGGTGTTAGTTGCCAAAGACAAGATGTAAGTAGTGCATTCTTCATGTCTTCAGGTGGTTTACTTCATGTAATAGGGTCGGGTTGGCATCAGCCCCCTTTCTCGAGCACTCTTGGGAAGATCTTAAATATGCTTTCCAAACAATGTTTAATTCACATCAAATAATCTATCTTAGTTTGGTTACCGCTACAGAGAGTAGGCATCTCCATGGCTCCCAAGTTCTAATCTTGTTCATTTTATCTAGTGGAACATTAGTTTTCATTGATTCTTCAGCACCATTTCCTAAACTCTCCTACAGGGTTATACTAATTTGCCTCTTCTAGGATATGGGTCTAAATAATAATATTAATAATATTAACAACAACAACACCAATCATAAATATTTATTGACAACTTACTACAAGGCAGTAAGTACTTGGCGTGTTCTCTTTCACTGACTTCTCAAAACTACCCTATGTGACAGAAGCAGTTGCTGTCTCTCACCTTGTAGGTGAGATGCTGCGTCAGTGGATTATGAAGGTTTCCTCAGCTGCACGTAGGGATGGGGGCATTAGCCTGGCCATCTGGGTTTTCTGAAGATCTCCTAACGAGTGACTAACTACCCTGGTTTGTCCAGGACCGAAGTGTTTTCAGGGAATCAAGAATTTCCATTTTAAAACTGGGCAAACTGGGATGAGTTGGTTTCGTTCCTTCCAGACAAGGTTTTGGGGGAGACACCATAATCCAAAGAAAGAGTGGTCCCAAATTCTGAGTGGAAAGTTGGGTCCTTATGAGCCAAAGTGGAGTCCAAATGGTTTGTCTAAACTAAAAAGAAGCAGCCGAAAGCTGTGGCACCGAGGTCTGGAAAATGAATGTGAGAACGCCAGGTTTGAGTATTTGGCTGTGGGTTGGGACAGTTACTTAGAACAAGTGGACTTGACTTGCCAGCTAGAGCGTGATACATGGTGCGTCAGCCATATTTAAGAGGCCAGATGCAAGGCAGACATCTCTGTTCTCCTGGTCTCTTTTCTCAGGGTGCGGTCCTGAGGCTTCTCCAGAAATGCCTGTGGTACACTGTGTTCCAGGGCATTCCGGTGCCGTCCCCAGTCCCACCTCTTAATCTCACCTCTCTGAATCTCTTAGGAAAAGCAGTGGCAAGAGTGGCAGCTTAATTCATGTTGCCTGGGAGCATATGGAAAACAGCTTCCTTCTCATCTTTCCAACAGAAGGGAGAAAGTTGTTATAGAGCCCCTTGGTCTGTAGCAGTGCAGCGCACCCTGGGTGGTGGTGGGGTGTGGGGCTGTCTACAATATATGGTAATTCTGTTTATTCTATGTTATAATATTACCCTCTTCTGGATTTCTTCCCCTCTAACTCTTTTTTTTAAAACCACTTTATTGAGACATAATTCACATTCCATACAATTCATCCATTTAAAGCATACAATTCACTGCTTCTTAGTACATCCACAGAGTTGTGCAGTCATCACCACAATCTAATTTTAGAGCATTTTCTTCTCCTCTAAAAGAAGCCCTGCACCCATTAGCGGTCGCTTCCTGTTTTCCCCTCCCTCAGCCAACTCTTGATTGGTGGTTAAGGAAAGAAAAGGTCTGCCAAAAATCACTGGAGAACAAAGGCAAACAGTGCTAGAATTAAAAACAAAGTCGAAAGATACACAGAGAAACCTCATCTTAGATCTGTTCTGACTGCCCACGTTCCCCCCTAGCCGTGAACTTGGCCAGTCTGGACTTTAAGAGGAACGGCGGGTTGTATTCATTCATCTTTTCAGTGAGCTTTTTACTGGGCCAGGCCCTGGGAATGCAGCTGAAGGTATAGACTTTGCTCTCAAGGAGCTCAGACAGAGATGGGAGTTTGGAGTTGGGATGAGGGGGTGCAAAGTGGGCAGTGTCAGGAGGACAATGTGGCCTAGAGATGCAGGGGTCGCCACTGTGCAGAGACACCCTGCCTTATGATCAGCCAACACCCAGGGGAACCAAACCTGGACAGAGTGGGGAGCAGCTACATGCTGACACTGTTAAAGCTCTGTATCCAAACATACATGACACTGTTAAAGCTCTGTATCCAAACATCCCCAAATGTACCTCGGATTTCCTAGGTACTTGATACAACAATTTCCTTTTTTTTTTTCTTCTTTATTTTAAGCTGGTGTCTATCACTTGCAATCAAAATCAAATGTGTTCAAACTAATACACAACCCCAGACCCTTCTTGTCTCCTTTGCCGTGTATCATCAGAGAGTTTTAAAGTTTGGGGAACCTCTCCCTCTTGTTATCTGCAGAGTCCAACCCAAATGCTGCCTCTTCCTAAAGTGCTTCTACCAACACCAACTGTTCATAAACTCCCTTGGTTATTAGAGAAATTGAAGAGATAAAGATGAAAGGGCAGGTGGGAAGTGAGATAGCAAAAGCATGGAAAATGCATGAGCTGTGGAATTAGATGAATGTGGACCGCTTGCTTTTCTGTACATGCAAAATGGAGATAGTATCTACCTCACAGACTTGGGCGAGGATTACATGAGATAATATATGTAAAAGTGCTGATCGCAGGGCTTAGAGAACGGTCTTGTGCTCAATTTAAATTAGTCTCCCTACCCTTTCTCCTTGATTAGGATTCATGGGAGAGAGGAATGAATTTGTGGGAACCTGGGTTAAACAGTTTTAGTCTGTTTTCCCATTGCAATCATTTATTCAACACATTATTGCCACAAATGCAAACAAGACATGATCCCTACCTTCAAGGAGCTCAGAATTTTAACTTAGAAGCCTGCTGCAAGAATTGGAGGGGGTAGGGAGAGGGGATAGGAGTGACGGCTGATCCCAGGGACAGTGGAAGAACTTCAGGTCAGTCCCTGAGGGGGTGAATGTGATGGGAGATCACCCAGGATGACTGTTTATTGCTAAGCTGTGTTGAGAGCTCCGCTAAAGCTTGAAATGTGACTGTTTGAATTGTAGCACCGTTTGGCCTGGGTGTGTGAATTTGCTCCAGGAAGGCTTAGCGGCTGATGAGCAGAGGCAGGGAAGCTGATTGGCAAGGTGGGTGCAATGGACAAACAAGGGGCTGAGGATCTAGAAGATGTTAGGGAGGCTAAAGAGTGGACAACAGGGTACGCTGGGCTGTGGATAGAGATAAGAATGTCATTCACAACATTACACTTTCTCCAGAAGCTGTCACAGGGTATCACACAGGGGGACCTGCTGGCCTGTGAGGGCAGTTGGGTGACCAGGCATGCTAGCCTCTCACAAATGGGCCAGAAAAACAGTTACAGTTTTGGTTGATTACAAAGAAGTCATCTTGATTGTGGAAAAGGCTCGAGATTTTTCTCTGCCATGGAACACAGATACCCACCGAGGCGGCTGCTTAAATAACTTTGAACTCGGGACAGCTTGCAGGAGGAACTGCTCCCTGGTTTCTTCCCATAAGCACCAACCAGTGCCCAGGGTTTAAGCAGAGAGCTGGGAAGAGCTGCAAGACCACGGTGCCCTGTGATAGGTTGCCAACCAAGGAGACTACAACTTGACTCTCTACAAAAGGTAGAGAGAGTGGGCTTCAGCTTGAAAAACATTTATTCAGACTTTGATGTCCCTTCGGAGGTGGGGAAGGGTGGGCCAGCCAGTCACCTAGGGATCAACGATGTCATCCAGGAGGAATGAACTCCTTCAGAACGTGTTGAGGTGGAAGCTTCCCGTACATTTCCGGGGGCTGTGTGGGTGCACAGGGCATGAGTCACTCATGACCTTCCCACTCACAACTCAGACGATCACACAGAGAGTAAAGAGCTCGCTGTGATTTCTGGGTAAACTGTGGGCAGAGTGAAGGAGCTGTCTATAAATTGGTGACAGGCAGAATCCTCCATCTTCCATTCTGTAGTCACTCAAAGGGCTCCAGTTGCTTGAGGCATCGTTTTCTGGCCTCCTTTGATGGCTTTTTTGAGCAGGGTCATGCAGGAATCCAAGGAGGGTTTGGAGTTCCACTGAGCTGGGATTCAGACCTGGCTCACCTACCAGCTGGGTCAGCTTGCCTGAGTTTCACAGGCTCTCTGAGCTTTACTCTCCTCCCCTGGAAAGTGGGGATAACAAAATCCTCTTGGAATTGTTGGGAGGGTTGAGCTTGGCCTTAGCAGGCTCATAATAAGTGCTGATTCCCTCCCTCTTTGGGGGGTTTCCTGAGTTCCTACCCCTTTAAGGCAGAAGCAGCCGTACTTCCCACACCCCAGGCACAGACAAGAACAGTGTTAATCAACTCGGTAAACAGAAGGAGGGGATTGATTTGTCCCCCTCCTCACACAAAGCTGAGCACGTGGCAGGTTATGGTTTTGAATATTAATGCATTCAAAGTGAGAAGAACCACTTATAACAGAAACTGTCTTGCTTGCAAAGATTTATTCCCCGTGTAGTTTTTCATGGCTCATAAAACGTGATGGATGAACGTAATTTTTAGTTTAATTTCTTGCCATGCAGTTCAGTAATTTTTGAGATAAACTCAAATTACTAAGGATCTGGAACTGTTTAAAGCAATGAGGAGCCATGCACATCTGGTTATACACAGGACACGGCATGCTTCAGTTTTTCAAGCCAGCCAAAGGAGGAGTGATTAGAAATCCCAGCACACACGTAAACCATGTTATCTTTAAAGTTCACTTCTGCTGTCTCTAAATGCAAACCAAACTCCCTTTAAGAAAATTTTTGTTGGCTCTTTGCGGGGAGGGACACGGATAGATAGGAGGAGCATATAGGTTTTTTTCCTTAGATGTTTTGTATCTTTTATGAAAAGATATATTTGAATGGTTATAAAAATGGGAAAGCAGTACTGAAGCTTATGAAAAATATATGTTTGGATTTTAAAATTTATTTTGTTTTGATTTCTCCCATAGGTTTTAAAGGTTCATAAGGCAATTGAGAGCCTGAGTCCTTTAAGAAATTAGCAGTGTAGTACAGTGAGAAAAATCTGAGTTTTAGAGTTAATCAGAACTAAGAACACACAAGGTCAAATGATCAGGATGCCAACCAGCTCCTGAAGTGATTGTTACAGGCAGTAATGGGCCAAAGGGTAAATCCTTACAGACCAGTTTTCTCTGCAAGTAGTAAATAAAGTGAAATAAATACAAGCAAGAGAGTAAGGTACTGACCAAATGCAATTCACATTGTGACAAAGGTTAATTTTTTAGTGAAGATTTATATTCATTTTTTTTAAAAAACAAATATTGCTCTAGGTTGTATCCTGCCTTAAATGTATTCTTATTTATTAAACAGTGTTCGGTTAAATAAAATATGCTACTATCCTAAATGAAGATCTTTTTGTTCTTATAATCTTCCTAACAACAAAGATTAATGTTCAAACAAGCACATGTTTTGCCCTCTATCACGGACAATAACCTAAACAGAATTCTTCAGTATTACCAATTTCACCGTGGTCACACTGTACACACCCAGAATTACAATTTTAGTGTGGGTGAGTAAGATCTTTGCAGCATGCCAGGCAAAGCCAGAGCGTTGAAAATAAAGGGGGAAAAATCTCAGTTCAGTGATAAGTCTGGTTCCATGGTTGGAACAGTCTTCAGAGGTTGGAAAATTATGCCTACAATAAAATTTAAAAGATAGAAGGTAATGATTTAAGAGAAAACTCTGGCGACAGTTCAAAGTGTCTGTGAGTCCCATGTATAGGCATCACTTTGGGGATGTTGGCTGCTCTCTAACACTTCACTGATAGGAAAAGAGCTACAGCCTATAAACTCTCAAAAGGGTAGTAGAAACAAGAGGCTAAGACACAAAATAAAATGAGCTATAGTCTTACCAATCTCCATTTACTTATTTATCACTTGCATACTACTGGTTTAGCAAAAGAATTTGAAGTAAGTTTTAATGAAAAATTCAAAGGCATTATCATCCTAAAATAAAATAACAATGCCAAAAAGCCATGTAACAAAGGGAAAGATACTTGGTCCTTTGTGGGAACTTGAACCTCTCAGGTTTGCCCTCACACTGGGCAACAGAACTACCTAAAACCGGGTCTTCAACGCCCCCAAGGTCTTTGTCCTGAAGCCCCAGCCCTTCGACCTCCCCTCCCCTGCAGCCCTGTTCACACCACACTAGCCTCATCTCAGGCCCTCAGCTCGGCACCACTCCTTTCCTTTGACCTTCGATCTCTCTCTCAGGTTATCCCTCTGGCTTGTTATGCAGGAGGAAATTGATCCAAGATCAAGGACAGAGATTTAATACAAATTACTACTGACAAGGTATAACAATTTGAACATTTATTGACTCTAACCAACTACGTTCAGCCAGGCCAAAGCTGCAGGCTCAGTTAAACTGCCCCCTCGTCTTTGGGAAGGCCCAGATCACTCAGAAGTCAGTGGTACTATCATAGGTGTTAGCCTCATAATGTCCAGTTCACCCATCTTTTGGTATCACCCAGCTTTAGTTTCTCAATGTTACTGGTCTGCCTCTGTCCTCATAGAATAGGTTTAGGTTCTGTATATCTCTAGACCAGTGGCTTTCAAATAGTTTTGACCCAGAACCCACAGTAAGAAACACATTCTTGATTACAACCCAGGACATGTGCATGCATGGGCACGCGCGCGCACACACACGCACACACACTTCAACAGAAGTTTCATTTAGAAAGAAAAAAAACCTTACTTTTACTACATGGGATACATGCTTATGTTTTCTATTCCATTTTATTTTATTTTTAAAAGCTTGAGTTGAGATGCTCTAAATCAATTTCATAATCCTCTAAAAACATTTGACTAGCAGTTTCAAAAAATCTGATCTTGAAATAGAATTACAAATGTAGAAAACAAACTTATGGTTACCAGGAGGTAAGAGGGGGGAGAGATAAATTGGGAGATTCGGATTGACATATACACACTACTATATATAAAATAGATACTAATAAGAACCTACTGTACAGCACAGGGAACTCTACTCAATACTCTGTAATGGCCTATATGGGAAAAGAATCTAAAAAAGAGTGGATGTATGTATATGTATAACTGATTCACTTTGCTGTACACCTGAAACTAACAGAACATTGTAAATCAATTATACTCTAATAAAAAAAATTTTTAAATTTCTGATCTTGAGAAGTAGATAGTCCTGGTCTTATCTGCTGGTCCTTATCAGCATTGTTTTCTACCTTCAGACTGTCCAACTATAGCTGAATCATTCTCAAGATGTTGCTGGATCTTACTAGTTATGTGACTACTGGTTTAAGGGCCATCCTCAATAAAATACAAACACCCCACACGTGCATGCACACGCACACACACACATACCCACACACACTCCCTTCCTCAATTCTGTTGCTCCCATACAATTTCAGGTGGGTCTTTTCCAGTTGCAGAATATCCCAAACTGTCTTGGCCACAATCAGTAACAGAGCCTTTTTCAGCCACCCTGGGTGGTCTAGGTCCTCCAGATCTTCTGACATGACCCCATGCTTCATGCTCTGTTCCACAAGCTAGACCCTAAGAGGACTGAGTTGTACCAAACAGTCCAGGTAAAAGATAATCTTTTAACTCCCTGACAATCAAGACAAGAAAGGAACAGGGTACAAGGGTTTTGTAGGGATACTGACATAATTCTCATTAACCAATAAAAGGAAACATATTTCATCTGGAGAAATAAAATTTTTCCTAGAACTAAATGCTGAGGAATTTATTGTGTGATATTCTTATATCTTCAGTATACACTGAGATGAATAAAAGCTGCTGAAATCTTATTCTATATATAAAGAATTCTACAGTATATGTCTTGATTTTGTCATTATTTATGCAGTTAATGTTTCTTGGTTTATTTTTAAAGTGTTCTGGAATTATTCCTAGATTTCCCCAAAGAGCACTTTTTAACTAATTGGCAGAACTGGATTCTGATAGCCCCTAAGCAATCTTGAAGGGAACTCAACACTTGCTACTTACACTTCCTCACTACATACCCCACTCTTTACCCCCCTGAGCTACAGTCTAATTATTTTTTACCCCCTCAAGATCAGACTTCAGGATTTCTCAACTGAACCTCTTCTCTAGGTGACTGTATCAGTCAGAATGGGCTACATTATGCTAAAGAAACAAACAACCCTAAAACCTTAGTGACTTAAAACAATAAGGTTTAAATCTCATTCATGCTACATGTGTCTATCCCACATTAGTTTGGAGGTAAGGGGGGTGCTCTGCCATATGTCATCCTCACTCAGGGACTCTGGTTTATGGACTCTCCATATCTGGAATGTCACCTGTCACTCTGATAGGGAGAAAGAGACATGGAAAATTGAGCACCAGGAGCTCTTAAAGTCTTCTGCCTCATAGCGACACATGTCACTTCTGCATTCATTTCACTCACTAGAACAAGTCACATGGCCATTCCTAACATCAAGGGAATGGAAGAAGTACCATCTCACCTTGTGCCCAGGAGAGGCACATAAGACATTTCATGCACAGTCTTCCCCATCAATAGGAGCTACGCCTCTCCACAGCATCTAACTCTGTTGAACAATTCTCTTTCTTTAAATTCTCTTCTCCTTTGGCCCTCATCCCCTCTTCTCTGATTCCTTCTATTACCCTTCTTTTCTCCCTCAAAATGTATGTGTCCTCCATTGTCTGACCTAAAATTTCATCCAGAATGGACCAAAAAAGAACCTAGAAAAAATGGTCCTACAAAAAATGGTCATCTCAGAGAACTACAGCCAAAGTAAATATGCACGAATTTATAAAAAGCTCACTTTTTCCTCCAAGTCCTTTCTTTTCTAATAGACAATACAACCAACTGTCCAGAAATCCCATTTGGGAAAATTTATCTAACAGAATAACAGCTCTGCTATATAAGGATACATGTGCTAAGATATTTATCTTCTTACGGCTTAGAAAATCAAAAACATGGGAAGAACCTAAGTGAGGAATTAGGGATGTTCCTTATTCAACTGTGATATATCCATACCATGAACTATTATGCAACTGTTAAAAAGATTGAAATAGGGGGAGAGCAGCCAAGATGGTGGAGTAGAAAGACCTGAGCTCACCTCCTCTCATGAGCACACCAAAATCACAATTGTCTGAAGAACAACCATCAATGAAAAAAAACCCCCAAAAAACTGGAACCTACCAGAAAAGATCTTCTACAACTAAAGATATAAAGAAGGAACCACGACAAGATGGGTAGGAGAGGGACTTCCCTGGTGGTGCAGTGGTTAAGAATCTGCCTGCCAATGCAGGGGACACGGGTTCGATCCCTGGCCCGGGAAGATCCCACATGCCATGGAGCAACTAAGCCCATGAGCCACAACTACTGAAGCCCACGTGCCACAACTACTGAAGCCCAAATGCCTAGAGCCTGTGCTCCGCAACCAGAGAAGCCACCACATGGAGAAGCACGTGCACTGCAATGAAGAATAGCCCCCGCTCGTCACAACTAGAGAAAGCCCACACACAACAATGACGACCCAAAGCAGCCAAAAATAAATAAATAAAATAAATTAATTTATATATAAAAAAAAAGATGGGTAGCAGAGGCAGACTTGCAATATAATCACAAGTGGGTGGGCAACCCACAAACTGGAGAATAATTATATTGCAGAGGTTCTCCCATAGGAGTTAGAGTTCTGAGCCCCACATCAGGCTCCCCAGCCTGAGGATCCAGTACCAGGAAGATGAGCCCTCAGAGCATTTGGCTTTGAAGGCCAGAGATGTTTAACTGCAGGATACCCACAAGATAGGGGGAAATAGAGACTCCACTCTTAAAGGACAAACACAAAATCTCACACACACCAGGACCCAGGGCAAAAGCAGTAATTTGATAGGATCCTGGGCCAGACCTACCTGCTGGTCTTGCAGAGTCTCTTGGAGAGGTGGGGCTGGGGGAGGAGGCTGTAGCTCACCCTGGGTACGTAGACACTGCTGGTAAACATATTGGCCACCAACTATATGAACACTCATGGCAGCTGCCATATTGACTCACTAGTGCCAAGACCTGGCCTCACCCAACAGTCTGTAGGCTCCAGTGCTGAGATGCCTCAGGCAAAACAGCTAACTGGGCAGAGACATAGCCTGATCCATCAATAGACAGGCTGCTTAAAGACTAAAGAGCCCGTAGCCACCAACAGATATGTCCCTAGTCATGGCCAGCCCACTAGAGGGCCAAGACCCAGCTCCACCCACCAGTGGGCAAGCACCAGCCACCCCTGCCAGGAAGCCTGCACAAACCTCTAGAGCAGCCTCACCCACCAGGAGGAAGACACCAGAAGCAAGAAAACTATGACCCCAGAATGCAGACCAGACCCTACACTGGGACCAGCTGGGCCCTGGCCCTGCCCACTAGCAGACAAATGCAACCTTTGGGATACCCTGGACCTTATACCCAACTGTGTCAGGAACTGCACCCCCCCCCCACCCCAAATATCTGAAACAAGCTCTGGGATCCCTGGGCTCTGCATTCAGATGCCAGAAACAAGCTCTGCCTGCCAGTAGTTTGACATTAACCCCAGGATCTGGCTTCACCTGCCAGTGGTTGGGAATCAGCCCCAGAGACTTCAGGACCCTGACTCTGCCCACCAGTGAGCCAGCACTAGCCCCAGAAGCCCCTAGGATTCCACAACCAGCCATCTTGTGACCAGGCCCTGCTAAACAGCAGCCAGTGGCATCCTCACAAGGCAGGGCCTGGCAACCAACCAGACAAGGGGCCAACCAAGCCCACCAGACTGCCCGCATAGTCAGCCCACCACAACAGAAGGACACACACAATCCTCTTAGGGGGAACCACTACAGCATATGGCTTGGGTGCTGAGAAGCAAGTGCACTGCTGGTACACATAGGATGTCTCCTACAGAGGGCTACTTCTCCAAGGTTGAGAAACATAACTAACCTACCACACACATAAAAATACAAATAGCAACTTAGACAGACTGAAGCAGCAGAGGAACATGCTCCAGAAGAAGGAACAAGATAAAACTCTAGAAGAACTAAGTGAAGTGGAGACAGGCAATCTACCCTAGAAAGAGTTCAGAGTAATGATTGTAAAGATGATCAAAGAACTCAGGAGGACAATGGATATACAGAGCAAGAAGTTAGAAGTTTTAAAAAAAGAATTAGAACACACAAAGAATAACCAAACAGAATTGAAGAATACAATAACCGAAATGAAAAATACACTAGAAGGAATAAATAGTAGACCAAATGAGGCAGAAGAACAGATCACCGAGCTGGAAGACAGAGTAGTGAAAATCACTGCCAATGAAGGGAAAAAAAAAAAAAGGATGAAAAGAAATGTGGACAGTTGAAGGGACCTCTGGGACAACATCAGGTACACTAATATTTGCATTATAGGGGTCCCAGAAGGAGAAGAGAGAGAGAAAGTGTCCAAGAAAATATTTGAAGAGATAATAGCTGAAAAATTCCTTAACCTTGGAAAGGTAATAGTCACCCAAGTCCAGGAAGCACAGAGTGTGCCACACAGGATTAACCCAAGGAGGAACACAACAAGACATACTGTAATCAAAATGACAAAAATTAAAGATAAAGAGAGAATACTAAAAGCAGCAAGGGAAGAACAACAAATATCATACAGGGGAACTCCCATAAGGCTATCAGCTGATTTTTCAGCAGAAACTCCACAGTCCAGAAGGGAGTGGCACAATGTATTTAAACTTATGAAAGGGAAAAAGAACAACCAAGAATACTCTATCCAGCAAGGTTTTCATTCAGATTTGATGAAGTCAAAAGCTTTTCAGACAGGCAAAAGCTGAAAGAATTCAGCACCACTAAACCAGCTTTACAACAAATGTTAAAGGAACTTCTCTAGGTGAAAAAGAAAAGGCCACAACTAGACACAAGAAAATTACAAAGTGAAAAAGCTCACTGGTAAAGGCAAACATACAGTAAAGGTAGGAAATCATCCACACACAAAGCTAGTAGGGAGGTTAAAAGACAAAGTACTAAAATCATCTGTAACCACAATAAGCAGTTAAGGGATACACAAAACAATTAGGTGTAAAATACAGTATCAAAAATAATAATCATGAGGGGAGAAGAGTATTTAAAATGCATTTGAAATTTAGAGATTAGCAACTTAAAACAATCACATACGTACAGACTGCTATACAAAAACCTCATGGTAAATGTAAACCAAAATTCTATAATAGATATCCATAAAAAAGAAAAAGGGATCCAAATATAATGCTAAGGTAGTCATCAAATCACAAAAGAAGAGAACAAAAGAAGAAAGGGGAAAAAAAGACCTACAAAAACAAATCCAAACAATTAACAAAAAGGCAATGAGAGTATATGTATTCATAATTACCTTAAATGTAAATGAACTAAATGCTTCAACCAAAAAACACAGACTGGCTGAATGGATACAAAGGCAAGACCTGTATATATGCTGCCTACAAGAGACTCACTTCAGCTCTAGAGACACATACAGATTGAAAGTGGGGGGATGGAAAAACGTATTCCATGCAAATTGAAATCAAAAGAAAGCCAAAGTAGCAATACTTATATCAGACAAAATAGACTTTAAAATAAAGACTGTTATAAGAGACAAAGGAGGACACTACATAATTATCAAAGGATCAGTCCAAGAAGAAGATATAACAACTGTAAATATATATGCACCCAACATAGGAGCACCTCAATATATAAGGCAAATATTAACAGACATAAAAGGAGAAATCGACAGTAACACAGTAATAGTAAGGAAATTTAACACCCCACTTACATCAATGGACAGATCATCCAGACAGAAAATCAACAAGGAAACACAGGCCTTAAATAACACATTAGACCAAATGGACTTAACTGATATTTATAGAGCATTCCATCCAACAGCAGTAGAATACACATTCTTTTCAAGTGCACATAGACCATTCCTCAGAATAGATCACATGCTAGGCCACAAAACAAGCCTCAGTAAATTTAAGAAAATTGAAGTCATATCAAGCATCTTTTCCAAACACAACAGTATGAGACTAGAAATTAACTACAAGAAAGAAACTGCAAAAAAACACAAACACGTGGAGGCTAAACAATATGCTACTAAACAACAAATGGATCACTGACAAAATCAAAGAGGAAATCAAAAAATACCTAGAGACAAATGAAAACAAAAACATGATTATCCAAAACCTGTGGGACACAGCAAAAGCAGTTCTAAGAGGAAAGTTTATAGTGATACAAGCTTACCTTAGGAAACAAGAAAAATCTCAAATAAACAACCTAACCTTACACCTGAAGCAACTAGAGAAAGAAGAACAAACAAAATCCAAAGTTAGTAGGAGGAAAGAAATTACAAAGATCAGAGCAAAAATAAATGAAATAGAGACTAAAAAAGCAATAGAAAAGATCAATGAAACTAAAAGCTGGTTCTTTGAAAAGATAAACCAAATTGATAAAACTTTAGCCAGACTCATGAAGAAAAAATGGGAGAGGGCCCAAATCAATAAAATCAGAAATGAAAAAGGAGAAGTTACAAACAACAGAACAGAAATACAAAGGATCATAAGATACTGATACAAGCAACTAAACACTAATAAAATGGACAATCTAGAAGAAATGAACAAAGTTTTAGAAAGGTACAATCTCCCAAGACTGAACCAGGAAGAGACAGAAAATATGAAAAGACAAATTACCATTTCTGAAATTGAATCACCAATTAAAAAACTCTTGACAAACAAAAGTCCAGGACCAGATGGCTTCATAGGTGAATTCTACCAAACATTTAGAGAGGAGTTAACACCTATACTTCTGAAACTATTCCAAAAAATTGCAGAGGAAGGAACACATCCGAACTCATTCTGTGAGGCCACCATCACCATGATACCAAAATGAGACAAAGGTATCACTAAAAAAGAAAATTACAGGCCAATATCACTGATAAACATAGATGCAAAAATCCTCAACAAAATACTAGCAAACCAAATCCAACAATACATTAAAAGAATTATACACCATGGTCAAGAGGGATTTATCCCAGGGATACAAGGACTTTTCAACATCCACAAATCAGTCAGTGTGATACACCACATTAACAAATTGAAGAATAAAAACCATATGATCATCTCAATGCTCCAGAAAAAGCTTTTGATAAAATTCAACATCCATTTATGATTAAAAAACCGTTCATAAAGTGGGCATAGAGGGAACATATCTCAACATAAAAAAGGCCATATATGACAAAGCCACAGCTAACATCATACTCAATGGTGAAAAACTGAAAGCTTTCCCTCTAAGATCAGGAACAAGACAAGGATGCCCACTCTTGCCATTTTTATCCAATATAGTTTTGGAAGTCCTAACCACAGCAACCAGAGAAGAAAAACAAATAAAAGGAACCCAAATTGGAAAGGAAGAAGTAAAACTGTCACTGTTTGCAGATGACATGACACTATACATAGAAAATCCTAAAGAAAATCCTAAAGATGTCACCAGAAAACTACTAGAGCTCATCAACAAATTTGGTAAAGTAGCAGGATACAAAATTAATATACAGAAATCTGTTGCATTTCTATACACTTACAATAAAATATCAGAAAGAAAAATTAAGAAAACAATCCCATTTACCATCACATTGAAAAGAATAAAATACCTAGGAATAAACCTACCTAAGGAGGCAAAAGACCTGTACTCTGAAAACTATAAGGCACTGATGAAAGAAATCGAAGATGACACAAACAGATGGAAAGATATACCATGTTCTTGGATTGGACAAATCAATACTGTTAAAATGACCACAATACCCAAGGCAATCTACATATTGAATACAATCTCTATCAAATTATCAATGGCATTTTTCACAGAACTAAAATTTAAAAATATTAAATTTGAATTTGTGTTTCTTTTGTATAGAAAAGAAATTAATCTATGACAAAGGAGGCAAGAATATACAATGGATAAAGACAGTCTTTTCAATAAGCGATTCTGGGGAAACTGGACAGCTACCTGTAAAAGAATGAAATTAGAACATTCTCTAACACCATATACAAAAATAAACTAAAAATGGATTAAAGATCGAAATGTAAGACCAGATACTATATAACTCCTAGAGGAAAATATAGGCAGAACACTCTTTGACATAACTTGCAGCAATATTTTTTTGGATCCATCTCCTAGAGTAATGGAAACAAAAGCAAAAATAAACAAATTGAACCTAGTTAAACTTGAAAGCTTTTGCACAGCGAAGGAAACCATAAACAAAACAAAAAGACAACCTACAGACTGGGAGAAAATATTTGCAAATGATGTGACCAAAAAGGGATTAATTTTCAAAATATATAAACAAATTATACAGCTCAATACCAAAAAAACAAACAACCCAATCAAAAAATGGGCAGAAGACCTAAATAGACATTTCTCCAAAGAAGATATACAAATGGCCAACAGGCACATGAAAAGATGCTCAATATTGCTAATTATTACAGAAATGCAAATCAAAACTACAATGAGGTATCACCTCATACTGGTCAGAATGGTCGTCATCAAAAAGACTACAAATAATAAATGCTGGAGAGGGTGTGGAGAAAAGGGAACCCTCTTACACTGTGGATGGGAATATAAATTGGTGCAGCCACTATGGAAAACAGCATGGATGTTCCTTGAAAAACTAAAAATAGGTTTACCATATGATCCAGCAATCCCACTCCTGGGCATATAACCAGAAAAAATGCAAACTCTAATTCAAAAAGATCCATAAACCCCAGTGTTCATAGCAGCACTGTTTACAATAGCCAAGACATAGAAACAACCTAAATATCCACCAACAGGTGAATGGATAAAGATGGTGTGGTAGATATATATGCAATGGAATATTACTCAGCCATAAAAGAGAAAGAAATAATGCCATTTGGACCTAAAGATTATCATACTGAGTGAAGTAATCAGACAGAGAAAGACAAATATCATATGATATCACTCATATGTGGATTCTAAAGAAATGATACAAATGAACTTATTTACAAAACAGAAATAGACCCACAAACATGGAAAACAAACTTATGGCTACCAAAGGAGAAAGGCTGGGGGAGAGATAAATTAGGAATTTTAGATGAACAGATACATGCTACTATATACAAAACAGATCAACAACAAGGACCTACTGTATAGCACAGGGAACTATATTCAATATCTTGTAATAACCTATAATGGAAAAGAATCTGAAAAAAGAATATATATATATATAACAGAATCACTTTGCTATATACCTAAACACTGTAAATCAACTACACTTCAAAAAAAGATTGAAATAAAGCTACCCCTCATTGTCCATAGTGTATTGTTAAATAAGAAAGGCAATTTGCAGAGTTACATTTATAGTATAATTCCAAAATGCCAACCAACAAACACCCAAACACCAACACCAACCAAAAGGTCCTAACTACGTGTTTTTGTGTTTGAGCATAAAGGAAATACGGAAAGATATACAACAGGTTGTTAATGTTGATAATCTCAGAAGGATTAGAATGGAGGGCAGTGGGAAGAGATTTTAACCTTCTAAAAATATAGTTTAGGATGGTTTCATAGATTATAATCATTGATACTGTAATTTTTAATTTAATAAAGGATAAGGTAATAGAAAAAGAAAACTAAAGGAAATTTTAATTAAGGAAAACAATAACAAAAATAAATCTTGTAATTTCAACACCTCCACCCTGCCACGTGACCCTCCACCTGTCCACATTTATTTCATAGCTGCGGTCCCAATGCACGTACCAGCTTTTCACTTAACTTCACATCTTAAATGCTTTTTCTGATCACCCCTCAGTCCTTGCAAAGATTTCCTTTATCTTCACCACCCTGTAAAGGGCTAATAAACTATAATTTATCAAACCACTATTTCAAAGTGGATAGCATGATGATCATTGCAATACTAGGTCTGTCATCCTAGTTTACGCCTTTAAACATTATTTTTCCTTGAGGGCCATTTTCTATTATGAATTTTTGATGTAGGAGCAACATTAGTTTCTTTTTGTATTCTAGTATGATTTAGAAGGTAAATACTCTGTTTCAACATTACTCATCATTAACTTCAGACCTTCCATAAATATCCCATGCACCCTAGCCATCAATTTATATCTATCTATTCCAGCATAACTTTAGAATTTCTTTTATGGCAGATAAGGAGTTAAGTCCTTTTTGGATTTTCTTCCTTCTTTCATGCTTTCTCATTAGTCATTAGCTTGATCTGAGAGCTAATATACCTCTTTTTGTGTCTTCTACACCCTGCTTTCATTCCAACAAATTAAAATAAATACTTCCTCTCTTTCCCCTCCTACTTGCTTTGTAAAGGGGGGAAGTAAGAATATATATTTATATTTATTTGTTGGTGTATAAGAAACTTCTTTCAGTGGTTCTATCTATTAGCTAGAAATGGAAATAGTCTTACCTGTGGTGAGATTGGGGTGGGAGCCAGGTTGGATGGGAATAGGAATGGGGAAATATAGATATTTCACAATATCTATCTACCATCTCTCAGTTACGCATTTATCTCTTCAAGATGTGGTACTATCTATAAAAATTTCCAGTGGGACCAAATTAGGATAGTTTCACATTCCTCTACCACAACTTACAGTGTCTAAAGACAATGAATTCTATTTACAGAATTTTTAAAGAAAAAGAGATTGATATAAGATGGCCATGTCCATTCAATCTATTATGTTTTTCATGAAAGACATTCTAAGACCTGAAAAATTTTCAGAAACTATACAACTCAAATAGTTATTCTGTTGAAATCATTGGAGGGCCTTATCTAGAATAATGAGTGTTAAATGGAGAAATTTTGGCTACAAAAATGCATAAATAATGAGCAGTGAACTCAATTATTCCACATAAAATATAACTATTATTTCAACCACCTGTTTAGAAAATAAGTAAAAATAACCTAAGTGGGGAAAGGTGGTTTCTTATAGAACCAAGAATAAATAATAAAGGAGTGACTTCACAGTAAACACGTTTATTTCTTGTTTACATGAAGTCCAGCAGGCAATGGTGGGAGATAGGAAGCATCCTAGACATCTCTTTATACACTTTGTTTTGGGGACTATGTATATTTGGATCATCTCTGTCTGGTGTTTCACCATTATAATCTCCTATAGTCGCCATTTTATCTTTTAATAGTTTTCTATGATTGTAATCATTGTAGAGCAGAATTTTAAGTTGTTCTGTTTCTATTCACAACTGCCCATTCCTTGAGATTGACTTGCGGATTTTGTTTTATTTTTTATGCAGGTCATGGGATACACAATTTTATGCAGGAAAATGGTCCTAGAAAAGAAAATTATCTCTGTAACTAAAGGTCCCACAATCTAGCAAAAGAGACATACAAACAAACCACTGCAGCAGTTTAAAAAAAAAAAAAAAGCAGCACTTGAGAGAGGTGTGTGAGAACATAAAAGAGGGAGCAATTCACTCTGCATAGAGCTGAGAAAGATGACAGTTGATCCTAGCTGAACATGACCTGGTCCCCCGTAAGGACATGGGTGGGGAGCATTCTAAGCAGAGGGAACAGCATCTGCAAAGATATGGTGGCTTGTCTAGGGAGAGCCTACTAGGAACTGGCAAGAATAATATGTGTGAGGAAAGAGACTGTGGGTTTTTGTATAATTCAATTCGAAATGATCTCTAGTTGATTGTTCATTCCTTCCGGAAAGATGTTATTTTGTAACTAAATCAATTCAAAATCAGTATGCCTTAAATTCTAAAAAGACTCTGCAAATCCTGAGTTCTCTAAGCATGGCTGCAGGGTGCTTCGAAAACACACCAACATAACATTAACATCCCAGTATGATAAGAGGTGGAAGATGGATTTTTAACTGTCAGAACTGTGATGCAACTGTCAAAGTACATGAAATCAGCCACATAAATATCACAGGCCTACCCACTCTGGGACAGCATAGAACCTCAAACTTTTTAGCAAGTTAGGAAATGAAAATAAAGGAAGACTCTGCATGTATCTTCTCATGGAGGATCCAGCCACTTCTATATCCAGATTTTCTGTACATCCCCTCCCCAAACATTTTCTTTTAATGCCAAATGAAATTCTTTCACTAAACAATTTCTCTCCTCTGAGTCTGCACTTAGTGCTCAAGTTTTGCTTTTTTGAAATACTAAAAATGTGAAAAGAAAAAATAATAAATTTGAGCTGGACTTGCATGGAAAACCCAGTATTCCTGCCAGAGCTTCTATGAGAGGTAACTATGAGAACTTTGGTTTGGTGATTGGCAATGCTGAGCTAACCTCACTGGGGCCAAGACGTGCTGATGGGGAGAGAGATCAGATCTTCCGAAATGTAAATTTGCCCAGCCCACACCACTGTCCTGCTTCCTCTGACAGTGGACCAAGAAACCAGGACATTGAGGGCAATTTTGCATGAATAATGCATCATGGCCTGGGATGGCTGTGGCTCTTAAGACTGACATTTCTCAGAATAACAATGGGATCAGGTTATTTCAGACATTTCAATTAAATTCAACAAATGTTTATTAAATACTTTGAGTATGGCCGCAAGTCACTGCTCTGTAGCACTTTCTGAAGAGGTTAAGATAAAGACAACTCCAGGTTTGTCCTCAAAAGCTTAAACCCTAAAGAGGGAGATGGAACAAGTGCACAGATACTCAGTGAACCGCAGAAAATGCAAGGGCCACGGAGAGTTACCAGTAAGTGTCTGTGGAGGTTGAGGATGCCGGAAGGAAATGTCAACAGAGATGGATTTGAAGAATGGGACAGCAACAGTTTTGAGCACCAACTATGTGCCAGACACTAGCATGTAACTTTATAGTTAATCCCCACAACAGCCCTACCAATAGGTATTGCCATCCGCATTTACCTAATGAGTAAAGTGAGGATCTGGAAGGTTAAACAGCATACTCCAAACCACAACCATCAGAGGGTAGACCCAAAACTGAATCCTAGATATGGCTTTCCCTACTGTACCGAGCTGACTTTTCTAGGAGTGAAAATGGGAAGGCCTTCAAGAGTAAGGAAACAGCCAAATCAAAGGCATGAAGGCAGCAAAGGACAAAATATATTATGAAAACATGTGAAACTTGTTATCTAGTTAAACTTGTTGATCCAGTTAAACTTGCAAGAAAGAGTGGAGGTTAGTCTTTGAATGCAGGGTGAGAAGTTTCTATTTTTGCTGGCAGTAGGAGTCATGGAAAGTGTAGCCAAAATGACATGGTTGGATTAGTGCTTCAGCAAGTGGACCTAGATAAATTGCTCAGATGAGATGAGAGTGATAAGAAATTAAAGTTTATTTTAAGAGTCCAGAGTTGAGAAGATATCAAACTCAGGTGTAGGATGAATCTGCCTGGCTTCCTCCTTCACATCACACACACTTATTCTATAGTTGAAGCCACTTGGTGTCTATTTGCAAACTTAGAGACCCATCTTGTTCTTACAAGAGTCAGTGACCCAGGGGACCACTTCTAATACCAAGACAGAGGGTGACCCAGAGGTCAGGCAAACATTCTTGGGGAAAGCTCAAAAATATTTCTTGAGAAAAATCTTATGAAAGGCCAGAATATCTGAAATTACCAAGGAGGAAATCTTGAATCATTTTGGTTTAATATTTTAAAAAAGGATGACTCTGTAGGGTAGAGAGCTTGAGGAAACCTGAAAGATATACATATTTATTTACTTATTTAAAGTCTTGTTTTTCATTTGGTTAATTCTGCATCTCAGTTGAATGTACTAAGATAGCTCCTGGGCCAGACATGCATTTATTTATTCATTCATTCAGCACATTTACTTAATATTATAAGAGGATGAAAACAGACACAGTAGAAGCCCCCTAGATCTCCGTGCCTTGTCCCCTTTCCTCATTCTTCCTCTTTCCTCTTTTTTTCCTTCTACCTTCTCCTCCCCAATCCTTGAATAGCAGAGAAGCTGCAACGTTTAAAAAAGAAAACAATGAGAAGATAAACAAAACTGATAAACCATTAGCCAGACTCATCAAGAAAAAGAGGGAGAGGACTCAAATCAATAAAATTAGAAATGAAAAAGGAGAAGTTACAACAGACACCACAGAAATACAAAGCATACTAAGAGACTACTACAAGCAACTCTATGCCAATACAATGGACAATCTGGAAGAAATGGACAAATTCTTAGAAAGGTATAACATTCCAAGACTGAACCAGGAAGAAATAGAAAATATCAACAGACCAATCACAAGTAATGAAATTGAAACTATGATTAAAAATCTTCCAACAAACAAAAGTCCAGGACCAGATGGCTTCACAGGTGAATTCTATCAAACATTTAGAGAAGAGCTAACACCCATCATTCTCAAACTCTTCCAAAAAATTGCAGAGGAAGGACCACTCCCAAACTCATTCTATGAGGCCACCATCACCCTGATACCAAAACCAGACAAAGATACTACAAAATAAGAAAATTACAGACCAATATCACTGATGAATATAAATGCAAAACTCCTCAACAAAATACTAGCAAACAGAATCCAACAACACATTAAAAGGATCATACACCATGATCAAGTGGGATTTATCCCAGGGATGCAAGGATTCTTCAATATATGCAAATCAATCAATGTCATACACCATATTAACAAATTGAAGAATAAAAACCATATGATCATCTCAATAGTTGCAGAAAAAGCTTTTGACAAAACTCAACATCAATTTATGATAAAAACTCTCCAGAAAGTGGGCATAGAGGGAAATTACCTCAACATAATAAAGGCCATATACGACAAACCCACAGCAAACATCATTCTCAATGGTGAAAAACTGAAAGCATTTCCTCTAAGATCAGGAACAAGACAAGGATGTCCACTCTTGCCACTATTATTCAACATAGTTTTGGAAGTCCTAGTCATGGCAATCAGAGAAAAAAAAGAAATAAAAGGAATACAAATTGGAAAAGAAGAAATAAAGCTGTCACTGTTTGCAGATGACATGATACTATACATAGAGAATCCTAAAGATGCCACCAGAAAACTACTAGAGCTAATCAATGAATCTGGTAAAGTTGCAAGATACAAAATTAATGCACAGAAATCTCTTGCATTCCTATACACTAACGATGAAAAATCTGAAAGAGAAATTATGGAAACACTCCCATTTACCATTGCAACAAAAAGAATAAAATACCTAGGAATAAACCTACCTCAGGAGAAAAAAGACCTGAATGCAGAAAACTATAAGACACTGATGAAAGAAATTAAAGATGATACCAACAGATGGAGAGATATACCATCTTCTTGGATTGGAAGAATCAATACTGTGAAAATGCCTATACTACCCAAAGCAATCTACAGAGTCAATGCAATCCCTATCAAATTACCAATGGCATTTTTTACAGAACTAGAACAAAAAATCTTAAAATTTGTATGGAGACACAAAAGACCCTGAATAGCTAAAGCAGTCTTGAGGGAAAAAAACAGAGCTGGAGGAATCAGACGCCCTGACTTCAGACTATACTACAAAGCTACAGTAATCAAGACAATATGGTACTGGCACAAAAACAGAAAGATAGATCAATGGAACAGGATAGAAAGCCCAGAGATAAACCCACGTACCTGTGGTCAACTAATCTATGACAAAGGAGGCAAGGATATACAATGGAGACAAGACAGTCTCTTCAATAAGTGGTGCTGGGAAAATTGGACAGCTACATGCAAAAGACTGAAATTAGAACACTCCCTAACACCATACACAAAAATAAAGTCAAAATTGATTCGAGACCTAAATGTAAGACCGGATACTATAAAACTCTTAGAGGAAAACATAGGAAGAACACTCTTTGACATAAATCCCAGCAAGAATTTTTTTGATCCACCTCCTAGAGTAATGGAAATAAAAACAAAAATAAACAAATGGGACCTAATGAAACTTAAAAGCTTTTGCACAGCAAAGGAAACCATAAACAAGACGAAAAGACAACCCTCAGAATGGGAAAAAATATTTGCAAATGAATCAATAGACAAAGGATTAATCTCCAAAATATATAAACAGCTCATTCAGCTCAATATTAAAAAAACAAACAACCCAATCCAAAAATGGGCAGAAGACCTAAATAGACATTTCTCCAAAGAGGACATACAGATGGCCAAAAGCACATGAAAAGCTGCTCAACGTCACTAATTATTAGAGAAATGCAAATCAAAAGTACAATGAGGTATCACCTCACACCAGTTAGAATGGGCATCATCAGAAAATCTACAAACAACAAATGCTGGAGAGGGTGTGGGGAAAAGGGAACTCTCTTGCACTGTTGGTGGGAATGTAAATTGATACAGCCACTATGGAGAACAGTATGGAGGTTCCTTAAAAAACTAAAAATAGAATTACCATATGAGCCAGCAATCCCACTACTGGGCATATACCCAGAGAAAACCATAATTCAAAAAGACACATGCACCCCAATGTTCATTGCAGCACTATTTACAATAGCCAAGTCATGGAAGCAACCTAGATGCCCATCAACAGACAAAAATGATAAAGATGTGGTACATATATACAATGGAATATTACTCAGCCATAAAAAGGAACGAAATTGGGTCCTTTGTAGAGATGTGGGTGAATCTAGAGACTGTCATACAGAGGGAAGTAAGTCAGAAAGAGAAAAACAAATATTGCATATTAACGCATATATGTGGAACCTAGAAAAATGGTACAGATGAACCAGTTTGCAGGGCAGAAATAGAGACACAGATGTAGAGAACAAACCTATGGACACCAAGGGGGGAAAGTGGCTGGGGGGTGGTGGTGGTGGTGTGATGAATTGGGAGATTGGGATTGACATGTATACACTGATATGTATAAAATGGATGACTAATAAGAACCTGCTGTATAAAAAAATAAATAAAAGAAAATTCAAAAAACAAAACAAAACAAAAACAAAAACAAAAAACAGCTCTTGAAAGAACGGTTCTAGGGTTGCACCAATGATCCTGAACAAGAGGCACAGTTCCAAGCACAAGTTTCACAGCAGTTAGTGCCAAAAATGACTACCTGAGCCAAACCACAAGGACACATACCTCTCTCTTCTCTCCACCCCATAAAACTAATAATCCTGCTTTGACTCAGAGTCACCTGGTCTCAGGAGCTCACTGATGCACATCAGCTGAGTAAAGCCTTTAGTCTCTACTGAGTCACTTCAACTGTTTTCTTCCTTGACCGTCTCTTGTGTAAGTTTGGCACTTCATTAGGTGGTTTATATATATATTGTCTCGTTTAACCTTCACAAGTAACCCTAAAGTAAAAATATTATTCCCAGTTTATAGATGTCAATACCGAGGCTTAGGTAGATTGGATAACTGGCCTAAAGTCAGTACATGGTACAGCCATGGTCTAAACCCTGATCTACTGGACTGCAACCACGGGTGCAGACAGAGATGTAGAAACCAGGAGATGGGGGACAGTGGTGTCAGGAAGCTGAGGGAAAAAGGAGAGAAGGAAGAGGTGACTATCTGCTGTGTGCCAGGCCCTATGTATCTGCTTTCATATACTCTGTCTCCTTTAATCTTTACAAGCCAGTAAGGCTTGTATGTCCAGTTTACAAACAAAGGCATGGAGCTTCAAGATGGCAAGTAACTCATCTGAGTTCACACAACTAGGCAGCACTCTTGGCTCCTTCCCCACCCACTTACCCAGAACCATGTGTCACCAGTTGCCCTGCCCACACACACTTTCACTGTCTCCTTCCCAACTTGTGGGCAGCTTCCTCTCTGCTCTCAAACTCACGAATTTTCAAAGGAAGTGCCCCCTCAATCTTATACCTCGTCCCCCCGTGCTCAAGCTACTTCCTTACATCCATTCTAGAAAAAATACTTTTATATTTACCGCCTTCACTTCCTCACCTTCCAGCAACTCATTTCAGCCTGGCTCTGCCCCCGCCACTCCTCTGAAACTGATCTAAAGCCACGTATCAGTCAAGATACTCCTGGGCAACAAAATCAATAGGCTGTAGATGGAGAAAAAGAAAATTGTTATAAGGAATTGACTCACGTGATTATGGAAGCTGAGTTCCCATGATCCGCCATCTGCAAGCTGGAGATCCAGGAAAGCCAGGGGTGCAGCTCCAGTCTGAGTCTGAGGGACTGAGAACCAGGGGAGCCAAGGGTGAAAGTCTCTGTCCCGGGGCAGAAGAAGACTGATATCCCAGCTCAGCACACAGGCAGAGACTGAGCTCCTCCTTCCTCTCCTTTTCATTCTGTTCAGGTTGTCAGTGAGCTGGGTGACGCCCACCCACATCAGGGAGGGCAATTAGCTTTACTCTACCAATTCAAGTGTTAACATCATCCAGAAACATCCTCACAGATACACCCAGAATAACATTTAATTGAATATCCGGGCACCCTGTAGCCCGGTCAAGTTGACCCATAAAATTAACCACACAAACCACTAAAGATTCCCTAATGGTCAAATCCAGTGGTTGCTTCTCAGTCCCCATCCTTGCTGAGGCTCATACGAATTTGATAGTGTCTATGTAGTTTATACATAAAATATATGCAGGTGGAGCTAACCAGATTGTAGCAGGGGAGGGGGCCTGACCCAGCTTCCCTTCTTTCTTCTCCCTCCCTGCAATACTCCCTGAAGCGCCTCAGGGAAGCCCTGGAGTTCTGAGGGGCAGAGACTGGATGCCACTCTAGGGAGAAAAGAGCTCAGGACTTGAAAATCGGCTGACAGGGGTTAGATGCTTGACATCCCCAAAATCCACCTCTGTAACCCTAAGGGGTAAAGGAAGCCAATGGTTGGATTAATCCAGAGTGGGGTTCTGGCTGGGTAGTTCAAGGGAGTTGACTGATGGATAAAGGAAAAAGAGACTTGAGAGGCTGACACCACCACAAACTTGGAACTAGGAACGTGGGTAAGAAAAACCTTTAGGATTTACTCTCAACCCCAACCCATAAAAGAAAGGCCACACAAAACAGAAATAGAGTCACAGATGTAGAAAACAAACTTATGGTTACCAGGGGGTAAGGTGGGGGAAGGGATAGATTGGGAGATTGGGATTGACATATACACACTACTATATATAAAATAGATAACTAATAAGGACCTACTGTACAGCACAGGGAACTCTACTCAATACTCTGTAATGGCCTATGTGGGAAAAGAATCTAAAAAAGAGTGGATATATGTAAAACTGATTCACTTTGCTATACAGCAGAAACTAATACAACATTGTAAATCAACGATACTTCAATTAAAAAAAAAAAAAAAAGCCCACACATCAGAGTAACTTACATCCCCTATGGGCTGTGAACTCTTTGAGAGCAGGGACCAGGGATTCTCAGGGGAAGTTTCATAAACACTTGATGGGTGGACATAAAATTGAAATCCACCCACATGTCACACGCATTTTTCTTTGGTGAAATCACACAGAGCTCTGAGACCACAGCTCTCCATGGGTCTGGAGAGCAGCTAGTGCTGATTTTTCTATATTTGTATTAGCCATTTCCAGCCAGTTGCCATGGATATCCAGAAGGTAAGCAAGGTACCCACACAGAGTGAAATTCAACTTTGAAAAATCTTACACGATTGTAGGAAAGTTTGCTTGTTTGTTGGATGGTTGTTAAAACGTTAAAGTTTTTCACAGCAGATACTCCGTTTTGCTGTCAGAGGAATGAATAAATGAACAGAACGTGTGCTTGGCCTGGGAATTCAGAAAAGACCTTGTGGTTTTCGCTTTTTTCCTCTTACAGATCTCAGCACCTGTCAACTTAACTCACACAAATTCAGAGTGAGGCACTTTCTCTCCATTTTACAAATTTTATGACAATGCTATCTATTTCCTGTCAAATTAGTGTACTTCCCCTTTTTACTAGTCTTTTGTTATGTAGATCTATAGATGATTTTAATTCTAGTGTCCTTGTCTTTATTAAACCGATATCCTCTACTGGATTAAGTTGGGTCATAAAAATTGTATCACATTATTTTATGTAGCATAAATATAATGTTGTGTGTTCAGTGTACCGTCAGGTCTTTGGTGGTAATGAATAACCGACTTTCACTGCCCGCTGAGAATGCTGACTTTCCCTCCCACTCCACAGCTGTGGCTGATACTAGATTATTTTCAAGCTACACCATCTCTGCTTTCCCCTAAGAATCACCTGGTGAGACAATCACCTATTCTATTCCAACCTAATTGTATTGTCTCTCCACTGAAAAAAAGAAAAAGAAATTTACAGCATTCCCCTTCTTTGTTCATGACTGATTCCCTTATGAGATTTTTCTTAGGCAATAAGAAATTGAATACTTTAAATTCTGAGAAAATGTGTGGTCTCTTGGTGAGTGACCAGGCCGATGCGTCGTACTTCTTCAGTCTTCGGTGTCCTGTGATGCCTTCTGAGACCAGTGTCCTGGTCTCAGAAGCAGCTCCCCATTCACTTAGCCAGGGTCCTCCTGGCCTCAAAGGATTGGGGCCAAGACACAATGAGACAGCGTCCCCAGGAGGACAAGTTGGGAATGGCGGAAGGCAGGAAATTGAGTGATTCCCAGTCTGGAAGGCTCCAGAAAGGCAAACTGCCCAGGTGAGGCAAGAAATGCCCAGCCACGCTGGAGTCTTTTGACCAGGGAGAAGTTTCCTAAAAGAAAGAAGCACCCCTGCATTCATCCCTAAGCGGGGGGACAGTGGGAAGAGAGGGGCGCTAGTGAGCTCCACTTTCTGAAATAAAAATGGATGTTTAAAGGTCACCAAGGCTTTCCTTACCCACCTCAAGAGGGAGTCAGGGACACTGGACCCGAGACCAGGACTATAAAGATGCTGCAGAGCTCTCATTTCTGTAACTGCGGTTCTGCATCGCTGTTGAGACCTGCAGCAAGATCTTTTCTTTTTTTTCAACATCTTTATTGGAGTATAATTGCTTTACAATGGTGTGTTAGTTTCTGCTTTATAACAAAGTGAATCAGTTATACATATACATATGTTCCCATATCTCTTCCCTCTTGCGTCTCCCTCCCTCCCACCTTCCCTATCCCACCCCTCTAGGTGGTCACAAAGCACCGAGCTGATCTCCCTGTGCTATGCGGCTGCCTCCCACTAGCTATCTATTTTACATTTGGTAGTGTATATATGTCCATGCCACTCTCTCACCCTGTCACATCTTACCCCTCCCCCTCCCCATATCCTCAAGTCCATTCTCTAGTAGGTCTGTGTCTTTATTCCCGTCTTGCCACTAGGTTCTTCATGACCTTTTTTTTTTTTTTCCTTAGATTCCATATATATGTGTTAGCAAGATCCTTTAAACACAAAAGGTGTGTTTGTCTTTGACAGCGGGGAGGAAGCAGGGAATTGGATACACTGCAGCCCACTGTGCGGCTGAGACTGGGAAGAGAAGGCCAGGGGGAGGCAGTGATGAAGCTCCAGAGGAGAGAAAAGCGGCCAAGTCTCTGGGGTTTGTTGTCGGGAAAGGAAAAGGAGAGAGCGGGGAGCCGGCCAGGCCTGAGAAAGCAGCCTGGGGCAGAGCAGCAGAAAGGCCAAGCCTAGAGCTCCCGGTAGTTCATCCCTTCTAATCAGGGAGCGGAGGCCATCCAGGGCCAAAGAGTTTGGGATTCAAATTTCTGCCACTGTTGGCTGTGTCAGCGTGGACCAGTGTCTGCATCACCCCGTGCCTCTGTAAAATGGGCATTATTAATTTCAACCTCCTACGGTTACAGTGATTCTTTTTTCCCGGCTTGATACCAAAATTTCTCAGAAATGTTTAGTTCTCAAAACACATCTGGGGAAAAAACAAACACAAAAACAAAAAAACATTTGGACCCCCGGGACTTCCCTGGCAGTCCAGTTGTTAAGACTTCACCTTCCAATGCAGGGGGTGCGGGTTCAATACCTGGTCAGGGAACTAAGATCCCATATGCCTCGCGTCCAAAAACCAAAACATAAAACAGAAGCAATACTGTAACAAATTCAATAAAGACTTTAAAAATGGTCCACATCAAAAAAATCTTAAAAAAAAAAAAATGTGGACCCCCTAGATAGGGGGAGTCAGCTTGGTCCTATCTCCTTTCTGAACAACCTATTCCAAGGGCAACAGTGATGTCCTGACCTGCTCGGACCCCTGACAGGGAGGAGGGCTGTGGAGCTCATAGTTCATGCTCTTAATTTCCAAGTTAACCTCTGTTTCATTAGGGGCAACAAACTGTCATCCCATCTGTCTTTAGACTGGATGTGGTGGCATCTGGATTCTGAAGTTGCAATGTGTTCCCAGACATGCCCCCCATCTGACTTGAGTGGCTGTTATAGATGGTGATAATGAAAGAAGGCAGCTCCCAGGCAGAGGGTTACTCTCAGGCAGAGTTGTCAGTGCCCTGAAAAAGTGCAGGGATCCAACAGGATGGGAAAACAAGCTGCTGTGCACACAAAGCAGAAACTGAGCTGCATCGGCCAGGCAGGGGTGTCCAAGTGTGTGTGTGTCTGTGTGTCTGTGTGTCTGTGTGAGATGGAGAGTAGGCATGGGCAGAGATGCCTGGCCACTTCTCCCCAACACACTAGCTTAGTTCAGACCCTCCATGTCTACCTGGACTTTAGCAACCGTCTCCTATAAAGAAATGAATGTAAAACACAGAACCTCCCATTTTGAGAAGAGGAGGAGGGGACTCTGGCAAAGTAAAGGCAGCCGGCCAGAGAGCCCCACCAAAGTCTCTGATCTCCCACTTGAAAGCACTCCCCCTGCTTTTCCTGCTGCTGCCACCATACAGACCGTGAGATGTGGGGGGAGGGGAGAAGTACAGCTTTATGGTTCTGGCCCAAGTATGGGCTTAAACCTCTACCCATAGTTTCACTTAGCACAGCTGAGAAAGACGGAAATGCCAAGGAAACTTCATTAAATCCAGAGAGAGAACAGTAAAGAAGTAATTCCCCAAATGCAAACTGCACAGAAATAGCATGATTTCCAGAGTTTTTAAGGCTACAGAAATGAGCTGCTAGTCCCATAGGAACAGACATTGCCAGGTTTCCAGAGTTCACATTTCCATAAAGGCAGCAGGAAATTCCTGGCCCCAGAGAGCTGGCAGGCCTCACCAGCCATGGCCACATCACTTTCTGCCCAACTCTCAGCCTGGCTCCTTCAACAAGCACCATTTTGTGGTCCCTCATATAAATTGGGTTCCTAGTACATCCTGTATTCTCTCCGGTTTCCTCTCCAGGGGGGACCAAAAGAGGCCAAGTGTTCATCATTCTCCCTGAGCCCACAGGAACCCTTCTCTCACCACTACTTTCCTTCGGCGAGGCATATCTCTTCTCCAGGTTATTGACAAGTTTGGTATTGACTGGGGTATGTCACAAGAGGAAAAAAAGAAATGCCAGGAACATGGAGAGAAAAACTGTGGGTAAAGCTAATCAAAAGAAAGGCCTAGTATGGCCAATAGACTCTTTATCACATTTCAAATGCTATTCTCCAAGGCTTATCTTTACGCCCGATGTGAATCACGCTCGATTCTCTGGGCAATGGGGTGGAGAGTGGTAAGAGTTAGTGAGGACAGGAAGTCCTTATTCGTAGGGGCCAAAAGAATAAGTGAGTTTATGCTTGGATAATTTTTCCTGGGCCAATTCAATCACTTCTTTACAATGCTTTCCCTGACCTTTTCTCCTTGGTAATCTCCAAAGATGGCTGCTGTAAATGCCTTCCCTCTGTGTACATGCATGGCGCTTCACTCATTAAGAAATGAACTTTGTCTCCTCCCATTGAATCTGGTCTGAACTTATGATCTGTTTTGACAATAGAATGTAGTGAAAGTGACATTCTAGGGCTTTCAAACCCAGGCCTTAAGACAACTAGGAGCTTTCATGTCCTCTCTCTTAGAAGCTATCTGATGAAAAAAAGGCTGACTACCGTGAGAGAGCCATGCTGCGAGGAAGTCCAAGCAAGTCAGACAGAGATGCCACATGGAGGGTGAGAGATGCTTGGCCAGCACCCATTCATCCCAGATAAATAAGCAGACATACAAGTGAAGAAGCCATCACGGACTTTCTGCCCCAGCAGACAACACATAACGCAGGACAGTTTCCCAGCTAAGCCAAGCTAGATTATAGAATCATGAGAAATCATAAATTATTGTTGCTTTAAGCCACTAAATTTGGGAGTGGTTTGTAGCAATAGAAGACTGAAACACTACCCTATACCACATTAAGTCATCATCACCTCTGTGTATCTAGGTAGTATTTTTGTACACACTTTTGTAATTGTTGGTTTGCTAATTGGTTAATCTTCTTTTCAAGTTGTTAATGACAAGGTCAGTGTCTTAAGCATCTCCGATTTCCCAAAATAGCAGGTGCTCAATAATTAATTTTAGTCATTAGACTGGCTAGATGTATGGATGCATGAGAGATGATGAACATAGGAGCCCCTTTTCTCAAGGAGCCAAAAGAAATGGTTTAGCTTAAGAGTACATTCCTACAATGCTTTCCTCTGACATTTGTAGGAAAATGAAAGAATTTAACACGGAGGTACAGAGAATTTGGAACCTGAGTGTGACTGAGAGAACTCCCTCATATTAGTCAGCTTCCATGTCATCAGTGATGAAGAATGCACAATCATTTATTGAGGACAATGATGGGAAAGCTTGACGATAGGCACGCAGATAGAGAAAGGGCCTGAGACAGACACTACAAGGAAGGTATTAGCATGACTACAAGGGAGAAAATATTTCCGGGCATAACAGTCTTAGGCAAAGCTTGTTGAAAGAAGCTTCTAAGAAGGAGAATCACCTTCCTATCTAGGAAGAAATAAATAGATCCAAATAAATAAATGAAAGCCTTTCACCTACTAGATAGAGATGGTTGAGATTCAGAATTGAGAAAAATCAGTAGGTTGGCAGAAAGGTCAAATTGAAATGCCCAATGAAGTGAACTCATGATTAAATTTACAAAAATAATTGCACAATATTTTTGAAATAATAGGACAAAGTACTTGGCAAATTTTGTAGATGAGGTGAGGCGTGCATCATCTGTGTAACAAAAATTGTTACCAAATGCTTTCACACATCCTAGTGTTTAAATGTATCATGAGGTCAAATGGGGGAGATGGTAGAGGCTGGAGATTTTTAAAAATAAATCTTTGTAAATTACTTTGAAAATTTAAACCAACAAATGAATAGAAATAACTGCTAATTAAGCTTATCACAGATTGTTCAAAAAACAAAATTTATATGTAGCAGACATTAATTTGTACTCAGTGCACTCAGGTAAAGAAGCATCATGTTATTTATTTTCCTAACATTTTCTTAAAACTATATTAAATCTGACTCTACCTCAACTAGCCGGTCCCTGCCCCCTACTTTCCCTTAGGGTCTTACATAGTGCAGAATGCTGAGAAAGGGACAATACTGGTCACAGCTGATATACCTCTCATCTTCATCCACATGGTCCCTTGAAGGTGGGAAGTTCCATGGATTGTGTCCCTGATTTAAAATATAGAAATAGGATTAATACAAAATTTGAGGTAGAGTAAGGTCAAAAGATCAGGAGACGATTGCCATTGAAAATATACATTGTTACTCACAGTTCCCAAGAGGCATGCAGGGGCGACGCAGGGAAACACCAAGTTTGGTCAGGAGGCAGAGGGAGAGGGGAGAACTGTGTGCAAGAGCCTTTATTATAGTTTCCTTGGGAAGGACAGGTGAGGCATGGTGAGCAGGTTTAAGATTGGCAAGTTTGAATAATTTCCACGGGGTCTGGAGCATAGAGGCTGTCCCTAGTTGTCTGAGACCTGGCCCTAGATGATTAGCACAGGTGGATAGTGGCCCAAAGTGTGAGAGCCCCATAAAGGAGGTGGTTGGTGTGTGGGCTCTGGATTGATTGGTTTGTATGTGAAAAGTGTTCTCATGGGTGACTTGTTCACTATCTCTAGGAAACTAACCATGGGAGGGGCAGTCCCTGCAGAGTGAGCAGGGCCCCAGATGTCAAAGTATCAGACTACAGAAAATAAAAGACATGATTAGTGCGGTGCCAGGGCCCATGGATCCTTGTGGAGGCTGGGAGCCCCAGTGTAGAAGATCCAGTCTCCCTAGGAGCTGCCATTTCCCCTTATCTCTTTGAGAACGTATCACCTCATAAGAAAGAATCTCCTTCCCTGTTTTGAAACTTTTATCCTCTCCTGAATCAGCTACTTCAACTTATAGCCTTCTACATCCATTAGAATGCTTTCAGCTACAAGTATTAGAAAACTCAACTCAAATTGGCTTTACAACTAAAGGAAAGTTATTGGCTTACTTACTCGTAGGGAAGGCTTCAGGAGTGGTTATATAAGAGCTCTAACACCATGTGGGGTGGTTTTAAAATAATGTCTACAAATTCTTTGATGCTTCTCTTTTGAAAAAATGAAGTTTGATTCCCCTCCTGTTAAGTGTGGGCTGGACTCAGTGGCTTGCTTCTAATGGATAGAATGTGGCAAAAGTTATGGTGTGCAACTTTTGAGACTAGACCGTGAAAGGCACTGCAGTTTCCTTCTTGTTCTCTCTTGGGTCACTTACTCTGGGAGAAGTCAGCTACCATGTTGTGAGGACATTTAGGCAGCTCTGTGGAGAGGGTTCTACCTACAGCCATCACAAACCTGCCGTCTATGTGAAAGGGCCATCTTAGAAAAGCTCCTTCAGCCCCAGACAAGCCTTCAGATGAGTGCAGCCCAATCTGACATCTTGACTGTAACCTCATGAAAGACCCTAAGAACCAGGACCACCCAGTTAAGCCATTTCCAAATTCCTCATCCAACAAGACCATATGAACTAATAACTGTTTGTTGTTTTAAACCACTTAGTTTTGGGAAAATCTGTTATATAGTAATAGATAATTAATATGCCCCATTTCTGATATTTTTTTTATTATGCCCTTTCCATATGACATCTTAGTCCTTAAGCTTACTTCTCCCATGGGGTAAAATGGCTGTATCAGTTCCAGGTCCAACAACCATACACCACACTGTCTAAGAGGAGAGTCTGCATGGATATCTTAGAATCCCTCGCAAATGTCTTCAGCTTCTGGCAGATTGGGCCACCCCTGAATTAATCCCTGAGGTTAGAAGAACGTCATATGCTGACTGAGGAAGTCTCGGGTTTCCTGAACTGTGACAAGGAGGATGAACTTTACTCAGACTACCTACCTGCTGCACACACCTCCCTGGGAGGCCCTTTTCAGAAACTAAGCTTTGGAAGACAAAAGCAAAGAAAGGGCTTTTCCTTCATGCACTGGATGCTTTCCATCACCAAACAAACTCCCCTTGAGACAAAAGGAAGAAAAAGCCTGGCTTCCCTTTTTTTTTTTTTCTGTCATGGGAATGGGGATACAAAGGGAAAAATGTAATGACAACAAAATAATGATGGTGTGGAGAAAAGGGAAGCCTTCTACACTGTTGGCCAGAAGGTAAATTGGTGCAGTCACTATGGAGAAGAGTATGGAGGTTCCTTAAAAAACTAAAAATAGAATTACCATATGATCCAGCAATCCCACTCCTGGGTATATATCCAGAGACCTGGTTCGAAAGGATACATGCACCACAATGTTCATTGCAGTGCAGTTTACAATAGCCAAGACATGGAAGCAACCTAAATGTCCATCAACAGAGGAATGGATAAAGAAGATGTCGTACATATATACAATGGAATATTATTCAGCCATTAAAAAGAATGAAATAATGCCATTTGCACCAACATGGATGGACCTGGAGATTATCATACTAAGTGAAGTAAGTCAGGAAGAGAAAGACAAATATCATATGATATCTCTTCTATGAAGGCTCTAAAAAAAATGATACAAATGAACTTATTTATAAAACAAAAACAGACTCACAGACTTAGAGAACAAACTTATTGTTACCAGGGGGAAGGGTGGGGGGAGGGATAGACTGAGAGTTTGGGATGGACATGTACACACTGCTATGTTTAAAATAGATAACCAACAAGAACCTACTGTAAAAAAATTAAAAATAAAGAAATAAAAAATTAAAAAAAATTTTTAAACAATTATTATCAATAATTAACTTGCTACATATTTTAATGGGTTTCTGATGACTCTCAAATTTATATCTCTATTCCACACTCCCTTCACAACCTCCAAAGTCATACCCAACTGCCTCTTGACATCCCTACTTTGATGTCTAACAGGTATTTCAGATTAAACATATCCAAACTGATACCTCCTCCACAAACACACTCATGTTCCCCATCCAATCCATCAGGAAATCAAGCTTGACCTGCCTACAAAATTCATCTAGAATTCCACCATTTCTCACCACGTCCTGTTATTTCTGGGTCACCATCATCTCTCACCCCTTTTACTCCAACCCAGTTTCCCTTGCTTCCTAAAGATGTACTTTCAACACAGTAGACAGGAAATCTCCTATGCTCAGAATTAGTATTCAAAATCCTGCAGTGGTTCCCCACTTTGCGCAGAGTAAAAGCCTAAGTCCTTACAACAACCTACAAGGTCTTAACACAATTCTCTGATACCCCAGACCCCCACTACTCCCAACTTCTTTTTTTTTTTTACTCTTTTCTAGATATACTGGCCTCCTTTACCCTCAAATGTGCCAGGAAACTTTCCACCTTGGGACATTTGCACTGGCTGTTCCCTCTGCTTGTGAGGGTCTTCTCCTAGCCATTCTCTTAGGTAATTCCTTTACCATCTTCAAGTCTTGGCTTAAATCTCACCTTCTCAACAAGGCCTACCTATACCGCCCTATTTAACGCTGGGAACTGCACGGCCCCATGCTGCCCTCCCACATCCCTTTTGCCCTGTTGTATTTTCATTTTTTCTAGCACTTATCATCTTCTATATAATTTACTTATTAATTATGTTTATTGTTTACCATCATACCCTGCACCATGTACACTCCACAAAAGCAGGAATCTTTGTATGTTTTCTTCACTGATGTATCCCAATAATCTGGAACTGTCCTGAGGATTTGGAACCTCAGAGTAAGTGCTCAGTAAATATCTGCTGAGTGAATGATGGCTGGCTAACACTCATACCATGACATGGTGCCTCTTTTAACCCCCATTCATGGAGTGGAGCAGGAACTTGCTGGAGATCACAGACGAGAGGGTGAGGAGCTGGGATTAAAGCCTCATCCACATTCTTACCCATGGGAAATGTCTATAAATAGACCCCTCCTCTTCCCTCAGCCATAACTGAGAGCATAATTATGGAGATCTTGTTTTTTTAACCAGGGCAGTTTTCATTAAATTAAAGAAAATGTAAAAATTATGAAGATGGCCTGAGGCTAGGAATGCTATCAGTGAAATGAGGCTCTTAACTTATGTGGTTTGCTATCTGGGAAATATATTTAGTAATCACTTTTGTCTTGAAATATGTAACAGTGCCTAAGAATACATCTTCTTCCTGATTCCTTCAATCTTCACCTTGGATTACTGGATCTGTGCACAAAAAAAAAAAAAAGAGAGAGAGAGAGAGAGAAACTGATGAATCCTTTCATACATTTTTTTAAATGTCTGTGCTTAATGTTTCTGACCTTGCTCTTCCATTGAGTAATCAATGATCAAAAAATAGTGTTTCTTTTTTATCAGCAGAGACCCAGGAACTTATGTCAGTCTCAGCCATTTCCACTAGGGAAAGACCAGTGAGTCTGGAACTTAACAGCCATAAAACGTACCCAAGGCCGAGGCCCACCTCCCTACCCCTCCACCCCCATTGATTCCCTCCATGACTGCTCAGTAGTGAGTTTGCCCTATCCAAATGCTCCATCACTGGTGATGGTCTATAAATGAATGACTAATAAAAACATGGAACCTACCCAAATTTATCTAAGGTGAGTGGAATTTACATTCAGGTCTAGTAGGTACCTAAAAAAGACAGCAACTTGATTTCTGGTATTGTAATTCAAATGAAATTAGGTAGCCCATCTATAAACTCTAATGAACTCTAATAACTCCCATAATATAGTGCTTGACTTCTTTTTTTTTCATTGGAGTATAATTGCTTTACAATGTTGTGTTAGTTTCTGCTGCACAAGAAGTGAATCAGCTATATGTATACAACTATCCCCTCCCTCTTGGACCTCCCTCCCACTGCACCCCCATCCCACCCATCTGGGTCATCACAGAGCACCAAGCTGAGCTTCATGTGTTTTATAGCAGGTACCCACTAGCTATCTATTTTACACATGGTAGTGTATATATGTCAACCTTAATCTCCCAATTCGTCCCACCCTCCCCTTCCCCTCTGTGTCCACATGTCTGTTCTCTACGTCTGTGTCTCTATTCCTGACCTAGAAATAGGTTCATCTGTACCATTTTTCTAGGTTCCACATATATGCATTAATATACGATATTTGTTTTTCTCTTTCTGACTTACTTCACTCTGTATGACAGACTCTAGGTCCATCCACATCTCTACAAATGACCCAATATCGTTCCTTTTTATGGCAGAGTAATATTCCATTGTATATATGTACCACATCTTCTTTATCCATTCATCTATCATTGGACATTTAGGTTATTTCCATGTCCTGGCTATTGTAAATAATGCTGCGATGAACATTGGGGTACATGTGTCCTTTTGAATTATGGTTTTCTCAGGGTATATGCCCAGTAGTGGGATTGCTGGGTCATATGGTAGTTCTATTTTTAGTTTCTTAAGGAACCTCCATACTGTTCTCCACAGTGGCTGTATCAATTTACATTCCCACCAACAGTGCAAGAGGGTTCCCTTTTCTCCACACCCTTTCCAACATTTATTGTTTGTAGATTTTTTGATGATGGCCATTCTGACTGATGTGAGGTGATACTTCATTGTAGTTTTGATTTACATTTCTCTAATAATTAGTGACGTTGAGCATCTTTTCATATGCCTCTTGGCCATCTGCATGTCTTCTTTGGAGAGATGTCTATTTAGGTCTTCTGCCCATTTTTTGATAGGGTTGTTTGTTTTTTTGATATTGAGCTACATGAGCTGTTTGTATATTTTGGAGATTAATCCTTTGTCTGTTGCTTCATTTGCAAATATTTTTTCCCATTCTGAGGGTTGTCTTTTCATCTTGTTTATGGTTTCCTTTGCTGTGCAAAAGATTTTAAGTTTCATTAGGTCCCATTTGTTTATTTTTGTTTTTATTTTCATTACTCTAGGAGGTGGGTCAAAAAAGATCTTGCTGTGATTTATGTCAAAGAGTGTTCTGCCTATGTTTTCCTCTAAGAGTTTTATAGTACCCGGTCTTACATTTAGGTCTTTAATCCCTTTTGAGTTTATTTTTGTGTATGGTGTCAGGGAATGTTCTAATTTCATTCTTTTACATGTACCTGTCCAGTTTTCCCAGCACCACTTATTGAAGAGGCTGTCTTTTCTCCATTTATATTCTTGCCTCCTTTGTCATAGATTAGGTGACCATAGGTGCTTGGGTTTATCTCTGGGCTTTCTATCCTGTACCATTGATCTATATTTCTATTTTTGTGCCAGTACCATATTGTCTTGATTATTGTAGCTTTGTAGTATAGTTTGAAGTCAAGGAGGCTGATTCTTTCAGCTCCATTTCTTAAGATTTGCTTTGGAACTGTAGTCTGTTTCTCTGGCTCTACCTCCCTCTAGCCAATAAAGTCCTGGAGAGTGGGACCTTATCTGACTCCCTTACCATTGTGACTAAAACCCTTGTGCCCCACACATAGTAGGCATTCTGTAATTTATGTAATGCTTTTTGGATTAGATATAAGAAAGAGTGAATTAACTAATAATGTAATAGAAGAACACTTATATATAATGCATATAGAAAAAGAAATTGATTAGTAAGACTGTACCAGGGTTGAATCAGCTGTTTCCATAAGAGAGACTTTGAATTCTGGTTACCAGAGAGACATCCTATGGCCTGTAACCAGCAACCACTGATCTAATTCAACTAATTACAAAGTCTTGGCAGAAATGTTGTGAAAAACCTATGGGGATTTCTGTTAAACGAGCCTGAACATTCTATTCATTGAAAAGGACCAAAATGGAATGGGCTGGCTCTGGGGTGGTAAATGTTATGTCACTTTGAGGTAGAATGCCATTTTCTAAAGGGCCTCTGTATCAGATAGGGAAATAGACTAAAAATGCTGTAAGGTCCCTTTAATCTGTTACTTTAGGAGTGTGGCCTTGATGGGTCTATACTTTAACTGGGAAGCAGAATATGAATTCTTCTAGAAGCTGCTGCAGGGCTGTGACCTGAACAAGCCTAGAACCAGAAATCAGAGACACTCAGTGGTTCTCCCAGGGCAGAGACCCACATCCCAAGGACTTGCTCCTGGATGCCACTGCAAGGAGAGATCTAGGCAATGCTGGGTGATCCCCTAGGGTGGCTAATGAAGAAAAGTGAGATAACTAATTTTCTTTCATTTTAAGCATTTAGGTGCCCCATTCCCCAACTTTGCCCCAGGGTCGGTGTGACTTAGAGAAAATACATGTTACACACGACCCCCTTCCCCCAGAGCTGTTTCTTACAACAAATTGATGTTGAAAACTCATCAAACCCTTTCTTCACTCTCTCCCACCACCACTGAAAAAGTTGTTTCTTTACCTCCTTCTTTCCTTCCTTTTCTGTAATCACTTGTCCTACGTTCTACACAGTCTGGATTTTTAAATTATCAGACTGAGAAAACTGCAATTTTAGGACTTGTAAGAATTTTTCTTCATTCCATTGCTGAAATTTGCTCTTAGGGCAGACTCTCCTTTTTGTTTTGTTATTCTTTAATTGTGTGGAAGACTGGCAGGGACCTACCCAAGAAGTCATTCTAATGCGAATGTTATTCACTCATTCGTTCAACAAATATTTAAATGCCTGTGTATCAGGCTCATGTTAAAAGCTTGGTAGGACTTTTGAGGCAACTCTGGCAGTCTTCATAGGGCTGTCTTTAAGCTAACTTTGGAAACCTTCACATTTGTAAGACTGCCCTCTTGCATTCTCCACACCTCCATCTTTGGGGTCAAATCAGAGCCCCATGTGCTCAATGGACAAATGATCCTTTAATCTGTCACTCTATGTGTGGCCTTCTACACCTCTAGGAGTCTTGAAAAAGCACCAGAGCTCAGAATTTTCCTTGACAAGAACCCTATCCCTCTCTTCCCCCTCAATACTCACAACTTCAACCTGACCATCTACCTGTATGTTCTTTATCTCCATTTTCATCAGTCATTGCAAGATGCTTGGGTCCCCTAGTTTGTCCCTCATCCCCAAGATCTAATCCCCCCAATGTTCTGTATGTTCTGACCTCATCTCATAACACTCTCCAACTTCTAAAACCATCGACTATCTGGAAATCATGGTCATCATAAGCAATGTCCCCCAAACCCTCATGTCTTCTCTATAGGCTGCCTTCACCTTCTGGCTCTAACTGAAATATATATATATGCAGTCTGTGGGACTGAGCCTTTACCTGTGGAATCTGACACTCTCCAGGTAAATAGTGTCAGAATTGAGTTAAATTTGTGGGACACCTGGTCAGTGTCCATGGAGAACTGAGTTAATTGCTTGGTGGTGCAGGGGAAAAAAATGGAATATGGACAACACACCATAACTCACAGATTTATTTCTCCAACTTGAACCCCTACCCTGAACTCCAAATTCAAATATCTGTCTCAATATATCTTTATGGACACCCATTTTTTTTTCTCAGTCTTAACATGCACAAATGTACCTGTTGGTCAGAGTGAATCCATATTTGAGGGATCTGAAGAAAAAAAAAAAAAAAAGGAAATTATTTGATTTGCTGTAGCATAAAGCCTAGTTGGCTCTTTGTGATTGGTTGTTTGTAGGTTTCGATTTTGTAAACTTGAGGCATTTAAGGCTTGGTTTGCTACATAGATCACCACCTTGTTAGAGCCACCTCAGTCTAATGACCTCCCTTGTTTAATTGATTTAACAAGAATGAAGAAAAAAAATCACAACTAGATCCAAATTTTTAAAAGGCAACAAAACCAATGAACATCACAAAATCCAGAAACATAATAAAAGGTTTTGATGAATTAACTGCCTGACACATCCTTATAATACTTTATCTTACCATTTTGGGGTACATGTTCTTTGATCAACACTTCATTTTCTACATGAAAAATAAAAAGACAAAATCAGGTCTTTCCTCCTGCATTGTTGGTGAAAAATAGAGTTTTAATATTGATATTTGAGAAATTTTTCTTTCAGTTTCACAACTTGTTCATGGTAATGTCATATAAGTTTTTAGGTTTGTTTTCAAATTTGGGAAAACCTCTATATGAGCTATAAGATTTCAGAACATTCCAAGCTTTACTGTTCCATGATTGAAAATAAATACTTTTGAATTGACAACACTCTTTAGTCAGTTTTTGTTGATATCTTAGTTTGTTGGTATATTTTGAATTTTATATTATCTTCATTAATGTCAATGATTTTTGCCAAATTAACAGTGGATTTAGTTAATCACTTCTCTTTACTAAGTGGATTATCAAATATACTGGATTAAACTTATCTCTTTGTCTTAATGAATTACTGCTTTAAGTATAATCTGGAAAATTTTGTCACAATTCATTTCTCAGTATTCAAATAATTTCTATCGATTTTATTGCTCATCTTTATTGTTTTTGCTTCATATTCCATTGATTTTTATTTAAATTTTCCCCAGTTCTTTAAAAAATACATTAAAGATGATAAAAGATAGCCTCCAAAAACATTCCTAAGAGCAGTCTATAATTTCTCACTCATTTCATTTAAATATTCCAAAACATCTTTCCAAATTGCAGTTACAGTAGCATATTCATGCATTACCAAATACATATTTTCATCAAAAAGAAGAAAATATCTATTGTGTAATTATAGTTATATCTACTCTATCATCAAATATATTCCTGAAAGGAGAAAACTACTATTTCGACTTGGCCTCTGTGAAAACTGAATCCTCTGTTACAATTGTATATATCTGATGATTAGGATTTCCCATAGGCTAGCTCTGGTTCCATCTGCTTCTGCTTTTGATCATTCTATTTCCAATAAAGCCATCAAAGTGATTCTGTTAAAAAGCAATTCAGATCATGTCAATCCTTTGCTCAAAATCATCCAATAGATTCTTATCTCAGTGTTAGTAAAAACCAGTGGCTTCTAAGACCCTCCACAGTCTGGACCAGTTACCTCTCTGACCTTACCTCCTTTTGTTCTCCGCTTTTCACTTCGCTCTGGCTACAATGGGCTCCTTGCTTTTCCTTGAATTCTCCCAGGATTCTCTGCCTCAGGGCCATTGCACATCTGTTCTCTCTGCCTAAATGGCCATTCTGTCAGGTAGAACCACAGCACACTCCCTCATCTCCTACCCTCCTCTCACTTTACCTCTTACTCCCTCACTTTCTTCAGAGCTTTACTGAGGCATCACCTCAGGGAGACCTTCCTGGATGACTCTCTTTAAAATTGTCCCCCAATACTTCCTACCACTTTGCTTTATTTTCCCTTAGCTTTCATCGTCAAAAGTACTATATATCCCTAAGGTCTACATAAGCATTCGATGAAAATTAGTTGATGAAATGAATGAAAGCCCGAAAGTCTGGGTATTTTTGTGGGTTGGAGGGTTAAATACAACTTAAATGGAACCATTCTGGGAATATTCTTGCTCATTCTAGGGAAACGTGTTTTATCAAGAATTTGCTCATTCTTTTTCTCAATCAGCAGATCAACAAGTATTTAGTGTTTACTCCGTGTCTAACACTGTGTAGGTACTGAGTACACAATGGTAAGGGAAGGAAGCATGGTCTCCGCCCTCTGAAGCTCATGGCTTCTCAGAAAAGAGAAAGGCTATGATGACAAGTGCATAGGTATCTTGGCACATCACTACCTGAACATGGATTTACTTAAAACTGAGCAAGCCAGACTCCTGGAAATTTACTTTTGGCATGTGCTACAGCGACATTAGTCCCAAATATACAATTAAATAGGACAGCAACATCATATGCAATGAATTTCAAGTCAGGCGTGGAAGATAATAAAAGTTTAAGAAACAATAAATGTCTTCTTAAGTTTCTTTTTAGTCTCACGTGCTCTGTTAATAGCTTTCATTTTTGAGATTTGATAACATCTATATTCCTAAAGAAAGGAGAGACCAGTGGGACTAGCATTTTGGGTATCTGGATAGCTTTCAAGCAATAAGATTTAGAATCTTTATCTAAACTTAAATATTCAGAGAACATGCACATCAACCCCCCAACTCAGGCTGCCACAGATTTTCAACAGCCTTTCTCACCCTGATCTCAGATGGCCATGATATTTTTTGAATATGTGCATCTTTTAATATGTATTTTGCAAGTTTTCATCATTCCAACTAGAGTGTGGGCAAAGGTGGGAGTGGTGGGAGGGAAAAGATTCTCACTGTGCAGAAATCTGAGATTAGTAGCTATTCAAATCAAAATTGCCTATATTTCCTCTGAATTCCACAAAAACACAACTCAGAGGAAAGGCACATCACAGCGTCCAGCACATTGTAGGTTCTCAAAAACAAATTATTGAATAAATTAACATTTTCAAAACTGTATTCAGGAGATAGTACAGGCAGGGCCACACCTGTCCAGGTTGGTAAATAGAATTGAGAACAATATGTTGTTTCAACTAAACTTAATTACCCTTGCTTTGGTTTGGCTCATTTGGCTGTAAATGTAACCCAGATGGCCTTAAATCCACTAACCTTCTGGAGTCACTCTTTTTTTTTTTCTTTCTTTTTTTTAAAAAAAGGCTTGTATGTGCACACCTGTGAGAAATAAAACACATGTACGGAAAAGTAAACAAAATAAGGGTATATAGTAGTCCTTCCTTATCCTCAGTTTTGCTTTCCATGGTTTCAGTTACCTGCAGTCAACCATGGTCTGAAAATATTAAATTTTGAAAATTCCGGAAATAAACAATTCATAAGTTTTAAATTACACACCATTCTGAGTAGCGTGATGACATCCTGCTCCATCCTACCCAGAATCCCCAACCATTGACATCGTCTGCTCCTGGCATTTAACTATGAAAATGGACATCACCATGACTCGATGATCCAGGATCACCAGAAGTAGATGATCCTCCTTCTGACTTACCATCAGAAGGTCAGTGGTAACCTAACTCTACGTCACAATGCCTACATCATTCCCCTCACTTCATCTCATCACATAGATATTTCATCAGCTCACATTATCACTCACATACTGGTAGGTATAGTACAATAAGATGTTTTGAGGGCTTCCCTGGTGGTGCAATGGTTAAGAATCCGCCTGCCAATGCAGGGGACACGGGTTCGAGCCCTGGTCTGGGAAGATCCCACATGCCACAGATCAACTAAGCCTGTGTGCCACAACTATTGATCCTGTGCTCTAGAGCCCGCGAGCCACAACTACTGAAGCCCGCGCGCCTAGAGCCCATGCTCCGCAACAAGAGAAGCCACCGCAATGAGAAGCCTGCACACCTCAACGAAGAGTAGCCCCTGCTCGCCGCAACTAGAGAAAGCCCGCACACGGCAACAAAGACCCAGCTCAGCCAAAAATAAATAAATAAATTTATTTTTTTTTTAATTCCTTTAAAAAAAAAAAAAAGATGTTTTGAGAAAGAGGGAGAGAGAGAGAGAGAGACCACATTCACATAAATTTTATTATAGTACATTGTTATAATTGTTTCATTTTATTATTAGTTATTATTAATCTCTTACTGTACCTATTTATAAATTAAACTTTATTATAGGTATATGTGTATAGAAAAAACATAGTGTATATAGCGTTTGGTACTATCCAAAGTTTCAGGCATCCACTGGGGATGCAATGACTGATAAAAATGGAGACAAAGGATGTGCTGATAGATGATGGTGGTGAAGTTGTGTCCCCCAGAGATAAGGGGGGGACTATTGTATGATTAAGTGATTTATCACAAAATAACACAATGTAACCAGCACCCAGGTCAAGAAATAGAACACTGCCAAAACCCAGGAGCCCCCTTCATGCTCCTTCCCAATTGCAATTCCTTCCCTTCCTTCAAAGGTAACCACTATCCTGACTTTTGTGGTAAACACTTTCTTGAATTTCTTTTTAGTTTAACCATCTATACATATATCCCCAAGTAGTTAAGTATAGCTGTGCCTGCATTTTTTTTAACTTTTAGTGAATGGATTTATACAGTATGAATTCTTCTGTGTCTAGCTTCTTCAACTTATTATGTTTGTGAGATACATGCTGTGCATATAGCTATAATTTATTTATTTTAATTATTGTATATTATGTGTTTTATTGTATGACTCCACCACCATAATTTATTGCTAAAACAAGAGATGTTTCCAGTTTGGGATTATGACAAGTAATGCTGTTATGTATACTCTTATGCAAGCCTCAAGGTACATATGTACACGTACCTCTGTTGGGTATTGTATTGTTGTGGGTTGAATTTGTCCCCCAAGAAGATATGTTGAAGGCCTAAGCCCTGGTACCTGTGAATGTGACCTTATCTGGAGTATAAGGTCTTTGCAGATATAGTTAGTTAAAATGAGATCTTAATGGATTAGGGCGGGCCGTGGATCCAATATAAGAAGTGTTGTTATAAGAAGAGGGAAAGCTGGACACAGACAGACACACAGAGAGAATATGGCCATGTGAATATGGAGATAGAAATGGGAGTCCTGCTGCCATAAATCAAGGAATGCCTAGGGCTACCAGACCCTGGAAAAGGCAAGGAAGGATCCTCCCCTAGAAGTTCCAGAGGAAGCATAACCTTGCAAACAGCTTGATTTCCGACATCTGGCTTCCCAAACTGTGAGAGAATAAATTTCTGTTGTTTTAAGTCACGTTGTTTGTGGAACTCTGTTGTACCAGCCCTGAGAAATGAATATAGGGATACACCTAGGAGTGAAATTGCTGGTTTGTAAGGTATGCATATGTTTGGATTTAATAGATAAAGCCAAACAGTTTTTCAAAATGGCTATATCTATTTCTACTCCCACACACAGTGTATAAAAATTCCATTGTTCCTCTTAATAAAAATTTCACCTTCTTTACCCAGTATATTGAGAGAGAAAGATTATAAATCACTAATTTTCTATAGATGAAAAATGCTGTTAATACTTACCCAAAATATTTCTCTAATTATTATTTCACATCTTTCATAAATTGTTACAATTCAACATTTATTGACTGTATATACTGATGAAGATAGGAGTAACCTTTCCTAAACTGTTATTCAAAGACAGATTATCCAGTCCTCTCTTGTCTGTTTGGAAGCAGCAGCTGGTTGTAGTACAAAGGAACTGGTCTAGAGCTAGAAATCGAAAATTTTCAATCCTTATTGCAGTATTGGTTTCAGCACTTATTTACTGCGTGGCATGTAATCTTTCTGGGCAATTGTTTTCTCATCCATAAAATCAGGATGATAATTTCTGTTCATATTTTGTGAGGATCAAATGAGGTAATGTATTTGAAAATAATTTATAAACTGAAATGTACTATACATATGAAATTTATTATTTTCATATTTACCAAAATACTACCTAATGAGAAGATGGTTGGGGAAAATGGAAGGTGATTAAAATCTAAAACAAGTTTCAGAAATAAATATTTGAGGTTAGTGGTTTTATTGTCCAAAAAAAACCCAAAAAAGAACCATCGTTCCACATCTTTGGCAAAACTTGATATTACCCATCTTTTTAATTTTTGCCATTTTGGTGGATAGATAGTGGCATCCAACTGTGGCTCTATTTTGCATTTTCCTGATTACTACTGAGATTATGCATATTTTCATATATTTTTTGGTCATTTGGGATATGCTCTTGTGACATGCCTCTTCAACACTCTTGCTCATTTTTCTATTGGATTGTTTGTCTTTTTCTTATTGATGATGAGATATATATAATATAAATATATAATCTACAATATATATCTAAATATCTAAATATATAATCTATAATATATCTAAATATATAATATATAATATAAATATATAATCTATACTTTTATAGACCTGTATCTATTATATAAAACACACATAATGAGTAAGGGGCTCATATTTAGAATATATACCAGCTTTCTTTTGATAAATATCTGCATGATATATCTTTTTTCAATCCTTCCCTTTTTTTCCATAGCCTTATGTTTTATGTACAACTTATCTAAAGCATAGACTGAGTTTTTAATCAAGTCTAGTAATCTTTGATTTTTAATCAGAATATTTAGTCCATTTGTTTTTATTATAATTACCTATAATGTGAGGTTTAATTTACCATTTTACTATTTGGTTTTTCTTTGTCACACATATTTTCTTTTTTTATTTCTTTTTTTCTCTTGAGTTTTTTTAATTGTTCAATTTTTCTTTTCTATTAGTTCTTAGTCACTAATTTATGTGTCTTTGAAGGTAATATATCCTTGTTCTATTGTTGATTTTAAGATTATTTCCTTGTATTTTGTTTTCAGCATCTTTACTATGATATGCTTGGAATCCTTTTCATCGATCCTGCAAGACATTTGTAGGGAATTTATCTCTCTTATCAGTTTTGAAAGTTCTCAGCCACTATCTCTTCAAATATCGTTTCCTTCTCATCCTCTCTTTCCCTCTCTCTCTCTCTCTATCTCTCTTTCTCCCTCCTTTCTGCCTCCTGCCATGTCAGTAATACAAATATTAGAAACTATATGGGATATTCTTATACGCTTTGTCTCTTAGCTTCTATTCTTTGTTTTTCCTCCTTCTGCCTCTCTGTGTTTCAGTCTGGATGCTTTCTTCCAATCTGTCTTTTAATATGTTAATTCTCTCATTAGCTCTTAAACCCGATCATTGACTCCTTAATTTTGGTTTTGATATCTAGGCTGTTCATTTGGTTCCATTTTTAATGTAGCTTTCAATTTTCTGCTCCAATTCTAGACGTTGTATTTTATTCCTTTGAATAAGTAATCACCATTATTTTAAAGTCTATATCTGATCATTCTAGTAAATGAAGCACTATTGGTTCTGCCTCTGATGGGTTTCATTCTTATTGTTTTGTCTCCTTGTGTTCCTGGCTAGTTTTGTCCAGTCCAGGATACTGCCTTTACAAAACTGCTTGTGAAAATAATTTGTGATATACATGACCATGCCTTCTTTCTGAGAGAACTGACATTTGCTGCTGCCAGGTGCTTGGCACTGTGGGTTCACCTTAATTTTCAAGAATTGGGTTAGCAAAGCTGAGTTATGCTCCCTGTGATAGGTTTTCAAACTCCGTTTCATGCTTACTCCTAGAGTACAAAATTTGGAGACCTAAATCTACAGCAAGTAGGGCTCCCCACGTTTCCCCCATGCCTAGTAAGTGAGCTGGTTATTAAGCTATTGTTACTCAGCTTCAAACCCACCCTTCTATACTCTGCTTTGTGATGCTAGGGCTGAAATTCTGCAAGCCACATTGCAAATTGAATAAAACAGTTATTCTGTGATTTTTGACCTTATTATTTTCGTCTGTTAAAACCTGGTATAATTGCTGTGCTAATAAATGGTTGTATGTGTATATGTTTAATATCTGTACTTGACAAAATAAAAATCAGCAACCCTATGTTTGTCCTTGTTGATTTTTTGTATTTTATTGGGCTATGAAACTAAAAGTCTTGGATCAAAAATGTAGTAGACATTGTGGGTCTGGATTTCTGTTGGGTATTTGGCAAGCTCTTTATTATGTGCTCATGGCCAAGAAGGAGACAGGAATTGGATGCAGAGCCTGCAGAGGCAGGGTGTCCTGATGGCAATGTTTTCTAACATGTCACCTTGACAACCAAACCTCACATATTCTATGCTGCTTGTAATACACTCCAAGTCCCTCTGCATGTGGTTCCCAACTTCTCTCCTCCACCTCATAACCCGTTCTCCTGACCCTTGGCTTCATTTCTTATTTATGTCCTATATCTGCTCTTTCCTTGGTATTCACATTTGAAAATTTGAACATAAATGAGCTAAGTATTCAAGTTAAAAGATTAGAACAAAACAAACTCAAAGAAATATGATGGAATTAATAGAGATAAAATGCTAAAAATAGTGAATCACAAACAAAATGCCAGCAAAAAATGGTAGATAAGCCCAAAACTCTATCAAGTTTGACTAAGAAAAAATGCAGGACAAATACACATATCAGGAACGAGAAAGAAGATAAAACCGTAGTTGTGGAAAAACAGTAAAAATAATTATAAAATATCTTGTAAGATGTTGTCAATATAAAATGTTGTCAAATGTTTAAAATCTAGATGAAATGGATGATTTTCCAGCACAATATAAATTACCAAAATTAATTCAAGAAAAAGTAGACTATCTGAACACATTAACAACCACACAATACACTAGCAAAGTTTTTCATAAATCTAACACTATGGGACTTCCCTGGTAGTGCAGTGGTTAAGAATCTGCCTGCCAATGCAGGGGACACGGGTTCAATTCCTGGTCTGGGAAGATCCCACATGCTGCAGAGCAACTAAGCCCATGCGCCACAACTACTGAGCCTGCGCTCTAGAGCCCGTGAGCCACAACTACTGAGCCTGTGTGCTGCAACTACCGAAGCCCGCGCGCCTAGAGCCTGTGCTCTACAACAAGAGAAGCCACCACAGTGAGAAGTCCATGCACCGCAACCAAGAGTAGCCCCTGCTCGCCACAACTAGAGAAAGCCCACGCACAGCAACAAAGACCCAATGCAGCCAAGAATTTTAAATTAAAAAATAATAATAAAATAAATAAATCCATCACTTTAGAAAGTAAAAATAAGAAAGAACATTAGACCCTGGTTGTTTTATGGGCAAGATCTAACTAACCTAACCATCAAGGAAGATATAATTCTACATAAATTATTCAAATTGTTCCATAATATACGTGGAAAGTTTCCCAAATCATTTTATACATCTAGCATAAGCTTAATACCAAAACCAAATTAAATAGTGTCCAAAAGAAAATAAACCAGTCTTACTTATGAGTATCTCTACGAAAATTCTAAAGAAAATATTTGTAGCTAGCATATTGAAAGAATAATGCACCTGATCAAGGAAGATTTATATTTCAGTGAAGCATTGTTAGCACTATAGTATTGTTAGCAATATATGTTCTTCTGCTGGCTATGCTCTTCCTCACAGGTTGAAGGGGAAGATGATGTTTCTAGGGCCAAAGAGATAACTACTTGGAGTCTTGCCCCGACCCGTTCTAGACCACAGTCTGGATATCTAGGACCCTGGCATTCCCTCCCCAAATGTCCCTGAAACCACCTACGTGGCCTGTACAGGCCTCTTCCCCTAACCGTTCTTCCAAGGGTGGACTGGGCTGTTGGAATGTCCATGCCTAAGCCCAAAGTGTGGCCAAGGGTGGCTCTTTGCAGGAGGTATAAATGATGCTTGAATGCGTGAGATAGTGTGCGCACCAGTCAGGGGTGGAAAGAAGGGGAGCAGGCCATGGGCCAAGGACCAGCTTCACCCATACCACCACTTCTGAAACAGAACTCTGAGAGATAAAAGCACTCTAAATTTAAGCCTGGCCTTCCAGGTTATCATGAAAATATAATTGTCATGGTAGGAGGAGAGGACATATTTTGTTTCACCATTTATTGCCTTGATTTGTCACTTTTAAATACTTATTCCTATGGTAAGTGAGTCTTCATTTTTACTCTTACCTCAGGCCCTATGAAGTTGTGTAAGAGTGAACCAGTCCACCTCTTCTAGATCTGGCAGAGGAGAAAAACAATAGCAGACTAATAAATATAACATAAATAAATATAAGTGGATGTATATATTTGGCATATATGAGCTTATATACCTGTGTGTGTTTATACATACATATATATGAATGTGTATGTATATATCTATCTCTATCAAGAGACACAGAGAGAGAATGTGTATGTATACTTGTGTGTACATAGACACACAAACATTTACACATCGCATTCACACACACACACACACACACACACACACATCAACATAAACATGGGAAAAGGAACTTCCAGGTTCAGACTAGATAGAAAACTAGAAAGTGTTGCAGGCCCCCTTCCTCCCTACTAAACTGGAAATGCCAGGAAAGATATAGGGAGAATAACTGAATGCAAAGCCAGGACCAGAAGTCTCATCCTTGGCAGACTGGAGGTTATCAACCTTTAACACAGGAAGGACATGACATCCTGAAGTTAATGGAATCCAAATTCATGGGTGAATGTTAGGGGCCAAAATAAAGGTGCTGCATGCTAGTAGAAGCTTTTAACTGCACACTCTACTCAACACTGCCCTGGGTAATCCTTGCCAAAAAAACTGAGATTGATCAGGTTCTGCCCCACCACCCGGTTACGCCCCTCCTCCAACACATGTGCACTCTCTGGCCAGATGCAGCATCCAGGAAGCCTGAGCTTTTTGCATAGGGGTCATGTCAGGACAACTCCATGAACACATTCATCAGGCTGACACCCTAACTGATGTCCATTGTCACTGTTCCAAGGGAAGAAAAGTAATGGAAGGACGAGGACAAAGGCCAGGGAGTGCTTCAGCCCAAAAGAGCAGGAGCGCCTATTGGAATGGAGACAGACCAGCTGGCTAGGCCTTAAGCATCCACTCAGTCACCTGTCATGGAGAGTGGCTGTATCAGTTACCTCTTTTGTAACAAATCATTCAAAACTATCAGTGGCTTAAACCAACAATTATTCATTTTTGATCACAGATCTGGAGGTTGGCTAGACATCTGATTAAGACTAGGCTCTGCTCCTTGTGTCTCACACCCTTCCCCTGAGCCAGCAGGGTAGCCCTGGCATGTTCTTTTTGCAGGGATGACAAAACTTCCAGAAAGCAATTGGAAGTATGCAAGGCCTCTTGTGCCTAGGCTTGAAACTAGCATGCCACCACTTCCACCCCATTCTATTGGCCAAAGCAAGTCACATAAGAACTTGAAAGTCAAAGGCAGGAACATATATTTTATCTCTTTTGGAAAAGAAATGGCACAACCACATGGCAAGACTAAAAAATAATTTGCAATACATTTCAAAAGAGAATCTTACAGAGTACAGTCTCTAGCTACAACAGACAAGTGAATCGAAATCAATAACAGTAAAATATCTAGAAAATTCCCCCAGATATTTGGAAATTAAATAACACACTTCTAAATAATCCATGAGTCACAGAAGAAACCACAAGAGAAATTGGGAAATGTTTCAAATGAAAGATGATGAAACCACAATGTATTCAAATGTGTGAGATGCAGCAAAAACAGTGCTTAGAGTGAAATTTATAGCTTTAAAAAGTAAAGCAGAAAAGAAAAAAAGCCTTAAAATAAAAAATTCAGAATTTTCACCTAAGAAGCTAGGGAAGAAACAAAGTAAAACCAAAGGAAGAGGAGGGAAAGAAATAATAAAGATGAAAGCAGAAATAAATGAAAGAGAAAACAGACAAACATTAGGAGAAATTAAAAAGCCAAAAGTTGCTTCTTTGAAATATTATTAAAATTGATAAACCTCTGGTAAGAAAGAAGGGAAAGAGAAAGAAAATTCAAATTGCCAATATAAAATATGAAAGTATCAGGAATACGGGCAAGATGGTGGAAGAGTAAGACGCGGAGATCACCTTCCTTCCCACAGATAGAGTAGAAATACATCTAACGTGGAAACTGCTCCTACAAACACCCACTGAACGCTGGCAGAAGACGTCAGACCTCCCAAAAGGCAAGAAAATCCCCACGTACTTGGGTAGGCTAAAAGAAAAAAGAAATAACAGAGACAAAAGAATAGGGACGGGACCTGCGCCAGTGGGAGGGAGCCATGAAGGAGGAGGAAAGGTTTTCCAGGCTCTAGGAAGCCCTTTGCGGGCAGAGACCTGCGGGTGGCAGAGGGGGAAGCCTTCGGAGCCGCAGAGGAGAGCGCAGCCACAGGGGTGCGGAGGGCAAAGCGGAGAGACTCCCGCACAGAGGCTCGGCGCCAACCAGCACTCACCAGCCCGAGAGGCTTGTCTGCTCACCCGCCGCGTCGGGCGGGGGCTGGGAGCTGAGGCTCGGGCTTTGGTGCTAGCCGGGAGGGAGTCCGGGAAAAAGTCTGCAGCTGCCGAAGAGGCAAGAGACTTTTTCTTGCCTCTTTGTTTCACGGCGCGCAAGGAGAGGGGATTCAGAGCGCTGCCTAAACGAAATCCACAGACGGGTGCGAGCCGCGGCTATCAGCACGGATCCCACAGCAACAGGGGCGCAGAGGAAAAACGGAGAGATTCCCGCACAGAGGCTCAGCGCGAGCAGCGCTCACCAGCCCGAGAGGCTTTGTCTGCTCACCCGCTGGGGCGGGCGGGGCTGGGAGCTGAGGCTTGGGCTTCGGAGGTCAGATCCCAGGGAGAGGACTGGGGTTGGCTGCGTGAACACAGCCTGAAGGGGTTGGCGTGCCGCGGCGAGCCGGGAGGGAGCCGGAGAGGAGGTCTGCAGCCGCCGAAGAGGCAAGAGACTTTTTCTTGCCTCTTTGTTTCGCGGCGCGCAAGGAGAGGGGATTCAGAGCGCCGCCTAGACGAACTCCAGAGGCGGGCGCGAGTCGCGGCTAACAGCGCGGACCCCAGAGACGGGCGTGAGCCGCGGCCATCAGCGCGGACCCCAGAGACTGGTAGGAAACGCTAAGGCTGCTGCTGCCGCCACCAAGAAGCCTGTGTGCGAGCACAGGTCACTCTCCACACTGCCCCTCCCGGGAGCCAGTGCAGCTCGCCACTGCCAGGCTCCCGTGATCCAGGGACAACTTCCCCGGGAGAACACACGGCGCGCCTCAGGCTGCTGCAATGTCACGACGCCTCTGATGCCGCAGGCTCGCCCTGCCTCCTCCGTACCGCTCCCTCCCCCCGGCCTGAGTGAGCCAGAGCCCCCGAAGCAGCTGCTCCTTTAACCCCGTTCTGTCTGGGCGGGGAACGGACGCCCTCAGGTGACGTACATGCAGAGGCGGGTCCAAATCCAAAGCTGAACGCTGGGAGCTGTACGAACAAAGAAGAGAAAGGGAAATCTCTCCCAGCAGCCTCAGAAGCAGCGGATTAAAGCTCCACAAACAACTTGATGTGCCTGCATCTGTTGAATACCTGAATAGACAATGAATCATCCCAAATTCAAAAGGTGGACTTTAGGAGCAGGATATACTAATTTCCCCTTTTCCTTTTTTTGTGAGTGTATATGTGTATGCTTCTGGGTGAGATTTTGTCTGTATAGCTTTGCTTTCACCATCAGTCCTAGGGTTAGGTCCGTCCATTTTTTTTTTTACTTAAAAAAATTTTTTTTTCCTAATATATGTTTTCTTAATAATTTTTTCCGTATTTTCTATTTTTAGAAATTAAAAAAAATTTTAATAAGTTTTTTCATATTTTTTATTTTAAAAAATTAAAATTTTTTTCTTAATAAATTTCTTTCTTAAAAATTTTTTTCTTATTTTTTACTATAAAAAATTAATAAATCTATTTTTAAAAATTAAAAAGAAATTTTTTCTGAATACATTTACTCTTAATAATTTTTTTTCTTATTTTTTATTATAATAGCTTTATTTTATTTTATTTTATCCTCTTTTTTTCTTTCTATTTTTTTCTCCCTTATATTCTGAGCTGTGTGGATGAAAGGCTCTTGGTGCTCCAGCCAGGCATCAGGGCTGTGCCTCTGAGGTGGGAGAGCCAACTTCAGGACACTGGTCCACAAGAGACCTACCAGCTCCACGTAATACCAAACGGCAAAAAACTCTCAGAGATCTCCATCTCAACATCAAGACCCAGCTTCACTCAACGACCAGCAAGCTACAGTGCTGGACACCCTATGCCAAACAACTAGCAAGACAGGAACACAGCCCCATCCATTAGCAGGGAGGCTGCCTAAAATCATAAGGGCCACAGACACCCCAAAACACACCACCAGACGTGGACGTGCCCACCAGAAAGACAAGATTCAACCTCATCCACCAGAACACAGGCAATAGTCCCCTCCTCCAGGAAGCCTACACAACCCACTGAACCAACCTTACCCACTGGGACAGATACCAAAAACAACGGGAACTACGAACCTGCAAGCCTGTGAAAAGGAGACCCCAAACACAGTAAGATAAGCAAAATGAGACGACAGAAAACACACAGCAGGTGAAGGAGCAGGGTCAAAACACACCAGACCTAACAAATGAAGAGGAAATAGGAAGTCTACCTGAAAAAGAATCAGAATAATGATAGTAAGGATGATCCAAATCTTGGAAATAGAATAGACAAAATGCAAGAAACATTTAACAAGGACGTAGAAGAACTAAAGAGGAACCAAGCAACGATGAAAACACAATAAATGAAATTAAACTACTCTAGATGGATCAATAGCAGAATAACTGAGGCAGAAGAAAGGATAAGTGACCTGGAAGATAAAATGGTGGAAATTAACTACTGCAGAGCAGGAATAAAGAAAAAAGAATGAAAAGAACTGAGGACAGTCTCAGAGACCACTGGGACAACATTAAACGCAACAACATTCGAATTATAGGGTCCCAGAAGAAGAAGAGAAAAAGAAAGGGACTGAGAAAATATTTGAAGAGATTATAGTTGAAAACTTCCCTAACATGGGAAAGGAAATAGTTAATCAAGTCCAGGAAGCACAGAGAGTCCCATACAGGATAAACCCAAGGAGAAACACGCCAAGACACATATTAATCAAACTGTCAAAAATTAAATATAAAGAAAACATATTAAAAGCAGCAAGGGAAAAACAACAAATAACACACAAGGGAATCCCCATAAGGTTAACATCTGATCTTTCAGCAGAAACTCTGCAAGCCAGAAGGGAGTGGCAGGATATACTTAAAGTGATGAAGGAGAAAAACCTACAACCAAGATTACTCTACCCAGCAAGGATCTCATTCAGATGTGATGGAGAAATTAAAACCTTTACAGACAAGCAAAAGCTGAGAGAGTTCAGCACCACCAAACCAGCTTTACAACAAATGCTAAAGGAACTTCTCTAGGCAAGAAACACAAGGGAAGGAAAACACCTACAATAACAAACCCAAAACATTTAAGAAAATGGGAATAGGAACATACATATCGATAATTACCTTGAATGTAAATGGATTAAATGCTCCCACCAAAAGACACAGACTGGCTGAATGGATACAAAAACAAGACCCATATATATGCTGTCTACAAGAGACCCACTTCAGACCTAGAGACACATACAGACTGAAAGTGAGGGGATGGAAAAAGATATTCCATGCAAATGGAAATCAAAAGAGAGCTGGAGTAGCAATTCTCATATCAGACAAAATAGACTTTAAAATAAAGAATATTATAAGAGACAAAGAAGGACACTATACAATGATCAAGGGATCGATCCAAGAGGAAGGTATAACAATTGTAAATATTTATGCACCCAACATAGGAGCACCTCAATACATAAGGCAAATACTAACAGCCATAAAAGGGGAAATCGACAGCAACACAATCATAGTAGGGGACTTTAACACCCCACTTTCACAGTGGACAGATCATCCAAAATGAAAATAAATAAGGAAACACAAGCTTTAAATGATACATTAACAAAATGGACTTAATTGATATTTATAGGACATTCCACCCAAAAACAACAGAATACACATTTTTCTCAAGTGCGCATGGAACATTCTCCAGGATAGATTCATATCTTGGGTCACAAATCAAGCCTTGGTAAATTTAAGAAAATTGAAATCGTATCAAGTATCTTTTCCGACCACAATGCTATGAGACTAGATATCAATTACAGGAAAGATGTGTAAAAAATACAAACACATGGAGGCTACACAATACACTACTTAATAACGAAGTGATCACTGAAGAAATCAAAGGGGAAGTCAAAAATACCTAGAAACAAATGACAATGGAGATACAACGACCCAAAACCTATGGACGCAGCAAAAGCAGTGCTAAGAGGGAAGTTTTATAGCAATACAAGCCTACCTCAAGAAACAGGAAACATCTCGAATAAACAACCTAAACTTGCACCTAAAGCAATTAGAGAAGAAGAACAAAAAAACCCCAAAGCTAGCAGAAGGAAAGAAATCATAAAGATCAGGTCAGAAATAAATGAAAAAGAAATGAAGGAAACAATAGCAAAAATCAATAAAACTAAAGCTGGTTCTTTGAGAGATAAACAAAATTGATAAACCATTAGCCAGACTCATCAAGAGAAAAAGGGAGAAGACTCAAATCAATAGAATTAGAAATGAAAAAGGAGAAGTAACCACTGACACTGCAGAAATACAAAAGATCATGAGAGATTACTACAAGCAACTCTACGCCAATAAAATGGACAACCTGGAAGAAATGGACAGATTCTTAGAAATGCACAAACTGCTGAGACTGAACCAGGAAGAAATAGAAAATATGAACAGACCAATCACAAGCACTGAAATTGAAACTGTGATTAAAAACCTTCCAACAAACAAAAGCCCAGGACCAGATGGCTTCACAGGTGAATTCTATCAAACATTTAGAGAAGAGCTAACACCTATCCTTCTCAAACTCTTCCAAAATATTGCAGAGGGAGGAACACTCCCAAACTCATTCTACGAGGCCACCATCACCCTGATACCAAACCAGACAAAGATGTCACAAAGAAAGAAAACTACAGGCCAATATCACTGATGAACATAGATGCAAAAATCCTCAACAAAATACTAGCAAACAGAATCCAACAGCACATTAAAAGGATCATACACCATGATCAAGTGGGGTTTATCCCAGGAATGCAAGGATTCTTCAATATACGTAAATCAATCAATGTGATACACCATATTAACAAATTGAAGGAGAAAAACCATATGATCATCTCAATAGATGCAGAGAAAGCTTTCGACAAAATTCAACACCCATTTATGATAAAAGCCCTGCAGAAAGTAGGCATAGAGGGAACTTTCCTCAACATAATAAAGGCCATATATGACAAACCCACAGCCAACATTGTCCTCAATGGTGAAAAACTGAAACCATTTCCACTAAGATCAGGAACAAGACAAGGTTGCCCACTCTCACCACTATTATTCAACATAGTTTGGAAGTGTTAGCCACAGCAATCAGAGAAGAAAAGAAATAAAAGGAATCCAAATCGGAAAAGAAGAAGTAAGCTGTCACTGTTGCAGATGACATGATACTATACATAGAGAATCCTAAAGATGCTACCAGAAAACTCCTAGAGCTAATCAATGAATTTGGTAAAGTAGCAGGATACAAAATTAATGCACAGAAATCTCTTGCATTTCTATACACTAATGACGAAAAATCTGAAAGTGAAATTAAGAAAACACTCCCGTTTACCATTGCAACAAAAAGAATAAAATATATAGGAATAAACCTACCTAAGGAGACAAAAGACCTGTATGCAGAAAATTATAAGACACTGATGAAAGAAATTAAAAATGATACAAATAGATGGAAAGATATACCATGTTCCTGGATTGGAAGAATCAACATTGTGAAAATGACTCTACTACCCAAAGCAATGTACAGATTCAATGCAATCCCTATCAAACTACCACTGGCATTTTTCACAGAACTAGAACAAAAAATTTCACAATTTGTATGGAAACACAAAAGACCCCGAATAGCCAAAGCAATCTTGAGAACGAAAAATGGAGCTGGGGGAATCAGGCTCCCTGACTTCAGACTATATTACAAAGCTACAGTAATCAAGACAGTTTGGTACTGGCACAAAAACAGAAATATAGATCAATGGAACAGGATAGAAAGCCCAGAGATAAACCCACGCACATATGGTCACCTTATCTTTGATAAAGGAGGCAAGCATATACAGTGGAGAAAAGACAGCCTCTTCAATAAGTGGTGCTGGGAAAATTGGACAGGTACATGTAAAAGTATGAAATTAGAACACTCCCTGACACCATGCACAAAATAAACTCAAAATGGATTAAAGACCTAAGTGTAAGGGCAGACACTATCAAACTCTTAGAGGAAAACATAGGCAGAACACTCTATGACATACATCACAGCAAGATTCTTTTTGACCCAGCTCCCAGAGAAATGGAAATAAGAACACAAATAAACAAATGGGACCTAATGAAACTTAAAAGCTTTTGCACAGCAAAGGAAACCATAAACAAGACCAAAAGACAACCATCAGAATGGGAGAAAATATTTGCAAATGAAGCAACTGACAAAGGATTACTCTCCAAGATTTACAAGCAGCTCATGCAGCTCAATAACAAAAAAACGAACAACCCAATCCAAAAATGGGCAGAAGACCTAAATAGACATTTCTCCAAAGAAGATATACAGATGGCCTACAGACACATGAAAGAATGCTCAACATCATTAACCATTAGAGAAATGCAAATCAAAACTACAATGAGATATCATCTCACACCGGTCAGAATGGCCATCATCAAAAAATCTAGAAACAATAAATGCTGGAGAGGGTGTGGAGGAAAGGGAACACTCTTGCACTGTTGGTGGGAATGTAAATTGATACAGCCACTATGGAGAACAGTATGGAGGTTCCTTAAAAAACTACAAATAGAACTACCATACGACCCAGCAATCCCACTACTGGGCATATACCCTGAGAAAACCATAGGTCAAAAAGTGTCATGTACCACAATGTTCATTGCAGCTCTATTTACAATAGCCAGGACATGGAAGCAACCTAAATGTCCATCGACAGATGAATGGATAAAGAAGATGTGGCACATATATACAATGGAATATTACTCAGCCATAAAAAGAAATGAAATGGAGGTATTTGTAATGAGGTGGATGGAGTTAGAGTCTGTCATACAGAGTGAAGTAAGTCAGAAAGAGAAAAACAAATACAGTATGCTAACACATATATACGGAATCTAAGGAAAAAAAAAAAAAAAAAAGGCCATGAAGAACCTAGTGGCAAGACGGGAATAAAGACACAGACCTACTAGAGAATGGACTTGAGGATATGGGGAGGGGGTAGGGTAAGATGTGACAGGGTGAGAGAGTGTCATGGACATATATACACTACCAAATGTAAAATAGATAGCTAGTGGGAAGCAGCCGCATAGCACAGGGAGATCAGCTCGGTGCTTTGTGACCACCTAGAGGGGTGGGATAGGGAGGGTGGGAGGGAGGGAGATGCAAGAGGGAAGAGATATGGGAACATATTGTATATGTATAACTGATTAACTTTGTTATAAAGCAGAAGCTAACACACCATTGTAAGGCAATTATACTTCAATAAAGATGTTTAAAAAAAATAAATAAAAATAAAAATAAAATATGAAAGTAGGGATATCAGGAGATATCCTATAGACACTCAAGATATAATAAGGAAATATGAACACATTTATGCCAATAAACTTGAGAGTTTAGATGAAATGGACAAATTACTTACAAACAACATACTAAAACAGACTCAAGAAGAAATAAAAATATGAATAGCCATATATCTATTAAGGAAATGGAATTTATAATTAAAAACCTTCTAACAAAGAAAATCCCAAGCCCAGAGGCTTCACCAGTGAATCCTGTCAAACATTCAAGGAAGATATGATAACAATCTTACACAAATTCTTCCAGAAAATAGAACACTTCTCAACTCACTTTATGAGGACAGCATTTCTCTGATAACAAAACCAACAAAGATATTGTTAGAAAATAAAATAATAATATAACTCATAAACATAGACACAAAATCTTCAGCTAAATTTTAGCAAATTATGCCGTGGAATACATAAAAGGACAATACATTATGACTAAGTGAAGTTTATCGCAGGAATTCAAAGTTGATTCAACATTTGAAAATCAATTAATATTACCCACAACATTAATAGAATATATGGGAGAAACTTCAAAATGATGATTTCAAAAGATGCAGAAAAAGTATTGAAAAAAATCCAACACATTGGTAGTACGTACATTTGATACGACGCAATGAGAGTAGCACTTTACCTCTATGGTATTCCTCTTCAAAACCGATAACCCTACTCTAATCATAAGAGAAACATCAAACACATCCCAACTGAGGCACAGTCCACAAAATATCTGACCAGCACTCCTCAAAACTGTCAAAGTCGCGAAAAAACAAGGCAAGTCCAAGAAACTGTCACAGAAAAGAGAAGCTTAAGGAGTCATGACGACTTAATGTATATGGTATTCTGGAGGGGATGCTGGAACAGTAAAAGAATATCAGGCAAAAATGAAGGAAATCTGAATAAAGGATGGGCTTTAGTTGACATTGTGTCAATATTGGTTCGTTAACTGTGACAAATGCATGATCCTAATATAAGATATTAATAGTAAGAGAAACTGGTTGTGTGATATAGAGAAAATCTCTGTATTACCTGTGCACTTTTTCTACACATCTGAAACTATTCTAAAATTTAAAAGTTTATTTAAAATACATGAATATTCATATCAGCTTTATTTATAATAGCGAAAACTGGAAATAGCCCAAAGGTCCATCAACAAGTGAATGGATGAACAAATTATGGCATATTCACATGATAGCATGTTATTCAACAATCAAAATGACCAAACTATTGACACACAAAATATGGTGAATAGAAAGTGATATTTGAAAAGACATATAAATTCCCAGAACCTTCTCATAGGAGGGAACACACTGAATGCTAGGACAACTATCTCAGTTTCTATTGTTTCCTCTCCTGTCCTAGGATGTCCACCCATGGATCAGGGTGCAGAACAAGGACCCTCTCAGACACCCCCACCAGCAATGAACTTTGTCTCCTTCCTGAATGGCTTCCTCAGTGCTCCAGTCCAGACACCCCTGTGTGAAAGAGAAGCAAGCTTACTCCGTAAGCATTTTTCCAAACTTATTGTTGAAGGTCAAACACAGCTCTAAAACTCGAGCCAAAAAATACCACAAGATATATTTTGATTCTCTTTGCATTTCTGCTGCAACAACTTACAGTGAGAGCTGGGTTTCTGAGGTTTAGTTTGAGATAAGTTTGGAAATAAAAGGGGGTGGGACTGCAGGGGGAAAACATGTCAGTTTTAAAAGAAACATTGTTTACAATGTACAGAGTTTACAAGATAAATGTTCTATGTTAGAGAGGGGAAATTAATCTTCCTTAAGGCTTTCCATTCTGTGGGCAGACAATATGAGTGGGAGATCCCTAGTTAGCACCCTTTGGGTTCTTTTATGAAGTTGTCAGCACTTTTCATAAGCTACATTTGCTTCTCTTTCTCCCAAGAAATGCTATGGTTCTGGAAACATTCTCAACGGGCAGCCTCATGTTAATAGAAAGAGACAAAAACGGCTGTTGTTAATCGCTTCCTGTAAACATCCCACTGACTCCCAATATGTCAGACTTCTTAGGCAGCCTGAGCTATAAGCCCCTGATGGGGAATAAAGGTGATGATATTTCAAATATTCCACTTAAAAAATATAGGAATGAGCCTAGAACCAAAACAACCCAACACCTGAAGCTAATTTTCTTGACATAGTCATAGGCTTTAATGACAGCATCATTAATTGAATGAAGTCACATGGGGGCAAAATCATGCTTTCCTTAATGACCTGCCAGGTGATGGATTTGTTTAGTTACTTACTTTATTATGAACATTTTCAGAGGAAGGAAAGAGAAAAAGGATGAGCTCTGAGTGTCATATCACGACAGAGCTTGACCAAGAGGCCTCCTGGGGTCTCAGTGGTGAGCCAGGTTGGAGATGATGAGGTGGGCTTGGCAGGATAGGGAAGCAGTATGACATCATCGTAGGAGCCTTGCTACTCAAAGTGAGGTTCACGGGCCAGCATCACCGGGAAGCTTACTAGAAATGCAGCATCACAAGCCTCACCCCAGATCTACTGCATAGGAATCTGCTTTAACAGGATTCCCTGGGTGATTTTCAGGCACATTAGAGTTTAAGAAGCACTGGTTGAAAGCACAAGATTTGGGAGTCCAACAGACTTAGGTGGGGATTCCAGCTCTACTTAACTGCTGGCTGTGAATAGAACATATTATTTAGCCTATATTGGCCTCAGTTTTTCATCTGTAAAATAGGAATACTAGTGTCTACCTATGAAATTGGTAGGTAGACAAAGTAAGCAATCAGTGTATTTCCAGGCATGCAATCTATGTTGAATAAATGGTAGGTAGTAGTACTATTGTGGCTTCTCCTGTGCATTCCATTTTGGAGAGGAAATATATTTGACTGAATTCAAATCCAAGGTTTACAACTTAATAGCTATGTGATCTTGGTCATGTTACCTAACCCCTTTCTCAGTCTCAAATTCTCTATCTGTAAAATGGGTATAATTTCAGGACTTCCTGGTGGTCCAGTAGGTAAGATTCCTCACTCCCAATGCAGGGGGCCTGGGTTCAATCCCTTGTCAGGGAACTAGATCCTGCATGGCATGCCACAACTAAGAGTTCGCATGCCCCAACTAAGAAAGTCCGCATGCTGCAACTAAAGATCTCGCATGCTGCAGCTAAGACCCTACGCAGCCAAAATAAAAATAAATAAATAATAAATAAATAAATAAAATGGGTATAATTTAAATATCAGTTAGATATATACACACTACTATATATAAAATAGATAATCAACGAGGACCTACTGTATAGCACAGGGAACTCTACTTAATATTCTGTAATAACCTATATGAAAAGAAATCTGAAAAAGAATAGATATATGTATATGTATAACTGAATAACTTTGCTGTACACCTGAAACTAACACAACATTGTAAATCAACTATACTTAAATATAAAATAAAAAAATTTTTTAAAGTAAAGAAAAATGTCAGTTAGATCTTCCCAAGTCTTAAAATATAAACCAATTACACAGCCTAGGCAAATCATAAAACTTCCCAAGATTTCTGCCACCAAAGAGTTTACCCTCTCTAACTCTTGTGCTGCATCTTCAGATGCTGTCCTTATTCCTCTCCAAGTCTCTCTCGGTGCAAAGTTCAGACTTTTAACAATTTCCACAAGAAATCCACTTACTCCAGATGTTTCATGAGCTGGGTAGAATTTTTTAAAGATTTGGAGAGCGGGTCACATGGAAGAATCACATTATATATGGCAGAGCGTTATGCCAACTCCCTGGCTCTTTCCTTTCTACCTTCTTATCTCCCCTCATGACAGCCCCCTCAGAAATAAGAAAACTTCCCTTGTCGTCCAGAAGGAAGCTTCACTTCGGCAGATGTAGAGGAACACGAAGCAGTGAACACGAAGGGAGGAGATGCGTGTGTCCTGATTTCAGGGCCACTGACATCATTTACTCTCTCTGGGCCTCCACTTCCTTGTCCATGAAATAGGGCAAGAATTCCTCTATCACAGGGGCGGCATGAGCACTAAAGATCTCCTATGTCAAAATACTTACCGTGGGCTTCCCTGGTGGCGCAGTGGTTGAGAATCCGCCTTCCAATGCAGGGGACACAGGTTCGAGCCCTGGTCTGGGAAGATCCCACATGCTGCGGAGCAACTGGGCCCGTGAGCCACAATTACTGAGCCTGCGCGTCTGGAGCCTGTGCTCCGCAACAAGAGAGGCCGCGATAGTGAGAGGCCGGCGCACCGCGATGAAGAGTGGCCCCCGCTTGCTGCAACTAGAGAAAGCCCTTGCACAGAAACGAACACCCAACACAGCCAAAAATAAAATAAATTAATTAATAAATTAAAAAAAAAACAAAACAAAACTTACCGAGTGCCTGGTACCTGGTGGGTTGCTCGTTATTAAGCCATTGTTTCTGGGCTCCAGTTTTCCCCTCCTCCTCACTCTACTTTCTGATACTGGGGCTGAGCCCCTGCAAATGACACTTTTCCTTTGCCAGCTCTCTCCTTGTTAGGCTCTGCCTATCAGGGATGCCATAGGGAACTTGAGGGTTGGAGGAGGGAGTGGAGACTTTCTCCTTTGTTTGCTTCCGGCTCCTATCAGCGTTGCCCCAGCAACACTCTTCACCCTCCAGCAGCTGCTGCTTCCAGCAGCACAGGTGGTTCTAGTTTGCTGCCCTTCCACACTCTTAGAACCAACCTCAATGTGACCGCTCGGAAAGACAGCATTAGCCACCGGCACCTCCTCCTCAGGAGTCAGAATCCCAGCTCTGAGGGGCCTCTTCTCCGGGCTCCAAGGTCATAGCACCAGTTCCATCGGAGCACACCCTCTCCCTCAAGGGCCGAGTCCCAGCTCTGCAGGCCCCTTCTGCAAACTTCTAAGTTTGTAATCCCAACATCTTCCCTTTGTTCCCTCGTCCTTAGGGGAGGCAGCTGCCTCCTGCAGCTACGACCTTCATGATACCTCAGTTTCCCCTTTTTGCCTGTGTAGTTCTCTTCTATCTGGGAAGCAGTTCTCTTTATATTAAATTCTCTCCACTGAAATAATGGCATGGTTTCTAGCTTCTGACAGGATCCTGTCTGATATGAAAAATATGTAAAAGATACTAGTTTCCTTCCAAAAACTAAAATCTATCTTCTAAATACCAAGTTTTGCCACCAATAAGGAGATTCAAAAGGGCATGCCTATGGCTTTTGAAAACAATTTCCAAAGAAAATTTTCCAAGCTATTTTGGGCTCTGACAGCATTGTTGGAATAATCCTGAGCATTTGGAATAAGGAGTCAAAACATGTTTCTAGGGAAAGAAATGCAGAGTTAGACGTAACTCCCACGGCAGAGCCGATGCACTATCTAGAGAGATGCCACCTGTGTAGACACCAGTGTAGATAAGGACGGGAAAGAGGGGAGGGAGACAGGGAAGAACCCCATGAAACAGGTACAGGATGTCACCTTTCCAGTAGTGAAACAGGTCTTGAACCAAAGTTGAGATGGGATTTAAAGGAACTTGAAAATGGCAGTTTAGTTAGTGGGGCTTGAAAAATTTGATTTAAGTTAGTGGTGCTTAAAAAGTCTGAGTTGACCATGCCTTAATAAGAAGTTGTACTTTGCAGGTGCTGGCCATGACTTATATGGCAACTGGAATGGAACTGAAAATAGTATTTTGTATGTATTTAATTAGTAAAGACAAATGGAAAGCCATAGCCCTCAGTGTGGGTGACCTTGCTCTCAAACAGGCACCTGCACAGAGTTGGTGCCGTGTATATAAGGCCAGATAATAATAGCTAGAAAGGGTCATAGTGATATGCACCTCCAGTGACCCAGTCATTCCATCACTAAAAATTAATCCTAAGGAAGTAAGTCAAAAGAATTTTAAAAAATCTATTTTGTGAAGATATTCATGGAAGTGTTATATACGAGTGAAAAATAACATCATATAATTAGTAAATAAAAGGAAAATAATTTTAAATGTATTTATATTCACTGGAGGAGCTATTAAGTTATAACAATTGTGAAGAACATGTAAAAACACATGAAAGATTCTTGCGGTGTGATAGTAATTGGAATAAAATGAGGATATAAAGTGTAGAGGAGATGATAGAAAAGAGTTCAAGAAAGAAGTTTCAGAAACGTTACCCTTTGTTGCCGTAGGGATGAGTATATGGAACACTCCGGGAGTCTTGTACCAGGCGTAATGCCAACAAAAGATGGTTGAGGCAATTTAGACAGGATGGAGAAGCCATATATGAACCGTTGAATCCACAGTGTGGATTCTGTATAGGCTGGAATAGACCACTTGATCCTAAAATAAAGAACCATCTTAATAATCTTCAGGAACGGTCTGTGTGTTTGACTAAAGACAATTTTGTTACAGACTGCAATCCCTCCCTTCTGTCATAAAGCAGCAGAATTTTAATGTTCCACTGAGGTCTTTCTCTCCTTGGGTCAGCACTGAAGGTGGTTTGGCTCAAGGAGAAGAAGGAAGGAGAGAGAACGAAGAGTGGAATCTGAGCCAGACAGAAAAGGCTTCTGTGGAGGATTGAGTATATCTCAAGTTGGGAAGGAAGTGATAGACCTCGGAGTTCAACAGCTGGTCAGATGGAAAAAGCTGTAACAATTGACCGACCAATTAGTTAAAGAGACAATTGGCTGAAGGTGGTGAGTTAAGCACCAAGTCTGGCCTCTGACCAAAGGGATTTTTCCAGGGCTTGTGTTTGACCTTCCAGGTCAAATCTGGACCTTCTGGGGGGCCTTTGCTTGTTTAAGGAAGGCATGGAGGACTGATTTCCTGTGAGCCTTAGAGACCTCCCAGAGTTCTAAAAGCTATATGGAGTTGGGCTGCCACATAAGGCACAGAAGTATTACTCCAAATAGAAGAGGGGATGAAGTGATGGTTACCAAGTATGGGGAGGACTCCAGTTTTCCTGGTGATATTTGCTATAACTGCAGAAAATCTATGAGGGTCAATTTGTTGATCGAGATTATCTATCAGCCTTTAGAGATGGAGAATAACCAGAGTTGGAAGTTCCCATAGGAATAGGCTGGCTTTGTTGCTTGCTGAGGGATGGAGAAGATGAAGAAACACACCTGAGTGAGGGACCTGCCATCTCATGACAAAACACTCATTTGTCCAGCAAGTATTTTCTGAGCCCCTGTTCTACAGGAGACCCACATTCCATTAGGGGAAATAAAAACAGAGACAGTTCCAATAGAGGGTAACTGTTTTTTATAATCGAATTATCATGGCTTCAGAAAGAAAAGAATGGTTAAGTTTTTTAGGAGGGATCTGTGGGGAAGATTTCTAGAAGAGATGCCATCTGAGCTAAGTTTATAAATAAGAGTAAACATTTTCAACTTGAACTGTATAGGAGAGAATAAAAGGGAGTTTTGTGTAGCTGGAATGTTTAATATGACAGAGAAGGACAGGAAATGATGTCAGAGATGTGGTCCTGGCCAAGGTCATGATGGGTCTTAAATGCAAACCTAAGGAATTTGACTTTATCTAGATATTGAGAAACACTGAATAGTTTTAAGCACAGTAAAGAGGTGATTAGACTTGCATTTTAGAAAAAGGACTCTGTTGTCTGTTTGGGGGATGGAATAGAGTGGGACAAGTCTAGAGGCAGGGAAAGTAAGCAGGGGACTCTTCTAAGAGTCAAGGCAAAAGATAATAAGCACTTGAATTAAGGAAGTGGCCACGTCAAGGGCAACCTTGCCTTTCCCCCTGCCCTTCTTCCCCCTGATACAGATGATGCACACCTACCTCCCAACTCTAGCAGTCACCCCAGAATCAGACAGCTGCCTGCCTGCTCTAGGCTTGCTGCCAGTGGTCTGGCCCTGGCTCAGAGGATGGATGCCAGCACATGGAGGGGTCATGTGATGGGACAAAGAAGAACAGGCTTGGGAGTCAGAGGAGGAATTCAGATCCCATTGCCACTCTGTTACAGACTGAATTGTGTCTCCCCTCTTGCCAAATTCATATGTTCAAGCCCTAACCCCCAATGTGACTCTGTTTGGAGCTAGGACCCATAGGGAGGTAATTAAGGTTAAATGAAGTCATAACAGTGGGCCCTAATCCGATAAGATTGGTGACCTTATAAGAAGAGGAAGAGACACCAGAGATCTTTTCCTCTCCCCATGTGAGCGCTGGGAGGGCTCAGAAAGAAGGTGGCCATCTACAAGCGAGGAAGAGAGGGCTCACCAGACACCAACACTGCTGGCACCTTACTCTTGGACTTCCAGCCTCCAGAACTGTGAGGAAATAAATTTCTGTTGTTTAAGCCATGGTAGAGTGGTAGAATATGCCACCCCAGAATATATTACTTTGGCATAAGGATTATTTTGAGCTGAAGGCAGTCGAGAATAAGCGGATACGAGAAAAGAGCTCTGTGTTTCCCCTATTTGCCTAAAAATAGGACATAAATTTCCTCCCTATTCTACCAGGAAGGACAAAAGTTAATCATCAGAGACAACTTTAATCCCTTACCAGCCTAGAGATGGCACCAGAGGAATCTACATAAGCAAACTTCACTAACTAACCTTTATGTACCATTAGTTCCCTCTGTATTTGCCTTCCCACAATTTCTTGCTCCTAGAGACTCAAGGTTCTTTTCCTTTGTCTTGTGATCTCTCTAAAAATGTATTGTTCCTTTGCTAAAATGGTATGTAAGCCTAAATTCTAACCACGCTTTGAGTTACTGATCTCTGACTGCTCCCATATGTAAATAGGACAAACTTCTGTTTTTCTCTTGTTAATCTGTCTTTTGTCAGCCCAGTTCAAGGGGTCCCCAGGCACAGAACCTAAGAGGGTTGTAGGAAAAAGACTTTTTCCTCACCTATACCACCCAGTCTCTGATGCACTGCTGTGGCAGCCTGAGGTCATACACACTCTTCGCAGCTAAGTCTCTTAAACAAATCATTTAAGCTGACTGAGCCTCAGCTTCCTTATCTCTAAAATGAAAATGGTAAATTGATAATAATCTTAACTTTATAGGACTCATGAGGGCGAAATGAGTTGTACGATTAGCAAATGAAGTTATTTGAAAGCTCTTTGTAAATTGTGCACTAAAATAAAATAACAAATATTCCTTCCATGAGTGCCCTAGATTGATAAAAGATTAAAATATTTTCAATCATAGCACTAATTTAATTATTGTATTGAACCATAATATTTGTCTCCTGGATATATTTAAATGTGTATCATTAGCCAATAATCAAAAGCTAATTGATCACAGATGTGTAAAGGGCTTTCCATTCAAATTCAAGGATGGTAACCAACGCCAATAAAACCATTTGGGGAATTTCTATGTTTTCATTTAAGAAAGCACAGAATTCCAAATATATGAAGTACTCCAAATACAGCCTATGTAAGAGATTTCTTGAAATGTTTAACACCTGTGGACACATTCTGAAACAGGAGTCTTCAACATTCATTTTGTTTTACTAATATTTTTGTTACATGGAAATCGTCTATTAATAAGCATGGACAGAAAGATAATCACACAGAAAGTATATTTTTAATTTACATACATATTCCTTTTATCTTAGGGTCTTAAGAGTGTTTCTCAACTTTTTTTCATTATTGCCCCTAAGTAGCCTTTTAGACACTTTTCCCCTAATATCCCCAATGAAATTGTAATACCACCAATATTTTGTATATATGTATACTATTTATATGTATGTGCTTTATACATAAAGCATATAACCAAGCACCCATTTTCACTCCCTTGGGGTGATATTGCCCCTGTCAAGAATGCATGGCCTTAAGATGATTCATACAATAAAACATCTAATTGGTCTTCACAATAAAGCTGATGGAAAATGCATTCAATGTGAGACATGAACCCATTTCTCAAAGGGCATACCTGGACATAAGAAGGCAAACATGGCTGGAGGGGCCTGGTTTGAAACCAAGCTGTAGCTACCCCCGGAGCTGCATATGACTAGCCTTAGAGGGAACTGTCTACTGAGAACCTGTTTGCATGAGGAGGCCAGGAGACTTCTGGAAAAGAGCACAAGTTTGGTTTAGAGACAGTGAGCCAGTGGGAGAGGTGAACAGAGGCCTGAGCCCAGCATGGGGTCTGCCTTAGCTTGCCCATCATCCCAATGGGCTCATGCTGAATCCTAAAGCAAAGGAGCTGTAACATAAAAGAAATAAAAACTGAAATATCCTACATGCCCTCCCCCCCACCTCCCCCAGTCCCCATGGCATGCTGGGCAGCAAGGCACCTGCATCAGCAGTGCAGGGACAGCGTACGTACAACTGGTGGGAGGGCTCTCACGGCTACTGCAGGTGACTTGTAACTATTGTCATCATGCCAGTCTCAGCTCCCCTCCGCTCGTGGCCTGGGAGCCCTGGATCACACCCATATTACAATGGATGTTAATATGCCCGCCCAATAGCATTCAACATCTCAGCATATCATTCAAGGCTCTTCATGAGAGAGGTTGAGCCTCTTTTGGGCTCTGGTGTTGAAGTCAGTTAGACTCAGGTTTGATTAGGCAACTTCCCCAAGATCAGTAGCAGAACTGAATTCAAATCCACATCTTCTGACTCGTAGTTCCTTGCTATTCTATGATATCATGTTTTCTGTCTCTGATACTGCAGCAGACTTGAGGGTTGAGGAATAGTAGAGTCAACCTGTTTTAGGAAGACCTTTGAGGGGAGAATGGAGATATTCTGTGCTCATAGGATTGGTGTTAGGGAGTGAAAAGGTGGTAGCAGCGATTGTCCTTCTACATACCTAGAGGGCTGCCATCCTTTCCACAGATGAGGGGCCTGAAGCCTCCTCTGACCTCTACTGATCTGTATTCTCATCCTTCCCAACCCCAGTCCTACACACACATACACACACACACACACACACACACACAAACAATTCAGGTAAAATCCAAGAAAGAAAACACCTTTGAGCAAACATCAGTCATCAACTAGAATAAAGCTGAACTCACTTCCCAGCACAGGCATTAAGGGACCGGCTTCAATGAAAAGATCAGGCTTGTGATGAACCCAATAATGGCAGCTCCAAAAAAAACAGCCATCCTATTTTTCTCATTTTGGGAACGATGGATAATAACTTTTGAACTTCCCAAAGAATAAGAAAAACTGAATTTAAAGTAATCTCAATCTACATATTTTGGTAAAATAACTAAGTTCATTTATATTTGCTTTTTGTTGTGATGATCCTTTAACTCATCTTAGATTTTCGCATGCTTTGTCCTTTCCCATGGGTAGCATCCCCACGACCAGAATCTGCCTCCACTTGGTAGCAGCAATTAATTAAAAATTGACTTAAGCTCAGTGGCCAGTGAACTCAGCCTCAGTCCCACCAAGACCAAGGAAAGAAACACACTTAGGATAAGAAGCTTCTGACTGTAAAAGAGAAAGCATATTTCTTAACAAATGTCACAAAATAATGACCCAAGGGATAGAGCGCTTGTGCAAAGCTTGTGCTTGGGGACTTTGTAAGAAATGCTGACATCTCTGTAATGCCAGCTTAGGAATCAAAGCCCAGCAGTATTTCCTCCTGGAACAATTATGTACTTTCTATGTATGTTTAGGAGACAATTAAGAGAGAGCAGCAGAAGATACTGTCCCCAGGACCCTCAAAGGGTGAGGTGTGTAAACCGACATTTCAAGGTGGGAGAAATGCCCGGGTCAAGAAAAGTCTTATCTGGAGAGTGTGCCAGATGGGACCCCATCCCCGGTAGGTATGGACTGGTTTAGATATCCCTCTCCAAGAGAGTAGAAGTTTCTGTTTGTCCCCCTAGGCACCAGGATTGTTACTCTACATAGAGATTGGGTTGCTCTCCTAAATGACCCTTTTTATCAGTCATTGATTCAACAAGCATTTATTGGATGTCTACTCTCTGCCAGGTACTGAGATAATAATGGTCCAGCTAACATAGTTAGTGAGTCCAAGGCCTTGTGCCAACCACCTTACATGCATTACCCAGTTAATCCTCAGGATAATGCTAATTGGTTGCTGTTTTCCCTATTTTACAGTTGAAGTCCCTGAAGCCTGGTGAGTCTATGTAATTTGCTCAAGGTCACAGTGATAGTGGCAGAGAGGGGATTCGAACCCGGGCACCTGATTGGAGAGCCCATGTCCTTAACCACTTTGCTAGAATGAGAACAACTACTTGGGACTATTAAGGATACAAATTTACTAAGGCATGATTGTTCCCCATTCCCTCTGCTCCTTGCCAGGGAGCTCAGAGTCCCATCAGGAAGAGTCAAGGCAATAATATTTCAATACTGTCAGGTAAGAGCTATTGTAGTATGTATGTAGTATGTATGTTGTTCAAGATACACATGTGACACCAAATGCACAAGTAACAAAAGAAAAAAACTATCAACTGGACTTCATCAAAAATAAACTTTTGTGCTTCAAAAGACATCATCAAGAAAGTGAAAAGACAATCCATAGAATGGGAAAATTTTTTTGCAAATTATATATCTGTGACATATCTAGAATATGTTGATAACTCTTTATATTAAGAGTTCAAATAACACAATGATAAAAGTGATATATCAAATGATAAGAAGACAAATAACCCTATCAAAAAGTGTGCAAAGGAACCAAATAGACATTTCTCCAAAGAAGATGTATAACTGACTGAATAAACACATGAAATGATGCTTACCATCATTAGCCATCAAGGAAATGTAATCAAAACTGCAGTGAGATACACCTTCACACCCACTAGGATGGCTACAATAAAAAAGATAACAAGAGATGGTGAGGATGTAGAGAAATCAGAGCCCTCATATACCGCTACTTGGAACGTAAAATGACGCAGCTGCTTTAGAAAAACTGTTTGACAGTTTCTTCAAAGGTTAAACACAGAGTTACCACCTGACCCAATTTTTGGATACACAAAAACTTGTACAGAGCATCTAAACATTCATATTCATATGTTACCATTTAAGTAGCCAAAAGGTGGAAACAATGCAAATGTCCATCAAATATTGGATAAAACATGTTTATCCATAAAATAGAATACTGTTTGGCAATAAAAATAAATGAAGTACTGATATGTGCTACAATATGGATGAAATTTGATTACACATATTGTATTATCCCATTTATACCCATATCCAGAAGAGGCAAATCCATAAAGACAGAAAGTAGAATAGTGATTGCTAAAGTTAGAGACTGTTGGAGGAAATGGAGAGTGACTGAGAATCAGCACAGCGTTTCCTTTGTGGGCAATAAAAATGTTCTAAAATTAATTGTAGTGATGATTGCACAGCTCTGCGAATATACTAAAAACCATTGAATTACATACTTTAAATGGGTGAGTCGTATGGTATGTGAATTATATCTCAATCAAGCAGTTTTTTTAAAAAGATACACTGGTAACAAACAGAATGAAGCAATCAGCTGGGGTGATTGAAGCAAATGAAGCAAAACGTGCTGGGGTGCCGGGTGCCATGCTGGGTGAGCGGCGATACAGAAGTGAATTGAGGGGGGTGTTTCAAGATGGCAGAGGAGTAAGATGTGGAGATCACCTTTCTCCCCACAAATACATCAAAAATACATCTACACGTGGAACAACTCCTACAGAACACCTACTGAACGCTGGCAGAAGACCTCAGACTTCCCAAAAGGCAAGGAACTTCCCACGTACCTGGGTAGGGCAAAAGAAAAAAGAAAAAACAGAGACAAAAGAATAGGGATGGGACCTGCACCTCTGGGAGGGAGCTGTGAAGGAGGAAAACTTTCTACACACTGGGAAGCCTCTTCACTGGTGGAGACGGGGGCGGGGGGTGGCAGCGGGGAAGCTTCGGAGCCACGGAGGAGAGTGCAGCAACAGGGGCACAGAGGGCAATGCGGAGAGACTCCCGCACAGAGGATCGGTGCCGACCAGCACTCACCACCAGCCCGAGAGACTTGTCTGCTCACCCGCCGGGGCGGGCGGGGGCTGGGAGCTGAGGCTTGGGCTTCGGAGGTCAGATCCCAGGGAGAGGACTGGGGTTGGCTGCGTGAACACAGCCTGAAGGGGGCTAGTGTGCCACAGCTAGCCGGGAGGGAGTCCAGGAAAAAGTCTGGACCTGCCTAAGAGGCAAGAGACCATTGTTTCGGGGTGAGCAAGGAGAGGGGATTCAGAGCACTGCCTAAATGAGCTCCAGAGATGGGCACGATCTGTGGCTATCAGCACGGACCCCAGAGACGGGCATGAAACGCTAAGGCTGCTGCTGCAGCCACCAAGAAGCCTATGTGCAAGCACAGGTCACTATCCACACCGCCCCTCCTGGGAGCTGGTGCAGGCTGCCACTGCCATGATCCAGGGACAACCTCCCCGGGAGAACAAACGGTGCACCCCAGACTGTTGCAATGTGATGGTGGCCTCTGCCGCTGCAGGCTCGCCCCACATTCCATACCCCTCCCTCTCCCAGGCCTGAGTGAACCAGAGCCCCCTAATCAGCTGCTACTTTAAACCTGTCCTGTCTGGGCGGGGAACAGATGCCCTCAGGCGACCTACATGTAGAGGCAGGGCCAAATCCAAAGCTGAACCCCAGGAGCTGTGCGAACAAAGAAGAGAAAGGGAAATCTCTCCCAGCAGCCTCAGGAGCAGTGGATTAAATCTCCACAATCAACTTGATGTACCCTGCATCTCTGGAATACCTGAATAGACAATGAATCATCCCAAAATTGAGGCGGTGGACTTTAGGAGCAACGGTAGGCTTGGTGTTTGCTGTCTGCGACTGACTTGTTTCTGATTTCTATGTTTATCTTAGTATAGTTTTTAGCACTTGATAACATTGGTGGATTTGTTTATTGGTTTGGTTGTGCTCTTCTTTTTTTATTACTTAAAAAAAATTTTTTTTAATAATTATTTTTTAATTTTAATTATTTTATTTTATTACTTATTTATTTTTTCTTTCTTTTTTTCCTCCCTCTTCTTCTGAGTGGTGTGGCTGACAGGGTCTTGGTGCTCGGGCTGGGTGTCAGGCCTGAGCCTCTGAGGTGGGAAAACCAAGTTCAGGACATTGGACCATCAGAGACCTCCCGGCCCCACATAATATCAATTGGTGGGAGCTCTCCCAGAGATCTCCATCTCAATGCTAAGACCCAGCTCCACTCAACGGCCCACAAGCTCCAGGGCTGGCCACCCCATGCCAAACAACTAACAAGACAGGAACACAACCCCACCCATTAGCAGAGAGGCTGCCGAAAATCATACTAAGTTCACAGACACCCCAAAACACACCACCAGACACGATTCTGCTCATCAGAAAGACAAGATCCAGCCCCACCCACCAGTACACAGGCACCAGTCCCCTCCATCAGGAAGCCTACACAAGCCCCTGAATCAACCTTACCCACAGGGGGCAGACATCAAAAACAACAGGAACTATGAACCTGTAGCCCACGAACAGGAGACCCCAAACACAGTAAGTTAAGCAAAATGTGACAACAGAGAGATAAGCAGCAGATAAAGGAGTAAGGTAAAAACCCACCAGACCAAACAAATGAACAGGAATTGGGCGTCTACCTGAAAAAGAATTCAGAGTAATGATAGTAAAGATGATGCAAAGCCTTGGAAATAGAATGGAGAAAATACAACAAACGTTTAACAAGGACCTCAAAGAACTAAAGAGCAAACAAACAATGATGAACGACACAATAAATGAAATTAAAAATTCTCTAGAAGGAATCAATAGCAGAATAACTGAGGCAGAAGAACGGATAAGTGATCTGGAAGATAAAATAGTGGAAATAACTACTGCAGAGCAGAATAAAGAAAAAAGAATGAAAAGAATTGAGGACAGTCTCAGAGACCTCTGGGACAACATTAAACACACCAACATTCAAATTATAGGAGTCCCAGAAGAATTAGAGAAAAAGAGAGAGTCTGAGAAAATATTTGAAGAGATTATAGTTGAAAACTTCCTTAACATGGGAAAGGAAATAGTCAGTCAACTCCAGGAAGCACAGAGAGTCCCAGGCAGGAAAAACCCAAGGAGAAACACGCCGAGACACATAGTAATCAAATTGGCAAAAATTAATGACAAAGAAAAATTATTAAAAGCAACAAGGGAAAAATGACACATAACATGCAAGGGAACCCCCATAAGGTGAACAGCTGACTTCTCAGCAGAAACAGCAAGGCAGAGAGAGTGGCAGGACATATTTAAAGTGATGAAAGGGAAAAACCTACAACCAACATTACTCTACCCAGCAAGGATCTCATTCAGATTTGATGAAGAAATCAAAAGCCTTAAAGACAAGCAAAGGCTAAGAGAATTCAGCACCACCAAACTAGCTCTACAACAAATGCGAAAGGAACTTCTCTAAGTGGGAGACACAAGAGAAGAAAAGGACCTAAAAAACAAGTGCAAAACAATTAAGAAAATGGTAATAGGAACACACATATCGATAATTACCTTAAATGTGAATGGATTAAATGCTCCAACCAAAAGACACAGGCTGGCTGAATGGATACAAAAGCAAGACCTGTATATATGTTGTCTACAAGAGACCCACTTCAGACCTAGGGACACATACAGACTGAAAGTGAGGAGATGGAAAAAGATATTCCAGGCAAATGGAAATCAAAAGAAAGCTGGAGTAGCAATTCTCATATCAGATAAAATAGACTTTAAAATAAAGACTATTACAAGAGACAAAGAAGGACACTACATAATGATCAAGGGATCAATCCAAGAAGAAGATATAACAATTGTAAATATTTATGCACACAACATAGGAGCACCTCAATACATAAGACAAATGCTAACAGCCATAAAAGGGGAAATCAACAGTAACACAATCATAGTAGGGGACTTTAACACCCCACTTTCACCAGTGGACATACCATCCAAAATGAAAATAAATAAGGAAACACAAGCTTTAAATGACACATTAAACAAGAAGGATTTAATTGATATTTATAGGACATTCCATTCAAAAACAACAGAATACACTTTCTTCTCAAGTGCTCATGGAACATTCTCCAGGGTAGATCATATCTTGGGACACAAATCAAGCCTTGGTAAAGTAAAGAAAATTGAAATCGTATCAAGTATCTTTTCGACCACAATGCTATGAGGCTAGATATCAGTTACAGGAAAAAAACTGTACAAAATACAAACACATGGAGGCTAAACAATACACCACTAAATAACCAAGAGATCACTGAAGAAATCAAAGAGGAAATCAAAAAATACCTAGAAACAAATGACAAAACATGATGACCCAAAACCTATGGGATGCAGCAAAAGCAGTTCTAAGAGGGAAGTTTACAGCAATACAATCCTACCTCAAGAAACAAGAAAAATCTCAAATAAACAACCTAACCTTTCACCTAAAGCAATTAGAGAAAGAAGAACAAAAAACCAGCAAAGTTAGCAGAAGGAAAGAAATCATAAAGATCAGATCAGAAATAAATGAAGAACAAATGCAGGAAACAATAGCAAAGATCAATAAAACTAAAAGCTGGTTCTTTGAGAAGATAAACAAAATTGATAAACCACTAGCCAGACTCATCAAGAAAAAAAGGGAGAAGACTCAAATCAACAGAATTAGAAATGATAAAAGGAGAAGTAACAACCGACACTGCAGAAATACAAAGAATCTTGAGGGATTACTACAAGCAACTATATGCCAATAAAATGGACAACCTGGAAGAAATGGACAAATTCTTAAAAAAGCTCAGCCTTCCAAGACTGAACCAGGAAGAAATAGAAAATATAAACAGACCAATCACAAGCACTGAAATTGAAACTGTGATTTAAAAACTTCCAACGAACAAAAGTCCAGGACCAGATGGCTTCACAGGCGAATTCTATCAAACATTTAGAGAAGAGCTAACACCTATTCGTCTCACACTCTTCCAAAATATAGTAGATGGAGGAACACTCCCAAACTCATTCTACAAGGCCACCATACCAAAACCAGACAAAGATGTCCCCAAAAAAGAAAACTACAGACCAATATCACTGATGAACATAGATGCAAAAATCTTCAACAAAATACTAGCAAACAGAATCCAACAGCACATTAAAAGGATCATACACCATGATCAAGTGGGGTTTATCCCAGGAATGCAAGGGTTCTTCAATATATGCAAATCAATCAATGCGATACACCATATTAACAAACTGAAAGATAAAAGCCATATGATAATCTCAATAGATGCAGAAAAAGCTTTTGACAAAATTCAACACCCATTTATGATAAAACCTGTCCAGAAAGTAGGCATAGAGGGAACTTACCTAAACATAATAAAGGCCATATATGACAAACCCACAGCAAACATCATTCTCAATGGTAAAAAACTGAAACCATTAAAACCATTTAAACCATTTCCTCTAAAATCAGGAACAAGACAAGGATGCCCACTCTCACCACTATTATTCAACATAGTTATGGAAGTTATATCCACAGCAATCAGAGAAGAAAAAGAAATAAAAGGAATCCAAATCGGAAAAGAAGAAGTAACGTTATCACTGTTTGCAGATGACATGATAGTATATATAGAGAATCCTAAAGATGCTACCAGAAAACTAATAGAGCTAATCAATGAATTTGGTAAAGTAGCAGGATATAAAATTAATGCACAGAAATTTCTTGCATTCCTATACACTAATGATGAAAAGTCTGAATGAGAAATTAAGGGAACACTCCTATTTACCATTGCAAATAAAAGAATAAAATACCTAGGAATAAACCTACCTAAGGAGACAAAGGACCTGAATGCAGAAAACTACAAGACACTGATGAAAGAAATCAAAGATGACACAAACAGATGGAGAGATATACCATGTTCTTGGATTGGAAGAATCAACATTGTGAAAATGACTATACTACCCAAAGAAATCTACAGATTCAGTGCAATCCCTATCAAACTACCACTGGCATTTTTCACAGAACTAGAACAAAAAATTTCACAATTTGTATGGAAACACGAAAGACCCCAAATAGCCAAAGCAATCTTGAGAAAGAAAAACAGAGCTGGAGGAATCAGCTGCCCTGACTTCAGACTGTACTACAAAGCTACAGTAATCAAGACAGTATGGTACTGGCACAAAAACAGAAATATAGATCAATGGAACAAGATAGAAAGCCCAGAGATAAACCCACACACATATGCTCACCTTATCTTTATAGAGGAGGCAAGAATATACAATGGAGAAAAGACAGCCTCTTCAATAAGTGGTGCTGGGAAAACTGGACAGCTACATGAAAAAGAATGAAATTAGAACACTCCCTGACACCATACACAAAAATAAACTCAAAATGGATTAAAGACCTAAATGTAAGGCCAGACACTATCAAACTCTTAGAGGAAAACATAGGCAGAACACTGTATGACATAAATCACAGCAAGATCCTTTTTGACCCAGCTCCTAGAGAAATGGAAATAAAAACAAAAATAAACAAATGGGACCTAATGAAACTTAAAAGCTTTTGCACAGCAAAGGAAACCTTAAACAAGACGAAAAGACAACCCTCAGAATGGGAAAAAATATTTGCAAATGAAGCAACAGACAAAGGATTAATCTCCAAAATATATAAACAGCTCATGTAGCTCAATATCAAAACAACAAACAACCCAATCAAAAAATGGGCAGAACCCTGGTCTGGGAGGATCCCACATGCCGTGGAGAAATTAGGTCTGTGAGCCACAACTACTGAGCCTGCACGTCTGGAGCCTGTGCTCTGCAACAAGAGAGAGGCCGCGGTAGTGAGAGGCCCGCGCACCGCAATGAGGAGTGGACCCCACTTGCCACAACTAGAGAAAGCCCTCACACAGAAACGAAGACCCAACACAGCCAAAAAAATAATAAATTAAAAAAAAAAATGGGCAGAAGACCTAAATATACATCTCTCCAAAGAAGACATGCAGATGGCCAAGAGTCACATGAAAAGATGCTCAACATCACTAATTATTAGAGAAATGCAAATCAAAACTACAATGAGGTATCACCTCACATCAGTCAGAATGGCCATCATCAAAATATCTACAAACAATAAATGTTGGAAACGGTGTGGAGAAAAGGGAACCCTCTTGCACTCTTGGTGGGAATGTAAATTGATACAACCACTATGGAGAACAGTATGGAGGTTCTTTAAAAAACTAAAAATAGATCTACCATACGACCAGCAATCCCACTACTGGGCATATACCCTGAGAAAACCATAATTCAAAAAGAGTCATGTACCACAATGTTCATTGCAGCTCTATTTACAATAGCCAGGACATGGAAGCAACCTAAGTGTCCATCGACAGATGAATGGATAAAGAAGATGTGGCACATATATACAATGAAATATTACTCAGCCATAAAAGGAAACGAAATTGAGTTATTTGTAGTGAGGTGGATGGACCTAGAGTCTGTCATAAAGAGTGAAGTAAGTCAGAAAGAGAAAAACAAATACTGTATGCTAACACATATATATGGAATCTAAAAAAAAAGGTTCTGAATAACCTAGGGGCAGGACAGGAATAAAGACGCAGATATAGAGAATGGACTTGAGGACATGAGGAGGGGGCAGGGTAAGCTGGGACAAAGTGAGAGAGTGGCACTGACATATATAAACTACCAAATGTAAAATAGACAGCTAGTGGGAAGCAGCTGCATTGCAAGGGGAGATCAGCTGGGTGCTTTGTGACCACCTACAGGGGTGGGATAGGGAGTGTGGGAGGCAGACGCGAGAGGGAGGGGATATGGGGATATATGTATACATATAGCTGATTCACTTTGTTATACAGCAGAAACTAGCACACCATTGTAAAGCAATTATACACCAATAAAGATGTTAAAAAAAAAAAGATATGTTGAAATCCTCACCCCCAAGAATGCAATCATACTTGGAAATAGGGTCAGTGTAGATGTAATTAGTTAAGGTAAGGTCATACTGGAGAAGAGCAGACCCCCCTAATCCAACATGACTGGCATCCTCATAAAAAGAACGCCACGTGAAGATGAAGGCAGACATTGGGGTACTGTGTCTACAAGCCAAGGAACATCAAAGAAGAGGCATGGAACAGGATTCTTTCTCATACCCTCAGAAGGAACCAACCCTGCCAACACTGTGATCTCAGACTTCTAGCCTCCAAAACTGTGAGAGAATAAATTTCTGTTGTCTTAGCCACCCAGTGTGTGGTATTTTGTTATGGCAACCCTAGAAAACTGATACATCATCCAAGCACAGTTTATGGGAGACGATGCCTTGGCCAATGGGCTTTGCACATCCTGGACCACGAGGCGCAAGCATCATTCAGTCCCTATATGTACCTTAGTTTTGTTTCCAGGCTTATCAAGTTATAGATAATTATGATACTCACCCCCTCCCCATCCCAGGGAAAAGATTTTTCAGCACAAGTATGCCAGCCCATTGCCTCTCAGGGCCTGAGCTCTCCTGAACACTGACAAGGGAGAATCTCTGTCTCAGAGCAGAGAGCCAGACCCAACTGGCCTCACCTTAGGCTGGTGGTTTCCCAAGTATGCACAGAGTGTGCGAGGCAAGGGATGAACAAGATCTTCCATTGGGGGTGAAGGAAGGATATATTAGACATTATTTAGAATTTCTTTTAAATTAGAAATAAAGTTTAATGGTATTTAATGCCTGATTCGACAAGAAAACCCGTAAATAACTCATGAATAAATATTCATGTGTTGTGGATGTGTGCTTCAAAACAGTTGCAGTGATAGGGCTTGGTGGTCACTGCCTTACACATGGCCTTAGATAATATCACTGCCGTTTTTCTGATTCATAGATCATAAAAGACCTTAAGTGTCAGGCCAAGGGATGTGGTTTCTATCCTGTGGGCTGTGAAAGCCCTCGGAAGGTTTTAAGTGGGAAATACACAGTAGCAATTCTGGGGGGAGGTTAACGGCATAATAATTAGTGTGGATTCTGGAACCAGCTGAATAATTTACTAGCTGTAATACTTGCTACCAGTTTAACCTTGGGCAAGTTATTTAGCCTCTTTAAGTCTCTGTTTCCTCATCTGTAAAACGAGGATAATAAGAGTAACCACCTCTTTTTTTACATATATAAATTTATTTATTTTATTTATTTATTTTTGGCTGTGTTGGGTCTTTGTTGCTGTGCGTGGGCTTCTCTCCATTGCAGTGCACTGGCTTCTAATTGTGGTGGCTTCTCTTTGCAGAGCACGGGCTCTAGGCGCTCAGGCTTCAGTAGTTGTGGCACACAGGCTCAGTAGCTGTAGCTTGTGGGCTCTAGAGCGCAGGCTCAGTAGTTGTGGTGCACAGGCTTAGTTGCTCTGCGGCATGTGGGATTTTCCCAGACCAGGGATCGAACCTGTGTCCCCTGCATTGGCAGGTGGATTCTTAACCACTGCGCCACCAGGGCAGCCCAAGAGCAACCACCTCTTGATGTTGTAGTAAGGACTGCGAGAAAAAGAACATTCAGAGCACCTCCTGCAGGGCAACTGGCACACGGCAGCCATCAATAGTGGTATGATTCTATTTTAGGATATCACTCTCTTACATCTCAGTGTAAGATTCAGACCTCAAGTCGCTGTGTTCTAGAACTAGCTCTTCGAATAGAGGTGGAAGCTGCCTAAAAAGCAATATTTGACGATCCGTCCTGGTTTACTCAGTCCTGGGCATAATGGCTTTGAAGGCCTCTGATACCATGCAAAGGCATACCTGGAAGGTGTGAGCCATTATATGCATCATTTGTGCACAAGATTTAAATCCAGGTCACCACAGGCCAGTGTACCAAGCTGTCATTATTCTAATGTGGTAGGCTCTAAAACTAGTTTCTCCTGAAGTGCTTTATATTTTTTACTTCCAGATCGTTTTACTTGCCAGTTTAACATCACAGTCTTGCAGCTGTACCTGCCCCTACCACGAATCAGCATTAATTGGATTTGGAAATCCAAAAGAAAAATGACAGGTGGTGTTACGTTCTTAGCCACTCGGACTCTAACTGGTTTTAAAATTGCATTCCTCTCCCCCTTGGAAAATCCAAGTCATTTTCTCAGTTTAAGAAAGAGTATTTGCAGGTGCTGAATTTGTTCTTGTAGCTCCAAATCTGAGGGGTCCTCTGGCAGAATACATTCAAGAGCACCATCTCCTGGCCAAAGTTTAAAATGAAAAGAAAATGAAAGAATAAGCAGGTGCCTAAATGGTCTTGTGCCTTTAATCAGCAGCTTAACTACTTAACCATGAGAATGAGCTTCCCCGGGCTAATGAGAGTCGCCCAATTTGCAGAAACTGGGTGTTTATTTTTGTAGCACAATTTTCCAGCTGCCTGCATCCTGTGTCCTTTACAGTGTGTGGCATCTGCTTATGCTGTGTTGTTGGTGTATACAGTTTTGTTTAAAGGCTCCTCCTGGACGCTGAGAGGCAGAGCACAAGTTAGGTCACCCAGGTTTGAAAATTGGATTCAGGGATCCAGAAAACTTCCTGGGTTCAGACTATCAGGACCCAGGAATCAGATTCAAGTCTCTTTATATTTCTTTTTTTTTTTTTTAATTAATTATTATTTATTTAGTTTATTTATTTTTGGCTGTGTTGGGTCTTCGTTTCTGTGCGAGAGCTTTCTCCAGTTGCGGCAAGCGGGGGCCACTCTTCATCGCGGTGCATGGGCCTCTCACTGTCGCAGCCTCTCTTGTTGCGGAGCACAGGCTCCAGACGCGCAGGCTCAGCAGTTGTGGCTCACGGGCCTAGTTGGTCCACGGCATGTGGGATCTTCCCAGACCAGGGCTCGAACCTGTGTCCCCTGCATCGGCAGGCAGACTCTCAACCACTGCGCCACCAGGGAAGCCCCTCTTTATATTTCAATACTAGACCAAAAAAAAAAAAGTGATAAGACAGGTTGAACTTTGATGATACTGTGTAAAAGCAAGGAAAATCAATGAGAACTGAAGCAATGTGGTCCAGGCTCAGCACATCTACAGCTATCTATCATTTTGCTCTTTTAAAAAGTGCAAGTGTTTCTGCAATAACGAGATATATGTGTTCCTGTGGGAGACGACAAAAAGACACTTTCTGCAAATTGCAAACTAAAAATAATAAGACTTACGGGGGAAAGAGGATTGAGGCAGACAGTTTAAAACTTACACAACTTTGCAACTAGAACACTAACAAAAGCAATACAAAATCTTAATTTTAAAATATCAGCAGAGTTTAAAAAGAATGCTCAGCACTTAATAAATAAAACATTTTGCAGAAAACAAAGGACTTTGCCTTAAAAAGAAAAAAAAGAAAGAGAAGGTAATTTGATAGCAGGCAGTGTGGGAGAAGCGTAGTCTTCTGAGTCTCGGAAATAAGGGAACGATGCGCAGGATGGGGGCGCACTGAGCAGGAAGCACTCCTAGACCAAGGTGATGGCTCAGCTAAGGCGACAGGGAGACATGAGGCAGGGAGGATCATGCACCACCCCGCCTCCCTCCTCAGCTTGCTGCCGTCAGCCGTGGTCCTCAACTTTGCCTTCATCTTCTGACAGGCTAGGAGCATCTCCTATGAACCAGCACAACTTCCACGTTTCACTGACACCATGCCACCATTTATCAACTACATTTGAGCTAATTTATGTTACAATCACTCACAAACGCACAAGTGTTAGAGCTAACAGACTGAACGTGGGATGTTTCCCTGGAACACATCTGACAATAACCCCTGCTGAAAGAACGGATCTGTCAGCCCTCCTTCTTCCTCTGGCCTCTCTCCCTACAAACTCAGTGTTGGATTCACAAATGTCTCACCTCCTGCTAGCGAGGCACCATCAAGGCTCTGGGCTCCCAGGCTTCAATTATGTCTGTGGTGCTAACAGGTAGTTAACAATACAGTATATATTTGACAAGTTTATTTTGGTTACTAGTGAGGGAACCTAAACTCAAACTATCTTAAGAAAAGGATTACATTTTGGTAACCTAATCAAAAGTTCAGTTGTAGATATGGCTTCAGGCTCAGCTGTAGTCAGGGGCTCAAATTTGGTCCCTGTGTCTCTCACCTGCACTCTCCCCATTTTCCACTTTCCTTGGTGATAGTGTCCTTCTTTTCCAGACCCTCTCCCGCTGATGGCACCTGGATCTTCCAGAGTTATAATATTCATAGCTAGCAATGCCAGAGGAAAGAGAGCTTCTCTTTCCCAATAATTTTTGCAAAAATAATAATAGTAACAACAACAACAAACAAACAACAGAAACGGTCTCATTGGTGCGGCTTGATGCACTACTGCCCAACCTTGCCCTAGTCCAGCAGGGATGATCAGAGGATCAGGTTATGGGCTGACCCTTAGATTCAGGGGTTGAGTCGGCCCCAGCCAAACCACCTGTAATTGGAGAGGGAGCAGTCTTCAAATGAGAGACAGGTCCAGTGCATGGAAAGGAGGAACAGATCAACGCAGATACCCATCACCCACAGTGGTCCAAGCCAGGCACCCATCTAGTAGCTTGTGAGGTTTGGGGAATCTGGTTTCTGATGAACATGATATCTTAGACCAACTATTTATCTTGGATTTAAACAAAGGAACAGAAAAAGATGGATCCGGCCTGCTTGAATATTTTGTTTGGCTCAATAGTGCTGTTCTTTTGTTTTTGTAATTGGCTGCCAACATTTAGAACTTGCAAAATTTAGGGCTTCTCTTAAACTGGAGCCACACCATGCCCATTTTCCCACATGGAGACATAGGCTCCATTGAATAGGGGCTGCCTCTTTATTGAGGCAACCTCTCCTGTTCACAGAAGACCCCACTCCTCCTCCGTCCTCCCCCAGTTCACTTATTTTGTTATCCACCTGGCCCCTGTTGGCATTTGAATTTGCAATCTGCCAAGTGAGTTTAGCTCTGGCCACCCAGCCTCTCCAGTGGCAGTTGGCAAGAGTTCTCTAGTCAGGAAGGGCTGGGTCAGGTGCCCTCTGTCTTCCTCTGCTGTCCTGTCCTCATAGTGTTTCAAACGTGCCTGAAACTGAGTCATTGGTCAGGTGCTCTATTACTAGGACTTGCTGCCTTACCATTACACCTTCTAAAGTTAATGAGCAGGCAATTTACTGAGATATTTATTCCAGCTTATTTCCCCAGCTGAAGGCAAGTGAAAAGGTAAATTTTCCCTCCCTTATTCCTGGAAGAACAGACAAGCATTTGTGTCCAAAAGATCTAAGTGACCTTTGCCTTGTGGGAGAATTAACAGGCTTTTATTTTCAAGGACCTAGTCACCTAGAACCTAGAGCTGGATTGTTCCAGAGAAGAAAGTATCCCAAGGGTTGAAGAGAGAGAAAACTCGCAAACAAGAAGAGAATTACACTCTTTAAGACTCAGGCTAGAGGGAAGAAGCTGGGTTCATAAATGACCATGACCTTCACCTCACTTAATATCCCCAGGATGAGCAGGACTCAGTAATATTAGGATTCCTTCTATTGCAAATGACAGAAGACACAGCCAAACAGGCTTAAAGAGGAGAAAAAAGATGAGGTTGGGTAATTTATTTGTTTGTTACTCAAAAGTGCATGGGTAACTAACTTCAGGTGTGGGTTGATCCAGGGATATAAAATATATCACGAGAACTGTTTCTATTCACCTCTCAACATTGCATTTCCCTCTCTCTGTTGACTTCATTGTCAAGATCCATGTAATGTTCCCCCAGCAGCTGTCTCAAACAAACAAACTCTCACTGGCTTCTCAACAGAATATATGTCAATTACTGAGCCAGTTACTAAAGCCATGAGACATAGTACTCTAATTGGCCAGTCACATATTTCTTCCCTGAAACTGTGAGAATTGGGTACTATAACTGGAAGAAGTCAGGTATGGATGCTGAGTAGCAAAAAACTACTAAGGCTCCAAACAGAGATGGTTAAGAACACTGGGCACAAGGAACCAGGGCTTAGGTAGGAATCTTGGCAAAGATCTCTGTGTTTGGGCTTGTTATAACATACACGGAATCCGCTGCTTCTGAATGGATCCAACGAGACATGACCAAGAAGTAGCAAGAGCTGCACCCACCTGCAAAAGCCTTCTTTTGGGAATACCCCGTAAGCCCCCAGGGCTCTTGCATAATTGCTGGATAGGAAAGGTGTGCACATAGGCATGCACGTGTGCACACACATGCACACACACAGAGGCACAGACTTTGCTTTTCTCATTAATTCTGGCAGATAAAGGACTAAGCCAAATCTATTTGATTTGGACTGTGATGTTTCTAACACTTAAATAGCCCTAGTGGATTGTTTTCATCATATAAACATTGTCTCCAATCTACTGTCTTTTTCCTGTGGTCTCTGAGCAATTACAACTGTATTCCACTCCACTCTCCTCTTCTTTCATTGTCTCTAAGTCAACTCTTTCCAGGGTTCTTTCATCACCCAGTGCCACATTTCACTGCCCACACCTGTCTTGTTCTGTTGGCATTAAAGCTGCGTACTCTATGCAGTCCTGGCTTATCTACAAGCTAATCCTAAACTATACATACAGTCGAAGGAGATAGTTACATCCCTTCAAAATGCTTCTTCATTTATGTTAGAAAGAATTGGCCAGAGGACAGACAGCTGTGCATGACAGAACTGTGTATTAAACCACCTGCACCCCTAGCAGGGGCAGCATGGTTTGCAGGCACCAACCTGCATCGAGGAGTAGAAAAGCATGAATGGACTCAGCCTGAGCACAGGTATGTAGAAATACCTGGGGTGAGGGGCTTTGGAACCACCTGGAACTCCTTTGTGAGCAGATGGGACTCACAGCACTCAAGACGTGGGATTCTATGTTAATTCAGTGTATTTCACACTCTCAGGCAGGTGAAGCCAGGGGGGTTTAAAGTTACATAGGTGAGGTTAGCAGTGGCCAGCAAACGTATGGCCTCTGTGGTCCTCCACCCGCCCCTTTCCCCCTTTACAATCAAAGCCCCTCTGGCCCAGATTCTGCTGTCTTTGTGTTTCAGTAAGAACCCTCATCATTCATTTCACCTTATTGGCATTGTAGTCCAGCTCTTCTACGTTATACTATGTATAAAGTGAACATATGGCCTCTGTTGCCTGGCAACGAGAAAAAGCTGATGTATGAGGCTAAGTGAATAAGCAGAGATGATACTCATTCATTCATTCAACAAATATTTAGCCTAAGTTCTACCACCCAGTAAGTTTTGAACTCTTGCAGGTCTGATGCCCAAATCAAGCGTGGGAACGTGAACAGTGAGACTGAGTGAAAACACAGCAGTTCTTTGTGTTTCTGTTAGAGAAACACTGGTGGGAGACAGAGGACAAAGGAAGGAGACACAGGACTGGAGTGACCTCAGCTGGGGGCGGGGTTTCACAGTGTTGGGTGCTGCAGAGAGGTAGTCAGCAGGAGCAGGGGCTGTGTACATCATCAGAGGCATTTTTTATTTTATTTTATTGTTTTTATTGACGTATAGTTGATTTACAATCTTGTGCCAATCTTCTGTATGGCAAAGTGACTCAGTTATACACATATAGACATTCTTTTTTTATATTCTTTTCCATTACAGTTTATCACAGGATATTGACTCTAGTTCCCTGTGCTGTAGAGTAGGACCTTGTTGTTTATCCCTCCTATATGTAATAGTTTACATCTGCTAATGCCACACTCCCAGCCCTTCCCTCTCCCACCCCCCTCCTCCTTGGCAACCACGGGTCTGTTCTCTATGTCTGTGAGTCTGTTGCTGTTTCATGGATAGGTTCGTTTGTGCCATACTTTGGATTCCACATGTAAGTGGTATCACATGGTATTTGTCTTTCTCTTTCTGACTTACTTCACTTAATAATCTCTAGTTGCATCCATGTTGCTGCAGTCATCAAAGGCATTTTAGAAGAGGTTCTGCTTGCCATAGCTTCTGGCAGCATTGCTTCCTACAGTGGAAAGAAGAATGTTGTTGATGGGAATTCCCAAAGTTAGGCTAAAGTGGGGGTGAAGTAACTTTTCTAGGTGAAGAGGTGATCTTTTTTTTTTTTTTTTTTGATTTGTATGTGTGTGTTTTATTATGTATTAGTCTCTTAAATCAAATAGAAGACAAAAAGTGGAGCTACAAACCAAAGTTACAACAGTACTAGCTTTTCTCGTCGCCCGTCTGTCTACTTTTACCAGAGGTCTTTATTTCTTCATAAGGCTTTGAGCTACTGTCCAGGGTCCTTGACTCCAACCTGAAGAACTCCCTGTGGCAGGCGGGTCTGGTGGTTAAGAACTCTCTCAACTCTTGATTAACTGGGAATGTCTTGATTTCTCCCTCATTTTCGAAGGAAAGTTTTGCTAGATATAGGATTCTTGGTTGACGGTTTCTTTCCTTCAACACTTCAAGTACATTGAGTCATGCCATCTGGCCTCCGAGGCTCCTGATGAGAAATCTGCTCAATGACCTTCCTGGAAAACCTTCTCTCAGCTTCATAGACTTTCATAATGTACCATATCATGTCTTATGCAACAGAACATTTTGTATAGTATCGTGAAGTCAGTTAAGTTGTAACGTTATTTTGAGACCAGAATTTAAGGAAAAGGAATTGAACATTTCAAGTGTAGACATTATGAGGTCTCTAAAATTATTACACATTTTCAAACTAGAAATAAAAAGGCCACTGAAGTATCCTGCAGATTTTTATTTATAACAAAGTGAATACCAATATCTAATAACACACGTAAAGAAAAATTTCTTTGGGATCCTTTTTCCTAAGTGTAAAGGGGCCTTGAACTCAAAAAGTGAGAAAACCACTGTGGTGTATCCCCAGCGGTGATGGGTCCATTTCTTGCTCTGACCTCAGAGTGCACCATTGTGATGTACTTCACAAAGCCCTATGAAAGAGAAAGGTGGGCCCAGGTTTTTGGTCCTTCGAGCCCAGGAAGCTGCTTTTGGTGACCTGACGGCCTTGGACCTACAGTTAGCTTGTGTTTTCCTTGTTTCTGCCATTTTGTTGATTTTCGTTTCTCTTTTCTCTACTCTTTTTTATTTGTGTCATTGTTCTTTCTACAGTTAGCATAGTGAGTATTGTTGGTATAGTTAATACTTGATTAGCATAGTTAGTGTAGTTAGTACTAGTTAGCGCTGTTGGTACAGTTAGCGTAGTTAGCGTTGTTAGTAGAGACAGCATACTTAGCCCTGTTAGTACAGTTAGCATTGTTAGTTAGCGTAGTTAGCGTTGCTAGGTAGTGCTGTCAGTCAGTGTAGTTAGCAGATCACCATGATGCAGGGCCTCACAGCCAAATCTGCTGGCAAGGAGGCTCATATTGATGACTTCGAGATCCTCCACACCATTGGTGAAGGCACCTTCGGTAAAGTGAAGTTGGCCCGGCACATTCTGACCGGGACACAGGTGGCTGTGAAGGTCATAAAGAAAAGGCGTCAGAGCTTCTCAAGTGTCCAGGCACTTTTCCGGGAAGTGTGCAGTCTGAAGGCTCTGAATCACCCCAATATTGTAAAACTGCTGGGGGTGATTGACACAGAGGAGACATTTTTCGTGGTGATGGAGTACCTCAGTGGGGGGGACATGTACCGCTATTTGAAGATCCATGGCCGTATGACAGAGGCGGAGGCCCGAGGCCCGTTCCAGCAGCTGGTCTCCGCCCTGCAGCACTGCCACCGGAGGGGCATCGTGCACCGAGACCTGAAGCCACTGAGCCTCCTCTTTGATTCCAACATGAATATCAAACTTACAGACTTTGGCCTCAGCAACAAGTGTGATGACATTATCCAACTGGACACGATCTGCGGCACACACCCTTATGCTGCCCCGGAACTCTTCCTGGGGCAGAGCTACAGCGGCCCTGCGGTGGACGTGTGGAGCTTGGGAGTAGTGCTGTACACCATGGTAACTGGGTCCCAGCCCTTTGTGGGAAAAGACTTCCAGGAGCTGCGGAAGCAAATCCTACAAGGGCAATACCCCATCCCACCTTATCTGTCTTTGAAGATAAGGGATCTGTTACAAAAAATGATTGCCCTCAACCCCAGTGACAGAGGCACCTTACCTGACCTCATGAGGCATCCATGGGTCAACATGGGCCAGAAGGAGCCGCTCCAGCCACCCTGTGAAGAGGACCTGGAGGTGACAATGGTGAGGACTCCGGGCTTGACTTGCGACCAGATCCAGGACACTGGGACAGGCAGTGTGAGCTCCAAGAAACCCAAGGTGGAGGTCTCCATCATAACTCTGAAGCCCTTCTCTTGCGGGGACCTCTGTGGCAGTGAACTTGAGCCTTCTCCAAGCCCTGTGGTGTCCTCCCTGCAAACCAGGTGGCTCTACCACAGAAAAAATGTGCAGCTGCAGGAAGACCAGCAGGCAGGGCAGAAGACCGGTGAGTCTGCCTGTCCCCCACCCAGCCTGGAGGCAAGGACTGCCACCCCCAGCCCAGCCCCCCAGTGTGGCACTGGGACATCCACCTCCAGCAGCAGCAGGATTGGAGCCCCAGAGGGAAGCAGCTGCCCCCTGGGTGTGTCCAACACTGGAAGGTCCTCCCACGCTGGGCAGCCTGAGAGTGTGTCCTCATCCACTCTCTCTGGCCAGAGCCAGAAAAAGCAAGGGGTGGCTGGGAGAATCTGGAACTTTATTTTGAAACATCTTTGTTGCAAGCTGCCCAGCATGAGGCGTCATAATAAAGTGAGCCCATGTGAACCCCATGGATGACCGAGGCAGGAAGGTCAGGCCGCCGTGCTCCCTGGGGCCCGGTGCAGGGGAAGAGGAGTGTGTTCTCTGCACGGCCTTCAGAAGCATCGTATCCAAGACCCTGGCCAGCTCAGAGGATGGTCCGGAGCAGCCCGGGCGACCGAAAGCAAGGCCACCGTGGCTGCAGGTCTGCCCCTCAACCCCCACCTGGGTGAAACTTGAGAGACTGGACTGTCATTCCTGGGGCACGTCTCCCCTCCCCTACTCTTCTGTCTTCCGTGTTGGTGGGGGAGGGGGATAGTTCTTGTTCCAAGAACTCCTTGGTTCTTCCAATTCTAGTTAATAAACTTGATGCTCCAGAAAAAAAAAAAAAAAATATTTAGCCTAATATGTGCCAGGCATTGTGTTGGTTCCAAACCAAATTGTATATTTACCTTAAAACAAACCTAATAGTAGAACTGGCACATCTAGAAGATGCATTTTTCCTTCTGTATTATGCTTTTTACCTTCTGTATGAGATTTTACTATTGGAAGAACTAGTATTTACCATTAACATTAAAACACACACACACACACACACACCCAAAACCTTAGCAACTTCTGTCTAAACATCATAACACCCTGCAACCTTCCTGCTTTCAAATGTCATTCACTCTTTTTTTTTTTCAAATGTCATTCACTCTTAAAATCATGGTTGGATAAGCTGTCCCTCCAGTGAGTAATTACTGAGCGTGATCTGGGTCCAGACATATGCTAAAAAAAAAAGCAGTGTAAAAATAACTCTGTCCCAGGAGAGCTTATACCCCAGTTGGAAGGACGAGACATATACCTAAAATAACAACATTCCCCTAAAAGGGACACTCAGTAGGACTACCTTCTTGGCCCCCTTGTGCAGGGATGAGGCCTTGTGACTAGTTTGGTGTCACTTTCAGGACAAACATTTAATTGTCCTTGCAAGGCTCTCAGATTCTCTTTCCCTCTGGCACAATGACCGGCACCACTTGAGTTACGGCAGCTCCATCACTGTGGGTCTCTGAGTGTCTGCCATGAGCAGAGCCCTCTGCCAACCTGTGATGAATACGAATTGGGAACGAGAAATAAACCTGTTTTTGTTTGAAGCCATCATGTGTTGGAGGTTGTTTATTACCACAGCATAACCTGGGTTATTCTGACTGAAACACTAAAGGGACGAAATGGTCAAACTTCTAGAGCACTTTAGAGCATAAGGAAGGACATTAAAGAACTGAGACTAGCAAATGCAGTGATTCTTTTTAAAAGAGTGTTCCGAAACTACAGGCTGCCAAGCTTGGTGTTGACTCTCTACAAGAGTCTGGAAGGAATAAGTACTGTGAAGAGATTGGTCTGTGAGCACTTAGGAAAAAAGCAGAGACCATAAGGAGTCAATGTGGTTTAAAGACAATCACAACCAACTAATTTTCATTTGCTTTGCAGACAGATTTTATATCAGTCTGGGTCTTGGCAGGTAACAGTGTACACATATTAGGATGGTTTAAAAGAGAGTCTTATAAAGGGACTATACACAAAGATGAGCAGGATGTAGGAAAACCACAGGGAATAGTACAGTACCCTGGGCTAGAACAGTGGGGATGTTACCACCCAAGCCTGAAGGAGTGAGAGTGAGAGGGCAAACCTAGAAGCAGAGTGACTGTCTACAGGGCCACACCACTTGGCCAGCTCAAGTAATCTTGAATTAAGGGACCTGGAGAATAAATATCCCAACTCGTCCTTCTCTTTCCCTTCAATTTCTTGCCTCCATTGGCCAACCCCAACTGGAAATCCAACCAGAGGTCAAAGGAGCCATTGATGCAGTCCAGTGAAGTCAGCCTCCTGGGCACAGAACAGGCTAGAGAAGGGTGGAGTGCAGATCTGGAGGGGCAAATAGAAGATATCCAGCTGAGGAATATTAGGGAAATTAAATATACATAACGTATCTGGACTTGAATGAGGTATTTGACAAAGGTTGTTGGGAATTTCTTAAAGAAGCAATATTGGTCACACCCTCTTCTGTGTGCCCACAGCTCTGTGCACGTGTACCCCAGAGTGGATAGTGGTAACTGTAGTTTTATCTTCTCAGCATGCTTCCCCAGCTCACTTCTGGCAATAGCACCCTCATTCCCAAGGAAACTTACCCCCAGTCCTTGTGTTTTGGATGTGGTCAATTACCACATCTTGTTTACGCCTAATCCCCAACTCCAAAGGGTGGACACCTGAGTCAGTCAAACCAGAATCTTAAGAACATGCCGGCTGACACTAGCAAGAAAGATGCTATCTTACCTTCAGGTTACAGTGCTAGAAAGCTGCAAGTTTGGAGCAATGGACAGCCATCTTCTGTAGCTTGGCAGGAGACGTCACTTACAGTAAGAAAGTTTGTGATCATCACACAAAGAGAAGCAGAAAAAAAAATCTAAGATTAAAAAAAGACATACTATTGTCTGAGTTTCTGGATTAAACTGTTCCTGAGGTAAGTCACCACTAAATTTCTCACTTATATGATCTACTCCATTACCATTTCCACTTTTGCTAGTTTGAGCTGGATTTCTTTTGCTTACATCAGAGATCTCTGATTAATCTACCTGTTTTACAAAGCTTCCAACTTAACCTCAGTATTATCAATAGTTATTTATTAAAATACATTTTAACCCAAATAATAAAGGCTAGTATGTGATAATAGCAACTACTACTGTGGAGTGCTCCCTAAATGTTCATGGGATGAATGATCATCACCAAAGTAAAAAAGCCTTGTCAAAAGACAGGGCAGGACCCAGCTGAGGCTACGTAGTCCTGTGTCCCTCTCTAGGAATTTCAGTTCCTGCTTGCCCTACCTCCCCATATAACGTCTGCCACTGGTGGAGAAGCCACAGAAGGAAAAGAAGGTAATGGTCAGTTTCTTCCCTCTTCCTTGCTCCACTGCCTTCCACTTGTTCAAGCTGCCATGTTGGGCCTTCTTTCAGGTCACATACGGGAAGAGCAGGAGATCTGAGGAAAAGGGCAAGGTCCTCCATAGATAACGTTTTAACACAGGTTTGGGACACTCTGGGTGGGAGGTATCAACATCTTGGCTCCTTCTCCCATGGAGGACTTCTGTGGGTTTCTCAAAAACTCCCTTCAGTGGGGCTCTCTCACTGCACCATCCTCAGCTGTGAGTGATACAAACTCTGGCTAGCTGCTCACACCTGGCCCCTCCATCCCTGCTCCTTTGGTGCATTCCATGCAGCCTTTCTGTCCTGGCATGAGGTCTTCTGGGCTGGCTCCTTCAAGGTGACTAATGTCCCATGGAGAACATGCCCCTTTGCCCTGCTGTAAGCACGGCTCACCTTATTCACTCTGCAGCCCTCTCTCCCTCCTCTGACATCAGGGTCAACCCCAGCCAGGCTCATTCCTTGGCTTCTCCCGGCACTAGTCAGGCATTAGCTTCTGTACTGCATAGAAGCTTCCCTTACTTGGTTCAAATTGGAGAAAGGGAACAGCCCTCCTCTCCTCCATTAGTAAGGGAATGAAATCACACAGCACTCCAACAACTCTTTTCAAAGAAATTCTCACTCCCCAGTTCTCTTCCTCCAATCCCCTAGCTCCTCTTACAAATGGTCTAGACATTGATAGTGGTGGGCTAAGACTCACAAGCTGGCTTGGAGACTTCCAGTGAGCAAGGTCTTTCTGGATGGTGAAATTCCTTTCCTCAGAACCACACCACCCGACATGGCAGCTGCTAGCCTTGTATGACTATTGAGCACTTGAAGTATGGTTGGTCCAAAGTGGGATGAACTATGTCACCAAGACACCAGTTTTCAAAGACTTAGTATGAATAAAAGATTGTAAAATATCTCATTAATATGTTTATATTAATTCGATGTCGAAATAATATTTTTGGTGTATTGCATGAATTTACTATCTCATTAAAATTGATTTCACCACTTTGTCCTTTTTTAAAACGTGGCTACTGGAAATTTTTAATTACATATACAGCTCACGTTATATTTCTATTGGATAGCACTGCTTTAAAATGCATGGGCACATGGCTTTAGGGCCTGGTCCAAACTCTGAGATAGGAAAAGTCCCATTCAAGAGGCTGTTATGCGATGTTTGCAAATCCCTTAGACTGCTGCCTGGCACATATTAAGCACTCAGTAATTAGGACAGAGGAGAGAATGGAGGTGGAAGAAGAGATGTTATTTTTATAGTAGTAGCTGGTGTTTTTAATGATATTAATCTCCCTTTACTTATCTGAAAAATAAGAATAATAATTTAAGCTCTGCCGACTTTCCAAGGTTGCAACGCTCTTTGCGTGAAATAGTGTGTATGAAATAAAAGCTCTTTAAATTGTAAACAGCTGCATAAACAGTGGTTGCCACAGTGATAATAATCATGATGGTTGCCGTAATATCCTGGCTTATGCCAGGAGCGCCTCCGTAACTGGACCTCAGGAGCCCAGGCTGGGGTTGGGCTGGCCGCGGGCCCAGCCGCTCTTTCCATTGCATCAAAGCGAGCGCTGGGTCGCCGCCAGGTGGCAGTGGAAGCCCAGCTGCAGTCCCGCCGGGTCTCCTGGAGCGCGCCCCGCCCTGCCTGGGAAGACGCGGCGCTACTCCGAGGCACCCAGGGTGAAGCACCTTTTGCATCTCGAGCTTGATGGTGGGCACTGTGAGGACTACAAAAAAAGCTTCTAAGATGTGGTCCAGCCTTCAGGGGCTGCAGGTTAACGAAGGAAATCGACCTCCAAACAACCCGTCCAATAGTGGAGATCCCAGCAGGGTCAGAGGGAAGGACTGACTGTAGCTGTGACTTGGCCTGCGGGGGAATTAGGAGGAGCTTCCAGCGATGTGACATTTGAGCTTGGTTCTCATGAAGGAGGGCTTCTGTAGGTGGAGAAGTGGGGGTGGGAGGGACATTCCAGGCCGAGGCTCAGGCAAGTGCAAAGAGCACCTGGTGCATTTGGAAAAGGGGGAGGGAATTTGGAAATGAATGGTAAAGGGGTGGGTGCTACGGACATTTAGTGAGTGGAGGCCAGTGAGGTGAAATGTCCTGAACCATGCAGGACAGTCCTGTATTATGAAGACATGTCCTGCCTGAAATGGCAGTAGCAGCCCCATTGAGAAACTGAGAGTCTGGGTGGGGAAGGAAAGCTTGAGTGTGAGATGTAAGTGAAAAGATAAATTAGGGCCAAATCGTAAACGGCCTCATGGCTAGATGATGGGCTTTGGGCCCTCCTTCAGGTGACACAGAGCCACTGAATTCCTTCTCGTCTGCAGGGAACGGCTCCCACCATTTCTAAAAGCCAGCAGGCATCCCTGCAGGCCTCTGTGGGGAGGTGCTGTGATGGATGTGCTCACACGGTGCCCAGGTATGCTCCCTAGGCTACCCCCCTCCCCCACGGCTCTTGCCCAGATTCCCAGTCGTCCTGTTCCTGGCCCCAGAATGATGCCGTCCTCCCTTTGAAACTCCAGACTAAGTGTGGATACAAACAGGCAATTAAAAAACATTTGCCAAATTGAATTCACTTCCAAGACCTGGTACACCAGCTCAGTGAAAGTAAACCCTTGTTCCATGTTGCTCGTGTATATTTCAGTTGGCTAAAGTGGCACCACTGGATTGTCAGAATATTTGCTCTGAGCCTGTACAAGGGCTTTCATCCCAGGAGGAGGCCAGAGACCTTGCTCTGCCAGCTCGCCTGTAATGATGGTAAGAGCTAGCATTTATTAAGCAAGCTACTCTGAGTCAGGCGTTGTCCCAGTACGTTACATAAAATGGTCACAGTTCATCGTCACAGTGACTCATTTTGCACTCAGGTTAGAAAACTGAGGCTAGGAGAAGTAAATGAGTTGCCTAAGGTGCCCAAGTGGAGAACCAGGCCTTGAACCCAGAGCTTTCTGACTCTAAAGGCCTTTGCCCTTACCCCTACACCGGCCTGTTCCTCTCAGTCACAAGGGAATGGTGGTTTCTTGAAAGGGAGGAAAGGGCCCAAAGCCAGGTAACCCCCAGGCAGTGAAGACAGGCATGCTCTTTCAGCCGCCTGGCAGGACAGGTCTGCAGAGCACTACAGTGGGTTCCGTGCACGATGGTGCGAGGGCTCCATGCCCACTACTGTCCGGGCCCTCGCTCAGCTCAGAATAGGGCCAGGAGAGCTGCGGAGTGGAAGCAGGAAGGGGAGTAGAGCTTGGGCAGGCTGTTCTCTTCCAGGGCTGCCCAAAGTTGCCTCAGCCAATTCCTCGCTTTGGGCTGGCGCCTTGGCTGCACAGGGATATACTGATCTAGCCACGTTTACATGGGGAAGAGGAGCCATGTAGCACCTCATGGAGGCACTCCTCTCTCCCCAGGGCACCATAAAGGCCCACAGCTTACTGTCCCCAGAGCCAATGCACAAGCCAGATCCATCACTGGGTGTTTTTCTTTGCATCCTCCTGGGTGAGGGTCAAGTCTCTCACTATCAGAGGGCTATTATCCTGCCTGAAGAAACAAGAGAAAATTGCCATTGGGACTGGCCTGGGCAGGGCTGCTATGGCCTCCTTAAATCCCTTGGATTTGGGGCAAGGAATCAATAGAATAGTCTTTTCATCCATCCATCCAACCATCCATCCATTTATCATCTGCTATGTCCAGGCACTGTGCTTAGCCTCAGGGAGTGAAAAAGGAATAAGAATAGTCCAGTCCTTAGATTTTGGGGGTCCAGTATGGGGAGACTGAAAATATAAACTCAATGTCCCCAGTCCTCAGCAGCTTATGAATACAGATGGGGGCTCATGCATTCAAATAACTCACTCAGAGACTTTAATTCCCTACAAAGAGTCCCTGAAATATTTCTTGAAGTTTCCAAGGAGTGTTTGACCTATAATCATGAATCAACCCATCAGTTTAACCAACACTTAACCCCTACCCTATAGCTTGCCCTGGTTCTCTCTTGTCAATGTCCTGTGTCCTCACAGCTGCACAAGGGAGCCTTTCCACACCCAGAAATGACAGTGCCCTTTCCAGGAAAGCCATGGCTACTCCAACAGAGCCGCCACAAGACCATAGAATCTTCTATGCAAAGCAGAGGAAGGTCTTGCTTACTTTGGGTGGACTTGAGCTCCACTCCCAACCCTTTGTCCGGGAGCCCACGTGGAAGTCACGACCTGTGCAACCATACAAGGTAGGGCTGGGTGCCAAGGATGCTCCCCAAACCTCTAGGCCTCAGGGTGCCAGACTGATACTGGTCCATGCTGAGGAGAGAACAGCCTCTCCTTACATTTGCATCGTACTTCATCACCTGGGGGCCAACTAATGCTGCCAGAGCCCAGAGCTGCACAAGGTTTATGACTCACCTTCACCAGGACTCACATTTCAAGGGGCTTGGCAGAGAATAAATGCCTCTCTGCACAGCCTCAAATGTCCTCCTATCTCCCATCTTTCTCTCAGTCATCCAATTGTCCAATCTCACACTCAGTACTTCCCCCTAAACTACCCTCATGCATACCAGCTCTTGCCAGTAGAATCCAAGGGCTGTCCAGTCCACCAATTCTGACTCCCATTCTAGGCTCACTTAGAACACTCTTTTGCATAAGTAACTACAGTGCAATGGTGACACAAGCTATCATAGGTGCAAGCTCAGAGAAGGGGCATGTAAATCAGATGTGTGTCTTGGAGAAGGAACATCAGAATTGAGCGTTAAATAAGGAGTAGGGAAAGTGAAAGGGGAAATATAAGGAGAACAGATTCCAGACAGGAAGCACAGCATGAACAAAGTTACAGAGGCATCAGCTTGTTGTTGCTGGAGTGTAAAATGCAAGGCATGGAGGGAGAAGGGAAGCTGGAGGAGTCGACAGGAGCCGGATCAGAGATGGTTTTATAGACTACATTGAGGAGATTGTACTTTAAGGGAGCCATTGAAGGTGTCTAGCAGAGGAGTGAGATGATCAGCTGTGTGCTTTGGGAGATTGTTCTGATTACACACAATGAGTTTCAGGAGCGTCAGAGAGGAGGCGGTGACTCTACTGGGGGCTATTGGAGTGACTGGAGTAAGAGGAGATAAGGACCAGAGTAGAGCAGTGGTAATGGAGGAGAGGGAGGAAGAGGGGGAGGAGGAGGAGGGGGGGCGGGGGACTGAGGCAAGTGCACCAGTAGAGGAGCAAGGATGACTCCCAGGTGCTTGGCTTGGGCAACCACATGTACTGAGTGACCAGGACAGATAACACAGGAGACATGACTAAGATAACACAGGAGAAGGGAGAACTGGAAGGTGGGAAGATGACCAGCTCCTTTTTGAAAATGTCTATGTATGTCTATCCTCAAGGGGTGACAGGTGGTCTCTGGACATGTGGATCTGAAACTCAGGAGAGGTATCTGAGCTGAGGATACAGACTTGGAATCACTAGAGGGGAACTCATGCTTGTGGATGGGTCACTGCCAGGGAGCACTTGAAGGAGAGAAGAGTACTGAGGACAGAGCTTGTGTAAAGAGAAGGGGGAAAAAAAGGAAAGCAATGCCAATAAAGGAGACTGGGGACACCCAGGATACATCTGTGTTAGGGAAAGCCAAAGGAGGGGAGAGATCAAGGAGAATGGAGTGGCCAACTGTGCCAACTGGTACAGCAAGGTCAAAGGAGATAAGGACTTGCGGACAAGGATCCGTTGGATGTGACTAGCCTGAGCACAGCGTGCTGAAGTGTGGGTGGCAGGGAGGGAGCCGAGATAGAAAAGCAAGAAAGAACTGCTCTTTCAAGATTGGAAGTGACAGGAGAGAAACAAGAAGGCAGTAGTGTGAAAAGGAGCCAGTGGAGAGTCTCTGCCTCTTGATGGGGTACATCTGAGCAGGTGGCTAGGGAAGAGGAAAGGAAGCAGGGGGAGCGAGAGGTTAGAAAGAATCATGGAGAGGTAAGTGTCCTGGAACAGTCAAGGCAGGAAGGGCACCTGAGGACAGGGGTGGGCCTGGCCTTGACCTGAGACCCAGGGAAGGGCGGCAGCGCTGAGCAGTGAGTCTGTTAGTAGAAGGGTTTAGGCCTGAAGGTCTGTGATTTGGGGGAAAGGAGTCTGGACTGATGTGGGAACTTGCAGAGAGTGAAGAGAGCACTAAATGACCACAACAGGAAGTGGGCAAAGCAGCCCACCAGGGATGCTCAGAAGAGTCATGCTTTGTTTGTATTTTCCCCTGCAGCCTAGGTGCAAGAGAATTTGCCCCAGCAGAAAACAACAGCTTGAGCATTCGTGCTAATCCTTTCTTTTTTCTTTGGCTTTTCTCCAAAAGGCAAGTATCTTGCGAAACCTTCAGCTGTCTTTTTCTTGCCATAGATGCAGCATGTGCCAGGGCTTTGAGGGAAGGCCTAAATTGCCCAGAAATAATATTACTGCTGAAGTTTCTAAAAGGCCTCCCTCAGGCCTTCAGGTCCACTTCCTTAGGCCCCGGTCAGGCAACGCCTATTGGAATATTGGCTGCAGGGCTCCAGACCTTCCGAAGGCCGTTTTTCCTCACAGCCTGACTGGATCTGCCTGGGTGAGAAGGTGACGTAAGCAGGTATGTTTTGGATATGAGAGCTGTGTCTCTGCAGCAGGCAGAGGATATATTTCCAGGTTGAAGAATACTGTAGGAGAGTTTTGAGCTTGCTTCAAGCTCCCCAAACAGCAGAGGCCTGAGAAACGATGGCTGCAGCCCTAGGTACACCCAGGGCATCTTCCTCCGCCTCCCCTCTGTTGGCTGAAGTCCTCAGCAGAGGGCCATCATCAGCCAAGTGAGGCTGGTGCCCATTTCAGGGCTGGTCTTCCTGTTTCTCATTCACCGTGACTTTCTCTCTTTGAAGATCAGCCTCCTCCTAGGTCAGCCCTGGGTCAGGGAGAAGGCAGCAGGAGCACGAAGGAGAGGGTAAGGGACCACCAAGTAAGCTCGTCTGAGAAAGAACATTTAGAAACAGGACCCTCAACCCCAGAAGGAAGCTGACCTTCTGCCTCCACTGTCTGAATCTGTGCCCCTCCCAGCTGTCACAGTCACTATTGGTGCTCCTCACCCCACTCCACTCCTACGTCCACCCAGCCTGTTTCCTCCCCCCTCATTTCTGGATTCACTACACTTTCTTCAGTTCCTCAAAGCTCAGCTGCACCCTGTGCCCAGACACCTCAGGGCTCCGGCCCAGCAGGATTGCCACAGAGCCCAGGGCCTATTTCTCCTGTGCCACCCCGGGCACCCCAGCCCCAGGCCTGACCCTTTTATGGCAGCTATTGCCAGCCCAGCCCTGTCATGGCCTCATGGCTGCTACTTTCCCATGTGGGCTGACCTCTCAGTGCCTCCCATTTGCCTTGACACTGGCTTCTGGGCCCAGAAGCAGTGGGACAACTGACTAGCTGAGGCCCTCCTGCTGTGCATCCAATCATCTGCCCGGGTCACACTGAGGGCTGCTGTGCTCTCTGTGATGTCACCCCCACTGACTCTGGGTTCCTTGAGGATAGAGAAGGTGTCATAGCCACAGTTACATTGCCAACACATGTCTAAGAATCTGGCAGAGGGAACATTTGTGGGTGGACCCGTGGAAAGACGGACAGATGGGTGGATAAATGGGTCAATGCCCGCCGCAGTCCCTGCCGTGACTTTACCCCAGTGAGGCTCCATGACAGTCCAGTTCTCTCACTGCTTCCTGGTATTTCAAAGGATGAGTCCAGTTGGCTCCAGAATTTCTATTTAGAAGGAGCTTAGGAGTAGCAATCAGGTTGGGAAGATTGGCAAGGGGATTTGTCTTAAAGTTGCATTTCCATAGCAAGCACTTTTTTTGTGTGGTAGACATGGAGGTTTACCACCACAGTCCCCTTCGAGGGAGGACTTGCTGCTCAGCTGCAGGAAGCATGGTCAGCAGACAGCCTTTGATGCCAGCTCCTACAGGGTCTGCCTCAGCTGAAGAGTTGCCATGTCCAAAATCATGCCCTCACCGGGGCAGCCCCTATCTGGTGACTGAGGGAGGTGGGGTATCTAGGCTTAGCCATTTTGGCTTGATGCAAGACATCTAACAGGCAATGCTGACTCCTGGGCTCCCTGCTGGAGGGCTGAGGCTCTATCAGCCTCCAACACAGTTTGATTTCCACCTCTACCAATTTCACAGGTGTTAATCCCTAACAAACAGCTTGATCCCAGAACCCCAACCCAGAGTCTGTTCCCCAAAACCCAAACTGGCACATTTTTTTAAATTTAAAGATAAATACAAATACCAATATTTTCTAAACTTCTTGTATTCAAGCTTTTCATACATTTGAGAAAAATCATCCCTACTGAAGAATACTAAGTGGTGGTTCCAGGGTGTTAGTGGAGATGATGGAGAAGCTGAAGGTCCTCCAGTCCCTTTTCACCACACTGACATCTGGTAGAGCTTTCTGGTTTGGAAGCCCTGTGTGTACAGACAAACTCAGCAAGGAGTACGTCAGGGACAGGGAGCTGGGTGCCCCAGGTGGATCTAGGGGGAGAAAGGGAGCTGCAGATTTCTTCCTGGATATCAGGCACCTCCCTAATCAGATGGCCAGAAACAGTAGCAAGATCACCTGCTTCTCTCTCAGGAGGGACTTCCAGAGCCTTGGGGAGCCCAGGATTGAGGGTGGTCTTCCTAGGTGGAGGAAACACAGAGCAGAGTCTGGAGCTGCTGAGGTGCCTGGAAATTGAGAGTCAGGATATCAGAGAGGAGGGAGCTGCACAGGGAAGGAGCTCCTGCAACCTGCGTATGAACCCCCTTGGGTCTCTGACCAAATACTAACCTGTAGATGCACAGAGCAAGATACCACAGGTCTGTCAGAAAGGAATTATCCATTGGGGTCGGTATAAGCTAAATGAGGATTCTGAAGGTTGCACAGTGCTGAGATATTGGTGTTCCAACTAGCCAGAATAAAGTGACACCCCAGGCATTCAGTGGAGAGCTCAGAAGGGCCATATCTTAGAAGTAGGTTTGCTCTAGCCTTAGAATAAGGGCTACTCTAGTCCCACCCTAATAAAGCCTAAAACCAAGTCCCAGTTGGATCAAACTGATGTGCCAATACATTAACTACCTAAAAGAACAAAAAAACAACACTCTTTGCAGAAAGAAAACAAATCCAGACTGTCAATAATGTAATATCCACATGGCTCAGCAAGCAATAACAATCATTAGACCTGGAAAGGAGCAAGAAAATGCAACCCATAACCAAGAGTAGCAACAACAAAAACAAAATGGTCCAAAGAAACAGACTCTGAGAGGACACTGGAATTAACAGCCAAGGACTTTAAAACAGCTATTATAAATATATTCAAGATTAAAAAAAAACCAAAAAAACAGACAGAGGTAAGGCATCTCAGCAGAGAAATGGAAACTACTAAAAAAAAAAAAAGAACAGAATGGAAATTCTAGAACTAAAAATTATATTTAAAATGAAATTTTGGGATTTCCCTGGCAGTCCAGTGGTTAAGACTCTGCGCTTCCACTGCAGGGGGCGCAGGTTTGATCCGTGGTCAGGGAACTAAGATTCTACTTGCTGTGCAGCATGGCCAAGAAGAAAAAACAAAAAACAAAGGACAAAACAAAACAAAACAAAAATTTACTGGATGGGCTTAACAGCAAGTTGGACACTACAAAACAAAAATCAGTATATTTGAAAACAGGTGAAGAGAAACTATCCAAACTGAAACACAGAAAGAAAAAGGATTGAAAAACACAGCCTCAGTGACTTATGAGATACTCTCAAGCAGTCTAATATATGTATATATGGAGCCTCAGAGGGAAAGAAAGATCAGCACAGAAAAGATTTTGAAGAAATAATGGCCAACATTTTCTAAATTTGATAAAAACTGTAAACCCACAGATCCCAGAAGAAGCTCAGTAAAACACAAGCAGCATAAACATTAAAAAAAAAAACTAAACTAAAAATCCATCATAGTCAAATTGCTAAAAGAAAATAAAACTAAAGCACCCAGAGGAAAAAAGGCACATTACATATGGGGGCCAATGATAAGAATAATCACTGACTGCTCATGAGAAGCAATGGAGATCAAAAGACAACAGAATGGAGACGTTCAAGACGGCAGAAGAGTAACACGTGGAGATCACCTCCCTCCCCACAAATACATCAGAAAAACATCTACATGTGGAACAACTCCTACAGAACACCTACTGAATGCTGGCAGAAGACCTCAGACTTCCCAAAAGGCAGGAAACTCTCCATGTACCTGGGTAGAGCAAAAGAAAAAAGAAAAAACAGACAAAAGAATAGGGACAGGACCTGCACCAGTGGGAGGGAGCTGTGAAACAGGAAAAGTTTCCACACACTAGAAAGCCCCTTCACTGGTGGAGACGGGGGCGGGGGGGGGGCGGGTGAGGGGGAAGCTTTGGAGCCACGGAGGAGAGTGCAGCAACAGGGCTGCAGAGGGCAAAGTGGAGAGATTGCCGCACAGAGGATCGGTGCCAACCAGCACTCACCAGCCCAAGAGGCTTGTCTGCTCACCCACAGGGGCTGGGAGCTGAGGCTCTGGCTTCGGAGGTCAGATCCCAGGGAGAGGACTGGGGTTGGCTGCGTTAACACACGCACCACAGCTAGCCGGGAGGGAGTCCGGGAAAAAGTTTGGACCTGCCTAAGAGGCAAGAGACCATTGTTTCGGGGTGTGCGAGGAGAGGGGATTCAGAGCACCGCCTAAACGAGCTCCAGAGACGGGCGCAAGCCTCGGCTATCAGCGCGGACCCCAGAGACCGGCATGAAACGCTAAGGCTGCTGCTGCAGCCACCAAGAAGCCTGTGTGCAAGCACAGGTCACTATCCACACCTCCTTTCCTGGGAGCCTGTGCAGCCCGCCACTGCCAGGGTCCTGTGATCCAGGGACGACTTCCCCGGGAGAACACACGGTGCACCTCAGGCTGTTGCAATGTCATGCTGGCCTCTGCCACCACAGGCTCACCCCTCATTCCGTGCCCCTCCCTCCCCCTGGCCTGAGTGAACCAGAGCCCCCTAATCAGCTGCTACTTTAACCCCATCCTGTCTGAGCAAAGAAAAGATGCCCTCAGGTGACCTACATGCAGAGGCGGGGCTAAATCCAAAGCTGAACCCCAGGAGCTGTGCGAACAAAGAAGAGAAAAGGAAATCTCTCCCAGCAGCCTCAGGAGCAGTGGATTAAACCTTCACAATGAACTTGATGTACCCTGCATCTGTGGAATACCTGAATAGACAACGAATCATCCCAAACTTAGGTGGTGGACTCTGGCAGCAACGATATATATATATTTTTTTTCCTTTTTCTCTTTTTGTGAGTGTGTATGTGTATACTTCTTTGCGTGATTTTGTCTGTATACCTTTGCTTTTACCATTTGTCCTAGGGTTCTGTCTGTCCGTTTTTTGTTTTTGTTTTTGTATTTTGTTGTTGTTGTTTTTAGTATAGTTTTTACTGTTTGTTAACACTGGTGAATTTGTTTTTTGGTTTGGTTGCTCTCTTCTTTCTTTTCTTTTTCTATTACTTTTTAACTTTTAATAATTATTTTTTATTTTAACAACTTTATTTTTTCTTTCTTTCTTTCTTTTTTTCTCTCTTTTATTCTGAGCCATGTGGATGACAAGGTCTTGGTGCTCCGGCCAGGTGTCAGGCCTGTGCCTCTGAGGTGGGAGAGCCGAGTTCAGGACATTGGTCCACCAGAGACCTCCCAGCTCCATGTAATATCAAACGGTGAAAATCTCCCAGAGATATCCATCTCAACGCCAAGACCCAGCTCCACTCAACGACCAGCAAGCTACAGTGCTGAACACCCTATGCCAAACAACTAGCAAGACAGGAACGCTACCCCACCCACTAGCAGAAAAGCAGCCTAAAATCATACTAAGGTCACAGACACCCCAAAACACACCACTGGACACAGACCTGCCCACCAGAAAGACACGATGCAGCCTCATCCACCAGAACACAGGCACTAGTCCCCTCCACCACGAAGCCTACCCAACCCACTGAACCAACCTTAGCCATTGGGGGCAGACACCAAAAAAAAATAGGAACTACGAACCTGCAGCCTGTGAAAAGGATACCCCAAACACAGTAAGTTACGCAAAATGAGAAGACAGAGAAACACACAGCAGATGAAGGAGCAAGGTAAAAACGAACCAGACCGAACAAATGAAGAGGAAATAGGCAGTCTACCTGAAAAAGAATTCAGAGTAATGAGAGTAAAGATGATGCAAAATCTTGGAAATAGAATGAAGAAAATACAAGAAACGTTTAACAAGGACCTAGAAGAACTAAAGAGAAAACAAACAATGATGAACGACACAATAAATGAAATTAAAAATTCTCTAGAGGGAATCAATAGCAGAATAACTGAGGCAGAAGAACGGATAAGTGACCTGGAAGATAAAATAGTGGATATAACTACTGCAGAGCAGAATAAAGAAAAAAGAATGAAAAGAATTGAGGACAGTCTCAGAGACTACTGGGACAAGATTAAACGCACCAACATTCGATTAATAGGAGTCCCAGAAGAAGAAGAGGAAAAGAAAGGGACTGAGAAAATATTTGAAGAGATTATAGTTGAAAACTTCCCTAATATGGAAAAGGAAATAGTCAATCAAGTCCAGGAAGCGCAGAGAGTCCCATACAGGATAAATCCAAGGAGAAACAGGCCAAGACACATATTAATTAAACTATCAAAAATTAAATACAAAGAAAAAATATTAAAAGCAGCAAGGTAAAAACAACAAATAACATACAAGGGAATCCCCATAAGGTTAACAGCTGATCTTTCAGCAGAAACTCTGCAAGCCAGAAGGGAGTGGCAGGACATATTTAGAGCAATGAAAGGGAAAAACCTACAAACAAGATTACTCTACCCAGCAAGGATCGCATTCAGATTCGAGGGAGAAATTAAAATTTTACAGACAAGCAAAAGCTAAGAGAATTCAGCACCACCAAGCCAGCTTTACAACAAATGGTAAAGGAACTTCTCTAGGCAGGAAACACAAGAGAAGGAAAAGACCTACAATAGCAAACCCAAAACAATTAAGAAAATGGTAATAGGAACACACATATCGATAATTACCTTAAATGTAAATCGATTAAATGCTCTAACCAAAAGACATAGACTGGCTGAATGGATACAAAAACAAGACCCGTATATATGCTGTCTACAAGAGACCCCACTTCAGACCTAGGGACACATACAGACCGAAAGTGAGGGGATGGAAAAAGATATTCCATGCAAATGGAAATCAAAAGAGAGCTGGAGTAGCAATTCTCATATCAGACAAAATAGACTTTAAAATAAAGACTATTACAAGAGACAAAGAAGGACACTACATAATGATCCAGGGATCAATCCAAGAAGAAGGTATAACAATTGTATATATTTATGCACCCAACATAGGAGCACCTCAATACATAAGGCAAATGCTAACAGCCATAAAAGGGGAAATCAACAGTAACACGATCATAGTAGGGGACTTTAACACCTCACTTTCACCAACGGACAGATTATCCAGAATGAAAATAAATAAGGAAACACAAGCTTTAAATGATACATTAAACAAGATGGACTTAACTGATATTTATAGGACATTCCATTCAAAAACAACAGAATATACTTTCTTCTCAAGTGCTCATGGAACATTCTCCAGGATAGATCATATCTTGGGTCACAAATCAAGCCTCGGTAAATTTAAGAAAATTGAAATCGTATCAAGTATCTTTTCCGACCACAACGCTATGAGACTAGATATCGATTACAGGAAAAAATCTGTAAAAAATACAAACACATGGAGGCTAAACTATACACCACTAAATAACCAAGATATCACTGAAGAAATCAAAGAGGAAATCAAAAAATACCGAGAAACAAATGACAATGAAAACACGACGACCCAAAACCTATGGGATGCAGCAAAAGCAGTTCTAAGAGGGAAGTTTATAGCAATACAATCCTACCTCAAGAAACAAGAAAAATCTCAAATAAACAACCTAAACTTTCACCTAAAGCAATTAGAGAAAGAAGAACAAAAAACCCCCAAATTTAGCAGAAGAAAAGAGATCATAAAGATCAGATCAGAAATAAATGAAATGAAGGAAACAACAGCAAAGATCAATAAAACTAAAAGCTGGTTCTTTGAGAAGATAAACAAAATTGATAAACCATTAGCCAGATTCATCAAGAAAAAAAGGGAGAAGACTCAAATCAACAGAATTAGAAATGAAAAAGGAGAAGTAACAACTGACCCTGCAGAAATACAAACGATCATGAGAGATTACTACAAGCAACTCTATGCCAATAAAATGGACAACCTGGAAGAAATGGACAAATTCTTAGAAAAGCACAACCTTCTGAGACTGAACCAGGAAGAAATAGAAAATATAAACAGACGAATCACAAGCACTGAAATTGAAACTGTGATTAAAAATCTTCCAACAAACAAAAGCCCAGGACCAGATGGCTTCACAGGTGAAGCCACCAAACATTTAGAGAAGAGCTAACACCTATCCTTCTCAAACTCTTCCAAAATATAGCAGAGGGAGTAATACTCCCAAACTCATTCTACAAGGCCACCATCACCCTGATTCCAAAACCAAAGATGTCACAAAGAAAGAAAACTACAGGCCAATATCACTGATGAACATAGATGTAAAAATCCTCAACAAAATACTAGCAAACAGAATCTAACAGCACATTAAAAGGATCATACACCATGATCAATGGGGGTTTATCCCAGGAATGCAAGGATTCTTCAATATACGCAAATCAGTCAATGTGATACACCATATTAACAAATTGAAGAATAAAAACAATATGATCATCTCAATAGATGCAGAAAAAGCTTTCAACAAAATTCAACACCAATTTATGATAAAAACCCGCCAGAAAGTAGGCATAGAGGGAACTTATCTCAACATAATAAAGGCCATATATGACAAATCCACAGCCAACATCATCCTCAATGGTGAAAAACTGAAACCATTTCCACTAAGATCAGGAACAAGACAAGGTTGCCCACTCTCACCACTATTATTCAACATAGTTTTGGAAGTTTTAGCCACAGCAATCAGAGAAGAAAAAGAAATAAAAGGAATCTAAATCGGAAAAGAAGAAGTAAAGCTGTCACTGTTTGCAGATGACATGATACTATACATAGAGAATCCTAAAGATGCTACCAGAAAATTACTAGAGCTAATCAATGAATCTGGTAAAGTAGCAGGATACAAAATTAATGCACAGAAATCTCTTGCATTCTTATACACTAATGATGAAAAATATGAATGAGAAATTAAGGAAACACTCCCATTTACCACTGCAACAAAAAGAATAAAATACCTAGGAATAAACATACCTAAGGAGACAAAAGACCTGTATGCAGAAAACTATAAGACACTGATGAAAGAAATTAAAGATGATACAAACAGATGGAGAGATATACTATGTTCTTGGATTGGAAGAATCAACATTGTGAAAATGCCTATACTACCCAAAGCAATCTACAGATTCAATGCAATCCCTATCAAACTACCACTGGCATTTTTCACAGAACTAGAACAAAAAATTTCACAATGTGTATGGAAACACAAAAGACCCCAAATAGCCAAAGCAATCCTGAGAAAGAAAAACGGAGCAGGAGGAATCAGGCTCCCTGACTTCAGACTATACTACAAAGAAAGCTACAGTAATCAAGACAGTCTGGTACTGGCACAAAAACAGAAATATAGACCAATGGAACAGGACAGAAAGCCCAGAGATAAACCCACGCACATATGGTCACATTATTTTTGATAAAGGAGGCAAGAATATACAATGGAGAAAAGACAGCCTCTTCAATCAGTGGTGCTGGGAAAACTGGACAGCTACATGTAAAAGAATGAAATTAGAACACTCCCTAACACCATACAGGAAAATAAACTCCAAATGGATTAAAGACCTAAATGTAAGGCCAGACACTATAAAACTCTTAGAGGAAAACATAGGCAGAACACCTCTATGACATAAATCACAGCAAGATCCTTGTTGACCCATCTCCTAGAGAAAGGGAAATAAACAAATGGGACCTAATGAAACTTAAAAGCTTTTGCACAGCAAAGGAAACCATACAGAAGACGAAAAGACAATCCTCAGAATGGCAGAAAATATTTGCAAATGAAGCAACAGACAAAGGATTAATCTCCAAAATTTACAAGCAGCTCGAGCAGCTCAATATCAAAAAAACAAACAGCCCAATCCAAAAATGGGCAGAAGACCTAAATAGACATTTCCCCAAAGAATATATACAGATTGCCAACAAACACATGAAAGAATGCTCAACATCATTAATCATTGGAGAAATGCAAATCAAAACTGCAATGAGGTTAATACCTCACAGCAGTCAGAATGGCCATGATCAAACAATCTACAAACAATAAATGCTGGAAAAGGTGTGGAGAAAAGGGAACCCTCTTGCACTCTTGGTGGGAATGTAAATTGATACAGCCACTATGAAGAACAGTATGTAGGTTCCTTAAAAAACTAAAAATAGAACTACCATACAATCCAGCAATCCCACTACTGGGCATATACCCTGAGAAAACCATAATTCAAAAAGAGTCATGTACCACAATGTTCATTGCAGCTCTATTTACAGTAGCCAGGATATGGAAGCGACCTAAGAGTCCATCGACAGATGAATGGATAAAGAAGAAGTGGCACATATATACAATGGAATATTACTCAGCCATAAAAAGAAATGAAATGGAGGTATTTGTAATGAGGTGGATGGAGTTAGAGTCTGTTGTACAGAGTGAAGTAAGTCAGAAAGAGAAAAACAAATACTGTAAGCTAACACATATATATGGAATCTAAAAAAAAAAAAAATGGTTACGAAGAACCTAGGGGCAGGACGGGAATCAAGACGCAGACCTACTAGAGAATGGACTTGAGGACACGGGGAGGGGGAAGGGTAAGCTGGGACAAAGTGAGAGAGTGGCATGGACTTATATATACTACCAAATGTAAAATAGATAGCTAGTGGGAAGCAGCCGCATAGCACAGGGAGATCAGCTCGGTGCTTTGTGACCACCTAGAGGGGTGGGATAGGCAGGGTGGGAGGGAGAAACAAGAGGGAGGAGATATGGGGATATATGTATATGTATAGCTGATTCACTGTGTTATAAAGCAGAAACTAACACACCACTGTAAAGCAATTATACTCCAATAAAGATGTTTAAAAAAAAAAGACAACAGAATGATGTACTTAAAGTGCTAAAGAAAAAAATTGTCAACCTAGAATTCTTTTTCCAGAGAAAATATCCTATAAAATGAAGATGAAATATAGACATTTCCAGACAAAGGCAGAAGAATTCATCACCAGCAGACCTACACACACAACAAGGTATGTTAATGCTTTCAGGCCAAAGGGAAATGGCACCAGATGCAAATATGAATCTACATGAAGAAATGAAGAACTCCAGAAATGTTAAATACTTTTTCTTAAAAGTACTTTAGAAAATACAAAGTCTTGTTTTCATTACAAGAAAAACAGCTGACTGTTTAAAGCAAAAGTATTAACAATTTATTACAGTTTATAACATTTGGAAAAGTAAAAAAAAAAAGAAATAGAAAAATGTTTGGTAACAGTATCATGAAGAATGGTAAGGGGGTAACTGGAAATATACTGTTGTTAACGTTCTTATATGTTAAGTGGTGTAACATTAACTCCAAGTAGACTGTGATAAGTAGAGATATTAGCAAGCCAAACTCAGTAGTGTATACAAAAGACACTATACCAAAACTAAATTGGGTTTAATCCTAGAAAAGTCAGGTTGTTTTATAATTTAAAGTGGAATAATTCACTCTATGCAAATTAAAGGAGAAAAAAATAATCATAATGTTTTTCCTATTCTAGAATTGTCCTTTTCCACCCTGACAAGCTAACTGTGCAACTTTCAACCAGGCCACATAGAGATGCTTAAGTTTGACAAAAGATGGCAGATATATTGCACACATGCCATGTTTCTGTTTTCTGCACCCATGGCAGACATCACTAAATGATCATGCCTCGCATTCTCTTCTGCTGAGCCTCTCTTGGGTCTCAAATTTTTTCTCAATACAGATATTAGTTATCAACTGACTGGCAATAATACCTAAGATAAAGTCCGTTTATGATCTCTGGTTTGGACCAGAAGAATGAAATGTGGAATGGAGTTTTATCAGAACTCTGGGATCACTAAGGATGATAGGTTAGAAGACTAATCTTATTATTATAAATAATAACAGTAATGATTATGATGACAGTAATAATGAATCAATGCTATCAACTGCCTATCTCCAGATTTCTTATATAAGAAAAATTAGTAGCAATCTGGTTTTGGATATTTGCCATTGAAAGCATTCTTGATACAGACTTGATGCCTAAATTGAAATGTGAAAGATGGGTGAGAGCAGACAAAATTTTGCAGGTAGAGGCACGTCGTGATCAAGACAAGACAGAGATTAGAACTTTGGTAGAAGAGCAAGTGGTTGAGGCATGAGGAACAGGAGAAAATGTAGGAGATGAGAATGTTCAGATTGTAATGAGCTTTAGAAATCTGTGTTATGAAGTACAAACTTTATCCTGGGTACAGTGTACAAATGGGAAGTCACTTAGGGGTTTTACGTATGGAAACCAACATATCAGAACTGTGATTTAGAAAGATCATTCAGTTGTTGAAGGGAGCATGCTTTGGAGTGGAACCAGACTAGAGGCATGGAAATCAGTTAGGAAAATGTCATCATGATCCAGGTAAGAGAGATGTTGGTCTCTGGACCACAGCGGTAGCAATGAAGATGGAAGGAAGTTAACATATCCCCAATGTTAAGGGAATAGAATGGCAAAGATCTGGTGACTAATGCAAAAATTAGTATAAAGAGAGGGAAGAGCAAAGAATGATTCCCATTTTTAGTTTACCTGGGTGGATGATGGGGTCCATCTGATGGGACAGAGGAGGAGAGTTTGGGGGACAGGGAGAAAAATATAAGAGATAATTTCCATTTTTGGACAAACTTGTACAGTCTCTTCCAGAGCTGACTTCATCTTAAGGAACGGATGAAGGGCTCTTTATTGAGGTACTACAACTGTGACTCCACCGTCTGACAAACAACAGAACAATGTGTGTGTGTGTGTCTGCGCACGCGCACGCCTTTTTTGGGAATGGGATGTATAGATAGGCGAAGACAGACTAGGTAGAAAGAGTGGGGTTTTTTTTGTTTTTTGTTTTCAGGCAAAGAATTTGCCTTCTAGATGTTGGTGGGCGGACCAAATCTGCGAATTAGCAATCGGTTCCACAGTGATATAATACATATGGAAGAGCAAGGATGATTCCCACGTAATGATGGTGTGCCCATATCAGGGACTGACAAAGGAAGTAGTAGCCAACTTGAAAAAGTGAGAAAGGCAGTGAACATTTTTTCAGGGCCAATCAGTAGGCTTTATTCCACCACATTTGGGGTCCTGAACTGTGTTAGTGGAAGGTACCAGCATTGCTAAGATGTAGACGAGGAACTGTATCCAAACCGGACAGGAAACAGATGGCACACTGAGAAAAGTAACAGAGGTCAAGGAAGGGACTACAGAAGTATGAGCAGGGTTAAGGCAACAACGAGGAATGGTGAAGCACAGGGACTAGCAACAGTGGGGAGCTGCAGGCCAGGGGAGGAGACGATGGCTGGAACTCTGAGAAATGTGGAGCTGTAGGAGGGAGGCCACCCTGCAGCAGCAATGGCATTTGGTAGAGGAATGCAACCACTGCCAAACCAGAGCTCAGAGGGAATGGCTGAGGAGCAAACAGCCCTGACCTTTCTCTCCTCTTGTCCTCTACTCCTGTCAGTGCCTCTCACGGGCTGAATCCAACTGGAAGCCAGAAGGCAAGGGAACCCAAATGTGTCATCCACAGAGGTCAGCTTGATGTGGCAAAGAGCAGCATGGAGAAGAGAGTGGGTCTGCAGGGGCAAAGAAGAACATTCAGCAGAGGAACTTCCTTCTTGAGGGAAAAGCGTGGGGGTGGGGGGCCTCTAAAGTGAGGACTGTGAATCAGAATTAGAAACTCAAATGAAATAACCGGCAAGTTCTAACCAAGGAAAAAAGGTAAAAAGTAACTAGACTTATCTTGGAAAAAAAATAATTGAAGCCCAGGGTGGGGTGGGGGGAAGAGGGGAACCTGACAACTGGATGTGGAAACACTGTACATTCTCCTTTGAAAATGAGAAAGAGTGAGAAAGCTGCACAGAATGCCTGGCAAAGCAGACAACCAAATCTAGAGCTAAGAATCTGTGATTTAACAGTATACAAATACACGTACCCTGCAATTTCTAGTTGTAAGTGAAAACTTCCGGAAGATTTTTGATTCTGAGGAAGAAGCCTTGTTCAAAAAGGAAGATTTTAAATGTGTATGTGTGAGGGTGGGATGATTTCCAGAATTTGCTTCTGGATAGTTCAAGGCTTTTCCTAATTACAGGCCACCTATCAGGACTGAGGACTACAGAGCTAATGGAATGCGAAATGCTCCAGCAGCCAAGTTATATAAACAATTAGAAAAAATTGACAGTTTGCAGTTCAAATTTGTTTTATCTCTTTTAAATAAAAGCAAGAGGAGGGAAACTCCCCAAAGAATTCTTGGAACACAAATGAGGCCCAGGTCATGTGCTATAATCTCTCTACCTCAGCAAGAAGACAAACTATTGGGTTGACTACAGATCATTAGGGCAGATAAAGAGGGCCAGTTGTCTCAACATGTGGCTAATAAGAAGTCTGTGGGAATGGATGATTTGGGAACTGGCTACCTTTAAAGAATTCTTCTGCCCGCGGGTGAAGTGACTAAGTGGGACTTCTGTTCCCGTATGAGGAAATTTTGAAGGATCCTCATTTTATCCAGTGGGCAAGTCCTGTTGATTGCAGAAAAGCCACAGTGGAGAAGGGTGCTCAATTAAAGTGATAATAACATTAACACTGCAAGGTGTAAAGAGAACTGATTTCTTATACTTTTATTCAAAATGTTCAAAATTCGTATTCCTTAATGATTAAAAAAAGTGGTATCAGGGACTTTCCTGACGGTCCAGTGGTTGAGACTTCGCCTTCCAATGCAGGGGGTGCGGGTTTGATCCCTGGTTGGAGACTAGGATCCCACATGCCTCGGGGCCAAGAAACCAAAAACATAAAAGCAAGGGCAATATTGTGACAAATTCAATAAAGACTTTAAAAAATGAGGACTTCCCTGGTGGCACTGTGGTTAAGAATCCGCCTGCCAAAGAAGGGGACACAGGTTCTATCCCTGGTCGGGGAAGATCCCACATGCCACAGGGAAACTAAGCCCATGTGCCACAACTACTGAGCCTGTGCTCTAGAGCCCATGAGCCACAACTTCTGAGCCCACGTGCCACAACTACTGAGCCCGCACGCCTAGAGCCTGTGCTCCGCAACGAGAAGCCACTGCAATGAGAAGCCTGCGCACAACGAAGAGTAGCCCCCACTCGCCGCAACTAGAGAAAGCCCGCGCACAGCGACGAAGACCCAACACAGCCAAAAATAAATAAATAAATAAATTTATATTTTTAAAAAAAGACTTTAAAAAATGGCCCACATTAAAAAAATCTTTTAAAAAAAGTGATATCAGAAATGGGGAAATCACAGTATAAAATTGGAGAATATAAACTGCATTGCATTAGTATAACTAATTCCATAATTATTCCATAGTTTTATTCCTTAGGCATTTTTGGTGATTTTGAAGAAACAGTTACTGAACACTTACTATGTACCACACACTTTATATTCATTATATCATTTAATCCTTACAACCACGTTCCTGGGCAGGTATTTTACAAAAGTGGAAACTGAGTCTGAGAGGTTAAATGACTCATTCATAGTCACACAGCTGATAAGTGGCAGTTGATTCATGCCTAGTCTTAGAGCAAAACTAATGCTTTTTCTACTACACAATTCTGCTTCTCTGTCCTTACAGAAGTTTTGTTGTAATAGTTTTTTTTTAAATTTTAGAAGTGACTGTACTTGTGCTCCAGTTACCATGGAACAGTATGTTAGAAAAGTAGACATGGAGTATTCATTTACAAGAACAATTAGAATATCTGTGAGAATCCCTTTTGACACTAATCTTTAACTGCTTAGTTATTTTTATTATTATTATTATTAACATGGCTGTGCCACGTGGCTTGCGGGATCTTACTTCCCTGACCAGGGATTGAACCCAGGCCACGGTAGTGAAAGCACTGAGTCTTAACCACTGGACCGCCAGGGAATTCCGCTTAGTTACTTTTCAAAACAGCAAATCCTTCATGTGTGCGGACCTTATAGGAATTAAGCCTCCTAGAAGGAATATTAGTCCAATTCCCTGCAAGAAGAATGCCAGTAATCCTGGAAGACTCACTGCAGCTGGAAAGGGAGTTTTCAAATGGGAAATGCGGAAGACAAGAGCAGAGAGAGAACTGTCAAGAACTATGTGACAAAAGGCAGAGTAGCAATGGGACCAGAGTGGGCAAACAAGCAGTAGTGACTCTCAAACAGATGAGGCTAGGTTTTACTACGTTACCTGGGCTTTGTGAAGAAGTTCCAGAGCTGGAGTTTTAAAATGCCTCAAAGTCAACGTTTTCCCCTTGCATTTTTTCTGTGTTAAGAAAAAAAAGGTTTCTTTTCAGACAAAAGGGATTCCTCCTAGGATGCCCAACCTAGGGGATGGTTCTGTGTGTCTTTTTGAGATTATGCTAATAAGTGTGCCTAGTGCCAAGGAGGATCTTGGGATACTCCAGGATCCCAGTACTGACATTTCTTGAAGAATTTGTCCTTATGCTCTGTGATGACCTAGAATTTTATGGTCTGTTAAGCAGAGTATTGATGTATATGGATACAATATGCTTGCAGGTAAAGTGCATCTGACAATTCGAGAAGTAGGAGGGTGCTCATAACACGGTATAAGTTTGAACAATACTGAAATTATACAATGAGGAAATTGAGGGTTGAAGTGATGTCAGAGCAGGGCGGGCATTTCATATAGTGTACTGAACATTACCTCTTGTGTCAAAGGGAAAAAATTCAAAAATTGGCCTAGGCCTGCAAGATCATTCTGGTATACTGGGGAAGAAGGCAGATGATATAGCCAGGTCAAAAATGTGCCATCAGGCCATTCTACTGTGCTGCCAGATGTTACATGCACAGTCGACCCTTCCAGTGGCTTTCGCACCACTGAGCTAAGCAGATTCATAAAGCTTATCCAGAGATTTTCTAATCTAAAGCACACACGACTAGGAATCACCGCACACCAGGAATCAAGTTACCCTTCAATCTAGACAACTAGATTTCTTTGGATAAGTGTCTTCATAAAGAAAAACTCTAGAAGTAGTACAGACAGCAGAACTAGTACTTTATGATCTACTAAGAATTCAGAAGATTGTATTTAGCATGACTTTACATTAGTGGCTAGCAAAGAGCCAATCAATGCTTATCGAATAAAAGACTTAGTAAAGTTTGTCAATTGTGGAGTTCCTAACTTGGAGCATTTGCATTGTCTTTTGTTAGCATCTCTAGGTGAGGGAAAAAAATGAAATTATTGGTGTCAACTTTTATACTCCTTTTGGCAAATTCTTCTCGATTGTAAAATTTTGTATTATACAGGAAAAGGAAGCTTAGCAATTCTGGGGCTGATAGAAGGAAGGACAAACTTCATATTATCAATTAAGCTGAGACATTTATTGAGTAACTTCTATGTGCCAGGTTCCTTAAAGAAACAGGCCCTGCCCTATGGGAGAGCTCACAAGTGTATGAAGGAAACAAAGTAAACAGGTATTTTCAATCTAATGGGGTTAGATCCTGTTTTCATATAGCTTAAGGCAAACCCCCTAATCATTTCAGATTTTCTCAGGTAAAACTTTCTAAAATTAGCAATACTTTCAACTGCCTGCATGCTTTGGTAATTATGCGAGGTTCCCATGACACAGGCTCTAGAACCCAGTTTTAAGGACAGAAACACCTTCTCAGTCTACGAAGAGTTGAGCACTCTCTGTGACAGCTGACTCTCCATAAACTCACAATTAATTGATATATAATATGAGCACTATAATGGGAATTACAATGGGAAAGTAAGCTAGTTGGAGGACTGTGGTAACTTGGCTGCACAGAAAGGACATACACTCATGGTCAGTACCAGATAAAGACCGAGTAAGAAACTAGTAAGCACAGAAATGAATGTACTTACCGAGTTTACCAAAAACATAATAAAGACCTGGACAATTTCAAAGGCTATCATAGCATAGTAGGTGGTTGTTCTCTAACCATGAGACAAAAATGCCATCTCAAGATCTGGAGTTAAAAACCCAGAATGAATGGACTTTTTTTTTTTTTTTTTAAGGCTTTTGTTATTTTTCCAGATTCCACACACCCTCATTTGTTACTGTAAAATAAAAACTTTTGCTTTAGTTTACAAAAAACTCAGGCTCATTGCAGAAAACGTAGAAAATATAAGGGTCAAAAAGCTAGACCACCCATAATTATCACATAAGGCTAACTTCTTGAACATTTTGGCATTATTCCTGTGAGGCCAGACCATTTCCTATGTATTACTATGTGTTTTGTGTCATGTTTTATATACTGATTTTTAGTTTCAAGTGGGACTTTCCAGACCTTGTCCCAGGTCCTAGGAATGCACTCTACTTGGACCTTGCTGGTATCTCACGAAGACTGACTACTCAGACCAGCAGTTCTCCAACTTCAGCGTGCATAACAATCACTTGGAGGCCGTGTCAGAACAGGCTGCTGGGCCCCACCCAGTTTCTGATTCAGTAAGTCTGGGTGGGATCTGAAACTTGCATTTCTATTGAGTTCCCAGGTGATGCAAATGCTGATGCTGCTGGTCTGGGATCATACTTTGAGAATCACAGAAAACTGAAAAACAGAGAGACCAGCTGTTTAAACACTGGTGTGGCTTGTATTCTCAAAAATACTTAGTGTCACTATTTCAGGAGAATTTTTTCTCTTAAGTTGATTTCATTCAGGAAATAAGTGTAATAGGTCAGCTCACTGAAGTCCAAAATCTATTCATATTTAATAGAAATTGGTGTGCTTTGGCTAGGAGGACATTCTGAGTGTTTTTGACCACAGCCATTCCACATTCCATAGTGAATTCTGAGCATATAAAGGCCCTCGGTTGGCTCCCAATTGCCTCCCCAGCCTCATCTTCCCTTAGTCATCCTCCCCTTTGGCACCAAAATATTTCCTCATGGCTCCCCACACTTCCCTTTACACATGCCCTTCTCTGTACCTGGAACGCTTCCCTTTCCCACCATTCTTCCAATCAGACTTAAAACCACAATTCAAATACTGTATGTCTGTATGAGCTCTTCCCTGAAACACTAAGCAGTAATCACTCCTTTGTGCTTTTAGTATTTTGTTCTTTTCTTTATATGTTATATTAAAACTATGTTTACTTACCTATGTTAAGTCATACAACGCTAAAGGGTAGGTAGTGTGTCATACTCCGATCTGAACCACTGACAAGTTTAGAGTGTGTTGAGTGATACAGACAGATAAACAGATAATTGCAATATATAAAACATAGTGCCTAACCCAACAGCATATAAGAGAACCTCCCTAAATGGTCCAGAAGCACGTGTTCCTATAGTGAAAGACAGTATAGTGTGATGGACAAGTGTAGCAGGCTTTTGAGCTGGACTTACCTGAGTTCAAACCTTGGCTCTGCCACTAGCAGTGTAACATGGATAAATTACTAATGTTACACACCTTAGTTACCACACCTATAAAACACGGGTAACAGAGGTGCCCTTCTCAAAGGGTTGCTGTAAGGCACAAATGGGTTAATACATGTAAAATGCTTAGAGTAGTGCCTGGCACATAGTGAGTGCTCAACAAGTGTTCACTAATGTTATTTCTACAGTGTAAAAGGTGCGAGCTGGTTTTCCTCTCAACAACCAGAAATCAACAACCCAGTTCGGAAAAATGACAAACCTGTGAAAGATGTAACATAAAGCAGAGAAGTAGGTATTATATGTCAAAAAATTAAGTACTGATGAAATAAATATATATTCTCCTGGGATGACTATTTTAAATAAAATCCATTCATCTGTATGTTTAGGTTCAGGTGTGTTTGTTAAAAAATAAAACAAAAAAAGCAGCTCTAATACTAGGTAGAGTCATATGAGATTATCTTTGTAGTTCAAAGACCATCAAGTATTAGCATTTTTACATGTTTCAACCTAACACTTTCTAGTTAAACTTTGCTCTCAAAAACTGAAGATAAGCTTTCCACAGATATATGTGAGAGAGAAAGAAAGAGAGAAAGAGAAAGAGAATTAGGTTTTCTGTATAACAGCAGAAAATAAAGGAATTCTGCCTCCAAAGCATCTTTGGAGGACACCTAATTCAACCCCATAAAAAAACAAAGTCAAATGTCTAGGAGAGAATCTCAAAGTAAATATTTTGAAGAGAATAATGAGGTATGCTTATATATTTTAATGAATTCAGAAAAATCTTCACTGCCTCTCTTCATCTTTTTTAAAAATTTCTTGGCCGCACCACGCAGCATGTGGGATCTTAGTTCCCTGACCAGGGATCGAACCCACACCCCCTGCATCCCTGCACTGGAAGTGCGGAGTCTTAACCACTGGACTGCCAAGGAAGTCCCTTCCTCTCTTCATCTTGTATAAAAGTATAGGTATTGTATGTGATCTGTGACAAAGGAAGGGAGGGAGGGAGGGAGGGAAAGAAAGGGAGAAAGAAAACGACAATTATAGCCTTATTTGCCCACCATAAAGATATTAAACTCATATTTATCACTTTACATTTTTCTATATAAATGTATTTTTATAGCAATCAACTTGCAAAGGAGCACGTCAAACTTAATGTTACTCAAATTTTTCTTTAATAAAGAAAAATCAAAGGAATAATTTAACAAATATGCTCAAATGACAAAGATGATTTGTTTAGGAATCTTAAGGGTAGCAGAGATGTAAGCTAAGAGAGTACCATCATAAAAAAAAAGGCATTCATTCATTCTATGACTTGAAAATGTCTCAAGATAAAAATACTAATTCAATAAGAAAATATTTCATATTTCTTTTATCACAGAGACTGTAAATTTAATTAACTCATTTCTATATCAAGTTATGCAGTATACCTTCCTTTCTCTAGCTCCTCATGCAAAAGATTAGGGAGTTTTTCTCAAAATAGAGCAAGTCAGTGCTAATATTTTCAAGTCACAGCTTGGAGTCAGCCTAGAAGAGCTTGGCTAGGAAGGACATCTATATTCACCTGTACCCCAGCCTGATATCAGCTCTCTCCTTTTTTAGTTACCCTCTATTACTAATGAATGATTCCTTATACTTACTCAATAGACAAATTACAACAAATGTATTTATAAATTAATATAATATCATTCAAGGTGGAGGAGAGGAGCTGGAGCCTAATGACACCCTGGCACTTTTTAGAAAAACCACCTCATTCCAGCTAATAAATAAAAATAATACTTTAACAAAAAGTATTCATCCTGCCTATATGCTTCCCCTAAAATGCTGTGTAAGAGACTTAGAATTCAATAAAATTAGGATATAAAAAGTAATGAGTACACCTTTAAAAAGGTAAGAAGTATAAATGAGAACTGTTTCCTGTAATCCTAACCACATTACCTCATGAGTAATTTTCAGGACAATTATTGTAAAAATACAATAAATACTATAATGGAAATATAGGGATTCATTTATTACTTTTTGGTTTACAAACAAAGGCACCCAATAATGCTTCTATTTATTTCTTATAAAAGACTATCGATTTACATTTAAAACAAAAAGCAAAAAACCCTGAAACAGTTCCTACAGACAAGCACAAAAAAGGGAGAGAAGATTTTTCCTCCCTGCTTCCAAGCTTTATTACGCAGATTCAGAAAATATTTATTTTATACCATCCTTAAGTCAAAGAATGTATTGCCATGCTTCTCCGTGTTGAGTTTTTGAACATATTAACGTTGCCAAGTCAAGTTTAAATATAGTTATAATGACTTCACGACTGACAAATGCATATGCCAGAATTATAAGAATCAAGGGTGAATAGGGGGAAAAAACCCAATGTTTAAAAAACAGCTTTATCAAATGAGTTAAATGAAATATTAATTTAACAGGCTATCCTGTTAAAATCTGAGTTTGTGTGTAAAACACAATCAGAAAGAACTAAAAACCATGTCTAGCAAATGACATAAACACAAATGATTTCCAAAATCTTTGTTTGAGTTAAGCTTAAAGTCAAGTTGGTGAGGATTAACAACCTATATACTTTTTAAACTAATTTTAGAACTTTTAAGTTCCAGAATGACATATTAATTTATTCATTAGCTTTCTTTTGACAAAAGAATTCTAAACACACAAAATTAATGCAGTGGCCTCAGCACCCTCCCAGTTATCATTTCTTTAAGTTAGATTACAGGAACAATGACAGAGTTCAGAGACATACACCTTCCATGTACTTCACACGCCTGCTGAAGTTGTACCTGATTCTTTTGCAAGACACAAAGACAATTCATCTGATTCTAAGTATATTCAGCAGATGTGTAAAAATCATACAAATGTTAGCATGTTTTCAACACATTATGGAAATGTATTTGGAGAGATGGAGTACTCAATGTATAGGACATCTATAGTTAACTTTGTGGGCCACTTCAAATCAAAGGCATCATCATTTATTCCATTTTTAGACACTGCCATGGTCTCTCACACCTTACACAAGGTATGGTCCTAGACCAGAGACTTTAGTATCATTGCAAAGAATACATATGTATTTATATTTATATACATATTTCTTTTAAAATAATGTTTTAAAAGGTTTACTACAGAAAATCTGGCTTCAACATGGAAGCATTTTCCTTTTCAAGATTATACACCTGCACGGAAGAAGGTGGTTTCCTTTACATTTAGTTTTTTTCACAATAACAAAATAAACTTCTTATACATTGCATTTAAATTGATGAAGAAAATTAAGATGTAAAGTTCTATGTAACTTTTTGTATTGTGAACTGACTTCATTAAACATATTCAAGATACATTGTTAATGATTTAAATATAGTACAACTTGATCAGCTAAATTAGAACATGTTATGCTGATATGTTAAAGCAAATGTGTTATAACAGTAAGGAGAGTTACCTACTATTAAGATTTAAAGGGAATTATAATGTATCATTAAAATATACATCGATTTTCTTGCTATTACTTGTTTCTATAATGAATTCCTTTCTAAAAGCTAAAACCACACGCAGAAAAAAATAAATGATATTTTTAAACTCATTCAACAGTTTGCTACTTTATGTGGTATGTAAATAAAGTTCTTTAATTTTATACACATTATTTTATGTATTATTTAGTTTTTCTGGAAGAAATTCAGCTCTCAAGGTCAAAAATTAGTATGTGTTTACACACATATGAAAACATTTTCTTAATGCTATGACTACCTGCAAATACATTCCTCCATAGTAATGTACTTTTAGTTTTCATTGGTAAGACAGTATAAGCCTTTTAAAGTCCTATTAATAAAATTTAAAAAGGGCAGAGAGCACAAGTATGGTGAATTCCTCCCTGCACCCACACCTGCTTGTCAAAGTCTCAAGTAATCATCCAGCTTCAAAATATGAACAAAATGTCACAGAACTGATTTTCATTTGGTCATAATGTGGTCAAGAAAAATGTATTCCTATTCTTTTTGATACTAACAGTCTTACTGAATTTTCATTTTCCTTCTAAAAACACATAGCATATGTTGACATGGATTCTCAAACTCATTTAGATCCAGTAGGGCCTCTATAATAATATATAGCCTTCTGATTATGAAAGCAACTGACTGCTTATAGAAAAATGACATGCATCAGACCTCTAATCAGAGAAAGAAAAATAAGAACGTGTCTCTCATGTCTGAGACCACTCAATAACTTACAGGATGAGGTGAAAATAGTTTGGCTGTAATTTTAACAAAACTAAAACCCACTTGAACTGATGAAAAAAATCAAACACTAAAGAATCAAATATCTACCACTTAGCTAGTATTCCTGTCCAAATAAATGCTTTCCACTGCACTAAATATTATAATTAGAAAATCACTGTATGTTAAGGCATATTTTAATTAATATGTTCCAGAATTGCACAGTTATACTGGTCAGTGTTCCTATTTCCCCACTCCTACCCTCACCCAACCCCTTTTCCCCAGGGATCAAAATGTTAAGTCATGGTTTTGGTGGCTATTATAGATTTGAGTTGGCATACCACAGTGTGTTCACTAGGTTTTTATGAGCATACGTTAAAATGTTACATAAAATGTACCATAATTTACTCCACACTCTGAGTTAAGATGGTTTAATGTCTTGACAAAAGGTGAAATGACTTAAGTACATTTTACATTTTGTGCATTTAGACCACCATATGCATAGATGTTCTAATGCTAAATTCTTGTCTTCAGTATCTCATAGTGCTGGATGCTCGGAAGTAAGACAGAAACTTGTAACACAGACTAACCACAAAGTACCAGATGTTTCTTGCCATTTGTGATCTTGCGATAAAAATGCGCCAAATCAGGATCATGAGGATAGTATTGAAACCATAACGTATGTTCCTCAACCTGAAAAGCAAATCAAGAAATGTACTGGATACTATTTTCTAGAATAGAATATTGTTGGATAGCAGATAATTCATGCTCAGTTTTAATCTAATCAAAGTTCAAATCCATACTAAGCTGCAACTTATTTAAAAACTAACTAGAAGGGACTTCCCTGGTGGTACAGTGGTTAAGAATCCACCTGCCAATGCAGGGGACATGGGTTCAAGCCCTGGTCCGGGAAGATCCCACATGCCGCAGAGCAACTAAGCCCATGCGCCACAACTACTGAGCCTGCGCTCTATAGAGCCCGTGAGCCACAACTACTGAGCCTGTGTGCCACAACTACTGAAGCCCGTGTGCCTAGAGCCAGTGCTCCGCAGCAAGAGAAGCCACTGCAATGAGAAGCCTGCGCACCGCAATGAAGAGTAGCCCCCACTCTCCACAACTAGAGAAAGCCCGCTCGCAGCAACTAAGAACCAACGCAGCCAAAAGTAAATAAATAAATCTATTTAAAAAAAAAAAAAACAACAAACTAACCAGAAGTCCTTAAATTAGAAAGTTAGCAAACATCAAACAAACCTGATGGTGCACATTCTGGACAAGAGTCCATCAAACAATGCATTACCTCTATTAACAATGAATAACACAAAGTTTTTTTATAACAGTACATTTGGGATGCAAATTTATTTATTTAACAAGTATTATTTAGCATCCTTCCATATGCCCTATACTGTGCTAGTCAGCAAGTACATTAGTAGGTAAAACAGACATATCCCTTGCACTTCAGAGCTTCCTATCTAATCTAAAAAGGTAGATTCATCATATACATCATCCTACAGACAAAATAAACATTTTTTGGACATCTTTAGCTGCTTAAAAGTTGTCAGACAAGTGAATTTACTCCTTCAGTCCCAGGATCAAAAGCCAACTGGACAAGTCCTCATTCGTGAATGAAACATGGCACTTGCTCTATATAGGAAGACCCTCCCATTCTCAAAGAGCAACATGCTCATTATCTTGCTCATGTTTCAAAACATTTTTGATGTTTTTTAATGGTGTTAGAAAGGAATATAAATCCTTTACATATGCAATACTGTTACATAAATTCCATTAACTTCAACAGGCAGTGAAAGATATAGGTCTACAGTTGATCCTTGAACAACATGGGGGTTAGGGCATCGACCCTCCAACAATCCAAGTATAACTTCACAGTCAGCCCTTCTTACCCGTGTTTCTGCATCAGTGAATTGAACCAACTTCACATTGTGCAGTAATATAGTATGTATTTATAGAAAAAATCTACATGTATCAATAAATGGACCCACGCAGTTCAAACCCATGTTGTTCAAGGGTTAACCGTACAACACACGAACAATGGGTGTAGACAAAAGAGCTTTGAATTAGGAGTCAAAGATCAGTATTCTAGTTTGCCCTGCCACTTAATACAATATGACCTTGTCAAACACAACTTTCCTAAGTCTCCATTTCCTCATCTATACAACTAGCTGCCCTATAAATTCTCAAAGAGTTGAAAGCACAAGAATAATAATAATGTGAAACTTTTGAAAACTGTTATAAAACTTGTATTAAAAAATTACTATGAATAAAAGAGATTACTTTTAAAACCAACTGCATCTCTGAATAATGGATTAATAGTAATTTTTCCTTTTCTATTTTCTGAGGTTTTTTTTTAACAATTAGTATGTATTACTTTTACAAGAGACTAAGGGAATAATTACAACTATTTTATAAACAAGGAAAAAAGTTCTATAGTGAATAATGTATTATTATACCTCTTTTCCTCTTCTAAAGATGTATTTAAATAGGGTAAAAGAAACGTTACATTACCTCCAGTTTAAAATATATTTTTATTTTCTCCTAATATCTTTACTTCTTCACTAGCAATAAGGGAAGATAAAAGTGATATTTAAAACTAAATTCCACCTGACTTTATTACTAATGGACAGTATAAGCTGATGAAAACAGTAAGGTTCAACAATCATAGGCTAAATTAATACTACCATAGTTACAGCCCAAAGGCAACCACTTTTCTTAAATATTGATACAATATATTATTAGCAGTGTCTCAATTTATCAGCTTAGAAAAAACTGTAATATTTCATAAGGAAGACAAGATGAAATCAAACCCATATAAAACGTACTTGTTCAGATGTTTTCTAGCTGCAGGGAGGCCAGACATTTCTTCATTCAATACGTATTTCTTAGTTCCCATACAGTAGTTCTCTATATATTCTGCCCAATGTAACTGTCGTACATCAATATTAAAAGTCTACATAAACAAAAAAATTATTGGTTACTTTCTTAGATAATTTTTTTCACAACCAGTCAAAAATTCACACTTTTTCTAAAGGCTAATTCCACATGACATGATTACAAAACATTTACTGTATTAGTTTTTTAAATGTTACTGCTATTCACAAAAAAGTTCTTATTCCTATTTCATATCGTCCATTAAAAAAAGACACATTTGAGAAGATAATCTGAAAACTCATGTCAGCTTTTAAAGAGTACATGAAGAAGAAAGAAGCCTGCATCATTAAAAATAAATAAATAAACCGACAAAATCCCATTGTCCAAATAGACCTAAGAATTCCTTTTATACATGTATCAATACACCTATTTCCAGTTTCCTTCTGTCTATACTATCTCTTCTTTTTGAACATCCTGCATACCACACAGATTAATTTTCCTAGAGAAACAGCATTGACATCAAGAGATAGAATATGTTACAAAAGCTGGCTTAGGAGTTTAGACAACTGTAAGTAGGCCATCTGATGAAAAGGGTAGATAAATCTGGAAAAGAAAGCCTTACAAAAATGCTATTTCATGACAAAATAAGAGGGCTATACACTGCTCAGTGCTCCTCCACACACAATCAGGTAATTTTTTTGGTGTAACAGATTATTCACAATTTAATTTACCATCATTTCTGAAAATAGCAAGTTCTAGACCAAAAATAAAAAAGCTATCATAAATAAATCACTGAAGTACCAGTGCACTGAAATGGAGACTTGACTTAAGATATGAGATATTATGAGAAGGTCATACATATGTGCAACTGGATTCCCATAGGAAGAGTGAAAAAGCATAGAATAGAAGCAGTATCTGAAAAGACAATGGCTGGAAATTTTCCAAAAATGGTGAGACACCAAGCCAAAGATTCAAAACACACATATACCACATATACACACATATATCTATGCATATCAGAGTAAAACTGCTGAAAGTCAAGGAAAAAATTTTTTTAAAAACCAGAGAAGGCACTGTGGATTACCTCCAAAGAAACATTAGTCTGACCAACTGACTTCTGAAAAGGAGCAATGGAAGCCGAAAGACTATGAGAAGATGTCTTCCAAGTGCTCAAAGAAAGCTGCTAACATAGAATTCTATACCAGTATAAATATCTTTGAAAAATAAAAATATTCCCAGAAGAATAAAAACTGATACAAGCTGACATCAATAGAAGACACACACTAGAAGAAGTATACTAATGGGTACTCTTTAGGCAGAATGAAAATGCTTCCAGATTGAAGTCTGGAATCATTAGAGGAGGATGGAGGAAGAAATAAGAGCAGTAAAAGGACAATTATGCCAGTAAATCTATATGAATACTAACTGACTAGACTACAATAGGAATGATTGTGAGGCACATAACATAAATATAGAATTAAAAAACATAACAACATAGCAGATAGGTGTTACCCTTTGCATTATCCAAGAAAAGGTAGAAGTATCAATATTATATTAGACCTTGCTAAATTAAGAGAGGATAGTAAAGCAGCCGCAAATTAGACTGGCTTTTCAACACCAAGAAAATAAGACAAATATAAAAAGAAAGTTGTCTTTAATGTGTTGACATCATGTAACATAATCACAAACTGAGAATTCACTACCAACATACCTACTACACAATCATATTCTTGTATTCTGGATATATTTCAAGCAGAAAAAAAATGACCCTAAAGAGAAGATCTGATAGCAAAGACACTAATAAATATATAGTTAAATCTAAGTAAAACTGAACAAAATAATCATTTCTAATTATGAGGTTTAAGTAGAGAACTAAAGTAACATATAACCATATAAGTTAATGAGGATGGTAATCAGAGCTAAAACATTTTATGGTCCTAAATATCAGTAAGGAAGAGGCTATAGAAATTACTCAATTTAGACTTTGTTAAGTATGCATGTTCAAATATCTAAGGTAACCTTAAAAAGAGAATACAGAGTTTTAGTTTCAAATTAACAAAGAGCAAAATGTGGAATGGCAAAAAGTAAAAGAGTATACAAAAACAATTTCTGAGAGAAGGTTTTCCTTAAAACTTAAAGAAAACAGAGTGTTTGGGGGGAAAATGCATAAAGAAGTCAAAATTCTCTTCGAATCTGACATTAAAGAGAAAAAGAGAATCAACATGTCAATCATGCTTTGAAAATACCTCTGCTACTCTCATACTTACATTATAAATTCTAGGATAAAGCAACTTTATCACCACCAATTATGACTGAAGCTTTAATGGGAGACTATAAATAGATCAACTTTCTTACTGTATAATAGTTGGGGAAAATACTCAATTATTTCTCGGGTTGCTAATTAGCATACTCTAATTAGTATGCTACTTGTTTTCTAATATAAGACAGAAAATACTTGCCTTTTTATCTTCCGGGTTTAGTTGATTCATTAACATATTGACATTGTCAGTATTCCAAACCCAAGAATTACTTGTGAAATATTCAAGAAACACCATAGCTTTGTGAAGACGAGTTATTGTCTTCATCATCCTGTATTATAAGAAAAATTGAGATTCATAATTTGCATAGATAGGGAAAAATCTCATCACCACCCAGGGTACCAGTTTCTATTTTGAGACATTAACAATAAAATTGTAACACGTAATTCAATAAGTGTACCAAACCACCAGGAAATAAGAATATTTCTGCATCTTAGAAGAACATTTTATAAATCCAAAATGAATTTAATACAGCAGCACTAAGTTTAAGCAGCAGTTAATTGAATTTAAGCAGCAGTAAATGAATTTAATACTGCCTAAAGAGAGTTCTGCTGATATACGAAATTAATTTTCAAAGGAAATACAATACTTCAAGGTCAAATTTTCTACATACAATACTAAGCAAATAAATGGATTCAATTAGTATTCCTTTCCTTTTTGTTCCTTAAGCCACATTTTAGTTCAGCTGCATTTTACTAAGATTATCTGTGAATTCATAACATACTGTTCCATTATAATCTCAACTCTTCAGCATCATGGAAGCAAAGTATACAGAAATATTCATTTGCCATTTAGTCAACTCTCTCTATATATTTTAAATAACTTTCTCTTGAACACTAACGGGTACCGTGATTGTCTGGACGTGCCATGAAATCAATGACTCATGTTGACAGCTTTCTGAAATAGATATTCAAGAGATTCACTCACCTTCCCAAGTCCCCAATATCCATCCTTATGGAAATAAGGGAGTTCGATACTTTTTTTGTTTCTTTTTAGAAGGGTGAAGGGCTTTAATCTCTAAATTTGTCATTTTATATATCATGGCTCACTATAAGTCATTGATATCATAACATTAACCAGAAAAGCAACATCTATACAATAATAATTACCTATGCTAAGTAGAGAAACGGAAGAAAGAACTTTTTGAAACAAAACACACACCAAAAATTCCTAACCTCTGGTAAACAGAAAAATTACATGTGAAGTAATGCTTAAAAAGAATTCTATTTATAGTCCCACAGTAAGGATTAGCATTATATGCAGTTTAGAAGTCCCAAAATTAGGGGCTTCAGAAATGGGGGAAATAGGAGAAAATTAGAACATTAGAAATGGGGAGGGAAATCAAAACAGTAACATTAGCTAAGAAATTCTGATGACATATTCAATACATTTAGAAAGAAACCCTAAATCCAGAATACTGAAAGAAAATGAGGCAACATGGACTATGTTAAGAAAAACTGTACTTCATGCAAGGAAGCAATTCCAAAATAAGACCTCCATTAAGCACAAAAAGAATTATTTAGCATCAAAGGCTAAATTTGGACAGGAATAGTTCAAATAGATAGAAAGCACTTGAAGGGAAAAAAAACAAGACATGCTGCTTTTAGAAAAGAGATTAGGCAATTTTTTTCTAAAAAACAACATAAAGATTTAACAGATTTGTAATTAATACCCACTATCACAGCCAGTATAGTACACTTGAATCACACATATACACATATTTGGTTAATGTGATTTTCCAACATACATCTTACTAAAAAGTTTTTCTTCCTAACTCCTTTTTCACTGACAATTCTCACCTAGTCTTATTTGCAGATTCATTCAAGTGACAGAATTACCCTAAAACCAATCACTGATTCAGCCATAATTACAATAAAAAATTGGAGGGGGAGAAGGAAATTTGAAAGGTCATATATGTGTGAAGTTCACAGAATACTTATCAAGCAATAAAACTCTGGATTGAATACTATGGGGGATAAAAAGAAACTTAAAACTTTGCACCACCAATCTTTGGTTAAACATGCTGTAAGAGCAGATGCCTGGGACTACACTGCCATGTATGTTCTGAGTATTTATTCTTTATTACAGCAACCTGTAAAAACTAATCACAATCTTTTAGAGGAGGGCAAGATCTTAATGGTCATCTAGTCCAGGGTTTCTCAACCTCCGCACTATAGACATTTTAGGGCAGATAATGCTTTGTGGTAGGGGCTGTCCCGTGCACTGTAAGATGCTCGGCAGCATCCCTGGTCTCTACCCACTAGATGCTAGTAGCACCCATCCCCCAGTTGTGATAACGAAAAACATCTCCAAAAATTGTCCGATGTCCCTTGAGGGAGGCAAAATTGTCCTCCACTGAGAATCACAAAGATAAAAAATATCAGATTCAGAGAAGTTAAGCTGGAGAAAGTTAAGCTAAATAATCAAAAAAAACAAGACAATGGAAACATTTTTTTTAAATACCATTTTAAGAGTGATGAAATATCTACTACATTTCAAGAGCTAGAGTAAATAATTTATACTGCTTCTACATGTGATAATATCATGCATCCTAGTCCCCAGTGACTATTAACCAGGAATCCATATGATGTGTATACTTTTTAAATTATGTCAAGATATACAGTAAGTCAGATTTTTATCTAGCTGGTACTCAGAATAATGTAAATGAGTAAACTGGACACCACGAATGACATGACTGACATTAGTTTAATGCAGAAGTAGGCATTATATTAAGGCCCCAATATAAGGTATAGAGGCCAGTACCTTGCTCAGTAAATATCTGAACAAATTAAATAATATAAATTACATATTTATATTTGTAAATATGTAATTTATATTATATATAAATATAATCTATTTATATTTAACATTTATAATATTGCCTAAATAAAAAACCTTTATGTCTCTTGTTGCTTTTACAGTATAGGTTCCCAAAGCATTCCTGCTTTGATACTTAGGAAGCCTTGTACAGGACAAACCTCAGGTAAGAAGATTCTTTATTTTATGTTTCCTATTTGTAGCAAATTTTAATTTCCAAAGGTGGCTGCAAATATTATCTCCCATCTTACATGTTCACCTTAATTATCGCCCCATTAAGAGGTGAAGGTAACTTATACAAAAAGAATGAGGTGGAAGTGACACTGTGTGACTTCCATGGGGAGGTAAGAAAAAGTGATGTAGCTTTCTGCCTTGCTCACTGGAATACTCACCCTTGAAGCCTTCAGAGGTCATGTATGCTGTCCAACTCTCCCTGAGGCTGCCAGGCTGTGAGGAAGCCCAAATTAGTCCATGTGTAGAGACCACATTGAGAGGCTCTGAGACTATATGAAGAGAGAAAGATGCCTGGCCACCCAGCTGCTCTGTACCCTTTCTCTCCTTTACCACTCCTACAGTGTACCTGCTCCAGCCCCTATGACTGCAACCACTTGAAAGATCCTGAGAAAAAACCACCCCAACAAAGGCTTCTAGAATTTCTGACCCACAGAAATCATGAGCAATAAATGAAATGATTACTGTTTTAAGATACTAAGTTTGATGTCAATTAGATCTCAATTTTTTAAGAAAAGAAAGATACTAAATTTGAAAGATTTGCTATGCAGCACAAATAATGGGAACTGAAAGATTTGTTATGCAGCACAAATAATGGGAACAGATATCAGTACTGGGAGTGAGGGACTGCTATAATAAAAATCTAAAACATGCAGTACTGACTTTAGGATTAGGGGGCAGACAGAAACTGGAAGGCCCTTGAAACCACTGGTAAAACCTGGAAGGACCAAGAATGTTAGTGGAAAAAATAAAAGGGCTCTAAGGAAACTGTTGGTGAGAGTTTCAAGGTAAGTGAGGAAAATAATGTTGGAAGTTAACAAAACTGTCACCCGTGGTCACATGGAAAATAGAAAATGTATCTAATAAACTCGATGATCTAGCTAAGATGTCCTCAAAGAGGACAAAGATGATCTTAAAAAATGAACTATCTGTTTGGGTGCAATTTGGAAGGAATGTAAAATTCCAGCCAGGAATTCTTTAAGAAACATCTTCTGGGGATAGATCAAATCCAGAATGTAAACATAAGATTCTTTGTTAGGACCTCAGAAAGATTTAAGGTAGTATACTTCATAGAACCTTTCAGACAAACAAAAGTTTCACTCTAGATGTTAAAGACATGTCTTACATAAGCACTATTGTTTAAGAGGCAGGATGTAAGAGTCTAAGGATCTAAGATCCAAGGGTGCTATCCCACAGCAACCTCATAAGGAACCCAAGATAGAGAAAGGTATGTCTCAAAAAGATATGTGGACTTTCGTCTAACGGAGTGGATTGTTTTAAAATAGATACATGGGAAACCCACACAGTTTTAAAAGGAATCCTATGAGTTTACACTTAAAAGGAAAGAGACAGTACCAAATGAAAAGAGGCCTATGGATCAAGGGCCAGCAAACCAGAGCTTAGGGGCCAAATCCACCTGTTTTGTAAATAAAGTCTGACTGGAACACAGTCATGCTTATTCATTTACATATTGCCTAAGGCTGAAGAATTGAGTAGTTACAAGGTGGAAGCTACATTTAACAGCAGAGTTAAGTAGTTACAACAGAATCCATATGGCTCACAAAGACTAAAATATTTACTATATGGCCCTTTACAGAAAGTTTGCCAATCCCTGCCCTGAAGATTCCCAACTTTTTACAGGCAGGAAGTAGTGTACGAAGGCTATTTAGTTGCAAACACAGGCCATTTTTTATGGGAAAAGAAGGATGACTCAGAGGGGAGCGCCAAAAGCCTCAGAAAACCACCAGAGAGTGGGAATGAGCCCTAAGAAACCATCAAACGGGACCCTGCTGGAATGCAGAACTGTCATGGACCAGTGATTGCTGCGTGCCTCTCTTTTTCTCTCTTTCGAACAAGACTGTCTAAAGTATTTCCTATGCTTGTCTCACTATTATATGTTGGGTGGACGGGCAGCAGGTAACCTGTCACTTTAGTTCACAGGTTTTCAGATTAATACTTGAGGAACTATACCTGAAAAAACACTCCTAAAGAGCTTCATCCACAATTTACCAGATTTCGCTGACCACACTGGCTTCAAGCTGATGTCAGAGACGTTTTGGGGGGAAAAGGCAAGAGCATTTTCCATGTGGGAGGAATATGAATGTCTGCAACAGAAGCCTGACTATAGCAGACTGCACTTTCCAAAAATGGCTGCAACAATACCTTTCACCTCACCCGTTCATTTACAAGATGATCTTGACTATTCTCTATATCCCTTCTTCTTCAATCTTGGAGGATCTGTGACTCGCCTGTGACTAAAAGAATGAGGTGGAAGTAGTGCTGCATGATTTCCTTAGGTAGGTCAGAAAATGCACATAGCTTCCACCTTGCCTGCTGAAGCACTTTTCCTTGAAGCCTTCAGTTGTCATGTACGTAGTCCAATTCCCCTAAGGTTACCACTGGTCCTTGCAAAAAGACTCTATGAAGAGATCCTGACACAATATGAAGAGACAGTGATACCAGCTGTTCCACTGCACGCCCCCCTTTCAGCTCCATCTGACCACAATCACATGAAAGACCTCTAAGACAAAGTTGCCCAGTGGATTCCTTCCTGAATTCCAGATCCTGAAAGAAATAAAATGACTACTGCTGTTTTAAGCCACTAAGTTTGAGATGATTTGTTATGTAGCAACATCTACTATAAATTATTTAATAAACTTTGGCTCTTCATTCATTTTTTAAGTTTACTAAGTCCCACTTTCTGTGTAAGGCACTGTGATGTATTTAACTTATTTTACTTTTTTGACCTAGTTTTGATTGTTCTGCTCTAATTTGCAACAACTTTATTAATATCAAGACGGCATCACTGCCATCACTCACAAATTTACATCTGCTTTTTAGCCACGAAAGAATGTTGCCAATGACAAATACTGCACTTTGCAGATCATTCTAGGAAAACTTGAAGATAGTTTTAATATATTTTGGATCTTCTTTCCACTGAGTATTTCTTTACCTATTCTAAAGTTGTTCAACACCTCTCTTGTATTTCAATATTTAACATACAGGGTTAGAAACATAATGGACAACTGAATCCACAGAAAATTCCCTACATGTAACTCAGATCCTGATACACTATAACTGGAAGATACCTCACTTTTATTTTTTTAAGTTGATGGAAGTTCTGGAATCAGCATCTTTTTTACACATAAATACTCAAATCCTGAACTCTCTAATCAAAGGCTCCACTATAATGCCAATGTAGTTAAAAAATAAATATTTTTATAGTACATTTCACTATAATTGTGGTAAAGACAGTAGGATTACTTATTTAAGTTTGTGGGGTTTCAATAAAAAAGAAAAGAAAGAAAGGCCATAACAACTATAATAGAAAGTTTTCCATTTGTTAACTTTTGTTTTAAATTCTCAACCTGAAAAATTAGTCAGAAACGGTAATTACCATATTATAAGCTGAATAGGAAGCTGAGATAGCTCAAGCAGTTAATTTTCTAGAAGCATCCTAGGTTTTTTCATATAAAACTGCACAATCCACTTAAAGCAAAACATTTAACCCTTAATCCCCTATAAAACTCACCTCTAAGTTTTTAACGGGGAGAGAAGGGCTCAATTTCAGCTTATAATAACAATGACAACCTTGACGCTGGACATTTCCTATATTATGGGATTCTGGAGGATCAATGGCCCAATAAGATGAGATCCACAGTTAGTCTCCCCAAATATCCTTAATTTCTAAGAAATGTCCTAGCATCCTGACTGTGATTGTGATTAATCAGGTTAGTAATTCTAAAGGTAAAGCTCATGCTAGTGACTTTTTGTCTCTCCAGCAAGCTTCCACCACCTTACCAATACATAGTGTATATACTGCTATTCTTCTTACCACGGTTTCTGACCTGTCAACCTGAGTGCAAGATCGAGCAATAATGCAGGTACTGTATGTCTGACACCCTTCCAATAATGAAGCAATAAGTTGTTGGAATACAACTTAATATTGGGGCGCCTGAATACTTGGTTTAAAGGATTCATCTTGAAGGAATGATTTAGATAATATCCTGTAGGAAAAATAAGCGTCAAAGCATTTTGAATGTTATTTGTTATTCAGAAAAAATACCTGAAGTTAGACCTAGAATTCAGCACATGACAATAATTTATCATCCAAACTTTAGAACAGAGTGAATTATAACACCACCTTTGCTTTTCTGACAAATTCTTAAATTCAAGAGTCTTCTCATTCACAAAAGGCCATTAAGCCTTATCATAAACATAAACAAATACAGAGTTAATATGCATTTTAGAGTAAGCATGGGTTGCTTAACAGTCAGAGGAACAGATAAGACAGAGCTAGTCACCATTACCTTGGGCTTCTTCCAGTCATCCTGAGGTAGATATCATACAGGAATGCTGGGGCCTTATGGCTTACAGCAATCCAGTAATGATATAAAAGGTGATTGGAGGTTAGATTTACATTGGGCCGTCTGAAGGCCTGTTCGAGAGGATTCCTCTTGAAAGTGGAAATTACATGGTATTCTGAGGAAGAAAAGTTGTGTAACAGCTTTGATAATAACCATGTAATGAAGTTTTGAAAAAAAAAAAAACACATGTTTTTACAAAGCAAAATATTTTACCAAAGATGTAAGAGTTTGCTCATTTAAAAAACAAACTTTTCTATTTTCTATAGTAGCTAAGAGAATATGGGTATTAGACTGCTGAACTCAAATGGTTTTAGAACTGCCACTATTTATGAATTTTTATTAGATGAATGAATTTTTGCTAAAATTCACTCTTAAAAATCCTTTTAATGTTTTACCTATATCAGTTTACAATGTCACTTTCTATATTTCATCTCTCACGATAGCTTCTTTCTTTCTGTTCCTCTTTCCAGATTCTTATTACTGTACTTACTTAAAAAAGAAAAGGGAAATCATCATCCTTTGCTTGTGAATAAGTTGCTCAAATTAACATATATCAACAAGCTTAAAACAACCCCAAATTAAGTTCTGTTGTAATTTATTTAGGTTATGCAATATCAAAATAATCTATTATCATGTATGTTAATACTTCAATGGAAATGTATACTGGAATATTCACTAAAATAAAGCTCAACTTGATTTTTGCTAAACTTCATAACACAATGAAAGACTACAAAAAACCTAACTCATTAAAGTGTTTTAAAATTCTTAAAAGAATACAAATAATTATCATAAAATTAAAAGCACCCTAGATTTTTTTTTCTTATATGCTCTAACAGTCAATCTTTCAATTGAAATAAAAATGCCATAAAAAACCCTAGGATGAAAGACAAAGATTTACTTTAAAATCAAATCGCTCCACAAGGGTAACAAAAATTGTTCAATTAGAGGTAAAATAAGACCTAGTACTAAATCAACACTGTAAATACATTTTACTTTAAATTTGAAAACATAAACCAACAACTTAAAAATGATTCAATTTAAGTAGGCCTTTAAGTTATACTATTCCTATTCTAAAACAAGTAACATAGCATACACACTACCTGCTATGAATCTGTGAATTTAAACAGATTAATAAATGTAATAGAAAATATTCTGGCAACATGTATTCTACTTGCTAATTCCTTCAGTTATTACTCTTAGGACAACTAGCTATCTCCTACAACATACCAACTCTTGTAGTTGGAAGTGATACTGCCTGTGAACAGGGAACATCAGGATTGAGAGTACCCACGAGGGAGGAAAAAAGCATTATTTCCATACCACGAGTATTTATCGGCGTTGCTGCAGATGGCAGCAGAGAAATAGTAAGGGTCAGACGAGGGTAGGATGAGGAGGGAATATACAGCAGGATATTTTAAAATTTATGAAACATTATTAAGGACCAAAAGGCAGTACTAGTAGATGTTCTAACATGGCAATTAAAATAAGAATAAATTGGTAACTGGTGGCTCTAATGCCTCATAGGTTATTCTAACGTAAAAACTCAGTGAACATTTTAAGTTCTTTAAAATTTATTCTAACATTCAAAAACACAGGTAAAATCATACCAACTTCACCCCAGTGGAAAGGATTAGTGCTGCCTGTTGTACAATTATACACCATGATGTTTCTTGGTCTGCAAAGACAAAGATCAAAGCAATGAAACATAAAAAGAGGCTAAACTTAACCAATCTAAATCTTACATGATACTTAAGTAGGAAGAAATGAGGATGATGGGTGCCTTTTCTACAGTGAATATTTAAAATATTATCTTTAAAGGATTAATTTTTGTGTCTGAATGACTATTTACACTACCCTTTTTCCCTATCCTACCAAAAAATTATTTATAAAAAATAATATAGACTTCATATTTTCTTCTTTGTATTAGCAGGAGTGTCTGTTTTTCATGCGAGGAAAAAGAACAACAAACAACCTCAGCTCTTCCTATCTCCTTCCCATTTACAGAGGCTCTAGCTGAAAAAAATTATGAATTGAGTTCCCTTTCACCAGAAACAATATATTCATATAATCATATCCCTCCTTTTTAAGATATAAAATACTGACTTCAAAAATAAGGGCAGTTTATTATTTAGAAAAAAAGTTATTGAGAAGCTTAGGTGTTTAGGTTTAGGTGTTACCTGTAAATGCTACTACTCCCTTTTAAAAGGAGGCCCATGAGTTGATTAAAGTGCTCTAGTGTGCATGTTTGATATATGTAAGCCATTCTCTGTGAATTTTAGCTCTTTATATATGCCAAGTTTATACCAAGTTCTAGTTTGGATTAAAAAAAAAAAATCATGTTTTGTGTTATTTTTTTTTTTAATTTCTAATGACCTTGTCCATCCTGTGGGTAGTACACAAGAATTTATGTTAATTCTTAATAAATGCTGATGGAACCACTTCATCGCCTACTTAAACCAACTCTTGCAGTTGAAAGTGATAATGCCTATATAATATTGGTATGGGTTAATAAAACTGATAAATATCAGTTATGAGGGATTATTTAACATTAGTTTTCCCATCTCAGTTACTATATATTTAACAAGCGACATTGTCATCTCATATACCTATTAACTCCGGAATACCAGGCTGCCGCAAGACTCATGTTGACAACTACATCTACAGGAACAAGATCTGCAAGGGCATTGTTGGAGGCACGCATTGTTCGAAGAATTCCTTTCCCTGCCTTTGTTGAAATTAAAAACAACACCTTAAGAAATATAAGCCAAAGCACATATACACAATATACAGATACACAGAAAACAGAAAAAAGTACAGAATAGTCAATAAAACAAAAGGCTTACTTACCGCAATAAAGAGACCACTTGGTCCATTAAAGTTATCAATCCATCCCTAATACCAAAAATTAAAAAAAGGGAGGGAGCTTAGAAATATTATGAAACTAGAGATTTATCATTTGAAATCTACAACTCCACATATATACTTGGTAGTTTTCTTCTAAAAACTAAAAAACAGACTAGATTCAGGCCAGAATATTTCTCCCCATCTTAAATAGAAGCAGTCTTCCTCTGAGATTGCAAATGACTAAGTAAAATCTTTTTCAAAGGCTACCTACTCTTCCATTAACTCTCTGCAAAGAGAATTTTTTAAAAAGGAGTTTATATCTGTCAAATATTTTAGCTAAATGGTGACGGTTTAAGTTTGATTTTGTGCTATTTACTAAGGCAGTAGCCTGAGATTGAGGGAAATGGTAAATCCTCCTCAAAATTACTGAATAAAACAGAAGAAAACAGAATAATGCCAAAGCAACAGAAGAGATACTATCATTTACTACCATTACAGAGACCTAAGTTTTTCCTAAATCAATTTATCTCTTATGTTTTCTCTTATTTCAGGGATTCACAAATACCGTAATGCCTTGCTTTTCTACAGCAGATCCCAGAAATCTCTTATCTTCCTTAGCTTGTAATCTATACAGGGAGGAGTCAACCTCTTGGAAGGCCTGCCTCTTTTTGGTACTAAAAAGCAAATGAAATAAAATAAGATCTGAATATTCTCATCTCTATTTCCTTCACCTCTGCAAGGGAAACTAATCTGCAAATAATTTTAAAAGCCAACAAATGTTGACGTGTCAGAGTCCAATCCCTCATCAATCATGAAGAAAACTCATGGTCTCCTTTGACTCCAGACAACACCATAGCCTTCGATTTAATTTTCAATTAACATTTTAAAAACTGATCTGCATATCTATACATACAGTATTACATTAGAAATAAAAGTACCAATAAGAGTGTCTCTTTCTACAAACGGAAACAACTTTGCCATAGTAAGCCATGTTCCGTAAACAAAACCTGCTCATAAAAAATTGCCAACTCTTTTTGTACAGAATTATGCCTTAAAATTCCCAATTCCAATTATTTACAAAGGTTTCTAACAACTTACTGGAAAAGGTTCTTTCCAACTGGCACCAACAATTGATGGCCTTACAATCGCCACATTTAGCTTTGCTCCTTCTTGTTGTACAACATATTCTGCCAATGCTTTTGTGTATATGTATGTATTAGGTCTGTCTCCTATCAATTTTGGTGTGATATCATTTACTAGGCCATCATCCATCCACCTGGTAAACAAAGAAATTGCATGCAAAAATATTTTCGGATGTTTTACTATAAAATGAAAAACCACTTTGCATATTTCAAACATATCTGTTGCTCTGACTCAAGTGATTTGACAACAACTTTTACTAAAAAAATGGAAATTAGCTTTACTTTCATTAAATATCAACCAGAACTCCATATCTCTTATATCCAGTTTCTATATCCACAAAGGTCTGAAAAACAAGAGTTCTTTCATAAATCATATGGTAGGTAGCAAAAGTGAATCAGAACTGATTTATGGTCTTTTTTTTTTTTTTTTTAAATCATTTAGTTGTAAGTATTCATATACTTCATATGTGTTTGATGAGGGGTGCTACCCCGAATCCAGTTGAAGTTATTTCATATTACACAATACATAGATTATATTTCCTTTCTAAAGTCTAAATAAATTCCAAAATACATCTGGCCCCAAGGGTTTCAGATTAGGAATTATAGATTTGTATATAATCACCATAACAGCATAACATGTAAATTATATACATTTTAAATGAACATACATTTACAATCAACATAAAAGGTCTAGTAATCTAAATATTTAAGGTGAAGCACTAAAAATTGTTATGCTCTCACTAGCAACACTAACAAATACTGGGGTAAATGATAAAAATAAATTCAACCACGCTATAAAAATTCAATTAGCAACCTACTATGAAGTCACAAAATTCTTCCAATTCTCTCAGTGTCTCTGAAGAAAAGTTCTACTATGATAATCTGTAAGAGGAGGGTGATACGCTAGGTGATCTCTATAGTCTTTTCCAGTCTAAATTTCTAATTCCAATATATTATGTACTTGTTTTCAGATAGTTTTTCTTCCTGTCTATAATACAATGCATACTTGTATGCATACTAAGTATTCTATCAGTGCACAAATGATACCCATACCAACTGATAAGGATGCATAAAATGGAGACTATCAAGATAAACTTTCTTCTGTATGTGGAAGTACTTTTTGCGTGTAGAAGGAAAAGAACACTAACAAAATTGAAGGGAGGTTGCTAGTCAACTTAGGAAAAATTCCATAGTGGAGATGAACTTTGACAAATGGAAGAGAGAGTTGCTATATTAAAAAAAAACAAAACTGGCTAAACCGAGGAAAGACTTTAGAGTCAGTAAGCCTCATCACTGGAGTGAGTTTACAGAGCCAATCTATGAGTTATCCTAAAATTATCTGTTGGCCAGTTGGTCAGATTTCTTTGTAAGCGAAGAAAGGAAATAATAGAATTAGAAGGTTATAGGCTCTTTCTCAGCAACTTCGATGTCTGGATATACAAACTGCTAACAAGAGAAAAAGTAAAAAGATTTATTAACTTCCACACCCAGCTTTTCCCAGAGATATTAAACACTTCTGCCTACTGACCTGAGGAAAATGAGGTAGATATTTGGGACCATCTAAGAAACGAATTAGAAAACAGAAACCAGGGAATTACCGTAAGAATGTCTCAGTAAGCTCCCATACTTATTAGTTTTCTTACAAATCTGTCCACTTCCTCATATTTCCAGGAAAGCCTTAAAGAAGTGGACTTATGTGTTTATTTTAGAAGAAAACTTGGAGAAGGAGCTATCAACATTCTGTAGCACCCTTGGGAAGAAAAGAATTCGACTGAGAAAACAGGGGATGGTAACTGAAGAGCTGAACGTGAATAGGATTCCTTGGAAGAAAAGAGACCTAAGAGCAAACAGAATAAAGGAGGAAAAAGCTCACAGGAATATTATATGAGGATTAACAAATATGTGAAGATACGGATACTGGAATTTTCTATAATTATCGTCTATAAAAGAAAAGACCCTTTATTTATTCTTGCTCTGATCCTGTTTGTTTGTTTCACTCGATGAGAAAGTACAGGCTGAAGCAAATGAAATCTTGGCCATGCCTATTTGTATCCATCAAATGCAAACATTTCTCAAGTAATCATTGATGACAGGATCCCAGTCCTCAGAAAGATGATAAACAACAACACTAGGAGTATCAATTAAAGGACCATGACTCCTCCGATTCCCTAATAATTCAAGGCCCCTCTGTAGATATACAGTTGACACTTGAAAAACATGGGGTCGGGGCGTTGACCCCTGCGCAGTCAAAAATCCACATATAACTCTACAGTCAGCCCTCTGTATCATGGTTCTGCATCAAAAGATTCAACCAACTGCAGATTGTGTAGTGCTAGAGTACTTATTTATTGAAAAAAATCTGCGTATAAGTGAACCCACATAGTTCAAACCTGTGTTGTTCAAGGGTCAACTGTACTCTATTGGGCAAAATAAAAGGATAATCTTTAATAAACTAGGAACTTGCTATTGAATAGGCAGTCATTAGTCTCCACGGATATCAGGCACTTCTTAGCAGCTAAGATTGATTCCTTGGAAAACGGAGACTCTAATACCATGGATGAGTTGTTCAGAGGCTTTCCTCCAACCATCACACCTGGTCAAAAGTGAAAGCTCTACACTGACTTTACACATTGACTTTACGGAGAGTCATTTAGGTACAAATCTATACAATAAAAAGAACATAGTAGATACATAATAATTTGTTGAATAAGGAAGAGATAAATGTATACATAAGTGTGGGTGGAGATTTAGAGAGAAAGAGAGAGAAACTGAAACAGACCAAGAGATACATGTAAATAGATAAACTTGGATCCAAAGTTTGGGGTCAAAGCTAATGTATATAAATTTCAAACAAACGTACTCTAAAGAATCAATCAGCTTCTTGGGATCCACAGGGGGTGGATAGACTACTTCATCAATATGCTTTCGATTGCAGTAGGCATATGCCGTTGATACATGCATGAACACTTCCAGATTCTTCATCTGTTGTGCAAGTAGAATAAGCTGTCGTGTAGCAATCACATTTAACTGAACAGCATCTCTGTAAAAGAAAAAGTGACAATAAAAAATTGGGAAGCTGTGTCATTTTTTCACCTGTTAAAAAAATCTTATTTCCATTTTAGAGCATCAGAGACAGAAAGGGACAAAGAGTTTTTTGTTTCTTTACAACTGACCCCTTAGCTCAGATTTTGTGTGTTATTTCAACATGAAGTACAACCATTCTACCAGTTGTGTTTACAATTCTTCTGATTATAAAATAAACTTCATATTAGGATTGTAAAAATAAAAGCACAAATTAAAATTCTTAAATTACCCAGAAATAGACACAGATAATTTCAGTCTTTGGCTTTTATGCATACATTTTTGAACTCATTTTAGACTTCTTTTGCCTCTTGATTTTTGCAAGCATACTGTTTTATGAAATGGCTATACCACCAGGAGAAGTAAGAATCATTAAGTAATTTTAAAATGCTATGGTAGAGTCATCAATAAGGGTAAAACAGTCAAAGAAAACTCAAAAACATTAAATTATATTAATATATAATGAAGTAAAAGTATGTTTACTTCTCTCTTTGTAGCAATTAACCCAAACACCTTTTTAAGACTACCTTACAAAATTCAAAGGGGTGTTATAATACACTTGTTACGAGAGGCAAATGCAAGACCCCAAGATGATCTATATATTCCCTTCTTGAAATTTATTTGAGGTAAATAATTTCACAAATGCAAAAGTATATATGCAGAAAAATAATCGATGAAGCATCATCTAGTAATAGCAAAAGCCTAGAGAGCCCAAATATTCACTATGAAATGGTTTAATAAAGTAGGTATCTTATCACAATGAAAGAATACAGCCATTAAAATAATTGACAACTATAAAAACATGGAAAATCTGTGTGAATAATATTTTTTAAATATATAGATTATGAAGTGAAACAGGATTAAAAACAAGACTCTGGAATAAGACCTGGGTTCAAATCCTGGTTTAGTTTGCCTGTCAGCTAGGATTAGGTGACCTTGTAAAGTCATTCAAGCACTCAGGCCTCAATTTCTTCATCTGTAAAGGAGAATATGTAATGGAGACTAACTACTAAGATTTGTATAAAGTTAAATTAAACAAAATAGCTTGCAAGTATTCATCAGTATTATTCTTAACATAGTCCCAAAATAAGCATTCAATAAATATTACTTAAGGGGTGGATTGTTTTTGCTTTCTATTATACTTTTGTTTATAACTTACTTGAGGGGAAAAAAAGTTGAAATACCCAAAACCAGTAATACTGTGAAAAAACTGGCAAAGTAATACACTGTTGGTGACACTATAAACTGATACAACTGATCTGAAAGAGACTAGGACAAAGTACCAGGAATTATAGAAATGACAGAGTTATTAATCTAGTTAACCCACTGAAATTAACTGAGAGGAAAAACTTGTTCTAACCGTAATTTTTCAAACAGAAAGAAATTAAGATTCCCTAAATTTGTTTTTTGGGTTTTTTGGTTGTGTTTTTGCTTTTGTTTTTTAATTGAAGTATACTTGATTTACAACGTTGTGTTAGCTTCTGGTGTACAGCAAAGTGATTCAGTTATACATATATATTCTTCTTCATATTCTTTTCCATTATGGTTTCTTACAGGATATTAAATATAGTTCCCGGTGTATACATTAGGACCTTGTTGTTTATCCATTCTATCTATAATAGTTTGCATCTTCTAGTCCCTAACTCCCAATCCAACCCTCCCCCCCCCCTCCCCCTTGGCAACCACAAGTCTGTTCTCTATGTCTGTGAGTCAGTTTGTTTTGTAGATAAGTTCATTTGTGTCATATTTTAGATTCTGCATATAAGTGATATCATATGGTATTTGTCTTTCTCTTTCTGACTTACTTCATGTAATATGATAATCTCTAGGTCCATCCATGTAGTTGCAAATGGCGTTATTTCATTCTTTTTCATGGTTGAGTAATATTTCAGTGTGTGTGTGTGTACACACACACACACACCCCACATCTTCTCTAGCCATTCATCTGCTGATGGACATTTAGGTTGTTTCCATGTCTTGGCTATTGTAAACAGTGCTGCTATGAACACAGGGTTGCATATATCTTTTTGAATTATAGTTCTGTCCAGATATATGTGCCCAGGAGTGGGATTGCTGGACCATATGGCAACTCTATTTTTAGTTTTTTGAGGAACCTGCATAGTGTTCTCCATAGAAATTGGCTGCACCAATTTACATTCCCACCAACAGTGTAGGAGGGTTCCCTTTTCTCCACACCCTCAGAAAAATTCCCAATATTTGCTATACTAAGTGAACATGACATAAATTACAGTATAGTAACATGATGTAATATCATCACATCATGAAAATTATAACTATAAAGAAGTTAGAAATATGGAAATTGTTTCAATAAGTAAAACTACAAATTCTATGTTTACGTTTTATGGAAAACAACATATTTTCAAAGAGAGACCACAAGAAAATTTTTTTAAAAAATAAAAATAGTTTTGAGTACTTTCCGAAATTCTTACATTTTCAGTATTTAAGAAGGAAAAAATCCAACTGTTCTTTTAAAAGGTCAGGATATGTCACAGATAGAATCTGGTCTACTTGACTGTAAAGTAGTTCTTTGATGCGTATCACATTTGCAAAACAGTGGGAATGGGAGGGTACTGTTTTGGAAAAGGTATACAGAGAATATCCTGTTACAGGTTTCTGAGGACAGAACAACAAGTTCTGGGTCACTAGGAATAAGAAATAGTTCATGAGAGGAAAAACTCTTGGGACTTATTTTTTCTTTTAATTTAATATTATCTGAGAACCTATGAAAACATACTGAAAGGAAAAAAAAATTTTTTAATGGACTAATTGGGTTGGGGTCTTAAAAACATGAGTGTATCTTTTTCCTTCCTTATCTCAACTGAGGGAGGAAAATCTGTTCAAATAGATATCCAGCAAAAAAGACGTTTCACAGAGAGGATACTGTCCACTAGACTATAAGGCAATGTGCCATTTTCTTTTGCATTTGCAAAACAATAGTGGTAGGGAGAGTGATGTTTTGGGAGCAGAACACAAAGGATATTTTGTTACAGGTTCCTGAGGATGGTGACAGAATTTCTGGGTCACTGAAAATAAGGAATAACTTGAGAGAGGAAGCACTCCTGAGCTTTGCCTACTCACCTCTTCCCATCCATCCGCACCTGACAGCGCAAACCTGAAGGCATTTTGTGCCCATGTAAATAACTCTTAGGATCTCTGCCAGGCTAGTATCCTCACTCTGTTTCACTACCATCCAATTTGTACACCTTGAACTTTAGGCTGAGACCCTGACATGTTAGATCTGAAAGCATTTAGTAGTACCAAACAAAAATAAAGTTCTCACTATGTTTTGGTTATGGGGATTCAACGCATCTTATATAACACTGGCTTTTGCGGGGGAGAGCAAAAATGAACAAATCTTTGTAATTATGGTCCATCACTAATGTAGACATAGAAACCACTTTAATAAAGGAAAAAACTCAACTTGAACTGCCAATAAATTTTCTTATTCACCTGTCTTCTATTGACATATTGGGTTGTTCAAAATCTATGCTGATAACACTTACAAGACCTTAAACCAGAGATCATGCTTTGCTTGACAGACACCTGTGAGCTTATTTAAAATGCAGATTGCTGGACCTCATCTTCAGACACTTTTTAATGTGTCTAAATCACATCTTATATAAGTTCCCCAGGCCATTCTGATCTCTCCCTCATCCACTCCCTTCCCCCACCTCTGAGAAAATACTACCTACATGAGATCTCATCACTATATTGCTGCTGATTTTATTTTAACTTAATGAAGATATAGAAACAGATGTCTATTAAGGGGACAATTAATCAATCAGGGTAGGGGACCCAGTCATTTGTAATTTAAATCACACCCTAGGCTCTTATTAAAAATGAGGATTCCTGGGTATTATCTCAAAACTAGAGGGTCTGAATTTGGCAAATACAGTCCAAGATTATGCATTTTTAACACATTTTCCAGTAATCCTTAAGATTCATAATACATTCTAAAGTTTGAGAATCCATGCCCTTAGGCTCAACAGTTTTCTTGATCTTTTCTAAATCATCGATCTTTACTTCCACTCCTTTCCGAACACCTACTCTCATGTTCATACCCTGGGCCCTCTCACCCAAAATTGCTCTATCTCTAAAATCTCATACTATGAATTTTCCCCAGACCACACTATCTGTCCTCCCATTTCTGCCCTTAAGCCTGTTTTCTGTCCTCATCATGGTCTCTAGTCTCCTGACACTTCTTTACTCTCAAGTCCAATGGCCCTGTTCTACCTTCACTTTCCTTACTAAGAGATACCATACCTATGGTCAATTATTTAAGTAACTCCCTTTATTATCCTCAATATCACCCTCTCCTCATCTTTTGTCAGTATTTCTTTATAATTCCTAATCTTGATATCCATTTTTTCCCACTTCAAGATTTATAGACCACCATATCTGAAAATAAATGAGCTCTGCCACCTCTCAACTCTCACAACACTTTAATGTATGCTCTTCAGTAACTCTACATTTTCTATCCTATTTTATGGTTATTTAAGTATATTCCATCTCCTCTAATAGACAATATGGACTTTGCAAATAGGATCTGTGTACAATTTATTTTGATTTCCCCCAAAATACAGAGTATAATGTTGGGAGTAAAATCTGGATTTTCTTGTCCTGGCAGTAAAGGCTCTGAACCATTTTTTATTTGTGGGCTAACTTAAAAACTGGTTATAAAGAATAATTGTTCTGTAAGTAGTTATTATATGTCAACCTACAGTATTTTAGAATGTTGTAGTATCACCACTTAGACATCAATATCCATTAAAATTGCTCCACAGAAGACAATAATTTCAATTAATGACTAGGATTAGGTCAGTAAATATGCATGCCCTGACAAGGAAGAGAAGAACAATAAATTTTCTTGTTCACCTGTCTACCTCCTTCCACTATGGTATCTCTAGTGAAAGAAGAAAGAATAATAATAAAAAGATTTCCCTTTTGTTAATCGTAACCTTGCTTACCCTGAGGGGAAGAGAAAGAGGAGAGAACATTCCCCAAAAGTATTACACTTTGGTCCTCCTCGTAAGGTTACTTGGATGAGTTTCACCCTAATGAATGTTGCCTGTCTGCAAAACAATTTCCCCTTTAAAAGCATCTGATTTTCCCTTTGAGGACTATACCATAATTATCAAGTATCTATATACCTTTTTCCTTGAAAACAGTTTCATAAGGCTATGTGAACTCTTTCTTTTGGTTATGAAAGAAATGAAAGCTAGAACTACAGGGAAAAATACCAGTTAGATGGACTATTTCATATTAAAAACCTACCTGTAATCACACTATCCAAATATAATAACTGGCTGATATTAAAAGATATGTATATAAATACACATCTATGTACACACATATTTTATGAAAATGAGATTATACTATAGTTCTAATAAGATTCTTTTGTCACTTTTGAATCCTGAACACATAATTGCTGCATAAAAAGAACTAAAATGTAAATAAATTATTACCACCAGATAATAAAGGATAAAGTCAAGATTAGAACTAAGGTATGTAATTCCAAAGCTCACGCCCTCTCCATTATACAGTGCTGCCTCAGCTTCCTCAAGTATAAAATGGATTTGACCATGATATTACATTGGGTAACATTAAGCATGGAATGAAATAATGAGCGAGAAAACACCCTGAAACTATAAAGCATTGTTAGAGGAATCTAAGGGACTATTATAGTATCCTCACCTGCAATATAGGCAAAACTCACTGTAATGCTTTGGCACTGAACTGTCATGTTATACAATGTCGATTAAGGTTTATACTTCTATACATAGACAATATGGGGGATAATCTCAAAACCCTTTACAATCAGAATTGAACTTAAAAACATTTTAAGAAGCCCTTCAAGCAATTATGAAACCTAAAGAAGTGTGCACCATTTTAATTGCTATAAGACCATACAATTAGATTAACATTATAAAACTGTATATAACATCAAAAAATGCTCTGAATTAAGCACCATTATTTGAAATGCGTATTTGTTAGATTTTTAAAAACATAGTGACCATTTAAAATGCTATTTTTTTCTTGAAATAGGGCATCTTGAAGGAAGTCCAAACCGTTTTTAAAGTAAACCTATATCCAATGTACCCTACCCTTAACACTGATACCAAAGTTTTAAAACAAAAACAAAGTATGACTTCAATGTATAAGCCATTTCATCTTACTCTGCAAAACCTGAGCCTAACTTTTTAAAATTTTCAGATGAATATGTGTGAAGTAGACAAAGCTGCTGGGGTATACACTTCTGAAAGAATGGAGGGCAGAGGAAATAAACACTATTAGTTGTTAAGACTAATACTCCTACCCAAGGTAAACTTCTCTTTCTTCTACTCCACACTTCCCATCTCTTGCCTCCTCCCTGCCCCATATATAAGTTCATGGCAACTTCTTCTAATAAACATATACTAGCTATCCGATGTTTTAAACTGTTGAGAAAGAAAATTCTTTTAATGCTCTGTAGGACACGGAATGCTACAATTAACAGGGAGCAAACACTTTCAAAACACTTTCAAATGACTTGACTAAAAAGTAGAATTCAAATTAGATCTTTTAACTATGCCGCAGTTCAAATATCACATAAGGACCTTTACTTACCTCAAATTTTCATTAAACCTTACTGTAGCTGCACAGTGGAATATAATATTGGTAGACTCTATGATGATCTCTTTATCTTCTTCACTAAGAGCCAGTTTAGGTTGGGTGAGTTCACTGTTGACTGCTATAATTTTCTCCCTAAAATCTGGATTTTCATCTCTCAATCTGTCAAAAAGCTATCAAAGGGGAAAAACATTTTAGGGCAGTATTTTTCAATTTTCTAAAACCCATCATCACCACCTTTTCCTCCCCCAAGGATCACTATTTTTTAAATTTCAACTACGTGAATCCTAAGGTTGCTTAAATTGCTATCATTCTGTATGAAAAACACTCTATGGGGTCCACATTATTATCCCCATTTTATAGATGAGGAAGCTGAGACACAGAGAGGTTAAGTAACTTGCCAAAGGACACAGGGCTGGTAGCTTGCAGAATTAAATTTTAACTGTCCATGCTTTTGTTGATTAGATTATATTATCTCTCAGAATAGACATAAGCAGTACAGACATCAGAACAATGTTTAAAATGATCATTCAGGGACTTCCTGGTGGCGCAGTGGTTAAGAATCCGCCTGCCAATGCAGGGCACACGGGTTCGATCCCTGGTCTGGGAAGATCCCACATGCCGCGGAGTAACTAAGCCTGTGCATCACAACCACTGAGCCTGTACTCTAGAGTCCGCGAGCCACAACTACTGAGCCCACGCACCACAACTATTGAAGCCTGCGCACCTAGAGCCCATGCTCTGCAACAAGAGAAGCCACCGCAATGAGAAGTCCGTGCACCTCAATGAAGAGTAGCCCCCGCTCTCCACAACTAGAGAAAGCCTGCATGCAGCAACAAAGACCCAACTCAGACAAAAATAAATAAATTACATTTTAAAATAAATAAATAAAAATAAAATGATCATTCAGATTTCTAAAATCCAAACCTTAATTTATCACTTCATTTCATTTTGGTTTTAGTCTCTTTTAGTAGATTAAAATACCATTAATCATACTCTACCTAAAATCTTAGAAAAATTTTAAAGGGAAAAACAAAGTATGTTAAAGGAAAAAAAAGTTGGTAAGCAAATGTGAATATGAAGCTGGATAAACTTGAGATATACATATAGGATTCTAACTTGAAAATAGAAAATTCAATATTCCTTAAGTATACTCAAAGGAATAAATTTAACTAGAGAATCAGATCCCAAAATAGTTACAGTATAAAGGTACATTCAATTGTGAGTCAAATTTAATTTTTTATCCCAGATTTTATAGAGGAACACTGATGTCACCTCCAGATCACTGTTCTATTACACCCTGACTCTCCACTCCATTGAAAGTCCATATTTGTAGTTTAAGCAGAGATTCTGAAATCTGGGGAAAAAAGTCTATAAAACATATATGGTACTCGCTTTCACCTTCCCAGGTGACTTTTAGTGAGTAACAGTCTTCCCCTCCACCACTGCTAGCTAGTGACTTCAATATTATTGTTTTCTTATGTTAATTAATAAAATATTTACTAAGCATTTCAGATGAACTAAGTACCTTCTAGACACTGAGAAAACAAGAATTATGACCTTTGCCTCAAGCTATTTAGAGTCTAATAGGAAAAATTAGACAAGTAAACAGACAGTTAAAATATAATGTTATAAGTAATAAAATAGGGATAATATAAGTGTTATGAGACTGTACAGGAGCAACATCTAGCCCTGCTAGTTGGGAAGGACCTGAGATTATAAAGTAGAAGAATAGTGTTGCAGGTAGAGAAAGTAGCATGTATAACCACCTAGAAGTAATAGAGCACTAATGTTTGGGAAATATAAAAAACTCAGTAAGACTTGGCCAATGACTGGACGAGGGATAAGGAATATAAACTCCACGTGGACAGGGACTAGGGTCTATTTTGCTCAGAACAAAGGCCCCAGATAACAGAGTGCCTGGCAAGACAGTGACATGATAAACATCTGTTAAGTGAATAAATTCATTAGGTGGAAAACACTGGGAGAGAAAGAAGTGCAGCTATGGAGATACGAGTTCAGTTTTGTGAACGTTGAGTGTAAAGTGTCAATGAGAACACCCCAGAAGACTGGTCTAGTAGAGATAACTGGCTCTGTGGGTCCTGAGTTCAGGGAAGAAAGAGCCAGACTACTGATATAGATTTTATTAACCACACAGGTAGCCCTGGGAGAATATCACCCAGGTAGCAGCAGTGATGAGCTCCCAAGGTCCAGACTATATGAAGCTTTTTCCAAATCTAACTTAAAATACAACCTTTCACCTCACATAAAACAGAAGGTGCTGAGTAATTACCTAACTGGACCTAGTAGGAAGAGATCAAGGCCAAGGACAGAATTCTGAAGAATATTTAAGGGGTTAGCAGAGAAAAGGAGCCTGAAAATGACCAGAAAAGTACTTTTAACACACTGAATTCAGACTTTTTTATTCTCCCAGATTGCCAATGACCTTTAATTCCCCTTCATATCAGATATCTCCACCACTACCATCAATATGTGATCACGCTGTTTTACAAGTTACATCTCAAATGTGATGCTCTTCCCTTCTTTAGCTACCATCTCTTTATTCAATACCATCTTTTCCAAAGTTTTATTTATTTATTTATTTATTTATGGATGTGTTGGGTCTTCGTTTCTGTGCAAGGGCTTTCTCTAGTTGCGGCAAGCGGGGGCCACTCTTCATCGCGGTGCACGGGCCTCTCACTATCGCGGCCTCTCTTGTTGCGGAGCACAGGCTCCAGACGCACAGGCTCAGTAATTGTGGCTCACGGGCCTAGTTGCTCCGTGGCATGTGGGATCTTCCCAGACCAGGGCTCGAACCCGTGTCCCCTGCATTGGCAGGCAGATTCTCAACCACTGCACCACCAGGGAAGCCCCTCCAAAGTTTTTAACCCACTGGTACCCCAATTAGTTCCGACTTTACTAAGTCCACTAATGCCCTCTTTAATGTATTTTATTCCCTTTCCAGAATTTATTTCATGGTCAACTATTTTCACTCCTTGCCAGCAATGAGGTTTACCTTCCCAGAGACATTCCTGTAAATCAGTGGTTCTCAAGTTGGGGCAATTTTAGCCCCCAGGGAACATTTGGTGATGTCTGAAGACATTTTTCTTTGTCAAAACTGGGATGGTGAGGAGAGGGAGCTGCTGGCATTTAGTGGGTAGAGGCCAGGAATGCTGACCACCCTACAATGCATAGGACAGCTCCCCATAACAAAGAATTATCTGGCCCAAAATGTGAATAGTGCTGAAGTTGAGAAATTCTGCTATAAGACAATGTCCCACCACAGTATATGCTCTATGCCTATGCTTTTATTCCTGTTTCAAAATCACAGAAGGCTCTACCTAAAAGTTTCTTAACAACTTTAAGTATACATATTCACTGCTACTTGATATAAAAAGAACTCATTTTATTGATTCACCAGAAATGCTATACATAAGTGGGAATGAATGGCCCTAGGAGTAAGTGGTGGGATGTGCCGGGGGGAATTAAAAGCATAAGATAAAATGACAAAATTTTAGAGTATTTTAGTCAAGTATTTTTTAGACAAATACTTGGGGACAAGGCATTTTTATATTGAAAATAATGGCCATATGTTTAGACTAAACTATAAAAGTTCAATGAAATTTCAGGCTTTCAGTAAAAGATAATCATTTTCTTTACAAATTAGACTTACTGGTGCAGAAAAATTTTAGAAGCATTACCCTGGAGACCCCAGAGAAGATGCCCAACTCTTTCACATTTAACTTAGGTCCTCAATTCCAACCAAGACATCAGCTTCAATAATTGCTCCTATCCAATCTCTCTTAACACCTCTACACTCTCTTCCTTCCCTCCTCCCTCTTAAAAACTCTCTAGACTGTAGGCTCCATTAAGGCAGGGACTCTTATTTATTCCTGAATTCAACCCCTTACATCAAGTCAAGTGCCCAGCACTGAGTAGGCACAATAAATGTTTTCTTAAAAATAAAAAATGAATAAGAATAAATAACCTCTCACTAGGGGGAGGGAGGGTGTTGGGAAGGGAATTACAATATACCAATTACAAGTGGTTCATGATAAAATGCCAAGATGAGTAAACAAAGGGCAGAGATGGCAGCAAAACACACATGGAGGCATTATTACTTAAAATAGGCCTTGTGGTCTTATAGCCCCCTTGGTGACTCCCTTCTCACAGGTTTTAAGGGAAGCAAAGAATTCCAAAAGGATTTGGCAAAAAATCAGAAAGAGGAAAAAGAAGAGACACTAACGTACACTATCTGAATAGTTAAGAAGTTTAGGGATAACTTCTAAATTTTGTAGAAAGGATTTTACATCCTACAGTTAAATAAAAATAAAAGCAACATGTTAAGTATCTGCTGCATGATGTCAAAGAAAAGCTACTGTGACATGACAATTAGTTCTTATCCAAAGAACTATCACAAAGGTATACGAAGTTCATTCAAAGTAAAAAGTCTGGTTAGTTGCTATGTAAGGATTTGCTAATTTTTTTGTTTTTTCCAACAGGACTATAAGAATTTAGATAGACAAATGAGCATCATTCTCTTCCAAAAAAAAAAAAAATAATGCTATCACTGACATTTCTTTGGAGGTATATGCCTATAGAGTCTGAGCCCTTGCAAAACTGAGCTCACAGCTTTCTAATCACTTTTGTTTCTGACTCCAATTTCATTCTCTGAATCTTTACTGCCAAGCTTGGGTTCAAATTAATTTTGGATGTCTGCAAAAGTCAACTCTCTCCTTAAAGCATGAACATTTGCCCCTATTCAGTATATCCATTAGAATGTGTCTGTAGGCTGTCCCCACATGGTCTAAGCAACACTGTACACTCTTAATCAGCACCAGTTCTCAAAGTGTGGAAGATCCTAGGAGTCCCTGAGACTCCTACTTAGGGAGTGCACAAAGTCAAAACTACTTTCATAATAAAAGTAAAACATTATTTGCATTTTTCACTTTCATTCTCTCACAAGTATGGAGAGGAATTTTCCAAAGCTACATGTGTAATGACATCATCACTCTCGATGGCTAATGGAATGTGTGCTTGTATGTATATTCTTTTACTTTAAAAATTTCTCAATTTTAAATGGGACCTAACGAAACTTAAAAGCTTTTGCACAGCAAAGGAAACCATAAACAAAACAAAAAGACAACCTTCAGAATGGGAGAAAATATTTGCAAATGAAGCAACTGACAAAGGATTAATCTCCAATATTTACAAACAGCTCATGCAACTCAATATCAAAAAAACAAACAACCCAATCCAAAAATGGGCAGAAGACCTAAATAGACATTTCTCCAAAGAAGATACACAGATTGCCAACAAACACATGAAAGGATGCTCAACATCACTAATCATTAGAGAAATGCAAATCAAAACTACAATGAGGTATCACCTCACACCAGTCAGAATGGCCATCATCAAACAATCTACAAACAATAAATGCTGGAGAGGGTGTGGAGAAAAGGGAAGTCTCTTGCACTGTTGGTGGGAATGTAAATTGATACAGCCACTATGGAGAACAGTATGGAGGTTCCTTAAAAAACTAAAAATAGAACTACCATACGGCCCAGCAATCCCACTACTGGACATATACCCTGAGAAAACCATAATTCAAAAAGGGTCATGTACCACAATGTTCATTGCAGTTCTATTTACAATAGCCAGGACATGGAAGCAACCTAAGTGTCCATCGACAGATGAATGGATAAAGAATTGGCACACATATACAATGGAATATTACTCAGCCATAAAAAGAAACAAAATTGAGTTATTTGTAGTGAGGTGGATGGACCTAGAGACTGTCATACAGAGTGAAGTAAGTCAGAAAGAGAAAAATAAATACTGTATGCTAACATGTATATATGGAATCTAAAAAAAAAAAATAGTTCTGAAGAACCTAGGGGCAGGACAGGAATAAAGACGCAGACGTAGAGAATGGACTTGAGGACACAGGGAGGGGGAAGGGTAAGCTGGGACGAAGTGAGACAGTGGCATGGACTTATATATACTAACAAATGTAAAACAGATAACTAGTGGGAAGCAGCCCATAGCACAGGGAGATGAGCTCGGTGCTTTGTGACCACCTAGAGAGGTGGGATAGGGAGGGTGGGAGGGAGACGCAGGAGGGAGGAGATACGGGGATATATGTATATGTATAGCTGATTCACTTTGTTATAAAGCATTAACTAGCACACCATTGTAAAGCAATTATACTCCAATAAAGATGTTAAAAAAAAGAAAAAAAAAGAAAAGAGGAAACTAGAAGAGGAATACAGCATAAAGCTTACTTTGATAAATCTATACACAGAAAAGGATGGGTGAAGAGTTGAACTGGGGAAGCAAAGATCATAACTACAGTGTGAATACCTGACTGGAAAATTGTTCTTGTTAACTCTCAGCACTCGATGAATGATCTAGCAATCCAGTATAAAATAAATCAATATTAATATTAATATTGCACTACAATTATCATAACTACTAAATCACTATCATTGCTATTACTGCTTCTATCATGTTTTGAGTTTTTACTATGGCCCAGGCTTTGTGCAAAATGTTTTAAATAGCAGTATCTTATTTGAATCAATCATTCAACATGTATTTAACACGTGGTCTGTGTAAGGTATTGTTAAAGTCTCAAAACTTTATAAAGAGGTGTTACGGACTGAAAAAAAAAAAATTCTCAATTTTAATCTCTACTACGATAAACATCAATAAGATACTTGAAATAAAACCTCACAAAAACAAAATCTCTTTGAAGTCCTCAATAATTTTTAAGAGTGTAAAGGGGTCCAGAGATCAAAAGTTTGAGAATCACTGCCTTAAATAAACAGAATCTTTCAACCTATTTGGATGATATGAAAAAATATAGCCATAAGGTAATAATATCAGTCTGCAATACACTGCAGTCAATATACATTATCAAATAATTTGCTCAAGAGTTTTAAAAGTCACTTGGAAAAAAGCTATAAATTATATCACGTTTTTTAAAAAGTCCTTATACTAGGCTACCAAATAGTTTTAATTTTAAAATGATATTGAATACAGTTTAGTCAATCTTCCCAGTTCTCAGGAAAAACTGAAAATGACCTTTGTACCTACCACACTTTAAGATGGCAAATTCTTCAAGCATAGTTATTATGTAGCTAGATTTTATGGTAGTAAATACTGAAATATTAACTCACATCTTTTTTTTCATTGTCTCTAAAGAATTTAGAAACAATAATGAAAATGACTACAACTTGTCTTTTTTTTTTTTTTTTTTTTTTTTGGACATGCCACATGGCAACCGGGATCTTAGTTCCCCGACTAGGGATCAAACCCATGCCCCCTCCAGTGGAAGCAAAGAGTCTTAACCAATGGATCACCAGGGAAGTCCCTTGTCTTTTTTTTTAATTGAGATAACTAACACTGGTTTATAACATCATATAAGTTCCACGATTAGGACATTATATTTTGACTCCTATATACACTACTGCGTGCTCACCAACAAAAGTTTAGTTTCCATCTGTCACCATACAGTTGACCCCCTTTACCCATTTCACCCTACCCCCAACCCCTTCCTCTCTGGTAATCACTATTCTGTTCTCTGTTTTCATGTCTAACCCACATCTTACTTTTAAAAATAAGTACGTAGAAAGTTCATGTGATAATTCCTTAATCTAAGAGTTTAAAAATACTAGCTACATTTTTCTCATGTGTAAGTATAAATATTTGTTTGAAGCCCTCTTCCTCAAGTCAAACAAGCAAAAATTTAAAAGAATAATTAACAATTTTAATTGTATTTTAAAAGGCAGAAACCTCACTTGGGGAGAGGAAAAGTGTTAGTAGGAATACTCCAGCACTTAGTATTTACTTTACATGCCTTATACAGAGTCCAGTAAAGCAGACAACACAGCTTGCTCTGACACTCTTCCAACCTGCCAAGCAGTTCTCAGAGCCTCTGCCCGTGCTGTTCCCTCTACCTTTAACACTCTTCCTCCACGTACCACATGGATTCTTCCTCACTTCATCATTCAGGTCTGTGACCAAACGTCACCTCAGAGAGAACTTTTTCTGACCATCGTATCTAAAGCAGCACCTCCATCACTTTCCATCCCCCTTTTCTGCTTTACTTTTGAACAGCACGTGCCACTATTCAACATGTTATATAGTTGTTAACTTGTCTCCCTAACTAGAATGTAAATTCCAAATGCTGGGATTTTGTTTTCTTCACTGCCGTATCTCTAGTAACCTGAACAGCTTCTAGTATATAGCAGGACTCACATCTTTGTGGAAGGGAGGGAAAATGGGAAGAACACAAGTGCACAAGAGTTTGGGGCAATGGGAAGAACGTTACTAGAGTATAACTAACCCTTGTGAGCTATACTGTCAACTGAGTAGCCCTCAAAGAAGTAGATTTGTTTTAAAAAGTAATTCAGAGAAAAGAAGTTTTTCTAGTTGAAGTAAAGATTATTTAAAGTTTTCATATGGGGACAAACTCAATAAACAGTGGGACAAAGGTAAATATTATTTTTATTCTTTAATGCCCTATTAATAGTTTCAAACAATTTATTTTTAAAAGGAAAAACAAATATTAATTTACACCTCACTGTTAAAACCCTGTGGGTCTAGGATTACCTCTTAATGGGGAGGAGGGGGAATAGAAACAAGAAAAACATGGATGCTTCACAAAAGAGAGGTTTATCTTTCTGAACCAAAATTATATTTGAATGGAAATCATTCTCAAACAACATAACATCTTAGTAAAGAAAACATTCTAAATATAGTTTAACCTTTTCTTAATTTATCCTTAGTCACTGTAGTGAATATTGGTGATTGTATTTTATTATAACGCTGTAATGTTAAGAAAATTAAAAGTTTTATTTAAACCCTCCCACACTTCTGTACAGGTCTTATTGTGTATCTTCTCTTTTTCTCTTAATTGTTTTTCTGTTATCATACTTTATCACTCCTAGGAGATAAGCTTCCCACTACTGCCCTAACCCATAAACTGACTCTTATTCCTTCTGATGTTAACCTCTGTTATTCGCTGCCCTTCACACACTTCTCTTTTGCTTTTGTCATCTTCTCTTTTAATTTCTGTAAACTTGGGCACCAAGTTTTTTGCCATTGGCTTCAGGAAATTAAGCTATTTTTACTCAGTGTGTACCAGCTACAACATTTACAACTAGTAAGGTATCCAACTCTCAAGATTACTTTTCCCATTTTATCACAAAGCGTTCCATCATCTTTGTCTTACTTTCTTATCTATTGGGGAAGTAATGCTATAAAGTAGAAAGGGATTTGTTATCAAGTCATCTGCATTATATCTGACATCTATTAGCTACACAACTTCAGACAAAATAACCACCTCTGAGATTCACTGTCTATATTTGTAAAATGGGACATATCAACATCTGTCCCTACCAGAGCATGAGCTCTGGGTTCAACCGTCAGAGTTCACAGACATTGGCTCTAACACTAACTATATGACCTTGTAGAATGGGAATAAGACCAGTACTTACCTTGAAGAGTTCCTGTGATAATTAAATACATATAAGGTGCTTTGCACACAGTGCCTGGCACAACTTAAGCACTCAATAAATGTCAGCCACTATTAACTATGGATTTCTACTGAAAGATCAAAACAGGCTGGAATACAAATCATGTCTAATAAATTATTTATTAACTCTAGAGAATTGTTAATCTATAATTAATCAACATATCTTTTGATACTTTTCAGCAATTCTTTCACTGCTCAGAGTAACTCAGAGGTTTCTAGTTTTGGTCTTTTTTGTTTTTTTAATATGTAAGTCACAGCTGCCCTAGAAGGTTAAAAGGTACCAGATACCTACCTAGTAACTAAAAAATTACGTAGCTACTATACCAAACTTACTAACAATGAATGTCAGATAAATTCTAAAGCTTGTGACTATGAAATAATTTTACTCCAGCTTATTTCCATTTTTTCTTAGCCATATTTTACTAAAGGTTCAAATGTACGACATACTCTTGTATTCTATATAAACCCTCTGTCATCATGTTCTTATTTGTCAAATGGGAATATGTGACTTTGCTACTTCCTAATACTTTTGTGGGGAGCAATTAGTGCTTACAAATCTTTAACTGTTATCAAAGCACTGTGTCTCACAGCATACTAGGAGTTAAAAACTAACTCATTATTATTATTCCGAAACTATTTAAACACCTAGTAATTACAAATAACCTGCCTCAAATATTCTAAAAACATATTAAACCTTTACCATAAAGGTAATTTAGAACTTGTTATATAATTTTGTTCATCATAGAAGAAAGCTTTTTTCTCCTACTGATCACAAGTCATATTCAGTTTACTGCCATTCTTATAGGATTTTTTTTTACCAATTTTTTTCAGGATACTTAAGAAATATACTCTGTTGATGATTACAATAATTACATGCACAAACACACACTTTTTTCTCTCTTCCAAATGATCATTTTCCATACTTACCTTGCCACTAATGACTTCTTCTACTCGCTCCTGGGGTGTCTGTCCAGCTTTCTGCCTCACCAAAACATACACTGAATTCACCTTAGGACACGACCTCAGCAACTTTTCCAGAAGTACCTTCCCTAGGAAACCAGTAGCTCCAGTGAGGAGGACATTCTTGCCTTCATAGTATTCTGGGATTGAAACCATTCTGATCCTAAGGAAAATATGACAAATAAGCATCACTTCAAAGATTTATGTTCATTGTTACATACTGAAAATCTCTTGGTATTCAAATAAGTATTTTAAAGGACAGGCAAAAATCAAAGTTCAACGTTAACACAAAAGGGGACATTAACGTTTGGCTCATTGTAGTATGGTGGAAAGTACAATGAACTGCAACACTGGCTTCTAATCCCTGTTTTCACCTGGACCACCTCGGACAAGTCACTCACCTTCTCTGGGCCTGGGTTTCTTTAGTACAGTTTGTACCAAGTGACCTCTAAAAATTCCTTCAGCAATAAGAATCCAAATCTCCACTTAAACCTCAGTTAAACCCCAAACATGAATAAGTGGTGTTTCTCTGTCTCCAAAAGTATTTATAACACCAAATACAGGTCAGCAGCAAGACTCAATTGCCTAGCTTGTATAACAGGGTGAGGTGTCATATTCACCTATCATCACCAGTTGAAACAAGAGGTAACACCAAGTCCTTTCTTTTACACGTCTGTAGTGACAATGTATTCAAAAGGTACTTAAATCTCCCTTTTAAAAAAGTCATAGTAAGAAATATATAGACTGACTTATCCTCCCTACCCAAATTCCACTGAAACAGCAGAAAAGAGAGTATACTAATAGAATGAACACACAAAAGAACCATGATGAGTGGAAAAAACAAGATGCAGAAGGACTCATGCAGTATGTCACTATTCAAGGCTCAAACACATTCAAAATGATGCTATTTATTGTTCAGAAATGCATACACATGATAATATTAATAAATGCATTAGAGAGAGTATAATACAATCAGAGAAGAGAATAAGAAGCTTCAATTGTATTTATGTTTTATTTAAGCTAAGAAGTAGATACCTGTATTTTATATCTAAATTTTTCACAATTATAAAAAATTAAATTCATAACAATCTGAAAACCCATTAACAAGCAGAAAGAAAAGAAGGAAGGAAGGTAGGAAGGAAGGCAAGAAAAAAGAATTTCCACAAGAAATAGATGAGACTAAATTGATAGAGAAGCCATAGCATAAGAAATAACAACCTAATAAGCAAAACAAACATAGGAAAGGACCATAAGAAGGCAAGAGCTGTCCCAACCCCCTAAATAGAAAACACCAAGTTCAGGATCAAGAAGCTGAATAAAAGCTTAGGGAAATTAAGGTAACTAAAGGTTGCTCACAGAACAGCAGAGCCACTCCTGACAGTCTTACTTCCTGTATAAACTTTGGCTCCCAGGCTTAGTATCCAGATCTGCTGAGAACATCCAGCATGGGTACTAGGGACAAAAGCGAAGTAGGGCTGAGTTTGAGGTTGCTCTGTACATCCACAAATGGAGGTGGGGCACTGGGAGAAAGGAAACAGAAACAACCAAAAGAAAAAACGTCTTCAGGGCACTTGTGCCCCAGAAATAAATTTTAGGTCCTCAGATTATCTGGCTGCTGCTGGCCCTTAAAACAAACTCATATAGAGCTCTCAGTAATTCCACTTGGAGAAAAGCTCTCTTGGAAAATCAGGCTTCAGAAAACTGAGAGGAAGGCAGTATCAGCTACCAAAACCAATCATACTAGTCCTTCAGAAATATGGATAACTATGGATCATCAGATATTTAAGAAATACCTACAAAATTAAGAAGGACTAAAATGAAAAGCAACAGAACCAACCACGAAGAAACCTAAGGTAATGAAAAATTTACAGGAAATTTAAATTCTAATAAATACTCTCCAAGTCATTCAAAAGAATATTGCATCCATCGAGTAAACTACTACGAAAAAGGAACAGAGAATAAGAAACCACTGGAGACGGAGCTCTGCCCACCACAGCAAGAGCCAGCTCTACCCACCACCAGTCCCTCCTATCAGGAAACTGGCACAAGCCTCTTAGATAGTCTCATCCACCAGAGGGCAGACAGCAGAAGCAAGAAGAACTACAATCCTGCAGCATGTGGAACAAAAACCATATTCACAGAAAAATAGACAAGATGAAAAGGCAGAGGGCTATGTACCAGATGAAGGAACAAGATAAAACCCCAGAAAAACAACTAAATGAAGTGGAGATAGGCAACCTTCCAGAAAAAGAATTCAGAATAATGATAGTGAAGATGAGCCAGGATCTCGCAAAAAGAATGGAGGCAAAGATCGAGAAGATGCAAGAAATGTTTAACAAAGACCTAGAAGAATTAAAGAACAAACAAACAGAGATGAACAACACAATAACTGAAATGAAAAATACACTAGAAGGAATCAATAGCAGAATAACTGAGGCAGAAGAACAGATAAGTGACCTGGAAGACAGAATGGTGGAATTCACTGCTGTGGAACAGACTAAAGAAAAAAGAATGAAAAGAAATGAAGACAGCCTAAGAGACCTCTGGGACATCAAACACAACAATATTCGCATTATAGGGGTCCCAGAAGGAGAAGAGAGAGAGAAAGGACCTGAGAAAATATTTGAAGAGATTATAGGCAAAAACTTCCCTAATATGGGAAAGGAAATAGCCACCAATGTCCAGGAAGCACAGAGAGTCCCATACAGGATAAACCCAAGGAGAAACACACTGAGATACATAGTAATCAAACTGGCAAAAATTAAAGACAAAGAAAAATTATTCAAAGCAGCAAGGGAAAAACGACAAATAACATACAAGGGAACTCCCATAAGGTTAACAGCTGATTTCCCAGCAGAAACTCTACAAGCCAGAAGGGAGTCACATGACATACTTAAAGTGATGAAAGGGAAGAACCTACAACCAAGATTACTCTACCTGGCAAGGATCTCATTCAGATTCGATGCAGAAATCAAAAGCTTTACAGACAAGCAAAAGCTAAGAGAATTCAGCACCATCAAACCAGCTCTACGACAAATGCTAAAGGAACTTCTCTAAGTGGGAAACACAAGAGAAGAAAATGACCTACAAAAACAAACCCAAAACAATTAAGAAAATGGTAATAGGAACGTACATATTGATAATTACCTTAAATGTGAATGAATTAAATGCTCCAACCAAAAGACACAGACTGGCTGAATGGATACAAAAACAAGACCCATATATATGCTGTCTACAAGAGACCGACTTCAGACCTAGGAACACATACAGACTGAAAGTGAGGGGATGGAAAAAAGATATTCCATGCAAATGGAAATCAAAAGAAAGCTGGAGTGGCAAAACTCATATCAGATAAAATAGACTTTAAAATAAAGAACGTTACAAGAGAAGAGGAAGGGCACTACATAATGATCAAGGCATCAATCCAAGAAGATATAACAATTGTAAATATATATGCACCCAACATAGGAGCACCTCAATACATAAGGCAACTGTTAACAGCTCTAAAAGAGGAAATCGACAGTAACACAATAATAGTGGGGGACTTTAACACCTCACTTACATCAACAGACAGATCATCCAAACAGAAAATTAATACGGGAACACAAGCTTTAAATGACACAACAGACCAGACAGAATTAATTGATATCTATAGAACATTCCATCCAAAAACAGCAGATTACACTTTCTTCTCAAGTGCACATGGAACATTCTCCAGGATAGATCACATCTGGGGTCACAAATCAAGCCTCAATAAATTTAGAAAATTCAAATCATATCAAGCATCTTTTGTGACCACACGCTATGGGATTAGAAAGCAATTACAGGGGAAAAAAAGTAAAGAACACAAACACATGGATTGATTTGCATATATTGAAGAATCCTTGCATCCCTGGGATAAATCCCACTTCATCATGGTGTATGATCCTTTTAATGTGTTGTTGCATTCTGTTTGCTAGTATTTTGTTGAGGACTTTTGCATCTATATTCATCAGTGATATTGTTCTGTAATTTTCTTTTTTGTAGTATCTTTGTCTGGTTTTGGTATCAGGGTGATGGTGCCCTCATAGAATGAGTTTGGGCATGTTCCTTCCTCTGCAATTTTCTGGAAGAGTTTGAGAAGGATGGGTGTTAGCTCTTCTCTAAATGTTTGATAGAATTCACCTGTGAAGCCATCTGGTCCTGGACTTTGGTTTGTTGGAAGATTTTTAATCAGTTTCAATTTCAGTGCTTGTGATTGGTCTGTTTGTATTTTGACAAAACAATATGTTACAAAATAACCAAGAGATCACTGAAGAAATCAAAGAGGAAATCAAAAAATACCTAGAGACAAAAGACAATGAAAACACGATTCAAAACCTATGGGATGCAGCAGAAGCAGTTCTAAGAGGGAAGTTTATAGCAACACAAACCTACCTCAAGAAACAAGAAAAAGCTCAAATAAACAATCTAACCTTATGACTAAAGGAACTAGAGAAAGAAGAACAAACAAAACCCAAAGTTAGCAGAAGGAAAGAAATTATAAAGATTGGAGAAGAAATAAATGAAATAGAAACAAAGAAGACAATAACAAAGATCAACAAAACTAAAAGCTGGTTCTTTGAGAAGATAAACAAAATTGATAAACCATTAGCCAGACTCATCAAGAAAAAGGAGGAGAGGACTCAAATCAATAAAATTAGAAATGAAAAAGGATAAGTTACAACAGACACTGCAGAAGTACAAAGCATCCTAAGATACTACTACAAGCAACTCTATGCCAATAAAATGGACAACCTGGAAGAAATGGACAAATTCTTAGAAAGGTATAACCTTCCAAGACTGAACCAGGAAGAAATAGCAAATATGAACAGACCAATCACAAGCACTGAAATTGAAACTGTGATTAAAAATCTTCCAACAAACAAAAGTCTAGGACCAGATGGCTTCACAGGTGAATTCTACCAAACATTTAGAGAAGAGCTACCACCTATCCTTCTCAAACACTTCCAAAAAATTGCAGAGGAAGGAACACTCCCAAACTCATTCTATGAGGCCACAATCACCCTGATACCAAAACCAGACAAAGATACTACAAAAAAAGAAAATTACAGACCAATATCACTGATGAATATAGATGCAAAAATCCTCAACAAAATATTAGCAAACAGAATGCAACAAAACATTAAAAGGATCATACACCATGATGAAGTGGGATTTATCCCAGGGAGGCAAGGATTCTTCAATATATGCAAATCAATCAATGTCATACACCATATTAACAAACTGAGGAATAAATACCATATGATCATCTCAACAGATGCAGAAAAAGTTTTTGACAAAATTCAGCACCTATTTATGATAAAAACTCTGCAGAAAGTAGGCATAGAGGGAACCTACCTCAACATAATACAGGCTATATACGACAAACCCACAGCAAACATCATTCTCAATGGTGAAAAACTGAAAGCATTTCCTCTAAGATCAGGAACAAGACAAGGATGTCCACTCTCACCACTATTATTCAACACAGTCTTGGAAGTCCTAGCCATGGCAATCAGAGAAGAAAAAGAAATAAAAGGAATACAAATTGGAAAAGAAGAAGTAAAACTGTCACTGTTTGCAGATGACATGATACTATACATACAGAATCCTAAAGATGACACCAGAAAACTACTAGAGCTAATCAATGAATTTGGTCAAGTTGCAGGATACAAAATTAATGCATAGAAATCTCTTGCATTCCTATACACTAATGATGAAAAATCTGAAAGAGAAATTAAGGAAACACTCCCATTCACCACTGCAACAAAAAGAATAAAATACCTTGGAATAAACCTACCTAGGGAGACAGAAGACCTGGATGCAGAAAACAATATGACACTGATGAAAGAAATTAATGATACAAACAGATGGAGAGATATACCATGTTCTTGGATTGGAAGAATCAATATTGTGAAAATGACTATACTACCCAAAGCAATCTACAGATTCAATGCATTCCCTATCAAATTACCAATGGCATTTTTTACACAACTGGAACAAAAAATCTTAAAATTTGTATGGAGACACAAAAGACCCCAAATAGCCAAAGCAATCTTGAGAGAAAAAAACGGAGCTGGAGGAATCAGACTCCCTGACTTCAGACTATACTACAAAGCTACAGTAATCAAGACAATATGGTACTGGCACAAAAAGAGAAATAATCAATGGAACAGGATAGAAACCCAGAGATAAACCCACGCACCTATGGTCAATTAATCTATGACAAAGGAGGCAAGGATATACAATGGAGAAAAGACAGTCTCTTCAATAAGAGGTGCTGGGAAAACTGGACAGCTACATGTAAAAGAATGAAATTAGAACACTCCCTAACACCATACACAAAAATAAACTCAAAATGGATTAGAGACCTAAATGTAAGGCCAGAAACTATAAAACTCTTAGAGGAAAACATAGGAAGAACACTCTTTGACATAAATCACAGCAAGACGTTTTTTGATCCACCTCTTAGAGTAATGGAAATAAAAACAAAAATAAACAAACGGGACTAATGAAACTTAAAAGCTTTTACAAAGCAAAGGAAACTACAAACAAGATGAAAAGACAACCCTCAGAATGGGAGAAAATATTTGCAAACGAATCAACGGACAAAGGATTAATCTCCAAAATATATAAACAGCTCATACAGCTCAATATTAAAAAAACAAACAACCCAACCCAAAAATGGGCAGAAGACCTAAATAGACATTTCTCCAAAGAAGACATACAGATGGCCAAGAAGCACATGAAAAGCAGCTCTACATCACTAATTATTAGAGAAATGCAAATCAAAACTACAATGAGGTATCACCTCACACCAGTTAGAATGGGCATCATCAGAAAATCTACAAACAACAAATGCTGGAGAGGGTGTGGAGAAAAGGGAACCCTCTTGCACTGTTGGTGGGGATGTAAATTGATACAGCCACTATGGAGAACAGTATGAAGGTTCCTTAAAAAACTAAAAATAGAATTACCATATGACCCAGCAATACCACTACTGGGCATATACTCAGGGAAAACCATAATTCAAAAAGACACATGCACATCAATGTTCACTGCAGCACTATTTACTATAGCCAGGTCATGGAAGCAACCTAAATGCCCATCGACAGATGAATAGATAAAGAAGATGTGGCACATATATACAATGGAATATTACTCAGCCATAAAAAGAAATGAAATGGAGGTATTTGTAATGAGGTGGATGGAGTTAGAGTCTGTCATACAGAGTGAAGTAAGTCAGAAAGAGAAAAACAAATACAGTATGCTAACACATATATACGGAATCTAAGGAAAAAAAAAAAAAAAAGGCCATGAAGAACCTAGTGGCAAGACGGGAATAAAGACACAGACCTACTAGAGAATGGACTTGAGGATATGGGGAGGGGGTGGGGTGAGATGTGACAGGGTGAGAGAGTGTCATGGACATATATACACTACCAAATGTAAAATAGATAGCTAGTGGGAAGCAGCCGCATAGCACAGGGAGATCAGCTCGGTGCTTTGTGACCACCTAGAGGGGTGGGATGGGGAGGGTGGGAGGGAGGGAGATGCGAGAGGGAAGAGATATGGGAACATATTGTATATGTATAACTGATTAACTTTGTTATAAAGCAGAAGCTAACACACCATTGTAAGGCAATTATACTTCAATAAAGATGTTTAAAAAAAAAAAAAAAGAAAGCATTGGAAATCAGAAATGCAAATGTATGTAGAAAATTCAATCAATACATAAGTAAACTATTAGAAATACCAAGTGAATTTAAGAACTAGATACAAGGTTTATACAGAAAAAAAAACAAATGTATTTCTATACACCACCAACACACAAGAAATAAAGTTAAAAAAAAAAACTATACCACTTATAATACCATCCAAAACACAAAAAAATTATGGAAAATATCAAGTATCAATTGATGAGGATGCAGAGAAACTGGAACTCATGCACATTGCTGATGGGAATGAAAAGTGATTCAGCTGCTGTGGGAAAGTTTGGCAGTTCCTCAAAAAGTTAAACAAAAAATTATCGTATGCCCCTGAAATTCTGCTCCTAGGTATACACCCCAAAAAACCTGCAGATAGGTACTCAAAAAGTACACGTACACGCTTGTTTATAGCAGCAGTGTTTACAACAGTGAAATAGTACAAACAGCCCAAAAGTCCATCAACAAATGAATGGATCAACAAATCATGGTATATATAGTGGAATATTATTCAGTCATAATAAGGAATGAAGTACTGACACGTACTACAATGGGGGATGAACCTCAAAAACATACTAAGTTTAAAAAATCAGATATAGAAGATCACATACTATAGGATTTCATTTATATGAAATATCCAGAATAGATAAATCCATAGAGACAATGCAGACTGGTGGTTGGCAGGAGCTGAAGAGTGGAGAGAGTGGGCAGTGGAGGAAAACTGCTTCAGGAGCTTTACTTTGGAGTGAAGGAATTCTGGAACTAGACAGAGGTGGCAGCTGCACAACACTGTGAATGTAGCAAATGTCATTGAATTTTTCACTTTAAAGTGATTAATTTTATATTATGTGAATTTCACCTCAACGAATTTTTTTTTTTTTTTTTTGGCTGAGTTGGGTCTTCGTTGCGGTGCGCGGGCTTCTCATTGCGGTGGCTTCTCTTGTTGCGGAGCACAGGCTCTAGGCACATGGGTTTCAGTAGCTGTGGCTCACAGATTCTAGAGCACAGGCTCAGTAGTTGTGGTGCACAGGCTTAGTTGCTCCATGGCATGTGGCATCTTCCCGGGCCAGGGCTCGAACCCGTGTCCCCTGCATTGGCAGGCGGATTCTTAACCACTGCACCACCAGGGAAGCCCCTGAATTATTTTTTTTGAGAGCACCAGAAATTAGAAATAAATGTAAAAGATATTAATGGAAAACTACAAAACACTGAGAGAAATCAAACAATACTTAAATAAATGGAGAGATGTACTACATTCCTTAGATTCAATACAATCCCAATCAAAATTTAAGCTGTTTTTGTTTATGTATGGAAACTAAGACTCTAAAATGTTACAGAAATGCAAAGGGCCAAGAGTAGCCAAGACAAGCACTAAGAACAACAAAGCTGGAGACCTTATATTACCATGTATTAAGATGTATTATAAAGCTACAGAAATGTAGTGTTGGGACAAGAAGAGAAGAGTACAATCAATTGGATATCCATATAGCAAAAAATGAATCTTGACTTCTATACCACACCACACACAAAAATGAATTCCAGACAGACTATACACCCAAACGTGAAAGGTAAAATAGTTATGATTCTAAAGATGACACAGAACATTTCCATGATCATGGGGTAGGCAAACATGTATTAAATAGGACACAAGAAGTGCTACTAACCAAAAAGGAAAAATACTGATAAACTGGAAGACACTAAAACTGAGTTCATCCCACAACACTATTAACAGAGAGAAAAGGCAAAGCAGGTAAAAGATATTTGCAGTAGTACGTATAAATGACAACTGATTACTACCCAGAATATATGAAGAACTACAAATCAATAAGGAGAAGTGAAAAAAACAATACAAAAATGGGAAAGGCTTGAACAGAAAAGGAAGCATAAAGGAGAGTATCCAAATGGCATTATAAAAAAATATCCAAATGGCCAATTAGCACATAAAAAAGGGCTGAGGACTTCCCTGGTGGCGTAGTGGTTAAGAATCCACCTGCCAATGCAGGGGACACGGGTTCGATCCCTGGTCTGGGAAGATCCCACATGCCACGGAGCAACTATGCCTGTGTGCCACAACTACTGAGCCCGCGAACCTAGAGCCTGTGCTCCATAACAAGAGAAGCCACCGCAATGAGAAGCCCGCGCATGCAATGAAGAGCAGCCCCCGCTCCCCGCAACTGGAGAAAGCCTGCACACAGCAACAAAGACCCAATACAACCAAAAATAAATAAATAAAAATACAATTAAAAAAAAAAAAAAAAAGGGCTGAACTTCATTAGTTATCAAACCTCAATGTGATCCTGGTACACTGTCCCCAGAATGGCTAAAATGAAAAAGACAGACAACACATAGTATTGGTAAAGTTGCAGAGAGAGAAAAATGGAACTCTCATCTACTGCTGGAGGAAGTGCAGATTGTTATAACACTTAGTAAAAGTGGTACTACCTAATAAAGCTAAACAATCACATATCATATGATGTAGCAGTTCCATTCCTGATTATATACCCAACAGAAATGAGTACATCTGTTTACCAAAAGACTCATAAACAATGTTTATATGTTTGTAGCAGCACTACTCCTACTGACCCAAAATTTTAAAAACCCAATGTCTGTCAATAGTATATTACATAAATTATAGTATATTCATACAATGGAATATTAAAAAACAATGAGAATGAAGGAATTATCCTATACACCACATGGATGGGGCTCACAAAAAGAACACTGAGCCAAAGAGGCCAGACACAAAAGGTGTATACTGTATGATATCATGCATATAAAGTTCAAAAACAGGCAAAAATCATCTACAGTTAAAAGTCAGAACAATGGTTATATTCCAGGGGAGGAATAGGTAGTGAACAAAAAGGGTGTGAGGGAGGCTTCTGGGATACTGGTTATGTTCTATTTCTTGATCTGAGTGGCTCATTTTTTAAAACTCGTCAAGTTGTACACAGGATTTATGGACTTTCTGAAGGTATGTTACATGTCAATAAAAAGTTTACTGTAAAAAATAAAAGTAAATATTGGGTGACCATATATGTCCTGGTTTTTCTGGAATAAGCCTGGTTTTACACATTATTCCAGCTTAACTTTGATTAGAGCCCCCTCTTCTCAAAAGTGTTCCAGTTTTCACAGTATGGTTACTCTACTTATAACCTGTTTCAGGTCTAATAAGACTATGTCAAGACTTCGTTGACCCCCAAACCTAATTAAAACTATAGAGCATTAAAGTTAAAATGTTGTCATAGGGGAGAAATGAAGAATAATTCTGCATCAATACACCTAACAAATCTGGTAAGTATTAATGACAATTACATACTAAATATATATTAAACACAGTGTCCTGGACACATGACCTAGAACAAGTTATTTAATTCTCTGAGCTTCATTTTCTTCATATGTAAAAATCTATTCAAGAAATATTTATTAAGCACCTACCAGATACAAGGAACCAGAAAGTTTTCCATAGGTGTACACATGCATTTAAGACAGAAAAAGATACTAAGCAGTTTGCCCTTTAATAATTGAGGATTTATAGCCTGAATATGTGATTGGCTCAACCCTAAAAAAAACACAACTACGTACTTTCTTCCTCACCTACCAGGACACCCTCCCTATAAAAATCTGTTAACACCAAACAACAGAAAATTTTTACCGAACTTAATACTCTCTCCTTAACAGTATAAAGATTATTTGCTAAGAGAGTTGTAGAATGAAACTACTTCTTACCAGTTTCAGGTAACTAGCTTAAAGCTAATTGCATGTGATTTTATCCTTAAGGTTCTCTTCATGGAAGAAAGAACAGATTCCCACAGCTCCCCAACTTTATCACAACGCAACCAAAAACTTTACAAGCACCAAGTATTTTTAAACTCTGTCTCCAGGTATTCTTGATTCCCCCACCCACCAATATACTTTACCCTATTAACTTACTGGCAAAGCAAGTACAATTGAGCACTCCTTTTAAAGAAAGTCTAGACTTATCACATCTTCCACATAGTCCTGCTAGTATGGCCAAAAGCTACAGGAAAAGCAGAAGCCAGGAAAGAAATGCTGCCAATCCTTCCAGAGCATGCTGTTTAGATTCCTACTGTGTGATTCTACTTACATAGGAAAATATCTAAAGCTCCTATCAACTGTTAAAAAGTAGCTGCAGCACTGCAATAATGAGAAAAGCAGCAATATTATTCCATGTGCCAGGGCAGAGAAGCTGTGAAACATGATTCATATTTATTTTCACTGTTCTTGAGATGCCTTAGGATACACCACCTAGCAGTGGCAGCTGGGTATTTTCTTCAAAAAGTACCTTATCCTATGGTTCAAAAGTTATAGAGGCAGAAATCTTTCAGAAGACCAGCAAAATGGTGGGTACCAAATATCACAATTACTTTCCAGGCTTTCTTGCTAAAGTGGGTTTTCCTAGTGGGTTTTATATTATGCACATAAACTTACATTAAGAGAACATATTACAAAGCACCTTCACTTACTAGTGGCTGAGGTCCAGGCTCTGTCACTTTGAAGCCATGAGATCCTAAGATAAAACTACTACTCTTAACCTGTTTCCTTATCTATAAAAAGAGAACATGCAGGTTCATGGGCAAAAAGAGCCTGGAATGGACGCAAATGGAGAAACCACAGATAATTCTAAGATAGCACTCACTCAATCAATATAAACTGCACCCTTGTAACATAATTGTAGTCTCTTAATAGATGTCTAAAATTAATGGAAAGCCAGTCATGTTGTCTCACTACTTTCAGAAACCTAGTTAAGATAAATAATTAGAGACAAGTTCCTTCTCTCATTTTCAACTTTTTAAAAAAGTTCTTTATACTGTGTATAAAGTGGATGACTGGTGAGAGTCTGCTGGGTGGTACGGGGAGCACTACTCGGTGTTCCGTGGTGACCTAGATGGGAGGAAAATCCAAAAAAAAGCGGACATGTGTAAAAAACTAAAAATATAAACTTAAATTTTTAAAAAAGAGTTCTTTAAATAGACAAAGCAATCAAAGTGAGAGATTGGGGTATTACAGTAACATGAAAACCACAAAAATCTGCCAAAAAAAAAAAAAAAAAGCAGCTCTTTAGTGCCAAGAAATGGGAATTCCTTTGCCTATATTAGCGTTAAAAACAACTCAAATTAATTAAGACTTTTAATATACTGTCAAGTAGTTGTTTCAGAAACTTGCTAAGCAGAAAGACAAATGTGAACAAGTACATGGAGATTAGGCTACAGTGAGAGGAACGAGGTGGGTCCATGGGCTTGAAGCAAAGTTTTACAGAAGACTCATCAGTGATGAGAAAAATAAATAATAAAAGGAAGACAGGAAAAGGAGAGATTAAGCACAAAAAACTATATCTCTCATGCTTTCCGATACAATTTCCTACAAGTCTTCTTAATAATTTTTCTTGCCTAAGGTCACTCAGCACCTATATATAGACAGAGGCAAATTTAAACCAGTATCTTCTAACTAAATTCCACATTTATAGAGAGTATAAAAAGTTTCCACTTGTCCTACAGTGAGGTAAAGGCATCAACTCATAGGTAAGGAGTGAGTGCACAGCACTGGAAGAGAAGTTTAGGAAAGTGAAGAGGCTGGAATAGATGGTCTTCCTTTCCATTTCTAAAGTTGTATGATTCACTATAAGAGGAAATGGACAGTATCTTTACTACAGGGTCTCCTTGGCATGTAACAGACAAGAATGTGCTCCACAGAAGATTTTAGCATATGAAATAAAGCAAATTCTGGCTGAAAAATCCTTAAAACTCCACACCATTTCACAGTAAAAGTTGATGGGCCAATTCAGCAACACAGTTTAGAAATGAGACTATTAACTGGTTCAAGTAGACTCTTAAACAATTAAAGCTCAAAAGCAATTAGACTTTACCAGTATTCCCCTGAAGGCCATTTCCAGAGGCACCCAACAAAGAGAATGAGAAAGGAAAAGGTCTGTTGTCAAACTTAGAACTCGACTCACAAGACCACCGAAGCGGACTTAACTATTGCCACTATCAGTTTGAATAAAAAGACATCATTCTCAGGTTAAGAAATAAACACTTATCGAAGGTTAGTGGATTCATTTCCAACTCTACTCTACCCGACCCACTGAAAGACCTTTCCTAAACAGAACTATTTATTGGAAGACTAGAAACAAAAAACTCAGGGCAGTAGAGGTAATAAGATAAGGTAAAGAGACGAAGCTCTGAGAGCTTCTTAAGGTCTTGCTTAAGATTAATAACAAAATTCAAACATGTTTCTATAAATATCTATACCAATATATGCAAATATCTATACCAATATATATACTATGTATCACACTTAACTACCTTTGAAAAACAGTGAGTTCTGTGTAAGGGAGTATGGGATCAGAATTTGCACCCCAAAGCTTATCATTAATAGCACATGGGTTACTTTGAGCTGAAGGAACTGAGATTCAACAGATGCAGAAAGAATTCTTCTCAGAGCTTTCCTCATCTGATTAAAAGCAGAAACTTCCAAGAAATGAGGGCTGACATAATGAGGACTCTCTGGGTGAGTTTTATGGCCAGGAAGAAGATGGAATGTTAGCAACCGATACCTTCTATTAGTTTTCCCACATATTTACCTTCCTACAATTTATTGCCCCTAGAAGCCCAAACTCCTTTTCCTTTGTCTAGTCACTTCTCCATAATTTATAACCCTTTGTTAATATGGTATATAAGCTCTCAAGTCTAACCATCTTTTTTTGGGTTTTCACTTTTCTGTGAAGCCTTTATGCACATTTTAAAAATATACGTATGCCTTTTCTATTAATGTCTTTTGTCAGTTTAATTTGCAGGCATCAGTCCTAGAACATAAAAGGATAGAAGAAAAGTCTTCCTCCCTTACATAAGCTATTAAGAAATTAAGTCTCTAGTGAAGCCATTTTCAGTACTCTTGAATCTGGCCCTGTTATAAACTGCTTCCTGATAAATAAGGTAGGCCCCCTTTGTGGAAACAAGCCTTTCAGATAACCCAATGCCATGATGTAGTGGGGACCTTTGGGCTCTGAGTCTAGCAGGGCTGGGCTGGAATCCAGGCTCATCCATTTATCTTGGGGGTGAGCTTACTTATCTGTTTGTTTCTGTAGTTTCCTCATCTCTAAAACATATAGACAGCATATACACCACCACCCCTTCACTTCATAGCATTTGTGTAAGGATTAAGGCTGGGCACATAATTACATTTCCTTATTCATCTTCCCCCTACTTCATTGGCAGTGATTTCTCTGTGGTCCCTCAGCAGTCAGTCTGATCTGTAATATTTCAGTCTAAAAAACTTTAATTATCTTTTTTTTATGGAAATGATCATTTACTTATGAGTGTAATTTTTAGACTAGGAAAAAATTTTTATTACCAAAGTAAAACTAATAGCTACTTTATCTCTGGACTATATACTGTTACAGTCACATGCACATATACCCTTTTTTTAATTCTGGGAAGGAAATTAATGATTTTAGGAGAAGTAGGTTTAAACCAAACCTCTGAGGACTAAAAAAGGAAAGAGGTGGTTCAACTTATACTGATATGAAACACAGCATTCATGATTAATTTTAAAAGCCAAGATGTAATACTCTATATGATATACCACCTTTTATGGAAAAGGAATGAAAAAATGAATGCATATGTTTATAAATACACAGATTTTTCTGGCAAAAAAGCCAAAAAACTGGTAATAATGGTTTCCTCTGGGAGGGAGAACTGGATAACTAGGGAAGAGAAATGACGGGCATTTGCTTTTCACTGTATATCCTTTTGCACAATTTAAAATTATGTACGAAGTGCATGTGTTATGTATTTTTTTTTTTTTTTTTTTAAATTTTATTTATTTATTCATGGCTGTGTTGGGTCTTCGTTTCTGTGCGAGGGCTTTCTCTAGTTGTGGCAAGCGGGGGCCACTCTTCATCGCGGTGCGCGGGCCTCTCACTATTGCGGCCTCTCTTGTTGCGGAGCACAGGCTCCAGACGCGCAGGCTCAGTAATTGTGGCTCACGGGCCTAGTTGCTCCGTGGCATGTGGGATCTTCCCAGACCAGGGCTCGAACCCGTGTCCCCTGCATTGGCAGGCAGATTCTCAACCACTGCGCCACCAGGGAAGCCCCGTGTTATGTATTTTTAACTACTGGTGCAGAAAGAAACATACAGGTAGAGCCAGTAAATAGAAAAATCAGAAGGTACCAAAAAAATATTTGAAAGTGTATATTTTCCCATCAATTAGCCAGTCTATACTATCTTTTGTCCTCTAACAATTTACAAACTTACTTTCATCTATGAGAAAAAAAGTATGAAAAATCTTTTCTAAAGTGAAAAATAAAAGACGAGCATTGTGTTAAGAAAAAAAGTGTAATATCTTTCTTCTGCTAATCTTTATTACTTGAGTTATTATTTCATTTCTTTATTAGATGGCAAACCTACTAGATTAAAAACCAGATGATGTTTTAACTATGAAACTGTTGTTTAACAAGACTTTAGCAGGCTGGATTTCCTAAATGGAATGTGAGAAATTCTTCCCCCGTCTGGATAATGTTGATCTTTGAATCAGATACCACTCTCTCCCATCTCCTGAGAGGACCCCTATGTTCACCATGTTCACCAAGGAGTCAAGTACACAGAATTACCAAACACAGTTCTGCAGTGAAGTTCTGCAGTGAGACTGGCTCTACCTATATGTTTCTTTCTGCACCAGTATTTATTGAACATACAGTAAAAACTGACAAAAGGTAATTGTAAGAACTCTTAGTTCCATGTTTTAGCTGCTATAAATTTATTTAGGGAAACTAAGCACTGAATATGAAAATCTCTAGACAATGTCTAAACATTCATTCAAGCTTCCTATAAATTTCCACCTACAGCTACACCTTAAACCAGGATCTACTTAGTTGTCTTCCTCTTAAAAAGTGGCTCCTCTGTGCCTCTAGCATGTAAACAAACCCAAAGTAAATAACCTACCAATGGAGACAGTGGGGAGAGCAAAGAGACAAAGAATAAGCTATTTCATCTATATTTTTATTGGGAGTCACTGATTGACTCCCAATCAGGGGCAATTCTGTGTTTAACACAGACACAGCCAATGCTGTTTTGTCTCATAATCCTACTACACCTCTAAGCTGGAGGACCACTTGGCAGGAGTACTGGAGGAAATTCAAGCAGCAGTAGATAGAATGCTAAATGGTCTTTTAATATCCCTTAGATTCCATGGCTGAAAAAGTTAAAAAAAAAAAAAAAAAAAGAATTTCAAATATCCTTAAAAGAGGGGGAATTAATTCCAAAATATTCTAAACCAAGAGTTGGCAAAGGTTTCTGTAAAGGGTCAAGTAGTAAATATTTTCAGCTTGTGGGCCATACAATCTTAGTAGCAACTACTCCATTCTGCCATTTGGGGCACAAAATCAGCCATGAACAGTAAGTAAACAAATGGGCATGGCTCTGTTTCAATAAAACTTTATTCACAAAGACAGGAAAACAGTTTGCAGGTCACAGTTTGCCAACCCCTGCTCTAAATAAAGATTCTGAATATTCCACATTCAGAAAAATGAACTACTGGGGCTTCCCTGGTGGTGCAGTGGTTGAGAATCTGCCTGCCAATGCAGGGGACACGGGTTCAAGCCCTGGTCTGGGAAGATCCCACATGCCGTGGAGCGACTAGGCCCGTGAGCCACAACTACTGAGCCTGCGCGTCTGGAGCCTGTGCTCCGCAACAAGAGGCCACGATAGTGAGGCCCGCGCACCACGATGAAGGGTGGCCCCCTTGCCGCAACTGGAGAGAGCCCTCGCACAGAAACGAAGACCCAACACAGCCATAAATAAATAAATAAATAAATAGATAGATAAATAAATAAATAAAAAGAAAAATGAACTACTAAGAAAGGCATCAATGAGAAACCAGCACAGTCTAAATATCCATTGCCTATGATTTCACTATTACTAGAGTTACTATGCATATCACTCTAAAATGGACAGTAAATAACTGTTTGATATAATATTTTCAAAAAAAATAATTTTGATATAATATTTTCAATAAAAATAATAATAATAAAAAATAATAATAATATAATATTTTCAAAAAAAATAATAAAAGCCTGACAGGCTTCAGAAACACAGATATGCCAGAGACTAAACACAACACAAAGACATGACCTATTGCCTTTTTCAAGGTGTACTTAAAAATCTGTATTTTTAAAAGGAAAGCCCATTAAGATAAGATGTTCAGGGGTGAAGCTTGGGCAATATTATTTTGGAGAAAAGGCTACAAGTGAAGAAGAGCACAGAATATAATCCTGTCGCAGACTCAGAAACCCTAGACCGCTACCATGTTCAAAAAAATCTTGATATAATAATCAAAAAATAACACATAATTTAAAGAGGTAAAGAGTTAACCCAACACTGTTGCAAGATACAAAGCTTTGTTTAGATACTGTGTACAGGTCTAAAACTACATAGATTATTCTTTTTTACATAAAAGTCTAACATTACTTATAATTTTATGTAGCCAAAGGTTATACATGGCTAAGGGAACGGGAATGGAAGCAGAAAAGAGACTAAGCACATGGTAAATATCACACAGAATTATGAAAATTCCCCAAAAAGCTGCACTGAGCTACAATGATCATAGGGGATTCCATATACATACTTTGCTTCCTCATTATTTTTCCTTTTCGTTTGCTTTTCCACTAAAAGGGAAATAGAAATTAGGCATCTGTAACTGATGGGAATTAATAACTCTCTAATCCAGAAGTTCATGAACAGGCTTGGGGGCTGGCGGGGAAATCCAAGAACATGTTAAAGTTTCATGCAAAATATTGTTTTGAGTGTGTTTATGTGTGTGTGTACAAGTGTGCACTCCTGTGCATATATCTGTACATTTTTTCTAGGGGAAAAATCCACTGCTCTTATCAGATTCTCAAAAGGGTCAATGAGCGTAAAGAGTAAAAAACTACTATCAAATTTTATGTATGTATGCTAGAGAGAAAGGGGACCTAAACTGCAGAGAATAGAGCTTCATGATCACTGATTAAAAACCCCATTCACATCTAATCTGGAGTAAAAATGTGTAAATGGTTAAAACATAATTATATCAATCTCCCTTGAAGCCTGTTATGGATTGAACTGTGTTCCCCCTAAAAAGATATGTTGAAATCCTAATCCCTAGGACTTCAGAGTGTGACCTTATTTGGAAACGGGGTTGTCAAAGGTGTAATTAGTTAAGGGAAATGATATAACACTGGAGCAGAATGGGTCTCTAATCCAACATCACTGGTGTCCTTATAAGTGGAGAGGCATGTAAAGACACAGAGATACACAGGGAGAACTCCACCTGACAACAAAAGCAGAGACTGGAGTTACACAGCTACAAGCCAAGGAATATCAAAATTGCTAAGAAAAAACTAGGAAGAGGCAAGGAAGAATTCCCTTACAGGTTTCGGACAGAGCATGGATTTTGGACGTCTAACCTCCAGAACTGTGAGACAATAAATATCTGTTGTTTTAAGCCACCCAGTTTGTAGTACTTTGTTACAGCAGCCCTAGGAAACTAATAGAAGGCCAAATATCATAGTAACTAAAATTAAGGTACAGAGCAAAAGGCCTTCTAAAGATGATCATATGCTCTCATGACATAATAAACATATCATGGACACTTTCCAACAAACATGACAATTTCAATTACCAAAATACATTCTACTAAATAGTTAAGGATGGAATGGCTTTTGCAAATGGGCACAGGAAAGAAAGATAGAAAAAAGTTTTATATATCAAAGGTAAAGACCAAAATAAAGTTAATGTTCAGATCCCAGAACAAACCATTGGGGTATATCACTGACTGTACATCTGTACACTGACAAATCTCAGTATATAGTAGCAGATTCAGGGAAAGTACTGTTCTGATTATCTATTGCTATGTAACAAAATTACTCTAAAACAACATCTTAAAACAACAATAATCATTTTTATTCTCTCTCATAGTTTCTGAGAGTTAGGAATTTGAGAAGGGCTCGAATAAGCAGTTTTAGCTGAACAGTTCTAGCTCCTATCTTAGAGCCTCTTCACGTGGTCTGTCCACATGAGGCAGTCTGGGCTTCCTTACTGCATGGCAATCTCAGGCTATACTGCTGAAAAGCTGTTGAAGACTTCAGGACCAGTATTTTGGTGAGCTGGACACAAGCTCACCTTTTCTGACCTCACCTTATTGCTCACAAGTGATTCACAGGAACACCCAAATTCAAGGGAAGGTAACATAAACTCCACCTCAGGATGAGAGAATGGTCAAGGTCACAAGAACATGTGAGAAGGGACACATTGTTACAACTACTTTTGGAAAATACAATCTGCCACAAAGAATATGGTAAAGTAACTGCTCATTACTCTTGAGAGGGTCAACCATTTGAAACTGTCCCATAGGTTAAAAGAAACTGATGACTAAAAGAAATTCTTGAGCTTGTCTTACAGAACAACAGCTAAGGGAACAGCTTATTAAAACCCCCCTGCTTGTAATATGCTTTCACTGATCAAGCTCATCTTAATTATTTCTTTTGGCTCCTTAACCACCCCCTATAGATAACACCTCTGTGTCCCTACAGTATTGGGGGCTTATGCTGTTTTCCAGAAACTTGGAGTCAGCTCTTATCCAGTTCAAGCTGGCTAAGATTTTTGGTTGGGACCACTGACCCTAAAACTGGGCCTGCAGAGGTGTCCAATAAATGACCTTTTGATGTCAGAGGACTCAAAACTCCACCCTCAGATCATGCTAAGTGCCTCCATTTTTGGACATGTATCTCAAGAAGAAGCATGTAACTCAGATATGCCTGCAAAGAACACCAATTACCTCACCTTTTCCCTACCTCCAATCACCTTTCCCCATGCCTAATACCACCCTGCTTCTTTATCCCATAAATATTTCAAACCCCTTGCCTTCAGGGAGGCAGATCTGAGATCTGCTCTGTCTCCTATCTCCTCACTTGGCTGTCTCCTGAATAAACACTTTCTCTGCTGCAAACCTCGGTGTCTCAGCGTTTGGCATGCTGCACATCAGGCAAACAAACCTGGTTCAGTAACACATTTGATCCATGTTCAAGTTACCCAAAATACCTTAAAAAAAAATATGGCCCCATGGGCCTCATACTTTTAAGTACAGATGATCCTTGAACAACACAGGTTTAAACTACATGGGTGCACTTATGCACAGATTTTTTTCAACAAATGCATATTACAGCATTATACAACCTGCAGTTGGTTGAACCTGAGGAGGCAGAACCACAGATACAGAGAGCCAACTGCAAAATTACACACAGATTTTTTTGACTTCTCGGAAGACTGGCATCCATAACCTTCACTGCTGCTCCAGGGTCAACTGATTTTGCCCACCAAATAATCTCACTCACTGAATAAAAATTTCACTTTCCCATATTCACTTAATTGTGAACTTCTAACCAGTAGATTTTTACTTGGAGTTGACATACTTGTAGCCAAAAACAAGCCAACTCATTTCAGTTAGACTATTAAGAGGCCTCATATTATAGGTAAGCATATATTTTCTTTTAAAATTTTTGATAGACTCTCATCTGGAGGCATGTCGGGAACCCCTGGTCTAGCGTCTTTTTACTATATTTTAATAACTCTAGAATCTTTATTTAGTGTTTTGATTAAGACTCAACGTAAAAGAAAACCTCTGCAAGTGAGCTGTAAACAACAAAAAAAGGACTAAAAAATGCAAACTCAAAATGTACAAGTTGATAAGAATAGTGGGTTCCTTTTTCTTTTCAAAAATTAAGGCTTACAAAGCATTTTTCAACAAACAAAAGAATAACTCTAGCATCTTAGTTTTCAATAAAAGATGCTAGTGTCCAACCCTGTTGTAAGCACCCATTGAAGTGAATATAATGGCCACTCTGTTTGCCTACACAGACATTGATATGCCAATATTTAACTCTCTATATCCAATCTTCCCCAATGTCTGCGACACATCTTGGTAAGGAATCTCAGTAGGTTCATTAGTTCTTAGGGCACTACACAACTATTTTGTATACTTATGTTGCTCTGTAAGCATGGCACTTTGGCAAGTTAAAATGCCTCTAAAACCTCATTATCCTGGAAAATATTACACGTTAAGAAAAATCAGACTCAGAATTCCTTTGAGTGATGTAAAACTCAAACACAAAAACATCCTTAAAAGTCAAGTTCTACTTCATCAGAGAGGAAATGTCAATTCTACAGCATTAAAATTATCTACTAACAAGAAAACTTAAATTTTTTAGCAATACCCATTTTCCTTTGTTTCTGTCCTCAAGGCCTGTACCAGTAGGGTAATTTCTCTACTGTAAAGCCTACAGAAGAAGGGCTGTGCTCTTGTTAACACAGTTTGGTAATAAACAGTTCCACTGCTTGCAAAAACATGTATCCAATTCCATTCTGGGAGAAAACAATCTTAAAAGAGTAACATCCAAAAGTCATACATGATTTTCTTTAGATCAACTATTGTGCTACAGACTCCTTACCTTAATAAAAATGTTTTCATGTTAAATATTGTAATTTTTATCTTAACACTTTGACTCAAAAAAGTGAAATACAATATACAAAGGCATACTAGTATTTTAAGTGTATTAGCAAAGATAAGGCTTCTTAAACTTCTCCAACACAACACAGAAATCAAAATATCCCATTTTGCTTAAAAACTCATTAAAGTTGTGCATCTGATTCCATAATATACCTAAGAATTAATATAAAAATATTTCACTCTTTTCCTCTCTGGCTGCTTGAAGATCAGCAACCATCATAAATGACACAGTAGCTCTCCAGACCAGGAAGTTCATGACCAACCAACTACTTTATCAGAAACAAATGGTCATCGACATCCTTCACCCTGGGAAGGCAAAAGTAGCTAAGAGAGATATTCAGGAAAAACTAGCCAAAATGTACAAGACCACACCAGATGTCATCTTTGGATTTGGATTCAGAATCCATTTTGGCGGTGGCAAGACAACTGGCTTTGGCAGGATTTACGATTCCTTGGACTACAGAAAGAAAAATGAACCCTAACATAGATGTGCAAGACATGGCCTGCATAAGAAAAAGACTTCAAGAAAACAGCAAAAGGAACGAAGAACAGAATGAAGAAAGTCAAGAGGACTGCAAAGGCCAACGTTGGTGCTGGGAAAAAGTGAGCTGGAGATTGGACAACAGAAGGAGTAAAGACTCTGCAGTGACTGTATCTGTGGTGACTGTGCAGATTTTTCATGAGACGATTAATAAACTAAGAACTTTTATGTGAAAATATATACACATTTCAAATTACTCAGAAGAACTGATTTTAACATGAAAATGTTCCATGTATACCCTGAACATTACATGTAGACGTACACATACAAGTTTACCCAAAAAATTGACTCAGGCAGATTACTAATCATGTCTCTTGTGTGGTCTGATTTAAAACTACCAAAGCCTATTCATGAAGATTAGTAACTTTAAGAACAAGTTGTTAGAGTCAGGTATTTCACTGGTTACAGAAGTAGACTTTGTTTAAAAGCTGTTTATACTCAGTCTGATTATTATAGCAAATAACCTGCAACTCTTAACTACGGAAAAGTGCTTTGAAGCTCCTGCTGCATGCTGTATTTCCTCTCTGTTTCTCTTGTGTCACTTTCTTATGAAGCCTTCTGAATCTGTTCCCAAGGCTGAAACCTAAAAACAGGCTCTAGTCCGCCAAGGCAGCATTTTCCAAATTGTGGTAAATGGGGCTGGGAAGCTGTACACTTTATCCCCAACCAGGAGAGCTATAAAGTGCATTAGCATATCAAAGACCTACAAAATGTACTGAGGTAAAGAAACTCCTAGACCTCTTTTTTTTTAATTTTTGAATTTTATTTTATTTATTATTTTTATACAGCAGGTTCTTATTAGTTATCCATTTTATACACATCAGTGTATACATGTCAATCCCAATCGCCCAATTCATCACACCACCACCCCCACCCCCCGCCACTTTCCCCCCTTGGTGTCCATACGTTTGTTCTCTACATCTGTGTCTCAATTTCTGCCCTGCAAACCGGTTCATCTGACCTCTTTTTAAGGCTGGTCTTTCACCAATTTCCCAGCACCGCTAGGGAAACAATGCTCCTGAAAAGCTCATTATTACCACATCAGCCTTCTAAGGTAATGACTATACAAACACGGACCAAACCTCCCATGGTCTACAAATGATTTAGAAAGCATGACCTTCCATTGATCCACAAGGCTACTTATGAATAAACTATAAAGCCAGGTATTAAGCGTTGCAAATATGAGTGTGTTATTAGAATGTACCGAAAACTTCAGTTTGTATACAATTAATAACTCTGCATGCTGCAACTCACAATGCTGCAAAGCTTCTACCAAATATGCACACTCAAAACCGGGAATTCTGTAATTTTCAAGAGGAACAATCAATCACTGTCAGTGAAACTGGTCATGGTTTTCAATTATCATTATTCTTACTTCTAATTAAGTTGAGCTTCATTATTAACATTTTAGTTGTTTTACTAAACCAGCAGAATGTGTTATATAATTCCATCACTAGAATTTGAGACCTACAGTTTTCTAACTAGTCTAGACTTTAAGATAAGTATATTTTTTGCAATTCAAATAGGAACCATCCATTTCCCTAACTGCTGAAGAAAGTCCCTCTCCCCACCAAAATGCTTATACCTTGACAATTTAGTTATTATTCCACTAGAAAGTGGGAATTATTGAGCTAAAGAATGACCCAGCTAAAGGGCCGGGATTAAAAGAGCTGGAGGGTCACTGTTCTAAAGGTCTTTACCCCAGCTACAGGGGCAGGTCTTCTCCCTGGTCACCAGGTCCACACCAACCAAATGTGGCATGAGGACTTGGACTCAGAGCCCTTCGTGGAAGTAATTCAAACTTCTCTGAACTTGAATGTCAATGATCCCTCCAGTCTCTAGTTTCTAGTAGGAAGCTTCCAGGAATCTCTTTAAACAACTGAATCCCATAACAAAGTCTCTTCTCAAAAATCTTCCTGGTCTAGCTTTAAAACCTTGCCAGGTTCTTATGTACAGCTTGCAACAAACAAAATGCTGTCAAGCACAGAAAGGTATAGAAAACAGGAGGGAAGTGTTTGATGACTTTGTGGATTCTTAGAATCTTTTTCCAGCTCTGAAACTGACTTAACGCGTCTAAGAAGCCCAGGGAATTCTTAGTCAATTTATCAACTGAGAATCAAAGTCACAATGCTAAAAACTCTAAGTATCAAGATATTTCCTTCTCCAGAAACTGAGATCCAGAACGAAAAGACAGCCAAGATAAATAAGAGCAACAGACTACACTGCTGGGACTGCCACTAACCACCTGACCTTGGGCAAGTCAATTAACTGCTCTGATCATTCATAAAATTCACTGAAGGGGAGGCTAAATCACTGATGGATAAATCCTCTTCTAGCTCTCAAAGTCTATGTATTACTGTGTATTAGAATAAGTTATTTCCTAGTAATACATTAGATACTCAGAAAATTATTAACTCCAATGGGTCACAAGGTTATCATTTTAAAGCCATACACCTAATATTCACTGATCTTCAAACAACCTATGCTCTGCTCTGCAGAGTCAAATGTCCCATTTAGCAGCTAACTGATCTGTTCCTATCTCCTAAGGATTCTGCTTATGCTAATAACCATTATTATGATTATATTTTAGGTACAATCCACAAATTTTTAAAACCCCATACTTCTCACCTCACACCAGTCAGAATGGCCATCATCCAAAAAAAATCTACAAACAATAAATGCTGAAGAGGGTGTGGAGAAAAGGGAACCCTCTTGCACTCTTGGTGGGAATGTAAACTGATACAGCCACTATGAAGAACAGTATGGAGGTTCATTAAAAAACTAAAAACAGAACTACCATATGACCCAGCAATCCCACTCCTGGGCATATACCCTGAGAAAACCATAATTCAAAAAGAGTCATGTACCACAATGTTCACTGCGGCACTATTTACAATAGCCAGGACATGGAAGCAACCTAAGTGTCCATCGACAGATGAATGGATAAAGAAGATGCGGCACATATATACAATGGAATATTACTCAGCCATAAAGAGAAACGAAATTGAGTTATTTGTAGTGAGGTGGATGGACCTAGAGTCTGTCATACAGAATGAAGTAAGTCAAAAAGAGAAAAACAAATACCATATGCTAACACACATATATGGAATCTTAAAAAAAAAAAAAAAATGGTTCTGATGAACCCAGGGGCAGGACAGGAATAAAGACGCAGATGTAGAGAATGGACTTGAGGACACGAGGAGGGGGAAGGGTAAGCTGGGACAAAGTGAGAGAGTAGCACTGACATATATACACTACCAAATGTAAAATAGATAGCTAGTGGGAAGCAGGTGCATCGCAAGGGGAGATCAGCTCAGTGCTTTGTGACCACCTACAGGGGTGGGATAGGGAGGGTGGGAGGCAGACGCAAGAGGGAGGGGATATGGGGATATATGTATACATATAGCTGATTCATTTTGTTATACAGCAGAAACTAACACACCATTGTAAAGCAATTATACTCCAATAAAGATGTTAAAAAAAAAACAAACCCATACTTCTAAGAAATATATCTAGGACCATCCTTCAAAGTAGATGGACGATAAACACTTATGATCTCAGGACTCTACTGAGAATCAATCCTCTGTCAGACCAATACATGTTTCTAAGCCTCTGTGTATCATATCTAGGAGTTGTTTTAACACAAATGTGAACCTCAAAATACTTTTAACAGATCCTTTCCTCCACAGATCTTAACTATTTAAGGTCAAGAGAGGTCAAAGAAGTTTTTTCCTTTACCTCTGAAAAAGTGGTATTTATGTATTTATTCATTCTTAAGTCATATTCTACTTCATCTTAATTCAGGATGGATAGCAGCCATTATATAAAGTTCCATACACTTATTCCAAAATCTTTGGAAAAATCATTCCTACATATTCAAACTGGCTACAGGTTGTTTTCCTCCAAGAATCCAATTAAGAATTGGTCTTTTAAAAAATTAGGCATTTGCATAATGAATTTTATAATTTCACTCAATAACGAAAAACACTTGTTTGACTCAAAATTCCTGCAATGACCATTGCTAAGAATGCAGGTGTCGAAGGATCACTGATAGTTGAGAAAATTCTGCAAAGTTCTTCAGAAGTTGGTTATGATGCTATGCTTGGAGATTTTGTGAATATGGTGGAAAAAGGAATCACGGATCCAACTAAGGGTGTAAGAAGTGCATTACTGGATGCTGCTGGAGTGGCCTCTCTGTTAACTACAGCAGAAGTCATAGTCACAGAAATTCCTAAAGAAGAGAAGGATCCTGGAATGGGCGGGATGGGTGGAATGGGAGGTGGTATGGGAGGTGGCATGTCCTAATTCCTAGAAGAGTGCTTTACCATCATTAATGAGCTGTGAGAGGAAGCTCAAGGCAGCGTTCCTCACCAATAACTTTGAGAGGTCAGTTGAAGGAGATGACTGAAGAAAAGGCTGGTTGATGTTTAAGAAAATCACTATAACCATCAGTTACTGGTTTCAGTTGACAACATAGAATGGTTTACTGCTGTCACTGTCCATGCCTACAGACAATATATTTTGTAGTTTTGAATAAAGACATTTGTACATTCCTGGTAAATGAGTACAAGAGCCATGTACCAATGTACTGCTTTCAACTTAAAACACTAAGGCATTTTTACTACTATTCTGTTAAAATCAGGATTTTAGTGATTGCCATCAACAAATGAGAAGTTAAGAAGCAGCCTTTTTGTGGAGAGTAAGAATAATTGTGTACAGAGTAGAGCAATATCCAATTATGTGACAACCTTTGTGTAATAAAAATTGTTTAAAGTTAAAAAAAAAACACTTGTTTGTAAAAGGTGAAGAGCACAAAGTAATAAATATAAGTTGGATTTTAGCAGTATGCTATCTGCCTATACATTAAAGAATGGATTATTAAACCAGAATCTATAAACCTTCAAAGATATCTGAATGGGTTTTGAAAGTCTTATTACTAGCCTCCTGAAATTATTCGAAAAACTAAGTGTATATGTATATTTTTTCTGAGGAGGAGAGACAGCACAAAGCTTTGAGATGCTCAAAGAAGTTTATGACCTTTGACTAAGACTCTGCATTACGGGATATATTTTAAGATTTTAATTCTCAGTTAATAGTTCAAAGTTTTTAAGTCAATACTCCAAAATAATAAGATATAGTGGTAAGAATTCCTTACATTCAAGAAGGATTTCTCATGTGACTGCCATGCCAACATTTTTGGCAAAAATTCCACAAAGGACAAGAATGATCTAGACTAGATTTCTCAAAGTAATCTTAAAACTGTCAAACGGTTAAAACTTAAACACACACACACACACACATACATACACACACTCCACCAATGTCATTTCCCTTTTAGAATCTCTAATACTGACATATGATCTTACGTTGCTACATTCTGTTTTATATATGTATATTCAGTCTCTCCAACTACTTATCCCTGTCCTACAGTAGATTATTATATCTAATTTCTCTTGCTCAGAACAGTATAATATACAAGTCTCAAATATATTTATATGAAGAAATTTCCACTTCACTTAGATTAGCATGTCTATTGTTGCACTTACCATGCTGTATGGTAAAAATGGGTAAAAATGTCTAGGGACTTGCTTCAAAATTAAAAAGGGGGAGGGGAGTGGGTGGAGATACAGATGAAACAAGATTGACCACAAGTTGAAAAATGTTAAAGCTAGTGATATGCATATTACTGTATTTTTATGTTTGTAATTTTCCGTAATACAAAGTTTAAAGACATCTGCCTCGCCTATTAGAACAGAGAGCTTCTTAAAGACGGGTCCAGGAGCTTTCCTCTTTGTACATCTGCCCAGTAGAGAGCAGATACTTACTTTGCTGAACATATTTCATTCTTTATGTGAAAGGTAGCAGTACTATCCTTCAATGAAACTTCAACAACTCTTTGATGGTATTTTATTTAAACAATTCTTTTATTAACCAGATAAAACATATTCATTCATTCATTCATTCACTACTTACTGGTTACCTACTTTTCTCAGATATCCTGTCTTCACAAATGGAGGATATAAAAAGTAATTCATACTCTCTAATAAATTAAGAATCTGACAACACCCTCAAGGATCCATGGAAAAAAGGGCAGGGAGGGAAGACAGGGAGATGAAGAGAAAGAAAAAAAAGTAAAAAGCAACAAATACAGTATTTTAAGAAAGGTCTCTAAGGCATCCACATTTTTAATTAGAAAGAAGGCATACAGTTTCTTTAAGCTAGACAGGTCTAAAAGTTCCCCTCCCCACTCTACTCTACAGATGAGGAAACTAAAGCTCAGAGAGGGGAAGTGACTTGCCTCAAGTTACACATCAAGTTGCTAACAAAACTAAAATTAAAATTCAGATCTGCTCATTCACAGTGCAATGTGAATTTTCTACATAAAAAATTTTCTCCTACACCATAATATTCACTACCTAAAGAGAATGACTATTTTATTATTAATATACACTTCAATTCTGTATTCTACCATACTAAAAAAAAAGCAATACGCTAAGTAAAGGGAGGAGGCTGGGAAGAAAATGCAAACAAACTGCTAAGACAGATATACATGAATACTATATGCACATACCACACTTCCTTAATTCTGAGACACATTTGACTTTAAGACATAGTATCCATTTTGTAAACATTTTTAAAAAAATATAGACACTGTAAAATCTTCATTTCAAAAAATATTAAAATGTGAAAACACACACTTCTAAAGCAATAAAATATAACGCACCCTATAAGACACAAAAATCACTATCATTTAATACCCCGTGTCACAGGCACAAACACACAGAGCAAGAGTCCCATCTTCTAAAGTAACGAATAGTTACTAAATACCTAAGGCTATGTGGCATTTTTTTCAGTTGTATGTATTAATAAACAAGTCCTTCTTGCCATACATCTCATATGCATGAGCTCTGGAGTCAGAGAAAGCAAATTTGAATCTCCAGCTCTGCCACTTAGCTCTCTGGCCTTTGGAAAGTTACTAATTTCTCTGAATCTCATTCTCTTCATAAAATAAGATATCCACCTTAGAGAACTGCCTGAGAATTAAATGTAATAATTTATTTAAGGAACACAGTACAGTGCCTAGATGAAATATTAAGTTTCCTTCCACAATTCCTATGGACCAAATGAAATTAAAACTAAAAACTACGTCCCATTCTTGATTTATAAGATTGGAATAAATCTGTACTAGCCCTAGGGCAAATACTACTAATTTGCTTTGGAATAATTATTTGATAAGAAAAGCTTATTTTCTTGAAATTTATCTCTTTTCTTCTTCAAATTGGGAACTGAAAACAATGACGAATTTTAAGTGTTTAAGTTAAATTTGTTATATGTAAACTCAGCACTTTCATGTTGCCTTACTGAACTGAGACTCTAAGCCCAATACAAACCCACTGAAGAGAGGAACTATAAACCTACGTGTGGGAGGAGAGAAGGGTATAACGCCAAAAAGACACAGTTAAAATGACTCAATGTACGACTGGTTTGGTTTTTTTAACCTTAAATTCATTTATTAAACAATGTTCAGAAAAGCCAAGACCATATCTCCATGATTCACGGTGCTTTAGTAACCTGATCCCTCAGATTAAGCAAATGTAGTTTCAGGTTGTTTCCAACAATAACAAGTCATTGCCAAGATGGGATTGTGCCTAGCAAAGTGGCTCATATGCAGTAGACACTGAAATAAGACCATCTTCTCTCCTACCCCAAACATAGTACAGACTAGACCACCCACATATTCCCTCTCTATTAGTTCATTTTAGTTGAATGATTTTTCCCCACTAATGATAAAAATAACAATGCTTTTTTTTAAACTTGGAAAAATACAAAAAGTACCAGCATTTTTAAACTACCCATGATTTTACCAGCCAATAACTAAAATATTACAAAGGGACATACCAACATCTTTCCTATGAATTTGACCATAATTGTGCTCATACCAAACTTTAAATCTGTATAGAGCACTTGCCACTAAACACAATTAACTACCAGCCTGTATGTTAGTATCTTCATTTTGGCTTTCTTGAGACCAAATTCACACTATGTTTTTCGTTACTTAACTCAATGGTTTCTTCTCGATCTTTGTTCTTCTGAGTCTCTCAGCTACATATTTTGCTGCTGATCACTTCCTCTTTCTTAAAACTCTACTAAGTTTCCCTAAACAGTATATTCCTCAGTGTCTACAAAAGTCTCTCCAATTAATCTTTTTCTATTTCTTCACTGGTTCTCTTCTGTTAACTCCTGACAATCTCTAAAACATGGCTCAGGCCTGACCTTGAATTTGCTTGTCAACCTTGAATCCCTAGCACTTAATAACACAATGCCTGGCATGAAGCAGATGCTCAATGCACGTTTACTTACTGACTTTGCCAACCCTGACCTGCCACTTACTAGTTGTGTTACCTTGGTTAAATTAAATCTCTCTGAACCTCAGTTCTCTCACCTATAAAGTAGGGATAATCAAAGGAAGATGATGCTTGGAAAGCTCAAAACAGTTTCTGGCACAAAGTAGCACCCAATAAATTTTGCTATTATTATCAACATAATCTAGTACAGGAATCAAAAATATTTACTATTATATACAGTTGAACACCAAATCTACCTCTCAACAACCCAATTTACTTTCACCATATTCCTCTTATCATAACTATCAAAAAACATTTTTGTACTCTTCACTACTTATCTCCAATCCATCATCAACTATTCTAATTTTTCTCTCCTAGCCACCATACAAAACCATCATTTATCAACTAAGCTATAACAACAAACTTAGTTGATTTCTACACCTTTACATCTTCATTCATGGGCTTCCCTGGTGGCGCAGTGGTTAAGAATCCACCTGCCAATGCAGGGGACACGGGTTCAAAACCTGGTCCGGGAAGATCCCACATGCTGTGGAGCAACTACGCCCGTATGCCACAACTACTGAGCCTGCGCTCTAGAGCCCGCATGCCACAACTGTTGAAGCCTGCACACCTACAGCCAGTGCTCCACAACAAGAGAAGCCACCGCAATGAGAAGCCCAAGCATCACAAAGAAGAGTAACCCCAGCGCACCGCAACTAGAGAAAGTCTGCGCGCAGCAACGAAGACCCAACTCAGCCAAAAATAAATAAATAAAATAAATAAATTTATTTAAAAAAAATCTTCATTCAAATCTTCAATCCTCCTTAAAAACCATTTTTAATTTGTCACTCTTGTCCACAGTTGCTTATAACATGTCCATACTACTGGAATGCCATCCTCTTATCTTGCAAAAACCCATGTCCCAACTCCTAGTTCAAAAGATGGCTCAACACTCACCTCTTCCAGGAAACTTTCCCTGATTAACTCCACACCACTCAGATTACTTCTCTGCTCCAAGTCGCCTCAGCACCTCAGCACTTAGGTACTCTGTTATACTAAGAGTAAAATGTGATCAGTGACTAGCATTACCAAGAAATTACTTCCACAAAACTATTTCTACATCCTAAAGAATGGTCCATTACCCATAATGCTTTGTTGATTTGGTTAATAAGGAAACATCCTATATGACAAATGCCCTCTTTGGGTTTTGTCCTTAACACTGTACTATTTCATGTTGGTAAAGAAGCACTTAACTCTTCACAATCCTTTTGCCCTATCCTCAGGCAGAAATTATACCTCAGTTGTATCACCTCCTCCTGTTTAAATCCAATGGAAATGTAGTAATGGACCATTTTCTTTTCTACTATCTTTTCTCTGCCCCCAACCTCTGCCCATACCCCACAAATAAAACTTCCAAAGCTTTAAACAGAAAGGTAGTAGCAGTGACACCATGTTTTTCTTTCCTCTAAGTGAAAAGAACTTTGAACCTATTTAGCTATAAAACTCTTCCCAAGGCTGAAAAATTTCCCAACAAGCATGATGCATAATCAAATTCTACATCAAAATGCTTGATTCTTATAGAGTAACAGAATTGTACTTATGTTCACTCTTACTTGTGTTACTATAAGAGATCTTGCATCATTTTTATGCTATATTACACATGACTGTTGAGAAACTCCCCTGTATTGCAGTTTTCGGAAAGTATCCTCTGATGTTGTCTTTAAACAAACACATTCTACCTTTTTTTGATATAAGAATTAAGCGATTCCTCACTGCCATCCAATCAAAAGCAAACAATATTTGTGCCATGGCTTGTGAGAAGATGAGTTCGTGCGCTGCTGAGGCAAAACAATGAGATGAACTGTCACACGGGTGGGAGAAGGGTTGGGGAGGAAGGAGGAGGGTCGGGGAGGGAGGACAATCAACCTCAGCAGTGAGAGTTAACAAGTCTGAGAGTTTGGCCATCGATGAGTAGTGAATGAACCTATGGATGTGGCTGACTGACTCCTACCTGACAAAACCGACAGTTATTCTTGCTGACTTACTCATAAAAGATCCACACCCTTCAGTTACCATACATAAACCTACCTCGTTTGCTCCTTGTATACTTTCTCCTAACTGGCCACCTAACGCCTTCTAGTCAAACAGCCTCCATCTACACCTCACCTAAAACCTTTGCCTCTCGGTCACCTTCCGGCTTTAGTAAGTGCCTCTTACTCCAGATTCACGTGTCCCAAGCCTGTCCTCCCTTCACTCCCAGCTGATTTCCCCCCAGTCTCAATCAATGCCTACTTCCAAGAGGCCAACCACACGCCCGGCTCCACACCTTCTCCCCGGGCACCCTTTTCTGAGCATCACCCTATTCCCATCACTTTCTTCGTCCCCAGACCCAGAATCCTTCCATCACAGGCCTCCTTTCACTGCCACCCTCAGGCGCACAAACCTGCTCCTCCGTTAACTACCCCGTCCCACCTTCGCCACCTCTACGCGGTCTCTCCGCCCCAGGCGGCGCCCCCAGGCTCCGCGTCTGCAAACCAGGCCCCTCCCTATGGCACCGCTCTCAGTCCCGGCTCTCCAGAGGGCGGTGGCCCCGCCAAGCCTCGCATAGACCATCCGGGCAGAAGCGGGTGCCCCCCGCTCTACGCAGCGGTGGGCGGGGGCGGGGCAGCGGGTGTAGCCCCCGCCTCGGCCAGGCCTGCCTCCCCGGCTCCCAGAGCCGCGGCCCCGGCCAGGCGAGGAGGGACCCACAGCCCGCCTCTCCCGCCCGGCGTCCCCGCCTCTCACCTAGACGCAGAGGCTCGGGCCTCGCTTTCCTCCCGGCAGTCCAGCGAGGGCTCTGTCGGCGTCGCCGTCGCGCTCCCTTCACTCGCTCTTCCACCGCCCGCGACCGGCCGCTGAAGAGTGGACGGGTGGTGGCACGCCCATTGGCTGCGGCCCGCGCTCGCGTCAGCCGACCCCGACCCGGACCTCGGAATGTGACTGGCTGACGCGGCGCCTCTTTTCCACGTCTTGTCCTGATTGGCTCTCTCGCGCCCCCTTACTAGGAGGACCGCTCACCCTCCTCCTGGCTTCGGCCTCCCACCCCCTCAACCCCGTTTCTATCCGGGCGGGAGGAGGACGGGAGCGGGCGCGGGTGGGACGCGAACGGCCAATGGGAGGGCGGAGAGAGGGCCGGGAGGTGGGCTCTGTGCCCGGCCAGCTCGCGGGGAAAGTTCATCCAATGGGCGCGCACCCCACATCCCGAGCTCACGAGCGCCCCCGCCGGCAGCTCGTGTTCCAGCGGGTCGCGTCCAGGGCCACGCCCGGGCTGCCCGTCGTTTAGGAGCGACGCCCACTGGAAAGGTGGGGAGGATGCGGCGAGGCAGCCGCGGGTGACCACTGGCAGCCATTGTGGTGTGCTCCCCCACTGTCTTCGTGAGGCCTGACGCGCCTCTTGGCGGGGCTGGTTTGGGTCGGTGAGAGCGGAGCCGTGGCTCTGTGGTCCCCTGGCGCCTCCGCGGGGTGCCCTATAGAGAGGGAGCCGAGCGTGCGTCTCGTCCAGCCCCGCGGGACTGTGGGTCAAATATTTCCACTTAACACTGCTTCCAGAGTAATTTCATACAAAATTTATCCATGGTGAGAGAAATTAGAATAATGGTTATCTCGCGGGGGGAGGAGGGGAAATGGAAAGGGCACAAGGGAACCTCACGGAAGCTCGGAGCGTTCTGTCTCTTGATCTGGGTGGTAGTTACCGAGGTGGTGTCTGCCTAGGTACAACTTCACCGAGTCGTACACTTAAGATTAGTTCACTCAACGCACTTTATGTATAATATCTCAATTTTTTAAATGATAAAAGGATTGTGAGAAAAACTCTAATATTACCATAACCTTAGGCTCCAGGGGCACCCACGGTATAAACAATCCCACTAGGATTTAGCTAGCTATCATTCAAAAACTAGAAAGCAGAGGAAGAAAAAAAGGACTGTGAGAATTTAAAGTGAGTTAAAGCTCCTGGCACGGTGAATAACATTCACAGGTTGGTACTTTAAGGATGAGCTAAGATGGTTCAGAATGATTTTTCTCTGAGGATTTAGAGCTTGTGTCAGTGCCTGACACTGTTACTAGAACTAAAGCACCCGTGGTGCTGCACCCAATTGGAAACTACAAAAGTTTACGGAGCTGCCTACTTTACTTTCTTTTGTAGACCGTGGCTTCTGCCTTGGAGGAGCTCGCAGTCCAGTACCAAGTGCAGTCACCCTCTGTATCTGTGGGGAATTGGTTCCAGGACACACTCTCCCCACCCCACCCCACCCCCACAAATACCAAAATCCACAGATATTCATGTTCCTTATGTAAGATGGTGAAGAATCTTTGTTTCTGAACTTGGCATATAAAGTTAGGTAAGATAGTATTTTCCACAGAGCACAGGATATAATAAGGACACAGACATAAACAGATAATTCCACTATAATGCAGGATGAGGGAATACATATAAACAGGATCTTACCCAGCCTAGGGAATTTAGGGGCATCTTCTTAGAAGATGCAAAATTAAGTTAACCACTGCTAACATAACCACTGTGCACATCCTCCCACATTCTTTAAATCATCTCTAGGTAACTTATAATACCTAATACAATGTAAATGCTATGTAAGTAGTTGTAAATACAATGTAAATGCTGGGTAAATAGTTGCTGACAAATAGCAAATTCAACCTTTTGCTTTTTGGAACTTTTCTAGAATTTTTTTTCTGAATATTTTCAATCCACAGTTATTTGAATTCACAGATGTGGAACCTACGGTTACTGAGGCTACCGGTACAGTCATTCCTGGCGGAGGGCACAGAACACAAAACTAATACAACTGCCTACCCTCAGGGATGAGTCATTTCCCTAGGCTAGGCAAGATGTGTGTGTGTCTAAAACCCAGTCCATTAGCAAAATTCTGAAATATCCAGGGTCAGATGAAACACTTCTTAGCTATAGGTCAGTAATATTCTTCCCAAAATAGCCATAAGAACTATGGGCCAAATGCTAGCCTGTGGAAGGGCGTCAGCAACAAAACAAGTTAAAGATTACAGGATTCGTGTTTATTAATTCAGTCATTAAGTTGTTCATTTCAGATAAATACCTTTGTTTAAAGTACTTGTCCCTGAACTAGGCACATAAATTTAGGTAAGACAGTATTTCCCACAGAGCATAGGGTGTAACAGGGAGACAGACCTAAACAGATAATTCCAGTATAATGCAGGATGAGAGAATGTATATAAAAAGGATCTAACCCAGCCTAGGGAATTTAGGGGCATCTTAGAAGACACAGAGCTAAGTTAACCACTGCTAAGTTTTATCACCATACCATAAGCAATTAGGCACTATTTCTGGAGAGTACTTTCATTACAAATTTTTAAATTTTTGTGCAAAGCTTGATTTTTTTAAAATAGTTATATGTAAATATAACAATATAATAGCTATATATAAATATATAAATTAATACTTAGTAATGAGAAAAACGTGAAGAAATTAAGTAATTGCTTAATGAATACATTATGACTTTCAAAAATAACTTTAGGGTTGCAGGCTTAAAGGCATTCATTTGATTCAAGTCGATGTGTATGTAACATGTCTCTCCAGCAGAGACCCCCCCACAGATGGGCAGCATGCATTCTGGAAGAGGACTTAAAATTAAAACAACGGTTTACTATCCAAGATGGCACAGTCTCATGGGCATGTTGTGTGGCTCATGTCCCTTGTAGTGCACCACCATTTTTAAGTGAATTCCAAGTCATATATCTATAAAAAGTGACTAATAGTCTTCACAAAAGGTAATGAAGGATTTTGCCCAGAGTGTAACACTTAAAATATAGTAATACCAAAAAAAAGTAATAATTCATTCAAATGCTTTTCCCATCTCTTTTCAACAAGAGCCCCCAAAATTGGGCTACCATATATTGGAATCTACTACATTGTAATTTTATTCACATATGGAATACCGGTATATACTTTTGATTCTTGCTACAGAAACATAGTTCTGTAAATGAACGTAAATTATACCAAGCCAAAAATGTATTACTATAGTTTACAGCCTAAGGATACCATATATTACTGAGAAAATAAATAGGAATAGACACCAAAAACACATATGTTACTCATAAACTAGTTATAGCTATTTATGCATTCCCTCAGACTTCCATAACTTCTTTAAAAACAGAAGTCAAGTAAGGTCAAGCATTAATTTTTTTATGCAAACAGTACCTCTTCCTGCTCTGAGGAAATACTTTTCTCATGGCATGTATCATTTTCTAACTCATATGATATATTGTTCTGTCAGTGTCTCATTAAACATAGTTCTGTTGAGGTTCTTCACTCCATCTTTACAACAACCCTATGCAAATGTTCATCTATTCATCTGAATTTTGTAGAAGAGAAAATTGAGGTTCAATGAGACAAGTAATTTTCCCAAAGTCACACAGCTGTTAGGTGGCCGAAGTGGGATTGAAATCTAGGTCTATTTGATGGCAAATTCCATAATCTTTTTACTATGCCACATTTGCCTCCTCCAAAACAAGATCTGGTCACTTTGCCTTCTCATACATCTTTGTGTTCCCCACAATGAGTAGCACAGAATCTTACGTATGTCTCTCATGGAACTCATGGTGTTAATTAATTATTTTCACCATGCTTTATCTTTACAGATTTCATGACAAAGGAGAGCGTGAACTATTTAAAAGAAACTACTTCTTTTGACAAAACTAAAGGGAACACAACTTCGTAGTTGCAGTGAAGAACCCATTACAGCTATCTAGAGTGCATCAGAGATGCTCACTTTCGTAGCATAGACTGAGCACAGCATAGAAAGGGTTTCAGGCAGCTTTTCTCAAGAGAGCCAAATTTCTAGTGAGCACAGTTACTCTCTGCAGTTCATTTGGTGATCTCTACCTTGCCCTGTATTCAATTATGACGTCCAGAATTGGTCTGCTTTAAACATATTTTTAAAGCTTGTTATTAAAAAGCAAACAAAAAAATTCTACCAGGTTTCTAACATTTCTGCTAATACATCAATTGTCAGTCTGAATGAGTACACACAGGTTTCTGTGGCTTCACTTCCTCATCTCTAAAAGGAGGGTGAAATTTAATGCCCAGTATCTGTTCTGAGTGTTTTAGAGATCTGTGAAATAAGTTTGGTTTTCACGTGGAGGCGAATCATCTGACCCTCAGTTATTCAACAGCTTTAATCTACGTGGAACAAAAATGGAGCTGCTATGTTCTTGGCTCTTCTAAAATATTCCTTGTGTCCTGACCACTGACTTTCTGGTTCTTGAAGAGTGGCAGAATATGCCACCCCAAAATATGCCACTTTAGCATAAGGATTATTTTGAGCTAAAGTCACTTAAGAAACAGCAGATGCAAGAAGAGCCTTCTAAGCTCCCATTTTCTTCCTGAAAACAGGAGATAAAAGCTCCCATGTGAAGGATGCTCTTCTTATACCAGAAGAAAAGAAACATTCTTCAGTGGCAAATCAAAGCAGAGTATCCTGTATACATAGACTTTGTTAAAATATTTGTATCTTCCTTTAGCCTCCCCATATAATTTACTTTTTCACAATTGCCTTTATTTGTTCAACCTAGTATAAAAGCCTGTAGATTTTGCCATTTCTTTGAGTCTTCATTTAACATAAATGTGTATACAATTCTACTGTTAATCTGTTTTATGCCAATTTAATTCTCAGGCCCAGCCAAAAAACCTTAAGAAGATAGAGGTAAAATTTTGCCTCCCCTACGGTTTCTGGTTGTGAGGTTGGGATTTCAATGGTTGGGACACTGAGAGATCCTGGGACAGCTGACAAAAAGCCAGCAGAAGGTAAGAATTCTTACACATCAATCCCTTAGATCTCTGCCTGCATGGCCCAACCAAAGCAAGAATAATGAAAGTCTCTCCTCATCTTTTTCCCTTTCTAAATGTAGCTTGGCAGGAGAAAAAGTTTGTAAAAATTAGTTCTTTGAGTTGTGACCTTTGTATTTGGTTCTGGGTACCCATTGGTTATAATCCACAGCCTCCTAGTCTTTGTTTCTTTGTCTCTGTCTTTATTGGTGTTTGTCATAAGGAGGAAAATCATAAAATGAGCTGCTCCATTCATCTTGTTTCACATCTTCACAGCTTGGCTTTGTGACCAGGTAAAATATTCTCTCTGGTCTCCAGCAGCTGGACTGTACAGTACAAGTATTGGCTTGAGTCAGGTAACCAGCCAAACAGGCTGGAAATCAAGACACAAAATGACAAGCAGCATTCTCTTTGTCCAACCTTGCCACCTCTCAGAGAAGTGTGTCCTAAGCGAGATTCCAGTTTGTCTTGAGAGATTCCAGTCCCTAAGGAGCCTTTGTTGTCTTACCTTCGTTGCCTTCATAGTGCCAGGGAGCCCTTATCCTAATGTCACCCACCCGATGCCACAAATTAGCTGGTCTATAGCTGGAGACATTTCAAGTTCCTGTAGGAAACAAGAGACACCAGTTTCACAAACACTATTCTTACTGCCTGTGACAGTAAAGCTCTTTGCATTCTTAGGCTAACTCTGGGAGTGAACTTTCTGGATCTTGGGAGGGCTGCATCTTTTGTACTCTCTTTGGGGATGCCTCTCATGTCTGTGGCTAAGCCATAAAAGGCTTATTGGTTTTGAGTCATAATTAAAATAGGTATGCTCTTGAATATTTGGACTTTTAGATCTAAAAGGAGTTTTTAGAGAGCTCTCACCCTATACAATTATCCTATTGTTACCTATGGGAAGGTCAAATTGAAAGGAAAAAATAAATAAGACAAAGATAACTCTTGTATAAGTTAGTAAATTTTGTGTTTCTATATTTATACCTAACTCACGGCTAAGGTTTAAAATGAAAACTGTAAGATCTCTTTTGTATATGTCTCTATATGTCTATGTATATATGTAATATTTTTCTACCTCTGGATGATATTGCCAAAATTACTCTGTGAAGGAGTTCTATTTAATTGGTTTAAAAAAATAAATGCTTATATAAAGTATTCCTAAAACTCTCAGAAATATAGAAACTAACCCAAATGTTTCTTAGGTTCACAGGATCTGGGATAAAAGCTTGTTTAAGTCATGTCTTCAGAGTTGTCAACATTAAATGTAATGAAGACATAGCACTTATTCTATTTGGGTTTACTAGTCAAATGAATTTATGTTACCTCTACTAGATGTTTAAGATTGTAAAATTTTAAACTCAATTTAAAATCAGGATGTATAGTAAAAATAAATTGCTTGATGTATGTCAAACACAGCAGTACATTAAAAAAGTTAGAGAAAGTCATGTTTTAACTTCTAGGTTCTTTGCTTCTGTGATTTTTTGTGTGTGTGATGTTTATTTATTTATTTATTTGGCTGTGCCAGGTCTTAGTTGTGGCACGAGGGATCTTCGTTGCGGCACGTGGGATCTTCGTTGCAGCATGAGGGCTCTTTTAGTTGCAGCATGTGGGATCTAGTTCCCTGACCAGAGATCGAACCCGGCCCCCCTGCATTGGGAGTGTGGAGTCTTAACCACTGAACCACCAGGGAAGTCCCGCTTCTGTGGTTTTTTTTTTTTTAATATTTTATTTTATTTTATTTATTTTTGGCTGTGTTGGGTCTTCGTTGCTGCACACGGGCTTTCTCTAGTTGCGGCGAGTGGGGGCTACTCTTTGTTGCAGAGCACGGGCTCTAGGCCCGCAGGCTTCAGTAGTTGTAGCACGCAGGCTCAATAGTTGTGGCACATGGCCTTAGTTGCTCCGTGGCATGTGGGATCTTCCTGTACCAGGGCTCGAACCCGTGTCCCCTGCACTGGCAGGCGGATTCTTAACCACTGCACCACGAGGAAAGTCTCCCAGACACTCCCCTAGTTTTGAACATAATGTGCTTAAACATTTTTTGTTGATTAGGTCGTATTTGCCATATGGTAAAACATTCATAAGCTACGAAGGGATATACAGTGAAAAGAAAATTGTCTTCCCATATCTGTTCTCCAACCACTCAGTACCCCTCCCTGTCAACCAAGATTAGCAATTTCTTGTATACTCTTCCATAAATAGTCTATGTATATGCAAGCATACCATAAGCAGATAATACAGACTACATACAGTCTTTTTTCATTCAAAACTGTTTAAGATTATTCTCTGTCAGCCCACATAGTGCTACCAAGTTATTTTTTCCTTATTCTTTTTAATGAACGCATGCAACTCTTTGTATGACTGTACTGTAATTTATTAAGCCCTCCTCTATTAGCGAACATTTAGGATGTCTCCAATCTTTGGCCATTATATAATATACTGCAGTGAATATCTTTGTACATATGGAACACGTGTAAATACATTATAGAATTAGTTCCTAGAATTGGAATTCCTGAGTTAAAAGATTTTTTTCAGTGTTAAAACTTAAAAATATTGGGACTTCCCTGGTGGTGCAGTGGTCAAGACTCCAAGCTCGCAGTGCAGGGGACCCAGGTTTGATCCCTGGTCAGGGAACTAGATCCCACACGCATGCCGTAACTAAGAGTTCACATGCCACAACTAAGGAACAGGCGAGCCATGACTAAGGAGCCCGCCTGCTGCAACCAAGACCTGGTGCAACCAAAAAAAACAAAACAAAAGCAAAACAAACAAACAAAAAATAACCTTAAAAATATTTAACACCATTACACAGTTCAAAATTCATAAGATTCAAAGGGTATATGTGAAAAGTTTAACTTTCATTTCTGTCCTCAGCCTTTTAGTTCTATTCCCTGAGTCAACCAGTGTTATCAGTTTCATATCTATTCTTTTTTTTTTTTAACATCTTTATTGGAGTATAATTGCTTTACAGTGGTGTGTTAGTTTCTGCTTTATAAAAAAGTGAATCAGCTATACACATACATATATCCCCATATCTCCTCCCTCTTGCGTCTCCCTCCCACCCTTGCTATCCCATCCCTCTAGGTTGTCACAAAGCACCGAGCTGATCTGTCTGTGCTATGCGGCTGCTTCCCACTAGCTATTTATTTTACATTTGGTAGTATTTCTGTGATTTTTAAAAAATATTTGCCTGATTTATCTACAAGAAAAATAATTTAAGATTATCCTGGCTTTGTTTCATTAACAACATTAACATAACAAAGTGTTACATCTACTTAAAAATAGTTTCCAAAATATTTTTTGAAACTTGAGGCCTTAAAGTTATGTTAAATTATGGCTATTCATTGAATATCTAGATCATTTCTAAGTGAGATAATACACTAAAACATTAATTGCTAAACATAAGTTTATCTACTTTTGGCTTCTTAATTTTTACAAAGAGAAAAAAGATATTTGGTGGTCTGTTAACTACACATATTTTTGCCACATTAAAAAATTGTACATATGTCTCTAAAAATTATAAATTTTTATAATAATGTACAGGTATATCTCATTTTATTACACTTCACAGATATTGCATTGTGTGTGGGAGGGGTGTATTTTTATTTTTGACCACCGCACAGCATGCAGGATCCTAGTTCCCCAACCAGGGATTGAACCCCTGCCCCCTGCAGTGGAAGCACAGAGTCTTAACCCCTGGACCACCAGGGAAGTCCCAATATTGTGTTTTTTACAAACTGAAAGTTTGTGGCAACCCCACATTGAACAAGTCTATCAGCACCTCTTTTCTTTTCCTTTTTTTTTTCTTTTTTGACATTCCCAGCTATAGCAAATTTTAATCAATATATCAGTCTTTTTCATAATACTTTGTTATCAGCGCCACTTTTCCAACAGGATTTGCTTACTTAGTGTTTCTTTGTCACATTTTGGTAATTCTCACAATATTTCAAACCCTCCACCAGTAAAAAGGTTATGACTTGCTGAAGACTCAGGTGATGGTTAGCATTTTTTAGCAATAAAGTATTCTTAATTAAGGCGTGTCCATTGTTTTAGACATAATGCTATTGCACACTTAACAGTCTACAGTATAGTGTAAACATAACTTTTATATGCATTGTGAACTCAAAAAATTTGTGGACTTGCTTTATTGTGTTATTTACTTTATTGTATTGGTCTGAAACTGAATCTACAATATCATTGAGGTATGCCTGTATTCATAAATTTGCAAATCTACTAAGAATGCTAATATATGACAGTTTACAATTGCCTGCCTACAATTTATAATCAATATGTAAAAATAAAACTACTAAAAACAATAACAGCAAAGGAAAACAACTTTGTAAGCGAAGTATAGGTGGAGAATGAGGTGTATTCTTATTATGAAGAGCATATAAGGAATGTAGGGTGTGTTTCTGTTAAAAAATTTAAAAAGTAATTTTTGTCCTAAAGTAAAATGACTAAATGTTCCAGATTGAGAAAGAGAAAAGGAATAGGACAAAATCAAAATGGATATAGAAAATTACAGAAGGTTTGTAGAACAGAAATTTTTTGTTGCAAGGTCAAAGCTGGCTAAAATTAAATGCATTTACTTATAAGACTTCTTTAAATGAGCGCAATAATGTACTGATACAAAACTAGAGTTTAATTTTCTCTCTGTTAACATGACAAAGTTTATTAGATTGTCTGCTTTTTTTTAATTTTTAATTTTTTTGTACAGTTTTTAAAGGTTATGCTCCATTTGGTCTGCTTTTAATAAGAGATTATAAAAGGTTTTTTTCTTTACCTTTCATATAATCTGTCAAGGAAACAAAGATTTTGTGTCTTATCAAAATAATTTCCTATGCTTCGCATTGTCTTTATCAGGTCTTTGATTACTTACAAAAACTGAGTCTTCAGTATTAAAGAAGCTGAGTGGTTTTTATTTTACAATTATGTAATTTTTTTATTTACCTTTAAAATCTTTCAGTTGTCAACCTTAATTAGATGGGTAACTAAGTATCTGTTTTTCTGTGACCTGTGATACTTACTTAATCAAGTGTTTTAAACCTTTTGACAATTTTGCTAAACTTCCCCAAATCAAATTCAAAATGAAGACTTTTTGACCTTGGACTAACTTTGGGATTTTCCAGATGGCCCCTGGAAGATCTCAAAAGATTTGTTTTCTCTCCTTTAAAAAAGAGAGAGAGAGAGAGAGAGAGATTAAACTAATTAGCTTATTTGATGTATTAAATTACATAGAAAACATTGTCAAATTGCTGATTAACTTTGTTTAGGTTATATTTGTATGGGCATATGTTACTAATATTTCAAAAATTTTACAAAGTTCCTAGAAATTTGTCAGTGCCCTTATTATCTGTATAAGCAATCATAAACCCAATTATTATTTTGAAACATTGCATGTCACAGAAATAACCAACTGTCCCTTATAATTGTATCATTTCTTTAAATAGTGAACTCTTACCAGATCTTTAACCATGGCTATTTTGAAGTGTTTTGTCATTCACAGACAGTTATTGTTTCACTCTTGATTCTTCTTGGAAAGCTTTTACAATCATCTACAAGGGAAAATGCTTCATCTTCAAGGAGATTCATGAAAAGGACCCTGAGAAATACTCTAGAATATAGGTTTCTGATAACTCTAAGATCATACCACTAAACTGGATAACTATTTCTAGAATTCTAATGGAAAAACTGTTTGATTCATAAAACTGCTAACTCAAGATCAAGCAAACAAAAAGTAATTACATGGGACTGAATGAACCAATGAGGATAATTATAACTTTATAACTTGTTTAAAGCATTGTTGGTTTTCCAGATTTAAGAAGACCCCATTTCTCTTTTTCTTAAGCCGTCTATTAACTTACAGCAATTATACCTTTGTAAACAAAAATTAAAACATTGATCTTTTTCTCTCTTCGTATTCCCTGAGAATTTGGAAATTCTTAAGAAATATTCTTATTCATGAGAATACAGTTATTTACACAGATTCAATAAGAATTTCTTCTCTTTATAACACAACACAATTGGAAACATTGGTTATATTATCAAGACTTTGATTGTAATGTCATATTTGACAGTGATGTACATATACTCAATTAACTAGACAGATTTAAGAAACTAAAGTTGACTTTATGAAGTCAGTGCTTATAAAGTCCCTTGAAATACCACCCTGATGCCTTGCTTACAGGGTTCCCAGCCCTACAGCTGAGTAAGGAAGGTCACTTCCTGGCAGGCCCAAGAACCTTCAGATATATTGGGTACCTCAGGAAGAGAGGAATTCACCCAAATGTATGGGTGCTGTAGGCAAAGTCTGTTGGTGAATTCTTGACATGGCTTCTTATCCTTGAAAGACTTTTAAAGGTTCAATCTAAGATTCCTTATTAAAAGTTCTAACAAAGCAGAATTATAAAGAACCTATATGATAAATCATTCTTGCTGCACTTATGTAAATAATCATGCCAAGTTTAACAAGACTAAACGTACTTTACAAAAAAAGTCTTACTGTAATTATATTTAGTAAAAATGGGGTTGACTCTAGAGAGAAAATTATGTTTCAGTGAAAAACTATAACACACTCTTGTGATTACTAGATTCTAGCTGTGTTCACTGTCTTTGAGGTTTTGTTATCTACTTATAAACTGGTCTGGATCCTGAATTCTTTTAACTTCCTAAAATATATGGCTACAACTCTCCAAGTTATCATTTCCAATTTTTCTCCCACTCTTCTGACTTGAAATCACTAAGAACTAAAACTGCCCTTTTCCCCAAGCCCTACAAGCTAAAGCTAGATGACTTGATATAAACTTCAGAAAAATCACCACAATAAAACATATATAAACAACCTTCATGCCTGCTGCTGTGTGGGCCACTCAGAAAATTCACCAGAATACCCAATGCCATAACAAGAGACATTCAAACTTCAAACCAGGAAATTTGTCAAATGACAAACTGCTATCCTCATTCCACCATCTAAAGATGCTTCTAAGCTTAAATCTAGAAATCTTCTTACCTGCTGTCCTCTGGACTCAGAAACTAGATTTCTAACTATTAATATTTGTTTTTCTTTTGTTTCCATTAAAAAATACCCCTCACTAAATGCCTGATTGTTCACATCATATAGAGATCTAACTTAGATGAGCTACTGCTCTCACCTGCACCACTGCCTCCTGAACTAAGACACAACTGTTCAAATAAACTGACCTATTCTCAAGACTAATTCGAGGAGAAACAGAATAATCTGCCAGCTCAGATTCTGCACTATGAATCTTTGGGGTGAAGTTTCAGAGGGGAGGAATAAACAGTGGCAGAATATACCACCCCAAAATATGCTACTGTGACATAGGGATCATTTTGAACTAAAGGCACTTGAAAGAATAGCAGATGCCAAAACGGCCTTCTAATCTCCCCATTTCTTCCTGAAAACAGGAGATAAAATCTCCCATGTGAAAGATACCCTTCCTATACCAGGAGAAAGAAACTTTCTTCAGTGGGGAATCAAAACTGAGAGAATCCTGTATAAACAGAACTGTTAATTCTTATCTTCCTTTAACCTCCCCATATAATTTAGTTACTTTCCCACAATTTCCTCTCTTTGTTCAACCTAATGTAAAAGCCTGTAGGTTTTGCCATTTCTCTGCATCTTCATTTTCTTATCAGAGCCCCGTGTCATGTAAAACATGTAAATTTGTATACATTTCTCCTGTCTTATGGTCTTATGTCAGTTTACTTCTCAGGCCCAGCTGAAAACCCCTAAGAAGGTAGAGGTAAAATTTTGCCTTCCCTACATTCTCAAGTGTCTCCTCCAGACCCTGTTTATTGCTAACAGTGTTCTGGTGTTACCTGACTCACAGGTATTGGGAGGAAGAGGAACAGTATTTGTAACATTTCTTTAAATACCATCTGCTGTCTTTTTTCCAAGTGTCACTGTGGAAAGAAGTAACCATCTTGCTGGTCAGTTTCTTCCCACAACTGATTTTGTGGTCATTTGCCCTTCTTTTGTGGGTGGCATTGTCATTGTTTGGAGCTCACTTTGGGGGCAGTAGTAACTCAGTAGGACCCTGAGACCTGGAGATTATTCTTTTTTTCTTTTTCTTTCTTTTTCAGGGATTTACTCTCTTTGCACATGAGTCAGAACCGAGCTGCTGCAGATGCCCAGAAGTGGGAATCACTAGTTCAGCATCTGTATTAGAACATCACAGCGTGTCCAAGATGTAAGCCACAGACTGACTCCCCTATGTCCTGCTCTCTGGGTGGTGCTTTTTGAGAACTGTGCCTGAAGTCTCCGAGACCAGTATCAGCTCACCCTTGAGCTTCTAGGGAAAGGCCGCTTCCCAGAAACAGTTGAAACAAAGCACCTGAACTGGGAGAACCTCAGACAGCAAACCACACCTATGTGTAAAACAAAACTCAGTGTATACACAGGTATGACTCTTAAGGAAATAAAACTTATGTTTAACTCAGTTCCTAATCACTTATTCTCCAGATCAGAGAACAGTGCACAGATTAGGTTCTCCATAAAAAAGCCATTTAACCACTCTGTTATGATATTTATTAGAGCAGCCAATTGTAGGTTTTTTCTAATAAATTAGTCAGTGGTTGGCTTGAGAAGAATAGAGCAGTGATTAAGAGTCCTGACTCTGGCACTGAACACCTGGGTGTAGAATCCAAGCACTACCACTTACTATGTGTGTGACCCTGGGCAAGTTACTTACCCTCTATGCCTCAGTTCCCTGGGGGTAAAATGGAAATGACAGTAATAGCACTTACCTCATAGGGGTGCTATCAAGCTGAATGAGTTAATATTTTTAAGCTTTTTATCACAGTTTCCGGCACATGGTAAGCCCTATCTAAAGGCTTACCTTCACGATTGTTAAATCCTAAGGGGGGAAAAAATAGAATGAAAGACTTCTCAGAACCAATAATAATGTCTTCTGTTTTTTAAAGATATACTAATATGCCAAGCACTTTATAGATATTATTTCCGAACCCCACAACAGGTAGGTATTATTGTCTCCATTTTACAGGGAAGAAGTGGAAGACTGGGAAATTTAATTTCATTGCCTAAGAACACATAACTGAGTAGTGGAGCTGGGAATTCTAACCAGGTGTGCCTAATTCCAAAGCCTGTGCCCTTCCACTGTGCAACATTGTCTCCTAAAATTTATCTGATCATTCATTGTTTTCATGACTCCACTCTAAATGCTCTGCATTTATTTATATCCACACTATTTCAGAACTGGTCTAAGACTTACTTGGCCCATCCCCTCTGTCTTTCACAAGTAGGAAAACTGAGTTCTTAACAAACAAGTGGCTTTCCCAAGACTAATTACTTAATGACTGTTAAGTAGCCATTGAATACCAACTAAGTATTTGCTGGTAGGGAAAGGAATGAAGTTATGTATATTGCTTACCACAGTGCCTTTCACATGCAATCAGCACTAGCTATTTTTATCATTGTTCATTTATTCATTAATTCATTTAGCAAGCATTTGTTAGGTATTTCTGACAAGTCGAACACCTGGGAATACAAAAATTAACAAGATATGATTCCTTTTGAACGTCACACTAGTCTTTCAGTACAGGAGCCATTAACCACATGTGGCTATTGAGCACCTGAAATGTGGCCAGTCTGGAGTGGAATATGTTATAAGTATAAAAAACACACAGAATTTTGAAGACTTAGTACCAAAAAATAAAATACCTCATTAATAAATGTTACATTTGTTACATGTTGAAATGATAGTATTTGGGATGTATCAGGTTAAATTAAACTATTTAAATTCTTTTCATCTGTTTCTCTTTACACTTTTTAATGTGGCTACTAGAAAAATTACATTATATTATATTATATAATATATTTATTATATTATATTGTATTATATTTCTATTGGACAGCATTGGTCAAGATAGCAAAAAAGATGAACACAATAGAATGTAAGTCCAATGAGAAGAGTCACTAGAACGTCTGTGGGAGCACAGAGGAGAAACTGCCCAAGAGTCAAGAAAGTCTTCACAGAGGAGGTAATATTTGACTTGAATTCCGAAGGATAAGTAAGAATATTGTCAGGTGAGTATTTTCCAGGCAGAAGATGAGCATGTAGAATGTCACATAAACATGAGAGACTAACCCACACATTTTCAGTTTGGGGATGGAAGAATGAGAAAGGAAGAGAGGAGATTTAGATGGCCATAACTTGGGCAATGGTAGTGGGAATCCATAAGACAGGGCCACAAAAGATATCTCAGAAGTAGAACTGACGGGACCTGGTAATTCATGTCAGGGAAGCAACAAAAAGAGAGGGATCAAGAGAGATGCCCAGTTGTATTTGTACATGGCTATGTAGTGACATCTCCTTCTGTTCATTCACAAAATATTTATTGAAGGCTTACTTATGTGCCAAGTAGTAGGTAGTAGTGCTTAATGGGCTCCTGGGACAATGTCTTAACGTTATGTGATTATAGGGATCAGAAAAGAAAGTATTAAATCCACATTTAATTACTGGCCCACTAACGAAACTTTTATTTCTGTGGAATAATCTTATTTTCAGGGAAATTAAATGGTCAAAGGTCTTGTGCTAAGGTGAGAGTGGCAGTTCCTCCTCTAATGAGATAGAGCAGGAATCTGATCCCTGAGGGGACAGATCAATCCACAGACTGGCAGGTATGAAGTCTGATAATATAAAGTTTAAGAAAGGACGTGAAGAAACAGGAACTCTTTCATAAACTGCTTGCAGATTAGTACGTTGCATTTAGAAAAGCAATTTGGCAGTTTGCAGTAAAACTGGAAATGTACATTTCATAGAATTTGGCCATTGGATTTCTGTATCCCTGAGCACTTTTCTCTAAAGCAAGGCTCTAGTACCCCAGGCATGTGTGGGAAGAAAATGTGAGAACTTCTATAGATGTGTTTTTTTTTTTTTTTATAGATGTGTTTTTAAAATATGTATATATACAGAAATGAAAAAGAAATTGAGCTTTACTAAAATTTATTATAAGGATTGAAGCTTGCGCCTTTATTCAATCTGTATGTCAGATATCATATGGATGCTGACAACTCCCAAATTTAAACATCCAGGCTTATCCTGTCCCCTGAACTTTGCCTACTAAGTATCTTCACTTGGAAACATGTGAGTACGTTGAAAAGATGGAGAGACTAGGCAGTTAATTGATCATTCATTGATAAAACAAATGAATCAAGAGATAGTGGTATATGCTTATTCTTTAGGTTTATCAAGGTAAATGACAGAATTCCATCTTGAGGTGCTAGAAGCAAATCTTTCTTCAGTACCATTCCCTGGAGGTGCTGTTCTCTTCCCTCTGACAATGAGAGTGGACCCTCCACGTTACCGGCACTGGTGCAAGAACAGCATGACAATGGAGTAGGGTGTGGGATGGTTGAGGAGCAGGGAGAATAGGGGCTGACCAAAGGCTGAAACATGAGGCAAGAAATTAGTCTACAAAGAACCTAAAAGAAAGTTCTATGGAAAAGGGTGAGGCATTATGTCAGGGAGTGGGAGAATTAGGGTCTGAAGATGTATTGGGATGGAGTTTATCCTTTCTCACTCCTTCTCCTTCTCATAAAATCTCAACTTGGGAAGTTCCCAGTCCAGTCAGCCTTTCTTGACCGTGAGGGTAGTATAAAAGTTAGGAAGGAGGTGATGCAGAAGGACATGGTGTTGACTAATACCGTGGCAACAGCAGGTTGGGCTTTTTTCCCCCTTCCTTGCTTGCTTTCCCCTTCACCCTACTGTGAGCACAGTATGGAACGGGGGACCAGAATGAGGAGGAAACTGAGTCAAGGCCCTGGGACCCTGGCAAGGATCAGCTCCCAGAGAGAAGAATGAGGGGGGTTAACTGCTCATCCACAATGAAAAGGGAAGGAAATTTCCCACTCTTTACCCAATCCTGTGAGAGAAATACACAGAAGTCAGGCATTTCAAGGTCCAGGCTTGTCTCTAGTAATAAGATAGAAATTCTCTCAGTCAAAAATCACCCCATCCATTTCTCAAAGTTAAGTGTGTATTTACCGTAGGAAACACACACACACAAAATTATATGTAATCAAGTTTGAATAATGAAAAGGAAACAAATATTCGGCAACTTTACTTTTCATTGTGGCTTACACAATAAGATGCTCTGCATGCCTCTGCTTGATTCACTAACACATTTCTGTTTTTAGTATAGGGTTTGGTGAACTTTGAGTGGAAAGGAAAGCTCTCAGTTACAATAGTTACTAAAAATTATTGACAACCAGGTTAGAGTCATGTGGGCCAGAAGAACTTGAAGTTCAAGGCAAGATTTCAGAATGGATAAAAAAGTGAGAAAGAGGAATGACTTCATACTTGAAATACAAATGACATGAGTACTTCTCTCTTCATCTCTGAAAAGGAAAGTGGCAATTCAGGTTACATAGGCCTTCAAACATAGAATGATAAGGAAAAGCACAAGTAATGTACACAGAGATTAAAGAAAAATTAGTTATACAGGAGGGAGAGAATCAAGTTCTTTTCTTTCAGCACAGTAAAAACCTGGTAGAGGCTGGATTCTAGAGTCATTGTTTATTGGTGTTGTGCCCTAATTTTTATAGGATACAGCCACAACATTTACTTAGTAAAAATATCAAGGGAGCTGAGGGAGTCTCACTTTTTAAACTGGTATTCATGTTATTCAAGAAAGTAAAAGGGATGCCAAGATACCAGAAATACCTTGTATATAGCTGGTATGGTGTTACTGGAGGTATCACTGGGAGAGCTGACTATTGGGAGGCCTAATGGGCTGGAACAACAATGTGGATAAAGGGGTGCTGGGAGTGGGGGTGGGGAGGAATTGGGGAGGGAACCCACCAGACTGTAAGGTCTGAATTTGAGGCTTGCTAGTCCAGAAAATAGACTTTGGACCCTAGAATGAACAGGTTCTCAGTGAGAGATTCATAACAGAATTTTCTGAGTTGGTGCAATTAGCTTGAATGCTGGATGATTGATTTATATTAAGGGGATATATCTTTCTAGTGACATTATGCTCCTGTGCCCTCTTCACTGCATTCCTTTCCCAAGACCACAGTCTCTTGTAGGCTGAATCAACATTCTGAAAGTTGTTGGATAAGCAGGGAGTTCCAGTCAAAGCATATAGTTAGACCTGAGGCGTATTTCAGCCAGCTCAGGCCTGGGGAAATATTCTTGACCCACAGAAGAACGTTATTCTTGTACTAGGCACTCTGTCAGAATTTGCTTTTCAGAACCACCTTATGCTTTTGGAATAATTTTAGATTTACCAAAAAGTTGCAAAGGTAGTATCAAGAGTTCCCATGTACCCTTCACCCAGCTTCCCCTACTGTTAACATCTTAACACAAACATGGTACAGTTGTCAAAACTAAGAAATTAACATAGTTATAATACCATTAACCTTGCACTTTGTTTGTATTTTACCAGTTTTTCTGCTAATGTCCTTTTTCCATTTGAGGAACCTACCCGGTATCCCATACTGCGTTTAGTCATCACGGTTCCTTAATCCCCTCCAATCTTTGAAAGTTTCTCAGTCTCTTTGTTCTTTATGACTTTGACAGTTTTGATGAGAGCTGGTCAGATACTTTGAGAATGTCCTTCAGTTTGGGTTTTTCTCATGATTACATGAGAGTTATGAGTTTTGGGGGAAATTACCACAAAGGTGAAGTGCCTTCTCTGCACATCATGCATCAGGAGGTATATGATATCAAAATGATTTATTACTGATGATGTTAACCTTATTCCCTTGGTTAAGGTAGTACCTGCCAGTTTTCTCCACTGAAAGTTACTATTTTTCTTTCCCATACTTTCTTTGGAAGCAAGTCACTAAGTCCAGCCCACACTCAAGGAGAGGGGAATTATCTCTACTTCCTGGAGGAGGAAGTATCTACAAATATTGTTTTGAATTCTTCTGTAAGAAAAATTTGTTCTTTCTTCAGCACTTACCTATCTACTTATTTATTCAATTGTTTATATCAGTGTAGGTTCATGGATATTTTATTCTTTGGGTCATAATAGAGTACTGTCATTATTTTGTTGCTCAAATAGTTCCAGCTTTGGCCAAATTTTTCTAGCTTTGAGAGCTATTTCAGGTTACCTCCAGTATCCTTTTATTGGAGAATTATACTTAGAAACCAAGGTTTGGGTCCTGGGTGTGCTCATTGCTACTGAGTTGCCACTGTTTCTCAGCCCACTCAGTGAACAAAGCTAGCAAATGTGTGTGTGTGTGTGTATGTATGCGTGTGTACACGTAGATACTAACCCATGTAAACACACATATATATGTTTCTGTATCTGCCTGCATATATCTTAAAATAAACATGAGTTCATACATCCCCAACTCTAATACAGCACTATAGGATTAACTGTAGCCTCTTTCTCTGTAATTAATTTTTTAACTATTATCTGACAGTTGGAAATCTGCCTCCTATTATCCACAACTTATTTAATTCTTCTACCCTAGTATATATATAAAGCAGTTTCAGAAATGCTAACTCAGGTCAACTACTTTTGTCTTTAGCCTTAAAGTATCCAGTCAAAACATGGTTTTCCAAAGTTACTTAAGTTAGCTCCTGTCTTCCTCACTTCCTTCAGTCAAGTTACATCATACATTTGTAATACAATTATGTTCATTAGTCATTGTCTGCATTCCATCCTGGGATCCCTGGGCATCCTGGTTGATATTTTTGAAATTTGCATACAGAAGTTCACTATTTGTGATGCATAATTCTATGGGTTGTGACAAAGACATAAGTCATCTGTCTACAACTACAGTATCATATAGAGTATTTCCATCACCCTATAAATTCCCCTGTGCAGCCCATTTGTAGTCTAAACTGCTTTAAAATACTAGTTTTTCCTATTAATTGATTTATTCACTTTAACTATGTAGCTGTTCTCAGGGCCTAGGAGACATTTATATGTGTTGAGTTGATAGGTTTAGGATTCAAAGAGCAGCATTCTTTCTCATTTCTAAAATTTTAGAAGGCTCCTCACTGCTGCTCACTCCACTGCCAGGAATTAACTAAATAGCTCACCCATAAAATTATAATGACCCAAAAATTGCTTCTGAAAGACTCATTTGGGACTGAACTATGGGACCATTCCATCCCCCCACTTTGTATTATCATATCAGAGTAAGACATAGAAAACTTTGTTGGAAAGCAAAGATTTATATTTAATCTATTATTTGCAGTTGGTGAGGACTTTGTGTAATGAGTAACTCCCAGGGCAGTTGGTAAGGGTGCTGCTTGTTCAGACATGAGAACCCAGCCTTCAAATGGCAAAAATGGTCCACTCAGTTTAGATGACTGTCTATAGTGGCTTCTTGACCTTTCTTGGCCAGTTTCATACCCTTCTAGAGTCTTCTGAGAATATGGTGAAAACTATGGACTCATCACCCAGAAAAATGAACACACATCAACTCAAAATGCTGTATATAATTAGAATGTTTCATGGACCTCCTCCCCCCACCTGAAGATGGGAGACCCTCTAGAGGTCCATGGATTCCAGATGAAGAATCTTTATCTAAATACTAGTAAAGCAAATTGATGAATACAAGGGATTTGTTGTTAATTAATGAGTGTATTCTACTATAGAGTTAAATGTACATGTGTACATTGTGATGGTTAATTTTATCTGTCAACTTAATTAGATTATATGCTCAGTTGTTTGGTCAAACAACAGACTAGATGTTCTGTAAGGGCTTTTTTTTTTAACATGTGATTAACATTTAAACCAGTGCAATTTGAATAATATGATGGGGCCTCATTCAATCAGTTCAAGGCCTTAAGAGCAAAGACTGAGGTTTCCTGAAAAAGGAATTCTCACAACTGCAACATAGAAACCTTAACTGAGTTTGTAGCCTGCTGCCCTACCGAATTCTCAGTACTGTAACGTCAACCTGAATTGCCAGGCTGCTGGCCAGCCCTACGGATTTCAAACTTGCCAGCCCTCCCAATTGTATGAGACAATTCCTTAAAACACACACACACACACACACACACACACACACCACCTCACGTATATAAAATCTCCTATTGGATCTGTTTCTCTGGAGAACCTTAAATAATACATACATCAAACTGTAACAAATACACAGTGAATTTCCATAGAAATGTCCAGTTTTCTTACTATGAAAAATGATGAAAACTCTTAATTAGTGTTTAGCTAGGTATTGCTTCTGTTTTGATCCAGTTTTGATTCCTCTTGTCTGCATTGTCCAAGTCCTGTAGATGATCTTTGCTTTGTCTCATGCTGTTCTTATTGTATGTCAGCCTGTACTTGGATGCTGTAATGCTGCTGTAACAAATTATCCCAAACTTAGTGGCCTAAAACAACTTAAATTTATTATCTTACGGTTCTGGAGATCAAGTCTCACATGGGTGTCAGCAGGGCTACATTCCTTCTGGAGGCTCCAACGGAGAATCCATTTCCTTTCCTTTTCTAGTTTGGGGAGGCCATCTGCATTCCTTGGCTATGGCATCACTTCAACTCTGCTTCTGTTGTCACTTTTCTTATTCTGACTCTGACCCTCCAGCCTCCCTTTTGTAAGAACTTTTGTGATTACACTGGGCCTCAGAGGATAATCAAAAAATATTTGATTTTTTGATTATTTCACGACAATTTTTTGATTATTTCATGACAATTTATTCATATCGTAACCCCTTTTGCATGTAACATTTACAGATTCCAGGGATTAGGACATGGGTATCTTTGAGGACTTATTATTCTGTCTACCACAGATGTCCTTTTTTCTAATTTATCCTCTATTTTACTTAACCTTTACTTTTGTTCATAGAGTTATTTACAAAGTTCACATTAAGGACTGTTTTGATTAGTTTATTTTCATATGTTTATTCTTCTTATACTCTGCAGAAGTATTTTTCACTTGTTAAACCCCAATTACTTTTCTCTTTTTCTGACTGCATGATTTTGAAGCATTTCTCTCTATATATCTAGGACCTCTACATTCTCTCTGAGTTCTATTTTGTCCTTTGTATGGCAAAGGAAGGACAATTTAACAACCCTTTTGGTGAGAAAAATAAATTATTCATTAGTATTCTAGCTGAAAATGGGTTTCCTTCCACTAGACAATGGTGTATAGGTAGGTAGTGCATATACTCCACTACTATTCTCCCCCTATATCCTTGCCAATATTGGTTTTGGTTTGACTTTGGTTTGAAGTTGTAACAACCAAAACTGTTCACAGATATTGCCAAATGTCCCCTGGAGGTCAAAATCACCCTAAGTTGAGAATCACTGTCTTAGACCAATCATGACAATCCAGTTCTCCTTTTTCAGTGACTTATTTACAGAAGAGCATATGATCAAGTTCTGGAAAAAAGAAAGGAGAAGTCTGCTTAGGGGTTGGGGTGGAAGGGAGAGAGGTTCTTAGGAAAAGTTTCTTTTTGGAAAAAAAGAGAGATAAAAAATGATAAGGCCCTTTTAGCCCATCCCCTTCCTTGCTGCCTGGGATGCTGGTGTGTATAAACTTGAATCTTGGAGCTGTGGCAGCCATCCTGTGATTTTGAGGTATGGCAGAACAGAAAAATGGGAAGAGCTTATATCCTCAAGGGCATAGTTAAACTGCAGAAATAACCTTGGAGCTGACTACCTCTAGATACTAGATATGTAAGATAACAGAAAGTATTTATTGTTTAAAACATTGTTAGAGTTTCTGTTATTTGCAGGCAAAATCATCCTTATTGATAGTATTAAAACATGACAGAAATAAGGACATGCATTAAACATTCTCTGCCCCTGCAAAATACCCAAATGGTGAGAGTTTAGATGAGTGTGGGATGTTAAAGAAGAAACATCTGGAACTATTTAAATACTTTGCGGAATAAAAGTGTTCATAAGTACACCTAAGGAAAATTTAATAAGAATTTCAGTTCAATAAAGCAAGAGCTCAAATACCAGATAAAATGAGACCAGGAGATGGAAAGGGAAATTGCAGAGTTGCGAAAAGAATTCAAGGACCAAAATAACACTAACTTTCTCTAACAAATTAATATGAAATAGGAAGAAATAGAATGGACACAACTGAAAAGAGATTTCTAACACAAAAGAAAGCCTGGTTAATCACTTATAAGAGAAGAAAACAAAGGTGAAAGCAATTAGAAGTTAGTCATTGCAGAGGACAAACATTATCCAACATAAGACTAATTATTACCCCTAAAAGAGTGAGCTTAAAAAATGCAGAGTGGATATATGTATATGTGTAACTGATTCACTTTGCTGTATAGCAGAAAGTAACACAACATTGTAAATAAATGATACTCCAATAAAAAATTTTTTAAAAAGGTCTAAATAGAGGTGACCAAAAAAATGCAGCAAAAAAAAGTATTAAAAGAAACTGAAACTGTAAATTAAAGGGCTGATTTTGATCATTCCAGAATGATCTACCTGAGATGAAACATGCCAAATTAAGTTGAATTTCAAGGATTAAAGAATGTTCTTCAAGCATCAACCCAGAAAAAGAAGGTGATCTATAAGAGGGGGAAATGGGATTATCCTTTGACTCTTCCACAACAGTATTCATGCCAGGAAATAATAGAACAATCTCTAATAAGTTAAAATGTGAGACAAGAATACTGCACATGTAAGGAAGCATATTAACATCCCTAAGCAGAAAGGAACTCAGGAATCACATTGCCCAGGAGTCCTAGCACAAAACTACTTAAAAAAAAAATCCATATATCCATGAGATTTAAGTATAGAGAAGGTAAAGTAAGAGGATTGGTGGTAAACAATGAATACATTTAAATATGGAGTTAAATAACTGTGATATAGAGCATGGTCTGAAATGGTGTTCACCGAATATTTCTGATGATTATTTCTGGAGGGTAGTATTTTTATTTCTTTTTACTTTCTTATTAATATGTTGCTGTGCTTCTTGAATGCTTTTCAAAGAGTATGCTTTATTTGCCATTTCACTAACACAGTAGTCATTGGTTTAAAAATAAATTTGTGATATAGATTAAGTAAATTATCTCTAGGAATTTTAGGAGGTGGTAAACTTCATCTGGGACAAAACTTGTTGGCTTGATTTTTGTCTTTTAAATATTTAGTACCTTGTTCGTAATAGTCTATCTTGGTATGTAATATTTTGTATTCTAAGGGTAGAATTATGCAGCACAAAACAGTCTTTCATTTTCTTGGCTTTAATTGCATTACTGAAGTCCTTTCCAAACTTCAAAAAAATGGAAGAAGAGGGAAAACTTCCTGACTAATTCTGTGAGGCCAGTGTTACCCTAATGCCAAAACCAGACAAAGGCGTCACAAGGAAAACGACAAAACCAAACTACAGACCAACATCCCTGTGAATATAGTCACAAAAATCCTCAGAAAATAATAGCTGCATATTTGTTCATTTGCAGACCACATCTAGCAACATATAGAAAAAGGATTATATACCATGACCAATTGGGACTTATCCCAAGAATGCAATGTTGGTTTAACATACAAAAATCAAGCTATGTAATACACCACATTAATAGAATAAAGTTAAAAAATCATCTAATCTCAATATTTCTGATAAAAACATTCAACAAACTAAGAATAGAAGGCAACTTCCTCAATCTGATGAAGGGCATCTGTGAAAAAACCACAGCTAACATCATACTTAATGGTGAAAGTTTTAAAGCTTCCCCTTAAGATCAGGAACAAGACAAGGATGTTTGCTCTTGCCGCTTCTATTCAACGTTGTGCTGGAGAGTCTAGTCAGTGCAATTAGGCAAAAAGAAAAAAAAAGAAAAGAAAAGAAAAAAAGAAAAGCCCCATTCAGACTGGAAAGGAAGAAGTAAAACTACTTCTATTTGTAGATGACATAATCTTGTACATAGGAAATCCCAAGACTCCATTAAGACCATTAAAACTAAGAAATAAATTTACTCACTGAAGTTGCAAAATAGAAGATCAATATACAAATATCAATTGTACCTAGGTACACCAGCAAACAACAGTAAGAAAATAAGATTAAGAAAACAATTCCATTTTCAATAGCATCAAACAAATAAAATATTTAGAAATAATTTTTTTAATTATTAAAAATTCTGAAAAAAATTAAAGAAGACCTAAATAAATGTAAAGACATGGTCACAGATTGGAAAAATTAATATTGTTAAGATGGCAATATACCCCAAGTTGATATACAGATCCAGTGCAATCACTATCAAAATACCAACAGCTTTTCTTTTGATCCTAAAATTCACATGGAATAGCAAGGGATTTGGAATAGCGAAAGTAACCTTGAAAAAGATCAAAGTTGGAGGACACACAATTCTTGATTTCAAAACTTACTACAAAACTACAATTATCAAGGCATTGTGGTACTGGCATAAAGATAGCAATATAGATTAATGGAATCAAGTTGACAGTCCAGAAATAAACCCTTATATTTACAGTCATTTGATTTCAACAAGGATACCAAAACAACTCAAGGGGAAAAGAATCTTTTCAACAAATGACACAGGGACAGCAAGATATCCATATGCAAAAGAGTGAATTTGTACCCCCTACCTCACACCATATAAAAAAATTAACTCAAAATGAATCAAAGAACTAAATGTAAAAATTTAAACTGTAAAACTCTTAGAAGAAAGCATGAGTATAAGGTTTTACAACCTTAGATTAACCAATGATTTCTTAAATATGCCACCAAATATTGGAATGCAAATTGATACAGCCACTATGGAGAACAGTATGGAGGTTCCTTAAAAAACTAAAAATAGAACTACCATACAACCCAGCAATCCCACTACTGGGCACATACCCTGAGAAAACCATAATTCAAAAAGAGTCACGTACGACAATGTTCATTGCAGCTCTATTAACAATAGCCAGGACATGGAAGTAACCTAAGTGTCCATTGACAGATGAATGGATAAAGAAGATGTGGCACATATATACAATGGAATATTACTCAGCCATAAAAAGAAATGAAATTGAGTTATTTGCAGTGGGGTGGATGGACCTAGAGACTGTCAGTGAAGTAAGTCAGAAAGAGGAAAACAGATACCGTATGCTAACACACATATGTGGAATCTAAAAAAAAAAAAAAATGGCTCTGAAGAACCAAGGGGCAGGACAGGAATAAAGACGCAGAGGTAGAGAATGGACTTGAGGACACAGGGAGGGGGAACGGTAAGCTGGGATGAAGTGAGAGAGTGGCATGGACATATATACACTACCAAATGTAAAATAGATGTCTAGTGGGAAGCAACCACATAGCACAGGGAGATCAACTCGGTGCTTTGTGTCCACCTAGAGGGGTGGATAGGGATGGTGGGAGGGAGACGCAAGAGGGAGGAGATAGGGGGATATATGTTTATGTATAGCTGATTCACTTTGTTATACAGCAGAAGCTGGCACGCCATTGTAAAGCAATTATACTCCAAAAAAGATGTTTAAAAAAAAAAAAGGCCACCAAATAAAAATTAGATTGGACTTAATCAAAATTTAAAATGTTTGTGCTTCAATGTCAAGAAAGTGAAATAACTAACCACAGAATGGGAGAAAATATTTGCAAATTATATATCAGATAAGAAACTAGTATCCAGAATACATAAAGGGCACTTTCAACTAAATGGTAAAAAGACAATCCAACTAAAATATGGGCAAAGGATTTGAATAGACATTTCTCCAGGGAAGTTACATAAATAGCCAATAAGCACATGAAAAGATGTTCAGCATCATCAGCCATTAGGGAAATGCAAATGGAAACCACGATGAGATACCATTTCACACCCCCTAGAATGGTAAAAATAAAAATGAGGGCCAAGTGTTGTTGAGGATCTGGAATAGAACCTTATAGCTTGCAGATGGTGTTTGGCAGTTTCTCAAAATGTTATACATAGAATTACCACATGACCCAGTAATTACACTCCTAGGTGTATACCCAGTAGTATTGAAAACACACATGGACACAAAAAATTGTACATGATGTTCATAACTGCATTATTTACAATAGCTATAAAGTAGAAACAACCCAAATATCTATCATTATGAGTGGATAAACAAATTGTGATGTATCCATACAATGGCATGTTGTTTAGCCATAAAAAGAAATAAGTACTAATACATGTTACAACATGGATGAGCCTTGAAGCATTATGCTAAATGAAAGAAGCCAGACACACAATGCCACATATTATATGATTCTATTTATATGAAATGTCCAGAATAGGCAAATTCATAGAGACAGAAAATAGACTAGTAGGGACTTCCCTGGTGGCGCAGTGGTTAAGAATCCGCCTGCCAATGCAGGGGACATGGGTTTGATCCCTGGTCTGGGAAGATCCCACATGCCGTGGAGCAACTAAGCCCGTGCGCCACAGCTACTGAGCCTGCGCTCTAGAGCCCATGAGACACAACTACTGAGCCTGTGTGCCACAACTACTGAAGCCCACACACCTAGAGCCTGTGCTCTGCAACAAAGAGAAGCCACCGCAATGAGAATCCTGTGCACTGCAACAAAGAATAGCCCCCGCTCTTGGCAACTAGAGAAAGACCATGCGCAGCAACGAAGACCCAATGCTGCCAAAAATAAATAAATAAATAAATACACTTATTAAAAGAAAATAGACTAGTAGTTGTCAGGGGTTGAAGGGAGGTGAAAATGGGGAGTAACTGATGAAAATGTTCTGGTATCATATAGTAGTGATAGTTGCACAAGTTTGTGAATATACAGCAACCACTGAGTTGCATTCCTTAAAAGGGTGAATTTTATGGCATGTGAATTATAGCTCAATTAAAAAAAGAATGAGGGAGTGTAAGGGCTCATGTATTGCCCATTTGGGCTGATCTCTGAGCCGAACCATGCTAAACATTAACTGAGAAAGTAATACTATTATGTTATGACCCCTTTCCCTTCCCACATGGAAAATGTCCCAAGAAAAAGCTGACAAGTCAAGAGAATCCAGCAGAGCCAAACAGTCTCTGAAGAAGCAAGTTGGGATCTTTTTTTGAGAGGTTTATAATAATTTCTGTAGGAGACAGACCAAAAAAAAGCAGAAGAGCACCCTTTTCCTCACAATCTGCCTCAGCTTTCTCTGTTGCAAGGGACTGAGAATCATTCAAGTAACAGTTATGGGATAGCCGGGGTAATGGTACCCACAGGAATCACAAGACAGGAATCAGAATCATGTGGGAAGGCCTATGGCAACACAGGAAAGGACAGAAAGCCATGTTGCTGGGCAGTGGACAGTTCTTGGTTTGGCTTCCCAATATTCATCTTTTCCTGTTCTTAGCCCCCCAGTTTCCTTTTCCCCTATTGCCTCTTCCACTTTGATTAATTTGGAGCTATTATTTGAGATTTGGCTTGTAACCCAAGCTAGGAGGGCAGGCCCATGACCCAACCTAGGGCATTGTATATTCCCTCCCTGGAATTTGAATCTCTAGCACAGAGACAAAGAGACTGAAGCTATCAATGATCAAATTTCCCTTCTGTCTGTATAGCAGCATCTTGACCAGACCATTCCTGCCACCGAGACAGCTATTGTCTCTAGGGCTGTCTTGCTTCCCACCAGTCCTCAAGTCTGACTCTCCCACCTCCTGTCAATTTGATTATACCCCTAATGCCCCCTTTTAAAAAAAAAAAATTTATTTATCTATTTATTTGGCTGCGCTGGGTCTTAGTTGCAGCACGCGGGATCTTTTTTTTTTTTTTTAACTTTTTTGGGTTTATTTATTTATTTAATTTATTTATTTATGGCTGTGTTGGGTCTTCGTTTCTGTGCGAGGGCTTTCTCTAGTTGTGGCAAATGGGGGCCACTCTTCATCGCGGTGCGCGGGCCTCTCATTATCGCGGCCTCTCTTGTTGCGGAGCACAAGCTCCAGACGCGCAGGCTCAGTAATTGTGGCTCACGGGCCTAGTTGCTCCGCGGCATGTGGGATCTTCCCAGACCAGGGCTCGAACCCGTGTTCCCTGCATTGGTAGGCAGATTCTCAACCACTGCGCCACCGGGGAAGCGCCACCGGGGAAGCCCCACGCGGGATCTTTTAGTTGCAGCATTCATGCGGGATCTAGTTCCCCGACCAGGGATCGAACTCAGGCCCCCTGCATTAGGAGAGCAGAGTCTTAACCACTGGACCACCAGGGAAGTCCCCCCCAATGCCTTTTGAATAAATTCCCTTCTGGTTAAGTTAGAGCCATTTTCTGCAGCTTGCCACAGAGAGCTTCACTCATGAATGGCTGGAACCATGGTAGAGCTGGGTCCCATGGGACTGGGTGGTCATGCAGAATCCAAAACAGCTCTTGGGTCCTCAGCAGTAAAAACTGAAGTACTATCTCTCTAGTGCCCCATGATCAACTATTCTTTGTCTGCTATTCTCTGCATATGTTTCTTTCCCTACTACGAATTCATCCTCACCCTTTATCTTTTCTCCAGCTCACAGTTCCTGTATACTCAAACTTTCAATTAGTCTCTTCAACACATTCATGACCCCTTCAGGGGAGGGAAAACCATTCCTCTACCCTCTTAGGTTCTGTGGCCAGGCCTGAGAATTAAACTGATATAAGAGAGATTAACAGGAGAAATGTATACAAATTTTATTTAATATTGTTATGTGCACTTGGAGCCTTTATAGGAAAACTGAAGACCCGAAGAAGCAATTAGGACCAAGAGCTTATATACCTTTTTTTCTTTTTTTAATCAAAAAGGCAATAAATTTGTGGAGAAATGACAAGACAAAGGAAAAGAGTTTAACCTTCTAGGAGTGGTAAATTGTGAGGAAGTGACTAGGAAATAGTAGGGGAAAGTAATAACAGATAAGGGTTGTTTTAGTAGGTTGGTTTGTACAGATCAATTTTGGCATTGACTCCCAGTCTCTGGTGATAAGAATGTTCTTCTCTTCCTGATACGTGGAGGACACTTTTCTTATGGGAAATTTTATGATCTGCTTTTACGTAGAAAGGAGAAGTTCAGAGAGCCCTTCCTGCATCTGCTGTTTCTCAAATGCCTTCCACTCAAAATAATCAATGTGTCAAAGCTGCCTATTTCGATTCCCATTTGGCATGTTCTGCTCCCCTCAGGGATCAGGCTTCTGAGCCTCTGCTTTCATCCTTAATTTACTGAAACTTTCAGGATTCAGCAATTAAACTTCTGTGAGTGAGACTCTGCCCAGCTCATTCCCCAATAATCAGAGTGCCACACAGGGCCAGGACTAGGGTGAAGCAAGCAAGGCCCCCAGAGAACAGAATTTCAAAGGCATGCACTCTGTGATGCCAACCACGCACTTGTACAACCCCAAGAGGGAACGCCTCCTGATATGTTGCCCCATGGCGGTCTTGCTGGCCTCACCCTAGTGCTGGCCCTGGACTGCCTCAGCACAGTGTTTGGAGGGCTGGCCTAACGCTTGCTAGAGTGCCCTTGAGCCAATTTCCCCTCCCTAAAGTACATTCCTCAAATCCCCAAGGTTCTGGGAGGGGGCCTTTGCTTTTATCTTTCCCACGGAGTCCTCATATTATGCTCCAGAATTTACCTTGTCCCAGGGTGGTTGAAGGTGGAAGCACACATTCTCTTCACCCCCCGATTCTCAGAGCTATTCTCCCTTACCTTAGGCTCTCATCATAAGATTCCTCTGAAAATAATGAGCCATCCATTTTCCAAAATGTGAACAACTCAATCTTTTATAATATCACATGTAGGCTTACAACCAAGCAGTCAAGCTCGTTTTGGATATTTCCTACTTCTAGTTACTTGGACAAAATCACATCCCTTCCTTCAAAACAGTGATTTTTAGGTGTAGGCTATTCTATTTCCAGATTAAGAAAAAATGTTTTTAATATCATTTTCAAGGATGTGGTTCTGCTAAAAAAAAAAAAAAAACCAATTTACCCCTCTAAATAGGACACTCAATTTTTCAACATAAACCATCTATATTTGTATATTTTTACTGAATTCCCCAAGGAAAGTTGATAGATACTTGACTCATATTCATGTAACTAAAAAGTCATGCAAAAATAATACTTTCCAGAGTACGGGGAGGGTCTGCTCCTCAAAGTAATCTGTTTTTCCATCCTGTGTGGCAGAAGGTGCTTGCAGCATATAAAATGAAAATGTTCTTGCATCTACTCTTTTTGTAAGGTTCAGTCTTTAGTAAGCAAACTCCTTCCTCAGTTAAGGCAAAGAATTTCATGTCATTCCACCGTACAGGATGTGGGCCAGCCTATGTATTGGTGGTTCTTCAGTCAGGTGCCTACCTGGCCTCAATCAGCTGTGGCCATGTGGTATGGGGTGAGGTAGTCACATAATATAAAACAGGGTTACTTGGTCAGCATGGGCCATAAATGGTCTGGGGTAGAAGCAAGGTATTTACATCATTAACACAGACCAAAAGTGATTCTAATTTGAGAATCCCTAGGAAATGCATCTTTGAAAACAAAAGGTATCTAGTGATAAATTCCCCATAAAGGAGAAGGAGCAGGGAATATCTGTGATTGGGATTTGATCTCCTCTACTCCCAGCCCAGCTTGGTGTACATGGGGCTGATCCATATAAATAGGCAAAGTTTCAGAGAACAGGTTGAGAGAATGGAACATTTTGTTTACGACAAAGACTTCCAAAGGGCAGAGTGTATTGGGGAAGTTGCAGAGGAATATGATACTGCGTCAGATCACTAGCTAGGCGATGCTCAGAGCCGTATAATTTAGTACGTCCATCCTTTAAAAAATGCTTCTTGACCACACTTCCCTTTGCAAAAGCTTCTTTATTTCTCAACTCCACCTTACTGCAAAACTCCTCAAAAGGGTTGTCTATTATCTCTATTTTATTTCCTATCCTCATATTCCCTCTTATATTCACTTCATTCAGGCTTTATCTCTATAACTTTGGCAAAGTAATCAATCTTTATGTTTCCAGGTCCAATGATTATTTTTCAGTTTCATCTTGTTAACCGCCAGCAGTGTTTGACACACTTGATCATTTCCTCTTTCTTGAAATATTTCTTCACTTGGCTTTAAGGGCATCATATCTCTTTGATTTTCCTTCTACCTCATAGACCATTCGTTCAGAGCCTCCATTGTTGATTTCTCCTCCTCAGCATTTATTGGAGTCTACCAAGGCTTAATGCCCAGCTCTCTTCTTTATCCACCTTCCCTCCCTAGATTATCTCATCCAGTATCATTACTTTAAGTGGCATCTATATGCTGATGACTCCCCCAAATTCTTATCTCTAGTCCTGACCTTTACCCCACTCCCAAGTCAATAACTTTTACAACCACTTCTTGGTGTCTCCACTTGGAGAGTGTAAAAGTTTACATGTCCAACATTGTCTTTCTTCCCCCAAACCTGCTCTTCGTATAGTTTTTCTTATTTTAATAAGTGGCAACTCCATTCTATCCATTGCTCAGACAAAAAATGATCCTGGATTCCTCTAACACCTCATATCCACTCCCTCTGGAAATCCTATTTCTTCTACCTTTAAAATATAACTTGAATCTAGCCATTTATCACCACCACTTATGCTACCCTGTTTCAAGCCACCATAGCTCTCATCTGGATTAATAGCCTCCTCACTTATCTTCCTGTGTTTCTATCCCCACCTTCCCACATAGTCTATTGTTAAGACAGCAGCCATAATGATCCTTTTAATACATAATTCAGATCATGTTACTCTTGCACAACCCTTCTACCCCACCCCAACCCCTGCATTTCCAATCAGTGAGAGGATACATTTTTAGTACTTGGCATTGTGTATATTTGGATAGTCCTTTGGTTAAATATTTTTATTGAAGCATAATTGATTTAAAATATCATATTAGTTTCAGGTGTATCACATAGTGACTCAATATTTTTATAGATTAAATAGATTTTATAAATTTAAAGTTATAAAATGTTGCCTATATTCTTGTGCTGTACAATATATCTTTGCAGTGTACTTATTTTATACATAGTAGTTTGTACCTCTTAATCCCCTACCCCTATCTTGCTCCTCCCCACTGGTAACCACAGTTTGTTTTCTATATCTGTGAGTCTGTTTCTGTTTTGTTATGTTCATTTGTTTCTTTTATTTTTTAGATACCACATATGTGGTAACATACAGTATTTGTCTTTCTCCATCTGACTTATTTCACTAAGCAATAATACCCTCCAGGTCCATTCACTTGTTGCAAATGGCAAAATTTCATTCTTTTTATATGGCTAATTAATATTGTATTGCATATATACCACATCTTCTTTATCCATTCATCTGTTGATGGACACTTAAGTTGTTCCATATCTTGGCTATTGTAAATAATGCTGCTATGAACATCAGGGTGCATGGATCTTTTCAAATTAGTGTTTTCATTTTTTTCTGGATATATACCCAGGAGTGGAATTGCTGCATCATATGGTAACTCTATTTTTGTGTTTTGAGGAACTTCCATACTGTTTTCCATAGTGCACACCAATTTTCCTTCCCACCAACAGTGTACTAGGGTACACGTTTCCCCACATTTGTTATTTGTAGACTTTTTGATGATAGCCATTCTGACAGGTGTGAGGTCATATCTCATTCCTTTGGCTAAAATTTAAAGTAAGAAATCTGTATTAGTTTCCTATTTCTGTGTTAAAAATTACCACAAACTTAGTGGCTTAAAACGAAACAAATTTATTCTCTTACAGTTCTGGAGGTCAGAAGACTAAAATCAAGATATCAGCAGGGCTGTATTCATTCTAGAGGCTTCAGGAAAGAATGTATCTTTGCCTTTTTTAGCCTCTAGAGGCTGCCTGCATTTCTTTCCTCATGGCCCATTTCTTGCCTCATGGCTCATTCCTTGCAACACTCCAACTTCTTGCTTCCACTTTCAGATCTCCTAGGAGACCTGGAGACCCTAGGACCCTTGTGATTACTTCAGACCCACTCTGATAATACAGGATAATTTCCCCATTTAAAAATCCTTAATCACATCTGCAAAGTTCCTTTTGCTATATATGATAACATTCAGTGGTTCTTGGGGGACCACTATTCAGCCTACCACAATCTCTTTCTCACATTGTTCACAAACATAAATTCTGATGAATTTCAGGCCCATGTATTTTTTATTTTTATTTTTAAAAATATTTTATTTATTTATTTATTTATTTATTTGGTTGCGCCAGGTCTTGGTTTGGTGCTAAGGATCTTCATTGCCACATGCGGGATCTTTGTTGCGGCATGTGGGCTTTAGTTGTGCCATGCGGGATCTTTAGTTGCAGTATGAAAACTCTTAGTTGCGGCATGTGGGATCTAGTTCTCTGACCAGGGCTCGAACCCGGGCCCCCTGCATTGGGAGTGTGGAGTCTTAGTCACTGGACCACCAGGGAAGTCCCTCAGACCCATGTGTCTTTTAAAAAACATATCTTTCAAAGAATAAAAGAAAATTTAAGGGAATAGATTTATAATTCTAGATGTAGAAAGTCCTTAAATGAGTTTCAGAAACCTAAATCAGAGTGACATCAGTGAAAATTTTAATTTTTTAATTATTTTTATTTTTAATTTTTTAATTTTTAAAATTTTGGCCACCTGCATGGCTTGCGGGATCTCACTCCCCTGACTAGGGATTGAACCTGGGCCACAGCAGTGAAAGCACCAAATCCTAACCACTAGACCACGAGGGAACTCCCACATCAGTGAAAATTTTAAAGTAGAGAGGGAAATCCAAAGTTCTTCCCCTCCATAAAAGCAGTAAATAAACTGGGAAAAAAACCACAAAACTGTCAAAACCAACTTTATCAGAACCTCTAGAAAGTAATAAAAAGTTCACAACCAAGCAAATGCTTAATCAAGAAAAAAAAAAAGGTGAATCTTGGTAAGACAGCTTTGTGGAATTTTGATTTTCACTCCTTATCCTCCATCCCTCACTCCCTGGTTCATTCAGCAGCAGCTTTCAAGACATCTTGCGTTATAGGTTAAGTTCCAAGTGCCAGAGAGAGCAGAACAGACCTTATTCTCAAAGAATTGTGGTAGTTTTTTTTTTTAACTTGTCTGGTGGTTCCCTCAAAGACCAGATCAAAGGGCTTGCCTTTATTTCACCTAACTTGGATCTCTCCCGATGCTAAGGCAGTTACCTGGAGGTATTTATCAAAAACATTTAAAGGCAAATGTATTATCTGTTGCTGCCTGGGGCAAAAAATAACAGTTGGAACAAGCAATAGAAAAGCTTGGGAGGGGAAATCCTGAGAAATGAGATGCTTTGGGGAATAAGGCTTTTGAAAAGTTCCCAAGACTCTGGAAGGGCATTGCATGCCCAGGGCTGGTGTGTGTTCAGAAAGACCGGAGAAGACCCTGGGCTCTCACCTCTAGCTGGCCTTAAGTCTCTGCTCAAGCAGGAAGTGAAGGCTAAGGCAGAATTGCTAACATCTGGATAAATGCTGAATGTGTGTCACAACATGCACATGGAGACCCGTAACAAACTGGGAGGTTTTCTGTTGTTGTTTTCCAGACATTAAAGGAAATCTGTCAAATCATTAGCTGATCACTGAGATAATTGAATAGAGACTTCAGTGGCCCACATGACCAAAAAAAAAGTGTTTACAAAATGAATTCAGAAAACTCAATAAAGAAACAAACAACAACCACAACAAGCAGGAACAGCAAACCTTGGAGAGGAAAGAATATAATTTCTGTAGTTGCTGCATTGTAATATTCAAAAGGTACTTGTACAAAGAAGTAAAGCAAACCAGGAGAACAAAGTCTCATCAAATAGAGAATATCAATAAATAAATAGAGATTATTTTAAAATGAACCAAATAGAAATTCTGGAGTTGAAAAATGTATAACTGAAATTAAAAATTCACTTGAGGGGTTCAACAGCAGATTTAAACATGCAGAAGAAAGAGTCAGTGAAATTAAAGATAGGTCAATTGAGATTATCTGATCTGAGGAGCACAAAGAAAAATGAATGAAAAAAAATGAAGAATCTCAGAAATTTGTGAGACACCACCAAGCATACCAACGTACACGTAATTGGAGTCCCAGAAGGAGAGAAGAGAAAGGGACAGAAAGAATGTTTGAAGAAATAATGGCTGAAAACCTCCTAGATTTGATAAAAGATGTGAATGGTCATATTCAAAAAGCTCAGTGAACTTCAAGTAGGACAAAATCAAGGAGATACACACCAAGATACATTATAATCAAACTGTCAAAAATCAAAGACAAAGAGAATCATGAAATCAGCAAGAGAGAAATGACTTGTCAAGCACAAGGGATCATCAATAAGATTAACAGCTGATTTCTCATCAGAAACCACAGAGGCCAGAGGGTATGAGACAACATATTCAAAATGCTAAAAGCAAAAAAAACCCCCTGTCAACCAAGAATTATATATCCAGCAAAATGATCTTGCAGAAATGAAAGAGGTATACTTATTGCATCATTTTTCACAATAGCCAGTATGTGGAAGCAACCTAAATGCCCATCAGTGGATTAAAGGATAAAGAAAATATTGAACATACATATAATAGAATATTATTCAGTCTTAAAAAAGGAGGAAATCCTGTCGTATACTACAGCAAGGATGAACTTTGAAGACAGTATGCTAAGTAAAATAATCCAATCACAAAAAGACAAACACTCATGATTCCATTTATATGAAATATCTAAAGTAATCAAACTCATAGAAATGAAAGAATAGTAGTTTCCAGGGGCTGGGGTGAGGAGGAAATGGGAGTTGTTGTTCAATGAATATAGAGTTTCAGTTATGCAAGATGAAAAAGTTCTAGAGAACTGTTGTACAACTATGTGCATATAGATAACAATACTGTAACATATACTTAAAAGTTGTTAAGATGGTAAATTTATGTCATGTGTTTTTTTTTTTTTACCACACACAAGAAAAGTCTAACAAAAAAGGAGGAAACCAAGACTTTCCCAGATAAATAAAAACTGAGAAATTGTTTCTGGTAAACATTCCCCTACAAGAAATGAAAAAAGGAGCCCTTTAATCTGAAATAAAAGGACACTAGACAGTAAATTCAAATCCACATGAAGAAATATCCACTAATAAAGGTAACCACATAGCTAAATATAAAAGTTAGTCTTAATGTATTTTTGGTTATAACTTCTCTTTTTAGTCTATTCAATTTAAAAAAATCTACATAAAACAATAATTATAAATCTATGTTGGGCACATATTGTGTAAAAATGTAATTTGAGACAATAACAGCATAGGGAGTGGAGGAGCTATATAGGAACAACGTTTTTATATATTATTGAAACTAAGTTGGTATTAACTTGAATTATCTTGTTGTAAATTAAGATGTTAATTGTAATCCCATGGGAAACCATTAATAAAATAACTAGAAAATATATAGTAAAGGAATTGAAAAGGAAAAAATGGTATACTAGAAAACTATTATTTAATTAATTACTATCCACTTAACACAAAAGAAGGCAGTAATAGGGTAACTACGGAACAAAAAAGATATGAGACATATGTAAAACAAATAGACAAATCACAAAAGTAAATCCTTTTCTATCAGTTATTACATTAAATATAAATGGGTTAAACTCTCAAATTTAAAGCAGAGATTGGCAGAATGGATAAAAATTTGATCAAACTATAAGCTGTCTACAAGAGACTCACTTTAGATCCAGGACACAAATAGACTGAGAATGAAAGAATGGAAAAAGATATTTCAGTAACCAAAAGAGAGCAAACAGTAAGCAAAAGAGAATTGGAGTGGCTATTCTAATATCAGACAAAATAGACTTTAAGACAAAAATTGTTACACAAGATAAATAGGGACATTACATAATAATAAAAGAGTCAATTCATCAAGAAGATACAGCAATTGCAAACATATATGCAACTAACAACAGAGACCTAAAATATATTAAGCAAAAACTGACAGAGTTGAAGAGAGAAATAGACATTTCAACAACAGTAATTGGAGACTTCAACACCTCACTTTCAATAATCAATAGAACAACTAGGCAAAAGATAAACAAGGAAATATAAAACTTGAATGACTATAAATCAACTAGACCTAACAGACATGTGTAGAACACTTCAGCCAAAAACAGCAGGACTCACATTATTCCCAACTGTACATGGAACATTCTTCAGCACAGAACATGTTGGGTCATGAAACAAATCTCAATAAAGTTTAAAATATTGAAATGATATAAAGTATCTTCTCTGACAACAATGGAATGAAATTAGAAATCAATAAAAGAAGAAAATCTGGAGATTCACAAATATGTGGAAATTAAACTACACAGTCTTAAACAACCAATGGGTCAAAGAAGAAATCAAAAAGGAAATTAGAAAATACTTTGAGATGAATGGAAACAAAAACACAACATACCAAAACTTATGAGATGCAGCGAAAGCAGTGCTCAGGGGGAAATTTATAGATGTAAACATCTACATTTTTAAAAAAGAAGAAAGATCTCAAATCCACAACCCAACATTCCACCTTAAGGAACTAGAAAAAGAAGAGCAAACTAACCACAAAGCAACTAGAAGAAATGAAACAATACAGATTAGAGCAGAGATAAACAAAATAGAGAATAGAAAAATAGAAAGAATCAGTGAAACCAAAGGTTGGTCCTTTGAAGAGATCAACAAAACTAAACTTTTAGCTAGACTGACCCAGCAAAACAGAGAGAAGACTCAAATTAATAAAATCAAGAATGAAAATGGAGACATTACTTTCAACCTTGCATAAATAGAAAGTTCATAAGAGAATGCTTTGAAAAATGTACACCAAGAAATTGGATAAACTGGATAAAATAGACACATTCCTTGAAACACACAAAAACTAAAACTGACTAAAGAATAAATAGAAAATTTGAATAAACCTGTAGCAAGTAAAAAGATTGATTCAGTTATCTGAAAACTTCCAACTAATAAAAGCCCAGGATCAGATGTCTTCACTAGTGAATTTTATCAAACATTTAAAGAAGAATTAACACCAGTCCTCAAGCTCTTCCAAAAAAAATGGAAGAGGAGATAACACTACCTAACTCATGTGAGACCAGTATTACTTTGATACCAAAGCCAGACAAAGAAACCACAATAAAAGAAAGTACAGACCAATATCCTTTATGAATAAAGATGTAAAATTCCTCAACAAAATAGTAGCAAATGAAATCCAGCTGCATATTAAAAGGATTATACACCATGACCAAGTAGGATTTATTCCAGGAATGTAAGGGTGTATCAACATGAAAATCAGTCAGTGTAATACACCATATTATGAAAATGGAGAGGGGAAAGTCACATAATCAACTTGATAGATGCAGAAAAAGCATTTGACAAATTCCAGTACCCTTTCATGAAAAAAACCCAAAAAAGCCTGTATAAGCCAGGAAGAGACGGAATCCTCCCCAACCTAAAAAAGGGCATCAATGAAAAAACTCACAGCTAACATCATGCTTGAAGCTTTCTCCCTAAAATCAGGAACAAGACAAGGATATCTGCTTTCACACTTCTTTCCACTATCTAGCATTGGAAGGTCTAGTCAGGGCAATTAGGCAAGAAAAAGAAATAAAAGTCATCCAAATTGGAAAAGAAGATGTAAAGCTATTTCTATTCACAGATGACATCATTTTAAATATTGAAAACCATAAAGAATCTATTCAAAAACTATTAGAACTAATAAATGAATTCAGCAAAGTTGCAGGATACAAGATCACTTACAAACATCAGTTGTATTTCTATACTCTTCAATGAACGACCTGAAAATGAAATTAAGAACACAGTTCTATTTACAACATCATCAAAAATAATAAAATACTTCATAAATTTAACTGAGGAGGTACAAGACTCATATACTGGAAACTGTAAAACACTGCTGATAGAAATTAAAGAAAACCTGAATAAATAAAAAGACGTTCTGTGTTCATTGATTGGAAGACAATATTGTTAAGATGACAGTATTCCCTAAATTTACAGATGCAGTGCAATCCCTATCAAAATTTCAATTGCCTGTTTTCCAGAAATGGATAAGTTGATCCTAAAATCCATATGAAATAGCAAGGGACCCATAATAGTCAAAACAATCTTAAAAAGAACAAAGTTAGGGGACTCACAATTCTAACCTTCAAAACCTACTACAAAGCCACAGTAATCAAAACAGTGCAGTATTGGTATAAATATAGACATATAGATCAATGAAATAGAATTTTGAGTCCAGAAAGAAACCCTCACATTTATGGTCAACTGATTTTCAACAAGGGTGCCAACACTATTCAGTGGGACAAGAATAGTCTTTTCAACAAATGGTGCTGGGACAACTGGATATCCGTATGCATAAGAATGAAGTTGGACCCTTACCTCACACCATACACAAAAATTAACTCAAAATGGATCAAGATTTAATGTAAGTGATAATATAAAACTCTTAGAGGAAAACATAGGAGCAAATTTCCATTTCTTGGATTTAGCAGTGAAATCTTAGATAGGATATTAAAAACACAAGCAAAGAATATATAAGAAATAGAAAAAAATTAGTTAGACTTCATTACAGTAAAAAACTCCTGTGCACTGAAGGACACTATCAAGAAAAAAGACAACCCACAGAATGGGAGAAAATATTTACAACTCAAATATCTGATAAGGATCTAGTATTCAGAATATATTTTAACCTCTTACAACTCATCAACAAAAAGGCAAACAACTCAATTAAAAAATAGGCAAAAAACAAAAGGAATAAAACATCTAGGAATAAACCTACCTACAGAGACAAAAGACCTGTATGCAGAAAACTATAAGACACTGATGAAAGAAATTAGAGATGATACAACCAGATGGAGAGATATACCATGTTCTTGGATTGGAAGCATCAACATTGTGAAAATGACTATACTACCCAAAGCAATCTACAGATTCAATGCAATCCCTATCAAACTACCAATGGCATTTTTCACAGAACTAGAACAAAAAATTTCACAATGTGTATGGAAGCACAAAAGGCCCCAAATAGCCAAAGCAATCTTAAGAAAGAAAAACGGAGCTGGAGGAATCAGGTTCCCTGACTTCAGACTATACTACAAAGCTACAGTCATCGAGGCAGTATGGTACTGGCACAAAAACAGAAATATAGATCAATGAAACAGGATAGAAAGCCCTGAGAAAAACCCACACACATATGGTCACCTTATCTTTGATAAAGGAGGCAAGAATATACAAAGGAGAAAAGACAGCCTCTTCAATAAGCGGTGCTGGGAAAACTGGACAGCTACATGTCAAAGAATGAAATTAGAACACTCCCTAACACCATACACAAAAATAAACTCAAAATAGATTAAAGACCTAAGTGTAAGACCAGACACTATAAAACTCTTAGAGGAAAACATAGGCAGAACACTATGACATAAATCCCAGCAAGATCCTTTTTGACCCACCTCCTAGAGAAAGGGAAATAAAAACAAAAGTAAACAAATGGGACCCAAAGAAACTTAAAGGCTCTTGCACATCAAAGGAAACCATAAACAAGACAAAAAGACAACCCTCAGAATGGGAGAAAATATTTGCAAGCAAAGCAACTGACAAAGGATTAATCTCCAAAATATACATGCAGCTCAATATCAAAGAAACAAACAACCCAATCCAAAAATGGGCAGAAGACCTAAATAGACATCTCTCCAAAGAAGATATACCGATTGCCAACAAACACATGAAAAGATGCTCAACATCAGTATCATTAGAGAAATACAAATCAAAGCTACAATGAGGTATCACCTCACATCAGTCAGAATGGCCATCATCAAAAAGTCTACAAAAAATAAATGCTGGAGAGGCTGTGGAGAAATGGGAACCCTCTTGCACTGTTGGTGGGAATGTAAATTGATACAGCCACTATGAAGAACAGTATGGAGGTTCCTTTAAAAACTAAAAATAGAACTACCATACGACCCAGCAATCCCACTACTGGGCATGTACCCTGAGAAAACCATAATTCAAAAAGAGTCATGTACCACAATGTTCACTGCAGCTCTATTTACAATAGCCAGGACATGGAAGCAACCTAAGTATCCATCGACAGATGAATGGATAAAGAAGAAGTGGCACATATATACAATGGAATATTACTCAGCCATAAAAAGAAACAAAATTGAGTTATTTGTGGTGAGGTGGATGGACCTAGAGTGTCATACAGAGTGAAGTAAGTCAGAAAGAGAAAAACAAATACCATAAGCTAACACATATATATGGAATCTAAAAAAAAAAAAAAAAAGGTTCTGAAGAACCTAGGGGCAAGACAGGAATAAAGATGCAGACGTAGAGAATGGACTTGAGGACACAGGGAGGGGGAACGGTAAGCTGGGACAAAGTGAGAGAGTGGCATTGACATATATACACTACCAAATGTAAAATAGATAGCTAGTTGGAAGCAGCCACAGAGCACAGGGAGATCAGCTCAGTGCTTTGTGACCACCTAGAGGGGTGGGATAGGGAAGGTGGGAGGGAGACACAAGAGGGAGGAGATATGGGGATATATGTATATGTATAGCTGATTCACTTTGTTATAAAGCATTAACTAACACACCATTGTAAAGCAATTATACTCCAATAAAGATGTTAAAAATAAATAAATAAAGTTAATAAGCTAAAAAAAAAAAAAAAAAGAATAGCTACCTTGCTTACCTTGCTGGGTTGCTGAGAAAGGCATTGTAAAAGGAAAAATACTAATAAGATCAAAAGAATTAGAAAGTTGATCTTTCATATCAACTCAATAATGTAAAATCTCAGGGGGTTACAAGCTGCCAAAACACTTGGGACAGACTGTCCACAGAGGCTCATTTTGGACCAAGTCCAACTTTATTCTTTATCCTCTGCATAGTAATACACACCAGCCTCAGATTGTGTCCAGGTTTCCCCCTCATCATTTCAGGAAAACTGCTCTTGAATCAACACTAAGTCATTTCTATCGTTTCTATCTCACAGGTTCATTGACTTGACTAAAATGCATATCAGTCACTCCCACCCACTTAAACCATGTATTTTTGAGAATTATGTATTCAAGTGAGGCAGTATCAGAGAATAATTAAGAGGCTCTTGGGTCAGATTGCCTTGGCTTAAAGCTGAGCTCCACACCTTAATAAATATGTAGGCTTGGTAAATATGTAGGCATGCCTCAGTGAAGTGGGTTAAGAAAAGTACCTAATATGTAGAATTGTTATGCAGTGAAATGACAAAACAAATGGTAGTTTATTAGAACAGTGTCTAGCACACCTTAAGCACTCAATTAATGTTAGCTCTTTGTTAACAGTCCCTTTATCTTCCTGGGTCTTTTGTGGAACCTAAATGAGTCCTTTCTGGGTCTGGATTGAGAAAATTCCTCATCCTGAATGGATGGAAACACCATCTGGGCTTTCCAGTCTCCCCACCCTCGCTACATAGAGGTCTCATTTTTTCATTTCTATAGGTTCATATATTTTAAATTCTTAGACGCCACCCCCCACTCTACCACCCCCAACCCCACCCCACTGAAAGTAAGTTGAAGCTTAAATAGAATACCTATTTCACCAGGTTAGCTACAATCCCAGAGCTGGTCACTGCTGATCATATCCCAGCTGTAATTCATATTTCCACAGAACTGATGACAAGGACCATGATGATAGCCAACATTTATTAAGCACAGTTATGTACAGCATCTAATAGTACTAGGCACAGTTCTAGTGCTTTACATGTGATTCATGTGATCATAAAAACAATCCTATGAGGACACTGAGGTTAAATAATGTGTCTAAGACCACCCTGCTACTAAATGGTGGAGCCTAGACTGCTGCACCCCTATTCCCTCCCCAAAATCTTAATTACCTTTGCAATAGTGTGGAGTTTTTACAAATCAAATAAAAGTCAGAAATCACAGAAAGTACCAACTTGTTCAACTTGTTCAAAGTCAGAAATCACAGAAAGTACCAACTGTTCAAAGTCAGAAATCACAGAAAGTACCAACTTGTTCAACTGTTCAACTAAAGCACTCTATTTCTGGTGGGAGTGTAAATTGATATAATTAATTTGGAACACAACCTGGCATTATATACTGAAGTTGAATATGATGAATTCCCTATGGCCCAGAAAATCCATTCAGTTTCTAAGTGTGATCCTTAGAACAGCATTTCTCAAATATTTTTGGTTCCAAGACCCTATTATAGTGTTAAAAATTGTTAAGAACTCCGAAGAGCTTTTGTTTATGAAAGTTATAGCTATCAGTATTTCCCATATTATAAACTACAACTGAGACATTTTAAGAATCTTTACTTTTAATTCACTTAAAAATAACGATAATAATAATCAAGTTGCATGTTAGCAGAAATAACATTTTTATGGAGAACAGCTTTATTTTCCAATACAAAGCACAGTTGACCCTTGAAAAACATGGGTTTGAACTGTGGAGGTCCACTTACATGTGGATTTTTGTTTTCAATAAATAGGTATTGCAGCCCTACATGATCTGTGGTTAGTTGAATCTGCAGATGTTGAATGACAGAATGGAAGGCCAACTTGTAAACTTACAGGTGAATATTCTACCGTGTGGAGGGTCATCACCCCTAACCCCTGGATTGTTCAAGGGTCAGCTGTAGTGAGATGAGTGATATTGTTTTACATTTTTAAAAATTGAAGTGTAATTGACCTACAATACTATATTCATTCCAGGTACACAGCATAGTGATTCGATATTTCTATGTTACAAAATGATCACCACAATTAGTTACCATCTGGTCAACATACAAAGTTATTATAATGTTATTGACTATATTCCCCATGCTATACATTTTATACCTTTCACGCATTTATTTTGTAATGGAAGATTGTACCTCTTAATCTCCCTCACCTATTTCACTCATCCTTCCACTCTCCTCCCCTCTGGCAACCACTGGTTTATTTTCTTTATCTTTGAGTCTTTCTATATGGTTGTGTTTGCTCATTTATTTTGTTTTTTAGATCCCACATCTTGTGATGAATCATAAGGTATTTCTCTTTCTCCGTCTGGCTTATTTCAGTTAGCACAATACCCTCTAGGTCCATCCATGTTGTCACAAATGGCAAGAATTCATTCTTTTTTGTGGCTGAGTAATATTCCATTGTAAAGATATGATTATATCACATCTTTATCCATTTATCTATTGATGGGCACTTAGGTTGCTTCCATATTTTGGCTATTGTAAATAATGCTGCAATGAACATATATCTTTTCTAATTAGTGTTTTTGTTTTCTTTGGATAAATACCCAAGAGTGGAATTGCTGGATCATACAGTAGTTCTATTTTTAACTTTTCGAGGAATCTCCATACTGTTTTCCATAGTGACTGCACCAACTTACATTCCCACCAACAGTGCTCGAGGGTTGCTTTTTCTCCACATTCTCACCAACCCTTGTTATTTTTTTAACAATAGCCATTCTGACAGGTGTGAAGCGATATTTCATTGTGGTTTTGTTTTGCATTTCCCTGATTACTAGTGATGTCAAGTGATCTCTTCATGTGCCCGTTGGCCATCTGTATGTCTTTCTTGGAAAAATGTCTCTTCAGATCCTCTGCCCATTTTTTAATCAAGACGTTTGTTTGATGTTGAGTTGCATGAGTTCTTTGCATATTTTGGATATTAACCCTTTCTTGGATATATTGTTTGCAAATATCTCCTCCTATTCAATAGGTGGCCTTTTTATTGTTGATAGTTTCCTTCACTGTGCAAAAGCTTTTTCGTTAGATGTAGTCCATTTTTGCTTTTGTTTCCCTTGCCTGAGGAGACATATACAAAAAATATATATATATTACTGAAACCGATGTCAAAGAGCATACTGCCTGTGTTTTCTTCTAGAAGTTTTATGGTTTCAGGTCTTACATTTAAGTCTTTAACACATTTTGAATTTATTTTTGTGCATGGTGTGAGAAAGTAGTCCAGTTTGATTCTTTTGCATGTGGCTGTCCAGTTTTCCAAACACCATTTATTGATTCTTTAATTCAGCTAGAAGACCTTTCTTCTTCAGAAAAATGAAACATTGTAAGCAACAGTACTTCCAAGACTGTCAGTCCTCATCATGGGTGATAAAATGACCCAATGGCCCACTTCCACAAAACCTTAATTTAGCAAACCAACTCAGAGGGGCTCAGGTTTTCATAATGATGGAGCTTTAAGTTTCAAGAAGTCATGCCCAAGTCTGGGAGACCACCAATAGAAGATTACTTTCTAGACATAATTGGGTCCTTCAGTTTATGCAACACCCTAGCAAATCAAAGTTCATAAATTACACTCTTTGGGATTAAGAAACAGACTTAGTTTATCTCCATTTACTTCAGGTAATGGAAGATGTGCAGATCTTTTGCTGTTTGCTCTCAGATCCATTCCTTGCTCTGCCTTGTATTGTAGGGAGCTGTGTGTCCAAGGTTCCCTTGCCAACTGGCTTCCAGGTAGGTTCACCTAATGGAACACATCAGGAGAAAATTGAAATTCAGAAAGTGAGGGGGGAGCCTGGGGATTTCTTCATGTCTTACCATGCCTCTAACAATGTCTCTGGTTCCCATTCCTTATGGGACAGCTCGTCTCTCTAGGGTCCCTGCTCCCTCTGGGCAGCATTCTAGGCTCTTGTAATACCACTTCCTTCCTTGTCACCTGACCCTAGATATGGTAATAGATCCTTGGCATTGCTAGCCTTGGGGTTGACTCATACCCTTTTTGGCTTCTCAGTGCTTCCATCACCTATATAATTCTTGTATTAAATTCCAGCTGGATCATGACTGAAAAAGTATGTTTATACTAAGCCTCTGTGTGCTTTGGGAAACCAGGAATAGTCAAATAATCCGGGCTTTGGAAGAACAGGATTTGTAGTAGAGCCAGGCTTCACAGAACAGAAACTGGATACAAGGCAATTCTCCAGACCTCTACAGCAGGAGTCTATTAATTCTCTTTAATGCTGTGCCATCAACATGAGTCAGTTATTCTCTCCATATGCCTGTTTCTTTACCAATGACTTCCTCCTCTTATACTCTTGCCGTGTCCTTTGCGTGCCTCATAACTTTGGCTAACTCATAAGTTTTGAATCTCTCTGTCTTTGATTTTCAGTGGCCTATCATGACTTTGACAGCTTCTCTCTACATCAGAAACTTTCTGTTTTAGCTCCCACTGATAATATGCCTTATCTCTCAGTATTTGTTGGTTCAAATCTATGAGAGAAGAAATCTGATTATCCAGGCTCATTTTTCTATAGTAGACTATGTCATCGGTTGTGGTCAGTCTGTGGATTGGGTAATACTCTCAATTCTGGTATAATCAGCTACTGTCTATAGCTAGGGTCTAAGTTCAAAGACAGACACAGAGAGACAGAAAGAGAGAGAACACATTTTAGTGATTAAGGTTATGTGCTCTGAAATCAGGCTGCTTAGGCAGAAATCAGGTCCTGCCACTTAGCGTGTGTTCATGCTATTTTCTCTGAACTTCCATTTCTTCACCTATAAAATGGAGATTATGAATGTGCCTGTTTCATAAGCTTGTTGTGAGGATCAGTGGTGTTACATGTAAAATATCTACCACAGTGTTTGGCACATGGTAAGCACTCAGTATTAGTTATCATTACTACTACTAATAGTAATGTAGAACGACTCCTTCAACAGGACTATGGGTGGAATAGTTTCTCTCAGAACAGAGCAAGGGGATATACTCTATTAATAAGATTTCAATTATGTAAGGATATTTGGAGGCTGCTTGGAATTGGGGATATTATAGATAGTTGCCTCCCATTCTTTTTTTAAATATTTATTTATTTATTTGGCTCCGCCGGGTCTTAATTGTAGCATGCGGGATATTTGTTGCTGAGTTCGAGATCTTCATTGCGGCATGCGGGATCTTTAGTTGCAGCATGCAGGATCTTTTAGTTGCGGCAGGTGGGATCTAGTTCCCTGACCAGGGATCGAACCCAGGCTCCTGCATTGGGAGTGCAGTCTTAACCACTGGACCACGAGGGAAGTGCCACCTCGCATTCTTTAACTTCATCTTCATCTTCCTGTTAACTGGTTTACCTGCATATACTCTTGCTCCCATTAACAATCCCCTCTCTCTCCACACTGTAGCTATAGAGATCTTTCAAAATCACAGTCTGATTGTGTTCCCATTGCTCTTAAAATGGTTGGAAATTTTGTCTCCGAGGCCCTGCATGGTCTGACTCCCTCTGTCTTCCATCCTCACAGTAGCTTTTCCCATTTGCTTTTAGCTCCAGTTCAGTTCCTTTCTCACATTCGGCTTTAGAAAATATTTTGTACTAAAGTATTTACTGATAAAATAATGTGATATATGGAGTTTGCTTGAAAATATCCCATGTCCCTAAAAGTGTTAATGAAAAGAATAAAAGAGAAAGGATTTGCAAAATGTGGGAAGTTGTTGAAGCTGAGTGGTGGGTAGATGGGGGTTCATTATACTATTCTCTATTTCTCTGTGTATACTTGAATATTTTTTACAATAATTTTAATTTAAAAAGAAAGTATTTTTAGTTGAATGATAATGAAAATACTTTATATCAAGATTGTGAGCTGCACCTTAAACCATGATCAGAGGGAAATATGTAGCCTTAGATACATCTTTTAGAAAAAAAGAAATACCAAACAGAATTGAGCTAAGCATCCATCACAAGAAATTGGAAAAGGTAACAGCAAATGAAATTCAAATAAGAAAGAGAAGAAATTAATGAAACAAAATAAATAATATGAAGAATCAGCAAGGCAAGAGGTACTTCTTTGCACTATAATAACTTTCCTAATCTGGTGACTATGGTTAATTTTTTAAAAAGAGAGAAGGGGGACTTCCCTGGTGGTGCAGTGGTTAAGAATCTGCCTGCCAATGCAGGGGACACGGGTTCAAGCCTTGGTCCGGGAAGGTCCCACACGCCGCGGAGCAACTAAGCCTGTGTACCACAACTACTGAGCCTGTGCTCTAGAGCCCGTGAGCCACAATTACTGAGCCCACATGCCACAACTACTGAAGCCCACGTGCCTAGAGCCCATGCTCTGCAACAAGAGAAGCCACATAAATGAGAAGCGCATGGACCGCAACGAAGAGTAACCCCCGCTCGCCACAACTAGAGAAAGCCCGTGCACAGCAACAAAGACCCAATGCAGCCAAAAATTAATTAATTAATTAATTAATTAAAAAGAGAGAGAGAAGGGACAAATTACTCATGTCAGGAGTAAAACTTAATACCAGACATTCCAAGGGTCACAAGAGGATATTATGAACATCTTTGTGACAAATTTAAATTAAAATGGCACATTCTTAGAAAAATATAATTTACTCAGAAGAATCAGAAATCTGAATGGTCCTATATGTATTAAAAAATTAAATCTATAATTAAAAACTTTCCCAAATGGCTTTACTGCTGAATTTTTCCAAATATTTAAGGAAGAAATGATACCAATCCTACACAAATATTTACAGAGAATAGAAAAGTGGGAAGAATCTGTCAATTCATCTTATAAATCGAGAATTTCTTTCATACAAAAACCTGTTGAGAACATAACAAGAAAAGAAATTGTGAGTAATTCTCACTCATGAACATAGAGGCAAAACTCTTAAACAAAATATTAGCAAATCAAATCAGGCAATACATATATAAACCAATAAGAAACAAGTAGAAGATAAAGCTATTAAATGCCATGCTTTAAATTAAAAGAACATAAAATATTTAGGAATAAATCTAGCAAAAAATGTACAAGATCTATATAGAAAACCACAAAACATTACTGAGAGAAAGTAAAGGAGATCTAATTATGCATGAATTATAAACCCATTACCATAAAAAATTAATTCTTTTCCCAAAGGTTTTTAGATTCAATGCAATTCTAAAATATCGTATGTATATACGATGTATATATGAAAACAAATTAATTTTAAAATGTATATGGGAAAACAAAGAGCCAAGAATAGCACCATACTCTTATGAAAGAACAAAATTCTAGAGTATTAGAGAGGACAATATTTTTGTGATTTTGGAGTATGCAGAAATACTTGATAAATTGGACTAGATTCAAATTAAGAAATATCAGAAGATACCACTGAGAGGAAAGACTTTGAGAAGATATGTAAAGCCTTATATCTAGAACATATAAAAGAATGCCTATAAATCAATAGGGAAAAAATAAGCAACCCAATTTAAAAATTGGATAGGAAACTTGATGAGGCACTTCACAAACGAGGATATCCAAACAGCCAATAAACATTTGGGAAGGTCATCAGAAAAATGCAAATTAAAATCACAGTGTAATACTACTATATATCTACCAAAATGACTAAAAATAAAAAAACATGACAATGCCATGTCTGGGAAAATTTAAAACAATCAGATTTCTAAAAACACTGTTGATGGAAATATATTTTGGTTCAATCAGTTTTTTTTTTTTTTTGGACAGACCACGCAGCATGTGGGATCCTAGTTCCCTGATCAGGGATCAAACCCGCCCCCTGCATTGGAAGCATGGAGTCTTAACCACTGGACCGCCAGGGAAGTCCCATATTTTGGTGCAACCATTTTTAATCTTTGATTTAGAAAATGAAATCACAATACCAATAGATATGTAATGAAATGTTCACAGAAGCATAATTCATTATATCCAAAATTGGCTATTACTTATAAAGCCTATCAATAGTATAGAATGGATAAATATATTGTGGCATAGCCAAGCAAAGGAATATTATACAGCAACAAAAAATAAAGTGTACTGGTCCACAACATGTAGATGAATCTCATTAATGTAATGTTGATTGAAAGGAGCCAAACACAAAAGAACACATACCAAATGATTGAATTTATCTGAAGTTCAAAGCAGGCAAAAACTAAGCCATGGTGCTAGAAGTCATTCTGTGGTAAACATTGGGGAGGAGATAGTGGCAGGAAGGGGTTAAGATATAAATTTCTGAGACTCTGGCAATATTCTATTTCTTGATTTTGGTGTAATTACCAGAGCATGTTCACTTGTGATAATTTATTGACCTGTACACTTACAATTTGTGCACATATCTGTATATATGTTATACTTAAATTTAAAAAATTTAAAAACCAAACTAGTGTAATATTTTTGAAGAATATATAAATACTTATAAAAATGTATGTATGGAGGTTGAATTGGAACTACATGTGTTTAATATACTATAATGAATGCCTATAGTAGGAGGGGAATGAGAATGGGGATGAGGGAATAAGAGGGAGACATGTACAATTTTCTTTATGTTAATTTACTCTCTATTACCCCCATTATTATTCCTCATTTTCTGTTTTTCTGGGGTTTTTTTCTCTCTCTTCTTTATTAAACTAGCTAGGTTATCTTTTAAAGCTTGATTTCCTTTAATTTTTTTCTCCAAATAGTCATCCCTTCTTTTTTTTTTGGCTGCATGACATGTGGGATCTTAGTTCCCTGACCATGGATTGAAACCATGCCCCCTGAAGTGGAAGCATGGAGTCTTAACCACTGGACCACGAGGGAAGTCCCAGTCATCCCTTCAATTTATGTTCCCTCCCCATGCCATGATTCCATCCAATCTATTTTTCGCATTGCCATAAGTTATCTTTCTAAAATGGAAATCCAATCAGGTATTTCAATGACTCACCACATCCTACAGAAAAAAAGTCAAGTTCTTCAAAAAATGTGATAGACCCTTCAAAACCTTACTTTTACCTACATTTTTAGCTACTTCTCCATTTGGACCTTATATGTCAATTGAGTTGAATTCCTCATTGTTCCCACCCACAAGTCATGCTGTTGTATTCCTCCATGTATTTACACATGCAATATCCTACTGGAATGTCTGACAGAGTCAGGAACATTCTACCTTTGTTATGGCAAAGTGTGGCTGCTAGCTATGTGATCATTCTTCTGGGAGAGCTACAGGGATTTGTTCAGGCAACAAAGATTTTATAAGTTGAAGTAAAAGTTTGGGGTGCAGAAAGAGTAGACCACTCTTCCTTGATTTAAAAAAAAAGTATATTTGTTAGGGTATAGGTTCAGCTACTATGATCTAAAATAATAGTGGCTTAAATAAATTAGAAGATTTTTTTTCACTCTTGGATAAATCTGGATAAACAATTTAGGATCAGTGTGATAGCTCTACAGTTATAAGTGGCCCAGGCTTTTTTGCATTATTGCTTCAATATTCTTACCTGTGGATTCTGTCTTGTGAATAAAATGGCTGGTCAACACCCACTGTAACATCTACATTCCAGCCAGTAGGCAAGAAGAAATTGTCAAGAAGAAGGCCTTTCTTTCAAGAGTAAAGTATAGAGATTGAACATTTTATTTCAAGACAATTCCCATTATCTAAATCTGGGGTTCTCAACCAGGGTTAAGTTTGCTTCCCCTACTCATGCCCCAGGAGACATTTGACAAGGTCTGGAGACACTTTTAGTTGTCACAACTAGGAGAGGTGTGCTACTGACATCTAAGAGGGAAAGACCAGGACAGCTGCTAAACATCCTACAGTGCATAACCCTCTGCAATAAAGAATTATCTGGACAACTGGATATCCACATACAAAAGACTAAATTTGGATCTCTACTTCATACCATATACAAAAATTAACTCAAAGTGGATCAGGAAAGACCTTCAAGATGGCAGAGGAGTAAGAAGTGGAGATCACCTTCCTCCTCATAAATACATCAAAACTACATCTGCATGTGGAACAACTCCTACAGAACACCTACTGAACGCTGGCAGAAGACCACAGACTTCCCAAAAGGCAAGAAAATCCCCACGTGCCTGGGTAGGGCAAAAGAAAAAAGTAAAAACATAGACAAAAGAATAAGGAGAGGACCTGCACCTCGGGGAGAGAGCTGTGAAGGAGGAAAAGTTTCCACACACTAGGGAGCCCCTTCACTGGTGCAGACAGGGGTTGGGCAGGGAAGCTTCGGAGCCACGAAGGAGAGCACAGCAACAGGGGTGCAGAGGGCAAAGTGGAGAGATTCCCACATAAAGGGTCAGTGCCAGCACTCACCAGCCTGAGATGCTTGTCTGCACACCCACCGGGGCGGGTGGGGGCTGGGAGCTGAGGCTCAGGCTTCAGAGTTCAGACCCCAGGGAGAGGACTGGAGTTGGCTGCATGAAGACAGCCTGAAGGGGGCTAGTACACCACAGCTAGCTGGGACGGAGTGCAGGAAAAAGTCTGGACCTGCCAGAGAGGCAAAAGACCTTTGTTTCAGGGTGTGTGAGGAGAGGGGATTCCTTCCCAGTGTGCCCACAGAAGGCAGAGCACTGCCTAAGCGAGTTCCAGAGATGGGCGCAAGCCGCGGCTATCAGCTCGGACCCCACAGACGGGCGTGAAATGCTAAGGCTACTGCTGCCACGAAGAATCCTGTGTGCAAGCACAGGTCACTATCCACACCCTGCTGGGAGCCTGTGCAGCACACCACTGCCAGGGTCCCGAGATCCAGGGACAACTTCACCAGGAGAACACATGGCACACCTCAGGCTGTTGCAATGTCACGCGTGCCTCTACCACCTCAGGATTGCCCCGCATTCCAATTGACTACCATATCCCTCCCTCTCCGTGGCCTGAGTGAGCAAGAGAGCCCTAATCAGCTGCTGCTTTAACCCCCTCCTGTCTGGACGGGGAACAGACACCCTCAGGTGACCTACACGCAGAGGCGGGGCCAAAACCAAAGCTGAACCCAAGAATCTGTGTGAACAAAGAAGAGAAAGGGAAATTTCTCCATGCAGCCTCAGGAGTAGTGGATTAAATCCCCACAATCAACTTGAAAAACCCTGCATCTGAACAATACCTGAATAGACAACGAATGTTCCCAAAACTGAGGAGGTGGACTTTGGGAGCAACTGTAGACTTGGGGTTTGCCTTCTGTGTCAAATTTGTTACTGGTTTTATGTTTATCTTAGTACACTATTTAGTGCTTATTATCATTGGTGGATTCATTTATTGGTTTGGTTGCTCTCTTCCTTTTTTTAATATATATATTTTTTTTCCTTTTACTCTTTTTATGAGTGTGTATGTGTATGCTTCTTTGTGTGATTTTGTCTGTATAGGTTTGCTTTTACCATTTGTCCTAGGGTTCTGTCTGTTCGTTTTTTTGTTTTTGTTTCTGTTTTTGTTTTTGTTTTCTCTCTTGCTTTTCTTCTGAGCCATGTGGCTGGCAGGGTCTTGGTGCTCTGGCTGGTTGTTGGGCCTGAGCCTTCGAGGTGGGAGGGCCGAGTCCAGGACATTGGACCACCAGAAACCTCCCGACCCCACATAATATCAATCGGCGAAGCTCTCCCAGAGATCTTTGTCTCAACACTAAGACCCAGCTCCACCCAACGGCCAGCAAGCTCCAGTGCTGGATGCCCCATGCCAAACAACTAGCAAGACAAGAACACAACCCCACCTGTTAGCAGAGAAGCTGCCTAAAGTCATACTGAGTTCACAGACACTCCAAAACACATCACCGGACATCGTCCTGCCCACCAGAAGGACAAGATACAGCCCCACCCATCAGAACACAGGCACCAGTCCCCTCCACCAGGAAGCCTACACAAGCCACTGAACCAACCTCACCCACTGGGGGCAGACACCAAAAATAACAGGAACTACGAACGTACAGCCTGCGAAAAGGAGACCCCAAACACAGTAAATTAAACAAAATGAGAAAACAGAGAAATATGCAGCAGGTGAAGGAGCATGGTAAAAACCCACCAGACCAAACAAATGAAGAGGCTATAGGCAGTCTACCTGAAAAAGAATTCAGAGTAATGATAGTAAAGATGATCCAAAATCTCGGAAATAGAATGGAGAAAATACAAGAAACATTTAACAAGGACTTAGAAGAACTAAAGAGCACACAAACAATGATGAACAACACAATAAATGAAATTAAAAATACTCTAGACGGAATCAATAGCAGAGTAACTGAGGCAGAAGAACGGATAAGTGACCTGCAAGATAAAATAGTGGAAATAACTGCCACAGAGCAGAATAAAGAAAAAAGAAAGAAAATAATTGAGGACAGTCTCAGAGACCTCTGGGACAACATTAAACGGACCAACATTCAAATTATAAGGGTCCCAAAAGAAGAAGAGAAAAAGAAAGGGTCTGAGAAAATATTTGAAGAAATTATAGTTGAAAACTTCCCTAACATAGGAAAGGAAATAGTCAATCAAGTCCAGGAAGCACAGAGTCCCATACAGGGACTTATCCATACAGGATAAACCCAAGGAAAAACACACCAAGACACATATTAATCAAACTATCAAAACTATCAAAAATTAAATACAAAGAAAAAATATTAAAAGCAGCAAGGGAAAAGTAACAAATAATATAAAAGGGAAACCTCATAAAGTTAACAGCTGATCTTTCAGCAGAAACTCTACAAGCCAGAAAGGAGTGGCAGGACATATTTAAAGTGATGAAAGGGAAAAAACTACAACCAAGATTACTCTACCCAGCAAGGATCTCATTCTGATTTGACGGAGGAATTAAAACCTTTACAGAAAAGCAAAAGTTAAGGGAATTCAGCACCACCAAACCAGCTTTAAAACAAATGCTAAAGGAACTTCTTTAGGCAGGAAACACAAGAGAAGGAAAAGACCTACAAAAACAAACCCAAGACAATTAAGAAAATTGTGATAGGAACATACATATCAATAATTACCTTAAATGTAAATAGATTAAATGCTCCAACCAAAAGACACAGACTGGCTGAATGGATACAAAAACAATGTCTACAAGAGACCCACTTCAGACCTAGGGACACATACAGACTGAAAGTGAGGGGATAGAAAAAGATATTCCATGCAAATGGAAATCAAAAGAAAGCTAGAGTAGCAATACTCATATCAGACAAAATAGACTTTAAAATAAAGACTATTACAAGAGACAAAGAAGTACACTACATAATGATCAAGGAATCAATCCAAGAAGAAGATATAACAACTGTAAATATTTCTGTACCGAACATATGAGCACCTCAATACATACGGCAAATGCTAACAGCTCTAAAAGAGGAAATTGACAGTAACACAGTAATAGTGGGGAACTTTAATACCTCACTTACACCAATGGACAAATCATCCAAAATGAAAATAAATAAGGAAACACAAGCTTTAAATGATACACTTAACAAGATGGGCTTAATTGATATTTATAGGACATTCCATCCAAAAACAACAGAATACACTTTCTTCTCAAGTGCTCATGGAACATTCTCCAGGATAGATCATACCTTGGGTCACAAATCAAGCCTCAGTAAATTTAAGAAAACTGAAATCATATCAAGTATCTTATCCAACCACAATTCTATGAGACTATGTATCAATTACAGGAAGAAAACTGTAAAAAAATACAAACACATGGAGGCTAAACAATATGCTACTAAATAACCAAGAGATCACTGAAGAAATCAAAGAGGAAATAAAAAAATACCTAGAAACAAATGACAATGAAAACACGATGACCCACAACCTATGGGATGCAGCAAAAGCAGTTCTAAGAGGGAAGTTTATAGCAATACAATCCTACCTCAAAAAAGAAGAAAAATCTCAAATAAACAACCTAACCTTACACCCAAAGCAATTAGAGAAAGAAGAACAGAAAAAACCCAAAGTTAGCAGAAGGAAAGAAATCATAATCATCAGATCAGAAACAAAAGAAAAAAAAATGAAGGAAACAATAGCAAAGATCAATAAAACTAAAAGCTGGTTCTTTGAGAAGATAAACAAAATTGATAACTCATTAGCCAGACTCATCAAGAAGAAAAGGGAGGGCTTCCCTGGTGGCGCAGTGGTTAAGAATCCACATGCCAATGCACGGGACATGAGTTCGAGCCCTGGTCTGGGAAGATCCCACATACCGAGGAGCAAGTAAGCGCGTGTGCCACAACTACTGAAGCCTACACACCTAGAACCCATGCTCCACAACAAGAGAAGTCACCGCAATAAGAAGCCTGCTCACTGCCACGAAGAGTAGCCCCCGCTTGCCACAACTAGAGAAAGCCCGCACGCAGCAATGAAGACCCAACACAGCCAAAAATAAATAACTTAATTAATTAATTTTTTAAAAAAAGAAAAAAGGGAGAAGACTCAAATCAACAGAATTAGAAATGAAAAAGAAGTAACAACTGAACCTGCAGAAATACAAAGGATTATGAGAGACTACTAGAAGCAACTTTATGCCAATAAAATGTACAACCTGGAAGAAATGGACAAATTCTTAGAAAAGTACAAACTTCCAAGACTGAACCAGGAAGAAATAGAAAATATGAACAGACCAATCACAAGCACTGAAATTGAAAATGTGATTAAAAATCTTCCAACAAACAAAAGTCCTGGACCAGATGGCTTCACAGGTAAATTCTATCAAACATTTAGAGAAGAGCTAACACCTATCCTTCTTAAACTCTTCCAAAATATAGCAGAGGGAGGAACACTCCCAAATTCATTCTATGAGACCACCATCACCCTGATACCAAAACCAGACAAAGATGTCACAAAGAAAACTACAGGCCAATATCACTGATGAACATAGATGCAAAAATCTTCAACAAAATACCAGCAAACAGAATCCAACAGCACATTAAAAGGATCATACACCATGATCAAGTGGTGTTTATCCCAGGAATGCAAGGATTTTTCAATAAACACAAATCAATCAATGTGATGCACCATATTAACAAATTGAAGGGAAAAAAACGTGATAATCTCAATAGGTGCAGAAATAGCTTTCAACAAAATTCAACACCCATTTATGATAAAAACTCTCCAGAAAGTGAGCAAAGAGGGAACCTACCTCAACATAATAAAGGCCATATATGACAAACCCACAGTAAACATCATTCTCAATGGTGAAAAACTGAAACCATTTCCTCTAAGATCAGGAATAAGACAAGGTTGCCCACTCACCGCTATTATTCAACATAGTTTTGGAAGTTTTAGCCACAGCAATCGGAGGAGAAAAAGAAATAAAAGGAATCCAAATTGGAAAAGAAGAAGTAAAGCTGTCACTGTTTGCAGATGACATGATACTATACATACAGAATCCTAAAGATGCTACCAGAAAACTACTAGAGCTAATCAATGAATCTGGTAAAGTAGCAGGATACAAAATTAATGCACAGAAATTTCTTGCATTTCTATACACTAATGATGAAAAATCTGAAAGAGAAATTAAGGAAACACTCCCATTTACCATTGCAACAAAAAGAATAAAATACCTAGGAATAAACCTACCTAAGGAAAAAAAAGACCTGAATGCAGAAAACTATAAGACACTGTTGAAAGAAATTAAAGGTGATACAAACAGTTGGAGAGATATACTATGTTCTTGGATTGGAAGAATCAATATTGTGAAAATGACTATACTGCCTAAAGCAATGTACAGATTCAATGCAATCCCTATCAAACTACCAATGGCATTTTTTACAGAACTAAAACAAAAACTTTTACAATTTGTATGGAAACACAAAAGACCCCGAATAGCCAAAACAATCTTGAGAAAGAAAAACGGAGCTGGAGGAATCAGGCTCCCTGACTCCAGACTGTACTACAAAGCTACAGTAATCAAGACTGTATGGTACTGGCACAAAAACAGAAATATACATCAATGGAACAGGATAGAAAGCCCAGAGATAAACCCACGCACATATGGTCACCTTATCTTTGATAATGGAGGCAAGAATATACAATGGAGAAAAGACAGCCTCTTCAATAAGCGGTGCTGGGAAAACTGGACAGCTACATGTAAAAGAATGAAATTAGAACACTTCCTAACACCACACACAAAAATAAACTCGAAATGGATTAAAGACCTAAATGTAAGGCCAGACACTATAAAACTCTTAGAGGAAAACATAGGCAGAACACTCTGTGACATAAATCCCAGCAAGATCCTTTTTGACCCACCTCCTAGAGAAAGTGAAATAAAAACAAAAACAAACAAATGGGACCTAATGAAACTTAAAAGCTTTTGCATAGCAAAGGAAACCGTAAACAAGATGAAAAGACAACCCTCAGAATGGGAGAAAATATTTGCAAGCAAAGCAACTGACAAAGGATTATTCTCCAAAATATATAAGCAGCTCAATATCAAAAAAACAAACAACCCAATCCAAAAATGGGTGGTAGACCTAAATAGACATTTCTCCAAAGAAGACATATGGATTGCCAACAAACACACAAAAGGATGCTCAACACCACTAATCATTAGAGAAATGTAAATCAAAACCACTGTCATGTATCAACTCACACCAGTCCGATTAGCCATCATCAAACAATCTACAAACAATAAATGCTGGAGAGGGTGTGGAGAAAAGGGAACCCTCTCTTGGTGGGAATGTAAATTGATACAGCCACTATGGAGAACAGTATGGAGGTTCCTTAAAAAACTAAAAATAGAACTACCGTATGACCCAGCAATCCCACTACTGGGCATATACCCTGAGAAAACCATAATTCAAAAAGAGTCGGGGCTTCCCTGGTGGCACAGTGGTTAAGAATCCGCCTGCCAATGCAGGGAACATGGGTTCGAGCCCTGGTCTGGGAAGATCCCACATGCCACAGAGCAACTAAGCCCGTGCACCACAACTACTGAACCTGTGCTCTAGAGCCCGCAAGCCACAACTACTGAGCCCACGTGTCACAACTACTGAGCCTGCACTCTAGAGCCTGTGCTCTGCAACAAGAGAAGCCAACGCAATGAGAAGCCCGTGCACCGCAACGAAGACCCAATGCAACCAAAAAATAAATTAATTAATTAAATTTTTAAAAAAAAAGAGTCATGTACCACAATGTTCACTGCAGCACTATTTACAATAACCAGGACGTGGAAGCCACCTAAGTGTCCATCAACAGGTGAATGGATAAAGAAGATGTGGCACATATATACAATGGAATATTACTCGGCCATAAAAATAAACAATATTGAGTTATTTGTAGTGAGGTGGATGGACCTAGAGTCTGTCATACAGAGCAAAGTAAGTCAGAAAGAGAAAAACAAATACCGTATGCTAGCACATATATATGGAATCCAAAAAAAAGGTTCTGATGAACCTAGAGGCTGGACAGGAATAAAGATGCAGAGGTAGAGAATGAACTTGAGGACATGGGGAGGGGGAAGGGTAGACTGAGACGAAGTGAAAGAGTAGCATTGAAATATATACACTACCAAATGTAAAATAGCTAGTGGGGAGCAGCCGCATAGCACAGGGAGATCAGCTCGGTGCTTTGTGACCACCTAGAGGGGTAGGAAAGGGAGAATGGGATGGAGGCGCAAGAAGGAGGGGATATGGGGATATATATATATATATATATATATATATATACATATAGCTGATTCACTTTGTTATACGATAAAAAGTAACACAACATTGTAAAGCAATTATACTCCAAAAAATATGTTAAAAAAAAAAAGTGGGGCTTCCCTGGTGGCGCAGCAGTTGAGAATCTGCCTGCCAATGCAGGGGACACAGGTTCGAGCCCTGGTCTGGGAAGATCCCACATGCCACGGAGCAACTGGGCCCGTGAGCCACAATTACTGAGCCTGCGCGTCTGGAGCCTGTGCTCCGCAACAAGAGAGGCCGCGATAGTGAGAGGCCCGCACACCGCGATGAAGAGTGGCCCCTGCCTGCCACAACTAGAGAAAGCCCTCGCACAGAAACAAAGACCCAACACGGCCATAAATTAAAAAAAAAAAAAAAAAGTGGATCAAAGACCTAAATCTAAGCACTAAAAGTATAAAACCCTTAAAAGAAAACAGGTAAATCTTCATGACTTTGGATTAGGCAACAGTTTCTTAGATATGACACCAAAACTGTGTGCAACCAACAAAAAAAATACATAGATCAGAATTTATTAAAATTAAAAACTTTTGTGGCTTCCAAGTACACTATTGAGAAAGTGAAAAGACCACCCAGAGAAAGGAAGAAAATATTTGCAAGTTATATACCTGATAAGGATCTATTTTTAAGATATATAGGAACTCTTACAGCTCAACAATAAAAAGACAACTCAATTTTTTAAATGGACAAAAATTTGAGTAGACACTTCTCTAAAGATATGTACATTGTTAATAGGCACATGAAAAGATGCTCAATGTCATTAGTCATTAGGGAAATGCAGATCAAAGCCAAAATGAGATGCCATTTCATACCCACTAAGATGGCTATAATCAAAAAAGCAGACATTAATAAGTTTTGGTGAAGATGTGGAGAAATTGGAACACTCATACATTGCTGGTGGGAATACAAAATGGTGCAACCACTTTGGAAAATAGTTTGGAAGTTCCACAGAGGTTAAACATAGAGTTATTCTGTGATCTAACTGGTACATGAGTTTCATAAAAGCATTTTTTAATGTTTATTCATTTATTTATTTATTTTGGCTGAGCCGGGTTTTAGTTGCAGCACGCAGGATCTTCATTGCAGCATGAGGGATCTTTAGTTGCAGCATGCAAACTCTAGTTGTGGCAAGCATGCAGGATCTAGTTCCCCAACCAGGGATTGAACCTGGGCACCCTGCATTGGGAGTGTGGAGTCTTACCCACTGGACCACCAGGGAAGCATTTTAAATTATAGCTAAAAAGTAGAAACATCTCAAGTGTCCATGCATGGATAAACAAAATGTGGTATATGTGTACAATGGAGTGTTATTCAGGCATGAAAAAGGAATGGAGTACTGATACTTGCTACAACATAGGTGAACCTTGAAACTGTTATGCTAAGTGAAAGAAGCCAGTCACAAAAGGCCACATATTGTATGATTTCATTTACATGAAATGTGCAAAGTAAGCAAATCTATACAGACAGAATTAGTAGATAAATGGTGGTCAGAATATGGAGGAGAGGGAGGAATGGGAAGTGACTGCTAACTGATATAGAGCTTCTTTTAGGAGTGGTGAAAGTGTTCTGGAATAGATAATGGTGAACACACGTTGTGAATATACTAAAAACCACTGAATTGTATACTTTAAAACAGTGAATTATATGTTATGAATTATATCCCAATAAAAATAAATTAAGAGTTATCTGGCCTAAAATGTCAATAGTACTGAGATTAAAAATCACAGTAATCGATATAGATGCTAAATTTAGTCACATGGCCACAGATAGCTACAAAGCAGGCTAGGAAACACAGCCTTTAGCTAGGCAGTCATGCACTCAGTTAAAAATCTTGCAATTCTAAATCAAGGTTTGACAAAGTATAGCTGGGGGCCAAATCTTTCCATTGCCTCTTTTTGTAAATAAAAATTTGTTTGAATATAGTCATGAACATTTATTTATATTATATGGCCCTCAAGGCCAAAAATATTTACTGTCTAGTCCTTAACAGAAAAGGTTTTTTGACCTTGCTGTAGAAGAGAGATGACTATTGGGACCAGGTAAAAATCTCTGCCATACTGTCCCACAACAGAAAGAGCCTGAGTTCCACATGATACATTTTTTTAGTGGTACAGCTCTTTCAGTTCACACATACAAAACATTTTTTCACATAACAACCCACAGTACCAAGATGGGAGGGTAGAAATCATTTCTGCAACTATAGTATTTTCCTATGGCCTCAGCCCTCAATGTAAAAGCTGACCACTGATCCATACAACTTTTATCTTCATGAAGAGTATATTTTTAGGGTCAGTGTTCTCCTATCCTTTATCTAGGTTTTGGCCAGACTCACTCTGATCCATCAGACCTCTTTCAATATCTTTGTTTCTTTATTTAATTATGGATATAATTAGAGATATGCGTGGGAAGAGAAGAAGTATCCTAATTCATCTGGCCATACCCTTGCAAATGAATCTGAGCAGTGACATTAGTCACTAACAGAATCTGAACTCCAAAGCTTTCATTTCAATTACTATGTCCTGTTACATTTTTAAAATGAGAACAACTTTGTTTTTATTTTTTTACTAAGTTATTAATCCATTAATAAAGAAATATGTTTTGAGCACCTATGTTCCTGGCACTAGATACAGAAGTGAACAAATGAAATCTCTTTTCTCATTGCACTTATGTTCTAGTGTCAGGTAGGTATTGGGGAAGGGAGCAGAAAATTAATGAATAAACAAAAAGACAAAATTGAATGAGGGGTAAGAGAGTCAAGAAGGGTGAGAGGTTATTTAGGTAAGGTAGACAGGGAAGGTCATTCTGAGTTGGTGATAATTAAATAAAGACTGGGCTGAAGTGAGGCAGCAGGTCATGTGACTCATCTGGGAACATTTCTATTGGAGAGAACAGCAGGCACAAATGCCCTGAGTTGGAAACTAGCTTCATGTATTTGAAGAACAGCAGGACCAGTGTAGCTGGAGTGTAGTGAGCAGGGAAAAGAGCAGGAGGAGCCAAGGAGACACAATCAAAACCAGATTATGTAAGACCTTGTAGGCCAAGGCAAGGGCTTGGGATTTTACTCTAAGGGTGATGGAACGTGATTTGAAATGTGATATAAAGACAGTGAAATGATCTGATTTATGTTATAAAATACTTTGGCCACCCCCAAAGCAATGAACAGAATGGCAATAAGTACATACCTATCAATAATTACTTCAAATATAAATGGACTAAATGCTCCAATAAAAAGACATATAGTGACTGAAAGGATATAAAAACGAGACCCATATATATGGTGCCTACAAGAGACTCATTTCAGATTTAAAGACACACAGAGACCAAAAGTGTTGGAATGGAAAAAAGTATTCCATGCAAATGGAAATTAAAAGAAAGCCAGGGCAGCAATACTTATATCAGACAAAATAGACTTTAAAACAAAGAGACAAAGAAGGACATTATATAATGATCAAGGGATCAATCCAAGAAGAAGGTATAACAAATGCACTGAACATAGGAGCACATAAATATATAAAGCAGATGCTAACAGACATAAAGGGAGAAATTAATAGTAACACAATAATAGTAGGGGACTTTAACACCCCACTTACATCAATAGACAGTTTCTCCAGACATAAAATTAATAAGGAAACACTGGCCTTAAACAACACATTAAATCAAATGGATTTAATAGGTATAGATAAAGAACTTCTATGCGAAAGCAGCAGAGTACACATTCTTTTTAAGGGCACATGGAACATTCTCCAGGATAGATCACCTGCTAAGCCACAAAACAAGCCTCAGTAAATTTAAGAAAATGGAAACCATATCAAGCATCTTTTCTAATCACAACACTATGAGACTAGAAATTAACTACAAGAAAAAAACCACAGTGGAAAGAGATAAAGATGGCAGAGTAGGGGCATGCAGAACTCACCTCCCCCCCAACCCATGAACACATCAAAAATACATCTACATGTTGAACAATTCTCACTGAAAACGAACTGAAGACTGTCAGAGAGACTCCTATACAACCAAGGCTGTAAGAAAGATCCACATGGAATCGGGTAGGAAGAGAAGAGAAGTGATCAGGGACATGTGCCCCTGGGAGGGGACTCAGAAGAGGAGGGAGATTACATAGAGGAGATGCTCCCTGGGAAGTGAGAGGTTTGAACCACATATTGGGTGCCCCAGCCCTGAGGTCCAGCACTGGGAAGATGAGTTCCCTAGGCTGGTTGAAGGGCCAGCAAGACTAACAGGAGGCTTGTAGGAAGCCTAGACTCCACTCATGAGGAGCATTTGCACACTTGCTCACTCCCAAAACAGCGTGGAGGGGGTGCATTGAAACTGCATGTGTTGCTGGCCAGTTTCCTGGACCACCCAGGTGTGCACCCCAACCTAAGCCAAGTCACTACTCTAGCCCCACTTGCTCCATGATGCAGCTCCACACTGAGATGCAGGCTGCTAAGCCAAGGAGAGAACTTGGCTGTGAGGCACAAAGGTGGCCCAGACCCAAAGTGACATCTAAGCAAGGTGGGGCAGCCATTACTAGTGCTTACACAGACAACAATTCAGAAGCAGTCTGGATCTCTGACTGTAGCCAGACTGCCAAAACCTGTACCCTGACTCACTCTGAGCATCCATACAGGCCTCACCTGCTCTGCAGCAAAGCTCCAAAACAGGGCAAGGCCAGCATCAGCTGAGGGGAGATCTCAGACCCAAAGCAGCATCTGAGGAGGGCACAGCCTCTGCTCAGCCTCACCAAGTGCCTGCACCAGCCCCACATGCTCCAGCACTCCAATCCTCTGGGGCAAGGATACTCTTAAAGGAAATAGAGCTGGCTTGGACTCAACACTCAGGCTTCTGCTCCAGCAACTTGTGACCTGCCCTGAATAGGGTGGTGATGGCCTCTGGGCAAAGGAGAAACCCCAGCTCACACCTGGCTCTGCCCCTAGCCACTCCATCTCCACCCCTACCTCCTACCAAGGTGTTAGCTGCCTGGGGAAAGATGTAACTTGTGTTCACATCAGATCCAGCTCTCCCACCAAAGCCACTGGGCACACACAGACTGTATAGAGGCGGGCTTACCCAAGTACACCCTTCAGGACCACAATAGGTAACTGTTTCAACTAATTTCATAAAGACAAAGAAAGTTAAGCAAAATGAGAAGACAGAGGAATTTATTTCAACTGAAGGAGCAAGAAAAAACTCCTGAAAAAACAACAAATGAAACAAATAAACAATTTACCTGATAAAGAATTCCAAGCATTAGTAATAAGAATGCTAACTGAATTAGGAAAAGAATAGATGAACACGGTGAGAATTTTAACAAGGACCTAGAAAATATAAAAAAGAATGAGTCATACCACCTCACACCAGTCAGAAAAGCCATCATTAAAAAGTCTACAAATAACAAATGCTGGAGAGGGTGTGGAGAAAAGGGAACCCTCCTACACTGTTGGTGGGAATGTAAATTGGTGCAGCCACTATGGAAAAAAGTATGGAGGTTCCTTGAAAAACTAAAAATAGAGTTGCCATATGATCCAGCAATCCCACTCATGGACATATATCTGGAGAAAACTTGAATTCGAAAAGATACATGCACCCCAATGTTCATAGCAGCACTATTTACAATAGCCAAGACATGGAAGCAACATAAATGTCCATAACAGATGAATGGATAAAGAAAATGTGGTACATATATACACAATGGAGTGGTACATATATACACAATGGAATACTACTCAGCCATAAAAAAGAATGAAATAATGCCATTTGCAGCAATATGGATGGACCTAGAGACTATCATACTAAGTGAAGTAAGTCAGAAAGAGAAAGACAAATGCCATACGATATCACTTATATGTGGAATCTAAACTATGAAACAGGGACTTCCTTGGTGGTGCAGTGGTTAAGAATCCACCTGCCAATGCAGGGGACACAGGTTCAAGCCCTGGTCCAGGAAGATCCCAGATGCTGCGGAGCAACTAAGCACGTGCGCCACAACTACTGAGCCTGAGCTCTAGAGCCCATGAGCCACAACTGCTGAACCCATGCACCTAGAGCCCGTGCTCTGCAACAAGAGATGCCACTGCTCGCTGCAACTCGAGAAAAGCCCGCATGCAGCAACGAAGGCCCAATGCAGCCAAAAATAAATAAAATTTAAAATAATAAATAAATTTAAAATATGATACAAATGAACTTATTTATGAAGCAGAAACAGACTCACAGACATAGAAAACAAACTTATGGTTACCAAAGGGGAAAGAGGGCAAGGGAGGGATAAATTAGGAGTTTAGGATTAGCAGATACAAACTACTATATATAAAATAGATAAACAACAAAGTCCTACTGTATAGCACAAGGAGCTATATTTAATATCTTGTAGTAATCCATAATGGAAAAGAATATGAAAAAGAACACTTTGCTGTACCCCAGAAAATACTAGAGCATTGTAAATCAACTATACTTCAATTGAAAAAAATAAAAAAAGAACCAGTCAGAACTGAATAATACAATAACTGAAATGAAAAACACACTAGAAGGAATTAACAGCAGAATAGGTGATACAAAAGAACACATAAGTGATCTGGAAGATAGAATAATGGAAATTACCCAAGCAGAATGTCAAAAAGAAAAGCAAATTTTTAAAATGAGGACAGTTTACTGGATCTCCAGAACAACATCAAACATACCAACATTCTCCCAGAAGGAGAAAAGAGAGAAAAGATGGTTGAAAATGTATTTGATGAAATAATGGCTGAAAACTTTCCAAGCCTTAAGAAGGAAACAGATATTCAGGTACAGGAAGCACAGAGGATCCCAAACAAGATGAACCCAGACATATACCAAGACATATCATGATTAAAATGGCTAAATATAAAGTGAGAATTCTAAAGGCAACAAGAGAAAAATAAAGAATCATGTACAAAGGAACCCACATAAGTCTATCAGATGATTTTTCTGCAGAAACTTTGCAGGCCAGAAGGGAGTGGCATGGTACATTCAAGGTGCTGAAAGGGAAAACCCTGCAACCTAGGATACTCTACCCAGCAAGATTATCATTTAGAATTGAAGGAGATAAAGATCTTCTAAGACAAGCAAAAACTGAAAGAGTTCATCAAGGGACTTACCTGGCAGTCCAGTGGTTAAGAGTCTGTGCTCCCAGTGCAGGGGGGCATGGCTTCGATCCCTGGTCAGGGAACTAAGATCCCACATCCTGCACACTGCATGGTGTGGCCAAGTAAATAAATAAATAAATTAATTAATTAATTAATTAATTTAAAAGAGTTCATCAATACTAAACTTACCTTAAAGGAAATGTTAAAGGGTCTTTTCTAAGTGGAAAAAAAGGCTATAACAAGAAGTAAGAATCTATGGGAAAGGGAAAATTCCATTAGTAAAAGTATATATATAGTAAAGGCTGAGATCAACCACTTAAATAAGCTAATATGAAGATTAAAAGACAAAAAATTTTAAGATCAACTGTAACTATAATAATCAGTAAAGGAATAACATAAAGATGTAAAATATGACATCAAAAACAGAGGAGGAGAGTAAAAAATGTAGATCTTTTAGAATGTGTTTGAACTTAAGTGACTACCAGTTTGAAACAAGTAGATACAGTTATAGGTCAGCATACATGAACCCCATGGTGTCCACAAATAAAAAAACCTACAATAGATACACAAAAACTAAAGAGAAAGGAATACAAGCATACCACTAAAGAAAATCATCAAACCACAAGGGAAGAAACTAAAAGAAAAAGAAAAGAACAGAGAAGAACTACAAAAACAACCAGAAGACAAGTAACAAAATGGCAATAAGTACATACCTATTAATAATTACTTTAAATATCAATGGATTAAATTCTCCAATCAAAAGACATAGAGTGGGTGATTGAATAAAAAAGCAAGAACCATGTATATGCTGCTTACAAGAGACTCACTTCAGAGCTAAAGACACACAGACTGAAAGTGAGCAGATGGGAAAAGATATTTCATGCAAATGTAAATGACAAGAAAATGGGGCAGTAATACTCATATCAGACAAAATCGACTTTAAAACAAAGTCTATAAAGAAAAACAAAGAAGGGCATTATATAATGACAACACAATCAATACAAGAAGAGGATAGTACACTCACTAACGCATAATCACCTAATACTGGAGCACCTAAATATGTAAAGCAAATATTAACAGACATAAAGGGAGAAATTGACAATAACACAATAATAGTAGGGGACTTTATCACCCCACTTACATCAACAGACAGTTTATCCAGACAGAAAATCAATAAGGAAACAGTGGTATTAAACAACACATTAGACCAGTTGGACTTAATAGATATCTTTAGGACATTTCATCCAAAAATAGCAGAGGACATATTCTTTTCAAGTGCATATGGGATGTTCTCCAGGATAGATCATATGCTAGGCTACAAAACAAGTAAATTTAAGAGGATAGAGATTATATCAAGCATCTTTTTTTCCAGCCACAAGGGTAAGATGATAGAAATTACAGGAAGAAAAATAGAAAAAACACAAACATATGTTTAACAACATACTACTAAAAGACCAATGGGACAATGAATAAATCAAAGAGGAAATCAGAAAATACTTCAAGACAAATGAAAATGGAAGCACTACATTCCAAAATCTATGGATGCAGCAAAAGCAGTTACAAGAGGGAAGTTTAGTGATACAAGCCTATGTCAGGAAACAAGAAAAATCTCAAATAAGCAACCTAACTTTACACCTAAAGAAACTAGAAAACTTGCTAGAAAAATAAAACTAGAAAAGACTAGAAGTCTAGAAAAAGACTTTGGGTCTTTCAAGACCCAAAGTTAGCAAGTTAGTAGAACGAAAGAAATTAAAAGATCAGAACAGAAATAAATGAAATAGAGACCAAAAAAAACTAGAAAAGGTCAATGAAACTAAGAGCTGGTTCTTAGAAAGATAAATAAAATTGATAAACCTTTAGTCAGACTCATCAAGAAAAAAAGAGAGAAGGCCTAAACAGTAAAACTGGAAATGAAAAAGGGGAAGTTACAACTGACAACACAGAAATACAAAGGATCATAAGAGATCACTATAATCAATTATATGCCAATAAAATGGACATCCTGGAAGAAATGGACAAATTCCTAGAAATGTACAACCTCCCAAGACTGAACCAGGAAGAAATAGAAAATATAAACAAATCAATTACTAGTAATGAAATTGAGTCAGTAATTTTTAAAACTCCCAAAAACCAAAGTCCAGGACTGGATAGTTTCAGAGGTGAATTCTATCAAACATTTAGAGAAGAGTTAACACCTATGCTTCTCAACTATTCCAAAAAATTGCAGAAGAAGAAATGCTTCCAAACTCATTCTATAAGGCCAGTATCATCCTGATACCAAAACCAGGCAAAGATATCACCAAAAAAGGAAAATTACAGGTCAACATCACTGATGAACACAGATGCAGAAAATCCTCAACAAAATATTAGCAAACTTATCTCAACAATACATGTACATTAAAAGGATCATACACCATGATCAAGTAGGATTTATCCCAGGATTCAAGGGTGGAACAATATTTGCAAATCAATCAATGTGATATACCACATTACCAGAAGGAAGGCTAAAAATCACATGATCATCTAAATAGATTCAGAAAAAGCATTTGACAGAATTCAACATCCATTCATGATAAAAACTTTCAACATAGTGGGTATAGAGGGAGCATACCTCAATATGATAAAAACCATATATGACAAGCCCACAGCTAACATCATATTTAAAAGTGAAGAGCTGAACGAATTTCCTTTACGGTTAGGAACGATACAAGGATGCCCACTCCCAGCACTTTTATTCAACATAGTATTGGAAGGCCTAGCCACAGTAATCAGACAAAAAAATAAATAAATAAATAAATAAAAGGAATCCAAATTGGAAAGGAAGAAGTAAAACTCACTGTTTGCAGATGTCATTATACCATACATAGAAAATCCTAAAGATGCCACCAAAAAACTACTAGAAGTTATCAATGAATTTAGTAACATTGCAGGATACAAAATTAATATACAGAAATCTGTTGCATTTCTGTATGTTAACAATGAACTATCAGAAAGAGAAATTAAGAACACAATCTCATCTACAATCACATCAAAAAGAATACCTAGGAATAAATCTAAGGAAGTAAAATATCTATACTTGGAAAACTACAAGACACTAATGAAAGAAACTGAAGACAACACAAACAAATGGAAAGATATACTGTGCTCATGGATTGAAAAAATTAATTTTGTTAAAATGACCATACTACACAAGGCAATCTACAGAATCAATGCAACCACTATTTAAGTACCAATGCTGTTTTTTTACAGAACTAGAACAAATAATTCTAAAATTTACTTGGAAGCACAAAAGACCCCAAATAGCCAAAGCAATCTTGAGAAAGAAGAACAAAACTGGACTTAGCATGTTCCCTGATTTTAAACTATACTACAAAGCTACAGTAATCAAGACAGTATGTTACTGGCCCCCCAAAGACACACAGATCAATGGAGCAGAATAGAGAGCCCAGAAATGAACCCACACTTACAGGGACAATTAATCTACAACAAGGAGGCAAGAATATACAATGGGGAAAAGATAGCCTCTTTGATGAATGGTGTTGGGAAAATTGGACAGCTACATGCAAAAGAATCGAACTGCACTATTCTCTCACACCATGCACAGAAATAAATTCAAAGTGGATAAAGACGTAAGTGTAAAGTCTGAAACCATAAAAGTAAACTTAGGCAGTATGCTCTTTGACATCAGTCTTAGCAATATTTTTTTGGATATGTCTCCTCAGGCAAGGAAAACAAAAGCAAAAATAAACAAATGGGACTACATCAAACTAAAATAGGTTTGCACAGTGAAGGAAACTATCACCAAAATGAAAAGGTTGCCTACTGAATGGGAGAAGATATTTGCAAATGATATATCCAATAAGAGGTAAATATCCAAAATATACAAAGACCTCACACATCTCAACATCAAAAAAAATGAACATCTGATTAAAAAATGGGCAGAGGACCTGATTAGCATTTTTCCAAAGAAGACATATAGATGGCTAACAAGCATATGAAAAGGTGCTCAACATCACTAATCTTTAGGGAAATACAAATCAAAACCACAATGAGATATCACCCTCTCATTAAGAGATAGCCCTTTTCTCTTAATACAGATCCTACTAGCCCTGGTTAGTCTGTAGCTCTGGTCTGAGGGACAGATATCACCTCATACCTGTCAGGATAGCTATTATCAAAAAGACAAGTGTTAGCAAGGATGTGGAAAAAAGAGAACCCTTGTGTGCTGTTGGTGGGAATGTAAATTGATGCAACAATTGTGGAAAACAATATGGAGTTTCCTTTAAAAAGTGAAAATAGAAATACCATATGGTTGGGCAATTCCTCTCCTGGGTATTTATCTGAAGAAAATGAAAACACTAATTAGAAAAGATATATGCACCCTTATGTTCACTGCAGCATTATTTACAATAGCCAAGATATGGAAGCAACCAAAGTTGCTTAAGATAGGTGAATGGATAAAAAAAGATGTGGTATATATGTTCAGTAGAATATTACTCACCCATAAAAAAAGAATGAAGGGCTTCCCTGGTGGCACAGTGGTTAAGAATCTGCCTATCAATGCAGGGGACATGGGTTTGATCCCAGGTCTGGGAAGATCCCACACGCTGCGGAGGAACTAAACCCGTGCACCACAAATACTGAGCCTGCACTCTAGAGCCTGTGAGCCACAACTACTGAAGCCTGCGTGCCTAGAGCCTATGCTCCACAACAAGAGAAGCCATGACAATGAGAAGCCCACACACTGCAATGAAGAGTAGCCCCCGCTCGCTGCAGCTAAAGAAAGCCCGCACGCAACAACGAAGACCCAACACAGCCAAAAATAAAAACAAACGAATTAATTAATTTAAAAAAAAAGAATGAAATCTTGTCATTTGTGACAATATGTGTGAACTTAGGGTATTATGCTAAGTGAAATAAATCAGAGAAAGACAAATACAGTATGATTTAACTTATATATAGAATCCTTAAAACAAAACAAATGAACAAACATAATGAAACAGAAACAGTCATAGATACAGAGAACAAACAGGTGATTGCCAGAGGGGAGATGGATGGGATAAAACAGAAATAGGTGAGGGAGATGAAGAGGTACAAGCTTCCAGTAGGACTATAAGTGAGTTATGAGTGTGAATACAATATGGGGATCACAGTGAATAATTATGTAATATCTTTTTATGGTGACAGACAGTAATTAGACTTATCGTGGTGATCATTTAGAACTATATAGAATATCAAATCACTATGTTGTGTAACAGAAACTAATATAGTGTTGTAGGACAATTATACTTCAAGAACAAACAAACTCAAAGAAAAAGAGGTCAGATTTATGGTTTCCAAAGATGAGGTGTGGGGGGAGGGAGAATTGGATGAAGGCAATCAAAAGATACACACTTCCAGTTATAATATAAATAAGTACTAGGGATGTAATATACAACATGATAAATAAAATTAACACTGCTGTATGTTGTATATGAAAGTTGTTAAGAAAGCAATCCTAAGAGGTCTTATCACAAGGAAAAAACTTTTTCTATTTCTTTAACTTTGTATCTATATAAGATGATGGATGTTCACTGAACTTACTGTGATAATCACTTCATGATGTATGTAAGTCAAATCATTATGCTGTATACCTTAAACTTGTATAGTACTGTATGTCAATTATATCTTCATAAAATGGAAGAGGGGCTTCCCTGGTGGCACAGTGGTTGGGAGTCTGCCTGCCAGTGCGGGGGACACGGGTTCGAGCCCTGGTCTGGGAGGATCCCACGTGCCGCGGAGCAACTGGGCCCGTGAGCCACAATTACTGAGCCTGCGCGTCTGGAGCCTGTGCTCCGCAACAAGAGAGGCCGCGATAGTGAGACGCCCGCGCACCGCGATGAAGAGCGGCCCCCGCTTGCCACAACTGGAGAAAGCCCTCGCACAGAAACGAAGACCCAACACAGCCATAAATAAATAAATAAATGAAATTTAAAAAAATAAAAAAAATAAAATGGAAGAAAAAAAGAAAAAAGAAAATATTTTGGTCACTGTTTAGGAGACTAAGAGTGAGAGCAGAAAGACCACTTAGGAGGTTATTACAACAATAAGATGTGGGTTGAGGCTGGCTAGGACTAAGATGATACTGATGGAGGAGGTGAGAAGTGACTACACTTGGTTATATTTTGGTTTTAGAGGTAGATTCAATGCAGGGCATGAGAGAAAGAGAAGAAAAGAATCAAGGATGACTTCTAGTCTGGGGTCTGACCAACCAAATGAATGATTGTGTCATTATCATTCCTCCAGAAGGAAGGAATTCCTTCCTTCTCCTCCAGAGGAAGACTGGAGGAGAAGCAGATTCGGGGTGTGGAGGACATCAAGATTTCTGTTCTGAATATGCTACATTTAAGATTCCAGATAGACATCCACGTACAGAACTTGAGAAATCGGGAGAGAACAACTAGTGTCATTAGAGTCATGGGGTAGTCAGAAGAGGGAGGAGAAGCAAAGCCCTGAGTGGAGGGAGACATCAATGAACAAGTGAGGGTTTGTCCTTAGATAAGAGCATGCCAATTCCATTCCTTATAATACAGAGTCAACAGAGTAAGCAGGTACAGATGCTGGAGGGTTGGTAGATTTGTGATGAGCAGGTGCCTGCTTGTCTCTAAAGAAACGAGATTATCAGTCAAGGATAAGGAAAGGGAAGGGCATGTTGGAGATTCAGAGAGGAGAGTGATATGATAGTTTGAGACAGTGTAGGATGACTTAGCATAAATATACATGATATAATTGAATGTTGGCAAGTCCATGTCTAACATGTACAAAACTTGAGGCTATATAAGTTAGTGAAAGCAATCTAGAGGTTAAAGACATAGAAAGTAATGAGAACAACCATAATTTTCTTTAACTCAATCTTATCCCTGGGAATTGGCCCAAGGCAGCCATTGAAAAGAAAATATTATTGTGTGGCAGTTGTTGACTGTAAGTTTTATTAGTGTCATTAATAAAAGTTTGGGACTTCCCTGATGGCACAGTGGATAAGACTCCACGCTCCCAATGCAGGGGGACCTGGATTCGATCCCTGGTCAGGGAACTAGATCCCACATGCATGCCGCAACTAAGAGTTCGCACGCCACAACTAAGGAGCCCGCCTGCTGCAACTAAGACCTGGTGCAACCAAATAAATAAATAAATATTTTAAAAAACAAAGAAAATAAAAGTTTTACTCTACATGCTACACAACCAAAACAACCATTCATGTAGTAGCCACTGAGGAATCATACTTGAGGCTATATAAGTTAGTGAAAGCAATCTAGAGGTTTTAGAGAAAGAGTATGGATTGTCACCCTTGTCTCATCTGCACTCTATGCAATTTTAATTAGATGTTCATTTCTCTATTCACTGTAAGCCAACAACTAGGATCAGAACCAGATGCTTTTCAGGCTCCAGATAATGTCTGTTCCTCATTCTGATAAATAATTTAGGACAGGCTTTCAAACAAGAAGGGAAACCATTTCAGGAGGCCTATAGTGATGAGGAAAATGCCAGTGATTTGTATCTTGAGCGTATAGAACACCCCAACTTCCTTAGAAGGCAATATAGTGCAGTTGTGAAGTCACAGACTGACACTGCTCTGCCTGGGTTTGCGTCCCAGCTCTGCCACTGATTCATAGAATCTTGGGCAAATTACCTACCCTCTCTGTACATCAATATTCTCTTTGTTAGAATGGGGATAATAGTATATACCTCATAGAGTTGTGAAGATTAAGTGAGGTCATCTATACAAAGTGTTTAGAATGACTCTAGCTATTTCAGTTATACTCACGGGATTTTAATTTATGGAAGTGACTGAGTGATGACATGGAAAGGCTAATGCCATTGAAAGAACATTTTAATTACTTATGTTTCCAAGAAGAGGGGGCACACCACATGATGCAGGGCCACATGGGGAAGCACCAGTGTTGATCAGGAAGCAAAAAGGAGTGAGAGAGAAAGCCTGGCCAAAGACTTTATTGTTTTCTATAAGAAAGGCAAGACAGGGTAGGGAAACTGCTTACAAATGGCTAGTTTGAATAATTCAAGTGGGCTCTGGGCTGTAGGGGTAGTCACTAGTTGTCTGGTAACTGAACCTGAGAAATTTAGGGCAGGGGAAATATTTGCTTGGTGTAGAAGAGTTAGATAAAGGAGGGACTATGTATTTACTTGGGATTGGTTGATTTGTGTATGAAAAGTATGTCTTCAGGCAAGTTGTTTATTATCTCTGGGACTTTGCTAATCCTGGGAGAAGCAGTCTCTTCTCAGCCAGCTAGGGCCCCCAAGATGTCAAAACATCATAAAATATTAAAAACATGATCAATACACTAGCCAATGGAAAGGGCTATACGAGTTTTGCTATTCTTTTGCAGGAGATACTGAGACTTGTTAGATGTCAAAGACAAGGAGAGTTCAGATAGGGCTAACTGTGAAGGTTTGAGTTGCTTTTGCTTTACAGGTGGCAGAGAACTTAAGGAAGCTTAGAAAAACTCCTGCCCAGAATTTTTCTGTTAGTTTGGAAAACTCTACTTCTGTTCCAGTTCCTGACACTATCCTGTTGACTTAGTGAACAATGTCTTGAGTTTAAGAGTAAACCTCTCTGTGTCTGTCCACCTTTTGGTTTTCATGAAAACCAACCTAGAGATGTACTTCACCATATTCTTGAATTGACCATGGTACTAAAGCTTTATGACATAAATCACCAACCTTTAAATGGGATAATACTAAGCTTGTACCACCAACCAGATTAACCAAATAAACAAAAGTATAGAGGTGGGTGTGAACAAAATATGTTAGTAGCATACAATATTCAGGAGACATGGTGGGGAGTTGTAGATATACAAACCTGAGGTAAAGGTTATATTGGTTCTTCTTGATACCATCTGAAAATGGCCTTCAACTTTGATCAATAGTTTATTGTATCTGGCCCAGCTCTTAGGACCTATTTGCCTTCTAGGCTGGTGCATGTCTTGTAGATTAAAGCTCTTGCAGATTAAAGCTCTTAACTAGGTTGCCCTTGACCTCATGAACAAAAAGTTTCATAAGTAATTGTACAAGTGGTAAAAGTGGAATGGAGATGAATAGATTGGTTTGAGAATTCTTTCCAAAAATACCCACAGGACTTTATGGTAACTAATTATACATAGGGAATTAAGGGATGGGGGACTGAAATCTAATGACCTTGGGAAATGTTTATTACCACTATGAAATGACATTGAAAGGAAGTTGATTTGGAGAGTAAAGGGGATCCACGTCCAGACATGCTCTATTTAAGGTTATATGATATCCAATAGCTATGCCCTCTAGGCAAGAGGGAGCATTAGCCTGGATGAGAACACATCAGAATAAGAATTGTTGTGAAACTGGTAAGCAAGGACTAGGGTAGCCTAGGACATGTCCCTTGGGTGTAGTAGGAAGAGAGAAGAGAGTACTAAGGAAAGTGGAGACCAGGTATTCAGAAATAGGAGACCCAGGGTAGTATAATACCTGGACAGAGTTCAAAGGACATAGTTCACAAAGTAGAGAGCAGGCCATTGTGTCTAATGCAGTATAGACATTACATGAGACAAAATCAAACTGATCCTTAAATGTGGCAACACAAGAGTCCTTGGCAAGAAGACTGTGAATGGTGAGGTAAGGAAGGCACATTTCAACAATTAAAGAAACACTTTATCTGGGTCAGGTAGAAGTGACTAGTATAGATCACTTAAGAAGTTTCACAATGAAGAGTTGGGCTAAACCTCCGGTAGGTACTCAGTATATTTTTTATGCTGTAAAAGTGTTATGTTTGATTTGATTTGATTCACAGATATTCTCTTTTGGAAAAGAAATTCCACTAACGTGAGAGTTCAATTGAACTTCCAGATTAATGCCAAAGTAGTTTAGAAATATAATGAAGTTATTTTAGAGGATATTTTTATTGAACAATATTATTCAGCACTCTAAAATTAAGAAAGAAGAAGAAAGAAGAAGGAGAATCTGTCAGCCATCTTGCTAACATTTATCTTCTACAGCAAGAATATCACATGGTGCATTTGAAAAGGACAAAAACAATATTATGTTGTGTAACTCTTGTATGTATATTATTATGCTTCATGAGAATAAAGTAAAAAATATATACAAACTTTCACAAAGTCAGAAATTTCTGCTATGACTTTCAACTGCCACCCTCTGAATAGCACCTTCATAGAATTTCATAATGCAAATGAACAAAAATAATAAATATGGGTATGATTGTCAATATTCATGTTGAAATGTGTTATAATCATTGTGAGGTATGTTACAAGTAATTTATTATTAAGAAAAGTTAAATAACAATTTATAATCACAACTGACTTCTTTGTAGAAATTGACAAGCTTTTCTTAAAATTTATTTGGAAATTAAAGGGACTCAGAATAGCCAAACAATCCAAAACAGTCTTGGAGAAGAAGGACAAATTTGGAAGACTCAAGCTTCCCAATTTCAAAACTTACTATAAAGTTACACTAATCAAGACATTGTGGTACTGGCATAAGGATAGAAATACAGATCAATGAAATAGAATTGAGATCCAGAAATAAACCTTTACATTTTGTGATCAGTTGATTTTCAACAAAGGTGCCAAGACAATTCAATTGGAAAAGAAGAGTTTTTCAACAAATATTGCTGGGACAACTGGATATGCACATGCAAAAGAGTGAATTTGGACCTATACCTCACAGCATATAAAAAATTAACTAAAAATGAATAAAAACCTAAATCTAAACACTAAAGGTATAAAACTCTTAGGAGAAAACAGGTGTAAATTATGACCTTTGATTAGCAATTGTTTCTTAAATATGAAACCAAAAGCAGGAGCAGCCAAAGGAAAAATAAATTAATTACACTTTATCAAGATTTAAAATTTTTGTGCTTCAAAGTACACCACTGAGAAAGTGAAAAGGCAGTCTACATAACGGGAGAAGATTTTTGTAAATCATATCTTGGATAAGAGATTAGAATCCAGGGACTTCCCTGGCTGTCCAGTGGTTAAGACTCCTTGCTCCTAATGCAGGAGTCATGGGCTCGATCCCTAATCGGGGAACTAAGATCCTGCATGCCACATGGTGTGGCAAAAAAAAAAAAAAGAGAGAGAGAGAGACTAGAATCCAGAATATATAAAAACACGTTCAGCTCAACCACAGAGAGACAAATAACCCAACTAAAACAGGGGCAAAGGATCATTGTGGACATTTCTCCATCAGAAGATTAAAAAAAATTTTTTTTTCATTCTTTCACGCAACATTATTTCCCAATAATTTATTTCTTCAGAGAAATGTATTTTTTTCTTTTTTTTATACAGCATGTTCTTATTAGTTATCTATTTTACACATATTAGTGTATATATGTCAATGCCAATGTCCCAGTTCATCCCACCACCACCCGCCCCCCACTTTCCTGCCTTGGTGTCCATACGTTTGTTCTCTACATCTGTGTCTCTATTTCTGCCTTGCAAACCAGTTCATCTGTACCGTTTTTCTAGATTCCACATATATGCGTTAATATACGATATTTGTTTTTCTCTTTCTCACTTATTTCACTCTGTATGACAGTCTCTAGGTCCATCCACATCTCTACAAATGACCCAATTTCGTTCCTTTTTATGGCTGAGTAATATTCCATTGTATATATGTACGACATCTTCTTTATCCATTCATCTGTCGATGGGCATTTAGGTTGCTTCCATGACCTGACTATTGTAAATAGTGCTGCAATGAACATTGGGGTGCGTGTGTCTTTTTGAATTATGGTTTTCTCTGAGTTTATGCCCAGTAGTGGGATTGCTAGCTCATACGGTAATTCTATTTTAAGTTTTTTAAGGAACTTCCATACTGTTCTCCATAGTGGCTGTATCAATTTACATTCCCACCAACAGTGCAAGAGGGTTCCCTTTTCTCCACACCCTCTCCAGCATTTATTATTTGTGGATTTTCTGATGATGCCCATTCTAACTGGTGTGAGGTGATACCTCATTGTAGTTTTCATTTGCATTTCTCTAATAATTAGTGATCTTGAGAATCTTTTCCTGTGCCTCTTGGCCATCTGTGTGTCTTCTTTGGAGAAATGTCTATTTAGGTCTTCTGCCCATTTTTGCATTGGGTTGTTTGTTTTTTTGATATTGAGCTGCATGAGCTGCTTGTATATTTTGGAGATTAATCCTTCATCAGTTGCTTCGTTTGCAAATATTTTCTCCCATTCTGAGGGTTGTCTTTTCGTCTTGTTTATGGTTTCCTTTGCTATGCAAAAGCTTTTAAGTTTCATTAGGTCCCATTTGTTTATTTTTGTTTTTATTTCCATTTCTCTAGGAGGTGGGTCAAAAAAGATCTTGCTGGGATTTATGTCAAAGAGTGTTCTTCCTATGTTTTCCTCTAGGAGTTTTATAGTGTCCAGTTTTACATTTAGGTCTTTAATCCATTTTGAGTTTATTTTTGTGTATGGTGTTAGGGAGTGTTCTTATTTCATTCTTTTTCATGTGGCTGCCCAATTTTCCCAGCACCACTTATTGAAGAGACTGTCTTTTCTCCATTGTATATCCTTGCCTCCTTTGTCATAGATTAGGTGACCATAGGTGTGTGGGTTTATCTCTGGGCTTTCTATCCTGTTCCATTGATCTGTATTTCTGTTTTTGTGCTAGTACCATATTGTCTTGATTATTGTAGCTTTGAAGTATAGTCTGATGTCAGAGAGTCTGATTCCTCCAGCTCCGTTTTTCTCCCTCAAGATTGCTTTGCCTATTCGGGGTCTTTTGTGTCTCTATACAAATTTTAAGATTTTTTGTTCTAGTTCTGTAAAACATGCCGTTGGTAATTTGGCAGGGATTTCATTGAATCTGTAGATAGCTTTGGGTAGTATAGTCATTTTCACAATACTGATTCTTCCAATCCAAGAACATGGTGTATCTCTCCATCTGTTTGTGTCATCTTTGATTTCTTTCATCAGTGTCTTATAGTTTTCTGAGTACAGGTCTTTTACCTCCTTAGGTAGGTTTATTCCTAGGTATTTTATTCTTTTTGTTGCAATGGTGAATGGGATTGTTTCCTTAGTTTCTCTTTCTGATCTTTTGTTGTTAGTGTATAGGGATGCAAGAGATTTCTGTGCATTAATTTTGTATCCTGCAACTTTACCAAATTCATTGATTAGCTCTAGTAGTTTTCTGGTAGCATCTTTAGGATTCTCTATGTATAGTATCACGTCATCTGCAAACAGTGACAGTTTTACTTCTTTTCCAATTTGTATTCCTTTTATTTCTTTTTCTTCTCTGATTGCCATGGCTAGGACTTCCAAAACTATGTTGAATAATAATGATGAGAGTGGACATCCTTGTCTTGTTCCTGATCTTAGAGGAAATACTTTCAGTTTTTCACCATTGAGAATGATGTTTACTGTGGGTTTGTCATATATGGCCTTTATTATGTTGAGGTAGGTTCCCTCTATGCCCACTTTCTGGAGAGTTTTTATCAGAAATGGGTGTTGAATTTTGTTGAAAGCTTTTTCTGCATCTATTGAGATGATCATATGGTTTTTATTCTTCCATTTGTTAATATGGTATATCACATTGATTGGTGTATATTGAAGAATCCTTGCATCCCTGGGATAAATCCCGCTTGATCATGGTGTATGATCCTTTTAATATGTTGTTGGATTCTGTTTGCCAGTATTTTGTTGAGGATTTTTGTATCTATATTCATCAGTGATATTGGTCTGTAATTTTCTTTTTTTGTAGTATCTTTGTCTGGTTTTAGTATCAGGGTGATTGTGGCCTCGTAGAATGAGTTTGGGAGTGTTCCTTCCTCTGCAATTTTTTGGAAGAGTTTGAGAAGGATGGGTGTTAACTCTTCTGTAAATGTTTGATAGAATTCACCTGTGAAGCCATCTGGTCCTGGACTTTTGTTTGTTGGAAGATTTTTAATCACATTTTCAATTTCATTACTTGTGATTGGTCTGTTCATATTTGCTATTTCTTCCTGGTTCAGTCTTGGAAGGTTATACCTTTCTATGAACTTGTCCATTTCTTCCAGGTTGTCCATTTTATTGGCATAGAGTTTCTTGTAGTAGTCTCTTAGGATGCTTTGTATTTCTGCGGTGTCTGTTGTAACTTCTCCTTTTTCATTTCTAATTTTATCGGTTTGAGTCCTCTCCCTCTTTTGCTTGATGAGTCTGGCTAAAAGTTTATCAATTTTGTTTATCTTCTCAAAGAACCAGCTTTTAGTTTTACTGATCTTTGCTATTATTTTCTTCATTTCTATTTCATTTGTTTCTGCTCTGATCTTTATGATTTCTTTCCTCCTACTAACTTTGGGTTTTGTTTTTTCTTCTTTCTCTAGTTCCTTTAGGCATAAGGTTAGATTGTTTAGTTGAGATTTTTCTTGTTTCTTGAGGTAGGATTGTATTGCTATAAACTTCCCTCTTAGAGCTGCTTCTGCTGCATCCCATAGGTTTTGGATCATCGTGTTTTCGTTGTCATTTGTCTCTAGGTATGTTTTGATTTCCTCTTTGATTTCTTCAGTGATCTCTTGGTTATTTAGTGATGTATTGTTTAGCTTCTATGTGTTTGTGTTTTTTACTTTTTTTCACTGTAATTTATTTCTAATCTCATAATGTTGTGGTCGGAAAAGATGCTTGATATGATTTCAATTTTCTTAAATTTACTGAGGCTTGATTTGTGACCCAAGATGTGATCTATCTTGGAGAATGCTCCATGTGCACTTGAGAAGAAAGTGTAATCTGCTGTTTTCAGATGGAATATCCTATAAATATCAATTAAGTCTATCTGGTCTACTGTGTCTTTTAAAGCTTGTGTTTCCTTATTAATTTTCTGTCTGGATGATCTGTCCATTGGTGTAAGTGTGGTGTTAAAGTCCCCCACTATTATTGTGTTACGTCGATTTGTTCTTTTATAGCTGTTAGCATTTGCCTTATGTATCGAGGTGATCCTATGTTGGGTGCATATATATTTATAATTGTTATATCTTCTTGGATTGATCCCTTGATCATTATGTAGTGCCCTTCCTTGTCTCTTGTAACATTCTTTATTTTAAAGTCTATTTTATCTGATATGAGTATTGCTACTCCAGCTTTCTTTTGTTTTCCAGTGGCATGTAATATCTTTTTCCATCCCCTCACTTTCATTCTGTATGTGTCCCTAGGTCTGAAGTGGGTCTCTTGTAGATAGCATATATACAGGTCTTGTTTTTGTACCTGTTCAGCGAGCCTGTGTCTTTTGGTTGGAGCATTTAATCCATTCACATTTAAGGTAATTATCAATATGTATGTTCCTATGACCATTTTCTTAATTGTTTTGGGTTTGTTTTTGTAGGTCCTTTTCTTCTCTTGTGTTTCCCACTTAGAGAATTTCCTTTAGCATTTGTTGTAGAGCTACTTTGGTGGTGCTGAATTCTCTTAGCTTTTGCTTGTCTGTAAAGCTTTTGATTTCTCTATGAACCTGAATAAGATCCTTGCCAGGTAAAGTAATCTTGGTTGTAGGTTCTTCCCTTTCATCACTTTAAATATATCATGCCACTCTCTTCTGGCTTGTAGAGTTTCTGCTGAGAAATCAGCTGTTAACCTTATGAGAGTTCCCTTGTATGTTTTTTGTCATTTTTCCCTTGTTGCTTTTAATAATTTTTCTTTGTCTTTAATTTTTGTCAATTTGATTACTATGTGTCTCAGCATGCTTATCCATGGATTTCTCATGCCTGGGATTCTCTGCCCTTCCTGGACTTGGGTGGCTATTTCCTTTCCCATGTAAGGGGAGTTTTCAACTATAATCTCTTCAGATATCTTCTTGGGTCCTTTCTCTCTCTCTTCTCCTTCTGGACCCCTATAATGTGAATGTTAGTGTGTTTAATGTTGTCCCAGAGGTCTCTTAGGCTGTCTTCTTTTCCTTTTGTTCTTTTTCTTTATTCTGTTCTGTGGCAGTGATTTCCACCAATCTGTCTTCCAGGTCACTTATCCATTCTTCTGCCTCAGTTACTATGCTATTGATTCCTTCTAGTGTATTTTTCATTTCAGTTATTGAATTGTTCATCTCTGTTCTTTAATTCTTCTAGGTGTTTGTTCTTTAATTCTTCTAGGTCTTTGTTAAACATTTCTTGCATTTTCTTGATCTTTACCTCCATTCTTTTTCCGAGGTCCTGGATCATCTGCACTATCATTATTCTGAATTCTTTTTCTGGAAGAATTTTCTGAATTCTTTTTCTGCCTATCTCCACTTCATTTAGTTCTTTTTCTGGGGTTTTATCTTGTTCCTTCTTCTGGCACATAGTCCTCTGCCTTTTCACTTTGTCTATCTTTCTGTGAATGTGGTTTTCATTCCACAGGCTGCAGGATTGTAGTTCTTCTTGCTTCTCTATTTTTTCTTTTTTATTTAGCTTGACCAATGAGTGAGCAGAGGTGTCAGTTCTGGATGGAGGCTTTAAGGGCCAGCACCCTCCTCACCATGTTCTCCTTTCCATATGCCACAACTACTGACAATGTTCCAGATAGAGGCTGCTCTGACACCTTGCATGCCAGAGAGAAGATGATATGGAATAGAACCAGGGTCAACCTGCTAGTGTTGGAGGGTCTCCTGCAGAGGTTGGGGGTGGGGGGCGGCTGTGGCTCACTATGGAGACAAGGGCACTTGCAGCAGCAGTTCTGGGAAGTACTCATTGGCATGAGCCTTCCCAGAGGCCGCCATTAGCCCCACCAATAAAAAAATTTTTTTTTAATTCTAGAAGATGGAAAATAAAAAAGAATGTGTTACTAGATGAGGTAACAAAAGAATTCACAGCCTAGAATAAGCTTCAAGGAGGCTGCTGTGTAGCCAGGAGGGAGATATGTCTGGCAGACTCAGAAAGGCTTTGGAGTCAAAGTCATCAGATAAGACTGAGAGTAAGACTGAGAACTGCTGCTACCACAGGGCATTCATCTGAGGTTTAAACACATGTTCAAAGGCAACAGGTCATGCAATGCCTACCCTCTTACCCAACAACCTAAGGTGGGGAGTTGGGGGGGAAGAAAGATGCTTCTCTAAAAGATTAGTCGTCTTCCACTCACTTTCCTGATACAGGTTTATGTAGCATGTGCTTTTTGTGCCCCAAGTTTCATCCCCTCAGGCCAACTTGGGTTTTAGTAGCAGCTGTGGTAGAGAGTTTCCATGTCCAAGTTCTCTTACCTCTAGCTCTCCCTATGCTTTGATGTTCAGCCTCAGTGTTTTTCCTGAAGCCAAGGAAGATCTATCATCCCTCCACAGGGTAGTCCAGAAACACTCCTGGGAGCAAGCCTCAATAGAGTGGGGGAACCAGTTAAAAAAAAAAAAAAAAAGCCGTAGCTTCCCATCCTTAAGAAGGACAATTCTGTGGCCCATTTTATGTATTTCTTTAGAGGGTTCAGAGAGGGACTGAATCCCAATTGCCCACGCAGTAACTCAATAACACATCTTTTTTATCAGCAGTTTCTCTTTATCTCTCTCATTTTCTTTATTCCCTCACTCCTGCTTCCAGATATTACCTCCTACACCCAAGCCCTTGTTTCAAGCTTTCCTTTGTGAGAAATTTAAACTACAATAATTGTTTAAAAGTATACATATAAAATTATATACAATATTTAATTTTATTTTATATACATACATACTCCTGCTAGAAGGGACAGGAGACAGCTTCAGGTACTCAGTTAACCAAATTAACTTTCATACACGTTATGTGTGATGTAATGTAAAAATCTCTGGGGACCCTGGCAATAAGTCTTGTGTTAGAAGGTTGACTCTGTCTTGAAGCACTAACATGAGGATCATCCAGATTGCTTCAAGGAAACTGATTCCTCTGGGCTTTCCCACTTCCACAGCAAGTACCAATAATGTGACATTTTTTGTTTTTCTCTGTCAAATCAAATCTTATGCCAAGAGGAGGGAAAAGTTCAGTATCATTCATTCTTCTTGGCTTTTCTTGTCTTTCTTTGGATTTTACCAGGACTCCAGAGCTTATTCAGTTCCAGGGTAAACAGGAGGGAGACCTCTGTCCTTCAGTCTGTTGTGATCACTACCAAAGATAGACTCAAGGCCCAGTCTCATTTAGTCCATGACTTCTGCTACAGGACCATATTTCATTAGATATCATATTGGACAGAAGTAGATGGTTCAGTTGTGCCCACTCAGCCATGGGGAACTTTGCCACAGCACTGAGTGTTCTGCCCTAACTTAATGCAGCTACCTATATTTTTCCAGTGCACTACGTTTGAGTGGTTCTGATTTCTAAAAGAAAGCCACTACTTCCCTACTTCTACTGGTCTTTTCCCACTGTTTGCTAATCTACCTCTCCAGGGACCAGGCTTTTCAATCCTCCAACAGTTGAAAAACACCCAGGCTTCCTTTTCCCACTACTTTCTTTAATAATGGACTTAACCACTCATTAAGAAGCTCTAGATATTTTAAACAATGAGGACTGAACCTCAACTTCATCAAAGAGTATTTTCTGAGGATAAGGTACTCCCAGTCTTTAGAAAAGTGATAGTCTCTCAAGGATATGCAGCATGCTGCTTCTAAGCAACAGAAAATAAATAACGGGGTGGGATAGGGAAGGTGGGAGGGAGAGGCAAGAGGGAGGAGATATGGGGATATATGTATATGTATAGCTGATTCACTTTGTTATAAAGCAGAAATTAACACACCATTGTAAAGCAATTATACTCCAATAAAGATGTTTTAAAAAATTAAATAAATAATACTGTTGAGTGTTTACATCCAATCTTGCTCCATTTAATTCTCAATAACTCAGCTGGTTGCACATCTGTCTTGGTTTAAGGGACATTGGTGTGTTTTCTGGTTAATCCAGAGGCTAATTGGTCTTTCTTAGCAGGAGAAAAATGTCATAAAGAGGTAATGACCAAATGATGTGAACATATTTGCATATTACCAAACTCTTAGAAGCTTGGTAAAATAATTAAGAGAAGCCTGGTGAAACAATCTAAGAAATTCTCTCACATATATTATTTAGTGTTTTGGCAAGATAAAATGACTCCTATTTATTAGAATGCCTAAGGAAAGATATCATGAGTCTGGGCCATGCCCTCAGCTCACATAGCAAGTCAAGGACAAGGAAAAGTTCAGCACATCCAGCATATGGATGATGCTAGGGGAGCTACTCCACTCAAGCGCCAGCAGAAAAGGTTAAGGTAAAACTACAGCTTTACCACAGGACCATACCTCATTAGACAGTTGCTCTTAACAGAGAGATAACTGGGATGTTGCTGAACCTTTTTGGAGTAAACTTCAGGAGCATCACTTTTTTGAGGGGTGATGTTGTCTTCCTTTTTGGCCATCCTCTACTCCTAACAGGTAGAAGAAAGAGAATTAAACCTGTCATTGGGGTTTATTAATTTAGTATAGCAGAGGAGCCAGGGATGATTGGGAAAAGGCAGAGGATAAATGTGAGAATTGCCATATCAGGAGGTGGCAAGGTTGGTGCTAGTAGTTGTAAGTGTGACTGAGTCCGGGAAAGAACACAACTGTGTTCCTCTGCCAGCACAGCACTGGTAGTGGGGGCAGTAGGCATGGAGAACTATACCCAGGTCTCCTGGCCTGACAGTGAAGATGTGAAGCTTCCAAGATGGGAATGAATCAGAGAAAATCAGATAAAGTTAAACTGAGGGTGCCGACAATTGATGTGACCCTGCAGTGATTGGTCATTATGGGGAAAGTAGACACATAGTGTAGAGAGGCAGCATCCTTCCAAGTTTATCCTCTGAGACACAGCTGTGGGAGAAACTTGATGAGAGAAGGAATTCTCAAAGGCACAGCTTTCAAGAAGACCCGTTTTATTTTCTCGACCTCCTCTTGCTGAATGGTTTCATGGCCCACTGTTGATGTTGTAATGAACTACTTTATTTAGTTTTTAAAATTTCACATGTTATGTTTATTGTCAAAAAAGAAGAAAATTATAGAGGAGAAAATGAATTTATAAACACTTATAATAACTCCTCGGATTTAGCCACTGTTGGTTATATATGGCATCTAAGGTTTTTTGTACACAGATAGACATTTTTGTTGGGGAAAAAAAGAAAAAAAGATGGGCTCAAACAGCGTGTACTATTTTGTGACTTGCTATCCTGAACAACTGGTTAAAAAAACAAACAAATAATGGTTTACTGTGGTTATAGCAAAGACTCCACAGCTGTTTGAAATACATCAGAGACTTCCTTGGGCTGGGTTCCTCAGAAGACCCCAAAGAATTGGGTGGATCTGAAGTTTTGTAAGGTCAATTCTGAGACTGAAACAGGAAGAAGAAAGGCATCTCCTCTCTCTTCCCCACAGTCTCCCCCACCTCTTAGATTTTAAGAGCTGAGTCATGAAGCTCAGCTCACAGCACTACTCCAGAATGACTATGCCTCCCTCAAAGTCCCAGACCACGAGGTCAAGAGAATGACTAAGGACAGAGGACCCATCAGAAAGGCCAATTCTACTCTTTGGTTTCACTTATCAAAATCTTCCTGCCTTTTTGAACACTGCTTCCATTAGCCTATTTTGTTGTTATGATGTAAAACAGTCTGATTCTCTTGTCTCTCTCTCTCTCCCCCAGTTTAATTCTTTGCACAGTGCAGGACAAATCTCTTAGAGATTTTCTTTGAGGGGTAATGGGAAGGCTCCAGAACAGCTGCCTAGGAAAACCCATATCACACTTAAGGATTTCCAAGGCTGTATCTGGATGCATATATCAGCAGAGTATGGTACGGTGGTTAAGAGCATGGCTTCTGGGGCCAAGACTGCCTGAGCCTCCATCCTGGCTCTGCTGTTTACTAATTGTGTGACACAACTAGGGCAAGTTACTTAACATCTCTTTTCCTCAGTTTGCTCATTTGAAAAATAAGAGTGATTTTATTACAACTTACTTCTTATTTGTGAGGTTTAAATGAATTTTTACACACAAAGTGCTTAGAACAGGGTCTGACAGATGGTGAACTCAGAATTTTTCCTCACTCAGTGAGCGTTCCTCCCTCACGTTCAAACATTCAATCTCCTTATCCCCTTTTCCTCTGTCTCATTCAAACTACTCCCTGAAAAGCTCCAGTGTAAAAGCTGAGAGCCGTTTGCAATATCACAAGCCTTAACCTGAAATGATGGAACTAGGGTTGTAGGTGGTGTTAACATTTGGCACTGTCTCCCACAAGATGACTCTCAAAGCTGGCTGTCCCCTGTCAGTAGGGAGAAGAGCCTTCATGTCTGTAAATGGTGATGCAAATCTAATTGCTCCACATTATTAAAATCTTTAAAATCCATAAAGAATATTCCCTGAGGGTCAGATTATACTACAGCCCATTCAAGTGAAGACTGCTTATTCTTTCACAACCCTGTGTATCAATACTTCCATATATCAGGTGAGGTCAGAAGCCTCTTTTCTCTTTGTTTCTTAGTGTTGTTTTTCACCCTTACTCTTTCATCTATTTGTAAAAATCTCTGCTTTTTCATAGTTCATGCCGTTTGGCTTTATCACCTTCTAGTCTTCATTGTGCCTGTCATCTCTTGACATCCTAGACTCTACCTCTCATTCATTGCAGACTCAGGCTCATAAACCTTCCTCTCCACCCTTACACCTGACATCAACATGGGTGACTTCCATGTCTAGAGAGTGCTAATGATCCAACATCCTGGCTTTTGGTCTCTTGATATTTTTATTTTCAGTGACCTCCACCCCTGTCACCTTAGCCACACACTCCCAATATTACACCCTGGACCTTGTCTTTACCTAAAATTATTTTGCCTGTAAAATCACTAAATCAGACAACCCATTCTCAGCCTTCCAACCATCTCTCTTCCCTCCCGTGCCCCCTTGTCAAGTCTCAGCAGATGAACCTGCCTCTTATTTCACTGTGAAAGTAGAAGCTGATAAACTGGTACTCCTGCAGCCCTACCACAAAATCCTCATACCCACCTGGAATGTGGACCCAACCCCATCTGTCCCTTTTGTTGTAATGTAACAAAATGTATCCTTCCTCTCACTTAAGGCTAATATTTGCATTTTTGCTTTTGATATCACTCCCCATCTCTTCTTAGTAAGCTTGCTCGATTATCTACCTTTCACTTGTAAGATTAATAGCTCCCTCTCCCCTAATATATAAAGAGCTCCTAGAAATTGAGAAGAAAAAGACCAACAAGTCAAATGAAAAAATGGATAAAGACATAAACAATAAGACTCTTTGAGAGACAGAGTTCACTATAAAAAAATGCAAATTGCATTTAAACATACAAAAACACGTTCAACCTCTTTCATAGTAAGATAAATGCCAAGTAAAAGTATAATAAAATACCAATGACCACTCATGAGATTACAAAAAAGTCAAAGGTGTGATAGCATTTTCTGTAACAGACACATTCACATAATGCCTGGGAGAACAAAATGATATGAACCCCATGGAAGGCAACATGACAATATCCATCAAAATTAAAAGTGCACCAATCTTTAATCCAGAAATCCCACTTCTGGAATTTTAACGTAAAAATATACCTATACATACAAACTTTCAACTGTATAAGGTTATCCAGTGCAGCATCGTTTATAGTAGCAAACGGTTGGAAACAACCTGTGTCCCTCTGTAGATACTAAGAAAGATATACAGGATCTATTGTTAAGTGAAAAAAATCAAAGCTGAGCTGCGTTTGTGGAAGAAAGAGGGGGAGGATTATTAATTTACATTAGCATATGCTCATATCTGCCTAAAGAAATAATAGAAAGATTCCAAAAAAAAACTAATAGATAGTGGTCACATATAAAAGTCAGAGTAGGGCATGTGGATTGTGGGGAACTACAGTAAGACTACTCAATGTGTAATTTAAAAAATTTAAACCAAGTGAATTTATTACTTACTCAAAAATAATTAAATTGAATTTTTAAACATTTTGCCATCTGACCCACATAGCTGCTCCAAATGCTAACCTAATTCACTCCTCTCCTTTGCATTCAAAATTTTTTCAGAGTTGTTTCACTTACTGCGTCTATTTCCTTACCTCCTACTCATGAACACACTACAATCTGGCTTCTGTCCCCATTATTAGTTAAATTGCTGTTACCTATTCTCTCCAGTGACCTCCATATTGCTAAATCTGATGTGTATTATCTAGTTTTTCTCTTATGTAATCGCTTAGGAACATTTGACAAACTACCTCTTTTCTGATGCACGTTCTTCCCTTGATTTCCATGTCTCCACACAATCCTAGTTTTCCTCCCATCTCTCTGGATGCCCTGATATTTCTTCTTCTCTTCTCCCTTACTTTTTTTTCTCTTCTGGTCAAGGGCAATGTCTACAGACAGACTTAGCTGTTGCAATTCTAGCAACCCAAACTCCTGGCAGTTGTGGAAGGGAAATCTGGAGGGAGCATCAAAGCATCCACTGCAGATATATGTATTATTAATATTTTCTCCTAGGGCTTCCCTGGTGGCGCAGTAGTTAAGAATCCATCTGCTAATGCAGGGGACATGGGTTAGAGCCCTGGTCGGGGAAGACCCCACATGCTGCGGAGCAACTAAGCCCATGCGCCACAACTACTGAAGCCCACGCGCCTAGAGCCTGTGCTCCACAACAAGAGAAGCCACCGCAAGGAGAAGCCTGCGCACTGCAACAAAGAGTAGCCCTGCTCACCGCAACTAGAGAAAGCCGCACACAGCAACGAAGAACCAAAGCAGCCAAAAATTAATTAATTAATTGATTAATTAAAAAATAAATAAATAAAAGAAATGCAACAAAAATATTTTAAAAATAAATAAAGACTATAGGGTTCCTGGGACTTCCCTGGTGGCACAGTGGTTCAGAATCCACCTGCCAATGCAGGGTACACGGGTTCAAGCCCTGGTTCGGGAAGATCCCACATGTCGCGGAGCAACCAAGTCCCTGCGCCACAACTATTGAGCCTGTGCTCTAGAGCCTGCGAGCCACAACTACTGAGCCTGCGTGCCTAGAGCCCATGCTGCGCAACAAGAGAAGCCACCACAATGAGAAGCCTGTGCACTGCAACGAAGAGTAGCCCCCGCTTGCCGCAATTAGAGAAAGCCCGCGCACAGCAATGAAGATCCAACGCAGCCAAAAATAAAAAATAAATAAAAAAAATTTAAAAAAGACTATAGGGTTCCTTTTAAAATATATATATATTTTTTCTCCTAGTATGTGATTTGCCTTTTCATTTTCTTTTCAGTGTCTCAATGAATGGCTAGTTTCAATTTTTACAAAGTCCAATAAATCATTTTTTTCTTTTATGTTAAGTGCTTTCTTTCTGTGAAGATTTAAAAAAAAATTTATTGTGGTAAAAAACACATAACATAAAATTTACCATCTTAACCATTTTAAAGTATACAGTTCAATAGTGCTAAGTAGTTCACATTGTTATAAAACAGATCTTCAGAAGTTTTTCATCTTATAAATCTAAAACCGTATACCCATTAAACAACTCCCTCTTCTCCCTTCCTCCAGGCCCTGGTAACAACCCGTAGATTGAAAAAAAATGTACCACCTAAAAGTGGAGAATTTTGTTTTATTTGGCGACAAAACTGAGGGCTTAAGCCCAGGATGCAGCCTCTCAGCTCAGAGAGACTGCTCGGAAGATGTAAGAGAGGAGCCAGGATGTATAGGAGTATTTACAACAAAGACCAGGCAGTAGGAACTTTAAAAGATTACAGTTGATTAAAGAGAACCAGACATCTCAAGTTAATGAATTTAGTGTTTTTCTATATATGGGAAGATGCAAAGCTCTGGGCTCATTGAGATTACTTCTTTGATAAACACTTCAGCTATCTGGGCCCAGTATCCTGTGCTTTCTCAGTCTGAGTCTCCTCGGGGTGCACCTTTGGGGGGTGCCTGCAGTGACTGATGGCAGCATCCTGTTTCTATCCTGAGTTCCCTCGGGGCTCACCATCAGGGCAGCTGCAGTGTGAAGGCTTGAAGGCTACAACATCCTTTGTTTACTGATACGGTAGGCAACGTTTTTTCATTGACAAACCATTCTGCTTTCTGTCTCTATGATTTTGACAACTCTACATACCTCATATAAGTGGAATCATACAGTATTTGTCTTTTTGTGACTGGCTTACCTCACTTAGCATTATGTCCTCAAGGTCCATCCATTTTATATCCTGTAACAGGATTTACTCTCTTTTTAAAGCTGAATAATATCCCACTGTATGTCTATACCACGTTTTATTTATCTATTCATCTATCAATGGACATTTGGATTGCTTCTACGTCTTCTGTGAATAGTGCTACAATGAACATGGGCATGCAAATATCTCTTTTAGACCCTGCTTTCAATCCTTATGGATATATGCCCAGAAGTGGGATTGCTGGATCATCTGGTAGTTCTATTTTTAATTTTTAGAGGAAACCGTATATTGTTTTCCATAGTGACTGAACCATTTACAATGCCACCGAAAGTGTTTGAGGGTTCCAATTTCTCCATATTCCCTCCAACTCCCCCTTTTTTTTTTTCACAGTAGTCATCCTAATGGGTATGAGGTATCTGGTGCTTTTAGTGACTTCTTTTAGAAATATTTACCTATCCCAAGTTTTCAAATATATCCTTCCACATTTAAAGTTTTGGCTTTTAACATTCAAGACAATGATTCATCCCAAATTAATCTTTGTGTGTGATATGTGCAATGAGTCAAGGTTCATTTTTTTTGGTTGAATATCCAGCCGTCCTGGCACTATTTGTTGAAAAAACTTTACAATATACATTGAACTTTCTTGGCACCTTGACAAGTGTCTTTTTCTTTTTAAATTGTTATTTATTTTTTAGTTGCATTGGGTCTTCATTGCTGCGCATGGGCTTTCTCTAGTTGTGGTGAGCTGGGGCTACTCTTCGTTGCGCTGTGCGGGCTTCTCATTGCGGTGGCTTCTCTTGTTGCAGAGCATGGGCTCTAGGCACGTGGTCTTCAGTGGTTGCAGCACACGGGCTCAGTAGTTGTGGCACATGGGCTCAGTAGTTGTGGCTCGTGGGCTCTAAAGTGCAGACTCAGTAGTTGTGGTGCACGGGCTTAGTTGCTTCGTGGCATGTGGGATCTTCCCAGACCAGGGATCGAACCCGTGTCCCCTGCATTGGCAGGTGGATTCTTAACCACTGCACCACCAGGGAAGTCCCAACAAGTGTCTTTTAACATTAGTTTTAAGAAGCATCCCAACTTCAGAAATGTTAAGCTGCGGGGCAAAAACTGCATCTTAGAATTGAGAAAATAGGAAATTCTTTTAGAGTCTCACAGCACCTAGCAACTGTATGTGGGTCACACACAGGGGGTGGCATAAGGAGTTTTGGAATCAGACAAACCTGGATTCTGACTTAACTCTTCATGGCCTTGAACAATTTATCTAATTTCTTTTAGCCTCAGTTTCCTTGTATATACAGTGAGGATCCAGTGTTGTGATGAGAAATTAAACCATGTAAAATGCCTGGTGAAGCTATTTGATAAATATTCCTTTCCCCTCATATTTTCATTTTTCCAATAAATATTTATTATCTTCATTTGTCTCAGTGACCTGGGGTGTAGGAGAAATTTCTCTACCTAATTTCTCTGTTTTTAAAAAAGACTTTCAAATTATTTCAACTCTCCTCACCTTTAGCAAGATATACCATCTAGTGTTAATCCTATTTTTCTCTGAAATATTCAACTTTTTCAACTTCTTGAGAGAGAGGTTTGCCCATAATTATTCGGAAATTTCATCATGTTAAGGAGAAATTTAATAACAATGCTATTTGATCACCAGAAGTTGGAAATCTTTCAGCTTCAGTTAGATTAAAGCAGAGTCTCTCAACTTTAAGGGCCACACGACTCACCTGAGGATCTTGTTAAACTCTGATTCTGATTCAGGAGGTCTGGAGTGGAGCCTGATATTCTGCTTTTCTAGTAGGCTCCAAGGAGATGCTAATGCCTCTGGTGTAAGGATCACGTATGCAGAAGCCAGGGATAAGAGGCTCAAATTCTCTGGGAAAAAAAATTTTTTTTAAACCCTGAGGTTCATGAATAATGTTGCCCTTGGCTGAGGATGCTTTGGTTGAAGGGAGAGAGGGAGTTGTTCATTGAATTTTTACCATGCATATACCATGCAAGCATATGTATGGGGTGAAGGATAGGCTGACTGAGCACAAATATTTTCTCTTTTAGGAACTCTGGATTTGGAGTCAGACGATATAGTTTCATATCCCAGCTTCCCCACTTAGAATCCATTGTGATCTCTGGCAAGTTGCTGAGCTCTCCAATCCTCTCACAGGGTAGTTGTAAAGATGAAATGAGATAATATAAATGCATTTATCCTGACTTCTCAATAACATTTACTAGGTATTACCTAAATATGCATTTCTGTGGCAATTCTTGCCAAACTAATTCACTAAATAAAAATAAAGAGCACTGGGTAGAGTGTCCGGTCCTGGGTTTGAGTCCTCACTCTATGCCCTAAGTAGCTGCATGATCATTGGACAATTGGGAGCCCAGTATCTCATACATAAAATAAGGAGATTGAGTAGGATACTGTCTTACAGTCCTCACAGTCCTAAGGGTCCTCACTCTGTAATGATCCATGTGATTCTTGAGCACCTCTTCTCTGTCAGGCAGAGGCAGGCAAACATTAAAAAAAACTGTCTCTTGAGTCAGGATTATCTGAATTGACATAGCACACCAAGAGTCAGGGAAAGAAAGAAAAAGAGAGAGAGAGAGAGAGAAAAAGGATGTTGAAGAGGTGCTGATCCATCTCCTTGGTTCTGTCAGCTCATGCCAGCTTTCAAAAGTGAGACAGCTCAGGGGAGGTGGCTTCCAGAGACACCTCATCTGATTCAGTACTAATAAGGGTTTTCATCTCCTTAGTCACCACTCACCTTTAGGCCTTAGGAGTAGGGGGAGAGGGGTGGTACATAAAGTATGCTCAGTCGGTCATTGACCCTGAGGTTTGTTCTGAATGCAGCCATCTCTCTTCCCAGGCATATATGAGACTTCCATCAAAAATGGACTCACAAGTCCCAAACACAAAATTAGAAACTTTAAGGTAAAGAAACCCAAAATGATACTTGATAAAACTAAAGGGTAAGAAAATAAAGCTCTCAACCACATTTCAAGTTCAGTGTATTTTGCAGAATTTCACAGAAGCATGTACGGAAGACATTAGGTACTAAGTAAACAAAGATCAAAGCCATATCAACAAACCATTATACTACTGTGACCAAATAATGATAGCAAATTTTTTTTAACTGTGAACAATGCCAATGGGTTAAAATCTTAACATAGATCTCCTCATTTGAATGTTAAAACAACCTTCTGAAGTAGGTACTGTAATCTACAATGTATAGTTGGGGCACTAGGCCTTAGAGAAATTAAGCCATTTACCCAAGATCATGGTTAAGGGGCAGCTATTATTTGAAATGAGGCAATCTAATTCCTGATCCCACTTTCCTGATCATGATACTACACTGCTGTGCAGCTTTGTGGACCTGGCTGAGATTTACTCAGTGTCAAGGTCTTCAGTCCAGCTTATGTGGGGTTAAATTCCTCAGAGAATATGAAGTAGAGTCCAAGCTACCTGAGCAGCTCACTGTGAGACAAGATTATAAACATGGAAAAGAAGTATTATCTTTAATCTAGTAATGATAGCCTCATGACAGTGTGCATGACAAAGCTCGCTTAAACTTCAAAATACAGGAGTGTAGAGATTATTTTAGATGAAGAGACTGAGGTCTAAGAGACTAAGTAATTTATCCACATGAAAGACTAATAGAGTTTTGGGCTGCAAGTAATAGGAAACTTCACTCAAATGGTCTTAAGCAGTGAGGAAATATATTAATCGGACTTATTAAGTCTAGAGACAGGGTAGCCTTCAGAGTCAGCACATCTGGGTTCCAGCTGTACCTTTCTGCAATTCTCTTGGTTCTTTCCTCCATCATGGATTGGCTTTCATCTCACAAAGAGGCAAAAGTGGTTCCAGGCACCCCATTTAAACATGACAATGTGCAAAGGAAGAGGGGACCGTCTCTCTCTGAGTCTCTATTTTAGGAATGAGGAAATCTTTTTTAGAAGCCTATCCCAGTAGACTTCACATCTCATTGCCAGGATTGACCCACTCCTACACTGATCACTGGTAAAGGGAAAGGGATTGCCACTCTTGGACTTGAGGTGGATGGAGAGTAAGTAGCAAATAACCATCAAGATGACAGCAACATACCATGCTGCATCTCCAGACAATGTCTGTTTTGGCCCAGAAGACCTGCTATGGTCCCTGACCAGACTCTCTTGTTTAGTATTCTCTGCCAGGAACATGTCTCATCACATCTCAGGACTCCTTGGACTAAGAGATGGAGATACCAGACCCACAAGACATTTTATCTAATATAATGGATGAGCTCAGCCATAATTCAAGTATCAGGGAGACTTTTGAGGGGCCCATTGGTTAGGCCACAGCCACCAGGCAAGGGGACGAAGTCCCTAGGAAGAGGGCACTGGCAAGAGTGAGGCAGTGTAGCAAGAGCTAAAGTACAAAAAAAACAGAACACCAAGATTCAAGGGGCACAGTGTTCCTTTACTCTCTGAGAACATAAGAGCAACACAGGTACTCACTAATCCATACTAGAACTCCTAGACTGGGAAGACAAATGATACTAAACTTCATCAGATACATGGACTTCAGATTCTTTCATAATCCTATAACCTTATAAAATTTGGGAACTAGGACAGGGCAGATCCTGGGTCAGACCTGATGCAAGAGCCCCAGTGGAAGAGCTGGGGGGACAAAGACAGAACCAACACTAGGGTCTCCCTCCTTGGATGTGGAAGTCAAATGACCTCCTTTTAGACTATGCAAGGCCCTGGAATTTTAGATAGTTCAAGGAGAATAGGAAGCTCTAAGAGGGAGATTTGGAATCTTCTATTGACCTAGCAGATCGGGGCACTAGTGATTTACTGAAAAAAAATGGGCTGTGACAATAATTCTATCCTGATTTTTGGGGGTGGTTTATACTGGTTGTACGTATAATGGAATAGTGTACAGCTGATTTTAAAACTTATGATACAGCTATACATTTATACATTTATTTCACAGAAAGATGTCCACAACATATTGTGAGGGCAAAAAAGCAAGTTATAAAATAGCACATGTACTATGATCCCATTTATGTAAAATGATTCACAAAGATAAGTAACAAGTATGTCTTCTTTATTTGCTTGAGTATAAAATAAAGTCATATTCTTTTACTGTTCAAATGATAATAACCTCAAGGCTATTCTTCTCAGCTTAGCAGAAAATACAATTTACCTTCTTGAGTCTCCTGCCCCAAGATTCCTCAGTGACATTCTTCAATGTCAATTTTGTTGATCTTTTCACAGAACCAACTTTTGGTTTTGCGATTTTTTTTCCCACTATTTTTCAATTTTTTATTTCATTGATCTCTGCTTTGGTCATTATTGTCTTCTTTCTAGCTTTGGGTTTAGCTTGTTTGAAGGTGCAGCGTTAGGTTATTCCTCAAATGACAAGACTCTTATATGAATCTTCTGAATCAGTGCCCCTTGCCACTGCTAAGAAAGCTTGAGGATTCAAATGCATCACTGCTTTCCAAAGTAGGCCTTGACTTCCCGACTTATAGCTCTTGATGGACAGGCTTTTCCATTGCTCCCATATACACCACTTGCTAGGATCACAAGCTTCCTCTCTTATGAACTGAAACAGGCAGAAGCTGATGTCTGCTGCCCCATTAACCCTAAACCTTCCTCACACTTAATTTCAGGGAAGAAGCCAGTCTACCACCTTCTGTCTTTTTGTTGGTCATGGGCATTTTTTGTCTCAGGGACCAGTTCTCTTCCACCCCAAATTGTTTAAGACCACTGCTTCAATTACTCTGAATATCAAAGAGGGATCTGGAACTTGCCCCTCTTAGAGGCACCAGTGATCCTTATATACATTTTTCCCTCTGTGGTAAATGTATATATGGTAAATGTATATGACTCTGCATATCACACACATACATGGAAATATAACTAGAAGGATTTTCACCAAAATGCTGACAATGGTCATGGACTAGTTTGGGTAGTGTCTGCTTTAAAAAAAAATATATATATATATATATATCTATATATCTATATAGATATATAGATATATAGATATATATAGCTGACTTTTTAGAATGGTAAGCATATATATTTTTTATAATCAGAAGAGTAATAAAGAGCTAGCACTTATTAATTACTTACTATGTGCAAAAGCTTTACATTTAATCCTTCACAAAACCTCTATGAGGTAGCTACAATTACTGTCCTCATTTTACCAATGAAAAAACTGAAGCACAGAGAAGTTAAGCAACTTGCCTGAGTCACACAGCTGGAAGTAACAGAGTCAGGATACAAACCTAGGCAGTTTGTTTTTACCTTCTTTGTACTATACTGTATAAAGAATTTTTCTTGGAGTGGGAAGGAGTAAATTAGTGAGAACCCAAAGATGAATGTAAATTATGTGCTCAATATATTAATATTAAATTGTTTGTGAGTTACTAAAAGATGAATGTTCTGGCTGGGCCAAAAGATATATTTCAGGATCTTGCCACATTTTCATCACTGATAAAAAGCTGAAAGTATTTAAGTGCTCCTACAGCATATTCATATGCATGACCAAATGTTCTTTGCTTTTCAAATTTGGCTTGCTCACCAATACTTATTGTTTCCAGAAATTATGCTTTTATATTATTGTGAATCTGGAAGCTTTTTCTAACATTTTACTAAAGACCTGGGGCAAAAATGATCACTAATCAGACACTGCAAATGGTAGATCTCCAAGAACATTCTGCAACTTAAAGCAAGTTGCAGTTTTATAGAGATGCCCCAGCCAGACAGGCAGTTTTTAGAAATTATTTTGCAAGTTAAGACAACATGTATGATTATATAGTCAATCATGTTTTAAAGGAAATGTATGTGAGCAGGAAGGTGAGGTGAAAAAGGTTGGATTACTGTACATGGGTGGAAAGAACAAGTAAAGAGACTAAGGTGACTTCTAGTTTCTTGACTTGAGTGATCAGGGATGTACCGATGCCACTGACCAGGATAGAAAACAGAAGAATGGCAGATTGTGGGGAAAATAATGAACTGGATTTTAAGCATTAAGTTGTGAGACATGTGAAGGATGTCTAGGTGGGGGGTGGCTGGTAGAGTGTTGGAGATGCAGGTCTGGGATTTGTGATGTTTCGGCTGGAAGTGCCAGTATGCAAGTAATTAGCATATATACTTCAAGTTGTCAGACTCTGAATAAGTTACTCAGCTTCTCTGGGTCTTAGGATCCTCACATACAAAGTAAGGATGATTTAGTAGTTCCTTCACAGAGACATTAAGAGGATTGAATCAACTACTGTATGTAGAGTGCCTGGTATAGGGGCCAGCACGGTGCAATGACTGAATGAGTGACACAGAGAGGTGGATCATTGACTGATGGTGACAGGTCTAGGTGGCCAGGGGACTTACAGTATCATCAGGCAGAGTGAGCACCTCTGAACTGGAGCAAGTTGACTTCTGTACCATTATGTTAATAAAACTTGGACTAGATTGTATACATCCAATATATTAATAAACTCCTCTGAACGTAGACTAAGACCTAGCAGAGAATTAGTGTCAGAGAGGAAGTGACATAAGTATAGTCACTTTATAGGGCTTTAAAGGAATATATTCTTGAGAAATTATTGCACAACAGAAGAGGCTATGGTAATATAATAATTTAGCTCTATTGTAGAAGTTATTTTTGTAAAAATTTTAAGTTACTTTCATTAATATTTTTCCACCACAATAGGCATTGCTAGCCTATAAAACACAGTATGTTAGAGTACAATGAACTTTAGGTTTGGAGTCAGAAGGCCTGGGATTGAGTTCTGGATTCATCATTTACTGGCCCCAAATCCTGTGCTCTACATGTATTTAATGGCATTGTTACCATCCACCGGTAGTTCAAACTTGTCATCTTCTGATTCTCCCTTTCCCTTAACCCTCCAAATCCAACTGATTGCCCAGTTCTGACATGCCTGACTCCTAGAATCTCTTTAGTCTACCTGTTTGTTCTCATCCTCATTGAGTCAGCCTTTGTTGGCACTGTCATCATCCCATGCCTGACTACTCCAACAGCCTCCAACTAATCCACCTCCTCCAGTGTAGCGGCCACACTGGCTCCAGAGTTACCTTCTTAAGACATTACTCTGCTGATTTTGTAAGCAGTGGAAATACACAGATATTTTAAAAATCCAAGCGCTTTAGAATGACATAGAGGCCCTTTACAATCTGGTTGCTACTGAGTTTCCCAGGCTCAACCCCATGAAGTCTCATTACGTATGTAACTGATGCTCTTGCTAGTCAGTGGAATTTTCACCATTCTCTCACTGCCTTGGTCTTCTGTGCTCCCTTGCATGTGATTTTTTTCTGCCTGAAAACCTCTCCCCCCTCTACTTTACATAGCAAATTTACTTACACTCTGTGAGATTCAACTCATTACTCTTAGGAAATATTTCCCAACTCTCCCCATCACAGTTGAGGACTTCTTCCTCTGTGTTATAATTACTTTACATATTTACAACCAACAGTGAGGTTCTTGAACTTATTTCCCCTTATATTCCTGGAACCTGGCCAAGGGTGTGGTACATAATAGAAAGTATTCAATTTTAGAGTGCTTTCTAAAAAAGTACTCCCGGACAAATCTCTGCTTTTCTGAGCCTCAGTTTCCTCATCTGTAAAGTTAGAATAATAATACCTACCTTGTAAATCAAACCCAATAATTTGCATAAGAGCACTTTTTAAGCCATACATTTTTGTAACATTTAACTTTTGATGTCTCCAAGTATCCGTTCTCTATGCATCAATCTAACACTTAGGTAATAGACTCTTAATAATGTTTGTTGAATTACGCCCAATTCAAAGGCATTCTGCGTTAGCCAGGCTAGTCACCGTGACAACACAAGGATCAGGAACATCTGAATGAACAAAATGTTAAACTAGCCCTTTTATTTGTGTTACCCTGGGGCGTTTCTCCTCTCTTCCTACTTGATGGCAGCATTGCCCAAGTGCAGTATCAAGAAGCTACACCAGGGGGCTCCCCTGGATTTTCCAAATGAAGTCTGTAAAAACATCCTTCACCACCCTGAAGTATTAAGTATTTGCTTTCTTTCAGAACAAGGCAATAGAGAAACACAAGACAAGTCGCAAGCCTGGAAACAGTACCTTTTATTTATATCAAACCACTGTCTGAGACTTTCTTAGTTTTTCTTAGTCTTTTAAAGAGCTGACAGAGAGATTTATTAGTCCCCATTACTGAAGGGATTTAGGAACTGTAAGTCATTCAACTGAGGACTACAATGAATTATTTATTATCAACAGGCTTGATCCCAAGTTGAGCCAAATAGAAGACAAACCTGATAATAGAAATATTTAATTACTCTGTTCCCAAAACCAAATAAATGAAAATACATTTGTTGCTTTTCTTCTAAAAAAAGCTACAAGTTGTAATGCAAATAGACCTAGATAAAAAGTCAAGGACTGGTTCTAATGCTGGATGTACTTCCAACTTCCACTACTTGTGTGATCACTCACCTTTAGGTTTCAACTTTTTCGTCCTTAAATGAGGTTTTGGGGTGATGCTGTTTATAAAAATCAGCTTTAATGACATATTATTTGCATATGCAATGCACCATTTTTAAGTGTAATTTGAAGAGTTCTGAAAATGTATATAGTCTTGTAACTACCACCATTATCATGATATAGAACATTTCATTTTCATCACCACAAAATCCTGACCCTTGGCAAACAATCTCCTTCCCTTATCCCTGGCCCATGGAAAACACAGATCTGATTTTTATCACTACAATTTTGCCTTTTCAAAAATTTCATGTCTGGTTTCTTTTATTTGGCACAATGTTTTTGAAATTCATCAGTGTTGTGCATATCAGTAACTTGTTTATTTATTGCTGAATTGTATGCCATTGTATGAATGTATCAAAGTTTTCTTCTATTTGTCAACTGATGAACATTTTGGGTTGTTCCCAGGTGTTTTGGGTTTTTTTAAATTTTTATTAATAAGTCTACTGTGAAGACTCATATACAAGTCTTTGAGTGAACATATTTTTTCATTTCTCTTGGGTAAACACCCAATAAGTGGTATTGCTGGGTTAGATAGTAAGTGTACATCCAAGTTTATAAGGAACTACAGAGTGTTTTCTAAAGTGACTATACCATTTCTCATTCCCACTGGCAATTGTAGACAATCTAGTCGTTCCACATACTTTTTAACACTTGGTATTGTCAGTCTTTTTCATTTTAACCTTTCTTTTGCAGGAGGGGGCCCCCTTCCAGGGCCTGAGAGTGGGCTCTTGTCTAACACTCAGAAATGAATTGTCTAAGGAGACACACACGCTGACAAAGCAAAAGGCTTTATTGGGAAGGGGCACCCAGGTAGAGAGCAGTAGGGTAAGGGAACCCAGGAGAACTGCTCTGCCACGCTTGCAGTCTCAGGTTTTATGGTAATTTTGGGGTTAGTTTCTGGGTTGTCTCTGGCCAATCATCTTGCTTGGCCCATGTTTGGTGACTCAGGGTCCTTCCTGTTGGTGCGCACATCTCAGCCAAGATGGATTCTAGCATGAGGGTTCTGGGAGGTTGGCAGGACATATCATCTCCTCCCTCCTCCTTTTGGCCTCTCCCAAATTCTCCCAATTAATTTTAGGTAACACTGCATTCTTTATCAGGACCTCCTGTTGTGAGACAACTTGGCCAAGCAGTTATCATTGTGCCTGGCCAAGGGGGGGTGGTTTCAGTCAACAGTTCCCTAACAGTTCTAGTGGGTATGTAACTGTCTCTAATGGTTACTTTAATTAGCATTTCTCTAATCAATAATGATGTTGAGCATCTTTCTTGTATTTATTTGTCCTTCATATGTCTTTTTTGGTCAAAGAAGATATCTTTAAATCTTTTACCCATTTTTTAAATTGAGTTGTTTGTCTTTTTCTTACAGAGTGCCTTGTATATTCTGGATAAATGTCATTATCAGATAGATTTTTTTCAAATATTTTAACCCAGCCTGTGGCTTGCCTTTATAGTTTCATAATAGTTTCATCTGAAGAGAAAACCACTGGTACACATGTCAACACTCAAATTCTTTAGATCTCAATTTCATCACACTTAAAATGAGGTCTTTGGGTAAATGTTCTTTTCTTTTTATGATGGTTTGATTGAGGAATATTTCACATACCATAATATTTACCCTTTTAAAGTGTGCAATTCACTGGTTCTTAGTATAGTCACAGAGTTGTGCAACTATTGAAACTGAGCAGGACCCTGTGGGGCCCTCCTGGGCACAAAAGCCTTTCGTGTCCCAGTTTCTTATTTGCAAGATAAAGGCTTCAGCCTCCTAGACCTCCCTGAGTTCCAAAGAGCAGATTCAAACAGTCGCTAATCAGGGAAGTAAAGGAATGCAGCAACAAATGAGGAACAATCAGGAAACTATAGTGCAGCTATTAAAGCAGGATCCTGGTTCCTCCTCAAAGAATATACATAACAATGTCTTTGACTCAAGAACTAAGGCCCCCATTCAGGGGGAAGATGATAACTTCAGGCTGAGCACAAGATTCCTTGTGCACACCGACCTGTTACCTCAACCAATCAGAAGACAGTCACACACCCTGTAGCCTTCACCCCAAATTTTGCCTATAAAAACTTGTCCCCAAAAAACATCGGGGACAAGCAACCCAAACAAAACATCGGGGAGTTTGTGTTTTTTGAGCATGAGCCGCCCATTCTCCCTGCTTGGTCCTGTAATAAACCTTTCTCTGCTTCAAACTCCAAAGTTCTGGTTTGTTTGGCCTCACTATGCGTCAGGCACAAGAACTTGCATTTGGTAACACTATCATCACTATGTAATTTCAGAACATTTTCATAACCCCCAAAAGAAACTCTATGCTTGTTAGCAGTCATTCCTCCCTTTCCCAGCACCTGGCAACCATTAATCTAAGTTCTGTCTCAATGAATTGACCGATTCTGGACATTTCATATAAAAGGAATCATACAATATTTGGTATGTGGTGTCTAGCTTCTTTCATTAGCATAATGTTTTCAAGGTTCTTCCATGTTGTAGTATATGCTAGTACTTCATTAATTTTTATTGCTGACTAATATTCTGTTCTATAAATATACCACATGTTGTTTATCCATCCATCAGTTGATGGATATTTGGATCATTTTGACTTTTTACTTTTTATGAGTAACACTTTTTATGAACATTTGTGTGCACATATTTTCAGTTCTCTTAGGTACATACCTAGGAGTGGAATTTCTGGGTCATATAACTCTATACTTAACATTTTGAGGAAATACCATATTGTGTTCCAAAGTGGCAGCACCATTTTACATTTCCACCAACAAGGTATGAGAGTCCAGTTTCTTCACGTTCTCACTAAAACTTTTTTTCACCACATATTTCTTTACTTAAATAATTTTCTGCATTATTTATTGAAGTCTTTTTTTCCCCTGCTAATTCTTAGTTATGTTTGTATTTTTTTTAATACCCATCCCATGGGTATGCAGTGGTATCTCAATTGTGGGGGTTTTTTTGTTTGTTTTGTTTGTTTGTTTTAGTTGGCTGCACTGGGTTTTCACTTGTGGCATGTGGGATCTAGTTCCCTGACCGGGGATCAAACCCAAGCCCCCTGCATTAGGAGCATGGAATCTTAGCCACTGGACCACCAGGGAAGTCCCTCAGTTGTGGTCTTGATTTGCATTTCCCTAATGACTAATGATGTTGAGCATATTTTCATGTGCTTATGACCATTTGTATATCTTCCTTGAAGAAGTGTCTATTAAAATCCTTTGCCCATTTAAAAACTGGGTTGTTTGTCTTTCTGTTGTTGAGTTGTAAGAGTTCTTTATATACTCTGAATATAACTCCTTTATTTAATATGTAATTTGTAAATATTTTCCCCTATTCTTTAGGTTGTCTTTTCACTTTCTTGACAGTGTCCTTTGGCACAAAAGTTTTTAGTTTTGATGAAGTTCAATTTATCTTTTTTCTTTTGGTTGCTTGTGCTTTTGGTGTCATATTTAAGAAACCACTGCCTAATAAAAAGTCACAAAGATTTACTCCTATGTTGTCTTCTAAGAACTTTGTGATTTTAGTTACATTTAGGCCTTTGATCCATTTGAGTTGGATTTTGTTTGTGGTGTGAGTAGGAATCCAGCTTCATTCTTTTGTATGTGGATACTCAGTTGTCCCAATATCATTTGTTAAAAATACTATTATTTCTCCAATGAATGGTCTTGGCATCCTTGTCAAAAATCAAGTGACATAAACAATGTGGTACTGGCATATGGACAGACATATATAGAGACCAAAGGAATAAAATAGAAAGCCCAGAAATAAACTCTTTTCTTATGTGGTCAAATGATTTTTTTTTAAATTTTTATTTATTTATATTTATTTTTGGTTGTGTTGAGTCTTCGTTTCTGTGCGAGGGCTTTCTCTAGTTGCGGCAAGCGGGGGCCACTCTTCATCGCGGTGTGCGGGCCTCTCACTGTTGTGGCCTCTCTTGTTGCGAAGCACAAGCTGCAGACACGCAGGCTCAGTAGTTGTGCCTCACGGGCCTAGTTGCTCCGTGGCATGTGGGATCCTCCCAGACCAGGGCTCGAACCCGTGTCCCCTGCACTGGCAGGCAGATTCTCAACCGCTGCGCCACCAGGGAAGCCCTGGTCAAATGATTTTTGACAAGGATGCCAAGACAACTCAATGGTAAAAGGTCAGCCTTTTTAGCAAATGGTGCTGGCAAAACTGGATATCCACATTTAAAAGAATAAATGGACTTTTATCTAACATAACATACCAAAATTAACTCAAAATGGATCAAAAACTTAAATGTAAGGCCTAAAAGTATAAAACTCTTAAAAGAAAACATAGGACAAAAGCTGCACAACATTGGATTTGGCAATGATTTCCTAGATGTGACACCAAAGGCACAGGCAACAAAATAAAAAGTAGGCAAATTACACTTCATGAAAATTTAAAAATTTTGTGCATCAAAAGACACCATCAAGGGCTTCCCTGGTGGCGCAGTAGTTGAGAATCTGCCTGCCAATGCACGGGATGTGGGTTCGAGCCCTGGTCTGGGAGGATCCCGCATGCCACGGAGCGACTGGGCCCGTGAGCCACAACTGCTGAGCCTGCGCGTCTGGAGCCTGTGCTCCGCAACAAGAGAGGCCACGATGGTGAGAGGCCTGCGCACCACGATGAAGAGTGGCCCCCCACCTGCCGCAACTGGAGAAAGCCCTCGCACAGAAGAGAAGACCCAACACAGCCAAAAATAAATAAATTAATTAATTAATTAATTTAAAAAAAAAAGACACTATCAATAAAAGGGCAACCCAAAGGATAAAGGAAAATATTTGCAGATCATATATATGTTAAGGGATTAATATTCAGAATATATAGAAAACTCTTAAAACTCAACAACAACAAAAACAAACAAACTGATTAAAACTTGGGCAAAGGACTCAAACAGACATTTCTCCAAAGAAGATATATAAATGGCCAATAAGGGGAAATTCCCTGGTGGTCCAGTGGTTAGGACTCCATGCTTCCACTGCAAGGGGCATGGGTTCGATCCTTGGTTGGGGAACTAAGATCCCACATAGCCGCATGGCACGGCCAAAACAAAAAACAAAAATTAAAAAAGTTGCCAGGACTTCCCTGGTGGTCCCGTGGTTAAGAATTCACCTTCCAATGCAGGGGATGCGAGTTCGATCCCTGGTCAGGGAACTAAGATCCCACATGCTGCAGGGCAGCTAAGCCCATGTGCTGCAACTACTGAGCCCGTGTGCCACAACTAGAGAGAAGCCTGCGCCGCAACGAAGATCCCACGTGCCACAACAAAGACCCCACACACCCAAAAATAAAAAATTTTAAAAATTAAAAAGTTGTCTATATTGGGCTTCCCTGGTGGCGCAGTGGTTAAGAATCCGCCTGCCAACGCAGGAGACACGGGTTCGAGCCCTGGTCTGGGAGGATCCCACATGCCACAGAGCAACTAAGCCTGTGCGCCACAACTACCGAGCCTGCATTCTAGAGCCTGCGAGCCACAACTACTGAGCCCGCGTGCCACAACTACTGAAGCCCGTGCGCCTAGAGCCCGTGCTCTGCAACAAGAGAAGCCACCGCAATGAGAAGCCTGCGCACCGCAACGAAGAGTAGCCCCCGCTCAGTGCAACTAGAGAAAGCCCGCGCACAGCAACAAAGGCCCAACACAGCCAAAAATAAATAAATTTATTAAAAAAAAAAAAAGTTGTCTATAAATGGCCAATAAGCACATGAAAAGATGTTCAACATCACTAATTATTAGGGAGATGCAAATCAAAACTATAATGAGATACCTCCCCACATCCATTAGGATGGGTACTATCAAAAAAAAAGAAGAGAAAAGACAAAAAAAACACACATGTTAGTGGGGATGTGGAGAAACTGAAACCCTTGTACATTGCTGGTGGGAAAGTAAAATGGTACAGCTACTATGGCAGTTCCTCAAAAAATTAAAAACACAATTACCATATGATCTAGAATTCCACTTCTGGGTATATGCCCAAAAGAATTGGAATCAGGGACTCAAATAGACATTTGTACACCCATGTTCATAGCAGTATTATTCACAATAGTTCAAACATGGAAGCAACCTAAGTGCCCATCGATGGATAATTGAATGGTACAATGTAGTATAAACATACAGTGGAATATTATTTAGCCTTAAAAAGGAAGGAAATTCTGACATATGCTACAACATGGATAAACCTTGAGGACATTATGGTGATTGAAATGAGCCAGTCACAAAAAGACAAATACTTATAACTGATTAACTTTGTTATAAAGCAGAAGCTAACACACCATTGTAAGGCAATTATACTTCAATAAAGATGTTAAAAAAAAAAAAAAAAGACAAATACTGCACGTTTCTGCTTATATGAAGTAGATATTTAGAGTAGTCAAAATCTAGAGAGAGAAAGTAGAATTGTGGTTGCCAGGGGCTGGGAGGAGGGGTTATTGTTTAATTGGTATAGGGTTTCAGTTTTACAAGATTAAAAGTTATGAAGATGAATGGTGGTGATGGTTGCACAACATTATGAATGTACTTAATACCACAGAACTGTACACTTAAAAATGACTAAGATGGAAAATTTTAAGTTATGACATTTTACCTCAATAAAAAAAATTTTTTTTAAATTAACTGATAATAAACATAATGGTTTATTTTGGACTCTCAATGCTATTCCATTGATCTTTATGTCTAGTCTTATACCAGTACTGCACTGCCTTGATTACTGTAGCTTTTCAGTACGTTTTGAAATCATGAAATGTAAGTCCTCCAACTTTGTTCTTCTTCAGATTTGCTTTGAATAAGAAAGCAACTTTGTTTCTTTCAACTATGTGTTCTATGAGGTAAATATTTAAAGAACGTTTATAATATACCCAAAACTTACATAAGCATCTAATATAATCCTCATAAAAATCCTGTAAGGTAATATTATGATTTTATTAATTAAACAATCATATTTTTACCATCTATTATGTGTCAGGCATTGTGGATGCAAGATACTGGGGCTGCAAGATATGCAACATGATCCCCATTCTCACACATGAGGGAACTGAGGCTCAGAAAGTTTAGGTAACTGTCCTGAATTAGAATGGAGTTCTCGTGACTCCAAGTCCCATAATATTTTCACTGCAGAAAGGCTGATAGTTTGATTCCTTTTGCAGTTCTCAAACATCTTCTATACTTCCTCTCTGGTCTGAGCTAGGGAAGTGGCCACCTGAGTGGCATGAGGACCAGGATAAATACTGGATCTTACAGCCTTCTCATTTAGGTGGGAGATCATTCAATTGTTGGTTCATTTAAAGAATATTTATTCAGGGACTACTGTGTGCCAAGGATTAGTGATATAATCAAGAATAGACAATGTCACTGCCGTCGTGAAGTTTACTTTCTTGCACAGGAGACATATAACAAGAAATTTCACAAATAACAAAATAATTATGGCAAATAATTGCATATTGCTGTAAAGAAAAGGAAAGTCTGCCATAATTGAGAATATCAGGGATAACTACTAAGCAAAGAGCACAGTGATACTAGAGAGATAAGCAGGCAATGATTACAAGGTGTTGTAGGTTACTCAAGAACTGACTTATCCAAAATACAATTAGAAGTGATTAAAGGATTTTAAACCAAAGAATGTTGTGATCTGATTTATATTTTTAAAAGCTCACTCCTGCAATATGTATAGAATGGATTGAGTGTATAGAGTAAACAAGGTTAGAATCTTGAAGTCCAGCTAAGAGGCTATTGAAGCTGTCAAAATGAAAGAAAGATGTGTTAGACAAGGATAGTACTAGTGGAGATACATGGAGAAAAGTAAAAATATTCTAGATGTATTTTGGAAACGAAAATAACAGGTTGACCCTCAAGTTTCTGGCTTTCCTAACTCACTGGATGGTGGCATCATATGCTGAAATGGGGAAGAATAGAAGAGAACTAGAGAATATATAGGTTTAAAAAAATCATCCAGAATTCCATTTTAGACATGTTGTGTTTGAAATGCCTATGAGACATTCAAAAGGCATGTAGGATAAGGGTCAGTGTCTTCCAGCAAGAAAAGCAGCTGAGGAAGAGAGCTTACTGTAAAGGGAAGTCTGACTTCCAGGGTGCTGGAGCAGGTGTCAGATGAAGGAGACCATTATCCTGAGAACAGAGAAAAAAGAACCAAGAACTAAGAGTGCTACTGCAGCTCATCTTAGCAAATATTTATTGAAAACCCATAAGAATCACCCTGAGGCTACTCTCAGATAATAGGAAGAGGCATGAACTTGAAAAGAAAAGACATGGTTTAAAGTCTGGTGACTTTGGCAAAGTTTAAACTTCTTTGATTTTTGTCAGATGATTGTGAAGATTAAAAGGAAAAATTCATGTGAAAGCATGTGGCTGTATAAATGGAGGTTTATATTGTACCTTGTGGGAGCAGGCATTAGTATGAGCAATCAATATGAAAAATACTCTATACATATAACATTGTTTTCTGAAAAAATCCAACAACTTTGGTGATGACTTAGGATCAAAATAAATGTATTTTACCCTGTACAGGCCAGCTCTTGCATCACCCAGGTGAAGCAGATCAGGACAATATAACACCAAGGAGACTGACATGTGTATGTTGCATTCCCATGTGGGTAAAGAACACACCTCAGAATCAATGGGTCTCAGCAGATCTTTACCTTGATTGCATGTGACCATGACTAACAGCAACAGCTTGGTTACACTGGCTGCAGTCTCTTTGCCATTGCATCCCAAACATATCAGAGTGTTGTCTGCACATCTTGTACGCTCTTTTAGAGCCCATCTGTCAGCATTAGCCCATTAGTTTACGCTGGTAAACATGCCAGGGATGATCTGCCTTCCCTCCCATATAATCTCATAGACTTGCTGCTTCAACAGAATAGGCATTTTTTTCACTCCTTTGCTCTAACCATGCAGAACAACTAATTTTTCTCAAATACCATGTACTTTCACATTACCAAACTTTCGTTCTTACAAAGGTTCCTTAGGCCTAGAATGTCTTCACTACTCACCTCCCTGCTGATTTACTATTTATACTTACAGGCTCAGATAAATGTAAATTACCATTTCTCCTCAAAATACTCGATGGAATTCATTGTATCCTCAACTATATTTCCAGTTTGTGCTGTTTATAGTTCAATATACTTATTCAGCAAACATTTATAGAATGCCTCCTGAATATCAGGACCTTTTAAGATGCAAATGACAGAAACCGAATCCAAGTAGCTTAAACAAACTAGCTCACCATTTTTCCTTCCTCACCTATATTTCCATTTTACTCTATTTATAATTCAACATACTTAGTCAACAAACATTTCTAGAATGTTGCTAAATGTCAGGACTTTTTTAGATGCAAATGATAGAAACTCAAATCCAAATAGCTTAAACAAACCAGCTCACCTAATGGAAAAGTACAATGAAAAACATGGTGAGATCCAGCCACTCAAATGATGGTATTTGTATTCATCTTTCTTTTGTACCGCTTGATTAGGTTGGATTCCCTAGAAATAGAGCCCGAGATAGGATTCTCATGAAAGTGATTTATTGAAGGGATGCTTTCAGGAAAAGATGTGGGAGGAAAGAAAGTAGGGGAAGAAAGCTAACTAAGAATGTGGACTCCACTGGAGAAAAAGCTCCGCTAGTTTCAGCTTTTTCCCATGGGGAGATTTGAAGCATAAATCACACCATAGAGTTTATCCCACCTGGACTCAAAGGGGGTTTGCCTTTTGCACTCCTTTGCCAGTCAGTCAAGAGTTGTTAGATGCGAAGGTTTGTGCTCATCTCCCCTGTGAAGGGGACATGGGTGAGGCAGCAATAGCAACCATGTGGGAGGCATGGTGGCTGCCAAGATCCATCTGCAGCTTGGCCACCCTCGGAGGAAAGATATTCTCCTTAAATCTCTGAAAAGTTCAGGGTGAACTCTGATGTGTGCAATTCTTTTGCAATACAGATGGGATCAGAGTCAAGTAAACCACATGCAGTAGATGCTTCACAGGAAAGAGGGTTCTTTTATTAAAGAAGAGGGAAGAAGGCTGTGTAGGCAATGTCAAGCAAACACTCTATCAGGTTCCAGGCACTGGTGGGGGCAAAAGTGAGCAAAAAAGTTCACACATCTCTGTTCTCACAGAGCATATGAGCTTTGTTTAGTGTATGACAGACTAACAAGAAACTGCAATGACGTAAAATATATGCTTTGCTGGGGGAAGGATAGATTACTATGAATGCATTATGTGGGAGGGGTACCTTACTCTTCTCGAGGGCCCATATTTTATCCAACTTTATATATGCAGTGCCCAGATAGTACCCTCAGTATTGTAAGTGGTCAGTGAAAGAGTATATGCAGCTTGCTGTGTGAATCCAGGGGTTTGAGGAGGAAGTAGCTCCTCTCTAGGAGTTGTCTTTTTAGTCAGTTTATGGGCTGTGCAAGATAATCACTCACTACTTAATGGCCACATGATGCCTTTAAGTAGAATGATTCTTATATCTGACTTCTAATGACTTTTTACCTATTCCCAAATTCTGAAACCATTTTCAAATGGAAGATCTGCCAACTTTGAGGATATTTAATTTCTCTCAGTTTAGTTCAACATAGAACTCATTGATTATCAACTTTGTGTTAATAGAATGCTAAGTGTTGCAAAAGATATAGAGATGAATAAACCATAGTGCCAGCAAGCTAACAATTTAGGACAGCTGCCTAGCAGGATCAATGTAATGACTTGTAATGGCGAGGAATGCAAATTTCACTTTGTGCATTCTCCGGTTAGCTGCTAGGGGAATTGCAGATTTTAAAATGTGCTCTTGATCATATTCAGTGTCATTGAATCTAAGGCCAAAATGACATAAACTCAGAGAGAGAAGCATTTACATAAGTGCACTCTAGACAGGAGCAGCAAATAGTCAGTCATCCTTGACTTTTATCTCTTTTTTACGCTCCATCTCTAGTCACACCTACAGATCAAATGATCCTAGTCCAAGTCACTCTCACCTGGACTTGCTCTCATCTCTCACCTGTGAGAGCCTCCTAACTAGTCTCTCGGATCCTATCCATTGCATCCTTCCCATCCATTCACCAACACAGTAAGCAAAGTAATCTTTTGAAATTGTAAATTTAATCACATCTTCTGCTTAATTCCCATGTCAGCCCTATTTAAATTCCTGTTTGGCTCTCCCACTGCACTCAGTATAAAATCCAGGCCCCTTACAGCATCCTATTAGGCCCTACCTGAACTAACACAGCTTCCTCTGTCTCTTCCCTGTCATTAAACTCCACCATTATTGGCCTGTCTTCAGTTCTGCAGACTGTAGAAGGGGAGAGCCTTTAGACACATGGTCCCCCCATCTGACTTCAACTCAATTTTCAATCTTGGCTTAAATGGCTTGGCCTTAAAGAGGCCCTCCCTCACATCTTATTTAAAGAGGGTATCCCCTCCCCATACACCTTTTGTCTATCATAGCACCCAGTCTAGTTCATTTTTGGTGCTTATCACAATTTGCATTTCAGTATTCATTTGTTTATTTTATTTATTTATTTATTATTTTGTGTTTTCATTTGTTTATTTCCTGTGTTTTCCACTAGGCTGAGATTCCAGGAGGACAAGGGTCACTGTTTTATTTTCCAGCAGTGTACTCATTACCTGGCTCAGTGCTTACATATAATAGGTGATCAATAAACATTTGAGTTATTCAATTCAATTCATCCATTCATTCCTTTATTCAAAAATATTTTAAGCCCTAAGATTTTTAAAAAGCTTTGATGAAAAAAAAAAAAAAAAAGCTTTGATGGATGGATGTCAGATATGTGGTGTAATTTTCAAGTTTTAAGCAATTTTTTTTTCTTTTAATAAAAGATGAAGACTTGTTTTGCCTTTAAGAAAGACCTTACTTGATTTGGGCAAAACCACTTGAAAGGTTCTGTTTTATACAAAACAGAACATATATGTGTGTATATATGTATCCCATACACATATATATATCACAAATACCCATCCATTGTTTTTTTTTTAATATATTTTTAAAATTTATTTGGCTATGTCGGGTCTTAGTTGCAGCATGCGGCATCTTCATTGTGGCACGCAGGATCTTCATTGCGGTATGTGGGATCTTTCGTTACGGCGTGCTGGCTTCTCTAGTTGCGACGCACGGGCTTCTCTCTAGTTGTGGCACGTGGGCTCCAGAGCATGCAGGCTCAGTAGTTGCAGTATGCAGGCTCTTTAGTTGTGGCATGTGGGCTTAGTTGCCCCATGGCATGTGGGATCTTAGTTCCCCGACCAGGGATCAAATCCACGTCCCCTGCATTGGAAGGCAGATTCTTAACCACTGGACCACCAGGGAAGTCCCTCCACTGTTTTTCAAGAAAATGAAAACAACGCAAAGGTAGATGTTTTAGATGAAGCAGCTCAGTTTTCTGTTTGATTACATAAATTTGATGTGTTTTAGCAGTACTACTCTGCAGAATTTGTGCTTACTTAGGAAAAATTATTCTTTCTTTGATTGAATTTAAACAGCTTTATTGTTTGTTCTTATGGAAATATGAGAGTGTGTTTTTACTCCAAGAGATCTGGAAATCTGAAAAATGTACCAAAATATGAGATCCCAAACTTTATCTGGAGCTGGAGAAAAGAATAGGAAGAAAGGAACTAGACTGAGCTAGACTGGACTCTTGGTTATTATCTACAGATAATTTGAAGGAATAACCCAATTGTGCTGATGTTGAAATATTTTGATCTGAGATTTCATTTCTGTGAGCCATTCTGCACTGTAACCCTCCTGTGGATAGTGGAAGGGGTTTCTCGTGGATGAAGTGGATATTTCCACTCCCACTCGTCCTGTCAGCCTAGAAAGACATTGGTTCTGGAACAGAAAATGAGGACTAGTGTGATAGACCTGAAACCTGCTTCATCAGAGATGGAACTTCAACTTCACGTCAGGTGAGATGTTGAGGCAATTCTCTTTTGTGAGACAGAAGATGGCACCAACCAGAAGGTGATGGACCAGCAGCCAGACATCCTTCCATGACCTTGACAGGATGGGTCTGAAGACTCTGAGCAACCACATTCAGCAACAGGTGTACATTATTTTCTCTGTTCTACTTGCTATCCATTATCAGTTAAAGGAAGGATTTATTTCCTTCTCTCACTGCCCATGCCAGAAGGGTAGTGGTAGCATATGTTTGACCATGGATGATAATCCCCAAATTGCAGCATGTGATTGGCAGGAAATGAATGGCCATACTTATGGATAGAAAACCAATATTCTGAGGCCAGTAGCTTAATTAGGTAGCATACCCCACCAGGTTGGATTTGTGGGACATGTAAGCTTCTCTGATGTTAAAACAACTTGGGAAGAGAGCCCAGGGAATGACTAAACTTTCTTCAGTCAAGTGGGATGGGAGCACAAAGCCCTCATAATTTGAATATTGAAGAAATCACTTCATATTCTCAGTTTGGAGAGATTTAGAATCATTAAGTCTATGACAGGTACCATAAGGAACACGAAAAGATTTTGTAGCAAGTTATTTCCCCTCTCAGAGCCCCAGACTCTTTGTTAGTGTCTCCATCTATCCAGGTGGCTATAACAAACTGCCATAGAATGGATGGCTTTATAACAAAAATTTATTTCTGTTCTGGAAGCTGGGAAGCCCAAGATCAAGGTGCCAGCAGATTCAGTTCCTGGTGAACCAGCCTTCTGGACTCATAGACAGCTGTTCTCTCTGTCTTCACATGTAGGAAAAGGGTGAGGGAGCTCTCTGGGGTCTCTTTCATAAGGGCAATAATCTCACTCATGAGGGCTCACCTCATGACCTAATCACCTCCCAAAGACCCCACCTCCAAATACCACCACATTGAGGATTAGGTTTCAACATGAATTTTCTGAGGACACAGACCTTCAGTCTGCAGCAGTTAGTAACCATGAAGGTGTTTAAATCATCTCTAATGGCCCTTTTAAATCTGAAACTATGTTTCTTTCAGGTTCTCTTCCATGAATCGCTTTTGATCTAGTTGTAGAGACAAGATATGCCTGTAAAACATTTAAGTAATAATATAATTCCTTACTTTCAAGACCCAGCTAGAAGGCTACCTCCTCTGAGAAAATTTTCTTTACAACCTCTCCACCCCTACCCTGGGATCCAACAGCAGTTTGTGTTTCCATAGCTACCATTAAGACATTTAGCCCATACTGTTATGTGGATGTTGGTGTGGAAAAAAATCAAAGACCAACCAAATGAAAAAAGCAAAGTCTATGTATTCTAAGCTTGCTACAGCAAGGGAGTCAGCCACTGTCACTTGCATTTTGTCATAGACTCAAAGGCAGGCAGAGGAGGGATAAAGCTTTATAGTGGAAAAAGGGGGAAGATTCAGATATGCCCTGATTAGAGACCGTTGGCATGGTGAAGCTGTAGGTGGACTAATTAGAAGTAGAGCATCCTATGTGGTTGGTTAAGGGTACATATTTGGCTTCCTCTGGTTGGTCCTCAGTTGGAAGCAGGGACAAAATTAGAGAAACAGTTATCAATCAAGTCTTTGCCATTAGGGGCCAATTGTTACAGAAATTATTGTTTAGCTTCCTGGGCTGTTACCAGAGATAGCAGCCTGGCTTTCTGCAAGTCTGATTTATAGCAGACTGGCTTCCTGTGTTGTTTATTTTGATGAGGGGCTGGTTTCCTGAGTATGTTGCTGCAGGTTGTGGGCCAAGGTCCTGCTTTTATATATGGCCTGTCCATTGTCCATTTGTATATCAGCCTTTCATTGGCTTCTGGTTCTCTTCCCTAAATTGTGAGTTCCCCAAGGTCAGATACTGTTTATTCTCACTTTGTTTTATGCCACACCTAATCCAAACCTGAAATATAGTAGCTCCCAATAAATATTTGTTAATGACTTTTTCAAGAAGCCAGTTAAAGCATGACATTGATATTTTCAGTTTGGACACATGGAGTTGGAGGTTAGTGTAAGTCATAGGATCCAGTTAACAAGTGGAGATATACAATCAGAATTTGGGTGAACACTTGGGACTAATAAAAACATTTTAGAGTCATTGGAAGATTAAAACTTAAACTAAAAAAAAAAAAAAATCAGTATTTCAAATTTAGAGAGATGACTGTAGCCCCAGACAATATCTTGACTGCAGCCTCATGAAAGACCTATCACAAAACTGACCAGCCAAGCCACTGCTGAATTCCTGACCACAGAAAGAGTAGAAATCACAAATAATTATTATCGTTTTAAGCCACCAAGTTTGGGGACAATTTGTAATGCAATATTGGATTACTAATACATGTAGTATAACATAGTGTTAGAAACGGCTCCCCTGGCCTTAGTTTGCACCGTGTTGCTAAGTACAGAGATATCAGACATCAAAGTGTATATGAAACAGAGCTCCATAAACAGAATTTACAAAGGAAATGAGAGAAAACCCATTCCATGACTCTTGAACTTTCTCACCCACTTTTAGACTATGAAGCAGTATAGAAGAGATTTTGTGGAAAAGATATCTTTGAAGAAATTGCAATTTTACCTTAAAACCTAGTAAGGGAGGTTTCTGCAGTGCTGTGTAATATGTGAGCCCTACAGTTAACAGTGCAAAATTGACTGTGTATGTATATGTAAAACAGGAGGTTAAAGTGGAAGAGACTTGGAAGGCTTTCCCTTGGCCCTAGAAATTAATGGCTTGGAGCTTAGTGGGGACTGAGGGCAACTGAAAGGTGAACGGAATTTGCCATGGAGGAGCCAAGAGAAATCTACATAGTACCTGGCTCACAGACACATAAAATTGCTCACTGCTGTTTATACCCCATAACTCCCAAACACATGTACACTTGATCTCTCTCTTTAATCTCAGATAATTTAAGACTGATTGAGGGGGTTCATGGCAAACAAAAAATTCAAATATGAAAAGAAATGATGACGGTACTCAAAACCACTATCACACAGCTTTTGTTTTCCTGAAAAGACAATCTCCAAGTCTTTATTAGCCCTCGTTTTGAGATTCTTTGGTCAGTCTGCAAGTGTCACAGCTTAGAAGTTAATGTGAGAGGCAGTGAGAGTAATAGAAATAGCTGGACTTGGGTTCCAGCCTTGGCTGCCATTTTCAGTGCTTTGGTAGAGATGAGTACAAAGTGCCTCAGGAATATCTCAGTGGTCAGTGTTCATGCAGGCATCACAGATGAGGTTATAATTGGCCTGGATCTTAGAGATGGGCAGGTATTTGTCAAGTGGCCAAGGAAAAACCAGAGCCTCAGAAGAGAGACTTGGCTCATGTAAAATTGCATAGGGGTTAGAAGCAGACTTCTCATTAGTGATTTGAAATTGTTCACATTATCTGTTGAGTAGTGGGATTCTGAGGAAATTTTACTGTAGGATATTTTTTTAGTAGAAAAGGAGGGAGAGAGTGAAAAGAGGCGAGGTAGACAGAGGTCACTTCATGTCTGGCCTCTTTGGCCATGGTTAGGAGTTTGGATTTAGGTAGGTGTATGATGTGATCTGTTTCTGTTTTTAAGTGACTGTTCTGGCTACTGTGTGGAGAATGGATTTTCTGGAGGTGAGTTAGTGCCATTATCCAGATGCAGGGTATTTACAATGACCTGGGTGGTAGAGTTGCTGTAGAGATACTTTGAAGCAACGACACAAATGTAAGAGGGGTAATATTATTTGAAAACATATTTATGTACCTCTTTTTTTGCATTTTTGAAAGTATGATGTTTTGTCTAATAGAACTTAAGCATCATCTCCTTGAGAGAGGTTGGAATTTGTTGCAGGACTACAAAGAAAAAGAAATAAGTAATATCCAGCAAATTTAATGTTTAAAATAGGGTATTACAGCAAGAAAGCCAGGTTTTGTGAAAGAATTTTCTAAATTCCTTTAGCTTGTATTTAAAGTATCAAAAGTTAGGTCTGAATCAGATCACAGTGTTCCTTCCATAAAGTAGTCAAGATAATCCCTCCACTTACTATGATTAGCACAGGAGATGCGCTGCCCAGTGGTAGGAGAGTATGTCATAGGTAAATTAAAATAAAATCCCACCACTTGTGGTCAAAATGGGGGTGGAAGGGAGACTTGTTGGAAGAGCAAGGAAGACTAAGAAGAGGAGAGGACAAGAGAAGAGAGGAGAGGAGAAGATAGGTAAGAAGTTATAGTCATGGATTCTCTTCACCTCTTCAGGATTTGCTCTGAGGCAGAGTGGCATTGGATAATTTAAAATAAACTCCAAGAGCAGAAGAGTTCTTACACTGATCCCCATTTGAGACTTTGGAAGGAAATCACTATCCTGTGTGGCTCCATAAAAGAAGGGAAGGTGCAGCATAGCTAAGTGAGTTGAGTGACCTTCTCAGGTAGAGAGAGCTTTCAGTTTGCTCTCTCATGTTCCCTGGGTTCCCGTGTGGTGGGTACTCTGAGTTGAGGGCCAGTGGTTCTGGCGTGGGCTCACAATAGCAAAGTAAGATGATGTAGCAGCAAAGTCATGAACGGTGGACAGGACAGGCCAAGGCCTGGTTGGAGATTGTGACAGAATTTGGGAGTGGAAACTGTAATACCTAGAGACAAGAGAAACTAAATCATCAAGGAGAAGTCACTGGAAACTAAGTGAATAAGAAGACCAAAATTTCATGCCAAAGGTCAGGAATGAACCAACTGTATCTGAATAGATGGCAGGTTGTGCACGTGCGTGGACCAACTTAGGTACAGGACCTTTTACTCACCAGTGTCACAAGATCATGTAGGCCAGACCCCTCCAACTATGCCCCTGGATACCATCTTGGAGAGGGAAAAGGGGAAGGGGTAAATTTAGAAAGTTTAAATTAAATTTAGAAATCCCTTTAAATGAGTGACTTGAACTAATTTTTTGGTTTTATTTTTTATTGTGGAAAAATATACGTAACATAAAACTTACCATTTTAACCATTTGTACGTGTGCAGTTCAGTGGTGTTAAGTACAGTCACATTGTTCTACAACTATGACCACTACCCTTCTCCAGAACTTCATCCTCCCAGGCTAAAATTCTGTATCTGCTAACAATTCCTCACCCACCCCACCCTCTGAGCCTCTGGCAACCACTATTCTACTTTCCGTTTCTATGATTTTGACTATGTTAGGTACCTCATATAACTGGAATCATACAACACGTGTCCTTTTGTGTATGGCTTATTTCACTTAGCATAATGTCTTCAAGGTTTATCTATGTTGTATCATGTGTCAGAATTTCATTCTTTTTTAAGGTTGGATAATATTCCATACTATGCATATGCCACATTTTGCTTATCCATTCATCTATTGATGGACATTTGGGTTGTTTCCACCTTTTGGCTGTTGTGAATAACACTGCCATGAATATGAGTGTACACATATCTGTTCTGGTCTCTGCTTTCATTTCTTTTGGGTGTATACCTAGAAGTAGAATTTCTGGATCATATGGTAAGTCTATGTTTAATTTTTTGAGGAACCACCATGCTTTTTCCACAGCAGCTGCACCATTTTACATTTCACTAACAGTGCACAAGGGTTCCAATTTCTCCACATCCTCACCAACACTTATTATTTTCTGTTTTGCTTTTGGTTTTGATTTTGGTTTTAAATAGCTAAAATGATTGGTGTGAAGTGGTATGTTATTGTGGTTTTGGTTTGAATTTCCCTAATGACTATTGATGTAGATCATCTTCTCATGTGCTTATTGGCCAATTGCATGTCTTCTTTGGAGAAGTAATAAATACTTCTTATTCAAGTCCTTTGACCATTTTAAAATCAGGTTCTTTTGTTGTTGTTGAGTTGTTGGAGTTCTTTTTCTAATCTAGATATCAATCTCTTATCACATATATGATTTGCAAATATTTCCTCCCATTCCACAGGTTGACTTTTCACTCTGTTGTCTTTTGATGCACAAAATTTTTAAATTTTTGTGAAGTCCAATTTGTCTGTTTTTTATTTTGTTGCCTGTGCCTTTGGTGTCATATCCAAGAAATCATTGCCAAATCCAATGTTGTGCAGCTTTTGGCCTATGTTCTCTTCTAAGAGATTTATACTTTTAGGTCTTACATCTAAGTCTTCCATCCATTTTGAGTTAATTTTTCTTTTTTTGGCCGCTCCGTGCAGCATGTGGGATCTTAGTTCCCCCACCAGGGATCGAACCCGCACCCCCTGCATTGGAAGGGCAGGGTCTTACCCACTGGACTGCCAGGGAAGTCCCTTGAGTTAATTTTTTTATATGGTGTAAGGTTGAAAAGACTATCCTTTTCCTATTGAATTATCTTGGCACCCTTGTCAAAAATCATTCGACCATGTATGCAAGGGTTTGTTTCTGGGCTCTATTCTATTCTATTCTATCGGTCTTCATATCTGTCATTATGCCAGTAACACACTATGTTGATTACCATAGATCTGTAGTAAGTTTTTAAATTATGAAATGTTGTTTTCAACTTTGTTCTTCTTTTTCAAGATTGTTTTACCTACTCCAGGGTCCCTTGAGATTCCATGTGAATTTTAGATGGATTTTTCTATCTCTACAAAAAAACACGACTGAGATTTTTATGGGGATTGCACTGAATCTGTAGATTGCTTTGGGTAGTGTTGACATCTTAGGAATATTAAGTCTTCTTGGGAATTCCCTGGTGGTCCAGTGGTTAGGTCTCTGTACTTCCACTGCCAAGGGCCCGGGTTTGATCCCTGATTGGGGAACTAAGATCCCGCAAGCCACACGGAATGGCCAAAAAAAAAAAAAAAAAAAAATTAAGTCTTCTATTCCATGAGCTTGAGCTGTCTCTCTATTTCTTGGTGTCTTTAATTTCTTTCAGCAATGTTTTGTAGTTATCACTATACAAGTATACAAGTCTCTCACCTCCATGGTTATGTTTATTCTTAAGCATTTTATTCTTTTTATGCTATTATAAATGGAATTGTCTTCTTAATGGGGGAGGGTGTTCTTTATTAGTGTAAATAAATACAACTGGTGTTGTTGATTTTGTATCCTGAAACTTAGCTCTAACAGGTTGTGTGTGTGTGTGTGTGTGTGTGTTGGAATCTTTAGGATTTTCTATGTACATGTTGTCTGTGAACAGAGATAATTTTACTTCTTCCTTTCCAATTTGGATGCCTTTTATCTCTTTTTCTTGCCTAAGTGCTCTGGCTAGGACTTCCAGTACTATGTTAAATAAAAGTGGCAAAAGCCAGCATCTTTATTTTGTTCCTATTCTAAGAGAAAAGGCTTTCTGTCTTTCATCTTGAGTATGATGTAAGCTGTGAATTTTTCATATGTAACCTTTATTATGTTGAGGTAATTTCCTTCTATTCCTAGTTTGTTGAATGTTTTTATCATGAAAGGGTGTTGAATTTTGTCAAATGCTTTTTCTGCACCAATTGAGATGATCATGTGGTTTTCCCGCCTTCATTCTGTTAATGTTATACAGCACATTAATTGATTTTTGCATGTTAAGGCATCTGTGCATTCCAGGAAGAAATCTCACTTAGTGGGAATTCCCTGGTGGCGCAGTGGTTAAGAATCCGCCTGCCAATGCAGGGGACATGGATTCAAGCCCTGGTCCAGGAAGATCCCACATGCTGGGGAGCAACTAAGCCTGTGCGCCACAACTACTGAGCCTGTGCTCTAGGGCCCGCGAGCCACAACTACTGAGTCCACGTGCCACAACTACTGAAGCCCGCACACCTAAAGCCCGTGCTCTGCAACAAGAGAAGCCACTGCAATGAGAAGACTGAGCACCGCAACAAAGAGTAACCCCTGCTTGCCGCAACTAGAGAAAGCCCATGCTCAGCAACAAAGACCCAATGCAGCCAAAAATAAATGAATAAATTAAAAAAAAAAAGTACACTGGAGATAACATTTAAAAAAAAAGAGAGAGACAAGTGTTGGTTGGAAAGGAAAGGTTGCTGTATTCAGATGGCCAGCAACCTGGGGAGAAGGAGGACTCGTGTTCAAGAACCAACTCCAAAGATTCTGCTTGACCATGAAAGTTTTTAAAGGAAAAAAGGGGAAGTTAATTGCAGGGGAGGGGATCAGAGTCTCTGATATCTTCCACTGTATGCAGACTTTCTTCTGATTGGTTGCTGCTGAGGTAACAGAGTGCTGTTCCAGGAATATGGTGCTCAGCTTGAAGTTACCATCCTCCACCTGGGTGGGGGCCTTAGTTCCTGCAGAAGATGGCAAAGATATTGTTATGTATATCTCTTGAGGGGGAACCAGGACCCTGCTTTATCACCACACTATTATTTCTTGACTGCTCCTCCTTTGTTTCTGCATTCCCTCCCTTCCCGGATTAGCAACTGTTTGAATCTGCCCTTTGAAACTCAGTGAAGGTCAGGGAGACTGAATGAAGCCTATTTCTTACAAACAAGAAATGGGAGACACAGAAAGTATTTGTACTCAGGAAGGTCCCACAGAGTCCTGCTGGGTTTCAAATATACCATAAGTCATACTCCTGTGTCCAAATCATGTCTCTGCCACTATAGTTTGATAACCCCAGACAAGTTTTAAACCTATTTATGTTTCAGATTCCTCAGTTGTAAAATAGTTGTCAAAATAGTCCCATTTTATGACTGTTGTAAAGATTAAAGATATAATGTTTATAAAGCACTTAGAATAGTTCCCGGCATATAGTAAGGGCTCTATAAGTGTAACTATTATTATATTATTGCACTCTGACTAATGAAAGATATGAGTATTTCACTGAATCCAAGCTTAAAATCAAATTGCCAGCTAAATTATTTAGTGGCAAGGAAAGCACTTACGGTTGAAAAACTATAGGCAGAAATCTTTATACTAGATAAAAGATTGTCAGCTTTATCACTTGTCAATGTCATCTTATTTACACCTGAAAAGAAACCAAGATGCCTATCCTTCAGTGTTCCTTCAGGTGAAAAGAAGTAATCTTCAAATCTGCAGAGACTGCATTTAAGTGTAGGAGTCTGACCTTGAAACTTTTTACCACTAGCAGGAATGAGGTTGTGTGCACATTAAACACCTACATCTGCCTCTCCTTGCCACTCCAATGGTCCTGGTATTATTGTAAATCATATTTGTCTGTCTCCCCCACAGCACAAACATTCGTCAAGGTCAAGGTTCATGCCTGACCTTCTCTATAATACCATCCCTTCCAACACCTTAGCAGATATGTTCTGGATTGAATTCCCTTCTTCCATTCTATTCACCTTTATTCTCTATAATCTGACATTGCAGGAAAAGCCATGGATATAAGAGACATAGATTTAAATTCAGACCTTGTTCCCTCACTAGATGAGTAAACTTGAACCGGTAACTTCATAAGTCCAAGCTTCAACTTCTCACGTAAAAGATAGGAATAATGTTTACCTCAAAGATACTGTGAGAACCAAATAAGACAATGTATAATATGAAGTGCTGTGGAAAGCGATAATAGATGATCAAAATAATCTTATTTGACTGAATTTTGCTGTATGGTCACCACTCTAATACTCAATTTAATTCCTAAACTTTTTTTTTTTTTTTTTTGCTTAAATTACCACTCATTTATTTATCTTGGCCTGCGATACCTCCATGAACATTTTAAAAATTAATGAAATTCAGGGACTTCCCTGGTGGTCCAGTGGTTAAGAATCCGCCTTCTGAGAAACAAGAAGAACTACAATCCTGCAGCCTGTGGAACAAAAACCACGTTCACAGAAAGATAGACAAGATGAAAAGGCAGAGGGCTATGTACCAGATGAAGGAACAAGATAAAACCCCAGAAAAACAACTAAATGAAGTGGAGATAGGCAACCTTCCAGAAAAAGAATTCAGAAAAATGATAGTGAAGATGATCCAGGACCTCAGAAAAAGAATGGAGGCAAAGATCGAGAAGATGCAAGAAATGTTTAACAAAGACCTAGATGAATTAAAGAACAAATAAACAGAGATGAACAGTACAATAAGTGAAATGAAAACTACATTAGAAGGAATCAATAGCAGAATAACTGAGGCAGAAGAACAGATAAGTGACCTGGAAGACAGAATGGTGGAATTCACTGCTGCAGAACAGAATAAAGAAGAAAGAATGAAAAGAAATGAAGACAGCCTAAGAGACCTCTGGGACAACATTAAACGCAAAAACATTCGCATTATAAGGGTCCCAGAAGGAGAAGAGAGAGAGAAAGGACCAGAGAAAATATTTGAAGACATTATAGTCAAAAACTTCCCTAACATGGGAAAGGAAATAGCCACCAATGTCCAGGAAGCGCAGAGAGTCCCATACAGGATAAACCCAAGGAGAAACACGCTGAGACACATAGTAATCAAACTGGCAAAGATTAAAGACAAAGAAAAATTATTGAAAGCAGCAAGGGAAAAATGACAAATAACATACAATGGAACTCCCATAAGGTTAACAGCTGATTTCTCAGCAGAAACTCTACAAGCCAGAAGGGAGTGGCATGATATATTTAAAGTGATGAAAGGGAAGAACCTACAATCAAGATTACTCTACCCCGCAAGGATCTCATTCAGATTTGATGGAGAAATCAAAAGCTTTACAGACAAGCAAAAGCTAAGAGAATTCAGCACCACCAAACCAGCTCTACAACAAATGCTAAAGGAACTTCTCTAAGTGAGAAACACAAGAGAAGAAAAGGACTTACAAAAACAAACCCAAAGCAATTAAGAAAATGGTAATAGGAACATACATATCGATAATTCCCTTAAACGTGAATGGATTAAATGCTCCAACCAAAAGACACAGGCTTGCTGAATGGATACAAAAACAAGACCCATATACATGCTGTCTACAAGAGACCCATTTCAGACCTAGGGACACATACAGACTGAAAGTGAGGGCATGGGAAAAGATATTCCATGCCAATGGAAATCAAAAGAAAGCTGGAGTAGCAATACTCATATCAGATAAAATAGACTTTAAAATAAAGAATGTTACAAGAGACAAGGAAGGACACTACATAATGATCAAGGGATCAATCCAAGAAGAAGATATAGCAATTATAAATATATATGCACCCAACATAACAGCACCTCAATATATAAGGCAACTGCTAACAGCTCTAAAAGAGGAAATCGACAGTAACACAATAATAGTGGGGGACTTTAACACCTCACTTACACCAATGGACAGATCATCCAAAATGAAAATAAATAAGCTTTAATGACAAGCTTAAAACAAGCTTTAAATGACACAGTAGACCAGATAGATTTAATTGATATTTATAGGACATTCCATCTGAAAACAGCAGATTACACTTTCTTCTCAAGTACACACGGAACATTCTCCAGGATAGATCACATCTTGGGTCACAAATAAAGCCTCAGTAAATTTAAGAAAATTGAAATCATATCAAACATCTTGTCTGACCACAACGCTATGAGATTAGAAATCAATTACAAGGAGAAAAACGTAAAAAACACAAACACATGGAGGCTAAACAATACGTTACTAAATAACCAAGAGATCACTAAAGAAATCAAAGAGGAAATCAAAAAATACCTAGAGACAAAAGACAATGAAAACACGACGATCCAAAACCTATGGGATGCAGCAAAGGCAGTTTTAAGAGGGAAGTTTATAGCTATACAAGCCTAACTCAAGAAACAAGAAAAATCTCAAATAAATAATCTAACCTTACACCTGAAGGAACTAGAGAAAGAAGAACAAACAAAACCCAAAGTTAGCAGGAGGAAATAAAGATCAGAGCAGAAATAAATGAAACAGAAACAAAGAAAACAATAGCAGAGATCAATAAAACTAAAAGCTGGTTCTTTGAGAAGATAAACAAAATTGATAAACCATTAGCCAGACTCATCAAGAAAAAGAGGGAGAGGACTCAAATCAATACAATTAGAAATGAAAAAGGAGAAGTTACAATGGACACTGCAGAAATACAAAGCATCCTAAGAGAATACTACAAGCAACTCTATGCCAATAAAATGGATAACCTGGAAGAAATGGACAAATTCTTAGAAAGGTATAACCTTCCAAGACTGAACCAGGAAGAAATAGAAAATATGAACAGACCAATCACAAGCACTGAAATTGAAACTGTGATTAAAAATCTTCCAACAAACAAAAGTCCAGGACCAGATGGCTTCACAGGTGAATTCTACCAAACATTTAGAGAAGAGCTAACACCCATCCTTCTCGAACTCTTCCAAAAAATTGCGAAGGAACACTCCCAAACTCATTCTATGAGGCCACCATCATCCTGATACCAAAACCAGACAAAGATACTACAAAAAAAGAAAATTACAGACTAACATCACTGATGAATATAGATGCAAAAATCCTCAACAAAATACTAGCAAACAGAATGCAACAACACATTAAAAGGATCATACACCATGATCAAGTGGGATTTATCCCAAGGATGCAAGGATTCTTCAATATATGCAAATCAATCAATGTGATACACCATATTAACAAATTGAAAAATAAAAACCATATTATCATCTCAATGGATGCAGAAAACGCTTTTGACAAAATTCAACACCCATTTATGATAAAAACTCTCCAGAAAGTGGGCATAGAGGGAACCTACCTCAACATAATAAAGACCATATATGACAAACCCACAGCAAACATCATTCTCAATGGTGAAAAACTGAAAGCATTTCCTCTAAGATCAGGAACAAGACAAGGATGTCCACTCTCATCACTATTATTCAACATAGTTTTGGAAGTCCTAGCCACGGCAATCAGAGAAGAAAAAGAAATAAAAGGAATACAAATTGGAAAAGAAGAAGGAAAACTGTCACTGTTTGCAGATGACATGATACTATACATAGAGGATCCTAAAAATGCCACCAGAAAACTGCTAGAGCTAATCAATGAATTTGGTAAAGTTGCAGGATACAAAATTAATGCACAGAAATCTCTTGCATTCCTATATACTAATGATGAAAAATCTGAAAGAGAAATTAAGGAAACACTCCCATTTACCATTGCAACAAAAAGAATAAAATACCTAGGAATAAAACCTACCTAGGGAGACAAAAGACCTGTATGCAGAAAACTATAAGACACTGTTGAAAGAAATTAAAGATGATACCAACAGATGGAGAGATATACCATGTTCTTGGATTGGAAGAATCAATATTGTGAAAATGACTATACTACCCAAAGGAATCTACAGATTCAATGCAATCCCTATCAAATTACCAATGGCATTTTTTACAGAACTAGAACAAAAAATCTTAAAATTTGTATGGAGACACAAAAGGCCCCGAATAGCCAAGGCAGTCTTGAGGGGAAAAATCGGAGCTGGAGGAATCAGGCTCCCTGACTTCAGACTATACCACAAAGCTACAGTAATCAAGACACTATAGTACTGGCACAAAAACAGAAATATAGATCAATGGAACAGGACAGAAAGCCCAGAGATAAAACCATGCACTTATGGTCAACTCATCTATGACAAAGGAGGCAAGGATACACAATGGAGAAAAGACAGTCTCTTCAATAAGTGGTGCTGGGAAAACTGGACAGCTACATGTAAAAGAATGAAACTATAACACTCCTTAACACCATACACAAAAATAACTCAAACTGGATTAGAGACCTAAATGTAAGACTGGACACTATAAAACTCTTAGAGGAAAACATAGGAAGAACACTCTTTGACATAAATCACAGCAAGATCTTTTTTGATCCACCTCCTAGAGTAATGGAAATAAAAACAAAAATAAACAAATGGGACCTAATGAAACTTCAAAGCTTTTGCACAGCAAAGGAAACCATAAACAAGACAAAAAGACAACCCTCAGAATGCGAGAAAATATTTGCAAACGAATCAACGGACAAAGGATTAATCTCCAAAATATATAAACAGCTCATGAAGCTCACTATTAAAAAAACAAACAACCCAATCCAAAAATGGGCAGAAGACCTAAATAGACATTTCTCCAAAGAAGACATACAGATGGCCAAGAAGTATATGAAAAGCTGCTCAACATCACTAATTATTAGAGAAATGCAAGTCAAAACTACGAGGTACCACCTCACACCAGTTAGAATGGGCATCATCAGAAAATCTACAAATAACAAATGCTAGAGAGGGTGTGCAGAAAAGGGAACCCTCTTGCACTGTTGGTGGGAATGTAAACTGATACAGCCACTATGGACAACAGTATGGAGGTTCCTTAAAAAACTAAAAATAGAATTACCATATGAGCCAGCAATCCCACCACTGGGCATATACCCAGAGAAAACTGTAATTCAAAAAGACACATGCACCCCAATGTTCATTGCAGCACTATTTACAACAGCCAGGTCATGGAAGCAACCTAAATGCCCATCAACAGACGAATGGATAAAGAAGATGTGGTGATATATACAATGGAATATTACTCAGCCATAAAAAGGAATGAAATTGGGTCATTTGTTGAGACGTGGATGGATCTAGGGACTGTCATACAGAGTGAAGTAAGTCAGAAAGAGAAAAACAAATATCGTATATTAACACATGTATGTGAAACCTACAAAAATGGTACAAATGAACCGGTTTACAGGGCAGAAAAAGAGACACAGATGGAGAGAACAAACGTATGGACACCATGGGGGGAAAGCGGCAGGGAGGTGCGGGTGGTGGTGTGATGAATTGGGCAATTGGGACTGACATGTATACACTGATGTGTAGAAAATTGATGACTAATAAGAACCTGCAGTATAAAAAAACAAACAAAACAACTAATACTAAACTTTCATTGGGTTATTTGTATGGAAATATGTTAATATAAATGTTTCAGACATTACATGAAATTTCTAAAAATCTTATATTTGTATTTGTATGGAAATATGTATGGAAATATGTTAATATAAATGTTTCAGACATTACATGAAATTTCTAAAAATCTTATATTTGTATTTGTGTGGAAATATGTATGGAAATATGTTAATATAAATGTTTCAGACATTACATGAAATTTCTAAAAATCTTATATTTGTATTTGTATGGAAATATGTATGGAAATATGTTAATATAAATGTTTCAGACATTACATGAAATTTCTAAAAATCTTATATGTTCTGGTATAATGTTATAAGTAATAATCCTAGTTATTACTTTAAAATGTATATCTCAGAAATAACTAATTTTCTTGTCAACTGCATTATTATGAACTTTCATCAGATCTTTAACCGTGGTCATTTTTAAGTCTCTTGTCATTTACAGACAGTTCTGGGTGTACTCTGATGATTTTGCAAATATGTTCCTATGAAAGGGTTTCATCTTCAAGAAATTCATGGAAAAGACTCTGACAAGTACAGGTTTCTGGTAACTGACTGTACTGCTGAACTGAATGAATAAGCATTTTCAGAACTCTAATGAAAAACTGATGAACTCATAAAAGTGCTAACAAAATATCAAGATGAAAAAAAAATGAATTACATGGGACTGAGTGAACTGATGAGGATGAGTATAATTTTTGTGACTTTCTGTCTGAATTAAAAAAAAAAAAAAATCCCACAAGGACTCAGAGGCAAAGAATATACAAATCAATTTTCACTGCAAAGTAAAGGAGCTGTTACAGTGGAGGATTACTGGACTGAATGTCAATATTATGACATAGTATGAGTGTGTTTCATGTTTGGTAACTGCAATCATTGTTGCTTTTGTTGTGGTCATCCATGTACAATGCTTGGTGTCAGTCTATTTATCTCTTGTAAAAATAAAATACAGTGTGTGTGTGTGAAAAAAAAAAAAAAAAAAGAATAACATCAGAAATAATCATTGTATCATACCTGGTACACAGTAAAAAAAAAAAAAAAAAGAACCTGCTGTATAAAAAAATAAATAAAATTAAATTAAAAATTAAAAAAAAAAAAAAGAATCCACCTTCCCATGAAGGGAACACAGGTTCGATCCCTGGTCAGGAAATTAAGATCCCACATGCCACAGGCAACTAGACGTGTGCGCCGCAACTAGAGAGAAGCCCACATGCTGCAACTACTGAGCCCGTGCGCTCTAGTGCCTGCGTGTCACAACTAGAGAAGCCCGCAATGAAGAGCCCACACACCACAATGAAGACCCAGCGCAGCCAAAATAAAAAAATAATAACAAACAAATAAATAAATAAGTAAATAATGGACTTCATTTTTTAAAATTTTATTTATTTATTTATGGCTGCGTTGGATCTTCGTTGCTGTGCGTGGGCTTTCTCTAGTTGTGGTGAGCGGGGGGCTACTCTTCGTTGCGGTTCACGGGCTTCTTATTGCAGTGGCTTCTCTTGTTGCGCAGCACGGGCTCTAGGGTGCGCAGGCTCAGTAGTTGTGGCGCACGGGCTTCATTGCTCTGCAGCATGTGGGATCTTCCCAGACCAGGGCTCAAACCCTTGTGCCCTGAATTGGCAGGTGGATTCTTAACCACTGCGCCACCAGGGAAGCCCAATGGTCTCCATTTTTTAGAAGAGTTTTAGATTTACAGAAAATTTGACCAGGTAGCCCAGCACGTTCCCATAAACCCACCCCTACACACAGTTTCCCCTATAGTTAGCATATTATATTAATATGGTACACTTTTAATAATTAATGAGCCAATACTGATACATTTTTATTAGTTAAAAACCGTAGTTCAAACTAACACGCCATTGTAAAGCAATTATACTCCAATAAAGATGTTTAAAAAAAGCAAAAAACAAAAAACCATAGTTCAATATTTATCCTGTTCAAACTGGATGATTAAATGATTTTTGTAATTTTGTTGGCATTCAGTATTATCCAATTCTCTCACATTTAAAAGCCCACTGACTTCTCTTTCACAAACACAGTTAAAGAATCCTCAGTTTACTTGATGCATTAAAATACTTTTTAAAGAAAACGTTCCCAAAATTCTTGTTGACTTTTTAAATACTCCATTAAATGGAGCCTTATTTCTTGTTCACAGTTTTCAATATTTCTTTGGCAGTCAGATTATGCAAATTGAAAAAAGAGTAGCAGTTATTAAAGTGCTCCATTGTTTATAGGAACTTTTAAAATATGTTCAATAAGAAAGAATTGATGAAAAGTGTTTCCCTTTAAGTACCTGTTCTTAAAAGGGATAACATTACTTATGAACAGGAAAAAAAATTCCAACTTGAAGTGGACGGTAATTATGGCACTTGCCATAGCTATCTTTTCCAATGGATTTCATCCCTTGAAGAATTTGATTCTTTTACATGGATAGTCCTAAATACTTATCCAGCATGGAAACAAGTGAAATCTTCATGTACAGTGTTGAAGAAGAGGGGAATCAGAATTGGTGACAATATTCTTTTTTGTCAGTGGATAACAATTTAAAGAGTCATTGATCAAGAGATGAAATGTAATTCTGAAGAAAAGGAAAAGCAGTTCATACCATGAAAGATGATATTATGTGCTTCAACAAATCAAATTTGAAGAGCAGTTCTTGGAGTTGATTTTATTCCAGTACATGTTCAGGATACCCACTCATATGATAATCTTGAGCATGTTTTCGCATTAATATATGTTCAGTCCAGAAAAGAATGAAATAATTTGGATGTGGCCACTGTAGAAGCTATGTAACAATGTAATTGGAACATAGACTGTAACTGCAAGAAACCTGATAAGCAATTTCTACAAAATAGGAACTATTAAGAAAAGCCAAGGCATTAGGGAAATAAAGAAAGGGGTATGGAATTCAGATATTTACTTCAGATAAACTCAAATAATTTTTACTACACATATGTCCCTTCCCTTGCAATATCTTTTTTAATCTCAGTGTGCATTTGCATAGGTAATTAGAAATAATTCAAATTTAACTTCTTGTCCTGTGGGTTTTTTTTAATTCCTTCTCTTTTTTTTTGGCCGAGCCACACAGGGATCTTGGTTCCCCGACCAGGGATTGAATCCAGGCCCTTAGCAGTGAAAGCACTGAGTCCTAACCACTGGACCGCCAGGGAATTCCCTAATTCCTTTTTTTTAAATTGTGGAAAAAACATTTAACATGAGATTTACCCTCTTAATAAAACTTTAAATATAGAATATATTATTGTTGACTGGTGTTCTGTGTTTTTATTATTGAAACTGGTGACCCTAGTGATTTCAGGATCTGAACTCAGGTCTTCTGACTCCAAATCTAGTGCTCTTTCCACTATCACCTTCCCTCTAATTGATTTTGTAAAATAACCAGCCACATGAGTATGTTTGGAATTGTTTCACAGTGACTTTCCATACTTTACTAGACATCTGGAGAATGTCCCTGGCAGGGAAATATAGAATCTCATTTTCATGCCTCTCTTTGCACCCACTAGATCGTTCTTTTGGACAGTTTGTTGAGTTAGGCCATGCTGAAGATTCTCTTCATTGTTGAAAGATGAAGTCAATAGCATTCTAGGTTAAGCCTTTAGAGCAGCTCTGTGATGTTTGAAATGCCATGCAATCAGCTTAAAAGGGGGACACAGAAAGCTACAAATTGGAATTATATGACCTTAACAGGATTCATGAAAATAATAATAATTATTATTATTAATATTATTATTTTACAGTCCAGGTCTTTTATTTTCTTTACACCCATCATGCCATGAATTCATAGGGAATGGGCTCCAACAGTTCAGGCTCCTTTCCATTGGTTCTCACGAAGTGTGCTTCTCTGGGTGGTGCGGGCTGGCGCTTAAGTTGAACCCAAGTACCTTTCTCTTTGGCTTCCTTCTTTTTCTGATCATTTTCCTTCACCCGTTTCAGGAAGCTATCTCGGCTCCTAGAGTGCTTAATATGCTAGATACGCACATTAATTCTCTTGGCAAGAATCTTGCCCTTAACTTGTTTGTTTACAATGATGCCAACAGCATGCTGAGTAACATTGTAGACTCTCCCAATTTTGCCATGGTAACATTTGTGGGGCATTCCTTTTTGAACAGTGCCCATTCCCTTGATATCTACAATATCACCTTTCTTGTAGATTTGCATGTATGTGGCCAAAGGAACAACTCCATGTTTGTTTGTTTTTTACACCCTTCCATGGTATTTCTTTTTATTTATTTTATTTGTTTATTTATTTAAAACCCCACATTTGTTTATTTATTTATTTTTTTGGCTGTGTTGGGTCTTCGTTTCTGTGCAAGGGCTTTCTCTAGTTGTGGCAAGCGGGGGCCACTCTTCATTGCGGTGCGCGGGCCTCTCACTATCGCGGCCTCTCTTGTTGCGGAGCACAGGCTCCAGACACGCAGGCTCAGTAGTTGTGGCTCACGGGCCTAGTTGCTCCACGGCATATGGGATCTTCCCAGACCAGGGCTCGAACCCGTGTCCCCTGCATTAGCAGGCAGATTCTCAACCACTGCACCACAAGGGAAGCCCTACTCCATGTTTTTTAAAAGACCTAGAGAACATGTAGAGGGTACCCCTCCTCTTTCCCTTTGTGTTGGTCATTTTGGCGAATAACTGGAAGATGGCGGTTCTGGCCGAAAAGCCATGAAAATAATTATTATTGTTAGTTGTGATTTTAATCAATACCAGGTATGCAGTTGACAAAGTGCATTCATATATATTATTCTATGTGATCCTCACAATAACTCTGTGGAGTAGTTCGTATCTATTTTTCTGTAGAAATTAAGGTTCTGTGCTAAAATGACTTGGGTTGTGCAACTAATAAGCGCCAAACCTTTACCCTCATCTTCCATATTCAGGTCCTGAGCGTTTCACTGCATAGTGCTGCTAGGTGGATGTGAGAAGAACATAGCTTCTAGGGCTGCCTGTCAGTTTAACTTGCGTTGGAGTCCACTCTCCAGTCACACTCGGCACATTTTATTACCAACAATAGAAAGATATGCTTAGTTTTAGTTTAAATTTTACAATTCTTTGTGCAATTAGCACATTCAAAATGGAATTTATGAACACCATAACTGCCTACTGCCTCAGAATTCTTTGCACTTCAGGGGGCTGGGCTGAAGGAGGAAGAGAGCAGATTGAGCCCAGGAGCTCAACACCTTCAATGTTTACTACTGGAGACTCCTGGAATGAGGTGGACGCATGTGAGAGAATGGGCAAGGGACACTTTCCTTTCAGATTTAGATTCAACATGCTTTTTTTTTTTTTTAAGTGCTTCTATAGCACCTTGTTTTTTTTTTTTAATTTACTTTTATTTATTTATTTATGGCTGTGTTGGGTCTTCGTTTCTGTACGAGGGCTTTCTCTAGTTGCGGCAAGTGGGGGCCACTCTTCATCGCAGTGTGCGGGCTTCTCACTATCGCGGCCTCTCTTGTTGCGGAGCACAGGCTCCAGACGCGCAGGCTCAGCAATTATGACTCACGGGCCTAGTTGCTCCGCGGCATGTGGGATCTTCCCAGACCAGGGCTCGAACCCGTGTCCCCTGCATTGGCAGGCAGATTCTCAACCACTGCGCCACCAGGGAAGCCCCAACATGCATTTGTTGAATGCCATTTACAGTCAAAACATTTTCACGTATGATAGCTCATCTCTGAAAGCTCATAACTAAAAGGAGGGAAGGCAGGGCTTCCCTGATGGTGCAGTGGTTAAGAATCCGCCTGCCAATGCAGGGGACACAGGTTCGGGCCCTGGTCCGGGAAGATTCCACATGCCGTGGAGCAACTAAGCCCATGCGCCACAGCTGAGCCTGTGCTCTAGAGCCTGAGAGCCGCAACTGCTGAGCCCCCTTGCCACAACTACTGAAGCCCACGCGCCTAGAGCCTGTGCTCCACAACAAGAGAAGCCACAACAATGAGAAGCCCGCGCACCACAACAAAGAGTAGCCCCCGCTCACTGCAACTAGAGAAAGCCCGTGCTCAGCAGCGAAGACCCGACAGAGCCCTAAATAAATAAATAAATAAATAAATAAATAAATAAATAAATAAATAAATAAATAAAAATAATTAAAAGGAGGGAAGGCAGTATTCTAATTTGAGATGTAGAATTTGAGATCTGAAAAGTTAAGATGCTCTAACTTAAAAAAAATCACAGGAAAAAAAGTTCAGGGAGAAGATTGTGAGCAGGGAAATTGCTACTGTTTCTAGACTGGCTGATTTTAGGTGCTCAACAAATCTTTACTATGTTGGATTGAAATGGTAATTTGGATTGACATGCTGGCATTCCTAACTCAGACTCTGAACACCCAGATCATTTGACTTAAAGCTTCACTAATGGGAAACCAATACCCCCTGTCCTGCTTTATTTTCCCCACACTATTTTAAAACATAAAGAAAGAATCAAGGTACACAGACTATTGGCTCCAGTTGACTATTGGGAAGGGATGTGAAAGACATTGTATTTTTTTTCTGATGTCATAAATTGCATATAATATTCTACCAAGGGTAAAGGGAAAATGGAGCAGAACTAAGAATCTATTCCAAAGGAAGATTCACATTTACTGAGGAAAACATATTGTCTATACTCCAAATGAGAACACTTGGTCTGAAAAGTATATTTACGAGACAATAAAAGAAGAATATTTAGAATTAGCGGTGACATCAGTGGTCTGGTCAGCTCACTGAAAAGCGTCATTAAAAATGTGAGACTTTACTTCTTCATTAAATTGCTCTGGCTGTCCAACTTCCTTATGGTTCCGAAAATAAAAATGAAAACTCTCAAAGCCTACTTCCCCCGCCCCACCTCCATTTCTTTAAGAAACAGAGGGTACAATTAAATCTCAGGGGGGCTTTTGAATGAGGAGCACTCAAGGACTTGTTCCAGTGCTTACCTATGTCATGAGAACATTACAGAGGCATCTGCACAACTAGAAATCTTTTCAATCAATAAAGATCCCAAGGCTTCCCCAAGTGACACCCTGGTTTACACTGTGACATTCCTTGCTGTATTTAGGACTCTCTCATCCCAGGCATCCAGAATCTTTTTACCCTCAGTCCCCACCTGCAGAGATGCCTTTTTCTAACTGTGAAAACAGTGCATGTCATTTTAACACTCCTCCATTCCACATAAACATGGAGAAGCAATACAGGCAGGGATGGACGCTCACTGATAGAATGGACAAAAAGCAACAAGTAGTATTTTATCTGTGAAGGTAGCTGCATATTTCATCTTTGAGGGGCTGCTCAGGTATAATGTATCCCAGGGTTTATAACAGCTCATACATATAAAGAGATCAATGGCTTATTAAACGCTGCCTATCAGAGAACCACACTTGCAATATCCATCAATAAAGGTTATGGAGAAAGAAAAATAAAGAAGTGAATATTATAAAAAACAAGTGGAAAATTCAACAGTTATTATATGCTGTCCTTTAAAACATTTTTACTCATTGTCTCTAACAAGAGAAACGTCTGGGGGCTGGTGAGTAGGAGGGAGGAAAATTGTGTCTGACAGATTAAGAATTCAGTAGCTCAATAGCCCACAGGAGAGCTTAAAGCAAAAGAGTAGGTCAACTGTTAAGACAGTCACCAATTAATCTGTTGACAAAACATGGAATTAGGAGAACTATAGCTGGATTTCCCAGCGCTGGAAGTTTCTTCTTGATGTTAAGTCCCCAAAGCCATACTAATTCCTATTGAGCAAACAGAAGGAAAAAGTTATCAGTCTCAAATTAAACCTCCCATAATGCAAGGGGAAATAACACATGGCCCTTTATCCTTACCAAATGTGAGGAGGAATACAGTAGGTTGTCTGATCCTAGCTTCAGAGAACTTGAGAGCGCTAAGAAAGGCTGAGCTTTTCAAAGGAAAAAGCTGTGCTCAGCTCTTTTCTGTCACTCTGACATCAGTCTCTTGTGCCCACATAGCCCTTAGCCCTCTTATTCCTAAATGGTTTCCTTCTATCTAATGTCTACAGTCCCAGAGGCTGATGGTTCAGATAAACTATGTGCCAAATCTTGGCAGCTGTGTCTCTTCTTTGTGGGAAGGTCAAAGTGGTACTTTACAAAATCCAAAGGACACAAAATATTACTAATGCACACGTGTTTAGAGAGGACTACAAGATAAAACTCCTAGGCATACACACAGAAGCCTTCCATAATTTGTACCATACTTACTTTTTTAGGGTCATTACCCATCTCCCCTCTCTTCCCACTAGCGTGTATTCAGTCTTCATTGCCTCCATGCCTTTGCACATGCTGTTCCTTCTTGTCCTTTCTCACCTTCTCTGATGGAAAACTCATTCATCCTTGAGAATACTTAAGCTTCTCAGGAAAACAGCTTGCAACAACTACAGGGAAATTAGTCACTTCTTCCTCTGTGCTTTTTATAAGCCTCTGTTAATATGGCTATTATAACACCTATTACATTATATTCCAATTTATATGTCAAATTTCAGGGCAAGGATCATGTCTCAATCATTTAGTGATTAACACAGCCTCTGGCAGATATCTAGTATATACTCAATGCACTTTTTGAATGAATAAGCTTTGTCTGTTTTCTTTATTTTTCTGTAAAACTAGTTTAATAATGTGGTTATCTTCAATATGGCAGTTTATTCTTAAATAATTGTAATAAGAGGAAGACAGTGAAAACAGTGTGCATTACTCCTGGAAAGCTGTCAATTATATCGAACTTACCCAAAGAAGTGGGAAAAATCTCCAAATTAAAATGTTAAACATGGCTTTATAATAACAATCAAAAAATGTGTTTATAAAACCATTTGTTTTTCCAGTTCTACTTCTTAACAGAGCGTAACAAAAAATGGTACACAAACATCAGGTTTAGACTTTGCATCAGAAGATGTCTTTTAAAGGATCAAAACAATCGATTTTTCTTTTTAGTCGAAAGGGACCTCTTGGTTATCTAGTTCAACTCTCTGCTCTGTATGAATCTCTATGATATCTCTGATAGATGCTCACCCAGCTTCTGCTTGAACACTTTCAGTGATCGGGAACTCACTACTTAGGAAGGTAAGTGATTCTTTATTTTGACAATTACGATATCCAAGTTGAGCCCAAATCTGCCTCCCTGTAATCTTTAGCCATTGGACTCAGTTCTTCCTTCTTAAACCACAGAAGATATTCCTTCTTCCTTATAGAAGCCCTATAAAGAATTAAAAACAGCTACATCATCATCCCAAGTCTTTTCTTTTCCAGACTTTTCCAGTTTGATTCAACTCCTTCTGATATGTCATGTTTATCAACATTTTCACCAACCTGGTTCATATCCTCCAGACATGTTGCAGTTTGTCTCTAAGACTTCTGAAATGGAGCCTGGGACACTACTCCAAATGAGATTTGCTCAGTGTAGAGGATTTCTCAGAGCAGCACTAACACATATCTTTCATTCTAGCCTCTGTACGGGTATTTGAAATTTGGACTGGCTCTTACTTGATGTAGAGTCAAAGCTTGGCAAGAGTTAGCAGGAAAGAGGATAACATGAAGCCCGGGTAGGAGCAGAGCTAAGAGAACTGATCCAATTCTGGGGCTTTAGTTGGGAGGCAAGCTGCCTAAACGAACCCTAGATATACCAAGGGGATTCAAGGGGTTTTGATCGATAGATGGGGACAAGGCTGTAGCAATATTTGAAATTAGACAGGTGGTGGCATCTTGCCTCTATTAGGTTTTGGAGTAGGCCCTCCATCACTAGCTGGGGAACATGAGAAACAAGACCCAACTCCTGGCAAAGAGTCTGCAAAGGGTTAGGCAAATTAGAGTCAGGAAGACTGGGGTTCAAAGAAGGGCTACATTTCTAAGGGGAAACTGAGGTAGTAAGAATTAAAATAGCTCTGGAATCATAAAGACCTTTGTTGAACTCCATCTTCTTCATTTTCCAAACCTCAGTTTCCTCATGTGAAGATAATAGTATTTCCTTTAAAGGATTGCTGTGAAGACTTAGTGGGATGATATATGTAAAGTCTGGCATACAGTTACTGCTTTTCAAATGTTTTTATTGCAAATTAAAATAAAAAGAGATAAAATGTAAGTTAAATGAATTTTTAAATAATTTCACTTTTGAAGCCTTTCAGATTAATTATGTACTAAGAGCATATTCTCAAAACATTTTTAACACTTCCTTTAAGAAAAGCACTATACCTATTTTTTTGAAAGATGATCAGGAATGATATGGATTGGTTGAATATGGCTTGTAAAGTAAGCATAATGTAATATGATTCATTATAATCCTCATAATAATTGTACCAATTTTATGGTTATAAGAAATATACTTATTTTCAGATTTTACTTTCAAATAAGTGATGACTTTACCATAAATCTCTGAAGTCAGTCTTTTTTGTAATATAAATTCACTAATCCAGTCAGAATTACAATTCACTATTTGTTAGAAATCTTTGCATAAATCCTTTCCCAGCCCCACACTATTTTCCCTTTAATATCCAATTATCTAAAATTTAAGAGGAATGAGCACCGCCCCATGGGAGTGTGTGTGCTGCTCTGATCCTATAGTTAAAATTCAGAGAATTGGGAGTGACGTCATCCGTAACAATAAAAAAGCTTCTCTTGGTGTGTGGAAGACCTATATATAAAAGTCACATTTAAGGGTCTACAACTCAATTCATCAGCTTTCTCAGGTTTACTCAACTTTGAGAAAGCATCAGCTGCTAATACACCTGAAAGAAGATCGTGTCCTAAGACATTGTGTGGTGAGTAATCTTTATTTTCTCTTTTAAATTTCATATGAGTTCTTTTTTATGATAAAGCAATTATTTAATGTGTACCATTTTCTACTAATGTCATGCTACTCGTTCAAGGTAAAATGTTAAGGGAGGATTTGAATGATATTTAATATAAAAATGCTGCAATAAAAAATAAATTTATGCTGCTAAAATGTTGTTAAATCATTTATTTTTGTGATTAAAGTCTTTTGAGAGGCCTTGCTTTTTATAAACTCATCTGAAATTACATGAAAAATAATTAAAATTTGGCATGATGTGCTTTAATGGTATCTTATTAAAATTTTGAAATAAAACAGCCTAATGCGAAATGAATAATTCTGATTTAAATAATCAGTGTAAATTTATTTCTCTGAGTTAAAATTCCATTTTTCCTCCAGAATATCCTCATAGAGAGCTCAATCTGTGTACTATAGTTGGAGAAACTCAGTTTTACTGCTGAATATTTATTCCCTTTACATAAAGCCTTTTCTAATTTTCTATTCTGAAAACTGTACATGAATTTGAAGGATGTTTTACAACCATTTTTCAGCTTTTTAAATGACATTCTTGTAAGAACCTCATCTCTCTATTAAGAACAAGGAAGCAAGGCAGAGGCGTTAGGTGAATGTGACAAAGCTAGAATAGGACCCCCAAGCTTCTGTCCTCTGGCTACAATGATTGTTTCTAACACAAACCAAAAATGAAGAATATTCATTTGTTGCTCCTTCAATAGCTTTATATTGCACAGTGAAAATAAATATAGTAGATTATAATGCTCCTTATGCTACTTCTAAATGATGCAGTTTCCCTTTAAAATATGAGTACATAGCCACCCTATGTGTATGTTAAAACAGAGAACGTTAAGTATTAAGAAAAGGCACGTCTATGATAAAAGGCTTTGCAATTGTTGAAATGCAGATTACGGTAAGACTTTTCTATTTTGAGATGAAAAGCTTAAAAGCAAAGGAGGAAAGTACTAAAAATTATACTCAAACAAAATTGTTAATAAAATAATCTGAAAAGATAAGATACAGACAAGCATTTTATATGGAGTCAAAGCTCTAAATTCATATAACAAGTAATCAATTAGATGATGTTTAAATGCTTTGACACATTCTTTTTAATGGTAGGAGAAGTGTGTGTTAATTTAGTAAAAATCTCTAAATCAGAGCCTATTCATTTGGCATTTATGTTTATCATTGTGTTGAAAGGAAGTTTACTTATGAAAAAGAGATTTGCTAAGTCAACAAACACTGTTGACAATTTACCTAATTAAAAGAAGTAGGGACTTCCCTGGTGGTCCAGTGGGTAAGACTCCACGCTCCCAATGCAGGGGGCCCAGGTTGGATCCCTGGTCGGGGAACTAGATCCTGCACGCATGCCGCAACTAAAGATCCCACATGCTGCAACGAGGATCCTGCGTGCTGCAACTAAGACCCGGCACAGCCAAAATAATAAATAAATAAATACATAAATAAATAAATAAAAAAGAAGTAGCCATTTTCAAGCTTCTTGTGTATTTAGTCATAACACAAAATGTGGGAGGAAATTCTAAACAATAAGGTTTTTCATTCTTCATGTAGCTTAAATTCATATATTAAAACTTGCACAAGAACTCTCAAAAAGATACCTAAGAAAGTAAAGCTAATCTGTCTAATTTCTAAGTTAAATTGTGTGTATACATGATATATACTAATTATCTGTATACATAATATATACTTATATATACTGTAAAATAAAGAGGCTGATTCCAAAAGTCTCTCATGAAAAACAATCCAATTAGTTACTGTCACACTCTGTACAAAGTTGTATGATTATAAATATAAACTACTATAAATTTAATTGTATAGTTGGAATATTAGAAGTATTTTAAATGCCTCCATTTTGCTTTTTTTTAGTGAAGATGATGTCTGCAAAAGACATGGTTAAAGTAATGGTTGTCATGTTCGCGGTTTGTTTTCTTGCAAGGTCGGAAGGGAAGTCTGTTAAGTAAGTACCATAGCCTGTTCTGCACGGTGAGGGCATGGGAATTGGATTTTTAAGGTTGGCTTTATGATTTGGAAGAGGGGAGCTAATGGAGTGATCCTCTCTGATTCTGTTCCCTCTAGGAAGAGATCTGTGAGTGAAATACAGCTTATGCATAACCTGGGCAAGCATCTGAGCTCCATGGAAAGAGTGGAATGGCTGCGTAAGAAGTTGCAGGATGTGCACAACTTTGTTGCTCTCGGAACTTCTATAGCTTACAGAGATGGTAGTTCCCAGAGACCCCGAAAAAAGGAAGACAATGTCCTGGTTGAGAACCATCAAAAAAGTCTTGGAGAAGCAGACAAAGCTGATGTGGATGTATTAATTAAAGCTAAACCCCAGTGAAAACAGATATGATCAGAGCACTGCTCTAGACAGCATAGGGCAACAACATTACATGCTGCTAAGGTTTTCAAGCTCTATTAAGATTAAGTGCCAATATTTCTAATATTACCAAACTTTATGTGTAATCTATTGCTAGCTGTGATAGCAGCAATTTTAATTGATTATTTTGATTTTACTTTTATTCATCTAAGAGCTCTTTTAATAATTCTATTTCTATTGATTCTAAATAAATGAAGTTAAGTATTTCTTCCTTGTTATAAAAATATCTTTTGGTTCTGAGTAACACCAATATGTTTAAATTGATTGTGACTAAGAAGAACAGCACAAAATTTTTTTTAACCCTATGTCTAACATTCTGATACTTTGAAATTATCCTTTAAATATTATCAAAGTACCAGGTCCCCGAATCATCACTAGCTAGTTACTATCGTCCTCTTCATTTCAGGAAAGGAAATGAAATGCCACTGGTCATATTCCTAGTCTGGACCCCAAATTGCAAGGAATAGAATTTTTGTGTTTAATAGAATATAACTTTGTTCATTTGTCCTTCCTCACACGCGTTTCTAACAAAATGGACTGACTTAACCAAAGACAATTTAGAATATCAATGGGCATTATGGAGAACTTCTGAAATCCCCAGACTCAATTTTCTTAAAACCAAATTGGACTACCATAGCTCTAAGATTTCCAAAACTGAATGAAATGCCTATTTTGATTGGTATTTTGAGGCCTCCAAATATCACCAGGACCCTAAAATTGCCTCTCTGCAAAATAGGATTTTAAGATTAACTGAGGCAAACAAGCAATTAAAGAAAGATGAATGGCTTTGGAAGCCTCGTGCTCCTCTTCCTTGGCTCCCTATGCTCAGGCTTCACCTCCGGCGCCATCTCCCTCCTTCCCTTCTACACTGCCCACACCTTCTCTACACCCTCAGCTCCCTCTTACTAATTCTCTCGCTGAACTTTCATATTTCTTTGAAACCCTCCCCACTCCTTTTTCCTCTGAACTTATCAGAACCTGTCCCCTCAAAATTAAGCCTTCTGAGGATCCAGAGGCTAAACCCTGAATTTCTTATATTCCCTGGACTAAAGCTAAACTGCGAGCCACAGTCAAATATTTTCCCAAAGTAACCGAAGATCTTCACAGATTTGCTGAGGAATTTAATACAGTCTTTCAAACTTGTCAACCTTGTTTCTCTGATTTAAATCAGTTAGTTCATATGCTTGTTGGTAAAGGCCTGGCCCAGCACTGCATGAAAACTGCTAATTGGGAAAATCCTGAAAGTCTCTAGAATCACAACTGGGAGACCAGCTTGCTAACTTATTATACGATCAAGCTTGGACAGTTGCTAGGCAACTTCATGGAGCAACTCCTAGGCCTTCTCCAAAGCCTGTTGATTGCAGCAAAATTTAGGTTTGCACAAAAAAATCAGATGAATCTGTTCATGACTATTACAATTGACTTCAGATTACTTTTAAAGAAAATTCTGGTCTTCCTTCAGATGTTTATTCCACCTGGGTAGCTTTTAACTCTATGTTTATTAATGGGCTGAACCAGGACATTTCCCTTCTAGTAAAAAGGATCAGGATGGAATGGGAAAATATGTCCACTCCAGACTTAGTTAATCTGACAAACTTGCTCTCTTGCACTCTAGATGATTCACCTAAAAGAAAGACCACTAGGGAATTCCCTGGCTGTCCAGTGGTTAGGACTCCACGCTTCCACTGCCATGGCCCAAGTTCGATCCCTGGTCAGGGAACTAAGATCCCACAAGCTGCATGGAGTGGCCAAAAAAACCCCAAAAAAACAAAACCAAATAAACCACGCTAAAATTCTTCAACTCCAGCAAATAAAAACCCCTAAACAAAAACAAAACCCTCCTAGTTTCTGCTATTATTGCAAAAAGCTAGGACACTGGAAAAGAGATTGTTATACCTTTAAGTGCTTTAGGCACCTTCAGCCCTCTAACAAGCCTTTCCAACGTCCTCCCAATTCTCAATGATGGGGCTCTGAGAAACTACAGGGCCTCTTCCCAATCATCCCTCTTAATCTGCTTGGAGAAACGTCTCTCCAGATTGGGTATGAATCTCTTCCAGTCCTAACTGACACCAGAGCCACACACTCGGTGCTTGACTCCACTACTATGAAATAGCCCCTGCCTTGAAGTACTAAAACAGTTCAAATAGTGGGGATCTCTAATTAACCTCAGGAGATGCCTGTCCCTGAACCTATTTCCTTTTGTTTGGCCCTTTGAGAGATACATAACTTTTTCTCCTTAGTTCCTCAACCCCATCCATCTATCAGGCTGAGACTTCTTAGAGAAGTATCATGCTGGGATTTCTTTCTTCCAAAGGGAGAAAAAAAAATCATAAAGGGAATTCCCGGGCAGTCCAGTGTTTAGGACTCCATGCTTTCACTGCCAAGGGCCTTGGTCAGGGAACAAAGATCCCACAAGCCACACAGTGCGGCATAAAAAAAAAAATTGCAAAGGTAGAAATAATTCTAGAACTTGAGAGTAGTCATTGAAGTAAAAACCAGGTGAATTAAATGACCCCTTGACATCTTTTATTTGCTCCATCTCTAATGATTCTAGAGCTGATTCTGGAAACACTGATAATTTGTCCCTATCGATTCAGCTACCATCTTTGTTATGGGCAAAATCTCCAACTGATATTGGCAAAATTCACAGCACACCTCCCATCAAGATTCAAATAGATCTCTCAAAACCTCTGCTCAGAATTAATCAATATTCTATAGGAAAGAATCTCTTCAAAGCATAAAGCCCATAATAGAAGATTACAAGGGCCAAGGCATCATTATCCCTTGCACTAGCCCCTGCAATACTCCCATTTTGCTAGTGAGAAAACCTAAGGGCCAAGGGTGGATGCTTGTCCAGGACCTTTGAGCAATAAACAACATTGTTATCCCTCAACATCCTGTTGTTCCTAATATCCATTACTAATATCCACTCCCACTGGAAGCAATTTCTTTACTGTAATTGATTTATGCAGTACATTCTTTAGTATTCCAGTTGATGAAACTAGCCAATACCTTTTTTAAAAAATTTTTTGGCTGCGTTGGGTCTTTGTTGCTGTGCGCGGGCTTTCTCTAGTTGCGGCAAGAGGGGGCTACTCTCCATTGCAATGTGCGGGCTTCTCATCGCGGTGGCATCTCTTGTTGTGGAGCACAGGCTCTAGGCATGTGGGCTTCAGGAGTTGCAGCATACAGGCTCAGTAGTTGCGGCATGCAGGCACTAGAGCACGTGGGCTTCAGTAGTTGCGACGTGTGGGCTCAGTAGTTGTGGCTTGTAGGCTCTAGAGTGCAGGCTCAGTAGTTGTGGTGCACGGGCTTAGTTGATCCGCGGCATATGGGTTCTTCCCAGACCAAGGATCGAACCCGTGTCCCCTGCGTTGGCAGGCAGATTCTTAACCACTGCACCACCAGGGAAGTCCCCTAGCCAATACCTTTTTTACTTCACTTGGGAAGAAAAACAATTCACATGGGCAGTAATGCCTCAGCCGTTACTTATTTCTCACAAATCCTGAAGGCTTATCCAGGTGATAAAAAGTTCCCTAGAAGTTCTATTTTGTTGTAACATGTGAAAAAATCTCTGTGCTCTCCTTATCAAGCCTCTTCACCGGAAGACAGCATCCATATGTCAAAGCTTTTAGCCTTAAAGAGACATAACATTGTCAAGGAAAAAATTCAGTTTGCCCAAACCCAGGTTTCATATTTAGGGCATCTGATATCAGAACAAGGGCCACATCCAGATCCAGAGAGACTTTGTGGTGTCCTATGTTTCCAGAAACCCAAAACTAAGTGCCAACTGCTAGTTGTTTGTTGCCAAAATTGGATTCCAAATTTCTCTTTTATGCCCAAAACTCTGTATGTTCTACTAAGCAATAACAACTCCAATCCAATTTGATGGGAAGAACCAGACAACATAGATTTTAAGGCCTTAAAGGAGAGTTTGATGAACCTGCCTGTGTTTGGACATACCAGTTATCAAATTCTCTTTTTCCTTTTGTATATGAAAAGGAAGGGAATGCCCTGGGGGTACTCACCCAAAAACACTGGGACCACCATTGACCCATAGGGTATTATAGCCAATAACTGGACCCTGTCGCATGGAGATACCCCTCTTGCCTTAGAACAATTACTGTCTCTGCCCTTTTGGTTAAGGCCACCAAGAAAGTTATTGTGGGATCCCCATTACCCATTTTTATACCTCATGCAGTAGAAGGCCTCCCCAATTCTTATCACACTCAACCTTTCTCAGTGAGCCCCCTCAACTCCTATGAAGCCCTTTTGTTAACTACTCCTCACGTAACTCTTTTACAGTGTAATAACTTTAATCCTGGTACTCTTCTTCCCACCATCACCAATGACATCTCTCATGACTGCCTAACACTGATGGATCACCTCCTGACTCCTGGTGATAATCTACAGGCAATTCCTCTGGGTAACACTGGCTTTTCAGGGTTCACTGATGGTTCTTATTTAAAAGGTGACAATGGCAAATACTGTGCTGTTTAGTCTATTGCAACTCCTTTTGATACCGATGAGGCAGCATCTATACCTATGACTACTTTGGCCCAACAGCCTGAATTATACACTGTTACACAGGCTTGTACTTTAGTCAAGGGCAAAACTTCTAATATTTATACTGATAGCAGATATGCTTTCAGAGTAGTTCATGATTTTGGAATGTTTTACAAGCAATGTGGCTTCCTTTCTTCCAGCAGATATAAAATTTTAAATGGCCCCTTTGTTCAGGAATTGTTGGATGTAATGCTTTTACCCACCACTTTAGCTGTTATTAAGATTCCAGAGCATTCTATTTTTTTTTTAATTTATTTTGGCTGCGCCAGGTCTTAGATGTGGCACGTGGGATCTTTTAGTTGCAGCATGCGGGCTTCTTAGTTGCGGCATGCGGACTCTCAGTTGTGGCATGCATGCGGGATCTAGTTCCCCGACCAGGGATCAAACCCAGGCCCCCTGCGTTGGGAGCTCGGAGTCTTACCCACTGGACTACAAGGGAAGTCCCAAGATTCCAGGGCATTCTAAACTTGACTCCTGGAAGCTAAATCACCTTGCTGGAATTTCCACAAGGAATGCTGCCCTTAAAGGAACCAAGAGCAATCAGACCTCTGTCATGGTCCAAAGAGATATTTTCCCAAATGATAAGTTAGAAAAACTGGCTAGACAAGCCCAACAGTTGGCCCCAGAAAAGAAAAAACAAGGTTAAAAATTCACAATTGTTGGTTTGAAAAAAAGAGAAAGCTCTGATTCAAACCAAATAACATTCTAGTCCTACCAGAAACTCTAAAAATCCCATTGCTAACCACTGTACATGCATTAAACCATTGGTCTATTCATAAAATGATAGCATTCATGAGTCAATATTGGTGGAGAAACATTAACAAAGTCACAAAATAGTGCCTACCTCACTTGTCCCACTTGTTCTAAATACAACCCAGGAAGCCTGTTTGTACTGCTCTCAGACATTTTAAACTGCCTCATGGACCGTTTGAGTTCTGGCCAATGGGTTTCATACAACTTCCTCCATCTCATGGATATACATATGTTTTAGTCATGGTCTGTATGTTTTCACACTGGACTGACGGACTACTGCCTGTTCTGTGGCTAAAGTCCTTTTGGATATGATTATCCTTACCTGGGGAACTCCTCTTAAACTTCATAATGATCAAGGAACCCATTTTTACTGTTCATGTACTTCAACCAGTCTGCTCTGTTTGGCTGGTTTTACAACAATTTCACTGTGTTTATCACCTTCAATCCTCTGGTTTAGTTGAAGGTACACAGCATTATTGAGTCAACTGACAAAATTTGTAGAGGCCTTCCAAATACCTTGGCCAAAAGCATTGCTGGTAGTCCTTCTAAATCTCAGATCTACCCCTTTTGGAACTCATAAACTCTCACCCTTTGGGATAGTCAGAGGATGCCCAGTGTACTTGGCTCCTGCCTCTTTTGACCCACAAGAGATGAAAGGAAAGATACTCCAATATTGCAAAGGTCTAATTGCTTCTACTACAAATAACTATGTTTGATAGAGCAATCTTTTCACAGTGCATTCTCGGAAGAGGAAGACCTTAAGCATCCTACCCTGCAAACTGGAGATTTTGTTTATTGGAAAATGCATCTCCAGAAAGACTCTCTTCGACCTTGCTGGAAAGGCTCCTATCAGGTACTGCAAACTAATTCTGTGCTGCCAAACTCCAGGGAATAGACTCTGAGAACATGTGACACACCTAAAGAAAACACCAAACACTGACTGGACCTGCACATTATCTAGTGACCTGAAAGTAAAGATTTCCTAGAATTGAAGCAGACAGTATCTGATGAGATAGCTTTCCAAAGATATCTGGACCAGGCCTGTTGGAAGTTTGTCTGCCAAACCGTTGATGATGACATAATGCTTCAGGTGATCTCCAATGCCTAATATCTTGATAATATATAAACTTTAAATTAAAAGTGCCTGGGAGTTCTCTCTCTTACCCTCCTTGTTACTCAAATGTGACTTCAATAGGTTTCCACTCTGTGTTCTTTCCCTCTGATGTGAGACATTATACCCAGGAAAAATCCTTCCTGGCATTGAGGGACAGGGAGCTGCTGAAAGGAGAAAACCTGACTCGATCAGTGATACTTTCAAAGAAAGATCTTGATTAAAAGAGGGAAATGTAAAAAATTAATAAACAGAAACCTCAAGTAGTCAGGAAACCAGAAGAGGGAGCTCTCATGCCCTGCTACCAATGTAGGACCCAACTGGAAGAAGAAAGACCTCCTCTTCTTTCCTGGCAACAACTCAGCCAATGAAAAGCCCTGGATTGTTTGTTTATTATAGCCCTCCCAACATCCTTTTGCCTTCTGTGAAAGAGTTCTCCTTCCCTTGCTATTTGAGGACTTACATGTTGCTCTCCATGGTTGCAGACCCTGAATTGTAATTCTTTGTTTATCCCAAATAGACTTTTTTTTTTTTTTGCTGGGGAAATAACTAAGTTTATTTTAGGTCAACACCTTAAACTGTGAGCCTCCTGGGTCTAGTTCAACATCATCCTGAGCAAAGCCCAGTATGTAGAATTAAGTTAGGTTTTAAAATCAATTATTTGTTTTTGTAATTCTTAGATAGTTTTCTCAATCATATAAACTCCTGGTAATATCAGGAAAGCTTGGGGATGTATGATGCATCAGTTTCACCCTATATGCTCTTCTTTTGGGACAAGACATCACATACCTTTTGAAAGGACTGTGGCCAAATTGCAACATCTGTAGCATTCTTGGCACAGATCTTCATGGGTTGTACATTTTCACCTTCTATTGAGATCCCAGGGAAAAAGGGTGGGCACAGGAGACTCCAAGGTAAGACACATTTTTCATCTCACCAAGAAACTTTTTGAACAGTGTATTCACTAACTGAACGAACTTTTTGGCCAACTCAATATTTGTGAAGATGTATAAATGAAAACCATCAGAGGCATTGAAAAATAAAATGGCTTTCAGGTCCCAGTCCAGAAAAATCCTCACCTCTGTTAGTTTGAGTTCACGTGGAGAATAGTCCTGGTTTCCGTACTGGCAGTGACTTAATGTCTCCTCCTGAGGCTCACAACCCAGAACCCCAGACCTGAAGATACCAGGAAAGGGCAATCATGATATGCAGAATCCCTGCAAACAACCACAGCCAATTCCAGTGTTTCTCCAACTTCCATCTCCAATAATGTCAGCCGGAGGTGAAGCAGGATGACCCCAGCACACAAGAAGCAGAGATAAATGTTTTGGCATTCTCTGGTTGTCTTGTCTGAACCTACCCATATTCAATGCTCTGCAGGTCATTAAGAGAATAAGAGGAAGTCACTGGCTATAAGCAGAGCTAGAGTCATTTTCCAATAGAATCTCAGCCCAGACATCATCACTTAGATCTCAGTCACCAGTTTCCCCAGGGCAATGCTGGTCTGGATCCTCTGGATCTAGGAGATGTCAAGACACTGGGGACAAGAGAAAAAACTGTCCTGATGCCTAAGGCAGGAGAAACAGAAGTTATGTTTGCAGAATGTCAAACAGGGATCTTGGAAATAGTTCAGGTAGGTGAAATGTGTTGATTCTTTTCTGAGTTTTTCTGCCATGGTCATCATTTCAATATGGCTGTTATTAGTTTTGTGCTTCTCTGGGGTGCTGCAACTTCTTAACTGGATCCCAGACTTCTCATAAAGGTATTTTGCTCTGTATATTATTGCTAAATCAGTGTTTCTGTGAGGAACCAAGGCCTAGGACTTCCTATTCCACCATCTTGCTGATCTTACTAACATAGGTTTATTTTTGAGCTCTATGTGTTTATTCTGTTATATTGATGTATTTGTTCTTGCAGTATAAAGTACACACACACACACATATCCTTCTTTATAGACCTTTATTCTGCCATTCAATATTTACACTGAGTTTGTTGGGTTCTCTTCTAAAAAAATCCAGCTGCAATTTTGATTGGGATTGTATTAAAATTATATGTTAATTGTAGGAAGAATTGTCATCTTTATTATATCGTCCTATTCATCAACATAGTAAGCCTTTTCACTTATTCTGACCTACTTTAATACCTTTTAAATAGAGTTTAAACATTTCTCTAGAAAAATCTTATGTATCCTTTGTTAATTGCTAAATTCTGTATGGTTTATTGTGAAAGGTATCTAAATGTTTATTATATTTTTTAATTGGTTATTTTTGGTATGGAGAAACATTGTTCATTTTCCTAATTTTCTCTTATAACCAACAAACTTGCTGAACTGTCTTATTAATTCTAATAGCTTATATCTTGTTTACATTTGCTTTTCTATATAGATGATCATATAATCTCAAATAATGACACTTTTATCTCTTTTCTCCCTGTGATTACACTTTTTTTTTCATTTCTTACAGTAGTATCTGGCACCTCAGTACCATGCTAATGAATGATGCTACTGGGTTTCCTTATCATATTCTGGACCTTAATGGGAATGTGTATGTAATTTCTCAACAAGAGAATGGTTTTTAACATATTGATGACATTCCCTTCTATAACTAGTTTTCTAAGGGTTCTTTTGAAATTATAAAAGAACTTTATAAAATGCTGTTTCTCCAAAAATATGTAACTTTTCACTTTTAGTCCATTAATGTAATAAATTAAATATTTTTGCATGCCTGGAATAAAATCTACTTGATATTGACGTGTTTTTACTTTTTAAAATAGTAAAATTTATTGTACATACAAAATTTATTGTACAGGACTTCCCAGGTGGCGCAGTGGTTGGGAATCTGCTTGCCAATGCAGGGGACATGGGTTTGAGCCCTAGTCCGGGAGGATCCCACATGCCGCGGAGCAACCAAGCCTGTGTGCCACAACTACTGAGCCTGCACTCTAGAACCTGTGAGCCACAACTACTGAGCCTGCGCACAACAACTACTGAAGCCCGAGCCATGCCTAGAGCCTGTGCTCCACAACAAGAGAAGCCACCACAATGAGAAGCCCATGCACTACAACAAAGAGTAGCCCCCGCTTGCCACAACTAGAGAAAGCCCACGCACAGCAACAAAGACCCAACACAGCCAAAAATAAATAAGTAAATAAATAAATTTATTTTAAAAAATTTGTTGTACATATATGTAGATTTTTTTAAGGAAAAAACACCCATGACTCATTATTCAGATTGTGAAATAGAATATTGCTAGTACCTCAGAAATTCCTGTAAGCTCTTCCCTGTTCATATCCCCTTCATCCTCACTTCCTTATTTTTTTTTTTTTTTAATTTTTTGGCTGTGTTGGGTCTTCGTTTCTGTGCGAGGGCTTTCTCCAGTTGTGGCAAGCGGGGGCCACTCTTCATCACGGTGCGCGGGCCCCTCACCATCGCGGCCTCTCCTGTTGCGGAGCACAGGCTCCAGACGCGCAGGCTCAGTAATTGTGGCTCACAGGCCCAGCTGCTCTGCGGCATGTGGGATCTTCCCAGACCAGGGCTCGAACCCGTGTCCCCCGCATTAGCAGGCAGACTCTCAACCACTGCGCCACGAGGGAAGCCCTCACTTCCTTATTTTTATGTTTATCATTATTCTTTTGCTTTTCTTTATAGAAAGTCAATATCCCTTGGTTAGATTGGATAGTCTAATATATATATTTCAAATATATGCTGTTGCATATAGGCTCTGTTCTTTCCAGCCTGTGGCATCTATTTTCTCACCATCCACTATGGCTAAGCCCCTGCTCCATATTTTTAGATTTTTACCAGTCAGCACCCCTATTTAAAGGTACTCATTTTCTGAATTAGTTAGGGTGAGCAAATTGCTGTAAAAATAGATCCCAAATATATAACCACCTAAATTAAATAGAAGTTTCTTTCTTATTCACATAATATTACTGGAATGTTATATACTGGGCAGGTGAACAATTCAATAGGGTAGCCAGAGACTCAGCTTCTACCATGGTAGCCCTAAGGTTGTCTCCTCTCTAGATAACTGTATGTGGAAAAGGTAGGAATGCCATGTGGGAAATTTTTTACTGGCCAGGCCTGGAAAGGTGACATCATCTCTTCCTATTTCATTAATTATATTATAGTCATGCAACCATACTTAATATTTTAAAGTGGGGTGGGGTGAGGCAGCTGAAAAATGTAGTCTCTGGCTGGGTAGATACTTCCCAGTGACAACTCTATACTAGGACAGCACAGGTTTGGTGACATCTCTATCACAGTTCATATATATATATATATATATATAATATATATAATATATATATATAATATTCTGTGTGTGTGTGTGTGTATATATATCTTAAAAAATTTTTGTCTGGTTTTGGACAAAATGTCCAAATTTACCATATTATTTACCATATTTAGTATTTTGCATTCTGTTCTTTTCACTTGTGAGATTCATCTCTATTGATGCATGTAGCTGTAGTTATTTTAATTGTGTAGTATTTCATTGTAAAGTATACTTCAGTTTATTATGCATTATTCTTAATGGATATCTGGGTTGTTTTCAGTTTTGAGTATTACTGACAATGAGCATTCTTTTAGATGTCTTTTACACCTGTAAGAGTTTCCTTAGGATATGTACCTAGAAATGGAATTGCATGTTCAACTTTTCTAGGAGATGCTAACCTATTTTCCACAGTGGTTGTAACAGTTTATATCTCATGCCTCCAGCAACGTATGAAAGTTCCTCTTGCTCTACATTCTTGCCAATGCCAAGTATTGCAAGACTTTCAAAATTTTGCCAATATAATGGGCATCTCATTGTTCTTTTAATTTGATTTCCCAGATTACTTGTGTGGTTTAGTGTCTTTTCATATATTTATTTGCCATTTGGGTTTCTTTGTCTGTGAAGTGCCTATTCAATTCTCCTTTCCATTTTCTTTTTTGGGTGTTTGTCTTTTGATATTGATTTATGAACATTATTTATTTTTTATTTTAAAAAATTTTTGTTTATCTATTTTTAGCTGTGTTGGGTCTTTGTTGCTGCACGCGGGCTTCTCTAGTTGCGGTGAGTGGGGGCTACTCTTCGTTGCAGTGCGCGGGCTTCTCATTGCGGTGGCTTCTCTTGTTGCAGAGCATGGGCTCTAGGCACACAGGCTTCAGTAGTTGTGGCACGCGGGCTTCAGTAGTTGTGGCTCGCGGGCTCTAGAACTCAGACTCAGTAGTTGTGGCGCGCGGCTATAGGTGCTCCACGGCATGTGGGATCTTCCCGGACCAGGGAACGAACCTGTGTCCCTTGCATTGGCAGGCAGATTCTTATCCACTGTGCCACCAAGGAAGGCTGAACATTATTTATTTTTGAATACCATGCTTTTGTCAGTTTTCTGTATTGCAAATATATTGTACATGTTGTGGTTTGCCTTTTCAGTTTCTTAATAGTGTCTTTTGATGAATAAGAATTCTTAATTTCAGTGTAGTCAAAGTACTCAATCTTTTATAGTTTACTGCTTTGTGTCTTTCTTAAGAACTCATTAGTTAGCCACAGCAATCAGACAAGAAAAGGAAATAAAAGGAATACAAATTGGAAAGGAAGAAGTAAAACTGTCACTGTTTGCAGGTGACATGATACTGTACATGGAAAATCCTAAAGACATTGCCAAAAAAAATACTAGAATGCATCAATGAGTTCAGTAAAGTTGCAGTTTACAAAATGTATACAGAAATCTGTTGTATTTCTATACAATAACAATGAACTATCAAAAAGAGAAATTAGGAAGACAATCCCATTCACAACCACATCAAAAACAATAAAATAAACAATAAAATATCTGAGAATAAGTCTAAACAAGGAGGTAAGAGACCTGTACTCAGAAAACTGTAAGACAGTGTTGAAAGAAACTGATGACACAATCAAATGGAAAGATATACTGTGCTCATAGATTTGAAGAATAATTATTGTTGAAATGAACTTACTACCCAAGGCAATCTATAGATTCAATACAATCCTTATCAAAATAGCAATGGCATTTTTCATAGAACTAGAACTAACAATTTTAAAATTTGTATGGAAACACAAAAGATCCCAAATAGCCAAAACATTCTTGAGAAAGAACAAAGCTGGAGGTATCACTCTCTACAAAGCTACAGTAATCAAAACAGTATGATACTGGCACAAAAAACAGACACGTAGATCAATGAAACAGAATAGAGAACCCAGGAATGTTCCCAAATTTGTATGTCTATTCAAGTCCTTTGCCCATTTAAAAATTCAGTTATTATTATTATTATTATTTTGCTATTTGCTGTATAGTATGGTAGTTTTATATTTAACTTAAAAAAAAATCTAACAATCTGTTTTCCAAAGTGGCTGTAATATTTTATGTGCATGCCAGCACTGTATGAGGGCTCTAACTTCTCCCTATCTTCATCTACACTTGTTATTGTCTGATGTTTTATTATATCCATTCTAGTGGGTGTGAAGTGGTATTTCATTGTGGTTTTAATTTACATTTACTTAATGACTAATGACATTGAGCACTTTTTCCTGTGCTAATTAGCTATTTGTATGTCTTCCTATAAATGTCTTTGCAAGTCTTTTTGCCATTTTTTAATTGGGTTGTTTGTCTTATTTATTATTGAGTTGTAAGAGTTCTTTATGTATTATGGATACAAGTCCTCCGTATGATTTGCAAACATTTTTCTCCATCTATGGTTGTCTTTTCATTCTCTTAATACTGTCTTTTGAAGCATAAACTCAAAAGTTTCCATTTTAATGAAGCCCAATTTATCAATTTTTTCTTTTATGCCTTGTGCTTTTGGCGTCATATCTAGGAACTCTTTGCCTAACCCAAAGTCATGAAGATTTTGTCCTCTAATTTTTTTTAGCAAATTTATAGTTTTAGTTCTTATATTTAGGTCTATGTTCCATTTAAAGTTAATTTCTTTGTGAGGAGAGGATCTAAGTTTTTGTTTGTTTATTTGTTTTAGCTTTTTTTTTTTTTTTTCTCCATACAGACATCCAATTGTCCTGGCACCACACACCATGTTTTTAAAAAGACTATCTTTTCCTCACTGAAGTGAATTGTCTTGGCACATTTGCTGAAAATCAACCATAAATGTAAGGGTTCATTTCTGGACTCTCAATTCTATTCCATTGATCTATATGCTTAGCTCATTGCCAATACCCACCATCTTTTTTTAAAATTCTTATTGGAGTATAGTTGATTACAATGTTGAATACCACCACCATATTGATTCCTATAGCATTGTAGTAAGTTTTTGAAACCTTGAAGTGTTAAGTTCTTCAACTTTGTACTTCTTTTCATAATTCTTTTTGGCTATTTATAGAACTTTTACATTTATACATACATTTTTGGATCACCTTGTCAATTTCCACAAAAAAAGCCTAAAAGCATTTGTCAAAAACTGTGAAAAGTCTGAGATTTCACTCTATTGCAAGCTAACAAGTTACGGAAAAAGTGTACAGACTTCTACTTTAATCAAATATTCCAAGGTCTTTTTGTCCCAATTTCAATCTTCCTATTCATTTTTAAAAATATTTATTTATTCATTTGGCTGTGCTGGGTCTTAGTTGTGGCATGCAGAATCTTCGTTGAGGCATGTGGGATCTTTAGTTGCAGCATGTGGGATCTTTTAGTTGTGGCATGTGGGATCTAGTTCCCTGACCAGGGATGGAACCCCGGCCCCCTGCATTGAGAGCGTGGAGTCTTAACCACTGGACCACGAGGGAAGTCCCGTAGTCATTCTTTTTAATTGCTTATTGTTGCCCTTACAAAATACTGAGTTTAGCTATTTAAATACATACCTTTGTTGATCTTTCCATAGGAATGCACTTTCCTACTATAGCTTCAAACCAGACTCCTATCTATTCTTTAAGACCTCCAGATCAAACATCCTTCCTATCCTCTCCTGTTTCTGCACCTTCTTCATATCTTCAGTTGGTAGTAATCTTTCCTATCTCTGACCTCCCATAGCACATTATCTCTATCTTTGTATGACCCGACTTGTTTTCCTTTTGTTGTTTAATTACACATCTTTTTTTTTCAGTAGAACCTGTATATTAATAATGTCTGTATCTCCCCTAGTATTCTTACACAGGGTCTCGATCAATACATGTATTTGCTGAATAGGAATACAATTTTTTTGTGTGTATGATTTTCCTGTTCCTGACATTAGGTGAATGTGCTCAAACTATAGTACAAAGAAATCCCAGGCTTTAAAGTTAAAAAAAGATTCTGGGTATGTGGCTTATCATTTAATTCTTTGAACAAGTATTCAACCAGAGGTCTATCTTATCCTCTGCTTTGAAACAATCTTGTGTTAGCATGCTATGAAGTACAATAATATAGACAACCAAAGAACTGTTCATTCATTTTTTCTCTTGAAACTTCTCTTTATTTGTTTTGACCTCTTTGATACATGGATTGATATTGTGGAAGGAAGACTTGCATTAAGGATCTGTACCTTAGCTCATTCAGTGAGCTAGCATTTACAAATTATGTGCAAAGCAGTCTGTGATCAATGGCATTACCTACTAGATGTATAGCTGCTACCATGCTCCCAAATTAATATTTGAAAGGTTAATTTTTTTAAGTGAATGACAGTGATAGTTTTATTAGATATTCTTTCTCTTTCTTTCTTTTTCTTTCTTTCTTTCTTTTCTTTCTTTCTTTTTCCCTTCTTCCTTTCTTTCTTTCAAGAATAACAGAATAGGGCTTCCCTGGTGGCGCAGTGGTTAAGAACCTGCTGCCAACGCAGGGGACACGGGTTTGAGCCCTGGTCCGGGAAGATCCCACATGCCACGGAGCAACTAAGCCCATGCGCCACAACTACTGAGCCTGCGCTCTACAGCCCACGAGCCACAACTACTGAGCCCATGTGCCACAACTACTGAAGCCCATGTGCCTAGAGCCCATGCTCTGCAATAAGAGAAACCACCGCAATGAGAAGCCTGCGCACCGCAACCAAGAGCAGCCCCCGCTAGCAGCAACTAGAGAAAGCTTGTGCAGCAATGAAGACCCAATGCAGCCAAAAAAAGTTAAAAAAAAAAAAGAATAACAGAATAAAATGAACTATAGGCTCCTCAAAGCAAGTTTAAATGATTTGACCAGATTCCAGCATGGAATAAAGTTTCCATACTTCATCTGAAATCTTGCACTAATTCTTCCAATGTTTCCTGGAAAATTCCTAGAACTTGTAATAGAATGTGTGAATTATGCTAAGCAGAGCACCTGACTGGCTCACAACAGAGTTTGAACTACTTTTTCTAAAATTTTTAATTTTTAAAAAAATTGAGGTATAATTGACATACATTATATTATTTTCAGGTGTACAACATAATGATTCAGTATTTGTTTATGACCTATTTTTTTTTCTATTGGTACGGTGAGCCAAATGTCGCTATAGTATACATATACATAATAATATGAAAATAATATGTCTAAAGGGAGATTGGCAGAAATCCTATAGTAGAATATCAGGGTCTCTCTTTAGGAAATGATAGCTTCTATTTTGATATAGGGAAATAATTCCTCTTTGACAGACCTCACTAAAACTTGGACTATAGAACTACTTCTCTTGATCTTATCTTACAGAAGAAAGCCTATGATAATACATAAGGCCAATGGAGTTTTGTTATTTTGTTGCCTGAGGTTTTTCTTGAAGTTTCTCCATGAGATACACCTGTATTACAAAACTATTAGATTCTTCTTCTGTCTTAGAAATCTTCAAAGATTTCCACTTTAGCAGAATGTGGCAATGATAATAACTTGGGATACTACGACAATAATCTGTTTCCCTTAGGTCTCTCACATGTAGTGTCCTTAGATGAGGACGAGGATGTTCACTATCCTCTATCGTGCAGCTCAACTGCTCATCTCCTTGGCATAAACACTGGTTTGAAAAACATTTTGGTTAGCACATGTAGAAGCCAGGGAGTTTTCTCTTCCCAACTCCACAGTGATTAAAAGCTTTTCAGCAAAGTTCTTTCTGGCAAAATCTGTTTTCATAGCAAATTACTCAAACCAGGTCCTCTTCCTTTCCGCTTCCTCTGCTTGCAGCGCTCCTCCCACTCTTCTCAAAACTGGGGAACTCTTACTCATCCTTCAAGATTCAGCTCAAACGTCACTCCCTGGTGGAGGCTTCCTCAACATGGCAGGCCGAGCCGGTTCCTCCCTCTCAGCTCACAGCTCGGCCTTTACCACCGTGTAACAGGATTATCTGTTTTCGGGTGGGTCTCGCCCCCAGGGTGTGAGCTTCGAGGTTGGGGACTGTGTCTTTCATTTTTCTGTTCGTGTCGTCCAGCATGTGACACACAATAGGCTCAGTAAAGTTGAGTGACTGAAACTCTATGACTGGCGACCTTCTGCCACAAGGAGCAATAATATCCCATCCGGGTTACTGTCGACGTTCCACAGGGGCCCAACTGCAAGAGCTCCAGATGGCACACCGGTTCCTGCCAACCCAGCGTTTAAAAACAAACAGCTGCGGATGCTAGGAAATAGAAGGTGGCCCTCAGGAGGACCGCCTTTCCTGAACCCAGGCGGGTTAATAACCGCCAGCTGAGCCGGCAAAGGCGAATTTGGAGTTCGCTCAGTTGAGGGAAACGCTTTCCTTGAGTAAACTCAGCGTCCTCGAGGTATTCTCTAACTCTGGGCTGGAGACGCTGTCCGCTTTTTTCTAACGGTGACAGGAAACCAAGGAAAAACGTGGGATTCAAAGATTTGGGGGATAAATCTGCTCGCAGCCACTCAGGTGCGAAGCTCGCGGTTGATGCCGAGCTGACGTCTGTGAGAACCCGCGCCTTACACTCTGCGGCGCCTGCCCCCAGGCTCAACGCCCACCCCAGGCAGCCACTCCCTCAACCGCTCGCACTCTCCGCGCCCCGCCCAACTCCTGCGCGATGAGCCACCATTCTCACGAGAACTCAACTACTCTCGCCTTTTCGAACCGCGGGATCTCGCGAGAAGCACCCGAGGAGCCGGCCTGTAACCTGCTGAGGCGGCTCTTGTAGCCGCAGCTGCTGCAGCGCTCGCCGCCGCAGACGCCTCCGGAGGTATCCAGTTGGGGGGAAAGCGGAGGTGTCGCTGGCCCCGGCCTGTGCCTGGACACTCAAGGGGGACTACAGGTTCGAGGGTGACTGGACTCAGTTTGGAGAACTCGGTGGGGGGCGGCGCTGGAGGCTGGGCTTTGGTGGGGGCGGAGGGCGAGTTTGGGCTTGAGAGTGGACTGCTCTGGTGGTGGTCTGGACGTCCGGACCCTGCTAGGGGACCGTGGGTGAGGTTCTGGGCTCTGGCCGCTGGCGCCCAGTTCGGAGAGGCAGGGAAGGGAGTTGGGTTTCGGGGGTGCTGTTTTTGGGTTGGGAGTACTGAGGCCTTTCCCCAGAGATGAAGGCGATACCCTTAACCCTCCTTCCCAGGGCAGAGGAACAGTGTGCGCCGCCCCTTTTCTGTCATCCTGGGTTAACGCCGCGAGGTCCTGAGGAGGGTGCATCACAGTAGGGGCTAAGGTGGCCCGAGTCTCGCTTTGGGTGAAGAGGAGTGAGACCCCAATAAGGTGTTGAGTGATTTTATGCTGTAACGGTATCACGTGCGGTAACGCTTTGTTTTCCCCAAACTTGCACAGAAAAGCTGCTTATTTTTTTCTTTTTCAGATTCAAGTCTCCTCACACCCTTTATCCTCGGGAATGGGGTGCAGGGAGGTGAGACATCACTAGTAATTTGTTAGTGTGGGCGCAATGTGACCATCACTGGGCTTCACAGATTTCCTACTAATCTTTCTCCTCAGTATTTTGAGTTCACGTGAGAAGTCACTAGTCCAGACATGCTAAAGATAGAGAGCATCACTAGCTTGTCGCTTTATGCACTTAGCATATAAAATTTACTTAAATGTTTTTAATCTTAAGAGTCTTCATGCTTTTTATTTAACAATATCAGAGAAAAATCACAGTATATTGATTTTCTTTGGACAACTGGGTACACCACCCCCCCTACAATTTGATCAAGACTTTAGAGAGGGAGTTACAGATAAATTTTGAATGAAATAGATTGTAGAAATTGGTATAAGAGATATAATAAGGGGTGCAGCTATACCGGCCAAAAAAGTTTGTGTACTGGAGAGCCCGTCCAGGGCTGAAGCCCAAGCCTTGAAAATGAGGACTGTAGTTGTCATTAGAATACAAAGCGGAAAGCAGTAGAAAATACTTGGGAGAGGATTTGATGGTGGATAAAGACTGTTAAAAAAGTGTGTGAGGAGAATTATTTTTGAAGGTGTAAATGTGTTTCATAAATTTCCTAACATTTCTCAGAGTTTATGACCTAACTGGTATTGTTACACATAAAGACAAAGTGGGAAGGGAGGTTCTGAAGCATGGAGTATGGCAAGGAACCATGAAGTCAGGAAAGCTTTCAGTGTCTTGACAATGTTTTTGAGATTTCACCATTTTTTTTCTCCCAAAAAAACTTTCAGATGGGCTTTTTACATTCTGTATGTCACCCTTCCACCAGTCTGAATTTTTTTCTTTCTCAACCTTTCTTCTAAGCGTTGTGAAAATTTTTTATTATTAGCCATGAGGTTACAAACCAATATGTCCTGCTTTGTGGCTTTTTACATTAGGTGACTTAGCGAAGTGTTGAAGTGACCTGGAAAATATTATGCACCTTTCAAAGGAATAGGTTATGAATAGCAAACTCACATGCCTTCAGATACTAGGCATATGAAAATAAAAATGAGTGAAATACACTAAAGAGTTTTATGCCTCATCTAAGAGGGTTATCCAGTTCTCACGTTCACCTGATCAGTGCCACAATGAATATGGGCCCAGTCTTCAGCCTTCTCAAGAGAACACAGGAAATCTAAATTTTTGCTTGCAGTTCTCCTGACTTTTAAAAATATTGACAACTACTTGAAACAGTTTAAAAATAACTTCATGTGGCCCAAGCAAACCCAAACCTGTTCAGTAGTTGTATTCCTGCTCTCCAGGTTGACCTGTGTTATGAGTAAGAATTAATAAATTTTACAACTGGAAAAAAAAAGAGTTAAAGTAAGTATGCCAATTAGTTTGGAATTTCAAACCTAGGAGTACTTGTGGGAAAATGTCAACTCTAATTGAAAACAGGTGAGTTTAATAGCCAAGTTTAATAGCCTTTAAATATGGTAGGGCAGATTGAACTGATACTTAGTAATATTTTAACTGTGGAAATAACTGAAAAAACCCTCTCAGTATTTATGGTTTAATAACTGAGGGTTCTGAGCAAAGCAAAGGTATCTTGTAAGGGAATTGATTTATTGAGAAGCCCTTTATCGTATTTGCGATTAATATGTAAAATAAATCTAGGAGACCCTCTACTGACTCATCTGTGCTTTTGAATATTTATTGTTTGCTGTACCATCCCACTTTGTCTTCCCAGTCATTGACTTTTATTGGAAGCAATATTGATTCCTTGGATTTTATTCCGTGGCAGATGGGGTAGGGGGGAGGGGCATCGAGATGGGAAGAAATGGGAAGGGGAAAGTGTGAGGTGAAGCAGGCACTCATGTGCTTCTCTTTTACATTATCCATTACAAGATTGATTTGAGTTAGCTAGTTTTTCTTGTAAGAAGAATAGGTATTTTGATTGATTAAACACAGTGCCTTATACATAGGAGAGCTTAATGATATTTGTGGAATTGAACCCCGTGGATTAAACCACATTTACCCATTAGTGAGAAGTACTTTAATCACATAATCTGATTCATACTTTGTTGGGCTGTGGGGAATGGGAGTTTAGAGGTCAGTCCTAAGAAAGAAGTGAATCTTAGGCTTATAAGAGGGCAAGGTGAAGGTCTTCGATGGGAGTAAGGGTGAGAAAGGAGGCTAGGTGAGGGAGAGAGTTTGAAAAAGGAAGATAGAAATGGTCAAGTACCACTTAGACTACCATGCAGTTTTACAAAGAGCTCTGCCTTTTACAACTAAATTTATCATAACTTATGCAAAGACTACATAGAATATTGGGTTTTTTAAATAGATCTTTATTGGAGTATAATTGCTTCACAGTACTGTGTTAGTTTCTGTTGTACAACAGAGCGAATCAGCCACATGCATACACATGTCCCCATATCCCCTCCCTCTTGAGCCTTCCTCCCATCCTCCCTTTCCCACCCCTCTAGGTCATGGCAAAGCACCGAGCTGATCTCCCTGTGCTATGCTGCTGCTTCCCACCAACTGTTTTACATTCGGTAGTGTATGTATGTCGTTGCTACTCTCACTTCGCCTCAGCTTCCCCCTCCCACCCCATGTCCTCAAGTACATCCTCTATGATCCTCTATGTCTACCTCTTTATTCCTGCCCTGCAACTAGGTTCATCAGTACCTTTTTTTTTTAGATTCCATATATATGTGTTAGCATACGGTATTTGTTTTTCTCTTTCTGACTTCACTCTGTATGGCAGACTCTGGGTCCATCCACCTCACTACAAATAACTCAATTTCATTCCTTTTTATGGCTGAGTAATATTCCATTGTATATATGCGCCACATCTTCTTTATCCATTCATCTGTCGATGCACCTCCTAGAGTAACGGAAATAGAATATTGGGTTTTAATCAGGACTACTTTGGGAGTTTGCAGACTTAGTTTTCTTTCTTTTAGCTCAGTCTTCTTGTTTCTCTCTTTTAGCCCAGTCTTCTTAGGTCAAGTTAGTCTAATACCTCTTCATCCAATCCCTGCCTCTCTCTGGTGTGGGAAGTGAAACAGGAGAAGATGTGTATTCTGTGAGGTGTTCCTCTTTGAGAGTTTAAAAAACATCCTGAAGAATCTGTTATGTATTTTGGAGATTGTTTGTTGAAGGAAGAACCATCATTTTCCTCTCTCCATGTTCTACATGACTTGTAAAGTAAGGAAGTTCTCTTGGAAGTAGCTTTCCCCCTTATTTCAACTCCTTGGGTGAGATGCCCTCTCAAGGAAGGATTAGGTGAGGACTGGAGAAGGAATTGAGTATGCTTTTGCTCAGTGACTTCTGGTTCTGTTTTTAGAGCTCTCAATTCTTAGGACATAACATTCTCTACTCCCCTGTAGGGTGGATTATCTGAGCAGGCTGGACCCTGTGAGGGAGAAGGAAATGAAAAATAAACAGTTTAAGTTTAGTTTACAATTGAAGTTAATAAGTAGCTTTTTTGGCCACTGATTTCAGCTGTATTTTTATCTTTGTCTGACTCCTTTGTTTGTTTGTTTCTTTGTTGGTTATAAACCCACAGTAAGGGAGAAAGATGCTCATTAATGGAAGAAGAACTATTTTGAAATCTTGTCTCCTCTTGGATAGAATGTTTATTAGGGTTTAAGCTAATGTTGCATTTCCCTACTATGGCTTGCTCTGGTTTACTTTGGCATCTTGAAACTGAGACCTGCCTTGTTAAGCAGGTAGCAATCTAGAGCTCAGAGATGGAAGGTAAGCAATCAGAATTCAAAGAGATGCTCTTTGGGAGAGGATTAAGAGGTTGGTAAATGTTCGATGTAGGCAATGAGAATACAGTGAGCTAAAATACTTGAAATAGTAGAAACTTGACATTAAAGAGGAAAGATTTTATGTGGAATATGTGACCTTATGTCACAAGATTTCTGAAGATTTGTAAGATGCTAAAAAGGTATCTATGCCAATAAAAGCATCTTTTTAAATCCTAATTAATAGTTTAATTATATTTTTCTGTTTAAAAATGTAAGATATCTGATTACATGGTACTTATTTTTATCTTTGTAGTTGAAATGAATGGTCTGTTAGTACTTTTGGTCATGAACTGAAATTAACATTTGTTATTTGGTTGAGGGTGAGAGTCTGTCCCAGTGAAGTACTAATTGAAGTACTTGATTAGAAACTATGAATAACACTTTTCTAAGGTCATTTAACATTGTAATCATACTTTTCTACTTGGAATACCTTATTGGGATCACTTAGATCTGTGTTTAAAGCCGACTGTTAGCTCTATGACATAAGTTACTTAACTACTCTGAGCTGTTGTTGGCTCACATGAAAAATGGAGATAGAACACAATTGTCAGGAGTTTAAGAATGAAATTAAATAAAATATACACAAGTGCTATGTAAATAGTAAAGTGAATATAACTTGTCAGCCCTTTGTACTGTGTTTATGCTCAGAAAATAGCATACTGTCTGGTGATCTTAAGACACATCAGGGAATTTACATTTACATCTAGCTGTCTCATTATAGGGAACAAATTCAAATGGCTATTTACAGCCTTGACAATATGACTCTTCCACTGGAAATTACAGAAGTTTTTTTCTTTTTCTTTATTCTAGTCCACAATGAACAGTAGGAATCTCTTTCTTGCTTTTCATGTTGGCATTGACTATCCATTGACTGATATCTGGTATTCTAAGTAATCTTTTAAAAATTGAAATATAGTTGATGTACAATATTATGTTAATTTCAGGTGTACTACATAGTGATTTGACATTTGCATACATTGTGAAATGACAGTGATAAGTCCATTAACTATCTGTCCCAATAAAACTTACTGTATAATAGTACTGACCATATCCTTATGCTGTATATTACATCCCTGTGGCTTGTTTCGTAACTGGAGGATTGTACCTCTTAATCCCCTTCACATATTTCAACCCCCCGCCTGTCTCCCCTCTGGATACCACCTGTTTGTTCTCTGTATCTGTGAGTCTGTTTTCATTTTGTTTTGTTTTCTTTGTTTTTTAGATTCCACATATAAGTGAGATCGTATGGTATTTGTCTTTGACTTATTTCATTTAGTATAATACCCTCTAGATCCATCCATGTTGTTGCAAATGGTGAGGTTTCTTTTTTTTTTTTTTAATGGCTGAAAAATATTCCGCTGTATTTATGTACCACATCTTCTTTATCCATTCGTCTATTCGTGGGCACTTAGGTTGCTTCCATACCTTGGCTATTGTAAATAATGCTTCAGTGAACATAGGGTGCACATATTTTTTCAAATTGGTGTTTTTGTCTTCTTCAGGTAAATACCCAGAAGTTAAATTGCTGGATCATATGGTAGTTCTATTTTTAATTTTTTGAGAAACCTCTGTACTGTTTTCCCTTGTGGCTGTACCAGTTTACATTTCCACCAACAATGCACGAGGGTTCCCTTTTCTCCATCCTTGCCAATACTTGTTATTTATTGTTTTGTTGATGATAGCCATTCTGAGAAGTGTGAGGTGGTATCTCATTGTGGTTTTAATATGATTAGTGATCTTTTCATGTGTCTGTTGGCCAGCTGTATGTCTTCTTTGGGAAGATGTCTAGGTCCTCTGCCTGTTTTTTTTTTTTTTTTTTTCTCTGCCTGTTTTTTAATTGGGTGGTTTGTTTTTTTGATGTTGAGTTGTATGAATTCTTTGTATATTTTGAATATTAACCCATTGTTGGATATGTTGTTTGCAAATATCTTCTCCCATTCAGTAGGCAGCCTTTTCAGTTTGTTGATAGTTTCCTTTGCTGTACAAAAACTTTTTAGTTTGATGTAGTCGTATTTGTTTATTTTTCTTTAGTTTCTCTTGCCTGAGGAGACAGATCCAAGAAAATATTGCTAAGACTTATGTCAGAGAGCTTACTGCCTATGTTTTCTTCTAGGAGTTTTATAGTTTCAGGTCTTACATTTAAGTCTTTATTCCATTTTGAGTTTGTTTTTGTATATGCTATGAGAAATTAGTACACTTTGGTTGTCTGTATGTAGCTGTCCAGTTCTCCCAACACCATTTATTGAAGAGGCTGTCTTTTACTCATTGTATATTCCTGTCTCCTTTGTTGTAGATTAATTGACCATATAAGTGTGAGTCCATTTCTGGGTTCTGTATTCTGTTTATTGATCTGTGTGTCTGTTTTGATTTGTAGTGTAGTTTGAAATCAGGGTGCATGATATTCCAGCTTTGTTCTTCTTTCTCAAGATTGTTGGCTATTTGGGATCTTTTGTTTCCATGCAAATTTTAGAATTATTAGTTGTAGTTCTGTGAAAAATGCCATTGGTATTTTGATTTAGACTGCCTTGGGTAATATGGTCATTTTAACAATATTAATTCTTCTATGAGCATGGTAAATCTTTCCGTTTGTTTGCGTTGTCTTCAGTTTTCTTCATCGATGTCTTATGGTTTTCTGGGTCCAGGTCTCTTACCTCCTTAGATGTATTCTTAGTTATTTTATTCTCTTTGATGCAGTTGTTAATGAGATTGTTTTCTTAATATCTTTTTCTGATAGTTTATTGTTAGTGTATAGAAATGCACCAGATTTCTGTATACTGATTTTGTATCTTGCAACTTTACTGAATTTATTAGTTTAGTGGTTTTTAGTAGCGTATTTAGGATTTTCTATACTTAGTAACATGTCACCTGTAAACTGGGACAGTTTTATTTCTTCCTTTCTAATTTGGATTCCTTTTAATTCTTTTTCTTGTCTGGTTGCTATGGCTAGGATTGCCAACACTATGTTGAATAAAAGTGCGAGAGTGGGCATCCTTGTCTTGTTCCTGATTTTAGACGAAGTGCTTTCAGCTTTTCACTGTTGAATATGGTGTTGGCTGTGGTTTTGTAATATATGGCCTTTAATATGTTGCGGTATGTTCCCTCTATACCCACTTTGTTGAGAGTTGTTATCATAAATGGATTTGAAATTTGTCACAGGCTATTTCTGCATCTACTGAGATGATAATATGATTTTTATTCTTCAGCTTGTTAATGTGGTGTATCACTTTGATTTGCGTTTATTGAAAAATCCTTGCATCCCTGGGATAAATCCCACTTGATCATGGTATATGATCCCTTTTATGTATTGTTGAATTCAGTTTGCTCATGTTTTGTTGAGGATTTTTGCATCTGTGTTCATCAGAGATACTGGCATGTAATTTACTTTCTTTGTGGTATCTTTGCATGGTTTTGGTATCAGGGTGATACTGGCCTTGTACAATGAGTTAAGAAGCATTCCTCCCTCTTCAATTTTTTGTAATAGTTTAGGAAGGATGAGTGTTAACTCTTCTTTAAATGTTTTGTAGAATCCACCTGTAAAGCTGTCTGGTCCTGGACTTTTGTTTGTTGGGAGTTTTTTTTAATTGATTCAATTTCATTACTGGTAATTGGTCTGTTCATATTTTTTTATTTCTTCCTGATTCATTTTTGGGAGATCTTTATGTTTCTAGGAATTTATCCATTTCTTCTAGATTGTCCATTTTATTGGCATATATTTGTTCTTAGTAATCTCTTATGATCCTTTGTGTTTCTGTGGTGTCGTTTCTGATTTTATTTCTTTCATTTCTGATTTTATTTATTTGGGCCCTCTCTTTCTTGATGAGTCTGGTTAAAAGTTTATCAGTTTTGTTTATCTTTTCAAAGAACTCATAATTTCATTGGTGTTTACTTTTTTAAAATTTTTAATTTTTTAGTCTCTATTTCATTTACTTCTGCTCTGATATTTATGATTTCTTTCCTTCTACTAATTTCGGGTTTGTTTGTTCTGCTTTTTCTAGTTCCTTTAGGTGTAAGGTTAGGTTGTTTATTTGAGAGTTTTCTTGTTTCCCAAGGTAGGCTTGTATCACTACAAGCTTCTTTCGTAGAACTACTTTCGATGTGTCCCAGAGATGTGGATTGTTGTATTTACATTTTCATTTGTTTCCAGGTCTTTTTTGATTTCCTCTCTGATTTCCTCAGTAAACCATTGGTTGTTTAGTAGCATGTTTTTTTAGCCTCCACATGTTCGTGTCTTTTTCTTGTAGTTTATTTCTAGTCTCATACTGTTTCCAGAAAAGATACTTAATATAATTTCAGTATTCTTAAATTTATTGAGGCTTGTTCTGTGGCCTAGCTTCTGATCTGTCCATTTGCACTAAAAAGAATGTGTATTCTGCTGGTTTTGGATGAAATGTTCTATACATATCTATTAAATCCATCTGGTCTAATGTGTTATTTAAGGCCAATGTTTCCTTATTGATTTTCTGTCTGGATGATCTGTCTATTGATGTGAGGTGTTAATTAAAGTTTGCTACTGTTATTGTATTAGTGTCAGTTTTCTCCGTTTATGTTTGTTAATATTTCTTTTATGTATTTAGGTGCTCCTATGTTGGGTGCATATATATTTACAATTGTTATATCCTCTTGTTGGCTTGATCTCTTTATCATTATATAATGTCCTTCTTTTACTCTTGTTACAGTCTTTGTTTTAAAGTCTATTTTGTCTGATATAAGTATTGATGCTGCAGCTTTCTTTTCTTGCCACTTGCATGGAATACCTTTTTCCATCCCCTCAATATCAGTCTGTATATAACTTTAAATCTGAAGTGAGTCTCTTGTAGGAAGCATATATATGGTTTTTTCTTTTTTGAATCTGTTCAGCCACTGTCTTTTGATTGTAGCATTTAGTCCATTTACGTTAATTACTGATAGGTATATACTTTTTCCATTTTAATTCTTTGCTGGTTGCTTTTGTAGTTCTTTGTAGTTCTTCTCTTCTTTTGCTTTCTTCCCTTGTGATTTGATGACTGTCTTTAGTGTTACGTTTGAATTTTATTCTCTTTTTTGTGTATGTATCTATTATAGGTGTTTGGTTTGTGGTTACCATGAGGTTAACAAATAGCCATATGCACTTGCGCACGCACGCACACACACACACACACGTATGTGATTGTTTTAAGTTGATAGATCTCTTAATTTTGAACAGATTCTAAACACCCTAAATTTTTACCCCCTGCACATTTAATATTTTTCGCATCATATTTCAAATCTTTTTGTTATTGTGTCTTATTATGGATATATATTATTACTTTTGTCTTTAGCCTTCCTACTAGCTTTATAATGGTTGATCTCTTACCTTTACTGTATGTTTGCCTCTACAAGTGATACTTTTCCTCTCATAATTTTCATATTTCTAGTGGTGGCCTTTTCTGTTTAGAGAAGTTCTTTCAACATTTCTTGTAAAGCTGGTTTAGTGATGCCGACCTCATTTAGGTTTTGCTGGTCTGTAAAAGTCTGTTTCTGCTTCAAATCTGAATGATAACCTTGCTGGATAGAGTATTCTTGGTTCTAGGTTTTTTTCTTTCATCACTTTGAATATGTCAGGCCTCTCCCTTCTGGCCTGCAGCTTCTTCTGAAAAGCTGATAGTCTTTTGGGAGTTCCTTGTATGTAACTAGTTGGCTTTTCTTTCACTGCTTTTAAGATTCTCTATCTTTAACTTTTGCCATTTTAATTATAATTTGTTTTGGTGTGGACATCTTTGGGTTCATCTTGTTTGGGACTTTCTGTACTTCCTGAACCTGAATGTCTTTTCCTTTCCTAGGTTAGGGAAATTTTCAGCTATTATGTCTTCAAGTAAGTTCTCTGCCCCCTTTCTCTCCCTCTTCTCCTTCTGGGACCCCTATAATGTTAGTATGCTGTATGTCGTCCCAGAGGTCTCTTAAACTATCCTTATTTTTAAAAATTCTCTTTTGTTTTTTTTCTCTTCAGCATGGGTGATTTCCAGTACTCTGTCTTCCAGATTGCTGATCTGTTCTGCTGTATGATCTAATGTACTGTTGATTTCTTGTAGTGTATTTTTTATTTCACTTTATTGTATCTGTTTGGTTCTTCTTTGTATTTTCTAGCTATTTGTGAAACTTCTCACCATGTTCATTCATTCTTCTCCTGAGTTTGTTGAGTATCTTTATGATCACTACCTACCTTGAACTCTTTATCAGGTAGATTGTTTATCTTCACTTCATTTAGTTCTTTTTCTGAGGCTATGTCTTGTTCATTCATTTGGAATATATTCCTCTATCTCCTCATTTGGCCAAATCTCTGTATTTCTTTCAATGTATTAGGTAGGTTGCTTATGTTTCCTGATCTTGAAGTGGCGTCATGTAGGAGATGTCCTATGGGGCCCAGCAGCACACTCCACTCTGGTCACCAGAGCTGTATGCTCTAGAGGTGCCTCTTACGTAGGCTGCATGAACCTTTATGTTGTGCTGGGGCTGAGTACTGTGAGTGTGCTGGTAGGCAGGGCTGTCCCCTGTCCAGTTAGCTGTGCCTTATGTGGTGGCTGCAAGCCTCCTGCAGGGCAGGGTAGGCTTCTTGTGTGGCTCTCTACAGGGCCTGGTGGGCACAGGGCTGGTGCTGGCTCACTGGAGGGTTGTGTTGGGTCCCTGGCACTAATCGGCTAGAGGGAGGATTCCAAAATGGAGCTTGTCTGTACTGGTGTTATCATGGTAGAACAAGCTCCCCAAAATGGCTGTTGCCATCATTTCCTCCCCCAGGCGGTGTCCCATTTGCCTCCTGCCTCTCTGGGAGGCTCTCCAAGATCAGCAAGTGGGTCTCGCCCAAGCTCCTTTCAAACTGTTGCCTCTGGTCTGGGACTTGGAGCATGTTGAGATTATGTGTGCTCCCTTTAAGAGCAGAGTCTCAGTTTCCTAACACCCCTTCCCCACCTCCCATGCTCCCAAACATAAGCTCTCCTGTTTTCAAAGCTAGACGTTCTGGGGGCTTGTTTCCTGGTGCACAACCCCTTGGACTGGGGAACCTGCTGTGGGGCTTGGACCCATTGCTCCTTGGGGAGGACCAGTTGTGATATTCCTCCCATTTGTGGGTTGCTGACTGAGTGATGTGGGTCCTGACAATATCGTGTCTCCGCCCCTCTTACCCCTCTCATGTGGTTCCTTTATATCTTTAGTTTTGGAAAATCTTTTCTGCTAATCTTCAGGTTGTTCTTATAGATAGTTGCTCTGTAAGTAGTTGTAATTTTGGTGTGTCCTTGGATGGAGATGAGTTCAGGGTCTTCCTACTATACCATCTTGGCCATCTCCTCTCTTCTCTGTAATTTGAATGCCAGGTGGGACAGCAGAGAAAAGCGAAAAGAGAATATATTGTAGAGAGAAATGGCATGACATTTTAAAAATCATCTATTGGGATACTGTTATCATCTCTAAAAAAATTTTTATTTTTATTAATTTGGATTATTTTTCTTTAAGATCTTTGACTATCATTGCTGGTAGCAGATGAATAGAAAATTATCTTGAGTTTTCTGTTTGTGGACTACATTAAAAGTAAATTTAAAAGCTCAGATACCTGAGGAAGTATCTCAGGGGCATAATTGTGCAACAAAATGTTTTTATACTTTTCTCATTCTTAGATGGTCATGCAAATAGTGCTGAATTATTTTAAAAGTAATTATTTCATTCAGGGCAGTTTGCTTTATACAATGCAGGATTGAATCTTATTTTTCTCACATCTTGAGAGCAAGCGATGCAGTCTGCTCTGTCCTTTTGGCTCCTAATTTGTTAATTTAGAATTTTCCTAGACAAGTTCCTGTAAGATGGGTAACTGTGGGGCACTATTATTTTCTTCTTGTTGAATATTCCAAATTGCCTGAGTTTCTCTTTTCAAAGAGAGAATATTTAGTTATTAGAGACTAGTGAAGTTATAAAACTGTAATACTGAAAGTATTTTAAAATCATTAATACTCTAGTGTTTGGAAGAGATAACTAAATGGCAGATTAGGCCTTACTACCTGAGTTTGATAAAACTTATTTATTGTACCATATGAAGAAAACAGCAGAACTTCCATTTATACTTATTTTTTTTCACTCAATCTCTTTTTCATTTTTTGTGTATATGTAATATATACATAGTACTATTTATATACATGTACGTGCATTGTTTATATATATGTATGTGCAGCTACTCAAGTTAGTTGAATTGAAAACATTAAGAAAGGGAAAAGGTGTCATATTTTAGAATAAAAGTGGTATGACATCTTTGATCATCTTTGCTTCCCTAGTGAATGATACTTTTTAACAGTAACCTTGAATACTTGTTGGCTTTGAAATTGTTTTATGAGTACTTTGAAAAATTACTTATAAAAGTAGATTATTTTGAGTAATTTCTTTCTGAATATGAACATGCAGTGCATTGCATACAATTTGGGACAGTCACCAAAAAGCAAAGAAGAAAATGGCATCTTAATCCCATGACCCAATGATAATTGCTTCCAATCATAAACACATATATACACATACACGTGCATACACACACACAATTGGGATCATTCTGTATGTAATGACTTAAATTTTTTATTTTGAGAAATTAAAATAGTATAACAAATACATAACTAGATTTAAAAGTGAACATTCCCTTCCTCCTCCCCTTCCCCCTTTCCCTCTCCTTCCCCTTCCACTATAAATTCTTTGATAAACATATTTCTCAGGATAAAAATTTAAAACTGGGATTCTTGTGTTAACATGTGTGACACCCTCCAGGTTTTACAGTTTATATTCCCACAAGCCTGAGTAGCCTTTTCCCCTGTTCTTTAGCCATCACTGGTTATCATGAAAACAAACCAAGAAATCTTTGACAATTTGATCAGTTAAACATCTCAGATTTAACTTGGGTTTCTTATATTACTAGTGAGGTTGAATAGTTCCTCTTTACCCTTTTTTGGCAGCTAGTATTCTTTTTGTAAATTGCTAACTTAATGAACTCTGCATGTTTTTCCATCATAGTGTTCGATTTTTTTAATATGATTTATAAATATTCCTTATATTTAAGATTAAAATCTTATCTGTTATATACATTTTTATAGCTCTTCATTTATCTTTTATAGTTTGAATTTTTATGTAGTCTAACCTAATGCTTTTTGCAAGTGGTCTGCAGTCCCAATTCTGATCCCTGATGAAGTTTTCACTAGTCTTTGTTGCAAATGTGAGCATAAAGTGTCTGACTGCACGTTCCTGTTTCTCTTTTTTTTTTTCCTCTGATTTGAGGCTTAGAAATTCCTTCTTTATTCTGAGAGTCAGATAAATGTTCACTTATATATTTTTCTTAATTCTTTATGGTTTTGTGTTCTACTTTGATTTTTTTTAATAATGTGGAATTTGGGAGAGATAGTATGTGAGGAAGGAAAGGATTTTCTGCTGAAATAGTTGACCAGTTTTTTAGAACCTCTCTATCTAACCTTGAATCTGTCATCTAGCTATCTGTCTCTTAGTGATTTGAAATGTGACCACTAGCACTTTTTATTTTCTGGGCATAGCGTTTTGATGGGTTGTGTATTAAACTTGAGAGACAGTATAGTATGGTGGAAGAAGCACTGAATTTGTACAGATGTGTATTTGAGTCCTAGTTTATTTATTAGCTATGTGACATTAGGCAAATAACATAATCCCTTTAAGCCAGTTTCTCAGTTTTTAAAAAGAGATCACTTTTATATAATAGATGATACCTCTTGTGTCTTGTAGGCTTGATATATGGATTAGCATAGAAAATGTATATGAAAATCCACCTTATTATCCAAGGCTTCCTGAATTAGATACTAGCATCTAGCTCCTGTACCTCTATCCTGCTTGAAAAATCTCACTGCATATTTTGGTGTAGTTCATTTAGTGCTGAGGCATATCTCATACCTACCACCAGTCTGGTAACCTTTCCAAAGGAGGATGGCTTGACCTTATTGTTTAGGAACCTATTCTGATATGTATTGGTCATTGCTTATTATTCTATCATATACGGTAGTAACAGCCACATATGGCTATTCAAATTAAGAGTTAAAATGGAAAATTGAAAATTCATTTCATCAGTTGTACATTTCAAGTGTTTTATAGCTGCATGTAGCTAGTGGCTACTTTTTGGACAGTGCAGACGTAGAACATTTCCATTATCAGACAGAGTTCTGTTGGGCAATACTGCAGTCTAGAACTTGAATCATACTTAGGGCCTTTTCTAGCCTATTGAATTGAGGGCAGGTAAACGAGCAAAAATCTGAAAGGAATGGAAGGTAATGGGATAATGAATGGGTCAAAATGCGACAGCATAGTAAAAGTTATATGAAAAATATAATATAACTTATTAAAAAAGCCTCTCAGAGGGAAAAAGAAAACATTGTTTAAAAGTCTGACTTTGTTTAAAGGGTCATGTAGGAAAAAATAAACATTGTTTGAGTCTGACTTGTTTAAAGGGTGCTGGTTCTTAGGAGTTGAATGTAATCTCCTTTGATTTAGGCACTTCATCAGCTTATTGGAGATTTGCCTATATTAAATTTTATGTCAAGGTGACTTGCTTCAACTAAGATGTTTCCGGTTTTGAATGGCAATACTAGTTAGTCATAGAAGAAAAGGAAAAATAGGGACATACGCATAGAAAATAAAACATTAAGTTTTTTTTAGGAATTAAAAAAATCATATATGCCTTTTAGTGGGTTTTAAGAATTTAGCACTATAAACAGCATCTAGTCCATTATAATGCTAATTATGTAATGTAGGTATTTAGAAAATGCCTAAGATAGGGAAAGATTTTCAAACATTGAGCTGTTTAAGGTGGGGGGGGAATAAATGAAATGGTTCTTGAAGTGTTAATGTCTTAAACAAGAAATCAGCAAAATTTCAGTTTTTATTACTGAATATTATTATTTTATTATTTATTTACAGAATTTATAGAAATTCTATAAAAGTAATAAAATCAATGAACTCAGAGATTTTATCTCCAGGTCACCTCTGGAAGATCAAGGGCTGAATATGAGCTGACTTTGGAAGTCTTACATTTTGGTGGATTTGATAAGGAATTCCTTTAAATAGACAAAGTACCCTACTTTTAAAGTAAAATTCATGCAGTTTTATTAAATCTGTTTGTTAGTGTATCCCTAGCAGTTAGCAAAATGCCTGAAAAGGTACTAAGTACTCAATGAATAGATTTTGAATGAAAGCGTAAATCAATTGAATTTGATATCCTGGAACTAGTTACATAAAATTTAGTCAGATATAATCTGTTATAATCAGGATATAAAAATATCCTGAATAAAATTCTCAGTTTTATTTACTTGCCTTATTTTAACTGCAGCAAATAAGAAAAATATAAGTCTTGACATTTGAAAGTGCTTCTGTGAGATTTAGGCAGCTTTGAGGAATCTTCTGGGGAATATTAGGAGTCATTTGATAATATCTTTAAAAATGTTTCCAGGGATATTTGTTATGTTCCCTCTTTTAACACCATTTTCTTAGTGTATAGTTTCTAAGAGCAAGTATTAGCATTAGATACTTTTTGGTCATTTGAGGATGAGATTCACATGATAGGTGGGTATGATTATACAATATTATTCTTTTTAAAGACAAGCAACTAAGTTAAAGACTCCCTATAAATCTTCATAATTTGTATTTCCTCTTCTCTGGTGGATTCTGTTAAATGAAATGCCCTTTGGTTTCTTTCATCTTAATTTTATTAATTAAAACATTTTGTAAAAGTTTACATATAGCGTGTATACTGAGGTGTGGGAACACACATATGAGTTATCCTTTGTTCTTGCCCTCAAGGAGTCTTACAGTTTAAGGGAAGACTTGTGGCAGAAACATATTCTACCAATGCATAATGATGGAGTTCAGAACATGCTACCCCAAAGTATGGCACCTTCACGTATTGAATATTTTAAGCAGAAGGAATTAGAACAACAGCATGTGCTGGAGGAGCTTTCTGACCTGCCTCTAAAGGCAGGTTCATTAAAACCCCTCATGAGAGTGTCCCTATACCTAGAGGAAAGGAGCATCTTAACTCTGAAGGTGAAGGAACATAGAAATCTGAACAAGAGATAATGCTAGTAAGTTTTTGTCAATTACTATACTCTTTCCATGATATTCCACTCTTCATCAGACTTGGCATAAGAACACTCAGGTTTGTTTTTTTCGGGCCTTCATTTGCCTTATGAAGGCCCAGTGTTGAATAAATTTACATTAAATAAACTTGTATGCTTTTCTCTTGTTAATATGTCTTGTTACAGGGGTCCCAGTTGAAAATTTAGAAGGGTAGGGGAAAAAGATATTTTTCCTCCCCTACAATATGTATTGACCATATTTAAGCAATCAGAAACAAAAACAAAACTATAGGTAAGCAGTAAAATTAAACAAGAAGAAAATTCCATAACAAAGCCATTTCCAAAATACTTAACTGTAGCCCCCTCCCAATTATGAAAACAATGTATAGTATATTCAAATAGTATAAGAGATACAATGAAAAGTAAGTCTTTCTTTCATTTCAGCCTTCCTCAGAGGCAACTAGTTAGAAGTTTTATGTGTTATTTCTAGACATTTTAAAAAACATATAGAAACATGGATGAGTGTTTGCATACATATTTTTAAAATACATTGGAGTACATAATACATATCTGTACCATGCTTTTAGCATAACATTATATCTTGGAATATTTTTCTATCAGTATGTATCTTATTTTTACTGGTTGCATGATACTGTGCAGATTTTTAACCAATTCATTCTGATGAACATTTTAGATTGGTTCTAGGGTTTTTGCTGTGACAAATAGTGCTGTGAAGTCAAGGAGATAAAAGAGATGTATGTGTTTTGTGTGTGTGTGTTAGTATAGTGGTATGTATAATTAGAACAAGGGCTGAGCAGAATCTTAAACTTTCAGTGTCATACCTAGGCAGAATGTGTTGGACAATAAGATAGACAGACCCTAAAGTAGTTGCTATGATCCCTGCCTCCTGGTGTTTGTGCCTTTGTATAATCCCCTCGCCTTCAGTGTGAGCAGAATTTGTGACTTCCTAGCCAAAAGAATATGCTAAAGGTAATGGAATGTTACTTTCCTAGTTATGTTACGTAAGACTCCATTTTGCTAGCAGACTTACTATCTACATCATTGGCTTTGAATCCTACTGCCATAAGGAAATGTATTGTTAACAATCTCAGTAACCTTGGAAGTGGATCCTTCCCCAGCTGAGCCTCCAAATGAGGATCTAATTATGGTTGACACCTTGATTGTAGCCTTGTAGAGGACCCAGCTAAACTATGCCGGATTCCTAACCCACAGAAACTAAGATAGTATATGGTATTGTAAGCCACTGGGTTTGTGGTAATTTGTTATGTAGCAAGGAGGTTGTTATGTCCAAATGAGAGAAAAAATTTAAAAATTTTAAGCTTCTCGGATACAGCAAGAATATTCTGATAAAAATAACTGAAGGAGTTTTCACAGAGGTTAGAAACTAGGATGATTTGTCTGTTCTTCCAGAGATTTAAATTTACTTTTAAGCTGAGTGAAATATTTGTTTTACATCATAGTTACTATAGGAATGACGTAAGGTTTTTTTTAATTAATTAATTTATGTATGTATGTATGAACGTATGGCTGCGTTGGGTCCTCGCCACTGCGCATGGACCCTCTCTAGTTGCAGCGAGCGGGGGCTACTCTTCGTTGCGGTGCGTGGGCTTCTCATTGTGGTGGCTTCTCTTTGTTGCGGAGCACGGGCTCTAGGCGTGCGGGCTCAGTAGTTGTGGCTCCGTGGGCTTAGTTGCTCCGCGGCACGTGGGATCTTCCCAGACTAGGGCTCGAACATGTGTCCCCTGCATCGGCAGGTGGATTCTTAACCACTGTGCCACCAGGGAAGTCCAATGACTTAAGGTTTTGATTTAGCTCCTAAAACTGTTACCAGCTATTGTGTCCAAAGTACATGGCTCTTTGATGAAATTTTGATGTTTAGTAGAACAGGGGAGGGTCAGGTGTACCTTGGAGAAATTGGGAAAACTCAAAATGAGTAGAAATCGTATCCCTAATCATTCTTCCCCTGTTCCCTGTGTTGTGATTATTTTATAATTATTATTTAAACCAGGACATGGATGATATCATATTCACCTTTTTATTCCAGCCATCTAGCACATGATGGATGCTCAATAAATGTTGAGCGACTCTCTAGGAATTCTCGTCGTCTCTGGTGATCTCAAAAGGCAAATAGAAAGTTATGAATGAATTAATGAAGTATTATGCAAAATTTGTATTTGGTAGTCTACTAGAGAAAGTCAGCCATGTGCCCAGCACTGTGTTATTATATAAGGTGTCCTGTCTTATTTATTCTTTATAATAATTTGATTGGCAGTTATATTAGTAATAGATAAAATAATGGTAATGAGAATTGTATTATTTTCTTCATGTCACATTTAAAGAAATTGAGGTCTTAGAGGTTAAGAAGCTTGTACAAAGTCATACAACTTAGTTTTATCTGATTCCGAAACCTTTTCTCTAAGTCACTTACTATTGTGGCAGAAGTAGAAAAATTCTCACCAGTTTTCATGATCAAAAATTTATGTGTCATTTATGGCAGTGGGAGGGTGACTGTTGATTAAGTATGCTTGGGATGGTACCGGGGGTAGTGTGATGTGGGGGTTTTGATCCAAAAGTGGTTTAATTATGTCATGCTAATATGTTTGACATTTGTAAATATTTATTAAACATCTCTGCTGCTGTTTTTTTCTTTTTAAATTTCAGTGCAATAAAATTCTCTTTCTGGTGTATTGTTCTTAGGAGTTTGGACAGAGGCATACAATTGTATAACTACCACCACCACCACAATCCAGATACAGAATAGTTCTGTCACCCCCAAAATTACCTTGTGCTATTACCCCAGCTCTAACCTCTTGCTGCTCTATGTGTAATCCCTACAGTTTTGTCTTTCTGACAATGTTATATAAATGAAATCATATGGTATGGAAACTTTAAGTCTTGCTTCTTTCACTTATCATAATGCTTTTGAGATTCCATTTTGTTGAGTGTATTAGTAGTGACTCCAGTTACTTACATGTTGTATCATTAGATGCTGTCCCATCTGTGTCTGCAGAGCTGTTGTTTTTCTTTAATCTTTCTCTTTATTCTATGGGTTGGGTAATTTCTCATGCTCTATTTTCAAGTTCCTTGATTTTTTTTTTTTTTTTGGTCATTCCATCTGCTATTGTGCCCATCTAATGGATTTTTCATTTTAGTTCTTTTCAGCTAGAGCTGAGTTTTCATTTTTTTATTTTCACTTCTCTATTGAGATTCCCTTTCTGCCACTCATTAAGACCATTTTCTTGTTTTATGCTTTTAATATACTTTCCTTTAATTGTTTAAGTGTATTTATAATATGTGCTTTGAAGTCCTTATTTGCTAAATCCTACATCTGGACCTACTTGGAGTCAGTTTCCATTGACTACCTTTTTACTGTCTTGTTTCTTTGGATCTCATAATTTTTGGTTGAAATTTTTGGTGTTCTTGTGAGGATTATCAGGATTTTTTTTTAATGTATATTTTAAAAATTTATTTATTTTTGGCTACATTGGGTCTTCTTGCTGCGCATGGGCTTTCCGTACTTGCAACGAGCGGGGGTTACTCTTCTTTGCGGTACGTGGGCTTCTCATTGCAGTGGCTTCTCTTGTGTGCAGAGCACAGGCTCTAGGTGCGCGGGCTTCAGTAGTTGTGGCACGTGGGCTCAGTAGTTGTGGCTTGCGGGCTCTAGAGCACAGGCTCAGTAGTTGTGGTGCATGGGCTTAATTGCTCTGCGGCACGTGGGATCTTCCCGGACCAACGCTTTTGAACCTTGTGCTCCCTGCATTGGCAGGAGGATTCTTAACCACTGTGCCACCAGGGAAGCCCAGAGGTTTTTGTTCTAGTGGACCCATTAACTGTGCCTGGACTCAATCTGCAAACTTTGTTTTCCTAATACACAGTATGAGACAGCTGATATCTGACTCAGTTCTTTTCTTTCAACTACTTGTTTTTTTTAGCTTGGTCTCCTGGGGAGTGGGGTAAGGGTTAGGGTTCTCCTGCACCTGATGTAATTTGGTGGTCAGCCAAAAATTTGGGCAGAGATTATACTCAGATTTTGGAGCTCATCTGCCTTGTGGTTCCTCTACTTCTGGGGATTCCCTCCTAGTATCTATTTTGTCTGCCCAGTAGTGGTCTCTGCTCTCTGACATCCCAAGCCAGTAAGGGCTTCAGCTTTCTGCTGCTTGGGCTGTATGGTTGGGGAAATACATTCAGTTTAAAAAGCATCAAACTCATAGATCTTACGCCATGTAGCTTTCAATTCTTCTATAATCTACCGTAGGGGCTACCTGGGGTCTCCCCCCATGCGTGTGTAATTTAACTGAGCAGAGTTTATGCTCAGATTTTTATGCTTCTGTGGTTCTTTCATTCCCAGTATGTCTGCCTTAAATTTCCAGCTGCACTTCCAGCCCTGAATTATTTTCTCTACCACTTTGAGCTGTGTGACTGCCTTCACCATATTTGTAGGGGGTGGGGAGGGCTCTCAGCATAAAAACTTCAAGCTGATCTCATGGTTCTGTTCTCTTCCAGTTGGAGTTTTTCAAGAGTAAGGTCTTTTTTTTACTACTGTATGCTTTGGGACACTTTCCAAAAAATGCTGTAAAACAAAAAGTTTTTTAATCCAAATTTAAATAATTGTTATCTGCATGAGGCTCACATGATCAGTTCTCACGGCTGCATTTGCACGAGGTTCCTTTTCATCCCTCTGGTTCCTTTTCTTTTAAAAGCTGCTTCCTCTTGTTCTTTTTCTTTCACAGTTATATCTATATCATGTATTTTGTGCCTTCAAGGTGGTACAGTTTCTCTTTTATGCCTATAAGGAGAGAAGCTCATCAAATGATCTCTCAAGTTTCTGGCCCTTCAGAAATTCTTCCTACATCTAGACCCCCAGCATTCAGGTGTTTGCTCTTTTAGTCTGCCAATCTCAAGTGACTCATTTGCCCTGTGGGGCTATCACTCCTTTTGGTCTTTTCCATATAGGAAAGGTTACCTTAGGACATTTTGCTAGCTCAGGTGCCTTCTTGACTACCTCTTGGTCAGTCTTTCCCACTCTCACCTCTGGGTATTTGGCTTTCTATGCAGCTGAAGGCAGTCCTTGGTGTCTGGCCCTGGTATCACTGTGTGATTCTGTTCTCTTCACTGTTTTCCCTCTCTATCAGGTCTTTCTCTCCAGTAACCACCACACACTTTGTTTGCCAAGTTTGAGAGATAAAAATAATTTCACTTAACAGAAAAGCTCTTGTGTAATGACACTATTTAGAGTGAGATCTCAGTAGTTTGCACAAAGCCACAAGATGGCTGTGGTTTAAAAGTGACATCTGTTGGCAATAAGGAGCAAATATATGAATTTCTATGTACTTCACTTGCTACATTGGAAAGAACATGGGCTTTCAGTTAGACTGGGATTCTCATCTTAGCCCTAAGATTTCCTCATCTATGAAACAGGATAGTAATATTGGGTTGTTTTGAGCTTTAAATAGGAGAAAGTATGTAATCTTCCTAGCACATTGATAACAGCATAAATTGTCTCTGGATACTGTCCTGTTTTTTTTGTTTTTTTAAGCTCTTCTGTGGGTCATTGCCATTAATTAATAGTGCCTGGAATATAGTGTCCCTGGGAGTACTTACTTATGATACTGTAGTCTTAAAGATTCTGTCTCTTCCTACCCCCCCCCCCCCCCCCCCCCGCTCCTTTTTTAAAGGTAGTAATATCCAAGAGAAGGAGAAGCAATCGACTCACTCTTTCCCAATTGACTTTTGGCAGTTTCCTGAATGTATGTCTCTAGCCAATAGGCCCAGTTGTTCCAGCCTCTGTACGGATTATTTCTAGATTATTTAGAATTTACATTACTTCTGTCATGCCTAAAAATATTAGTAATGAATTGTTACATATTGTCTAAGAACTTTGTTTCCAGTAATCCAGAAATTATTTTTCGATGATTACAAGATCCAAACCAGATCTTTAATTGGCCTAATATAAAGTAGACATTGGGGATCCAAGTGTCAGATTTTGAAGAACTTTTTATGGTAAGGAGTTTAGATCAGGAAATGAAGAGCCATTAAAAGTTTTTAGAAAGATAATTCTGATTATAGCAGAGCTAATATGGAATCGAATGGGGGTAAAGAGGTCAAGTAAGAGGCTTATTCTTAGCTATTAAGGGTTTAAATGAAGACAACAGCCTTATGATTGATAAGGGAGAGAAGGAGTCAAAAGAAAATCTGAAGTTAGACTTGATGTGGGAAAGGAGAGGTCAAGGATGACTTCAAGATTTTTGATTCATTGTATGTTATGTGTAAAACCTGGTGTTCTCAAGGGTTTGATCCTATTTCTTTGCTGTCTCCCTGGACCCAGCAGATGAAGATGGAATCCCAAAGAACACCCAAGATATGGGGTTGGAGGGTGGGGTAACAATGCAAGACGACCCAGGTAGGACAGATACACGAGTAAGTGGTATAGAGCTGTTAGTGGAGTCTTTTCTCCCCATACTAGGGTGAGTTTTTTTGAGCACAAGAACAACATCCAACTTGCTTTAGCATCTGTACGTTTCTTGGCATATTATATTAGGTGTTCAATAAGTACATGAATGAATGAGTGAGTGAAATAAGATAAATATAGTGTCACTGAGTATGGCGTAGAGATTGGTTAAAATATAAAAGATCATTAGACTTTTCAAAATAGTATATAATGTGTGTCGTTTGCTTTTTATTTGTTTGTAGTTAAATCTGTAGCATTTAAAAATGTGCTAGCATGTGTAGGCAAACACAGGCATATTTTTTTCCAGCTACCTTAACTTGAATTTCACTTCTTTTTTGTTTGTACCCTTGCTATTGGGAGTGAGGAGTGGGGTGAAATCCTTCACATGGTGATACTCAAGTTTTATTGACAAGTGAAATGTAAACATGATTTTACAGTTGACTTTTTCGATAGCCTTCATCTGAACATTCTTTACTTTCTTGTGGCTGGCTATAATGTACATGTTGTTAATTTCAGTAGGATTGATTAGGAATTCTTACTGATATTTCCCAGCTACTAGATATGTGCCATCCACTGTAAAATAGTGGAAAATATGAATTGGAATTTACTTATTCATTCCTTGTGGTTGTATTTTTTTAGTCACTGTCTCCCATGGTTTAGGATTATTCTTTACTCAGTGGTCTTCTGTGGGTTTCCAGAAGGGTGTGTCTTATAGTTAAGGGTTAGGAGCTAATGTGCCCCTTTAAGGAAATGCTAATGCCTGAAATAGCTTACTGGAAGACCTATCCAGTAAGGAGAAAATGCTCTAAATCTCATTCTACACAACCTGCTCAGCCTCTACATCTTTCACTTCCCTCCTTATCAGTTTTCCCTACTATTCTTTTTTACCTATTGGGTCTCTCTTGGTCTGTGATCATTTTTTCCTATCTGACTTCCTGCTTTGTCTCTCTGACTTCTTTTTCACCCTTCTCTTCTGCCTCATCTTTTCAAGACAGATAACTAGCTATAATACCAAATTGAAATTTTGAAGGGTTTCTTCTTTAGTAAGTACATTTTTATTTTTCTAATTAAATAAAATTGAGATTTTTTTTAAAACATCTTTATTGGAGTATAATTGCTTTACAATGGTGTGTTAGTTTCTGCTTTATAACAAAGTGAACCAGTTATACATATACATATGTTCCCATATCTCTTCCCTCTTGCATCTCACTCCCTCCCACCCTCCCTATCCCACCCTCCCTATCCCACCCCTCTAGGTGGTCACAAAGCACAGACCTGATCTCCCTGTGCTATGCAGTTGCTTCCCACTAGCTATCTATTTTACGTTTGGTAGTGTATATATGTCCATGCCACTCTCTCACTTTGTCACATCTTACCCTTCCCCCTCCCCATATCCACAAGTCCATACTCTAGTAGGTCTGTGTCTTTATTCCTGTCTTGCCACTAGGTTCTTCATGACCTTTTTTTTTTTCCCCCTTAGATTCCATATATATGTTAGCATAGTGTATTTGTTTTTCTCTTTCTGACTTACTTCACTCTGTATGACAGACTCTAACTCCATCCACCTCACTACAAATAACTCCATTTCGTTTCTTTTTATGGCTGAGTAATATTCCATTGTATATATGTGCCACATCTTCTTTATCCATTCATCCGATGATGGACATTTAGGTTGCTTCCGTGTCCTGGCTATTGTAAATAGAGCTGCAATGAACATTTTGGTACATGACTCTTTTTGAATTATGGTTTTCTCAGGGTATATGGCCAGTAGTGGGATTGCTGGGTCATATGGTAGTTCTATTTTTAGTTTTTTAATGAACCTCCATACTGTTCTCCATAGTGGCTATATCAATTTACATTCCCACCAACAGTGCAAGAGGGTTCCCTTTTCTCCACACCCTCTCCAGCATTTATTGTTTCTAGATTTTTTGATGATGGCCATTCTGACTGGTGTGAGATGATATCTCATTGTAGTTTTTATTGCATTTCTCTAATGATTAATGATGTTGAGCATTCTTTCATGTGTTTGTTGGCAATCTGTATATCTTCTTTGGAGAAATGTCTATTTAGGTCTTCTGCCCATTTTTGGACTGGGTTGTTTATTTTTTTGTTATTGAGCTGCATGAGCTGCTTGTAAATCTTGGAGATTAATCCTTTGTCAGTTGCTTCATTTGCAAATATTTTCTCCCATTCTGAGGGTTGTCTTTTGGTCTTGTTTATGGTTTCCTTTGCTGTGCAAAAGCTTTTAAGTTTCATTAGGTACCATTTGTTTATTTTTGTTTTTATTTCCATTTCTCTAGGAGCTGGGTCAAAAAGGATCTTCCTGTGATTTATGTCATACAGTGTTCTGCCTATGTTTTCCTCTAAGAGTTTGATAGTGTCTGGCCTTACATTTAGGTCTTTAATCCATTTTGAGTTTATTTTTGTGTATGGTGTTAGGGAGTGTTCTAATTTAATACTTTTACATATACCTGTCCAGTTTTCCCAGCACCACTTTACTGAAGAGGCTGTCTTTTCTCCACTGTATATGCTTGCCTCCTTTATCAAAGATAAGGTGACCATATGTGTGTGGGTTTATCTCTGGGCTTTCTATCCTGTTCCATTGATCTATATTTCTGTTTTGTGCCAGTACCATACTGTCTTGATGACTGTAGCTTTGTAGTATAGTCTGAAGTCAGGGAGCCTGATTCCTCTAGCTCCATTTTTCGTTCTCAAGATTGCTTTGGCTATTCGGGGTCTTTTGTGTTTCCATACAATTGTGAAATTTATTGTTCTAGTTCTGTGAAAAATGCCATTGGTAGTTTGATAGGGATTGCATTGAATCTGTAGATTGCTTTGGGTAGTAGAGTCATTTTCACAATGTTGATTCTTCCAATCCAAGAACATGGTATCTCTCTCCATCTATTTGTATCATCTTTAATTTCTTTCATCAGTGTCTTATAATTTTCTGCATACAGGTCTTTTGTCTCCTTAGGTAGGTTTATTCCTAGGTATTTTATTCTTTTTGTTGCAGTGGTAAATGGGAGTGTTTTCTTAATTTCACTTTCAGATTTTTCATCATTAGTGTATAGGAATGCAAGAGATTTCTGTGCATTAATTTTGTATCCTGCTACTTTACCAAATTCATTGATTAGCTCTAGTAGTTTTCTGGTAGCATCTTTAGGATTCTCTATGTATAGTATCATGTCATCTGCAAACAGTGACAGCTTTACTTCTTCTTTTCTGATTTGGATTCCTTTTATTTCTTTTTCTCCTCTGATTGCTGTGGCTAAAACTTCCAAAACTATGTTGAATAATAGTGGTGAGAGTGGGCAACCTTGTCTTGTTTCCTGATCTTAGTGGAAATGGTTTCAGTTTTTCACCATTGAGGACGATGTTGGCTGTGGGTTTGTCATATATGGCCTTTATTATGTTGAGGAAAGTTCCCTCTATGCCTACTTTCTGCAGGACTTTTATCATAAATGGGTGTTGAAATTGGTTGAAAGCTTTCTCTGCATCTATTGAGATGATCGTATGGTTTTTCTCCTTCAATTTGTTAATATGGTGTATCACGTTGATTGATTTGCATATATTGAAGAATCCTTGCATTCCTGGAATAAACCCTACTTGATCATGGTGTATGATCCTTTTAATGTGCTGTTGGATTCTGTTTGCTAGTATTTTGTTGAGGATTTTTGCATCTTTGTTCATCAGTGATATTGGCCTGTAGTTTTTCTTTCTTTGTGACGTCTTTGTCTGGTTTTGGTCTCAGGGTGATGGTGGCCTCGTAGAATGAGTTGGGGAGTGTTCCTCCCTCTTCAATATTTTGGAACAGTTTGAGAAGGATAGGTGTTAGCTCTTCTGTAAACTTTTCAGTGCTTGTGATTGGTCTGTTCATATTTTCTATTTCTTCCTGGTTCAGTCTTGGCAGGTTGTGCTTTTCTAAGAGTTTGTCCATTTCTTCCAGGTTGTCCATTTTATTGGCATAGAGTTGCTTGTAGTAATCTCTCATGATCGTTTGTATTTCTGCAGTGTCCGTTGTTACTTCTCCTTTTTCATTTCTAATTCTATTGACTTGAGTCTTCTCCTTTTTTTCTTGATGAGTCTGGCTAATGGTTTATCAATTTTGTTTATCTTCTCAAAGAACCAGCTTTTAGTTTTATTGATCTTTGCTATTGTTTCCTTCATTTCTTTTTCATTTATTTCTGATCTGATCTTTGTGACTTCTTTCCTTCTGCTAACTTTGGGGTTTTTTTGTTCTTCTTTCTCTAATTGCTTTAGGTGCAAGGTTAGGTTGTTTATTCGAGATGTTTCCTGTTCTTCTTGAGGTAGACTTGTATTGCTATAAACTTCCCTCTTAGAACTGCTTTTGCTGCATCCCATAGGTTTTGGTCATCGTGTCTCCATTGTCATTTGTTTCTATGTATTTTTTGATTTCCCCGTTGATTTCTTCAGTGATCACTTCGTTATTAAGTAGTGTATTGTGTAGCCTCCATGTGTTTGTATTTTTTACAGATCTTTCCTGTAATTGATATCTAGTCTCATAGCGTTGTGGTCGGAAAAGATACTTGATACGATTTCAATTTTCTTAATTTACCAAGGCTTGATTTGTGACCCAAGATATGATCTATCCTGGAGAATGTTCCATGCGCACTGAGAAAAATGTGTATTCTGTGTTTTTGGGTGGAATGTCCTATAAATATCAATTAAGTCCATTTTGTTTAATGTATCATTTAAAGCTTGTGTTTCCTTATTTATTTTCATTTTGGATGATCTGTCCACTGGTGAAAGTGGGGTGTTAAAGTCCCCTACTATGATTGTGTTGCTGTCGATTTCCCCTTTTATGGCTGTTAGTATTTGCCTTATGTATTGAGGTGCTCCTATGTTGGGTGCATAAATATTTACAATTGTTATACCTTCCTCTTGGATCGATCCCTTGATCATTGTATAGTGTCCTTCTTTGTCTCTTATAATATTCTTTATTTTAAAGTCTATTTTGTCTGATATGAGAATTGCTACTCCAGCTCTCTTTTGATTTCCATTTGCATGGAATATCTTTTTCCATCCCCTCACTTTCAGTCTGTATGTGTCTCTAGGTCTGAAGTGGGTCTCTTGTAGACAGCATATATATGGGTCTTGTTTTTGTATCCATTCAGCCAGTCTGTGTCTTTTGGTGGGAGCATTTAATCCATTTACATTCAAGGTAATTATCGATATGTATGTTCCTATTCCCATTTTCTTAAACGTTTTGGGTTTGTTATTGTAGGTGTTTTCCTTCCCTTGTGTTTCTTGCCTAGAGAAGTTCCTTTAGCATTTGTTGTAAAGCTGGTTTGGTGGTGCTGAACTCTCTCAGCTTTTGCTTGTCTGTAAAGGTTTTAATTTCTCCATCAAATCTGAATGAGATCCTTGCTGGGTAGAGTAATCTTGGTTGTAGGTTTTTCTCCTTCATCACTTTAAATATGTTTTGCCACTCCCTTCTGGCTTGCAGAGTTTTTGCTGAAAGATCATCTGTTAACCTTATGGGGATTCCCTTGTGTGTTATTTGTTGTTTTTCCCTTGCTGCTTTTAATTTGTTTTCTTTATATTTAATTTTTGGTAGTTTGACTAATATGTGTCTTGGTGTGTTTCTCCTTGGATTTATCCTGTGTGGGACTCTCTGTGCTTCCAGGACTTGATTAACTATTTCCTTTCCCATGTTAGGGAAGTTTTCAACTATAATCTCTTCAAATATTTTCTCAGTCCCTTTCTTTTTCTCTTCTTTTTCTGGGACCCCTATAATTCGAATGTTGGTGCGTTTAATGTTGTCCCAGAGGTCTCTGAGACTGTCCTCAGTTCTTTTCATTCTTTTTTCTTTATTCTGCTTTGCAGTAGTTATTTTCACGATTTTATCCTCCAGGTCACTTATCCGTTCTTCTGCCTCAGTTATTCTGCTATTGATCCCTTCTAGAGTATTTTAAATTTCATTTATTGTGTTTTTCATCGTTACTTGGTTCCTCTTTAGTTCTTCTAGGTCCTTGTTAAATGTTTCTTGCATTTTGTCTATTCTATTTCCAAGATTTTGGATCATCTTTACTATCATTATTCTGAATTCTTTTTCAGGTAGACTGCCTATTTCATCTTCATTTGTTAGGTCTGGTGTGTTTTTACCTTGCTCCTTTATCTGCTGTGTGTTTTTCTGTCTTCTCATTTTGCTTATCTTACTGTGTTTGGGGTCTCCTTTTCACAGGCTGCAGGTTCGTAGTTCCTGTTGTTTTTGGTATCTGTCCTCAGTGGGTAAGGTTGGTTCAGTGGGTTGTGTAGGCTTCCTGGTGGAGGGGACTAGTGCCTGTGTTCTGGTGGATGAGGCTGGATATTGTCTTTCTGGTGGGCAGGTCCACGTTTGATGGTGTGTTTGTGGCCTTATTATGATTTTAGGCAGCCTCTCTGCTAATGGATGGGGCTGTGTTCCTGTCTTGCTAGTTGTTTGGCATAGGGTGTCCAGCACTGTAGCTTGCTGGTCGTTGAGTGAAGCTGGGTCTTGGTGTTGAGATGGAGATCTCTGGGAGATTTTGGTATTACGTGGAGCTGGGAGGTCTCTTGTGAACCAGTGTCCTGAAGTTGGCTCTCCCACCTCAGAGGCACAGCCCTGATGCCTGGCTGGAGCACCAAGAGCCTTTCATCCACATGGCTCAGGATAAAAGGGAGAAAAAATAGAAAGAAAAGAAAGAAAAAGGATAAAATAAAGTAAGATAAAATAAAATAAAGTTATTAAAATAAAAAAATAAAAAATAATTATTAAGATAAAAAGAAAAAAAAATTTTTAAGTAAAAAAAAAAAAAAACCGGACGGGCAGAACCCTAGGACAAATGGTGAACGTAAAGCTATACAGACAAAATCTCGCAGAGAAGCATACACATACACACTCACAAAAAGAGGAAAAGGGGACAAAATAATATATCTTGCTCCCAAAGTCCACCTCCTCAATTTGGGATGATTCGTTGTCTATTCAGGTATTCCACAGATGCAGGGTACATCAAGTTGTTTGTGGAGCTTTAATCCGCTGCTTCTGAGGCTGCTGGGAGAGATTTCCCTTTCTCTTCTTTGTTCGCACAGCTCCCGGGTTTCAGCTTTGGATTTGGACCCGCCTCTGCGTGTAGGTCGCCTGAGGGAGTCTGTTCTTCCTCAGACAGGATGGGGTTAAAGGAGCAGCTGCTTCGGGGGCTCTGGCTCACTCAGGCCGGGGGAGGGAGGGTACGGAGGATGCGGGGCGAGCCTGTGGCGGCAGAGGCCAGCGTGATGTTGTAGCAGCCCGAGGCGCGCCGTACGTTCTCCCGGGGAAGTTGTCCCCGGATCACGGGAGGCTGGCAGTGACGGGCTGCACAGGCTCCCGGGAGGGGTGGTGTGGATAGTGACCTTTGCTCGCACACAGGCTTCTTGGTGGCTGCAGCAGGAGCCTTAGCATCTCATGCCTGTCTCTGGGGTCTGCGATGATAGCCGCGGCTCACACCTGTCTCTGGAGCTCGTTTAGGCGGCGCTCTGAATCCCCTCTCCTCGGGCACCAGGAAACAAAGAGGCAAGAAAAAGTCTCTGCCTCTTCGGCAGCTCCAGACCTTTTCCCAGACTCCCTCCTGGACTCCCTCCCGGCTAGCTGTGGTGCACTAACCCCTTCAGGCTGTGTTCATGCTGCCAACCCCAGTCCTCTCCCTGCATCCTACGAAGCCTGAGCCTCAGCTCCCAGCCCCCCGCCCGCCCCGGCGGGTGAACAGACAAGCCTCTCGGGCTGGTGAGTGCTGGTCGGCACCGATCCTCTGTGCGGGAATCTCTCTGCTTTGCCCTCCGCACCCCTGTTGCGGCGCTCTCCTCCGTGGCTCTGAAGCTTCCCACCTCTGCCCCCGAAGGGGCTTCCTAGTGTGTGAAACCTTTCCTCCTTCACAGCTCCCTCCCACTGGTGCAGGTCCCGTCCCTATTCTTTTGTCTCTGTTGTTTCTTTTTTCTTTTGCCCTACCCAGGTACGTGGGGAGTTTCTTGCCTTTTGGGAGGTCTGACGTCTTCTTCCAGCGTTCAGTGGGTGTTTTATAGGAGCAGTTTCACGTGTAGATGTATTTCTGATGTGTCTGTGGGGAGGAACGTGATCTCTGCGTCTTACTCTTCCGCCATCTTCTCTTCTCCTCTCGAGATTTTTTTTTTGTTTTCATAACATTTGTGGTTTTTATGTTCATTTAACATCTGACTGATTTTTAATCAGTCATTCAGCGATCCTTCAGGAAAGGTTTCCTTTTCCAGGAGTATTCAGCAAATAAACTGTGCGTCATTTGCTAAGGAATTTGAATTAGCCATTGTACAGTTCTCTTCCTTCCCCCTTTATTATTTTTATTTCACTCTTTGAGCTACTTATTTACATATTTATTATATTAAAATGTTAATTTATTATTAGATTTTTCAATTGTTTTTGGAAAGAAAGTACTAAGTTAACTATAAAGAAAAAAATTCTAAAGTAGCAAAATAGTTTCTCTAAAATAAAAGTGTTTCTTTTAATGAGCTCTGAGTTAGACTCACAATTTTCATGAGTTTATCTTTGGCATTTTTTGGTGAAATTGTACTGGAATAATCTATACAATTCAGTGAGGTACAGTATTTTCTCAATTCTGGATTCCCTTTGACTTTTTTTTTGGATGGAGAATGTAGACATCCATCCCATTACCTCTCATCCCTTTGACTTTTATGCATAAATCCCTCCTCACTTCCCTGTATCAAATCTGACTTGGAAAAGTATATACAAAGCATACAGAAGTGAGTGTCAGGAAACCTGGGTTCTAATCCAGTTTACATAACTTTGTTCAAATTGTTTAACCTCATTTGTTTTTTCTTTTGGTGTTTGCAATCTCTAAAAGTCAAATCTGACCTACTATTTCTAAACAGAATACTGCAGTCTGAGCATTTTTCAAGATCAAGACTTTATGCTATATAGTAATAAATTCTCATTGTTCTTTATAATCCTGCTGTTGACCAACATTGTGACCTTTGGCAAAGTTACTAACCTTCTCAGATTGTTTTCTATTCTGTATATGGGGAGTATAATACCTACCTTGTAAGTTGATTGTGAAGATTAAATTGGGTAGTGAATGTACTTTAAAGTGCTTAGTTCAGGTATTTCGTAAAGCTGTTGTTAAGTGAGTTCTATAATTTCACAGGACTGTAGTAGAACTAACAGTCATAAGCCTCAAATATGAAAAGGCATAAAATACATGAATCATATTGATAAAATGTTTTTTGATAATTGCACTGTAAGGAAACATTAGGATGTTTGCATACTGTTAGTTTTGAACAAATATTAAATTTCTATTCATGGTCTTTAACTTGGTTAAAGAAATAACAACATTGTTATCTGGTCTTACTAGATGCTTTGTTAAGTATCTTAAAACTTTAGTAATTAAGAAATGTGTTCCAAATGAAATTTTGTCTGGAAGAATCATTCTGTGGAGTTGTTTTTGTCTTTTTTGGTTCTGTATTGATGTTTGGAAACATGAGGTACCCAAATGTCAATAAGTATATTTACTAACTACAAATAGCACATTATTAAAATGTTGTTTAGGAGTAACAAATTTAATCGAATAATCAAATGAAAAGTACCTAAAAAGGCTTTTGGTGTTTATTTTAATCTGATTTGTGGCATTTTGTGTGTCTGATGTTTTATAATCCTGTTCATCACTTTAAAAAATGTCACAGTAATGTCAGAAAGGATACAAAATTCTGTGACTTACTCTGCATGGAATAGATTTAAAGGTCAACGCTACTCTTTTATGTAGGTTATGGGTGCTTCATGTGTGCTTTCAGAGCAGTAGTGTGAGGAAGCTTGAAGTGGGATGGCAGGACGGCCTCATCCTTATGACAGTAACTCCAGTGAGCCAGAGAATTGGGATCGGAAATTGCATAGTAGACCTCGTAAACTTTATAAACATTCAAGGTAGGTAGAAAATGTGTATTTCACATGTCAAAGCTCTGCTAAAACTGATTTTTATGAAGAATCAAACTGCATTTGGTGTGGCAAGTCCTGTCAGAGGATGGGAGCCGGTTTACAAAATATATGAATGTTTGCATTTCTCCTAAAAAACTTTGAGGGAAACATTTTTTCCTTTTCTTATATTTGTATTTATATGAATTTTTATTTCTGTTTCTAAATAATGCTAAAATATCCTTAGTTGACCCCATGAATAAATGCTATAGTTAATTTAACTGGGAAGTCTGGCAAGACAGGTTAACTCTTTTTATTTAAAACTCTCTAATACAAATTTATTTTGTGCTCTAAATACATTGTGTATGATAATTCATAGGCTTTTGTCAGTCTTTGCCTCTGTACATTTTTAACTATGTGAATTTATGTTGTGTTATCATCGTGATCCTAGTAAAATCAGTCCATCAGTGACTCGCCTGGTTCATTTAAAGTTTGCTGCATTAAATGAAATTCAGTTGAAAAGTTTCAGCTCATTTATACATTATTTTTAAAGCTTTCATTTTGTGCTATGTGACTTAATGGGGAGCACCTCGTTTAGAACACTTTATGATCTGATATTTTAAGGTGTTGACACCTCATAAACCTCACATAACGCAGGTACGTAAGCATGTTTTCATAGAGAGTTGTGCTTTATGAATATTTACTTCGGGGATACTATTGAACATTTAACTTACTTGAATGTAAAATTCTCCTGATCACTGATAACTAATACCAGCTTTATTGAAAAAGAATAAAAACATGCCGTGATATTGAAATCCTTTTTGTAATTTTAAAGAAATGATTCAGCTACTTTTATTAAGCTATATACATGGCTAGAAAATATGAGTGACTAGTACTATTTAAGTCTCCTGACAAGATGTGTACCTTTATTGTGGACTTTTAATGTGGTGAGGTCTAAAATGAAGACATTGAGTTGACTTTATTAATTTATAAGTACACACCAGTGGTGTGAGTGTTTTTTCGTTTATTTGTTTTTTTGGTGTGTTTGTGTGTGTGTGTGTGTCCTTCAGTTGGTGCTCTAGTTCTTTTTCTCCATCCTGTTTTACATGGATATTTATTTTGTCTTTGAGACTAAAGAGATACTGGTTTTATCTCATTAAATATTGGGCTTTATTTATATCTGATATGTTATATACATTTCTTCAGGTGAATTATATCTTATCCTTGCTAGTTCTTAATATTTTTCTACTGATGTACAAGACTGTGTTGTATATGAAGTCGTGACAAGGTGAAAATAAACTATTGTTTACTTTATAAAAGCTGCGTGCATACAATGGGAAAAATTTATTAAGAAACAGTACTTTTTAAATTGCTGTTATTTTACTTCAGTAAAAACAGTTACCATAGCTCTTCTTGATTTCTATAGCATCAGTACCTCTTTGGTGCTCTTTTTAAGTAAGATTGCAGTAGTATTGGTTGTTTAAGTGAAAAATATTAGAGAAGTAAATGAATGCCAATGTATTGAATTTTTTTTTTTTTTTTTAATGGAAAGACCATGAAATCCTTTGACCTTGTCTTAACCTCATTTGTGGAAGAACTGCCCAAGGGAAAACAGTTTACTTTTTGGGACCTCTTGTTCTTATGAACTTATGAACATGTAACTTCAGATGCTTTAAAAATATATTCAATTTGACTTTTTTAAAATGGTAGTTTTTGAATTAATAGTAAATTAATTGAGCTGTATTAAAAACTGACAGCAGCAAGTATTGTTGTGAACCTGTGCTCAGTTCAGGAGAGATTAAGCAGTTCGTCAGGGTACCATCATGGAATGCGTTAATATCCACGTATGGAACAATTAGAGGACAATAGGGCACTAAACTGTGGTAGTGAGTTGCAGTAAAATAAGAGTTCAGAGAAGGAGTCAGTGTCAGTCTGAACAGGTGAAAATGAGACTTGAACTAATCCTTGGATGGTTAGGTAGATGGAGGGCATTCCTGCCAGGGACCTTCTGGAGATTACCTTGACTGGAGATTACCTTGACTGGATCTAAAGGATCTAAGTGAAATACTATTCACTCTGTGAATAGTATTACTGTCCCCATTTAACAGATGAAAAAAATGAGGTTAATAAACTTGCCCAAGGCTATCCAACTTGTAAATGACAAAGCTAGAATTTATAAACAAGTTTCTCATTCTTTTTATTTTTTAAAATTTTGAATAACTTATTGTGATACATTTAAAATACATATACAGTAGAGAGAACAGGTATAATGAACCCCTATGTACCCATTCCCCAGCTTCAAGTTATCAACTGATGGCTGATTTTGTTTCATCTGTACCTCTGCCTACTTGCATCCTTTTTTTGAATCTTGTGTATTTTATTTAGGGATGTTTGAGTAGAAGGAAGCCAGACTAAACACTGGCTTAAGTTAGGGGTTTATTTTTCTTGTACACAAAAAGGCTTCAGGATATTAGGGTCAAAAGTCTTTGATTTTTCTTGGTGTTTCCTCACAATCACAAGATGGCTTACCATAGTTCCAACTGTCATGTCCACCTTCCAGACAAGGAGGAGGAGGAAGAGGAAGGGAGACGGGGACGATGGGAAAGAGGTTTCATTTATATCAGGAAATTAAATTTCTCAGAAATTTCCAGTGGGCATCTGCTTATATCAATAAATCATTGCCTAGAACTATGTCATATGGTCATCTCTGGATTATGGAGACTGAGAAATATAGGTGCTCCCGTTGCCACCTCAAACAGAATTGGGGATTTAAATTTACAAAAACTAAATGTGTCAGTCTGTTAAGGCTGCTATAACAGAATACCATGGACTGAGTGGCTATATTATAAACAACAGAAATTTATTTCATATTGTTCTGGAGGCTGGGAAGTCCAAAATCAAGGCGCTGGCACATTTGGTATCTGGTAAGGGCTTGCTTCCTGCTTCAGACACCCCTCTTTTTGCTGTGTCCTCACGTGGTAGAAGGGACTAGGGATCTTTCTGGGATCTCTTTTATAAAGGTATTAGTCCCATTCATGAAGGCTCTGCCCTCATGAGCTAATCACCTCCCCTCCGTATACCATCACGTTGGGGGAATACATATCAACAGATGAATTTTGGAACTAAAAACATTCAGCCTTTAGCAATAAAGAAATACTTTATTGGTTCAGTTTTTGCGGATTTTCAAAAAAGTTGTTTAAATTTGCTTTTTGTTCTGTTCACATATTGGAATAGCCTGCTTTCTAAAATCTTTTTCCTTTGATTTTTTCCCCCCTTTACCTTTCCTTATTGGCAAGGATAAAAATAAATTTCTTGAATTATAAAGGTAACAATAATAATTACTATATACATGTTCTTACCTTGGAGGTTTGAGGGTTTGGTGGGCCTTGCGTTGTGGTTTCTCTTTTACCTAATACAACTTTAAGGTACTTTCTTTTCTGAAGTGTCTTTGAATGTAGATTTAATAAGTATAACACTGATATAAAAGACAAGGCAGGGAAACCAGTCTGGGCGTGGATGAAATTCAGGGTGCCTGTGATTCCTCTGCAGGTGCATACAAATGAATTAGATAGCTGAAAAATTATTGAAGTTTATTTCTTTCTGACTAGTAGTTGTATAGTTAATACTTATATTGAGGGGTTTGGTAGCTTGCTGAGAGGTTAAAGATCATTTCAGTTGAAGTTTATTTGGCTTGAGTATGACAACTTTCTTTAAATTAGAAGAGTTTTTGCTATTTAAAAAGGAAAAAGAAAGAGCACCTTTTCTGTGTAACTGATGTTAAAATGCCCTAGAGTGACAATATGCTAAAAGCTCTTGCATATTTGAATTGGGTCGAATACAACTATTTAAAACTCAGATCTGCAGTCTGCTCAGGTTACTAAAGATAAATGCATCATACATTCAATATCAGACTTTGCCACAAGGGTTCATTCCCACATAGAAGTACGCATGCTCCTTTCTTCTGAGACTGCACGAAGATTGAGCTTTCCATTTTCCTTTTTAAGTCGCTCTTTAGTCCTACCAGCAGTTTAGAAATGGAAAAGTTTGGTTGCTTTAAAGAGTAGTTCCTTAGTGGGTTCTTAAAGTACAGATAATATTTTCTCTTCAGTTCTAAAGAGAAGTTTTACTGCCCAGAATAGGTACACAATAAAACATTGAAAGGAAAAAAGAAAGTTAGCTGCATCCTAGTTTTCTAAAACCTGGCAAGCTGGCAGAGCTAGAATTAGCTTTACAGATGGCATTTGGTAACATATCTACATATCACTAAGCCCTCATCTCCTGAGTTTTCTTCATCCTGTCTATCAGTTACAATATCCAATCACTGCACAAAGATGGAGAAGTGGGATGATCACAGCTCACACGATGCTGTTTGGTTAGAAACGTCAGTGCTGCACAACCCACGGCTTGAGTCAGTGTCTGTGAGAAAATGAACTGAATTAATATATAGCGGGGGTTGTATCTCTGAACATTTAAAGCCTGAATAACCTCAATAGCATTATTACACAGTAGAGGGAGGAAAGCTAAAGGAAGTCTGTAGACAGGTGAGGTAGGGGGACTGGGAAATTTTCTCATTGTTCAGAGGAATTCTGAAGATGATGGAAATATCAGATGTGCTAAAGTTTCCTAGTAATGCCCAAGGATGCTGACCTGGCTTTCAGTGCTGCATTGTTTGAAAAAGCAGAGTCCCTTTATACTCTGATTTCAAAATTTTTTTCTTGTTTTTGTGTGTCTGCCTTGGCATATACTAAAGTAAGGTGTGTATTCATTTATTACATGATAATGCTGGGTTATAATTCTATACATATATGAGAGAGGTTGAGAGAGAGATGTTTGGCCTTTGTTTCATTATGATCATTTATGTTTCTGAATGTTAAAGATCATATGTCTTGATTGTCAGTTTAATGGCAAGTTATTTAAAATAGTGTGTGTTTTTATTGTTTCTATGGGTTTGAGGCTTTGTTTTTTATTTCATTTAAAGTCATAGTAGAATCTTCATGTAATTGAGAATGCATTGTGTTTGATATTGTTTCTTATGAATATCATATAAAATTTATTTAAGGAAAAACTAATTTTGAAATAATATTTTTGATATATTTGAAAATAAAATTCAAGATAGAGAAATGAAATAATTTCCTAAAGAGGAAGGTGAATGTATTTTTACTTTTGGATGAATTAAGGATTAGTTGAATCACTTTATATATATTTTACAGAACTGAATGTATTTGAATGATAAAGTTTTAACTGGTTAAGATGACTTTTTTCCTAGTTTTTTGGAACACAGGCTCTGAATAGATGATCTAGATACTGCCACTGAAATAGAGAGTAAATCAGATAAGTTTTTGGATTGCTGCAAATTGATTTTCAACCAGAAAATATTTCTAAATGAAGATAATTGTTCTTGCTATGAGATTTTAAGTCTTGACTGGTGACAGTGCTTACTTTATTAGGAAATTTTGGCACAATTTTAAATAATTTGACTAATGGCTTTTTTCTTTTGTCTTCATTATCCCTATCCTACTGAGCCTTCATTTGGTAGGGATTTGGGGGGATATACAACATTTTTAAATTATTTTAAATGTTATTAAGTAGTTTATAACATTCTTTTCCTTGAAATGTCAGGAAATTCTTGTGATTTCCCCCATTTAATTTCTAAAAGTTTGAATGGTCATCTTGATGGTTATCATAACTTACTTGTATAGGTAGGCTAACCGGTGGTATCTTATTTTGGCTTTTTTTTTTTCCTGGTTTTGTGTCCAGAAATGTTTTTCTAAGCTTGCTTTAGTAATAGAGTTATAAAAGCAGAAATTTCACGCTAGACTTATACTTTATAGAAATTTTTTTCTCTGGTTCGACTTATTTTTAAAAAAATAATGCCTGTGTTATTATAAGAGTAATACATATTCATTACATAAATTTGATAGATACAGAAAAGCACGTAGAATAAAATTAAAATGTTCTACCATCAAAAGAAAAACTTTAAATATTTTCGCATATAACCTTTTTTCCCTGTGTATATATAAAAATGTAAATTCACACATATACACTTAAAAATGATTTTGGGATATTACTGTATACACTGTTATATAACCCATCTGTTGTTGTTTTCTTTTTTTTTTCAATAAAACGCAAACTTAATCATGAACGTTCCCTTTGTCACGAAAGTCTTCTATAGCATAATTCTTGAGAACTGCATAGTGTTTTATATATACATATTTTGTAATTTATTTCACCAATCTGAGTTTTTCTGATTCTTGATCAGAGAAAAGATCAGCTTGATTCTACAGCATAAATTTCTCTAAAAAGGAAGAATGTCTTAAGGAGTTAAGTAAAAATACAATTTTGATACTTTTCAGAAGGAAAAAGATTTTCAGTGTGATTATACAATGAACTCTTGAAAGATATGCACACTACTTTTAAAACAAAGCAGATAAGATTGCCATAACAAAGTATAGAAAATCTTTTTAAAAATCAGGGAAACAGAGCTTAGACAAGCTGAGACATTTAAGAAATGCAAAGGCCAACCAAAAGGGTTTCTTATATTACATTTTAAGAAGGTAATCAGTGAAAGTGTAATAATAATGTATGGCAATGAGGGAAGAAAAAAATTCCTCAAGTCTTATTTAGGAGCTTCTTTGTTAGAGAGGAAAAGCAAACCACCACCACCATCAATAATAATAACAAAGCAAACATTTCTAGTAAGGACAGAAAACCAACATGAATATAGAGATAAGTAATGCATCTAGCTAAATGAATTGTCTTCTGGAACATCTTAGAGTTAAGGAACTGACTGTAAAATCTTAAAATTATTGATATTATTTGTAGTCTTTAAAGGTTTTAGGAGAATACAAGAAGTACTAAAAGATGAGGGGTTCTAGGCCTGGTTTTGAAAAAGACAGAAGATTTTAGAGCGAAAAATGAAGGATAGTTTATGACTAACTTGAAGGGAAAAAACAGGTTAAAAATGATCCAGAATGGGTTTGCTAAAAATAGATTGTCAGAACAACTTTGATTTTTCTCTGATGCAGTTGGTAGCCTAGTAGCAATATGTATTTGGACTTAAACTTAGGTTTTGGTAAAATCTTTTTTTTTATATCCTTGGGTGAAGGAAAAATGAGTTAGCCACTAGTTGATTGTTTTAATTCATCAACACAGTTTTCATTTTGAAGGATCCTCTCCAAAGGTTATTGATCTTGGAACGTGGCTTTGTTCTTTGCTTTGTCTTATTGCTCAAATGGAGAAGACAAATTATCAAATTTATAGGTGACAGTGAAGAAAGAAAGATCGTAAATAAAACACTAAATGATCCATAGTGATCTCCAAGTCTGGATTGTTGGACTAAATTTAAATGAACTTTTGAGGCATATACATAAGGCCTGAAAAACACTAACATACATTAAGTTAGCATGGCCTTATATATAGCATCACATCTGGAAAAGACTTGAGGGTAGTTCTTGGCAGTAAACTTGATATAAAACAAAAGTACAGTATGGCTGCCATCATCCCATCTTCTCCCCTACCACCCTCCCCCCCCCCTTAGAAACCATCTTAATGAATGGAAAGGAAGGTTAGAGTCACTTCAGTACACCAAAGTATTGTCTTTACTTCTTTGTATATTCAGAAGGAAGGATGTGAAGAAATTGGAAGTCTTGTCCGCTTAGGTAACTAAAAATTTAGAGGTCTTGGGGACATCTCTGGTAGATGTTAAGGAATCTCACAATAAGAGCTGTCTTCAAATATGTGAAGAATTATCATTTGGAAAAGAAACTAGACTCAAGTTTGAGTCAGACTTGTTTAAGGTTAAAAGCATGAGCTCCAAAATTGTATTCCTTTGTTCATATCTCAGACCTGCCACCTTTAGGCAAGTTGTTTAGCCTCTAAGCTTTCATTTTCTCAACTGTAAAATGGGGATGGTTTTGAGTATTTAATGAAAATATGTGTAAAGTGCTCAGTATTGTGCCTGGCATATACTAAATGCTCAAATGTTAGCATTGTTATTGTTGTTGTAGCAGATAGAATTAAGACAGTGGTTCTCAACCAGAGAGGTGATTTTACCCCTCATCGAGCATTTAGCAATGGCTGAGGACATTTTTGGCTGTTACAACTAGAGGAAGGAGTACTACTAGCATCTAGTGGGCGGAGGCTAATGGGTGGGGGCCAGGAATGTCAAAATGATGACTCTGTCCTCTTTACCTTGTTTTATTTTTCCACATAGCACTTATCAGCATATGATATTTAATATATTTATTTATATATGTTCTATGTTTTTCTACACTAGGATGTATTAATTTTAAGGGCAGAGACTTTCTCGGTTATATCCACCAGGGCTAGAATGATAAGTAGCATATAATAGGTGTTCAGTGACTATTTGGTAGAGTGACTGCATGATAAAACTAAAAACATTGCTAGAGAAGAGGATAGGAATACTTTTAGTTATTATAGGGTACAGTTGTCATTGTGTGTTGCAAGCACCTAATACTTATTGACAAATTAAAACCACAGTATTTTTTAGAAGTAAAAAAGTTAGCAATATAACATTTAGATATTATAACTCCTATTCAGAGACTCCTCAGTTTGGAGAGGTTCTTTCCTAGCAACATCTTCCTTTATTAAAAAAGTTCTAAGTTGAGAAACAAGGTAATGGACGTTTTAAAAACGTGGAAGAAACCTCCAGCTACTTTGCTGTCTGCATGAAAGTAATTTTTGTCAGTTGGAAAACCTTTACCTTGATAGTAAAATGTTAAAAGTTTGGCCATTAAGGGTTCCTTTTCTGTCAGAATTTTTAGTACCTAGGTCTTCATTTGACTTCAAAGAAAAGATGCTCTAAGTAGTCATACAGCAGTATATCAAACTAACTCCCTTGCTGTTGCTACTGCTTCTGCCTCACTAGAGTTGCTGACATATCTGACAATGGGGTTTTAGGAAGAAGAGAAAGACTAGTATTAAAACTATTCTTGAGCTATACTTCTTGTCTTTTTGGGGGGAAATCTGGGACTTAAGTATCATTTAAAATATTTCTATGGAAAATATGCATCAACATACTTACAGATGACCTTTGAGTAGCCCATTCCTCAGTTGAGAACTGCCCTTTCAGTGATTAGCCTTTGTTTCTTGGGAAACTGATCATAAATTAAGAACAAAAAGCTTATAGAAAAGGCAGATTGACAAAAAAGGGAAAAGAAGGGAGAGAAATTTGCATTAAATATGTTGAAAATAGATTTAAAAGCTTAATTGCATTTCTTTTATCATCACAGTTACTGACACTTAACATGAGGATCAGCAAATGTTTTCTATAAAAGGCTGGATAGTAAATATTTTTGGCCGTATGGGCTACATAGTCTGTCACAACTTCTCAATTTTGCCATTATGGAGTGAAAGCAGCCATAAGCAACATGTAAATGATGGGTGTGGTGTTCTAATAAAACTTTATTTACAAAATGAGGTAATGGGTTGAATTTGGCTTTGTTTGCCAACTCTTGACCTAACACATTAAAAATACTTGTAAAAATCCCAATTAATGTAAATTAATTGCTTAAAATATATTAATATAAAATCATTTAAAAGGTTTAGTTAAAAAATCTAAAATATAATATAGACTATAGTAATAGAAATGGCTTATTTTTCCCCAAAGTAATATTGCTTCTTTAATAAGGACAGACTAATTAAAAAAATGGATAGGAACATCTAATCTGAAATTTACAAAGATGCTTACCTTGTCCTTAAGGAAAGATGCGTTTTTGGGGACTTCCCTGGTGGTCTGGTGGGTAAGACTCTGAGCTTGCAAGGCAGGGGGCCCCGGTTCGATACCTGGTCGGGGAACTGGATCCCGCATGCATGCAGCAACTAAGAAGCCTGTGTGCCGCAACTAAGACCCGGCGCATACAAAATAAATAAATAATTTTTTTAAAAAGAAAAGAAAAAAAAAGACACACTAAATAGCCCCCATCACCAGGCCGCTAGCCTTAAAAAAAAAAAAATGTGTTTTTAGAAGCTTGGTTGTTTAAAACACCTTGTAAACTGTAAAGCTTCATGTCTATATCTCTACAGACACACAAACACACACATGGAAGTATTTGACAAGGAATAAACAATTGTCACAGGAAATGCTTAGATGTTATCTATATCCTGAAACTTCAGCCAAATTCAACAAACATTAATAAGATGTACCAGGTTATGATGTTAGTTGCCGGAAGTGTTTAAAGATAAATAATTCCTCAAAGCAGGAAAGTGATATAAGGTTGTACCCTGTGTATACTACACAATGGTGCCATATATAAGTGAGTACTACTTACTTTGTAGATATTTTAGTTTTATGTATTTGTTACAACAATTTTCTGTTAGCAGCAGTGCTTGTAAATATTATTTATTTCTGGAAATTTTTCATGTATTATTTCTTTGATAACTTACTCCTCTCTGTTTTCTCTGTTCTCTCTGGAGCATATCAGTATATATTTGAATGGTGACCTCCTTCCTCTAATTTTCTCGTCCTTTCAGTCTCATTTTTCATTTCTTTTTCTTTTATTCCCAGTTTTTTCTTTCAACCCTTCTAGTAACCTTTTAAAATTCCTGCTCTTGTGTTTGAATTTCTAAGAACTCTTTTTCATTCTCTAATTAAAAAAAAAAAAAGTTCCCGTCCTTGTTTTATGGATACATTTTTAAATAGGACTGAGTTTATTGATTACAGTTTTGCTTTTTTTTCCTGTCTCTACATTGTTTATTGCGTTTTTTGGTTACGTTTATTAAACTTATTGTGAAATAGTTTTTGATTTACAAGAAATTTTTAAAAAATTGTACAGTGAGTTCCTGGGTACTCTTCACCCAGCTTCCCTCAATGATAACATCTCACATAAGTGCATCAAACTAGGAAAATGACATTGATACAGTACTATATCTGACTATAGACATCAGTTTTTATATGAGCTTTTTCTGGTATATATTCTGTGATAGTTTATCACATATAGATTTGCATAACTACCACCACAATCAGGATACAGAACTTTTGCATCACCACAGAGAAACTCCTGCATGCTACCCCTTTAGAGTATACCCATTCCCCATCCCTAACCTCTGACAACCCCTGATTTGTTCTCCATCACTGTAATTTTGCCATTTTGAGAATGATATATAGATGAAGTCAGATAGGATGTAAACTTTGGGGTTTAAGTTTTTTCATTCAGCATAATGCCTTTGGGATCTATCACATTGCTGAACATGTCAGTAGTTTGTTCTTTTTTAATTTCTGAGTACTATTCCACTGTATGTATGTACCACAGTTTATCCATTCAGAGAGTGGCATGGTTTTTGTTATAAACTTTGCAATAATTGTTGGATTTAAAAAATTCTATATATATTACTTTAGTTTTATTACTCCCAACCCCCATAGGAGTCTGTAGTTTCACTGAACAAAATGATAGAGACACTAAAATTTCTCTTTAATTCTTAGGAACCTGTCTACATTTGGAAGCTGTTCATGTATTTAGAATTTTTAAACAAATTAGGTGGCAAAGTCATATGTGGAAATTCATGCAGAATTAATATTCTAAAGTTTGATATAAATAGATACTTGTTTCTGAGAGTGACTATTTTAGTAAGATTTAAAAACTTTTGGAGAGACTTATTGCCTATTGATTTATCAATACTTTATGCTTCAAAGCATGATTTTTTTTGGTAGAATTTTTTTTTTTTTTTATACAGCAGGCTCTTATTATCCATTTTAAAAAAATTTTATTTATTTATTTATTTATGGCTGTGTTGGGTCTTCGTTTCTGTGTGAGGGCTTTCTCAAGTTGTGGCAAGCGGGGGCCACTCTTCATCGCGGTGCGTGGGCCTCTCACTATCGCGGCCTCTCTTGTTGCGGAGCATAGGCTCCAGACGCACAAGCTCAGTAATCGTGGCTCACGGGCCCAGTTGCTCCGCGGCATGTGGAATCTTCCCAGACCAGGGCTCAAACCCGTGTCCCCTGCATTGGCAGGCAGATTTTCAACCACTGCGTCACCAGGGAAGCCCCAGTTATCCATTTTATACATATTAGTGTATATATGTCAGTCCCAATCTCCCGATTCATCACACCACCACCACCACCCACCCCCCACCACTTTACCCCCTTGGTGTCCATACATTTGTTCTCTACATCTGTGTCTCTGTTTCTGCCCTGCAAACCGGTTCATCTGTACCATTTTTCTAGATTCCACATATATGCATTAATATATGATATTTGTTTTTCTCTTTCTGACTTGCTTCACTCTGTATAACAGTCTCTAGATCCATCCACGTCTCTACAAAGGACCCAATTTTGTTCCTTTTTATGGCTGAGTAATATTCCATTGTATATATGTACGACATCTTCTTTATCCATTCGTCTCTTGATGGGCATTTAGGTTGCTTCCATGACCTGGCTGTTGTAAATAGTGCTGCAGTGAACATTTGGGTGCATGTGTCTTTTTGAATTACGGTTTTCTCTGGGTATATGCCCAGTGGTGGGATTGCTGGGTCATATGGTAATTCTATTTTTAATTTTTTAAGGAACCTTCATACTGTTCTCCATAGTGGCTGTATCAATTTACATTCCCACCAACAGTGCAAGAGGGTTCCCTTTTCTCCACACCCTCTCCAGCATTTGTTATTTGTAGATTTTCTGATGATGCCCATTCTAACTGGTGTGAGGTGATACCTCATTGTAGTTTTGATTTGCATTTCTCTAATAATTAGTGCTGTTGAGCAACTTTTCATGTGCTTCTTGGCCATCTTTATGTCTTCTTTGGAGAAATACCTATTTAGGTCTTCTGCCCATTTTTGGATTGGGTTGTTTGTTTTTTTAATATTGAGCTGCATGAGCTATTTATATATTTTGGAGATTAATCCTTTGTCCGTTGATTTGTTTGCGAATATTTCTCCCATTCTGAGGGTTGTCTTTTTGTCTTGTTTATGGTTTCCTTTGCTGTGCAAAAGCTTTGAAGTTTCATTAGGTCCCATTTGTTTATTTTTGTTTTTATTTCCATTACTCTAGGAGGTGGATCAAAAAAGATCTTGCTGGGATTTATGGCAAAGAGTGTTCTTCCTATGTTTTCCTCTAAGAGTTTTATAGTGTCCAGTCTTAAATTTAAGTCTCTAATCAATTTTGAGTTTATTTTTGTGTATGGTGTTAAGGAGTGTTCTAATTTCATTCTTTTACATGTAGCTGTCCAGTTTTCCCAGCACCACTTATTGAAGAGACTGTCTTTTCTCCATTGTGTGTCCTTGCCTCCTTTGTCATAGATTAGTTGACCATAGGTGCGTGGTTTTATCTCTGGGCTTTCTGTCCTGTTCCATTGACCTATATTTCTGTTTTTGTGCCAGTACCATAGTGTCTTGATTACTGTAGCTTTGTGGTATAGTCTGAAGTCAGGGAGCCTGATTCCTCAAGCTCTGTTTTTTCCCCTCAAGACTGCTTTGGCTATTCGGGGTCTTTTGTGTCTCCATACTAATTTTAAGATTTTTTGTTCTGGTTCTGTAAAAAATGCCATTGGTAATTTGATAGGGATTGCATTGAATCTGTAGATTGCTTTGGGTAGTATAGTCATTTTCACAATATTGATTCTTCCAATCCAAGACCATGGTATATGTCTCCATCTGTTGGTATCATCTTTAATTTCTTTCATCAGTGTCTTAGTTTTCTGCGTACAGGTCTTTTGTCTCCCTAAGTAGGTTTATTCCTAGGTATTTTATTCTTTTTGTTGCAATGGTAAATGGGAGTGTTTCCTTAATTTCTCTTTCAGATTTTTCATCATTAGTGTATAGGAATGCAAGAGATTTCTGTGCATTAACTTTGTATCCTGCAACTTTACCAAATTCACAGATTAGCTCCAGTAGTTTTCTGGTGGCATCTTTAGGATTCTGTATGTATAGTATCATGTCATCTGCAAACAGTGACAGTTTTACTTCTTCTTTTCCAATTTGTATTCCTTTTATTTCTTTTTCTTCTCTGATTGCCGTGGCTAGGACTTCCAAAACTATGTTGAATAATAGTGGTGAGAGTGGACATCCTTGTCTAGTTCCTGATCTTAGAGGAAATGCTTTCAGTTTTTCACCATTGAGAATGATGTTTGCTGTGGGTTTGTCATATGTGGCCTTTATTATGTTGAGGTACGTTCCCTCTTTGCCCACTTTCTGGAGTTTTTATCATAAATGGGTGTTGAATTTTCTGAAAAGCTTTTTCTGCATCTATTGAGATGATCATATGGTTTTTATTCTTCCATTTGTTAATATGGTGTATCACGTTGATTGATTTGTGTATATTGAAGAATCCTTGCATCCCTGGGATAAATCCCACTTGATCATGGTGTATGATCCTTTTAATGTGCTGTTGCATTCTGTTTGCTAGTATTTTGTTGAGGATTTTTGCATCTATATTCATCAGTAATACTGGTCTGTAATTTTCTTTTTTTGTAGTATCTTTGTCTGGTTTTGGTATGAGGGTGATGGTGGCCTCATAGAATGAGTTTGGGAGTGTTCCTTCCTCTGCAATTTTTTGGAAGAGTTTGAGAAGGATGGGTGTTAGCTCTTCTCTAAATGTTTGGTAGAATTCACCTGTGAAGCCATCTGGTCCTGGACTTTTGTTTGTTGGAAGATTTTTAATCACAGTTTCAATTTCATTCCTGTGATTGGTCTGTTCATATTTTCTATTTCTTCCTGGTTCAGTCTTGGAAGGTTATACCTTTCTAAGAATTTGTCCATTTCTTCTGAATTGATGAATTTATTTGCATAAATTTGTTTATAATATTTTATCCCTCTTTTAATACATGCAAACTTTGTAGTGATGTCTACTCTCTCATGTCTGATATTGATAATTTGTATCTTCTCAATTTTTTCCCCAGTTTGCCTGGAGATTTTATCAATTTTAATGATGTTTTCAAAGAACGAGCTTTTGTTTTCATTGATTTTCCCTATTCTTTTTCTGTTTTCTATTATTTTGATTTCCACTCTGATCTTTATTAATTTTTTATAGTTTCTTTAGGTTTAATTTGCTCTTTGTCTAGTTTCTTAAGGCAGAAACTGGGGTGATTTTTTTCTTTGACCTTTCTTCTTTTCTATCATAGGCATTCAAAGCTATAATATGCTTCTTAACTACTGCTGTAATATCATGCCATTCCACAAATTTTGATACACTGGACTTGTTTCACTTCAGAATTTTCTCTTTTCCTTTCTGATTTCTTTTTTGCTTTCTGGGTTATTTAAAAAGATGTTATCTAATTTCCAATATTTGGGAATTTTCCAGGTATCATTCTGTTATTGAATTTTAATTTAATTTCATTGTAACCAGAGAAAATACTTTGTATGATTGAATTCTTTTAAATGTATTGAGACTTGTTTTATTGCACAGAATATGGTCTGTCCTGATAAATGTTCTGTGTGCATACCAAAAGAATGAGTTTTCTGCTCTTGTTGGGTGCAATGTTCCATAAATGTCAGTTAGGTTAAGCCAGTTGATAGTGTTGGTCAAATCTTATTCATCTTTACTGATTTTCTGTCTGCTTGTTCTATTAACTATTATGAGCGGGATGTTGAAATCTCTGACAATAATTGTGGAGTTCTCCTTGTAATTTGATCAGTTTTTGCTTCATGTATTTTGAAGCTCTGTTATGAGGCAGAAGAACTTCGGGGATTGTTAAGTGCTCATAACGAATTTACCCCTTTATTTTTATGAAGTGCTTGGTAATATTCTTTGCATTGAGGTGTACTTTGTCTGCTATTAATATAACCACTCTCGCTTTCTTTTGACTAGTGTTAGCATAGTTTGTCTTTCCTTATCCTTTTATATTGAACCTCTTTGTACCTTTATATTTATTATTATTTTTTATTTTATTATTATTTATTTTATTTATTTATTTTTGGCTGCATTAGGTCTTTGTTGCTGTGCGCGGGCTTTCTCTAGTTGCGGTGAGTGGGGGCTACTCTTCTTTGCGATGCATGGGCTTCTCATTGCAGTGGCTTCTCTTGTTGCAGAGCACGGGCTCTAGGCGCCCAGGCTTCAGGAGTTGCGGCTTGTGGGCTCTGGAGCGCAGTCTCAGTAGTTGTGGTGCACAGGCTTAGTTGCTCCGCGGCATGTGGGATCTTCCCAGACCAGGGCTCGAACCCGTGTTCCCTGCATTGGCAGGTGGATTCTTAACCACTGCGCCACCAGGGAAGCCCTGTACCTTTACATTTAAAGTGTGCTTCTTGTAGGCAGCATATAGTTGGGTCTGGTTTTCATATCCAGTGGGATAATCTCTACCTTTTATGCCTTAGACCATGTACATTTAATGTGATTATAGATATGTTTAAGGTTAAGTCTATCATCTTGCTATTTATTTTCTGTTTGTCCCATTTGTTCTTGTTTCCCTATCCTCTTCCCCTTTTTTTTGGCCCTCTTTTGGATTAATTGTATCTTTTTTATGATTTCATTTTATCCCCTATGTTGGCTTATTAGCTATAATTCTTTGTTTCTGTACTTTAGTGGTTGCTTTAGAGCTTATAATATACATCTTTAGTTTATCACAATTTACCTTCAAGTGATATTAAATCATTTCATGTGTCATATAAGAGCCTTATAATAATGTACTTCCGTTTCTCTCCTTCCAAACTTTGTGCTATTTCCAATATTCTTAATTCCTTTGTGTAGATTTGTATTTTCAACTGGTGTTATTGTTTTCTTCTGCCTAAAGTGTGTCCTTTAAATTTTCTTATAGTGCAAGTTTGCTCATGATGAATACATTCATCTTTTTTTTGTGTGTCTGAGAATGCATTTCCCTTCTATTTATTTTTTTATTTTTAATAAATTTATTTATTTTATGTATTTATTTTTGGCTGTGTTGGGTCTTCGTTGCTGCGCGTGGGCTTTCTCTGGCTGCAGCGAGCGGGGGCTACTCTTTGTTGGGGTGCACGGGCTTCTCATTGCGGTGGCTTCTCTTGTTGTGGAGCACGGGCTCTAGGCGGGCGGGCTTCAGTAATTGTGGCACATGGGCTTCAGTAGTTGTGGCTCGTGGGCTGTAGAGCGCAGGCTCAGTAGTTGTGGCGCACGGGCTTAGTTGCTCCATGGCATGTGGGATCTTCCCGGACCAGGGCTCAAACCTGTGTCCCCTGCATTGGCAGGCAGATTCTTAACCACTACGCCACCAGGGAAGTCCCTCCCTTTTATTTTTGAAAGATGTTTTCACTGGATGTAACAAGTGTAGGTTGGCAGGGGTTATCATTTTGGTTTGGGGTTTTATTTTTTATTAAAATGTGTTTGGGATTTGTTGTGCATGTTGCACCTGTGGGTTTGTAGTTTTAATTACATTTCAAGACATTTCTTCAAATATTTTTCTCTTCCTCACCTTTCTTCCTTTATGGACTCCATTTATACCTGTATTAGGGCACTTAAAGTTGACCCATAGCTCACTCATGCTCAATTTATTTTTCTATAATGAATATTTTATTCATTTTGTATATTTCCTACTGCTGTGTCTTCAAATTCACGAATCTTTTCTTCTATAATGTGTAATCTTCCATTAATTCCATTGAGTATATTTTTCATCTCAGATATCATTTTTGTCTCTGGAAGTCTGATTTGCATCTTTTTAATATTCTATATCTGTATATAACTTTTTGGAGGAATATGGTTATAATGGCTGTTTTAATGTCTTTGTTTCTAATTCTAAGATATGTGTCAGTTCTGGGTTGGTTTTAGTTGAGTTTTTTCCTTATAGGTTATGTTTTGCTCCCTCTTTGCATACCTCGTAATTTTTAACTGGATGCCATACATTGTGAATTTACCTTGTTTGGCTGCTGGATATTTTTGTATTCCTATAAATTTTCTTGAGCTTTGTTTTAGGATTCAGTTTACTTACTTGGAAACAATTTGATTCTTTCAGGTGTTGCTGTTAACATTTGTTAGATATGACTAGAAAAGTGCTCAGTTTAGGTCTAATTATTTACCATTTCAGAGTCAAGACCCTTTAGATTCTCCCTTCAGTGCCCTTTTGTGAGGTTTTCCATCCTGACTGTGGGAAACAGGCCCTATTCCTGCCTCTATATGAGTCCTGGGCACTGTTTCCTCTAATTCTTTGAGTCGGTTGTTTCCCCAGCCTCGTCAAGTTTCCTCACATGTGCGTTGATTGGTACTAGGCTCTGCAGATCTCTGAGGTTTTTCTCTCTGTGCTGCTCTCCACTCTCTGGTACTCTTTCCTTAGAACTCTAGCCACCTGTTGTCCCCAGCCTCTCAGCTCCATATCCTTAACTCAGAGTCCATCAGCTTCTGCCTGGGTTTTGCCTCCCTGTGTTTTATTCTGGAAGCTCTTCCTAAGGTAGTAATTTGGGGCAGTTGCTGGCCTTATCTTATTTATTTTCCATCTTTCAGGGATCACTCTTTTCCAAATGTATTGTGTGTTGTCATTGTTTCATATATTTTGTTTTTGGGTTGTTTCAGACAAGAAGGTAAATTCAGTCCTTGTTCCCCTGTCTTGGCTAGAAGCAGATGTTGGGGCTGATGCCCTCTTCATCTCCTTACCTGTTCTCAATTCACGTATCCCAAACTCTCTTAGATGCAACATGAAGCAGAGTTATCCCCTGTGAACTTGCTTGTCCTCATTTTTGTTTGCACATATTATTTTTGCCCTTAGAGTGCTTTCCTGATCTAAAATTATTTAACTAAATAGAATAGGACATAATTAGTCTTCCATGACATCTGATTTTGAAGGTCTGATTCAGAGTACATTCCATTTGAGAATGAAAAGAAAGGACAGGAGTGTATTATGACACCTTTTGCATTTATTTAACATCTAAACAGTTTAGAAATGAAGCCAATATTTCAGCAGAATGCTTAGCAGCATTTAATCTTTCAGCTATAGAGATGTCTAGTTGAAATCCTTTTTCAATTAATCAGTCTGCTTGGCCCTTGCTGAACATTTATCCTGCATTTGCCTTAGTTGTAGTTGTGTTTGTACCTTGTCTGTTAAATTATCAATTAGATTCATATTTAGAAAATGTGTCTATTAGCACATTTAAAGCTTAGCAGCTAGAATAATTTAAGGAGTTATTTTTTCCAATATATAATCCTTATTCTATTATTGTGGATTCCTTTCTTTTTCCTACTTTAGGCCACGAGCCAGAAATTCCATTGTTCCTACGCTGAAGGTTTTTAACCTGAAAGTAGGATCTTTTGATTTGTTCTATTTGAAGAAAAAAATTATGTTCCAAGGGATGTGATCCTACTCTGATCTTTTTCACTAGAAGGAAGGTGGGAGTAGAGGGTTTTGTTTGTTTGTTTGTTTTCTGTCTGTAGGTTTATGAGAGACAAATGACTGATACAAGCTGGTAGGTTGCCTTTATTTCCATAGAAGTCACTCTTCGGGTAGTTACAAAGTCAGCCTTATCTTTTGTCTTTTTAGTCTGTTATAGTGAGATGACAGCGATTTTCATAATGAAAGAAACCGCTAAAATAACAAAACAAAGTGTTATAGTTAATAAATCAGCAGAGGAGATGATCCTGGAACATTTTCAGATTTAAAACTGAATCATCAAAATTAAGTTTTTAAGTAGTGTGGTTTTGGTGAAGGAGAGCAGGGTAACATTGTGGAGGGGGCACTGGAATGAATTGAAAGGATTAGGTTACAGTGTTAATAGCGTATCCACTAAATTCTTTGTGACTCTGAGCAAATCTTGTGATTTTGAACTTTAATATCCTCACCTGTTATAACTAAATAAACTAACATTTAATGGGTGATTCTATTGTACCAGGCACATTGCTGGTCAGCTTACTTATTATATTTCATTTAATCCTCATATTAAACTTAGAAAGTAAAAAGAATCTACAGCTTACAGATGAGGAAATGAAGGTTCCAAAATGTTAAGTAACATTCAACATGTTGAGCAATTAAGTCTTAAAGGACAATTGATTCTAAGTCTTTATTACTCTAAAGCCATGAAGTTCTTTCTATTCCTGTTTCTTCTGTTTCTAAAAAGCACTTTAATATTTTTAAAGTATGAAGCATGTGTTTTGTTTGCTAAGGTGGTAAATTTCCACCTGCCTTAGGTCAGGCTCTCTCATTTTTGTTCCTATCAGTTTTCCTACTTGCAGTGTATTCTGATTATTAAAGTCTTATCTATTTGTTAGTGCCTGATTCACCAGTGATTTACAGTGATGTCTTCTTCATGTGAGAACTTAAAGCATTTATTATCTATCACTCATTTATTAGTTATATATTTGAGATACATTTAGTCATTTTATATTTGAAATTTGGGATAGCTCTTGAATTGTTTACATTTCTGCATGTCCATGTATATAACTGCACTTAAATCATAAGCTCCCTGAGGGAGCTGCTTCTTTCTTGGCATGTAGCACAGCATTGTGCACATAGCATACATAACTTAATAAATAATTGTGTGAATGAATGCTGTCAACTAGAATATTTTAATCATCATTCCCAGTTATTCATTTCTCATGGGCAAATTTATGTAGGATGTTTTCAAAATATTAAATTCTGTAACTTTACATAGTGCTCTTAGCTTTTTAGAAAAATGCTTTTTAAAATTTTTGAAGAGGGTTCAATCAAAATCAAAATGAGTTGGAGTTAGCATGTAGACTTATTTTATTTGTCAGGGAGACCAGTTACTTTGCCCATACCTCAGAGTTCCAGAAGCTGCTGCTCTTTGCCTCCCTTTCCCCCTTACAATCAAAGAAATCAAAAGAACGCTTGAGTAATATTTAAGAGATCTGGGTGGTCTCTGCTGCTGCTGCTGCTATTACTCCTACCACTACCTCTTCTGTTACTAACTCAAGAGTCAGTTAACCATTCTGGGCTTTGGCTTTCTCATCCTTAAAAAAAGACTGAGTTTGGAGTATGTGATCTTTAAAGGCATAGTGTTCCAGAATTTTTAAAACCTGCAAGTTTAAAGTAAATTAGGTTTCAGAATTGTGAAGTAACATTTGATTCTTGCATTTCAAAATATTAGTAGCTTTATGTTAATTGGGGTTTTTTTGGGAAAGCATTTGTGATTTCATGTTCTACTTTTATGGTTAATTTTCTTTTCTAATTTATCAGTGCTCCCTCACGTGTTGCTAAAGGAGTTGTCGAGCACACCAAAATGAGTCTACATGGTGCTAGTGGGGGACATGAGAGATCAAGAGATAGACGAAGGTCAAGTGACCGATCACGAGATTCATCTCACGAAAGAACAGAATCTCAGCTCACTCCTTGTATTAGAAATGTTACTTCTCCAACACGACAACACCATGTTGGTATGTAAGATCAGCTAAGCTTCCCAGTGGTTTTTAAAAGCATGCATTTACCTTTTTTTTTTTTGGCCTCGAGGCTTGCGGCATCTTAGTTTCCCGATTGATCCTGGCATTGAAAGTGTTGAGTCCTAATCACTGCACCGACAGGGAATTCCCAATGCATTTACCTTTTTAATGTAGTAATAACAATGATTTGTGCCTAATACTTAAGAGTAAAATTAACTTCTTACTTCTGTTCATTGCTTCTGTTTTAGCTTAGCTTGGTTCTTGCTGTGAAAAAACAACTTATTAAATGAAACTTAAAAGTGAATTTCTTTTAAGAGTCTGGGACAGTCTTAGAAATAATTTGAACAGCCTTTAAAACTGTAATATGTAGATTTAAAATTTTTTTCAGGTGATTTTTATCTTGTGAGATATATAGCAGTGGTTTATTTTAAAATAGTTTGTAGTGAATTATTGATAAGAATCCTTGTTAATCATATTAAAAAATTAGGAAGTGAAAGAGTAACCATCATAAGGTAATTCATCTTGATTTTTGACAATATTTTAAATTTAATAAAAAAAATAGAAGAGGAAAAGGAAGGTGTGAAGTGGTTTTTTTTTTTTCTTTCCTTGAGCTCAGGTCTTTTTCTTCCTTCCTACTTATTACTATAAATGAATGCTATTACCCCAGGTAAATACACTGTGTGACTGTAAAACAGTAGTCTGAAGTAGAGGTACATAAACAATGTGAGCTTGCTGATTTTTATTTTCCACTCAGAAGTGGCAAATTTAATACTTCGACTTACTATTTGAGGTAGTTTCTGATTACCTCGTATAAACCAAAATCATTTATATTAGGGTCTGATTATGTGGAGACGTTTTCAGTATCTAAGTAGGTCTTAAAAGTCAGACTAATACTGATAAGCTAAAAACCAACAAAAGTATAAATAAGAGTTGACAGTTTGTTATATGCAAAGTTTAGTATCTGGAAAGAGAATAGGAGATAAATTATTTAATTACTTTAGCAAATTTTACTTTTGGGATGCTACCAGCATTGTGGAAATAGGCAATAAAAGGGGGTGTCAGGGTATCTCTGGAGATACAGCAGACCTAAGTATATAACCAGTAAAGCTGCACAGAGTGTTCTAAGTCGCTTGAGTCATGGAGGAATTTGGCAAAAGCTGATGAAACTGGTGAGATGGAGGTACATTTTTAGGTCACCTTTAAAGTTTAGTAATCTAACCTCTAAATGAAACATCACAAAATCTTTTTTTTTTTTTTTTTAAATTAAGGTTTCTTTTATTTATTTATTTATGGCTGTGTTGGGTCTTCGTTTCTGTGCGAGGGCTTTCTCCAGTTGTGGCAAGCGGGGGCCTCTCACCATCGCGGCCTCTCTTGTTGCGGAGCACAGGCTCCAGACACGCAGGCTCAGTAATTGTGGCTCACGGGCCCAGCTGCTCCGCGGCATGCGGATCTTCCCAGACCAGGGCTTGAACCCGTGTCCCCTGCATTGGCAGGCAGATTCCCAACCACTGCGCCACCAGGGAAGCCCAAAACATCACAAAATCTTAGTTTTAATGTCCCCTTTGTAGACTATTGGAACAACTAAAGAAAATTTTCTGAATTTTAACAATGTTTCCTATTAAAATTATAGCTAATAATATGATCCTATAAAACTTGTAGTAGTGCTTTATTCAAAAATGAGAATGAGAACAAAGCAGTATATCATAAGCTATTAAAACCACTTAATTTGCTAAGACATTAAAAGTCATTTGAAAACATAAATATACTTCTTAATGATTGCAGTGAAATTTTTTTTCTTCCTTTGGGACCTTCCTTTTGTGAGACAAATTGCTGGTTTGGGGATTTCCTTATTAACATAGTAAGAGTCCAGAGTTTGTACTTTGTGTTTTCAGAATAGTGTTAATACTTTCAGTGTTTAGGAGAGTTAAAATTGTTATTAATCTTTTACTAACTTTCAGTGCTTATTTATGTGACTTGTGAGAATATTCCTCTCCTTGGGTTTCTATATATTTTTAAGTAGAGCAATAATATAAAATTTACCTTAATTTTGATCTTAGTCTGGGTCAGCATTAGTCAGCTATACATCTTTTTTAAAAAGTCTACAAAATTAATTTTTTTAGAAAACAATTTGATGTTTTAGGTTTCATTCCTAGAAAATAAATGAACATATATGATCTGTGAAAATGTTATTTGAAATCAAAAAAGCAGAAATGCTGTGATATAAAACAGCTTTTCTAAATCACAGTTTTTAAAAGATATATATAAATCTCGAATTTTTAAAAAGAAAATTTGCATAACTTTGTTTAACATCTATATTTCAGAACGTGAAAAAGATCACAGCTCCTCTCGTCCAAGCAGTCCTCGTCCTCAAAAAGCATCTCCAAGTGGTTCCAGTAGCAGTGCTGGGAACAGCAGCAGAAACAGTAGTCAGTCGAGTTCAGATGGCAGCTGTAAGACATCTGGGGAAATGGTGTTTGTGTATGAAAATGCAAAAGAAGGAGCTCGGAATGTAAGAACGTCAGAACGAGTGACACTAATAGTGGATAACACTAGATTTGTTGTAGACCCATCCATTTTTACTGCACAGCCAAATACAATGTTGGGCAGGTTTGTATTGCTGTTCTTTGTATTGTTAATTATAAAGCACTTTAACATTGCTTTGGTTTTTTTTTTCATTTAAAGTTTTACAGTAATTCTCTGGTGGAATACAGTGTTCCTGCTGAGCTTTGGAGGTTAAATAATTTGCTGAAGTTAATCCGGCTAGAAAGTGGTAGAGCCAGATCTTGAACTTGTTTTTATTTCAAATAATCTTTGCTATACCAGCAGAAATAGCAAATATATTAGTTAAATGAAGACAGGACACTAAAAGATCTCTACAGGTTGAAAGCATAGATTGTATTTAACAAGGTGAATTTAACAGTGATAATGCTTCCTTTACTTGGGGCTCCCAAATTCAACCTCCAAATACAGCAGGTATCAGCATTTCGTTAGCTGAAAAGTTAGCATGAGTTACCAATTTGATGTAGATACTTAAAAAAGAAATAATATTAACAAGTAGTTAGTAGAATGAAGGAGAGATAATTGTCTCTTAATCTGTACTAGTCTGGAGTAATAGATTAATATAAAGTTTGTAGTTATGGGAACCACAATCTAGAACTGATATAGACAATATGGACTAGTTATGGGAACTTCTGTCTAAGAATATAGACTTGATTTTTCAAAGTGTTCAAAACTCGGATCAGACACCTTTTAATTGTAAAATTAGTGCCTTTTTTCTATTCATTCTAATATAAAACGAAGGAGACACATAAATGAAATGAAAGTTTACATGAGGTAAAAAAAAAAACAAACTTGTGTTTTTTGCTAGGTTGCATATGTAACTATTTGGCATACCTCTGTGTGTGTGTGTGTGTGTGTGTGTGTGTGTGTGTGTGAGATTTGTAAGTACCTCTGAATACCGAATAAATGCCAGCATGTGACACTGTTTACATTTTGAGTAGACAAATATTTCCTTTTAACATTGGCACTAGACTTTACATCTGTACGAAAAAAAAATACTTGAACTCTATAGGCTTTTATGTATTATTAGAAGCATAGGGAAGATTGTTGATGGGAGCTCTTAGGAGTATGACTCAACACTGATAATACTTTATATTTTTACCTAAACTGTAAAGGAACACAGTTAAAAGGTAGAAGTAGATATTTGAAATTTTTCTTCAGCTGATAGGCTACATTTTTCTTAAAATAAAACAAATGCAAAAGATTTTTTTTGTGTTTGTGATCCATATTGATCTGAAAAGTATAGCTTTCCCCTTCTGTAAAAATTTCAAGTATTTTGAGAAAATTGCATGACATTTGATTCCTGAAAGACTCTCTTCTTCTTCTTTTTTTCCCAAATCAGTGAAGGCTTCTTTTCATGTCAGTTGACGAAAGCATATCTTTGAGGATGAAAATTAATATTCATGGGAACTGTAAAAAACAGTTGGCATTCTTTTGGAAACTTTGAAATAAAAAAGCTTTTTTTTTTTTTTTTTAAATTTTTTAAAATTTATTTTAACTTTGGCTGCATTGGGTCTTTGTTGCTGCACGCAGGCTTTCCTCTGGTTGCAGCGAGCAGGGGCTACTCTTTGTTGCGGTGTGCGGGCTTCTCATGCGGTGGCTTCTCTTGTTGTGGAGCACGGGCTCTAGGCGCTCGGGCTTCAGTAGTTGTGGCACGCGGGCTCAGTAGTTGTGGCGCATGGGCTTCGTTGCTCCGTGCCATGTGGGATCTTCCTGGCCCAGGGCTCGAACCCGTGTCCCCTGCCTTGGCGGGTGGATTCTTAACCACTGCGCCACCAGGGAAGCCCAAAAGCTTGGTTTTTTATAGGTTTCTGTGTTACAACAAAAGAGGGAACTATTTAAATTGGGAAATTGTTGAATAGAAAACTTAGATCAGCCATATTTACTTTAGGAATGGTGGCATCATTGAATTCAGAGGTTCAAATTCCTTTAATCACAATTTTAAAATTTTCTTGGGAGTTATGCATTATGCATTCAGCTTTTCATTTTGAAGGACCTATTTGGCAAATTACCTCTTTTCTAAATAGTTACTGTTAAAGGACCAACAACCTGACTTGAAAAAATAGAAATTCATTTGTATTTTCTTTTTGTAAAAGTTAATATTAAGAGCTTGTTACTTATTTATTTAGAATTTTCATTCTCTTCTTAACTGGGTCATTCCTCCCTACCCCAGCATTTGATTGCTTGTTTTTCAGTTCTGGAATGCAAGTATAAGAATTTTGTGCAAAATTTGTTACATTTATAGTTAAGATTGTGAAAAGTAACCTAATTTGCATACCCTTATTTTACTTTTTTCTAGTTTAGATTACTATATGTGCTTCTTTATAGAATAACTTTGCGTTGAAGACAGTAGTTTTAAGGAAAAGGCACAGATAACATAGTTTTCCCTCCCTCCCCCCTCCTCCCCCTCCCTCCCCCCTCCTCCCCCTCCCTCCCCCCTCCTCCCCCTCCCTCCCTCCTCCCCCTCCCTCCCTCCCTCCTTCCTTCCTTTCCTTTTTTTTTAAAATAAGTACCTGATTTTTTTTTTTTTTTTTTAATTTTTAAAATTAATTAATTATTTATTTTTTGGCTGTGTTGGGTCTTTGTTTCTGTGCAAGGGCTTTCTCTAGTTGCGGCGAGCAGGGGCCACTCTTCATCGCGGTGTGCGGGCCTGTCACTATCGCGGCCTCTCTTGTTGCAGAGCACAGGCTCCAGATGCGCAGGCTCAGTAGTTGCGGCTCACGGGCCCAGTTGCTCCGTGGCATGTGGGATCTTCCCAGACCAGGGCTCGAACCTGTGTCCCCTGCATTAGCAGGCAGATTCTCAACCACTGTGCCACCAGGGAAGCCCTGATAAACATTCTTGAACTAATTTAATGACATAATTTAATGCTTAAATTATAATTCCTTTTTACTTTTGTACATGAAAACAGTTTTCCCTTTTGAAGGAATATCTTAGTGATATATTTCTCAATTATTTGCTACCATAGGATGTTTGGATCTGGCAGAGAACATAACTTTACACGTCCCAATGAGAAGGGAGAGTATGAGGTGGCAGAGGGGATTGGCTCTACTGTGTTTCGAGCTATTCTGGTGAGTGCTCTTTCTTATGTGTATTGATTGAATCAATTGACCCCTTCTTGTTAGGTACTTGGATTGGAAGCAGAATTCTATTTGGATATCTCTATGGACGTATCCAGGGCATTTTTAAAAAAATACAATTTATCTTTTTTTGGTGTGTAAATATAGTATGATATAAATAAATGAATTTTATAACCTACATAAAGATAAGGTAGGGGATAATTCATCTCTTAAGTCTGCACAGGCAATTCTTTCAAGGGTTTAGTGGTAACATTTCTATAGTCACATTACTCCACCCTCCTTAATTCTATTAAATACAGTAAGTTGATAATTTTTTACTACCAGAGAATAAATGTGGCTACTGGAATTCTAATATTTTATTGCATATAACTAACAATGGACACTTACGAACATTTAAAAGTCATCTCTAAAATGTATTTTTTACCATCTTTGTTTTAAAACTTAAAAAAATTTTTTTAACTTTTTATTTTGAGGAATATTTGAATTAGTACTACAAGTCCCTACTTATAATTTTAAATCAGTGATAAAGGTTTGATTTATAGTGTGTGATAGTTTATGCCACAGTCTGAAAATATGGTTTCCTTAAATAGTTTTGTGGGAAGAGGAGAGGGAGGATCCTGAGGCACAAGACAGGAAAAGTAGTTGATAGTGATCAGTACTAACAAGTACTTTGAAAAGTACCAGAAGATGTCTTGCTTCCATTCATGTAACAACTTCAGAAATAATGTTGCTGTGGCTCTGAACCTCAAGAAGCTTGAGGCAGATCTTAATTTTTGGGGAAGTGCCTTTTCAGCTGCCCATACTTCCATTTGACCCCCAATGGAGTTGATAAGTTACTCCATGACTCAGCTATGGAGTAACTTATCTGTAGCTCTGGGCCAGCCCCTAACAGCATTTTAAGTAGATTTTGGAAATAATTACTATTATTGTTTGTAATAATGTGGGAAACACCAAAGAACAGTATTTGGAAGAAGAATATCTAATTGTGTGTTCTGTTTGCATATATTTGAATACTTGGATATGATTTTGAAGTCCTTTACTAAAAACCTTAAATTTTGCTCAATTCTCTAGGTAATATTTAAGGTAACTTAAAATATATCATTTAACTTCCTTAAAAAATTTTTAAGAAATTCATGGTAGTTATGTAGACAAATAACTTGTAAGGGGGAGAATACATATGCATTAGCATGATATAGCAGAGAGAAGAGATGCATAAGTAATGAGGAGACCTGGGTGCTAATCTTACCTCTGCTGTTAAATAATTTTATAATAACTGGGTGAGTCAGTGAACCCATTTGGACATAAATTTTTCCTGTTGGTAAAATGAAAAAGTGGTTAGGTGAATGGAGGTCCCACCTAACTTTAAAATTCCACAGTTCCTCAGAGTACCAAGATTTTTGAAAATTCTACCAGCCCAACCTTAATAATAAGTTTTGCCTACCTCGTGCACCAGATGTTTTATGCATTCTTTACTTTTTTTTTTCAGGATTACTATAAAACAGGAATAATCCGTTGTCCTGATGGCATATCTATTCCTGAACTGAGAGAAGCATGTGACTATCTTTGTATCTCTTTTGAATATAGTACTATTAAATGCAGAGATCTCAGTAAGTATGATGTTTTTTGTGTGAGTGTTTGTAGAGTTAAAATATATTGGAATGAAATGCCTGAAATAATGCTGTTTACCTAGACTTCAAGTATTTGTTTAATTGAATTCTAGAACACTAATACCATGAAGATTATTTGTGAAAGTCCACAGAAATCTTTGTAAGCTCTTGGTGTAATTTTCCAAAACTTTCTTTCAACTTTAATAATTTTTTTGTTTATAGACTCTCCCAGATTTCCTCTTCAACTGTCTCCTCTATCATTTGTTGCCAGTCTTCATCTCCCAGCTTGGGAGCCCTGGCTTTGGCCAAGTCTGGTATTTGCCTTCACTCCTCAGATCACATCAACCAAAAATTTATAATTTTTTTGTACTTGCCATGTAATACAACATCCTAAGCTACTATGAAAGATATAAATAATTCTCAAAAAGAGTATTTGTCATTAAAGACTTTAGATTGAATACCAAATACCTAGCCCGCATTTATACAAAGGTTTAAATGACTTTATCCAAGAACTTCAAACATAGTCTCAGAGCAGGGTCTAGACCTTTGGAAATCTTAACTCTGTGATTGATATTTTCCTGTCACTCCCTTCCTTAGCACCCCTCCCTTTCACTGTTACATCATGCCTAAGAAAAAAGGTGATTATACACAGAAAAGTCAAAATGTATATGAGAATTATCAAATGTTGACTTGCATATTAAGTGGTTGGAAAAGTTCAGAAGAAGGAGATGTCATTGTGGGCTAGTGGGATTGGGGAAGAGTTCAGAGGAGACAGGTAGTAAAGAGTGAATAGGAATGATTTAGCAAGAATGGAGTAGGAAGGTTACTCATTTGGCGATTACAGATGTAAGTGATAGACTTTGGAAATAACCTAGTTGGTGCAGAGACTATACTGGGACTGGAAGGAGATGGGAATAAATAGGGGGTCCAGATTATGGAAGGTCTTTAAACTAATATTCTTACATTTTATCCTATATAATGTGGGAAGCCATTTTAAAAGTTTGCTACCTGTGATTATAGATATATGTTAGTCCCAGATATATGGTTATCTTTACTTCATTACCTAAACTCAATACTAGTTTAGCAGAGTGGGGTCATACCTTCTCAACATTGATGTGTTAGAAATTGTGAATGGGAAATTTTATTTAAATTTGTAAGGCAACTACTATATATTTAAATGTAGCTAACCTTCATGCTTAATTATGATCTAACTTCTTGAAAATGAGTGGCCTTATTAGGTCTGTTCCTAAGTACCGTTTTCTTTTTGCCAAATATTCTTTAAAGTCTCCATAGGGACAAAGGATTGGATGGTCCACCTTTGAGTCCATTTCTATATAAATGATATTTAAAAGTTTAAAGTCAAGTAGCTAGACAGCTGAAGCGTACAGCTGTAAACTTGAGCAAAGTTGTTTTTTACATCTTAAAAAATGTTTTTTTGAAATCATGAGCATTAATTATTCTAATTTATAATTCTTTTTTTTTTTTAATTTATAATTCTTTGACTTCAAGTTTTGTGTTTTTTTATTCATGGGACCATTTTAATTTAACTTTATATGATTAAATGTTGAATTTTGGTGACTGTCAGATAAAAAAACACAAGAATTCCTTATAGATGAATGGATTTTAGTTCTGTAATCCTTTGGACATAGTTTACCTTGCCATCACTGTTGAGTATCATTTATTTGTTATGGAATTAAAGGTAAGAATATTTATGTGTAATAGAAAGAAAATATGTGTAATATGGTTTTTCTAGACTTTTGGCCTTTAAATAATACTTGTGTTTCTAGATTACTTGTAATATGTATTACTGGAAATTTAGAGATTCCCATAGACTTTATTGCAACAAAGCTATATAGAATTTGAAGAGATAGAAATGGTCTTGTAAAATATAAAAGGATACTGTAGGTGTAGACTTGAGTCCAAAAATGAATTTTTTCCTGCAAATATGTGCCTTTACTGAATATTGTAATGGCACTTTACACTAGAATGTCTTTTTGTCTCTTACTTAAAATTATAAAAGTACTAAATGTATATTAAATAGAGCATCCTGGATTTCTTGGGCAAGTTACTTAAAACCTTGTTTCTTAGTTGCCTCATCTTGAAAATGGGAGACAGTAATATTACTTACCTCACAGGGTTGTTGTGAAGATTAAATGGATAGTGCTTGACACATAGTGTTAAATAAGGGTTTGCTTTAAAAAAAAAGTAGCAAAATTAGGAAATAAAGGTAAAGTAAAATAAAAAATATTAAAGGATCATATTGTACATGCTATTTTATATTTCCACATGAAAATATATTGTGAATAACTGTATTAGAAAATATGCTTTAATAACAACTTGTTTAATGGTTTACATAGTTATCACTCATTTTCTGCATTTTTATTGAATACTCACTTTATACTAAATATTAGGTATGTAAAAGGCAACAAGAAAAGACAAGACCCCTGTCCTCATCATGCTTGCAGTATAGTGGGAAAAACAGATAAGTAAATTACATTGTGTTAGAGGAAGAATAGGGTACTAAATGAGCATGTAGGAGCTGTACCTAGCTCAGGTGTGCGGGCTTGAGGAAGCTTTCTGGAGGAGAGGGAAGAGGAAGCGTGTTTCAGGCAGAAGGAATGCTATGTTTAGCAGCAAGAAGATTAGTACAGTGAGGAACTGACTTGTTAATCTTCTGTCATAGAGCTTACCATATAGTGAAGGAACTTTGTGATAGGTTGGTAGCTCCCCAACTAGGCTATAATTTCTTCACTGTCCATATTCTCTTACCAGGTAAGCACTGTAATCCAGAAGAGGTTTTGAGAACCAGGGCTGGACTCACAAATGAAGGCCTGGGGCTAAGAGAAATGAAAATATAGTGTCCAGGGTGAAAGTGGTATGGAAAATGAAATTTAAAGTTTGCAAAAGGACCAGTTCAGAAGGCCCAGGAAGAAAGGCACCATCCACGTGGGAGATAGTGGGATTGTAAGCAAAGGTCAAAAAACTGAAGTTACATTTAGTTGGAGAAGGGAGATAAGAGGCAGAGACTACATTTGGAGTCACAGAAATATAGAGACACTGAAACGACAGAGACACTTGCATGTTTTCTCTCTGTCTCCTCTCTCTTTCCTCCCCCCCCTCCCTCCTTCTCTCTCTCTCTCTCTCTTTCTCTCTCTCTCCCCCTCCCCGCCTCCCTCCCTCCCTCTCTCTCTCTCTCTCTCTTTCTCTCCCCCACCCCAGTCTTGCTCTGTTTTTCAGTTTATAGCATTAAATCAGTTTGAATTTGAGGACAGGGACTATACCTTTTCAACTTTGTGTCCGTAGTGCCAGGCACATAGTAAGGACTCAAACATTTGTTGAAAGAATAAACTCTTTTATCCCTTCATGCATTGTTTAGGACACTGTTCCATTTATTGTCATCTTCTCTAGTATCATTAGTCTTTCCCTCTTTGTATAGAGTAATCCTCAGGCTCAAACATACTCAAATCTGACCTGTGTCTATTGTAGACATTCAAAAAATATATCATTTGAAAACTTTTGAGCTTTTCATTGATTCTTTGAAGTTAATTTTTTGCAAGAATTAATACGTTTATTATACTGACTCCTGCTCCAACTGCTATGTCTTTCCATTTATTCAGTTTTCTTTTATGTCTTCTTCTGCTATGGTCTTATTAAGTTTATTCTTTGGTATTTTGTATTTTTGTTACTGTTGTGTGTAGAATATGTTCAGATTTTCTAACTGCTAACATATGAGAAAATCATTGAATTTTGTATATGTGTGTTTAGCCACCTAACCAAACTCTGTTTTATTTCTAATAGTTTTTCAGTTGTTTCTTTTATATTCTTGGTAGATAATTGACCCTGTTGTAAGTAAAACTTTTTATGTCTTTTTGTCCTACTGAATCGACTATAATATTTTGAACAACGTTAAATTTAGTGGTAATTCTGGTACCCTTGTCTTTAAAGGCATTTCCTTTAGGTTTCACTGTCAAGTCACTCTTTCTTCATGACTCTTTCTTCAAGACTTTGGCTCTTCGACATCCGTCTTTTAGGTCTTCTGCTTATTTTTCTCTCACTTGCTCCCTGATCCTTCATACGTTGGATGTGGTCCTTCCCAACTGTTCTGTCTTCAGCTACCTTCTCTCTCACAGAATCTATACAATTAATCTAAGCGATGCCATTCATCACTGTGGCTTCAGATATTACATATACACTGTAGATTTCCAGCTGTTTTTTTTTTTAATGTATTATTTATTTTTGGCTGCACTGGGTCTTTGTTGCTGCACGCGGGCTTTCTCTAGTTGTGGCAAGCGGGGGCTACTCTTCGTTGTGGTGCGTGAGCTTCTCATTGTGGCTGGCTTCTCTTGTTGCAGAGCACAGGCTCTAGGCGCCTGGGCTTCAGTAGTTGTGGCTCGCAGGCTCTAGAGCTCAGGCTCAGTAGCTATGGCGCACGGGCTTAGTTGCTCTGCGGCATGTGGGATCTTCCCAGACCAGGGCTTGAACCCGTGTCCCCTGCATTGGCAGGCGGATTCTTAACCACTGTGCCACCAGGGAAGTCCCTTCAGCTATTCATCTCTAATTCCTACCTACCAGTTACATATTTCTAGTTTACTATTTAACTTGTATAATTTTTTTTCCTTCTTAATCAGGCTTTTAATGAGTTCCATGCATATCGTACATATAGTGATGAACAAGACAGACATTGTCCCTGCATTTATGGAGTTTACAGTCTAGTGGGGAAGACAGGCATTCAACAAGTAATGAAAAGCTGTGAAAATGCAGTGAAGAAATGAGATGCTGTGACAAGTGTATGGTAAAGGGGCTCTGGAGGATCATTATCTGAGTCAGTGACATTAAAGCTGAGACCTAAGGGAATGGAAAAGAGAGTGAGAAGCTCTCCAGGCAGCAGAAATGGTATTTGCAGAGGCTCTCAAGTTGGAAGGAATATGACATGCTTAAGGCACTGAAAGAAGGGAAACGTGGCTACAGTGGAGGAGGTAGAGTGTGAGTGGTGAGATATAAGGCCAGAGAAGTAGGGAGAAAACAAAATTTATTAACTAAATAAATGTTTATTAACTGTACATTCTATACTAAGCACTGTGCTAAGTTCTGGGGATGCAGCAGGAACAAACCAGGCAAAACTTCCTGTTCTAATGGAACTTACACTCTTTTGGGGGAGACAGACAATAGACAAGGTAAACAGGTAACATATGAACAAATAACATATGGTATGTTAGATAGTGATATGTGCTGAGGAGGGAGAAAAAAGTAAGGAAGGGACAAAGTAATATGAGAGGCCATCATTGCAGAGGAAAATTGAAGTAAATTCCAAGCAGAGGTTAACAGTGAGAGCAAATGTTGAAGCAGTTTGCCCGGCATGTTTGAGAGCAGCAGAGGCTAGTATAGTTGGAGTGGAGTGAGTGAGGGTGTCAGTAGTAGGAGGTGAGGTCATGTAGGGCCTTTATCTTTTGGCTTATACTCTGAGTGAGATAAGCCATTGGAGGGTTTTGAACAGAGAAGTGATATGATCTGTAAGGCTGCCATGTTTTACCATTTCATGGGCGCACTGTTCACACAGAGTTCAATGTAGACCCATGCAGTGCTGTATTCCAGATCTGACATATGCTTTAAAAGAATCACTGTTGGCTATTGGGTTGGAAATGGACTGGAAGGGGAATTAAGATACACACAAAGAGGTAATTAGGAAGCTATTATCATAATTCAAATAAGAGATGATGGTGGCTTAAATCAGGGTGGAAGCAGTGAGAAGTGATCAAATTCTGGATATATTGGATGGTAGAGTTGTAAGGATTTGCTTGCTGATTGAATATGAGGTGGGAAAGAGAGAAAAGGACTTTACCTGGAAGTGTGGAGTTGCCATTAATTGAGATGGGGGGAGACTTCATGGGAGCAGAAATTTAAAAGCTTGATTTCGGACATGTTAAGTTTGAAATACCTATTAGACCTTCAAGTAGAAATGCTGAGTAGGGCATTGGGTATACATGTCTAAAGAGAGAAGTGTGGGCTGTTTATATGCGGGAGTCATCACTATATGGATAGCATTTAAAGAAAAAAAATTTAAAGGACTGTGCACACTGATCTGTAACCTCCTTTTTCACATAACAGGCTTAAGGACCAAGTTGAGGATTTGGGACTTTTATTCTAAGGATAGTATAAGCCATAAAAGGTTTAAACTAGAGACACCTATTTAGATTTGTTTGGCTGCGGTGGGGGAAATGAATTACACAGGGGCAGAGGCAGCTGATGGGTTCTACGGTAGTTTGGGTTAGAGTTACTGATGACTTGGACTGCGGGGGGTGCAGTGGGGCTGGACTGTGTTTTGGTTGTAACTGTTGTTCTGTCACAGACCATTCCAAACTTAGTAGCATAAAGTGTGATTATTCTTATTTTGTGGGCCAAGAATTCAGACAAGGTACAACAGAGATAGCTTATGTCTGCTTCACAATGTCTGTGGCCTCATCTTGTGAAGAATTGAAAGGATGAGGTGACTGAAAAGGCTGAAGGCTTCTTCACTCACATGTCTGCACCTGAAGTGGGACAACTCAAAGGCTGGGTTCAGTGAAGACTGTCAGACAGAGTAGCTCCTCGTAACCTCTTCATGCGGCTTGGGCTTCTCCAGGCCTGGAGACTGGGTTCAGAGAGGAAGCATCTGTAGAGCAAGCATTCCCAAGACCAAGGCAGAACCACAAGTCATTTTCCCCTCACCTCTGCTGTGCTCCCCTGGTGACAAGCAAGTCAGTACAACCAGCCTAAATTGAAGGAGAGAGGAATTGGACTTCTCCTGCTGGGAGGAGATATCAAAGTCACATTGCAGAAAAGCATGTGGTATAAGAGATTTTGCAGCTGTCTTTGGAAAATAGCATCTTCCAGAGAGGAGATGACACAATTCAAGATGTATTTAAGAGGTGGACTTGTTAGGTCTTGGGGAATGAGTGAATTAAGAGATGAAAAAGGAATCAAATATTCATTCATTTATTCTACAAATATTTAAGAGCCTATTATATGACTAGCACTCTTCTGAGCTGATTCTGAGAACTTGAGTGGATGGCGATGCCATTTACTGATTTGGAAAACACTGCAGAGAGAGAGAGACAGAAATGATTAAGTTCAATTTGGAGTATACTGAGTTTGAGGTGCCGGTGAGGGGGCATCCGAGTGGAGATTTTCAGGAGGCAGTTGAATATAATGCATCTAGAATATAGAAGGCAGAATTAGTAGAATAAATTTGAAAATTGTCAGCATAAGGTGAGAGAAAAACAGAACTTAGAACTTCCCTAAGAAGTAACAATACTTAATGACAGGCTGGAGGAGAAAACGTTGACAAAGGTGACTGAAGAATAGCCAGAGAGGAGAAAGAAAACCCGGGATGGTGGTATCACATCTTAGGGATGAGAGTGTTTAAGGAGGGGTAGTCCCTGTAAGACATTCCATCCAGAGGTCAGATGAGATCATGATTACAAGTTGTTGATTGTCAGGCAGAAGACCTAGATGGACATTTCTTCAAAGAAGACATACAGATGGCCAGTGGGCACATGAAAAGATGCTCAGCATTGCTAATTATTAGAGAAATGCAAATCAAAGCTAGAGGTACCACCTCACACCTGTCAGAATGGCCATCATTAAAAAGTCTACAAATAATAAATGCTGGAGAGGGTGTGGAGAAAAGGGAACCCTCTTACACTGTTGGTGGGAATGTAAATTGGTGCAGCCACTATGGAAAACAGTATGGAGGTTCCTTAAAAAACTGAAAATAGAGTTGCCATATGATCCAGCAATCCCACTCCTGGGCATATACCCAGACAAAACTAATTTGAAAAGTTACATGCACCCCTATGTTCATAGCAGCACTATTTACAATAGCCAAGACATGGAAACTACCTAAATGTTGTCTATCAACAGATGAATGGACAAAGAAGATGTGTGCGTGTGTGTATGTATGTGTGTGTGTGTGCGTGCGCACACACACACACACAGGAATATTACTCAGCCATAAAAAAGAATGAAATAATGCCCTTTGCAGCAATATGGATGGACCTAGAGATTATCATAGTAAGTGAAGTAAGTCAGAAAGAGAAAGACTAATACTGTATGATATCACTTATTTGTGGAATCTAAAATATGCCACAAATGAACATATCTACAAAACAGAAACAGACTCACAGACATAGAGAACAGACTTGTGGTTGCCAAGGGAGAGGGGCATGGGGGAGGGAAGGATTGGGAGTTTGGAACTAGCAGATACAAACTATTATATATAGGATGGATAAACAAAAAGGTCCTACTGTATAACACAGGGAACTATATTCAATATCCTGTGATAAACTATAATGGAAAAGAATATGAAAAAGAATATATATATGTATAACTGAATCACTTTGCTGTATAGCAGAAATTAACACAACGTTGTAAATCAACTATACTTCAGTAAAAGTTTTTTAAAAAGATGTTCATTGTCTTTAACAATCTGGAGGTCATTTGGAGACTATATGTCGAGGGCTCTTTTGAGTAGTGAATGTGGAAGTCAGATTGGAATTGGTTCAGAGGTTAGGGGAAAGAGAATGTGTTTATATATATATAGGAGTTTGACTATAAAGGGAATTTTAAAAATCATAATGGAAGTAGCCAGCCTAGAGAGAGACATGGCTAAATCATAATATTATAGTTAATTATTTAATCATTTATTATATTAATAGTTATTATATAATTAGACAACCTGTTGTAGGGGGAAAAAAAGCTCTAATTTGGGAGACTACAGATTTGAGTTTTAGTGTCTTCTCTTACACTCCCAGTAGTTCCTGAGATGATAGAGCCTTAGATAAGAGATAAGACATTGCCATTGAAATAGGAATAAAATAAAAATGATTAGGTCAGTGCAGGTGAGTTTGTGACTATGTATTTGGAAAGTTAAAGTTGTTCATTATGCCTGTACTTAAGAAGGATCAAGTGAAGTGCATCTTTCATTCCTCTCAATTCTAGGGTCACGTAAGCAATGTAATTCCTGTGTACCGTGCTATATTTTGCTTGACCTTTTACCATCCTTATCCCAAAGCCAGTTGACCCTTTTCATTTCACTCCTCTTCCTACACAGTAATATCAGTGTTGTTTGTAAATAATTTTCTGAGAAAGAAAATGTGGGAGATGGAATATGGGGGCTATTTTATTTCGTATGGATAATCTGAAAAAATATCCTTAGGATATACTTTAAGATATAACTGCATACATTGATTGATGGAAGACAAAATGATATAGTAAAAAATACCCTGGAGAGTAGATTTAATTCTGATTGTGCAAATTAGTTTTGTAACCTTAGGCAGATTGCTTCATGATGTGTAAAATGAAGGGGCTTGTGTTGGATGGCTTTAATTGGCCCTTCTTGCTGTAAGATTCTACAGTTCCATAAGAACTCTGCCTGGGCAAAGTTTTGTTGACTAAAGAATAACCACTATATTGTCTACAGGATCCCAAAGTAGATGCTGAACTACTCTGCTGTTTTGTTTGTTTGTTGTTTCTGCTCTTCTTTTACTTATCAGTCACCCCCAAAACGAAGATATTTTTGTGGCTTTTATTTCAGGTGCCCTAATGCATGAGTTATCAAACGATGGTGCTCGTAGGCAGTTCGAATTTTACCTGGAAGAAATGATTCTGCCTCTCATGGTAGCTAGTGCCCAGAGTGGGGAACGCGAATGCCACATAGTGGTGCTTACAGACGATGATGTGGTTGATTGGGATGAAGAATATCCACCACAGATGGGAGAAGAATATTCACAAAGTAAGTCCTGTGGCATATTTTCTCTCTCTTACATCATCACAGATTTTCTCTTTATCTTTTACAATATTGATCAAAGAACAGTTTTTATAAAGAAAGTATGTTGAACTCTTACTTACACCAGGAGTTGGCAGACTACAGCCTGTGGGCCAAATCCAGCCTTTTGCCTGTTTTTATAAACAAAGTTATATGTATCGTCTGTGGCTGCTTATGCGCTACAATGGCAGAGTGGAGTAGTGGGAATGAAGACCGCATGGCTAGCAAAGCCCAAAGTGTTTACTGTCTGGCCCTTTACAGGAAAAGGGTACCCGCCCGTGTCATGCACAGAAATGGTTTGCTTTTTGTTGAGTAGCTGGATCTTAATGGTTTTTTCTTTGCATTTAGAAGCATCCAAGAGAAGTAGATCCTGGAATAGTAGATAATAAAAAACAAGTGTTTTTTTTTTTAGATGAATTTCTATTTGTATATAAAAATGAGAAGCTTCAACTCAGTGATTGCAAAGATGACTTTAAGTTCTAAGACATTCCTTTTTTAATATCATAAGTGTTCCTGGAGGATACAGTGACCCTTCCGAAAGCCTTGCGGAACTTTAGGTATTTCTGACCAAAACAGCACATCTTGAGCAGCAGTGACTAACTTTTTTCTTACTGTGCTTCCAAACTTTTTCTGATTAGAACCTTTTGATTTTTTTTTTTCTGTTAGAAAATTTATCTCATATTGGTTTTGTTTTGTTTTTATGGTGAACCCAATCTTGTATTTTTGAACAGCTTCATAGGTTGAGAAAAAGAGTTAAAAGAATGATTCGAGGAGCTAGGTAAAATAGCCCAACATCTTGTTCTGTCCTCCAGTCTGTGTTGACTCGGTAAGGATTAGGGTTTAAGTAAAAAGTACAGGATTATAGAAAGTACTGGAGCCCTTTAAGCTCTGATTTTTCCATTTTACTTACCCTTTTCTAAAAATAAAACAAAGCAGACTAAGTGGTATTCTTTATTTTAATTCTAAAGATTTTCATTAGATTAAGTTATCGTAGCGCTGTTCAGAATTTACATTGAGACATTTCCTTTGCATGATACACTTTGAACGACTATTCTGACTCTTCTGTGGACAGTTAGAATAATAAAATGTTACTATTTCCTCATTCCTAGGCTCTTTGCTGACAATGGTTTTCTATAATAATATGTGGAATAAAAAGTTGAACAAAGCACAGGAAAAATAAAAAGTACCAAAAATCAGAAGAAATACACTAAATCATTTTCTGTGTAGAAAAAGGAATGAACAAACTTTTACTTTTCAAAAAGTTTGACTCCAAGAGAGTAGAGCCAGCTGTAGAGCACAGAAATGACATTATAGTGATACAGAAATAATAATAGACCTGGCTTTTCCTTTTTAGTTATTGAGCTTTTCATTTCAATGTTTTTTGGTTTGTTTTTTTGTTTCTTACCTTAAACATTGAAGCTTAAAAGGACTGGAAACATTTTTACTCAATTTGTCTAAATATGTTTCATTTTGTGCCAAGATGTTCCAAGGTGAAGAAGATTAACATTTGAAGAGACAGAGATGAGATAGTCTCTTCAGCCTGATTTTCCTAAATGTGACATTATAACACCACCCATTCTGAGATGTCAAAAAATCTTTATCTTAAAATAATATCAGTAGTCTTAAGGATGTAGTAATAATCACAAATTTACCCCATGAGTAGCTTCTGTATACGTTTTTTCCTTTTATTGGCTCTTAAACCAGCATGTTTGGTTTGTGAGTGTGTTTTTCTTTTTTTGCAAAAACCTTTGCAGTTCACCTTTTAAGGGAGATAACTCCACCTGAAAGAGAGAAGGCGAGGAAGGTCCATCAGTCTAACTCCCTGAAGTGCCCAGCACATTTGGAAGACTCAACATGTTGTCAGTGGAATGTCTGTCCTTTGCAAAGCCAGTTTGCTCTAAACAGACTAACCTAGGCAGAACATGCTCGAATCTGCCATTTTTAACATCAATATTAAATGGGACTGTTCGCCTGAATGGAAAACAGTTTGTGGGGTGGGTCTTTGTTTTGGGGGAGTAATTAATAGTTGCTCAATCCATGAAATGCAAGATGTATCCATTTTGTACTTTCTGACAAGGCAGTTTTTTCCCTTCCAGATGAGGCCTTGTAGGCATCATAGCAAAGTCCTTTACTTTGCCTGCTTGATAATCATGTGATATTGATACCTTTTTTTGGTTCTCTTTATTTGAAGAAATTGGGGCAGATCCCATTCCAATAAGTTTGTATATGATATATCTTTCAGAAGGAGATTCTTCCTATGGATTGGGTTATCTTATTGGTTATTAAAGCTTTTCTTGTTTCAACTTATGTAGACATTTGCTTATGTATTAACTGTACTGAATTGTCCTGTCATGTTGGCTAGTCATCCTTTGGCATCACTGCATCCATTATTTGGGCTTTTAGGGTTGTCAGGCCCCTTTGATGATCAAGATAAACTTGAGTCATCTCCAAGTACTTTGATTTTAATAAGAAAATATTTTTGTCTCTTTGTTTCCAGTTATTTATAGCACAAAATTATATAGATTTTTCAAGTACATTGAAAACAGAGATGTGGCCAAATCAGTTTTGAAGGAGAGGGGTCTTAAGAAGATTAGATTGGGAATAGAAGGTAAGACATTTTCACTATTTTCTATTAAGTTTCTTTTGAAAAAAGCAAGGTTAAACAACTGGATCCCATTGGGAATATAGTTTGAATATTTTGAGAAAAATTCAGACAAGTGATTACTGACTGCTCATGCAGTAGACATACAAATAACAAAAATCAGCTTCCTTTATCTGAGATGATAAATAGAAGGCCATTAGAAATTATTATTCATTCCATAAGATTCCCTAGCAATATAGAGATATGAATTTGTCTTTTCTGCCATCACCCGACTTAATGCATTTTTGGCTAAGCCCATGTAGTGTGTTTGGCACGCATGTGTGTGTATTCCCGTAAGACAGACAGGACTCTTTGCCTAGTAGTGATCGTGATCAAAGCTCAACAGAATTAAAATCTAGTACTTTCTGAAAATTCATATAAAAACAGTGCTAGTAGCTTACTAGTGTCTTAAAGTATAATAGCTTATTTTCATATTAAATTGAATTGCAAATGTACTTCATCTTACTTAAATGCATACTTTTTAGATTGCTTTTTACTTTATGATTTAAATGAATTTTTGTCAGATGCTTCTTTTATTTTAAAGTGTCCTTACTAAAAACAAAACATCTTCCTTGGCATACCCTAGTAAAGGGTGAAGACTGCTTGTGTTCAGAGTCTGTGATTTAACAGCTGTATGACCTTGGCCAAGGCACTTTACTTCTCTTTGCCTTCGTTTCCTCATCTAAAATGGGAGCATTAATAAGTACTTTATAGGGTTATTGTGAGGACAGAATGAGTTAAAATAGGGCCTAGCACATAGTAATTTCTGTGTTTGTGATGGTGATAACGAAGATTGGGGTGTTCGGATCAATGACCAGATAAGCTGTTGGAGATCACAGTAATGGGCTGCTGAGACATATAGGGAAGAATGGGAAGGGGAGGAAACTTTGGGCTTAAAAAAGAGGACACATTAGCTTCACCAGTATGTCCCCTCTTCTGTCATTTTGCAAACGATGGGATTTCGCTGTTTCCTTTCAAAGCTAAAGAGAAGGTAACTGGAGGGAGCTACTTGAGATGAGCAGGCAGGGAAGCAGTTATTTGATCTGAAGCCTGATGACAAGTGGGTTGGAGCTAGATTGTAGAAAAAAAAAAGCCTTATATACTGTGCTGAGTATGGACCTTCCTCTTTAAGCATGAGGGCATCATTGGTAGTTTTAAAGCAAGGATGTAATACGATTACACCTGTGTTAGAGTGGTGATTCTGTGTGGAGGACAGAGTGGAATACAACGAGATGGGGATTTTAAAGACTTTTAATAGTACAAAAGCAATCAAGGACAAGGGAATAATAGAGGTAGAAACCTTTCTGATCTCTACTGCTGCCCTTCAGCTGGTAATTGAGTGGAAGTGTGAAACGAAGAAGACATTCTACAGAAGGTCCTTAGAAGATATTTAGTCCTTTGCCCCTGTTCCCCCCTCACCTCAACCCCATACACACTCCACATGTGGCTAAATATACTAGCTACCAATGACGCCTACATAACATCCTCCTATGCAAGAATCCTTAACTGAGTCCCTACTATGTGAGGCCTTTGTATTTTTTTCTGATTCTAACTCTGGTCTAACTGTGGCCTGTGGGCCAAATCCAGCCCATTACCTGTTTTTACTGGAACATAGACACGCTCGTTAATGTATGTAGTGTCTGTGGCTGATCTCACTTCACAGTGGCAGAGCTGAGTGGGTGTGACAGAGACCACGTGGCCTACAAGCCTGAAATATTTACCGTCCGGCCCTTTACAGAAAATGTTTGCCAGTACTTGGTCTGAACTTAGCAATTCATGCTAGTGGGAAGGAGAGAAGGAACTTTTGATAGCATCTAAGGAAAGTATGTCTTTAGAGAAACTGCCTTACTAGTAAATGACTGAAATTTTTCCGAAACCAGGATGGTTGTTACCAGTTGTTACTCTTCAGTGATTATGATCTAAGAGGAGGAAGATATAATTAATCAGGGAAAGCTGTGTCGACTGAAAAAAATGCACAACCTAAATGTTCAGAATTATGTTTTATTCGGTGGCCTTACTGAGGACTATAGCCTGGGATACAGCCTCTCAGACAGCTCTGAGAAACTGTTCCAAAGAGGTAAGGGAGGAGCCAGGATATATAGGAGTTTTTGCTGGAAAAAAAAAAAAAAATGAAAAGATTACTGCTAATCACAAAAAACAGACATCTCAAGTTAATGATCTTAGTGCCTCTCTCTGTTTGGGGAGATGCAGGAGTCTGGGCTTGTTGCAATTATTCCTTTGATACGCGTCTTAAGCGTCTAGGGCCAGTATCCCGTCTCCTCCATCCTGAATCCCCTCAGGAGCACCCTTGGGTGGGGGTGGCTGCAGCGGCTGATGGCTTGGTGGCCGCAACATCCTTGTTCACTGACATGTCAGGCAACGTTTTTTTTTGTCCACAGCTGCTTTGGCCATTGGCAGTTTGTCCATTGGCAATCTGAATGAACTGCCTGGTTGTTGAGAGCAGTAGCATTTAAATGATATAGGGGTTAAAATATTGGCTTTGCTGACCTAGGTGCAGAAGTACCTGGAATTAGCGAAGCTGGTGCTCTACGGCTCCTTGTCACTTAACAGTAAAAAGGAAAGAAAAAACCCAGAAAAATATGAAGATGAGATTTAGGTTTAAAGAAAGTAGAAGGCTAATACTGCAGTAAATTGCAGGCCTTGAGGCCAGATAATCCTGCGAAGGGAAGGGTTCAGGGATATTAAGGATATACAACTAGAGCCCATGATGCACTAGATTACGTACCATTGTTATTAGGGACCCAGCCCCTCCATGCTTTCCGAATGTTATTCTGGTAGTTGGTGGATGGTGGGAGGTTTTGTGAATTACATCAGTAGGATTTCAGTTTCTTGCTGTTGAACTAATGACCAAGGGGATAGAATACTGAATTCCCTTCTTTGTTCAAGAACTACAGTAACTGTCTTTAGGTTAAATTGGGTGAGGAATGTGGGGACCCAGGTGGGTGTGCATACATGTGTGCGTGCGTATCCTCAGGTTTTAAAACCTCTCTCTCCTTCAGGTTATCCAACCTACAAAGAAAAAGTAAAGAAAAGGCCTGGGGGCCGCCCAGAAGTGATTTACAACTATGTCCAAAGACCCTTTATTCGAATGTCTTGGGAGAAGGAAGAAGGAAAGAGTCGGCATGTAGACTTTCAGTGTGTAAAGAGTAAATCTATCACCAACCTTGCAGCAGCTGCAGCTGACATTCCCCAGGACCAGCTGGTAGTCATGCACCCAACTCCTCAAGTGGATGAGCTGGATATTCTCCCTATCCATCCCCCTTCTAGCAACAATGACCTCGATCCTGACGCACAGAATCCGATGCTGTGATGGTGATGTTGCTTGAAACCATAGCATGCTACTCTTTGCAGTGACGCTGCACTCTCCTCATCCTGCACTGCAAGGCCACTCTCTGCATTGTGAGATGCACAGAACAATGTTTAGGATATTGCAGTGTAGACTTTTTTAAAGACCAAAGGTAGCTGAATGGTTTTTTAAATGAGTACAACTCTAGCATCTTGAGGTTCCAGTTATATAAATGTATTTGTTTACCGGTAGGTTTGTGAAATTGGTTCTTGGTATGGGGGGACAGTCCTTTTTCACACATCTAGATCTTTTCAGAAGTGGCAGAAATTGGCAGCTGGGGTACTTTCAGTCTAGGTTGATATTCATCACACCCCAGATAAAATGTAGAATATTATATAGTTGCACTTTATATATGGTGGTCAAGTGGAAATGTTCAAACCATTTTTATAGTTGTGATGCACAATATAATTTAAATAAGTGCTTCTATCAAAGTATTCCTTCAGTGAAATGTGTATAGTTTGCTGCCCATGATGAGCAAAAAATGAGTATCATTGGGCTTATTTGAATGATTAGGATGAGATTCAATGCCCGTATTCTTATCAGTTATCTTCAGTGCCGTTTTCATCCTTTTCAAGTGAGTCACATGCAGGGAGTGTGAACGTCAGGTGGTTTATTATCCAGTCTGCCTTACCCTTAATCTGTCCAGATATTTATTTACTAACGATTTTTTTTTGAGTTATGGTATAGGAAGATGAAGTGTTTGCTCTTCATTTACTAAATGATTGTAAACTCGTTTTTCATCAAAATAAAATTCCATTGTTTTAATGTTTCTGATCTTTATAACCACCTTGACCAGATTTTCCATCTCATAATTAGCAGATATCCTGTCTTGGTGTCAGTATAACTAGAAACCAGGTAGCTGAAGGAACTCCAGTTTGGTATATGTGTGATGAGGCACTTTTATTCCCCACTAATTATAAAATAAACTATAAATCCAAAACATTGAAAAGGGAATATTTTCATTTTCTAGCCCAACCTGATATGAAGGATGAAATACTTTTACTAGGTCCTACAGTAACCTTAAGTTTCAGAGCCAAATTCTGACACCAGTTCAGTGTTTTCTCCATTATACTGTGATGTTCTGCCTAGCAAATTGTTCACGAAAATGTTTTTGGTTTATGTTTTGTTTTTTTAATATTCTGTGGCCCAATTCACAAAGACATCAGAAGTATTTAGGTGCTTTGGGTCCAGGGTCACTTACTTACTGTTTGAAGCCATACAGCTGTGAGTAGTAGAGGCGTTGTTGTAGAGAAGCCAGTCTCTTCTATCTAATCAATCATCTTGATTTTGTAATTCCAGAGGATTTGCAGTTTGTGTTTAAGCAGTAACATCTTTCTTTGTTCTCACAGAAACTAAAATTACAGTATAGCGAAAATACAGTACAGCTAAACTAGTAACACAGGGAAATTATGTATGCCCTAGAATTGTTATGAAGGCCAGAAGAGCACTGTAAATGCTTTTGGTGTGGCTCGTCCTTAAACACCCACCATGGAAAATCGATGATCCAGCCCTGTGGCATTTTTTTCCCTGTAGGATTTTTCTTTCTAATTATTTGAAATGTGAACAATATTTATAGAACAAGGGAAACATTTATTAAAAATATTTAACTAATACATTATACTTTAACCCATATTTATAGTAAAGGATTCTTTCTTACAAGGAAGAATAAACGGTTTTATGATACAATTAGTATAAGAAATATCCACATGGGGAACTTCTTTGTAGTGTAAAAACACCATACATCTGAAATGACCATCTGCATATAAAAGCTACCAATGATGCTTCTGTGCACAATGATTAAAAAATTCAACACAAACAGAATCCAAAATATACAATTAATGCAAGCTATCCACAGCTAGCCCAATAATCAATGATGAGGAAACACTGGAGCAGGCTTAGTTCCACTTTGTCTGAAGTTACACATAGTAAGATGATTGACTTGTATCAATGGCTCTGAGATGGCTTTTATGAAGACAGTACATAAAAGCTGTTCTCCTCTCCTTATCCAGTAAGCTTCACAGACTGTATAACTCCATCAGTAATGCACTTTGATACTGTAGCTGTCGCCAAAGCAACATGTAGTGTTTGTTTGTTTACAGCGGCCATGGCAAGTCGCTAAAGTCAACAGGACCACCGAGCCCAGCATCTGCTTCCAAGAGGCTCATTATGACAGCCATTGCTGCTTCATCATTACTGGGACTGCTTGAGCCTTGATCGTTGTCTATCATATCTATGCCTATGTGAGGGTTCTCACCTGTGCAAAGAGATAAAGACTGGTCAGTGATAATACCAAAGCATGTTTAACTTTAGTAAGCGGTTCCTAAGCACACTTTTAATAAGAACGTTATACTTAACAGTAGGGTGAGAAGGATGAGAGAGGCTGCTTTTTGGGGGTGTGTTGCCATATTTTTTTTTTTTTTTAACATCATTGGTGTTTTTCAGAGGGAAGACCCAGCTTTTTAAGAAGTACTTAAAATTCAATGAAGAATCAAGTATGAGTTGACCTCATTTTAATATTCTGATATAACCAGTTATAAGGAGGGAATTACTACAGAAGGAAAAAAATAGGAAGATAGAGATTAGGGAAAAAAAGATCTAGAAAGCTAAGTAGAGAAAAAGATGGGTGGGGTGGGAGAAGCAAACTCTTCATTGGCTTAATGACTTTTAATACCCTCTGAAGTGCTTCCTGATGACCCTTTTAGGCTTTATCTGAACCTGCATCGGCTCTCCCTCCGAAGAGATTATGTTCTGCACATTGGGAGAAAGCCTGTGTCCAGGCCGCTGTAGCCTCCTCTTGAGTTCCAGGGACAAACCTGGACCCCGGCGAGAACCCAACCATTAAACTCAACTTTGAAGTAAAGATTTAAACAAATTTTAAACCTTTACTTTATTCTTATCAAGTTTACCTAGAACTGGTTTGTTTTTCCAGTTCAGTTCTTAAAACTGACTTTATGCCACATGTTTTTTTGCAAGCTCTTTGCATTGGAAATGAATAAATAATGCTACTTACCAAGAATAGAAGAGCTATCAGAATATGGATAACCTGGGTTCTCCTGAGCCTGCCCTGGTAGTAGGCCACTGGAAGGAATGTCTGGAGTCCCTCCATTTAAAATCTGCAAACAAAAGTGAAGTTTTCACATCATCAGCAGTTTCAATCAGTATTTTATGCAGTGTCACCAAGAAGATGAAGCATGTTGAAAAGAGGAAGGTGGGGAGAAAAAGCTTCAAATGGCTTCAGTTTCTTATCGGATGATTTTACATCAGAGACTCTTAGGAATGGTCACAGTAAGGAAAAATCCTCTCCCCCAAACTATACTCTCTTTATTGGATTCAGCCCACACAGGCAATTTAAAGGCTGAATAAAATCCTTAGAGCGTTCACATGTTTCTTTAAGGCCAAGGACTAAACATCAGTGAGCCCAGCTGGGCAGGTCCCCTGTAAGGGAGGAAAACTTCTTACAGCAACAGATGTTGCTGAAGAAATAAAGGGCTGTTACACTGTGAAGAGACTCAGCTCTGAGGAGTCGCAAATGAACAGCAAAACACTAGAATAAATCATCACTAGTTATACCACAGGTGCCATTAGTAACCACTGGTTTAAGTTCTTAAGAGAGGCTACTGAGAAGTATTATTACCACTCCTCAGTAGCAGAACTCTGTCTCCCCCAACTCCCCCCCCCCCCCCCCCCCATGACTGAGTCTCATAGAAAAGCACCTTTTGAGAAGTATTTGGATGTAGGTGAGGAAACAGTTTGGTAGCAGCTGGGATTTCAGGAGAGGCAGTGATTTCAGGCCCTGCCAGTAGATGGCATTACAACCTTATCTCCGCAATTCAACTTTTTGAAGAGACTCTCAAAAAGACTTTACACTCTAAAAATTATTGAGGACTCCAAAGAACTTGTTTATACATTTATCAATATTTACTATATGTGAAGTTAAAGCTAATACATTAAAAAGTATAATAAAACTATTACACATTAACATGAATAGCATTTTAATGAAAAAGAACTATTTTCAAAAATAACGAAAAGTTAGAAGTGTCATTTTACATTTTTTGCAAATCGAATATCTGGCTTAAGAGAATTTAACTGGATTCTCATTTGCTTCTCCATTCAGTCTGTTTAGGTATGTTGTTTGAAATACATATCTGAAGGAAATCTGGCCTCTTATAGGTAGGCAGTTGGAAAAGGGAGGTGTATTTTAATAGCCTTTTCAAATAATCGTGGTATTCTTTCTTTGATATTACATCAAAACTCAGCAAGTGGAAGTTTCTTAAAGATTAGTTGCAATGTGGAGTTTGAAACCATATCAATGAAATTTTGATACTCTGTTATGTTGAAATCCATTGGTATATCTTGGAAATTAGGATGGATCTTTTTTACCTTTGCATGATTTTGAAATATCTTACATCAGTCATTTGGAAAATACTGGTTCACTGAGTTACACAGATCTTCCAAATGTTGACACACTTCATTGTACAACATTAAAACATCACCATTGTTAATATTACCTATATCAGAAATATCTTAAGTTTTGGGAAGCAGTCAAGCTCAAAGTAGCAGATACAAGTTTTCCCCAAAATTCTAATTTTTGCTTGAAAGCTAAAATTTTATCACTGTCAGTTGTTTTATTTGAAGTCGCAGCTTCATTCATTTTCAAGAAAATGTACACTAAACACCCAAGTCTGAAAAATCATAGTTTGCGACAGTAAAAATGGTTTCCTATGAAAAAGGTGATTGGGTTCGGTTTATAACTTAAATAGTCGCACAAGTGCTTTTCCTTGAGACAACCATCATACTTTGTGTGCAGCACAAGTGCTTTATGCACACTTCCCATTTTGTAACAGTTTTAAAAGATTTACTCAAGGATTTTATAAAATTATTTTACTGCTTTATTAAGGACATTCTTAAATGAAGCTGGCTTTTAAATTTATTATTGTGAGTATACGGTAGTGACATACAGTGACTGTCAGTACAGTTTGGTGCCACAGGCTTGATTTTTGTAAAAGCACCAGCAGTCTTACCCAACATTGCTTTTTCACTATCAGTTCACATATCAACACAGTGAGAAAAAACTGTTTAGCATTATTATGAAAATACTTTTGACCATGCAGACCCCTGAAAAGATGCCCCCTCCCTAACCCCACCAAAAGACAACAGATGACGTTTAGGGAACTGCTGCTTTATGTCACCCTGCCTTGGAACCTCTGGATGTCCAGACTCTCCTGGAACCTATGAGGCTCACTAAGCCTCCTCTTTTTATTGTATTTAGCTTGACCCTAATTAAAACAACTGGCAGGCTAAATGGCTCATTTTCAGACCTGCCAATTTTGAAAGTGACTGGGAAGGGTTGGAAGCCTGGGGCCACCTTTACTTTTGTGGCTTTGGTACACTATTTAATGCTGTCATTTTTAACTCCATCTTGTTTAGATGCCTTTCTTATAAGGTCCTGCTGCTGATGACTCAGAATACATTCAGAATTTCTTCTCAGACCCACTTTTATAAGCCCAAAGAAAAGGAAACATTTTCCAAAAATGCCTCAAAAATACTTGGGGCTTTGTGATGCAGAGTATACTTTTAGATCTCTGGCATTTGTTGGTGTGAAAAGAATCAGAAGTCAAGAGACCTGAATTTAGTTTGGGGCTATACTTATTAAATTCTGGGCTAGTCATGTAACATTTGGTAGCCTGGATTTTGTCACCTATGAGGTTGTGAGGATAAGATGAGAGATTGTATATGAAAGTTCCCTGAGTAATATTTAAGCACTGAACTGGAGTGATGACCTTCCAAAATAGAGTAGTGGGATTCTTGGTAATACCAGGAAATCAAATGCCTAAAAGTTGAATTGAGACACAAAGAAGAGGATACCATGCTAAGGAGACGGTGGCTCCAGTAGGAAGGAAGGACCTAGCGGTGTAACAGAACAGAGCTAAGAGCTCAGCCTGCGAGCAGGGGGGAGGGGTGTGCCCAGCCCAGACTTCATCTGTCAGTACTATCTTCTGAGTCATTACCAAAGGCCAGCCACTTTCACATATATACTTTCATAATAGGACTTCATGTGCAAAGATGCTGGCTGCCCTAACCTATATTAGCTGCATTATAGAGAAATCTAGGGCTTAAAAAATTGTATAGGGCCACATAGCCAGCACATGGCAAGGCTAGGCTTCAAACCCAGGTCTGTCTTCCAACTGTGCTCTTACCCGTTAATTTATTGGCTTTCATACCTTTTTGGGGGAAGTAAAACCTTTTTTCAAATCAACACTTTTACAGAAGATTCATGTATCAGAAGTAAAGCTGCCCTGGAAGAAGCAGGAGTCTTCCTACCTTGTCTTCCTCATCACCTGCCCCTCGCCCCAATCCTACCTGGCAGCACCACAGCTCCTGGTAACCTGAGTCTCTGAGGAGCCCAGTTTTGAAGACCCATGTCCTGCTTTTGATACAGTTTGTGCCCTGTGTAAATTACTAATATTCTCTCTCTGTGTACATGTCTTGGGAGATAGGGGAAGGAAGACTTTATGTCTCAAGATGCTGGCCTTTGCAGCATCCTAACCTATGTTAACATCAGATACTATAAATAGATTTATGATTTACAATTAACATTGGCCTAGGCTTGTAAATTCTCTCATCAGCACTAAAGATGAAAACAGATTATTGGTTTCTAAGACTATTTATAATATAGTCTTCTGGCCAGTTCTTCATGAGGGCTGGCGACTGATAAACTACTTGTACTCAATGCTGTCCCATCATAGGAAACCCAAGCAGATCCCTAAGTATTCTGCAACTGCAAAGGCATGACTTGCCTTCCAAAGGACTGCTGGTGGTATCACTGTTTCCAGGACCTGCACTAGACACTAACGATATTTTCTCCCTTGAAAACTCCCGGCAGAGAACTAGATAGTTTTAGGTACTCACTAACCCTTCCCTCACGGGAGCTCTTGAATTCCTCCCTCTATACAATGGACTGATAGCTCCCCAATCCTTAGAAAGATCTCTTTCTGCCTTCCCCCACTCACATGGGATAAATCCTCTAACAATGTCAGCAAGGCTCCCTGGCTCCACTGGTATGCTCTGTACCTCACCTAACACAGATGCATTTACTTCAAGGAGGAAAAAAGGGCCCTACTTCTTTCAGCAACCACAATTATATACTCCCACTTCCAGTATTTCAGAACTTGGGCAAGAGCTCTCTGGATGAAGAAGGGCCTTAGTCTAAAAGTCATCAGCCCTACCTTCTTGCCTCCTGGAGAAGAGGCATCAGGGGGAGGTGTACTTGTGATGTTCAATGGGCTGGAGCCACAGCTGGAAGGCGATGACCCTCTTATCCTGTCAGAGAAAAGAGGAGTTAGTTACATTGCCTTTCCTTTTTTCAGTGGAGTGTGTGTGTTTTGTTGAGGGATGGGGGTGAGAAGGAGGATGAAGATCTAGAATAGGGATTGGCAAACTTTCTGTAAAGGGCTAGAGAGTGATTATTTTAGGCTCTGTAGGCCATATGGTCTCTGTCACAACTACTGAACTCTGCCGCTGTAGCTTGAAAGCAGCCATAGATGATATGCAAGTGAATGGATATAGCTGTGTTCCGATAAAACTTTATTTATAGGTGATAAGCTGGATTTATCCCATAGGCACCTGATCTAGAACACAGATCCTGGAGGCAAGCTTCTCACTGACAAAGCCCTTGGATTAGGGTTTGGATTTCAGGTTTGTGAATTTCAAGTAGCTGGCCAGCTTCATTTGCTCACAGAATCCAGATCTCAGAGTTGGTGGCATTCTATCTCTGATACAATGAACTCGAATCCACCGCAAATAACTTATTCTCTACCCTACAAACACTGCTTAGCTAGCGACTACTCAGGAAATGGAGGGTGCTGGGGTGGTTTCAGCCCCACCTAGAAAGTGGCCTTGCAGTAGTCGTCATTGTCATCTTCTAAGGCAACAGGTGATGAAAAATGGGTCCAAGCCCTCCTCAGCTAGCTTATTTCTCAGCATAGTAGGTTTACAGAGGAAAAGACTTAGAGCTGTAAATCCACATAAACTCTTGTCAAGCTGAAGGACCTCAGCAAAGGAAGCCATGACCTGGCACCACAGCTAGAGTTTAGGGAAACTTGAATGGCAGCTGCGTGACCACCAGGCTCTTAGCACCTACATGGATGATTGCAGCTTCTGGGTCTCCCAGGGACCCCTCCACTGCCCAGCAGTCTTGGCTCTTGGCCTGTACTGCCTAATTCTGTAATTTGTGAGTAAACAAGCTCGCTCTCTCTCTCTCTCTCCCCTGGATCATAATCTTCTGAAAGGCGGGATACAACTATATACCAGGTGTTCTTCACCCACACAGATGACTACTAATTGCTTACTGAACAATTGTTGAATGTCTCCCACTTTTCCCTACCTACATCAATGGAACCACTGTTTCCCCAGCTTCCCTATCTTAGAATTGCCTTTTCGTAGTTACTTATTTCATTTTCAATATCTAGTCCTTAAATTACTGATTTCTCTTTTGGACACTACTATCACTGTAAGGTGGGCTTCATTCCTGGGTTGTGAAGCACGCTTACCTTCATCTCTTCCTATTCCAATCCAACTTCCACAATGCTTATTTTTTGTTTTTGTTTTTGTTTTTTGGGGTTTTTTTTTTTTTTTTTTGGCTGTGCCCCGCGGCATGTGGCATCTTAGTTCCCCAACCAGCGATCGAACCCACACTCCCTGCACTGGAAGCGCGGAGTCGTCACCACCGGACCGCCAGGGAAGTTCCAAACCTCCACGATGCGCATTAACACACCACTTTGAACACCTGCTCAGCATCCTACAATGCACAGGGTCTTCCAATTTTCGGCCAGTCTCAACTATTCAACATCATTTCTTAGAATTCTTAGCAATCTCCCATCACAGCTCTGTGGTTCCTTTCTACAAAGAGGCTGCGAGGTAGATGGCCTGCTTTCTGTGTCCTGAATACACCATCTCACGCCCATTCCAGCGTGTGCCTGTCTTTTCTAGAACACCCACATTCATCACAAAACCCAGCTAAGGCCAAGTTCAAACCCGTCCTCCCTTGCTTGCTTCAGCCCATGCACTCCCCCTTTTTTCTTTTATCATAAAGAAAATAGGCTTCGCAAAGATCTTAAGACCTTTGCGTTCAAGGACTGTTTTATACTGTCCTTGGATGGTCTCGAGCAAGGCACAGGGTACGCCGGGACTGATCAGCACCAGACTACCAGTGCACACTGCACCCACACCTCCTTCCTGAGGTAGGTTCAAACAGCCACATCCGTCATTCCTGAAGGGCTGGAACAGGGCTGTGCTCTTCTGGAATCCCACTGGGATAAGAGCCCCCCTGTGGCCAATTAGAAAACAAGGCCGGCCTCCAGTTCTGAGAGAATCAAGCCAGTGGCAGCAGGGATCCTATGATTATGTTCCATTAAGTTTGTACGCCTAAGGACCTGGTTACCACCCTCTCTATCGCCCAAATTCAAATGGACTTACAATTACTGCTTCCCTCTCAATGACTGTTCTTAAAGACTTAGATTTAATTAACAATTTTTGAACACTCACTACATGTCAGTTCTTGGAACTTTCCTGAGTTCTCTCACAATCCTAGGGCAATTTCAGGGAGATAGATATTGCCTCCCTTTTATGGCTTAAGTCAACAGAGTGCAAGAAGTTACATGAATCTCCTAAGCAGAGGCCTAGGACTCAACCCAGATAAACTGCTTCAGAGCTTCTTCTCTTTCATATGGAAAAGAAGTTCCGCCCAAGGGAGCTTCTATTACTAGCTGATTTGTTTGGTCTCTATTGCTAATCCTAGGCAACTTTTTGACTGGAAGAAGCTAATGTTTCGTTAAGGCCCAGATCCTGGCAGTTCTCGGCTCTGCTCCTGCAGTCCTGTAATGTTAGTGTTCATCTATCCACTGGGAAGCTCCTTGGGTCATATACAAAGTAATAAGAAAGTTGAGCCTCCCAGAGTTCCATTTAGCTCTGGCCTGTTTGGGTTTAGCTTCTTTATTTAAAGGCAGGATTTCTCAGTCTCGACACTACTGACATCTTGGACTGAAAAATTCTTCCTTAGGGGCCGGGGCTTGGGAGGGCTGTCCTGTGACTGTAGAATGTTTAGCAAGCAGCCTCCCTGGTCTCTATCCACTGGATGTTTAGCAACAACCTCCCACTCAGTTGTGACAACCAAAAATGTCTCCAGACATCAACAAAACATCCCTTGGGGGGCAAAGTGCCCTGGGGGTTGAGAACACTGGTTTAAGGGAACAACTAGGTGTTACTTGCCTGTGGATTTCCATGATTTCCTCAGCAATCATTCGACCTATTTTTCCTGCCCCAGCCCTGGTTCCCCCTGGAATCCCTGGAACAGTGGGGTGGGTCCTCTTTGGGCCACCTACAACAGAGGAATCTGAGAGTGGGAAAGGGGAAAGCCGAGGGAGAAATGCTATTATGTGTTAAATTAAATCCACTTCATCCCATGATCCACTTGAAGTTCAAGCTTAGGGTTGTGCCCTGAGGGACATGAGAGCCACAGCTTGTCAGGAAAAGGCATTCCTGCAGGGAAAAGCTCAAGTTTCCTTCCAGGATCAGAGATGTTGATATTAAAGCTTCTAATTCCTCATGCACTCAACATACGCTGGCCGAAAGCCACTGGGCTGCACACCAGAGTCACAGAGATAGGTCCGCATCCCTGCCCTCAAGGAGCTCACAGTCTAATGGGGAGACACACAAGATAAACAATGGCTGGAACAAACTGCGGTAAGTTTGACAGGTCAGCAAGAGGCACCCAACTCATGCAGGGCCAGGTGCAACCTCCTGGAAGAAATTAACTCTGAGCTGAGTCTTGAGAGAGGAGCATAAAGTAGGTTGGCAGAGAGGTAAGGAGGGGAAAGCATTCCAGGCACACCGACCAGTGTATGCAAGAGCACTGAGGCAGGACACAACTTGGGAGACTACACCAAGAAACTCATTACAAATGATGATGGAGGAGTGACAGATGAAACTGAGAGGCAGGTACCAGTCAGACCATGAAGGGCCTTGGATGCCACACTAACAGATTTGAACAGTATCCACAGGGGACAAGGAGCACCAAAGTGCTTGACACAGAAAACACAAGTTCACCGTGTGGAGAAGGAACTGCAGTGGAGGACGCGGGCGCAGAGGAGGGCAGGGAGACTACAGTTGGGAAGTTATCTGCAGTAAGCAAAGCAACAGATGGGGAGGGTGAGGTAGCAACAGTGGGGCCGGAGAGGTGTAAAGACAGAAGGGACAGGAGTGTGTGTTTTGATATAATGGGAGAGGTAGGAGTCACGGTTTCTGGCTTAACCGACCAGACTGGGGGCGAGGGTGTGTGCAGAGAACCGATCTGGATGTGCTGAGTTATAGGTGCCTGCGGGACTCCAGGTGGCTTCGCCCAGGAGGCCGCTGGAAAGGCGGATCTGGAGCTCAGGAGTGAAACCGGAGGTAGGATTCACCGATGCAGAGGCAGGGGCTGAAGCCGTGCAAGCAGAGGCCTGAGGGAGGAGGAGTCAGGTGCGGAGAGCAGCGGCCAAGGCCGAGCCGGGGGAGGGCCCCGCGGGAACAGCACACCCCGGCGCTGACAGACACCCTCTCCCACCACGGGATCCCGGCGGCCGTCGCCGAGAGCGCTTCGCATCGCAGCCACCGGCAGCCCAGCGGGAGGAGAGCACAGGCAGCAGGAGCTGCCATGTCAAGGCTTCCAGGGTCCAGGCAGCCTCAGCAAAGGCACAGACAAGTTCCCGGCATTCCAGGCTCAACAGAGAAAGCGAGGTGACAGCGTCCTTAGTGATCATCCCCGTGAGGCCTCCCTTGTTCCACAGAAGATGGTGGCCGGGGACCCCAAATACCGGGGGCTCGGGGATGGTGGCCACAAGCAGCTTCTCAGGGGCAAGCCCGGGCGCCCCGGCGGCACATAGTTACCTTCTCCAGAGGGCAGCGTGCCGTCCATGCTGCGGGGGGATGCTGTGGGCTGAGGGAAGCTCGGCTCCCCGCCTTCCAGGACGTTGGCTCTGTGAACATCCCAGCAACAAGGAAACGTGAGTCAGGCCTGCTCAGAACCGTGCACCTTTCACCTTGGCCAGGTGTCCGGTGTCCACTCTGGACCTGGACAGGCCACAGAAGGAAGTGTCTGAGCGGCTCGTAGGTCTCCTCACTGTCTGAGGACACGATGGGCGGCACCGCGGCCCCTGGCCTCCCTGCCTGCCTGGCCTTCCCGGCGCGGGTGGGCGCGGTCCAGCGGAGGCGGCCCCGGCCCCCGATCGGCTCCGCCTACAGGTGGGGCTTTGGACCTCACGGGGAAGGAGATGTGGGGAGCAGGCCAAAGAGGAGGGCCTCCCCTTCCCTGCTCACCCAGCAGGTGGCAGCCTTTGAGGGGGCGTCCCAGCTGCCGGGGCTCAGGCCGCCAGCCCGGTGGGCGCAGACCCTCGGCCCTCCTCAGCCGAAGCCAGTATGGGCTGGGGAGCCTTTCAAAGACGACCAAGCCTTCCCTCCACAGTGACACCAGTGGATGCCAGGCCTGCAGAACTCAAAGGCTGACCGCTTTGCCGGGTAGGAAACGCTGCTGTCTCCTGCAGCAACTCCACCAGCCGGGGCCTCAGAGGTATGAGTGCTGAAGCTCATCCCTCATTAACCCCCTTTTGGCTTCTGCCAGTCCCGAGGCTTCACAGGATATCAGCAAGACGGCAGTAAAGGATGCAATACTGGCTGTCACCTGTACCCCCTTTTCCCAGGCAAGGGGCCCAAGGCATTTCCCTGTGAAGCAAGGGAGCTTCTGACATACGAAAAACACTTACAAAACAACGGTGTTGGTGGAGACAATGTATTCTACTTCCTTGGTCCAAGGGTTCATGAAACTGAACCACCGACTCCGTAGTGTGATGAAAGAACCGTCTTTGATTTTAAACTTATAGCAATTAGTTGTAATCTTTTCTCTTGTCTGTAAAACTGAAAATACAAAGAGACCATGAGCATTATTGTTTCCTCAGACAAATGCATTGAACTAACCAAATCCGAAGTGCACTCAGGCTCCAAGGCCATCCCTCTTTAATCAGCCACGGAGCTGGCGCTTCAGAGAATAGGTTGTTTCTGAGGGTCTGACTCTGAGCCTTCCAATTCGGTTGTGAACCTGTCACTGTTCTTCAGAGTGTATGAAATGAAGGCTCTGGGAATAACTGACTGCATTCTAGACATCTAACTGGAATCAGCTATGAAGTAAACACCACACAACGAGAAGGCACTGTCCAAAGGGCCCATGTTATTTCCCCATCACAAAGCCTGAAGGCAGTACAGCATTTTTAGGACATCTGGATTCAGAGAGGTCACTCACCTATGGAAACCTCATTCTTTCATGTAACAAACACGTAATGAGCATCTTTCATGTGCCAGGCACTGGAGGTAAAAGAGGAGACAGGATGTGACTCCTGCCCTCAGGAGAGGCAGAGGAGGTCAGAGTCTTGAGGGATGAATACAAGTTTGCCAAGGGGAGGGAGGGAAGAACCCAGCACTGCCCAAGGAGTGGCAGGGCCTGGTAGGGCAGGGAATGGAGAGATGGTCAGTGTGGCTGGAGCACAAGGCCTCTGGAGGCAGAGATGGGGGCGGGGGTAAAGCTGGGGAGGTGGGTCAGGGCCAGAAGGCGGAGGGTCTTTTGAACGCCTGTCAAGGGTGATTGGGCTTGAGTCTAAAGGCAGGAGAGGTTTTAAGCACGGATGTGACATTATCAGGCTCGATCTATCACAGCATAAATGGGATAGTGATGGAAGACGGACTGGGGACAGAAGCGAGTGGGAGGCCTGTTAGGAGTCCATCACAACTATCAGGTGGGTACATGGGCTGAACCAGGGTCTTGGCAGTGGAGGTGGCAGAAAGGGGCCTCTTTGGAAATGCATGTCTGAGGTGAATGAACAGTTCTGATGGAGGAAAAAGTAAAGGAGGGAGTCGATGTTGGTTTCCATCTCAGGAGGCTACATATTTGGCCATGCCATTAATCAAGAGGGAAACATAGGAGGCGATGCAGGGTTTTGCGGAAAAGAATTAGATCCGTTTGGGCCATACGAAATCTTTATAGGGGCCAGATAAATCCTCTGAACAAGAGATGCCTTCCGGAAATTGCCCTGGCCCAAGTATAGGAATCTGCGAGGCAATGGGGTGGGGGTTATCTGTAAGGGGCTGGATGGGGCTGCAGTAGCCTCCCCTCCTCACGGATGTCTTGGCCTGAAAAGACTCCTGGGCTGGGTGACTCCCACGTCACAGAGGCAAACTTCTCTGCGAGGTCACGTGGACTAGTCTAGAAGCAGGGGGGCACTTTTAAGACCTGTCGTACAGCCCAGCTTACCTTGCCTATGACATTCTGCGAGATGTCCTATGTCATCTTGGTGAAAATATTCATAACATGAGGTGCCTAGAAGTTCTTGTGGTAAATATGCCAAAATAGCTGTTGCCCTAAAAGGGAATTTTTTTTTTAAAAAAAAGAAAAAGCCATTCAGACAATTAATAGCATGTCTGCACCGGCTGAATCCTGCTACAGCCAGTGAAAACAAGGTCAAAGCTGGGTGGGATCAGAGGGCTTATTACATGGGTTTTGCTTTTTGGTTTTTTTCTCATGAAACTGACTTTAATCAGGGCTATAAAAACAGAGGGAAAGAAAGCAAAGAATCCTTTCAAAGGGGCTGTTAGCACAAGATATCAAATTTTAGGAGGTTTAAAAGTAGTAACTGTATTAGATAAAAATGTGGTAGAACTCTAAACTCCAGGGCAAAGCTTCTCCAATTTACCGGCTGCTTTTTACCAGGATGACCAAACACCAGAAGCTCCAGCAGCAGGGCCCACAAGGACTTTGAGAGGTGGCTGCCTCCTTTTCCAGTATTTAGTGACTGTATCTAATAGCCAGAAAAATTACTACCCTGTGAATACTCTTAAGGAGGCAGCAGGGAACAGTGGAAATTTGGGGACATCTGGGTTCTTAGCCCAGGTCCACTGCCGATGAGTTGTGAATTCTGGAGAAGGCCAGGCTTCAGGCTGAGCCTCAGTTCAACCACCATAAAAAATGAGACTGGACTAGATCAGTGTTGTCCAGCAGAACTTTCTGCGAAGATAGAAATGTTCCTCTACCTATGTGAGAATAGAATCTAAAAAAGAGTGGATATATGTATATGTATAACTGATTCACTTTGCTGTACTGCAGAAACTAACACAACATTGTAAATCAACTATACTCCAATAAAAATTAATTAAAAAAAAAAAAGAAATGTTCTGCATGGGTACCATTAGCCACATGCGGCTGCTCAGTACTTGAAATGTAGCTAGTGAGCCTGAGGAATTGAATTTTTAATTTAATTTAATTTAAATTGATTAAATTAAAATTAAATTGCCGTATGGGGTTACTATAGCAGATGACTGACTGTATTGACAGTTCAGGACTAGATAATCTTTTCCGAGTCCCACAAGCCAGAATTTCAATCACAGTAATTAATGGTCCTGGAACCTTCCATGGATTCAGATAGCATACTGGGCCTACTGTTTCTCTTTCAGCCATGGACATCAAACCACCCCCACTTCACTGTCTCTACATGCCAAAGAATGACATGGAGAAAAACCTCTGTATTTATGATGATAAACCACTGGGTCTCATTTTTCAGCAGATACGCCCATCACTTCCTTCTCTCTATCCCTGAGAAAGACAGCCGATGGCCCAGTCTTCTCTGCTTTACTCAGGGTTGAAAATCCTCTACCACCATTGTTCAAGGGTAATGTGCAGACTCTTACCTCTGGTCTACAAAAACAAACTTCCCATCTATTGCATGCCGAGAGACATATTCCATAGATTTCACCCTGATTTCCCCGTTCGCCGGTTGTGGAACCATGTGAGAGTGCAGTCGTCCGATGGCGACAAGGCAGCTGAGATTACACCCCTCGTTGTCTGGTTCGTTGTCTTCGTCCAGCCCCATTTTTGTGGGCGGCCAACTTTTCAAATAGCCTGTGCTGTGGATTGTGCAGAAGCTTTTTCGATCTGCTAGAAAGCAAAGTCCATGGTCAATGTCAGTGTGGCTTTGGGGCCTGGAGGCACAGGCAGCCTAGTCGGGGGATGTAGGTAGGGAGTCAAAATATAAAAACCAAAGCCTTACTGTCCAGAAGTTAGCATCTAGTGAGAGAGAAGACAGAAAAAACAGGTATCATCCAGTGTCATATACGCTTTGTAGAGCTGGTTACAGCAAAAGGGCATCACATGCACCAAGGAAGCAGCAGCTAAATCTCCCTGGGGAGAAGAAGGCCACCCCGAAGAACTATGAAGGAGGTGATCAAGAAGGATGAGCGCTGGGTAAGGGACCAGAATCTGTAAAGGTTTGAGAACATACAAAGGCACAAAGAGCTATCCTGTACAGGAAACAGCAAAGAGCTCCGTGTGGTTGAAGGGAAAGGGAGGCGTTGGGGGTAGAGTTGGAAGGGCAGGTTGGGAGCGTATCGTCAGAGCCTTGGATTATTGGCTCACAAATGTGTTAACCTTTTTCAGATAGGAAATGGAGAGCTTCTGAAGGTATTTAAGTGGGGAAACAGCAAAATCACATCGTGATTTGGATGTTCTAGGAGCAGAGTGATGGGTGTACTGGAAGACATGCAAGAGATGCTGAGGACTGTACCATGGCAGTGCCGTGAAGATGAGGCAGGGAAGGACACAGGAGAAATTTCTGAGCTTGAACTGTTGGGATTTGGTATGAGTATCAAAAGATTTGGTATGAAAAAAGAAAATAAAGATGACTCCAACTTTTTCAGATTGAGTGGTTAGCTGGTATTACACAATTCACTGACTCAGGGCAGAGAATACAGAGCAAGTTTTAGAGGAGAGGGAGAAAAGATTTCAATTTGGGACACATTAAGTGTGGAGCACCTGTGGATTCCAACAGTAAACACTTCCTTATGGAATAGTTTACCAAGCATCGGGTCTGTGCTAGTTACTGGGAAACAGTGGAAAACAAATCAGACCTGCCTTTGTGGAACTCACAGGCTAATGGGGGAGAGATATTTTAAACAAATAATCACAAATAACTACATAACTGCAACTGTAAGCAAGTGTTACAAAGAAACGCTGCAGGGTGCTACAAGCAGACATAAGGCAGCTTGCGGGAGGGAGTGAGTGACAGACATTGAGGTCCACTCTAAAGGACGAGCTCGAGTGAGTCAGGGAGGGGAGCTGGTGGCGAGAGAGGGGCATTCCCGTCAGAGGTGACAGAGCGTACGGAGACTTTGGGTAGAAAGGGTTTGGAGGCATCGAAAGGAGGTCAGCAAGTCTCAAACGTATGGCGTAGTGTCGGGGGGGGTGGTCTGCAAAGTCACATGAAGGATTTTAAACTTTTCTTCAAGAGCAACGGGAACCACTGAAGGGTTTGAAACAGGGGACTGATACGAAGATTTGCTCTTTTTTTTTTTCTTCTATTTTTTGGCCACGCGGCATGCGGGATCTTAGTTCCCCAACCAGGGATCGAACCTGCACCCCCTGCAATGGAAGCGTGGCGTCTTAACCACTGGACAGCCAGAGAAGCCCCAAGATTTGCTTTTAGAAAGGTCACTCTGGCCATGCGAGGGGCTGCAAAGCGTGAGGAGCCTACTTCAGCAGGCCTGTGAGATCCAGGGCAGCCTCAATCCAGTGACAGTAACAGTAAACACGGAGACGGAGCAACATACTTCAGGTAACTTCTGCAGGGGCAACTCGTGGCAGCAAGACCTTATAACTGACTAGATCAGGAGGGAGGGAAAGGGGGTGAGGGGGCCCCCCAGGCTTCTAGCACGCACAGCTAGATGGACAGTAGTGCCATTTCCCTTCGAGGGGAAGCTCAGGTGGTTACTTCTACATATATCACGTTTGAGATGCCCTCGAGATGCCCAAGCAGGTAGATTAAATAAGCAGTTAATTTACAAATCTGGAGTTCAAAAGAGAAGTGCAGGCTAGACATATGAACTTGGAAGTCAGTGGCATACAAATGTCATTGAAAGCTAAGGGGGCGGATGACATTACCTCTGGAGGAGTATATATCTACTCTTAAGAGAAGAAGGCCGGGGACAGAAGAGGAGGAAGCAACAAAAGGAGCCCGGAAGAAAGCCCGGACGGGGAGAGGACAGGAAGAAGAAACACTTCACAATGGAAGAAAAATGAAAGGTGTCCACTGCACGTAGCCACCTGCAGGCACTGGTGAACTTAGAATAATTCTGGTGGGCTCGTGGGTGCTGGGGAAGCCGGGGGCTGTGACTTAGAGTATTCTTTCCCAACCACAGGAAAACAAACAGGACTTAAACAGAGGAAGCCTTCCCACAGATCTCTGTCATCGTGACACCATCAGGGCTTTCCAGCTCCCCCCTGCTCCCCAGCCGCCCCCACTGAAGGGGGGCTAGTGAGGTCCTGGCTGCAATCCTGGGACCCGCTGCTCTGAGCCCACCCCCTGCTGAGCGCTCCACCTGTGATAGGATTTAAAGAACTGTTAAGTGGTTACCTTTTTTCTTTGAGCAGGTGGAGGGGAAATCCTTGTCTTCAACCTTTACGGAAGGCCTGTTACACTTCATCCTACAGAAGAAAGAACGCCGTGCTCCAGAACATAATCGAGATGGCCCAGGGGTTATATCTGTTTTAACTGGAAGTCCAGCTGCAAATCAATACACAAAATGTGATAAACTGAGGGTAGTGTTGTCTGTCAGGAGGGGGAGTGTGCCCTTGAAGAAAGTCTTTTCTTTCCTGCCTCCCTGTTCTGTAACAATGACGTGACAATAACCCTTCTCCTCAGTCTAGGCCTTAACAGATGCTATGTGGACAGGGGCGCTGTCAACCCGGAATGCTTACAGATCACGAAGAATGCAGCGACCGATGAATGGACTAGGTGCTCCAGGGAATAAAGAAATACACACAGGGCTCCCGTCCAGCAGGAGTGGACGGCTGAGAAGGGGAAATGGAAGTTCACCAGGAAAAGACTAATGATAACACAACGTGACGTATGAGTGATCAGTGCCAAGTAAATGGCAGAAAAAATCGGTGTTTCCCAGAGGCGGAAGCATGTGGGCTGGGACTTGGAGGATGGGCAAGACCTGGATACTGGAATGGAAAGGAGGCAGCAGGACTGCCTTAAGTTCTCAACCTTGGCTGGACGCCAGAACCCCCGGATGCTTCATCAACCTGCAGATTCTGGGACCCCATTCTAGATCTGTGCTTCCCAGTGCGGTAGCCACTAGCTACACACAGCTATTGAGAACTTGAAATTGGAGGTGTGCTGTATGTGTGAATAAAAATAGGATTTCAAAGACTTAGTACCAAAAAAAAATGTAAAAGACTTCATTTTGGATTTAGTGTTAAATAAAATACAGTATTAAAGATAATTCTGCATTTATTATCAGTTTTTTAAACGTAGCTACCAGAAAATTTTAAATCATATAAATTTCACATATAAATTGGCTCCTATCTGTGGTCTGAATTATGGTTCTGGACCAACTGAATTAGAGTCTCTGGAGAAAAAGCATGACTGTGATCCTGACAGAAACACGGGCTACTTGTCGGTGCAGAAGCCGGGGCTGCAGATCACGTCTGGGGGGAACAAGCGCCCACTGCCCGCCGCAGGAGCAACCATCACAGGAATGGCTACTGCCGGGGCTCCTCCTGGGTCTCCCTGCTCTCACCTACCTCCCGCACTGCTGCCTCAGTGATCCTCCCCGAATGCCAATCCGAGCCTGCCCTGCCTGGTTCACAGCCCTTCACTGTGTCCCCACAGGTGGAAAGGTCTTCGTGGTCCGGCCCTCTCCCTCCCCCCATGTTCTGTTCCAGTGGCACCGGCAGCCCACAGCACCGCACGTCTGCAGCCATCCACAAATCATTTCCTCTGCTCCTTTCCTCCCTTCATCATTTGGCAAACATTAATTCATCTTTTCAAACCCACCTGGAGCTGTCACCTGCTCCGTGATGCCTGTACCCACGCCCACGTGAGAATTAATCATCGTTCTCTATGCCTGGTACTACATCTATGGCTGCACCTATTATGAATGGTGCTGTCTCCTTGTCTCCCTGACTACATGGTAAGAGCTTTAGAGGCAAGGACCAAACAGCATTCATCTTTCTCTTCTGAGGTCACTAAAAAAATTGCAGGACCAGACTATAAAGGGCAACAGGTACCAGGGACTGCATTGTACTTACAGGAAGAAGAGGAGTGCCTTAGTGAAAAGGATGATTTAAAGGAGATTCCTCTGGTGGTTATTTCCTTCCAGAGATTACAATGGAGAGCTTGGAAGCAAGAAACTAGTTAGGCTATGATGGCACTGGGCCAAGGTGAATACCACGTTGTGCTTACTCTGTGCTGGAAACTATGTACTCCGTTATTAGCATATTAAATCCTCCCAACAACTCGATGAAATAGGTAACATTTTGCAGATAAGGAAGCTGAGGCACAGAGAGGTTAAGTAACTTGCTCAAGATCACACAGCTAGTAAAGGGTGGAGCCAAGATGCGAGCCCTGCATTTGACTCCAGAGTCCGTGCTCTTAACTGCTGGAGTGCACAGCACCCCCATGGGGCTGAAGGAGAAGAGAGCTTCTGTGGCCTCACACAGGAGGCAGGGAGCGGGTGCAGGAGCAGGAAGCTGGGGGAGAACGTGAGCGGTGGCTCCACTGCTGCAAGAAGGAAGCAGGGAGGCGGGCGGCGGGGCGGGGCATCTAATGAGGAACCATTTTGGTCAAAGAAGCGTCATATTTACACTTGAAGTTTTCTTACTTTCATCTTATGAGGCTGCATGAGTGCAACTCAGATAAATAGAGGTGATTTTTTCAGGGGGAACAAATCAAACTGATGTGAACCCTTTTAACTCAGGAACATACAACTTGGAATTTCTAGATTCTGGAAAAAAAAAATGACTAAAAATCAGAAAGAATCAAATGAAAGTAGCTGTTTTTCCTCTCACGAGTTTGGACATTGAATTTTTTTCTTCTTTATGTAAAACAAAAGAGAAACAAACACAAAGTAACATAAACAATCCCATTTAGCCAAAGACAGCACCTGGGACCCAGATAAAGGGCAGAGAGGTAGGAACCCAGAGGCTGAGGTCCGCACACACTGTTCAGCCCGGCGCTCAGACGTCTGGGCAGGCAGCTGAGGAAGCAGTGGCGGATCCCAAACTCACTTTTTGCATCTATGAGCCGCTCCCGGGGTGCAGTGTCAGAGGAGGAGAGCTGCTCCTTGACTTTGGCGATATCTTTAGGATGCAGGTAGTCAAATAAACTCTGACCAATCAGATCATTCTGTGGGAATGTATCATCAAAAAGGACAAGTCAACGGCATGTGGAACATAAATTAACCAACAAGGGCTTGGCCTTTACTCTGCATTTTTAAGCACGAGAATTTCAAATATTTCATGTGTTAACATGTACACAGGTCCAGTCACTTTGCCTAGATATAGACACAATGAATGAGGCACCGGGAGTGTGGTTTTGATAAGACACGGAGGAAAAAGGGCTCAACCACATACATAAATAGTTCATGCTCCTCTAAGGCAAAAGTCTTTCAGTATGTATTCCTTTTCATTTATTTCTGAGGCCCACAGATTCCCTTCTAAGACCTCAGAGGGAGGAATGTAGGGCGTGGGCTCTGGCTCTAGCTCCATTAAACCTCTGTTCTTAAACAAGTTGTGTCATACTATTCGCCTCACTAGCCTAATTGTTAGCAGAGATAAAAATAACTTCTTCCATAGCTTTGCTCTAAGACTAAAAAGAGCAAAACACCTTGGAAACATTAAATTTACATTCATTCTAATTTATATAAATGTTATTTTGATTCTGCTTTACTAAGTTTCCATGCAAATACCAGCATGTGAATGAGTGAATGAATGAAAAAAACGAGTAAAAACTCTAGGGACAAAATAGGTGAAAAGCTCTGTTCTACAAGCATTTATAAATGGTTATCTTATATGATCCTACAAACGGTCATAGATTGTATGGATTATTACAATCATTTTTTAGAGGACGTTGAGGTTCAATAGAGCTAATAAGCGACATATCCTTGTAAACACAGTATGGGTGGATTCCCATTTTTCTTATTCCCTGGTATTGTATTGTCTGCCTACCTGTCTTCCTTGTCAGACAGCCCCTTGCCCCGCTACCCCTACACTGTGGGCTATTTATCTTGCAGCAGTGAGAAAGTTACAATGCTGATAAGGTCGAACTTCCCAGTGGGGGAAGCACATTAAAGGAAGTCTTCTAAGTTTATATTCATTTCTGTGTAAAGAATTTTCTGGACGAAGGATGGGGTGGGGGAATATATAAGCATTTCACATGTCACTTGTCCACCATAATCATTCTGAGAAGTGGGGTGACCTTTCTGGCTGCTGTGAGGCTGCCCGCCACCAGCAGGAGCAGTACCTGGCTGTAGTTGAGGATCTTGAAGACAGACTCTGACACAAAGAGGATCTTCCCTCGGTCACATCCTACGACAAACAAAAATCCATCTGCTGCCTAATCAGGAGAAATGGATAATCAATTTATCACACTTTAGGAAACATGATTTATAGTCACTCTGATAGCAAATAAGGATTGTTTTTCTAAGCATCCAAAGCACAGGACTGCAGTCATTGACAGTTTCACAGGTATCCTGAGAACAGGATGTTCAGAACAAATGCCTTCCGAGAATAGTAAGATTCTCTCCAAGGCAGATATATACACATGTATTATCTAATGATTACAGGGGAAAGTCCCATTAGAGTAAGTTCTGTTTCAAAGCAGAACTCAGCTTAAGAATTTTCCTTTGATTGCATGAAGGTCCAGAGAAATCCATTTCATTGCTCTAAGTATAACGATGCTGTAATATCATAGAATCTGAGAGTGGAAGGAAACTTTAGGATCAGAAACCCCCTGGTCCAAGATCGCAGCCTCCATCTGTCCTCAACTCGAACACCTCCATTTCCAGGGGGCTCTTGGGAACAGTGGTTCTCAACATTTGAAGTGGGGTTTGCTTTTGGTTTTTTATGCTGATGGTCTGGAATGGGGCTAGATCACCAGTATGATTATTACCCCCTCCCCATCCCACCCTTACCCCCACCCCAAAGTGATTCTAACGTACACAGGCTCGAGAAATACTGCTCTCAAGTATTATCCCTTGACCCAGGGCTGGGCTGTTTGTATCCTAAATGATACAAGAAAAGAAAAGCAAAAATTTCCCCTGTCTTTTCACCTCTTCTTCACTTTAAATACAGGTAAAAATCCAAAGAGCCAGTAAAGATAGGTGTGGAGACAGGACAGTATTTGTTGGATACACTGAAGCAGGTAAATACCAAAGCTATGGTACCTGAGAGCTTAGGATGTTTTGTGCATGTGTGACTGAATCCTATCCACAACTTTCCAGGCGGGCAACCACCCAACTCCCGTTGGGGCCTTGCCGGTGCCGGGGAGGGCGCTCTGCTCTCTACCGTGCACTTGCTCTATATTCAGCTACCACGGTCTAAATCACAGTGCGTCATTATCTTGTTATTTGCTGGGCCGCAGTCTGTCCTTTGGAAGAATCTAGAGAACCTACTCCCTTTTCCACAAAAGGGCCTTCGGGATGCAGTTTAATTCAAAGAACTAGGAAATGAATTCATGTGCCAGAAGGTAACAGAATGGTACATGCACTTGTGCTGGGATAAAAGAAGTGCGTAAAAGGGGAACAGATTCACTATTGCTGTGAGAGGGCTTGGCAGGCTGTCCTGCCAGAAGGCAGCTGGGGATGATCCTTTCCTAAGTTAGGTCTCTGAGCTGGCCCAGGGGCAAGGGATGACAGTGAGGGGGAAGCAACTTCCCAAGCACCATCTGCGGGAGCCTCATTCTGTCAAAAAAAGAGGGTATTAATAACCTCCTCACTTGCCTCGCAGACAATCTTATATCTAACGAGAGAAGTGAGTATTTTGAGGCTTTTCATTAATGAAGTGATGTGGCACAAAAGGTGCCTGGGAAGAAGGTGCCCGTGACATCCTGGAAGAAATGCTGGGCAGAGTCAGGCCCAAACTGGTGACACGAGTGCAGTGGATTTCAACACATGCAGGGGAGGGAGGGGAGGTTCCAGAGGCTGGTGAATACGGTCAGCGCAGGGGAGGCACAAAACATTCCGACACCGCTTTACTCGGGCAGATAAACACCAGCATGTGAAGGAGCCGGGGCTGAGGGGACAGCCAGAGAGCAGAGGGTGAGAACACGAGCGCCACGGGGCCCAGGAAGACCAGGGCAGGCTCGCCCTCAGGGAGGACGGTGTTAAGTTAATGAATGACACGGAGCCCAAGCAGCCGCCCCGTTTTCAAAACTCGGGACATACAGGATTCAGACACTATAAACTGATCAGGTTCACTGCTCCTTGACACGCCGGTTATTAAAGATATTTTGAAAGCACTTAGTAAAGAATGCTATTAGTCAGATTTGCACTGGTAAGGAAAAGTGGAAGTCCAGTTCCTGCTGCCAAACTGTTCAAACATCATCTGAGTGGACCCTGCCATCTGTTAAAGCAAATTCCCAAGAACTGGGCACCTGGAAGCAGCAAGGAATCAGACAGTACTTCACAGCCACTGAGATGAGCCAGAGATGTGAGAAAAGTTCCATCAGGGAAGACGAATCACCACTAACGTTGTCTGAGAGAGAAGAGCAGAAAAGGCAAGCCCAAGATAAAGTACTTAGCTTGGATAGCATTAAAACCCTTATTCCAGACCCTGATAAGTGTGGGCATCTAATAGGAAATCATTCAGAAAAGCACCAACAAGACAATTATTAAGCACTCGTCATCACAAAAAGAGTTGGTTTTATACATATACACACATATTTTTTTTTTCTTTAAAAACACCAAATTTGGACTTCCCTCATGGTGCAGTGGTCGAGAATCTGCCAATGCAGGGGACACGGGTTCGAGCCCTGGTCTGGGAAGATCCCACATGCCGCAGAGCAACTAGGTCCGTGCGCCACAACTACCGAGCCTGAGCTCTAGAGCTCGTGAGCCACAGCTGCTGAGCCCGTGTGCCACAACTGCTGAAGCCCCCGTGCCTAGAGCCCACGTTCCACAACAAGAGAAGCCACCACAATGAGAAGCCCGCACACCGCAACGAAGAGTAGCCCCCGCTCGCCGCAACTAGAGAAAGCCCACGCCCAACAACGAAGACCCAACACAGTCAAAAAAATAAAATAAAATAAAATAAAAATTTAAAAAGTACCAAATTATCAGTATGGCAGTTAGGACCAGCTACATAATCTGTAGGGCCCAGTACAAAATGAAAATGCAGGGACCCTTGTTCTCAAATACAGTTTTCAAGATGGCGACAGCGGAGCATTAAACCAAGTGCCAGGCCCCGTGTGACTGCGTAGGTTGCATGCCTGTGAAGCCGGCCCCCGTGGTCTCTCTGGAGATGCTGCAGATACAGTTTACATCTTAACTCCAGCAAGTCCTCCCTGAGAACAAGGACATCTTTATGAAAAGGATGGAGAGGTGAGGGCAGAGTTGGGTCTTCCGAGCATGCCTTGAGAGGTAACCAAATGACCATCGCCAACTTCCTGAGAAGCCTTGGTCCCACCCTACAGTATTTATCAGTGATTGGATGTTTGTAGGACAGGGCCATGCATAACCAATAAGTACTAAAATGTTTGCTGAATTAGTTAATGAATGAAGATGGAAGACAGAAGACATACCTATCCAAGCTACAAGTCACATGAAGCTCTGAAGGATCGCTAATGATAAGCTGGAACATGGGACTATCCAATAAATAGATATTTATTGGATAGATGAAAGAGAAGTTCAAAAAAACTGCACCTACACACGATGGAAAAAACATGGCCTAACAATAATTCACGTACAAGAGAGCCGGGGAGGGCCACTATTACAGCTACCGCGGATGTGGCACTAATAAGATGGCTTCTACTGCAAGGGAGGCTACCAGGCGATCCAACCCCAGGCCAACCAGGCCACAGCTGGAGTTCCATACTGGGTTGTGGCAGCCACTCCTGGAGGGAAATCTAGCAGACGGATGCGGTTCCGGAAAGTATGTGTGGCAACCGCTGCTCCCGACCCCCTTCCCTCGTGCCTGCGTCTACGATACTTGTTCTGCAACATGCCTTGCAGCTATGGGGGACCAGGTGACATCTTCTGGATAAGCTGAAGTCCACTATTGTGCTTCCAGGAAGGTGCATCCTTTCTTGGTACAAAAGACAGCTGGCCTGGAGCCTCCCTTGCCCTTTTTCTGGCCGATCAGCTACTGAGAGCTGGCACGGGCCGTCTCACGCCAATAAGGCAACAAGCTGCATGCTAGCTCAGCAGGGTTGTGTGAGAGGACAGAAAGAGCCTGGTTCCTGCTGACCTCACTGAACCTCTACACGAGCCCCTCACAGCCTACCCCAGGACTGGCTATGCTGGAGAAACAAAGCCCTGTTTATTCATCACGTCTTCTGTTCCTTGCAGTTAATACAGCATGCCACGAGGGGATGGACAGAGTCTATTGGAATGAGCAAGGCAGGCCAGGCTTACAGAGGGCCTGAAGCCAGCGTGAGCTGAAAATGGGTAGCGAAGATGCAAACATCCAGTTGGACTAGCCTCTGTGCCCGGCCTTTGCAAACTTCTGCTCAGAGAAGCGAGGTCAGCCCTGGCTGTGGCGAGATGGGGCAGGCATCTTTGCCTTAAGTTAGGCTTCTCTGTTTCTCTTTTCACAGTTTGCAAGAGGACATGTTTCTGAATTCGGTGTCTCTCCCTTCAATTTCCAAGTGAATCTCGCTCTACCCAGAGCAGAGCTGATTCCGCACAGAAGCCAGGTTCCCGCAGTGCCACCTCAGCTGCCTCTCTCTGCAGAGTCTGGCAGGAGAAAGTGAGCACTGCAGTCAAGCAGGGGAAAGCATCGCCTCCTCCACTTATTTCCCTCCTCGGGCCATGGTGTCTTCGGAAGCCGGTTGTTTTGATGGAATTTTGGTATAAAGATTTAGGTGGCTGTTTTTGTGCTAGTGGTTAAGTGATGAGAGAAATTCTCAGTTGCTCTCACTTTCAGTCCCTTTCTAAAACCTTCCTATTCAGGAAGGGGATTCTTCATTACCACCTATTTTAACAAAATCCTGCTCTCCTGATTTAAAGTCCCAGTAGCATAGACCTTCAGTTTTTGCTTGAGCAAGGGTAGAAGAGGAGGGTCTCAGGGAAGAGATGTGAAGCCTGTTCAAACAGTGAGAACAAGGTGGAGACCCCAAAAGAGGAAGTGAGCCTAAGCAAGTTCAGTGCTGAGACATCAAATTCCCACACGCTGGTACTTAACCCTGAAATTTGTAAAAATAAATGTTGTGTAAAACAATCCCATAATTGCAACATACCCTGAGAATAAGGTGTTTCAATTCATCATCTGATAGAAAAGTCGGTTTGTAGTTTGCTTCTGTGTATGGATTGGTGGCACCTTACAGGGGAAAAAAGAGAAAGCGTTGGAACACTGTATTTTCAGATGTCTCATTCCATTCGACTGCCTCAAACCTTCCAGATGCGGCCTACTCCTTACCCACTTGGGATCTAAATTTTGTCTTCTTTTTCCTTAACGGAGACAGGGCTAGATCTGACTTTGGACAGGAGCCTCTAATGCCAAAGAGAATTCCACCGAAAAGCAAACACTGTTGCCCACAGGAGACTTAGCAAGCTTGCTTTTGTCACTATAGTGAAAATCAGGAGATGACACAAGTTAAAAAACTGCTTCTAAGAGAGAAGGCAGCTCTAGAAGCAAACTGGTAGAGACTCCTGGGAGGTTCCCTCCTCCCAAGATCTATATTAAATGGGTTGTCTAGCAGTTGCTCAAATCTCCACTCTAAATGTTCTTGGGAAATCATCCAGACTGCCAGGCCCGGAGTAAACACCCTGTAGAAGGCATTTACTGAGAGCTCCTCTTCATCAGGGTTGAATTAAATGAGCTTGGCAACCCGGAGAAATGCATTTCTTCAGTAAGTGCAACTCGAGCTCCCAGGACTGAAAGGCACAAGACTTATGTTTAAAAGGCTGTCAATCTGGCATCTTTCAGGAGAATAACTTAGAGAAAAATGCCAGCAGGAAATGACTTGGAATCTGCAGAATGGTTAGCAAAAGAGTGAAGAAGTAAAATGAAACGGTCCATAACAATTCCAAGTACCACCGGGAAGGAGGGAAACAGAACGTGTCCTGACTTTCATATCAACCAACAAGGCACATATTACTGACCTGCGTCCCTGCTTTTTAGGGTAACTTGAGCTCTGCCACTCTTTTCCTTCCAACGTAACAGAAATTAGTTATAATGATTTAATCTCTATCTTCACTAATATGAATTTTAAAATGCCATTCTCCGGGCAAAGGATACAACATTTATATTTTTGAATAATGATTAGAAGTCAGACAAAACCAGCTACTCCTTATTTCCGGTGGCTTTGTAGAAATATAAAAGACGTAATTCTTTTACCACACAGGTCAGAGATCTGAGTGAGCGCCCACTTTCCAGTTTCCTCAAATAGTCCAAGACTAGCTGTGGAAAATTCCAGGAACCGCAGTCACTAAAATGCCTGATACAGTTCAGATTTCTCCTGCGGTGTGGATAAGTCACTTCCACGTTTCTGCCTCTGTTTTCTCACCCTCCCCGCACTCAGAAAAGAAGGAAAACACTGCTTCCCTCAGAAAGAGTTGATCTGGTTTGGGAAAATTCCAGGAAGATGAAAATATCATCAGTGTTCATTCCTGACAATAAAACGCAGCAAGTCCCACCAACCAGTGACTCACTCTTCAAAAGGAACCATGATGAATTTTCCTCTTCAAAACTGAAACTGACTTTCCTGTGTCACTAAGGGCACCTACATTTCTGATGTATATCATGGTATGGGTGGGGTCCAGGCACCACACATGCACAAGCTGGGACTTCAGCAGTGTCCTCTCGGAGATGTATGTGCACATACACATGCACAGGACATAGCCTCCACCCTCTGGAGATGTAGGGCAGCAAAACTGCATCTTGATACACACAGAAGCTCAATAATCGTTTCATTTGGCATCAGGTCTACCGCTGAAAATGACAGGCATATTACTCAAGGCTACACATTTGCAAGTGATAAACACCTGTCCCTAAGGGGACTCGGGAACATTCTAGGTAAGGGTGGTAACATTTGTGAGCAAGGGCATAAAGGACAATAAAGCCGGGATCTCACCTCGTAATGTTTTCATGTGCTGAACAGCCATCCTCAGCACAGTAAGTTTATCTAATTTCCTGGACATCGCGTTGCACGTTGGTACCAAAGAAGCCAGTTCATCAATAAAACTGTTCATTTTATCCCGACGCCTCTTTTCAATCTGGCTGTGAGCTTCCCTGAACAACAATATGAAAAATGATTTCTGTAAAATGTAACAGAGCATCAAGGAAACGAAGAAAATAAATTATAGCTGTTTTCAATATTCATCTGTCAAGGCAAATTTAGAATCTGCAGAATGTTTCAAACTAGGCTTTCCTACTAAAGTCACCAAAAAAAGTGGGCTCACTGCCAGGTCAGTATTAGGTTTTTTTTATGCTCACCTCATCCTTAGAATTGAGAAATATTACAAAAACTGTCTTTTCAGAGTAAACTGAGCTGTTAATTTCTCATTTCTTTTCCTCTCAGCCCCGATAAAGTTGGATTTTAAGACGGGGGTGAAGGAAAGAAGGGAGGTGGAGGATTCAAAGGGCAAAACATCCAGAACAGACATCTGTGGGGGCGCCGCGCTGAGCTGTCTCTGAGGTTTGTGGGGAGCCTGCTGTGTGGCCTGTCGGAGGCCGACCGATTGAGACACCAGGTAACTAACGCTGCCGTCCTTGGATCGGCCGTGACCCCACCTAGACGCAGCACTTGCTACATCTGTCCCCAAGAGTTTCCACTGAGGAATGTCACATGCCTTCCTCCCTGGAGTTGCTGCCCGCCGAGTCAGCGTGACACTTCCATGGGCACACACTCCCTCCCTGAGTGGTTTGCACCTGTCATTTGTGACTGTCCCCTTAAAGAGGTGTGTCAACAGTGGAAACGTAGTTTGCTGCCACTGCCATAGCAACAGAACCGTGGGATCTCTCGCCAAAGCTGGTCCATGAGGGAAAAGCCAGAAGTGTCGGGTCAAATTCTGCAGCCCCTGGTTCTGTGTCATAATACAGACTCAAATGGCCCTGGGGCTACTGGCAGGAGAGCTCAGGATCCGCATGGAAAGGAGTCGCAGGCATGGGTGGAAGCAGGAAGGATGGAGTTAGAGAATCTCCTTGAGGGAGCAGGGCATCCCCAGGTCTGGCCTTCAACTGCACTTTGCAGAGCCATAAGGGCGCTTTCAGAGGCTTGGGAAACAGCCCGGGGAACTGAGTCACTGAGCCCGGTCTCCCTGAAGGGCCCTAAGTCAGGAAGGAGTAACCTGCTGAAGACAGAGAAAACCTTTAGCCTTGATTTATCTTCTGCTCCCTCCGAAGTCCCCTTCAGGTTAATTGTGCTTAGACAGCAAAGAGTGAAGGCAGCTCAGCCTGGAGGGGTGGAGGGGGGGGCAGAAGGCCACATCAAGCCCGGGCCCCCCATCCCCTTCCTCCTTCCCTAAGGATGTGACAGTGTCGAAGACCGTCTGACAGACAAGGACCAGATATGCAGAGCCTCCTTGGCTACGCACCAAGCAACCAAACCAAGACAGTTTATAGACAGAATGAGGGTCCAAGCTCACCTTGCATTTTTGATCCTTCCTTGGTGCTCTGTGTATTCTAACCTGGAAAAAAAAAAAAAGAAGAAACACAATGCCCTGGAGATTGACAGCAGAGTTACACATCTGTTTTCTTCCCTGCCTTATCCCTGTCATCTCTACACGACACACAAGAGCTTTGGTTGTTGGCCACACCGTGGGTGGGGGGAGGGAGACAAGTTCAACCCATAGGCTCAAGGCCTCCTTGCTTATCCCTAATCAAGGACATGGATGGAACCTGCACCAAGTAACAGAATGTTTAATTATGCAAAGAAAATGGCTCTAAGGATGCTGAAGTCCAAATGACTAGATTCATGGTACCTTCCATGAGGGTCATCTTTGTCTGTGTCCATGCTTTCTCTGAGAAAACAAAAGAGAATGTGACCGTTAAGACCTACAAAATAGCTTCTTATCATAATACAGAAGGCCTCATTTATCCAGAAACCAAGCAATTAGAAAGCTCAAATAGTCATAGTATTGACTCTTGATGTATAAAAGTAAAACAAACAAAACCAACTTGAACCTACTATAAAACCCAGACCAAACAAAAGTTATATATACCGTCTCAATAGAGTTTGCGTGTTAACATATTTTTACCATATTGATTGTTTGAGAAAATTGGGAAGACATATGGCATTTATGGAAACTCTTAGGTAACCAGAGTATCTGAGTAACTGTAACACCTCATTCCCCCCCATCATTCTGGATAAATGGGGTTCATTCATTTGCAAAACACATCAAGCATCAAATATACTATGTATTTGGTGATGGTGGGTGAGGTGAGGAGAGGAAATCAAAGTACCCACGAAGAAGTACTGAGCAGAGCCCCAAGCCAGCTCTTCAAAGGCACTGCTACCCAATGATCTGGTTCTCAGCTCAGCGGGAAACCCCGAGCCCTGAGGAACTGGGACAGAGGGAGGCATGGGGTTGGGGGCCATAGAGATTCCTGGGGCCACAGCAGGGATCTGCCTTCCTTGCATGGACTCCAGAATCCAGTTTTCACATCACCTTGTGGTTCAGTAGAAAACAGATTGAAATCCTCAGAAGAAGGAGTTCTAAATCCCCTGGGTCAGCTCACACCCTTCTCCAACCCCTAAATCACTCAGGAGGGCACTGACCACCATCTGGGCCTCCTCCTTTCTCCCGTAAGAAAGGAGGGATTATGGCCCTCCAAACAATGTCATCTCAAGGGCAAAAACAACTTTCTCAGGAGCACTGAGGCACGTCACGGGCATTCTAGAACGGTGGTTCCCAACCAAGAGCCCTCGATTTCCTCACGGGCAGAGACTTTCTCTAGCTAGTCCTGAAGTTCAGAAGAAAACCTACAGGCCACAGGGGAAAATGACAACTCTCTCTTCCCTTTTGTCTAGACTTGTATCTGCTCACTGAGGCAGATGATCATCTCAGGTGAAAAGAAGCTCTGCCCTTCAGGTATGAGTTTAGTACATTAAAATGATAAGAAAAGGATTATGGTTGCTTAATTAATAGGGTCTCCATGAATTACAGAAGACCTGCAAACTGGAGTCCATGCGGGAAACCTGAAAGTTCTGGATGGAGACAAGGTTGGAAACCACAGATCTAGATAGCAGAGGTCTTAGAACATGTCAAGGCCTCCATCGGCACTGGCCCAAGACAAAGGCTCCACAGAAAACACCTAGTTTCCCTGCTGGGGAGTTACTGCCATGGAAGAACACCCTCTCAGTCCTCACACCCACTCTCCATCCCCTGGGCGTCCACTCTCTTAATCATCTGGGATCACTTACATATTACTCATAGCATCTCCTAGTGGGCATCTGACCTCCAGCCACTGTGCTCCCCAAATTCGACCTGTGAACTTCAGCAGAAAGGACATCTGCTGTAGGGGGGATACCTCCTTGGAGATTTTCCCTCATTAAACAGAAGAAAACCTCTCAAATGGACATTTGGGCAAGACTCCACACAGTCGCCTCTACAAAACAAAACGTGCCTTTGGATGTTCTATGCTGACTTATTCCCTAGATGTTCGTACAGCTACAGAAGGGTTGACTATAAGTGTGAAAATTTACTTGCTCAAAAGAAAAGCCATCAAGTCTAAAAAGAAAAGTACTATTTAATGTAAGAGGAACACACTAATTTAAATAACGTTTAAGGACAATATCACTGTTCCTATACTGTTTCCAGAGATGACCTCTACTTATTCATGCCACAAACATTAAGTAAGCCATTGATGTCCTCCTAGAGAGAGGCCTTCAGGCAAAGCTCTTTTTGAAACCACTGAGGTTACATCCAGGGACTGAGCCATCTTGCTCAAAAGAGCAAAGGAAAATGAAGAAAGGGGTAAAATGTGGAACGTGGCTTTAAGGCTATTCTTGTTCCCTCGATGTGGAACAATCTGGAGACAGGAGCAGGGAGTAAACACCTCAGCAGTACTGGAAGCTCCCTCCTGCTTGCAATCCAGGGGGAAGATAAAGGGCAAAATCAACTACTGTGTGGCCACCTGGAGTTGGATCTTTCATTCCCACCCCTTTTCACAGAGAGGATCCCTTCTTCCAGGAGGGACAGTAGAGGCCCTAGATGTTCATGCCTGTGAGCCGACACCAAGTTTAGCCAGAGGAAGACGAGCCCAAAGGCCTTACTGGTAGTCCGTGGAGCTGCCCTTGCGTTTCCGGTTGCAATCCATGCCACCGGTGCCCAGGGGGCTGGAGAGGAGGTCGGTGGCGCCTGGGGACATGAAGTCGCTGATAGTTGAAGAAATGTCCATTCTCTGTTCGGCCATTGGAGTCTGGAATAGGTACAAGGAGGCACAGAGGCACGTTTATTTCTACGTGCTCTTCTAAGGTGGAGGACGACCAGGGTAGCTCTGTGGAAGGAAAGGGACTTGATTACAGCACCAACATCTCTGTCACCCAGCCAACTGGAACAGGGACCAGGTAGAACCGGAAGGAGCATCATTATTTACTCTAGGCGTTACTATAGGTAATTTAGGCTCACCCACTCGTTCTTCTTGTAGACACAAAGCTCAGAGAAACTGGGTGGCTTCTCCTAGATCCCCGTGCCAGGGCATGGAAGAACTAAACCAGAACCCAAGGCTCTAGAAGTTACAGCCCTGTGCTCCTCCCACCGAGGGGACCAAGTGTCCCAGATGTTCTGACAGTCCTAAATTAATCTTCCTCTAATCAAATCTAATCAATGAAATAAATATGATCTACTTGTTATCTTTGTATTTTTAAAAATTTATTTATTATTTTATTTATTTTTGGCTGTGTTGGGTCTTCGTTGCTGTGCGCAGGCTTTTTCTAGTTGCGGCGAGCGGGGGCTACTCTTCATTGTGGTGTGCGGGCTTCTGAACGCAGTGGCTTCTCTTGTTGCGGAGCACAGGCTCTAGGCGCACGGGCTTCAGTAGTTGTGGCGCATGGGCTCAGTAATTGTGGTGCACGGGCTTAGTTGCTCCGCGGCATGGGGGATCTTCCCAGACCAGGGCTCGAACCCGTGTCTCCTGAATTGGCAGGCGGATTCTTAATCACTGCGCCACCAGGGAAGCCCTATCTTTGTATTTTTATTACAAATTTTTATCAAAGTTGTAGGAAAGCAGAAAATATCCTTTCTCAGCCTATAAGTCCCACTTGGGAGTCAGGAAAAAATGGCCCCTCTCCATCACTGGCCCAGGCAAAGTCTGTCCTGTCCTCCCAAACTGTCCTTTTGTACTCAGGATTCCACTGCAAGGAAAACCTTGCATAATGAAGTGAAGACACTGCAAACACTTGCAAAACATTTTCAGAATTCGTATCTTAAAAGCGTAAAGTAAGTCAGCCCAAAGGAGAAACTGGCAAGTACCTTGCAAGGGACTCCAAGTGCAAACCCAGTTGAAGGTGGCCGTGCACTGCCCGCTGTCGGGGTCCAGCTCCAAGCGCCGTGACTGGGGCTGTCACTCCCGCTCTCTGGGCCCGAGTTTCCTCATCTGCAAAGTGAGAGGCAAGGGTGAGCCCTTGTTTTCACTGTCACTAGTGTGCCCACAGATTAGAGACCTGAGCCCTCCTGGTTAGGCGTGTGCTGCGTTTTCACTCTCACGACCATTGCTGGAGTGAACATCTTTGTGTGCGTAGCTCTGCACATTTGAGCTATTATCTCTAAGAGTCGGACTGACAGGTCTAAAGGGGACACACATTGTATGTTTTGTTAAATGCTGAAACACTGTGCTCCAGAAAAGCACCAATAATTTACATCCCCAATGAGAGATCTTGTCAATCTGAAGGAAAAAAACGAAACCTCACTGTTTTTACTTGTAATTTAAAATTATTATGGATGGTGTTCCTATGTTTATATGGGCATTTCTTGGTTTTCCTTTGTGCCCACTCATGTCCTATTTTCCTACCATATTGCCTCTAGGATCGATGGGCCTCCTAACTCATGCTCACCTGGGCACCTGAACTGGTGGGAGAAAAGCAAGTAACGATCCTTGACTCTTCTGCTCCATCTATTCTCCCACTCTGCTACCATACTTGCTCTTTCCTCCTCAAACCTCCAACATCTCCCCAGTCCTCATGCTTAGCTGATAAGTCTGCTTCTACTTCACTGAGAAAAGAGGCCAGTGACCACTTCTACCAGCTACCTAGATGCTGCAGGCTAGGACCCCAGCCCCAAAGCATGCTGACCCCATCCTCTCTTACTAGTCCAGACCATCCGCCCCAATCCTGCATCATCCACTTCCCCCACTCTAAAGCATCACTCCCATTAGGATAAGAACACACTGCAACAACTCTCATCTTGGGGGCGAGAAAAACACAACTTTTTTGAACTCCATTCCCTTCCAGTTACTGCCCCAATTCTTTGTTTCCAATTGCTTTCCTCTTCCTCGCTATAACTCAACTCAAATCAGGCTTTTGTCCCCATTATCCCACTACAACAGCCCCTGTTGGGTTCACTAGTGACCTCCTCATTGCTAAATCCAACAGCAAGTTCTCCATTCCCTCCCTACAATTCTTTGTTTCCAATTGCTTTCCTCTTCCTCGCTATAACTCAACTCAAATCAGGCTTTTGTCCCCATCATCCCACTACAACAGCCCCTGTTGGGTTCACTAGTGACCTCCTCATTGCTAAATCCAACAGCAAGTTCTCCATTCCCTCCCTACTCGGCCCATCAGCACATCTAATAGAGTTGATCTCTCCCTCCTCCTTGTCTCTCAGCTTCATGGTTCTACTTCAGTGGCCACTCCTCTTTGGTCTCTTCATCTGGTTCCTCTCATCTCCTCACCTCTAGCTGTCCTCGGCCCTCCTCTCTGTCTATACTCACTCCCTAGGAGATCCGTTTAGTTTCATTGCTTCAAATACTATCTATGCTATGACAACTCCCATATTTACATCTCCAGCCCAGACCTCTCCCCAAATTCCAAACCTGTATAACCAACCATCACCCTGACATCTCCCTTTGAATATACAACAGAAACATGAAACATCCATAACCAATCCCTGGTTCTCCCCAAGCCAAGCCTCTTGGTCATGCCCAGGTCAGTAAGTAGTACTTCAATCCTGCTTGCTGCTCAGGCCCCAAACCTAGAAGTCACCCTTGACTCCTTTCTTTCCTTCACAACCTGCATCCAATCCATCAGCAAATCTTATCAGCTCAAGATTAAAAAAACATCCAAAATTCAACCACTTCTCCCCTTTTTCTTTCATATTTCTGCTCAGATGAAGCTTCACTTAATCAGTGAAGCTTCCCTGAAGAGCCACATAATATGACCTCCCCACCAACTCTTCCTAACCACCCCAGACTTGCTTAATTTTTTCCCATCGCCCTTATCAGCATTTGGCCTGCAATAATCTACTTAATTTACTGGCTGTCCTCTCCATTAGACTATAAGCATCAGAAGAGCAGGGACTTTGGTTTACTGCTTGCACCCTTAGTGCCTAGAACACTTTCTAGCACACAGTGAGCACTCAATAAATGCATGTTGAATGAATAAATTTGTATATTAGGAATATTAATCTTTGCTCGTCACAGATGTTGTAAATACTTTCCCCCCCTTTTGCCTTTTAACTTTGCTTATGGTATTTGTATGTGATACTAAAAGTGACATGTTTTAAAAACCTTGTCACCCCAAAATAATAAAAACATTCTCTTCTTTGCTAATGTTTTTATATATTTTTTTAAAAAATTTAGTTCTTTAATCCACTTGGAAATTATTTTTGGTACACGACCTAAGGTTGGGAATTTCTTATTTCTCTCCAAATAGACAGTTGTCCCAGCACCACTTACTAGACCAGGTGTCCTGTTACCCGTCACTTGAAATGCCATCTTTATTGATTCGTTTTCTATTTCTGGACTTTCTCTTCTGTTCCTTTGATCTGCTTACTTCCATTCTGGTACCACACTATTTATGACTGTGGCTTTATAATACATTTTAATATCTGATAGAACAATTCCTTTCCTGCTTCTTACTCTTCATTTTTAGAAATTTCCTGGCTAGTCTGATGTATTCTTCGAGGACTATTTTATAATCATTTAATCACATTAAAGGCCCTGCTGCAGCTGTAGCTTTTGTTGTCATTATTATCATTATTACTGACATTAAGAGAAGTGGGCCAGCAGTGAGCACAGACCTCAGGGTCTCGGTGACCCTTTGGGTCACATGTCAGACCTGTGGTGCCCCCTCTAGCCCCCGCTCCTCTTTTTGAACAGCCATACATTTGCATGAGGTGGAAAATTTCAAGTTCTAGGGCTCCTGGAAGAAACCACACTTCCTGAGGGAAGGACTACCATCGGAGCTGCCAATGATAGTCACTCTAGGCAGGGGTGGGTAGGATAGGATTGTTACCTGAAGTTACGGTTCTTAAACCCCAGATCCACCTTGGGAGAAGCAAGGGGCCACTGGACTTGTTGGTCACCTCAAAGCGATTTTCATGTTTTGTCGCTTCCTTTCAGGCAGTCAACTTCTTCCAGAAACCTACAGTGGGGCCCACAGGAGAAGAAATCCCAGACAGGTCACTTTGGAGTAAATGAAAAGTCTCATAGCAGCTGAGGAAGATGGGGAACTCACTCATGACTCCTGATTACAGGGAGCAATGCTGAGCTGACCGTCCCGTCCTTCAACTGCCTGTTAAACTCAACTGCAAACACATGAGGAAGTCTGCCAGGAGATAATTTCTGTGAAAAACAATGCCTTTTAAATTACTAAACGTAAATTCTTGGACACGGCCTTAAGAGGAAGAAGATAATTATATTTTTCATTTCTCCTACTGGGTCAAGCAATAATAACAGTGAACAGTGACTGAGCGTGTACTTGGCGTCAGGCGCTGTTCTTACTGCACCATGTAGATTAACTCACTCAGACCTGAAAATAACTCAGAGGTAAATACTGTTGTTTCCACATTTTACTGAGAAGAAGATCGAGGCAGAGAGAGGTGAAGAAACCAGCTGAGGTCACATAGCAGGAGAGCAGTGGGGCTCCGGGAGCTACACCTGCCAATAACGACACCACTCAACTCTCTCTCCAGCCAGGTGAGTTACCTAAATGCACACAACGAGGAACCACAGAAGACAAGTCTTCAGGAAACATTAAGCTAAGACAAAATGCCAGCAGGGCCAATACCTGAAACCGCTGGGAGTGAGCTAAGACGCTGAAAGAAAATGTCCCTGAACTCAAGTACATATGGTAGAGAAATCAGTTCTGAAAAGCTGCTCATGTTAAATTAAAACGGGGGGAGAGTTTGCTGCCCTGCCCACCTCCTGCTGGCAGGATACGGGGGTCTCCTCTCTGGCCCTGCGACCCCTGCGGAAGGAACAGGCTCTGAAGGAAGAAATGGGCTGCACCTGCCCCACTACTCCCTACCTGCTCCATCTTGAGATGGAAAGACAGATTTTAAACGGGGCCTTCCTGACCTTCCTGAAGCACAAATTCTGGCGCTTCACATTCCGCTGGCTAATTCTTGCATCTTCAATGACCTGCTTTTGTCTTGATCATTATAAAGGTCTTCAGATGAATATCCAGGGATAGAACGGACTGTGTCCTCCCGATTTATTCTTCCTTGCAGTCTGGTTCAGAAGCCCTCACTGTCTGACACAGGTAACCCTGTCTGGGCAAGTGCAAACGATGTGACCAGGAATTCTGGGCTCCCAGTCCCTAAACCTCGAGGGATAAGCGGCAGGGATGCAAAGTCCCCAGGGCAGGGCTGCTTGGGGGAGGCTCACCACACACGACCCCATCTAAATCTGATTCCCCGTCCAGGTCCCACACTATCCTGCCAGCCCCCAAATTCGCAACCCAGGATCCACCCCGGGCGACCTCCCTTCTCCTTCTAACACCCCAGAGCCCACACTTGGCCCTTGGATGGGTGGGTCCAGCCACTTCATCCAACCTCTATTCATCGCCTCCATCCAGGCTGCTCCCCTCTCCAGTCTCGCCCCCTCCTCACTGTGGTCAGAGGTAGGCCACCCCCTTGCTTAAAACACTTCAGGGGCTTCACTGCTCTCCCCAAGCCTTCCAGATAAAACTCCAAACCCCCCAGCAGGATACACCAGGCCTCCGCAACGGACCTGCTCGCTCTCCAGCCCGACCGCTCATCTGCTACCCAAGGCGCCAGGCTGCTTAAATACTTAAGTTCCCAAGAGCACGCAGCCTAGAGCACGAGGCCTCAGCTGTGCCCACTTTGTTTTACAGGTGTGGCTCCCTTTACCCACTCGGTCACGGGGTGAACTCCTGCGTGCCTTTCAAGTGCCCTCAGGTGTACCCTCAGAGAAGCTTCCAGCTCCCGCCTGCTGCTCCGCCCCTTCCCCTCGCCCCGTTGCGGCCTCTCTGCCTAGACCCCGCCCGGCCCCGGCCCGCCCCGCCAGCTGCGCCGGATCTCAAGGCGCCGCATCTCCCAGCGCCATGCCTTGCATTTTCTTTCCCCCAGTTCCCTGAAATTTAGATAAAGGTTCTCAGCACCAAACTCCATACGAAATTTATTTTGATCATTTTTTCCAGCACTCATGTTTACTTTATAGAAATAATAAATGCTAACATAGATTTTTGGCACTGTAATTTGCAAAACAAAAACCATGTTTCTTATATGCTTGGACAAGGTAAGGAAGCTGAATCAGCTGTGACAATTATTTTTTGGAAAACTGTTTTCTCTCCAGGAAGGTGTTCTTAGATGTAAGACAATGAATGGAACAATGAAAGAAAAGGGACAAAAAACGTCTTCTGTGCTAACTACTTCCAGAAGAGGTTTGAGCCAAGAGAGGGGGCTCCAAGAGGCCAAAGTTACCTGGGAGAGGGGCCCTTGCTGAGTGGGGACTCAGGGCTGACCCTGGTGCTGCCATCCAAGTGACACACAGCGAGGACGCTCTTGGGAGAGCCTGGCCACAGTCCTGGAATCAGGGGTCACACGTGTGCTCACTTCTGACCTAGAGATTTCCGAAGGTGGGAGGGAGGCTCTCGGGGTGGCCAGAGAAAGCCAGGCATGAAGGGACCTGGGACGTGTACCTGGCAAGAGCTTGGGGGCACCCTCTGTCCCACCTCAGTGCCCTTGTGCTCCTCGGAGCATAGGGAGAAGATTCTCTGGGGCTCCACACAAAGGAGCAAGGGTGCTGGAAGAGGTGAGCGTGTCAGCCACCATTAGGTGCCACAAGGAGACAGCTGGTACGCGGAGCAGAGTGGGGCAAGGCTGAAGCGCCCCTAAAGAAACCCACACACACCATCCACAGGAAGATGGCCACAGGGTGCCCTCCAGCTGTGGACCAGGCATCTCTGGGCTTTCCCTCCTCCCTGCCCCAGCACCCCAGAATGACAAGTAGAGAAAGGGGAGCGTGTGGATTGTACCAAGGTTCCCACCATTAGCTGCTCCTCTGTGTGGGAAGTCGACAGGCTGCCTCATGTCAGGCCTGGCCAAGTGACTCGCCTTGATGGATGAATGTGAGCGGGACAGTGGCAACCTTCAAACTGACCTTTACCGTGTGCCCCCTTGTTCGCGCTGAGACCAGTGATTCCTGGATAGAGGCTCCTCCATTAGCCAAGACCCTGTATGGATGCAGCATGAACAAGAAGTAAACCTTGGCCACTGTAAGCCCCTGAGATGTTGAGGTTGTTTAATACCAGGGTGACTGGATCTTCTGTTTGCCTCTGACCTTCCTGATTTAGCACTGGAAGTCCTGCATCCCCGGAAACCCCTTGGTCCCCTAGTTCTCCCCGCTGTATCACTCATCGTAAGCCGACTGACACAGGCAGGAAGAAGGAAATAGACTCTGATCCTGGAGCCACAGACCAAGCCTGGCCTGGGAGGAGGGAGCGGGAACAGTGGCGGTCACACTGGTGGAGTTTAATCTTCACAGTAACCTATCTGTTAATTATGGTCATTATCCCAAATTTCCAGGTAAGGAACTAAGCATTGAAGAGGCAAAGGCATCTTGCTTAGCAAGTGGGGACTGAAACCCACCTGTGTCTGGCTCACTGGTGGTTCTTCTTTCTTCTGCCACACCACTGCCCATCCTGCCCCCAAAGCCACCCCTACAAAGGAAAATACAAATGCCCCCAAAACAAGCACTCCTGGGGAAGGAATCAGGGAAATGTGAGGAGAAGCAATCCTGGTTCAGGAAAGCTACAGAAACTGAAGTAAGAAGTTGTCTCTGGGCTTCCTGGAAGCCAGGGCAGAGAGGGAAATGCTCAGCCCTCTTACTTTATTAGGGTTAGCAGGGAGAGGTATCTGTCCAAGAGACTTGTTTTTTGTTTTTTGTTTTTTTTGGCCACTCCATGCAGCTTGCGGGATCTTAGTTCCCCGACCAGGGATTGAACCTGGGCCCCGGCAGTGAAAGCACCAAGTCCTAATCACTGGACCGCCAGGGAAGTCCCCGGGAGACTCTTTCTATGTGACCTGAGCAACGCTGTGCCGAATGGCTCTGGCTCTGGGGAAACAAGCTTTGTGAAAGGACAGAGGGCTTCTCCCTTTATAAAATGGGACCCTGGTAAAAGCATGTTTCCCCTCCTGCCCCCGCCTGCAGGTGTAACAGCTGGATGGAGCTCTACTGAGACCACTTTGTGAAGCCCCAGGACGTCACTGGGGTAATGGCTTTTGATGATGTTTAATAAAAAGGCACAGCTTAGGAAAACATGGACGATAGTGAATCAACACCCTTGCTTACCCGTGTCTAGTAGCTACATGCTCACCGATCTACTTCACCACAAAACCCATAGCTGCCCGCAAGGACCCCTGTGTGGCCACCTCTGCATCCCCACCACCTTCAAGGCGCTGGCCCTGGACACAGCATCTGCTCCAAAGTACTGTCCTTCCCCCATGCAGAGGAGCAGGGCAGCTGGCCCCGGTTCCATTCTCCACATTCTCAACTCAAGGTTTAATGAGGGGATGAATGTGGAGTTGCTCTGGTCTGTTCAGATGGTGGTGGCCTTTGAGCAGAGGTGAGAGACTGAAGGGTCCCTGTCCCCTCTGCAAGTCCCCCTGATCCTCTGGTTACTCTGAAAGCTTGTGGGGAGTTTGGCTGCCTCGCTTTGCAACAGACGGATTTAGAGAACATTCACCTGTGAGACCAGGTGCCTTGACCCTAAGGTAACGGGTTTGCACCACGATCAATCAGCAAGCATTTCTTTAGGCCTAGTGGAAGCCAGGGCACTGGGGACACAGGGGGGTATGTTTAAGATTCCCTCAATCCTGATCACTGCAATAGGCAGGGCTGTGCCTGCAGTTGTGCAAGCAGTGCACTGCCCAACGCCAGCGTACCTGCGCCTCTGTTAAGTGGCAGAGCTTTGTGGAGCCATTACTACAAATTTCCAGCAGGTGGCAGTCAAGTATCTTGAGGAAGAAATGCCTTTTTTCCCCCAGCTGTGGGGCATATGTGAGGTACAGGAGCAGAACAGAGGAGAAAATGATCAGCTTACTTGCCGGTGTGTGTGGGGTAATGGAAGGAGAAGGGACCAAGGAGGAGGGGAGACTTGAACCAGGTTTGCCTGGTGGACTGGACGGTTAGAATGATATTGTGAGCAGAGGAGAGCTCATGTGCAGCGGCTGTCAGGGGCCTGCGGAGAACCCCATTTGTGGCACTTGTGTACCCAGTCCTGCTGGAAGCTCTAGATGCTTGGGAATCCTGGTATCAAACAAAAATCAAGGAGCTTGCATTTGGAACAATGGGGCTTAGAGAGCCTATTGAGAGGGTCTCACAAGAGGCAGGGGTTGGGAACCCTGGAGTAGTTTGTGAATCAAAACAAGGCTGGTCGGACTTCCCTGGTAGCACAGTGGTTGGGAATCTGTCTGCCAATGCAGGGAACACGGGTTCAACTCCTGGTCCGGGAAGATCCCACATGCGGCAGAGCACTAAGCCCATGCGCCACGACTACTGAGCTTGCGCTCTAGAACCCATGCACTGCAACTACTGAAGCCCGCGCGCCTAGAGCCTGTGCTCCACAACAAGAGAGGCCACTGCAATGAGAAGCCCGCATACTGCAGCGAGGGGTAGCCCCCGTTCGCTGCAACTAGAGAAAGCCTGTGCACAACAATGAAGACCCAACACAGCCAAAAATAAATCAAATAAGTTTAAAAAAAAAAAAAAAAACAAGGCTGGCCTATGTGGAAAAGGGCCCCAACACCACTGATGGAGGAGAGTCTACAGCATTCCAGTCTTAGAGGGCTACTGAGGGCTGTTAGGAAGATTCTGAGATCTACTTAAGAGGCACAATACAGAGTATGCACCTAGCCCAGCAAAGGAGCTCAGTAAATGTTTGTTGAATGAGTGATAAAAGGGACACCTTTGCCAAGTCTGTCACTGAAGTACAGGAAGGAGAACAGCCTGAGGAACAAGCTACAGCCCCACTGTGCTTTCTGGGAGGACTCTTGGTCCTGGATGGGGATGCACGGACCATTGATGGCACCTGTGTGGGAAGTGGCCCAATTCCAGCCGACAGCTGAGCAGCTGCCCAAATTGAGGCGGATCATGATATGGAGGCAAAGCACAGAGGTCATAAAGCAGGGTCATAACTTTCTGGACACGGGCTGAAGGAGAATTTTTATTTTATGTGCAGAAAACAATGAGTGGACAAGCAGGTCCAGATTATTCCTTTAACAGGTTTGATAAAAAAGACAGCAGAATGACTTGGAGTCTCAGGAATGTCCGATCCCCCTTTAAATATCCATGAATCACCTGAAAAGGGAACTGATATTCCTTATTGCTTTTAATGCACCGGGCCCTTTAGGACACAGTGGTTAGGAGCACACTCTCTGCTGAGAAGTGATGGTCAGGTTTCAAATCCCGACTCTACCAGGCATTAGTGTCTGGGGTGCAAATCTCAGTTCCAACATATACACGACCCTTAACTTTGCGTGTCAGGGTCTCCTGACCTGGGAGATACAGATGATAACATTACCTACCTCAGAGCTGTGGTGGAGAAAGGAGACGCAGAAAGTGCTTAAAGTGGTATCTGGCACATAATAAACCCTCTATATGTGTTAACTATTATTATTTTGTCATTTAACCATCACAAAAGCTCTATTAGATGGCTGATGTCATCTCTCCCACTTTAAAAATGAGGAAACTAAGTTTCAGAGAGGATAGGTAACTTGACCAAGGCCAGGGATTTTATAGGAAGGCAGATTTAAACCCAGGTCGGTCCTATCTAAAGCCCATAGCCTTTCCACTATGTGGCATGGCCTCCATGCAAAATAAAAAATGGGCACATTCCAGAGTATGCTGGTATGAAATTCTTCACACCAGCACTTCCCAAAGATCTCTCACTGAATACCAACCCCATGAAACTTTAATGATGTTACATGGGGGGAAAAATCAATGGCCAAAGAAGCGTGGGGAATTCTGGGTTAAATGCTGGGTTTCTCCTCTGCAGGGCTTCTCGGAATCTTAAACAGAGCCCTGCAGAGGGCGAAGGTCTGGGAGCAGCGGGGTCTCCACCTCCCCACAAATGCTGGTCCACACGTTTTTCTTCACCTAACATCTAGTGGACAAAGGTTGGATGGGGCACATTAAGGGGAACCTTGCTCTGCAGAATCATGCAGGATGCAGTGATCCTGCTTTCCCTCCTTCCCTGCCTATTTCCTTGCCAGAAGGTGGTCGGCATGGCTTTGTCAGCCTCTTGGCTCCTCTGAGAAAAGCCGAGGGTCTGAGGACCCTGTCCCACTTTGCCCCATGAGTGGTCCCTGGCCGCTTCCTCTGCCCAGTGCCTGCCCTCTGCTCCGTGCTGCCTTCTGCCTCTCAGCACCCACATGCATTCAGCCCACCCGCCAGCCTAGACCCAGGGTTTCTCTGCATTGCCTGGAGGACCACAGTGGAATCTGAAGCTGCCAGGGGGGTTCACATGTGCTGCCTCTCCGGAGGATGCAGGCCTTGTTCTCCTCGGCACTCCAGTGCCGGGGAGGCAGGGTGTGCTCTGTACCTGTCACATCCTGGCTGCTCTGGGAGGCCACCTCCCGAGGGCCAAGCTCTCCTCCTGACCCTCAGCCTTGACACACCCCTGCCTTTGATGAGGGTACAGGGATGATCATCAGGAGGGATGAGTCACACTCATTAACCAGAGACACATCAGCCTGCCTCCAGGTTGTTGGGTTTTTTTTTTCTTTTCTTTTCTTCTTTTTTTCCCCCCTTCTTTTTTTTTTAAAGCTACAGGATAAGATGGGCTTCCCTGGTGGCGCAGTGGTTGAGACTTTGCCTGCCAATGCAGGGGACACGGGTTCGAGCCCTGGTCTGGGAAGATCCCACATGCCGCGGAGCGACTAGGCCCATGAGCCACAACTACTGAGCCTGCGTGTCTGGAGCCTGTGCTCCGCAACGGGAGAGGCCGCGACAGTGAGAGGCCCGCGCACCGCGATGAAGAGTGGCCCCCGCTCGCCGCAACTGGAGAAAGCCCTCGCACAGAAACGAAGACCCAACGCAGCCATAAATAAATAAATAAATAAAATTTAAAAAAATTTACAAAAAAAAAAAAGCTACAGGATAAGAGAATAGAACTTGGCCCTAAAGACTCAGGGGGAGAACGCTCTTTCCACCAAAACACCTGCTGCCTGAAGTTGAAGAAAGTCCTAGAAAACATCTGCACCTTGTTCTAAAGGAAACAGAAGGATGCACTGCTGTTACTGGCGGTAAAGAGAAGGATGCTGGTGTGAGGGGCAGCAGAGTCAAAGATGGGGCAGCCCGAAAGGTGCTATGAGTTTCGGGGTAGGGCTGTGGATGGAGGCCGGCTGGGACAGGCAGCAGGGGTGGACCCGAGCGGGGTTGAGACTCGGAGAGGAAAAGGGATGTGCCTCCTTCGAGAATGTGGGGAAGGGAGAGAGAAGGACAGAAAATGGGAAGAACATCGAGCAGTGGTGAAAAGAGATGGAAAAGCCTTCGCCTTTCTGCCGTGATGGGGAGCAAGGCCGACTGCAAAGTGGGGAGGGACCTGAGGACAGGCCGGGAAGCGGTGCAGAGCAAGGGTGGGCAAGGCCGTGCACCGGGGGCTTATCCAGGCCTGTGACCTGCCCTGGCAGGCGGGGCCGGCGGGGCATGGATGAAAGGGTGAGGGGATGATGTGGGTGTGAAGAGAGGTAGGACGGGGCGGTGGTCAGTCCTCTGGAGCCAGACAGCCTGGGTTCAGCTCTGCCACTTACTAGCTGTGTCCTGGGCCAGTTCCGTGACCCCTGGGAGCTGCAGTCTCCTCACCTGTAACAGGAGGAGGATTCCTCCTCAAGACTGAATGAGGTCAGTACATGAAAAGCACTTGGGATGCCCGTCGGGTTCACTGCGGTTACTGAAAAGGATGAGCTGTGGGGTGAGACAAGGAGAAGAAGGCTGGGGGAGGTAAGCACGGAGGTCACAGGAAGCAAACTCAGACCACAAGTCTGGGGTGAAGGGGCTCAAAAACGGTGGGAGCCAGAGCACCTGGGGCGGCAGGGAGCGCCTGGCAAGTGGAGAGTGAGTTCTGCGAGCGGGAGGCAGCCGACGAGTGACGGGGGAAAGGCCCGGAGAGGGACCTGGGAGGGGCTAGAGAACATGCCAGAGGCCCGCGTCTCGCAGCTGGAAGCACTGAGGGCTCCTCAGATTTGAGAGGGAGGTGTTACTTCAAGAAGTCCAACCTCTTCGTTTGACAGTCAATGAAACTAAAATTAGAGAAATAACTCCTACGGAAAGCTGGGAAGAGGATAATGAGAAAGTTAGATCAACAGGTGATAATAACAAAACGTTAGAGTGACCCAGGAAGATGAGATGGCGAAAGCAAAGGACGACGATTTCCCTACAGAGATGGAGACCGCAGGAGAAGCGGAAGCCAGTGGCTGACAGCGTCGCCCAGGGCTCGGCTGCACGGGGGACTCTGGGGGGAAACACCCGGCTAAGAAGGGTCAGGGGCACACTCCCACCCACCACAGGATTTGGCTGACGGGTAAGGAGGCCTCAGAGGGCTACCACGGCCCCAAAGGCCAAAAGCAATGCATCCAACAGAACTTACTAAGCATCCATATATGCCACGTAATTTCTACAGTGAAAGAATTGGTAATTTGAGTAAACTTCCACCACAAATTGCCTGTGGCAGTCAAATTTCAATTCGGGACGATTTTGTCATAATGAAGACACTAGGAGTGTGCTGTCCCACGATGATTCATTAATCTTTCAACAGACATTTACTGAGAGCCCCCAAGTGCCAGGCACTGTTCTCCGCGGCAGGGCTGGGGCAGGGGACAAGGAGCCTTCTCCTCGTCTGGCATACGTTCCGGTGACCAAGGCAAGCAAAGGGATAAAGGTTGAATGATTCTGGGAGGTGGGAAGTGCCGGGGAGAAAGTCGGAGATGGGGCAGGAGGCACACTGGGGAGGAAGGTCGAACTGTGGGGAGATGGGGGTGGGGAAAGGAGTGCTGCAGGTGAGAAGAGCCAGGGCAAGGGGCTGTGGTGGAGGCCACGGGGTGCCGGGCAGACCTCTGTAAGGATCTTGGCTTTGACCCTGAGTGAAACGGCGATGACATGATCCCACGTGGGATTTAAGTCTGGCTGCAGTGTTGAGAAGAAACCGTGAGGAGGGTGGATCCTGTCGGGGGTCTGTGTATGTGTGTGCGGTGGGGCTCTGTGTGCATGTGCGCGTGTGTGCGGTGGGGCTCTGTGTGCATGTGCGCGTGTGTGCGGTGGGGCTCTGTGTGCATGTGCGCGTGTGTGCGGTGGGGCTCTGTGTGCATGTGCGCGTGTGTGTGGTGGGGCTCTGTGTGCGCGTGTGTGGTAGTGGGGCTCTGTGTGCATGTGCGCGTGTGCGGGGGGGCTCTGTGTGCATGTGCGCGTGTGTGCGGTGGGGCTCTGTGTGCATGTGCGCGTGTGTGCGGGGGGGCTCTGTGTGCATGTGCGCGTGTGTGCATGAGTGTATGTTGGGGGTGGGGGGTAAAGAGAGCACCACCAGTGAAGGCCAGTAAGGAGACAACTACAGTAGTCTGGGAAAAAGATGATATGCTTCAGGCCTGGTCTGAGGAGTGGCTAAAAGAATTCTAGATATATTTGCAGGCAGGCTGTGCTGCTGGACGGATGTGAGGTGTAAGAGGAGCTGGGGCTGGGTGGCCATGGTGGGGTGATAAGAAGCTGTCGATTACTGATATATTGTGAGGGAACAGCCGGTGGGATTTCATGTCTTTCTGCTGTGAGGGGTGTAGCCTGTCTGTAAACTACACAAAGGCCCCCAGGCCAGGGGGCCAGTGGGGGTGAAGATCCCACCCGAGCTCCCCTTGCCAGGCAGCGTGCCCCGTGTGACAGCTGGAGGAAGAGGTGCCTCTTTTCATCCACCCAGCAGGGCAGGAGCCATTGGTCTGGATCGTGCTGAGTGGGGGGTCTGCATCACCGACTACACTGCAGCCCACGTACCCACCTCCCGCCTTCCTGGAGCAGCCCCCACCTCCTGTTGGCTGAGTATCCCACGTGCTGAGGACAGTGCTAGCCCTTACCCAACTCATTTGGTCCTCAAAATGACCTCCTGGGGATGGTAAAAAATCACCATCATGTAAAAGATGGCACTGAGGCTCAGAGAGGTGTAGCAACTTGTCCAAAATCACACAGCCAGAAGGGAGGAATCAGGGACAGAACCCCAATGTGCCTAACTCCAGAGCCAGGACTCCGTACATACTTTGTTGCTTCAGAGACTCAGCAAAGAAAAGCAAAAGCTCCATCCCAAGTAGGAGGAAGAGGGCAGGGCCGGCTCTCGCCCATCCGCCTCCCGCCTACAGTGCAAGGATGCCCAAACGGGTCACAAGGCCGTGAATCGACCAGAGTGCTGCGGGCACAGCAGGTGTGCTAAACTGGTTAAACAGTTAACTAGATGATCCTTCCTGTTTCAACTCGGAATGACTGGGAACCTTTCTGAAATGCACTTGTCCACTTGCCTGCCCTGGCAAGCACAGTTTGAGGGAGACGATTTAATTGTGTGATGAGTCTCAAGGCCTCCTGCCAGGGCCCTAGATCTAAGGTGTTCATCTGAGTGCTTCCTGACCCCAGGAATAACCCTGCAAGTTCCTCTTTTAACTAAAACGGAATCAGCTTGTTTTCTTTCATTGGTCTCCTTCCTACACAAGGAATAAACAAAATTTCAGTGATTTCAGTTTCATTTTTCTGAGCTTTGGTTATAGCAAGTGGGTGTTACATGTCTAAGAATCTGAAACAACATGAGTTGTAGAGCTCAAGATACTTTTTCTGAGAAAATATGCAGTGCAGGAATCACAACAAAAATAACAACACAAAAACTGTAGCGGCAGAAACCACACACTGGGCTTTTATTCTGTGCCACGCAGTGTTTTTTTCATTTAGTTCTCAATTAGAAGTAACTAAGTCTCAGAGAGGTCAAGTAAACTGCCTGTAAATCCTCAGTTCATGAGTGGGAAAGCCAGGATTCAAACTCAGGTCTGTCAGACTCCAAAGCTCTGTGACATGTGACAAGTAAAGGAGTTATTATCCTTTCTGAATTAAGTGGAACAAAACAAAAATAAAAACTGCTTTAAATCAATAAAAAGGCAATCACCCTAGTGGAAAAATAAAGATTATGAATAGGTAATTCACAAAATTCACACAATCCATTTGTGCAGGCAGAGGCCACAAAACAACAAAAACAAACTTGGTAAAAAGCAAGGAGCCTGACTGGTTTTCCTTTCGGTAAAGATCTACACATGGATGTTAAAATAAATAAATACATACATGCATACATACAGATGGGAGGGATGAAAAAAACAGAGATGGCAAAGATGAAAAAAGATAATAAAAACTACGTTTTAGACTCTTTAAGATTATATATTTTCTAAAACGGCCAGGGGAAACATCCAAACATCTTACTTCTCTGACAATGGATGCAGTTAAATTCTGACTTCTATTATATATCCTTATGTAAAAGGACATTTCCAAGATAAGTGAAACCACTTCTTTTTATTTCAAGGCTATCCTAAGATTTCTCCAGCTGATTTATAGGCTAAAATACACACACACATTCTCTCTCCCTCTCCCTCTCTCTCTCGTACTTTCAAAGACTCAATACAAATATTTTTAACGTTCTTTTCATTCTCTTGAAATAAAATTTGTAAATAATATAACCTTACCAACACTTATAATTTCAAAAACAATGTGACTGTAACACAAAGAAGAAAAAAAATAAAGTTAGTTAAAATAAAATAATATGTCCATCAATACACAAAGATTGGGCACAGCTACTCTAGAGACATAGTGAAAGATATAATGAGATGCTTGTAGCTATTTATAACAAATAGGTAAACCTCATATACTTGGTGGTTGTGTTCCTGGAAAATTCAGTATATATTAAAAACATGCAAAAATTATTTACGTTTATATGTAAAATGGAGTCAGACTCTAGGCCCAGATCATTATAAACAGGGTCTCACTTACATGAATGCCCACTGAACTTTAGGAAGTTGGGTAGGATGTTGGACAATCCTTTATTCTCCACATGTTACATCCAGCATCCCTGCTGCCCCCCAGTGAAAGCCCTGTGCCCCATGTTGTGACAGCCCAACCACCCCACACATTCCTGAGATGTCCTATAGGGGGCGCTACGTACCCATTCAGAACCAGTAGTACGGTTCACCTGCATTTTCTACAAAGAGAAGGGTCAAGGAGGGCTTAAGATATTTACTCAAAGCCATATAGGAAATCAACACCAGAGTATACAGTAGAGGAGGAAGGGAATTATTATAATATTTATGTTTATTAAGTGCTAGACATTGTGCCAGGTGCCTTTTGTTATGTCCATCCAGGATCTCATCTAATCCTCCTACCAACCTTGGGGTTAGCTCTATTAGCGTCCCCAGTTTTCAGACAGAGACACTATGTTTCAGGGAAGCTAGGACACTGCTCAGGGCCCCGTTTTAGGTAACTACAGAACTAGATTTTATCCAGTCCTTTTTCTATTGCTTCAAGCTGCTCTCCCTCCAGGTTTTGGGCCCACACCTTGGAAACCAGGTCCCTCACTTTGCTGCTTATCTCTCAGAAATAGTAACCGGGATACACGCTATCTGAAAAGCAACTGACAAAGAGAAAGATTGTTCAGTCCATTTCTCAGCCCTTCTGGCTCAGCCAGTGTGGCCAATGCCTGGACCAGGAAAGCCCAGGGGCACCTGAACACAGGAAGCAGACTCCTGATGAAGTCATGAATCACCTTTTCCTGGACTCTTGGGGGAACCTGGCCTGAGCTGCCAGGGTCAGGGCAGGATGACCAACGTGACTGCAGGCTGGGTCTTGGGGACTGTTCCTGCCCCAGAAGACCCCATGCCTCCATAGTCCCACTCCACGCCTCACAAGACGGCCGGCAGCTGAGGGGCTGGGGCCCATGCTACTGAAGCAGGAAGGGCCGGACAGTGAACGAGGGCTTGGTCACCAAACCTTGAGGTATCATCAGGTGTGGGGAATGGTTTGAAACAACTACAGCTTCATGGCACATCTGCGTCTGCTCATTTAACCCTCAAAACATCCCTAGGAAACTGTACTGTTATTTCTATCTTACAGAAGAGCAAAGAGACTGCAAGTGACTTGCACTTAGTTACACAGCTGGTGAAGGGCAGGACCAACACTCAAGCCCAGGTTAGACCGGCCCTGACACGCCCCTTCCCACCTCCCTCTCCTGCCCTTCCAAAACCCTTCCTGATGTATGCATTTCAGGAAAATGTGTATTCGGCACCTGCCATCCCAGCTTTGGAGGGTAGGTGGGCATTGCATCCCTCTACTCCACAACCACTGGGGCTGTTCTGGGAGACTGAACATTGGATTAGGAACTTGAAGATATGGCTCAGTCTTAGAATTCTTAGGCACCTTTCTCCCTCTGCTTTCTGGCCACAAAATCATGACGAAGCATTTTGAACAAGAAACCTATTGCATTTGACTTCATGTGCAGGAAAAGAAAATACTAAGAGCCCACATTTGTCACCCTGATCTAAACCCACTGCATCATGAACACTGCAGGCCTGGCAGAGTTCAGATGAACCCATTTGTTGGTGACAAGGCAAAGGCCTCTGACCTACAGCAGTTCTGTCAAAACAAACTCTGGGGACTTCCCTGGCGGTCCAGTGGTCAAGACTCCGTGCTTCCAGTGCCGGGGGCGCGGGTTCGATCCCTGGTTGGGGAACTAAGATCCCACACGCCGCACGGCCAAAAAGTAAATAAATTAAAAAATCAAAAAAAATTTAAAAAAAGAAAACAAAACAACAACAAAAACAAATTCTGAGGAGGTTTCATAGGAAATGGTTCAACTCAGGCTCCCTTCCAATGATTTCTTGCAAAATAAATCAAAGTAGGACCAGCCCCAATCTAATGCCCCACGGGCTTACTTTTAGTGCTAAGATTATGAGATATTACAGCTCTGTGGCTCAGTCTTCACTCTGCCACTTCCTTGTGTGATTCTGGACAACATCTGACCTCTGCTCCTCAGGTTCCTCATTGGCAAAGTGCAGATATTGACAGTACCCACCTCATAGGTGACTGTGAGTAGTAAGATAAGTCATATAAGGAGCTTAGAAGAGTGCCTGGCCCATGGTAAGCACTCAATGAATGTTGCCAATCATTAATATTAATGTGGACTGCCATGTCGCACAAGGAAGGCACTGGAGACATTGGACCCTGGGGAGGGAGATAAGAAGGTGGGGAAGAGAAAGGCAGGGAGCCCATGAGCACAACTTCCAAACTCAGAAAGTGGAGTCACGCCACGCCTACGGACCTTTGTTCTGTGCTGCTACAAAGGGCAGAACTAGGTCAGTGAGGAAACAGTGCCAAGAGGCAGATTTGGATTAGAATAAAGAAGGGTATTCTAACAGGCAAACATATCCGTAGAGGGGGAGCAGGAGGCTTGGTGTGTGGGTGCCCCAGGGGGCCAGGGGCCTGACTGTCCTCATCAGTACAGATGGGATTTTCCGGCACAGGAGGGTGGCCAGAGGACGTGACCCCTGATGCCCTTCCCCTGGACCATTCTATCACTCTGATAAGGAGCAAATAAGTGCAGATAGCCAGGGTGTGGCTCATCAGCCTGAAGGAAGGAGGATGGACTTTGGACAGGTCTTAAAATACACAACCTTCAGGACTTTCACTTAATGCTCTGAGAACACCAGGTGATAGTGGCAGTGGGGCTCTGACCAGCAATGGCTCAATGAACCAACAGTGTTTCTGGAATGCCTGCTGGGTACCTGGCACAGTGATTCAGAGAAAGAGTGAAATGACAGGGCCATGAACATTTCCTTACTTTGGAGAACTTAAAGGCAGCATCAGTTACAAGTGCCACCATTACTGGGGACACACAATATGAAGTGATCAGGCCTGCTAACTCCATGGGCCGGGACTGGGGCAGGAAGACTGGGGGCGTTCTAGTCCACAGGCAACTTCCCAACCTCTTCCCAGGTGGAGGTGTCAATGTTCTTTACCACTGAACCTTTTACTGACACACCCCCCCGACCCGGGTTTACTGGGTCTCCCAGGCTGAGCTGCACACAGAGAAAGGTGCTGGGACACGGTGAAACGGCCAGGAGCAGGAAACAAGACAGAGGAAGGGGAGAATCTGCTCCTTGAAAACTGGTTCAGAGGTGGGACACCCAGGAGGTATCCTCCATCTTGAAACTGTGTTACCTTTGTAAACTATAAATATGAAATTTTTAATTTTATCAGCAAAAATATTACTGGGCTGTATTAAAACTACAATACAAATCTGAGAAAAAGTATGAAATTCCCAAACTAAAGCTCATCAGCTATTTTCCAGGTAGTGGAAACTGCTAATTTATACATTCTCAACTCTGAGAACTCAAAAGCAGGTGAGTGGCAGTAGGTATCAAAAGATTAAGGAAAAATAACAAATTATGGAGGTGACACTGGGGATGTTCTATGTACTGATTTCATTCTTTGCCACCTGGAAACGCCTGGCAACATGTTTGAGAACCACTGTCCAGGGTGGCTAGGAGCTCACTGGGCAGGAAGACGGACCCTCTCTGCTCAGAGAACAATGTGCTCAATAACCCAAAGGCCCAGCCTAAGTAACACAGGCCCCCAGCTGCTGGGTCTGCCGTGGCCCTGATTCCTCCCTCCCCACGCGGACCTCCTCCCCTGCGGTTGTAGGTTCGGTCCCAGCACATCACCGTCCTTCCCTCTCCATTTGTCTGTCTGTCTGTAAGTAACTCCCACTGCTTCTTCCGGCCTGTGATCCGTCCTCTCCTCTCCCACCCACTCCTCTCTCACTCACTCGTCTCTGTGCTGCCTGCTACAACCTCAATTTAAAACCACTGGCCTCCAGCACTGTAAGAGGAGTCTTCTCCAGAAGCTTCCACAGTCTTTCCTTCCTCGAAAAGGCTTCTTCAGCTCCCTCTGTCCCCTCCCAGCCTCAGAAAGAACTAACACCCAGATCCCACCCAGCCCAGGCATGTGCTGGGCATCAGCCCAGGGGAAGAAGGAGACACATGTTCCAGCTTCCGTGCCAGCGTCCATCGATACTGGCTGCCCAGAGGGCCGCGCAAAGAAGGATCCTGAGGGTCAGACAAAAAGACCACCACCATGCTCGGTTATTACCCTTCTACCTGGCGGTCAGAGGCCTGGGAACAACAGCACTCATGCCGCCCTCTCCCCCAACCCACACCGTCCCAGGACAGGGCAGAGCATCCCAGGAACTCAGATCACCTGCCCCTGGTCTGCACCCAGTCCTTCATTCCCTTTGGTGTTCCCTTGAAATCTCCCCAATGACCCATTCCCAGGCTCCCCCAAAACTTCAATATTTATATTTACCTTCACTGGCACCCACTGCTGCACCGCACTTTCCCTCCCGCAATACGCAGCAAACGTGCTGCACCTTTCACAGCATCGGGACTTCCCTGGCGGTCCAGTGGTTAAGACTCCATGCTCTCAATGCAGGGGACATAGGTTCCATCCCTGGTTGGGGAACTAAGATCCCGCATGCTGCATGGCATGGCCAAAAAAAAAAAAAAAAAGAAACTTCACAGCATCTATAAAGCTTTTCCCAAGTAGGTCAGAGAGCAACTGATTTTACCTCAGCCTTGGTAACCAAACACAGAGATTCTAAAATTCCCCACTTTACCATCATCTCCTCCACTCACTAGCTGGTTTATTGCACATATATAACTTGGTTTACTCATGCATATGGTGATTATTGACCATCTTGATGTCTGTCTGTCTGTCTGAGACTGTGAACCCTGAAGGGCAGGAATCAGATCTGTTTAACTCACTGGCTCCGAGCTTGGTAAAGCAGGGACCATCAGAGAAAAGCACAGAGACTGCGGCCCCAGCGCAGCTCTGCTGTGACTCACCATGGGGCCCAAGTCACTCTGCTCTCTGGGCCTCAGTTTCCCCAACTACAATAAGATGTACTTGAACTAGAGGGTCTCTGAAGTCTCATCCAGCTCTAATGCACTATGAGAACAAAGGCCAAAAAGTGTTAGATCCACGTCTTTTCATGACATATGTGGGCAATATTTACTCAGGGTCTGGCTCAGCGAGATATCACAATACAGCTCCTTTGAGTGGCGTGGATCCGCCATTGCGATGAGTGAACAACTCTACAGTGGATATTTAGTGCGGTGGGATGTACGCTTGGATGGCTAAGTATGACGGACAACAAGGAATAATTTTATTTCCCTTTGAGAACATAAGTACACTATTCTATATTTATACCCTCCATCTCCTAATTTAGACAGTGTAGAACTTCTGAATAGCACTCACTTGCCAATAACTTCCTTCTACATCTAAAAGAAGAATAGGAGTCATATAAGTTCACAGATTGAATGGATGGTTGATTTACAAAGCCCTTAAAATGTGGCTGCAGGCTGACGCTGGCAACCCCATAATTAGATATGGCATATTCTGCAATGATGTATTTTTTTTTTACTGTTTTTTTAATAACTCAGTTCTCCTTCTGGGATGAGGGGAAAAATGGAATTTGTTAAAAATAAATCGAGATTTAGTGGCTTTTCAGCCTTCTGCTGCTTGTTGCTCACAATATTCTATAAATAAATGAAGCCCTGCCCTATAGTGCACTGTAAACACCCACAGACACTCAGAGCCAAATTCTTCCAATTATGACCCTGTGCCAGTTGCCAAGCTACTGCAAGGACCCACTTGAAAGGCAGCCATCTAGGCCGTTTCCTGATTAAGCTGCCCAGTAGCAAGGAATCAAGGCCTGCTGCCTTGGCATCGTATCTAGTCTCAAAGAATTGCTCAGTGTCCTTGAAATTAAGCCTTTTCCTTGTGATCGAATTACAGTTCAGAGGTAAGTGAAAAACTAACTACCTATCCATCTATCCATCTGCCTGGGTCATGTGTGTGTTTAAGGTCCTGGGCTGTCACATATTAGACTTAAATCAGCAGCAGAAGTGCATTCACAGCAATGTCTTTAATTGCACCGAGCAAATCAAGGTCAAACGAAAGTAGGTCAGCAATGAACGTGACAGGTGAGTCAGAGGCGGCTTGCCCTCCTGCTCAGCAGCTTCACTCACCAGTCCGTCTGGGTCACTGCTGCCCAATGCAGAGGCTGAAATGGTCATTTAAAAATGCATACTATATCCCACAAGGACTCGGAGGCAAAGAATATACAAATCAATTTTCACTGCAAAGTAAAGGAGCTGTTACAGTGGAGGATTACTGGACTGAATGTCAATATTATGACATAGTATGAGTGTGTTTCGTGTTTGGTAATTGCAATCATTGTTGCTTTTGTTGTGGTCATCCATTTACAATGCTTGGTGTCAGTCTATTTATCTCTTGTAAAAATAAAATACAGTGTGTGTGTGTGTGTGAAAAAAAAAAAAATTATGAGACAAACAAGAAGATAAAAAAAAGAATGCTAGATAACAACAAATGTTTGACTCGCATCATAAAGCTATGTTATGTAAATTCCAAAAAAAAAAAAAAAAATGCATACTATACCCCGAGAGGGGCGATGCAGCTGGCGTGGAGTGTTGGGCTGACAGCTCTGTGGTTCAAATGCCAACATACAGGTTGGGATGGCCCCAGCTTTCACATGGTCTCCACAAGCCCTTTAAGAACTGCATGTGGAGAATCAGGAGATTGCAGCGTGCCAGGATCTCCCTGAGAGAGAAATTGCTCCAAGCAGCACTGGAGCAAAATGGGCTCTAGCTAGAAACTGATGACCCTCCCTCCTGACATGGAGGCTCTTCATTCAGTGTCAGCTCCACTGGGTGAGCGGGGAGCAGCACTTCTCAAGCTCGCCAGGAGGCCTTCAAAAGGCCCTGGACTTGGCTCCCAGCCCCGGAGCGCATACTCGGAATGGGGAGCCAGTTAGTGAACAAGCACCGCCTAATGGAGAAACGACATGTGCTCAGCGGTCAGATTATCCAAACTTAAAACTGGGACCTACCCTTAGAGGGCAGAATTGTTAACAGCGGGTGTCCTGGAAAACCTGGGGTCTAGGGGTCACATAGCACCAAGCCTCCCCCGCAACGTCCCCCCCTGGCATTGACCTAAAGTGGCCCTTCCTATGGCTTGCACCCCACCTGGGGGGTTCTAGCTTCTTAATTTCTGAAATTGTTTCTTTGTGTCTCCTCTGATTAGAATGTGAGCTTCACAAGAGCAGAGACCCCCTCTGTCTTGTTCTTGAGTGTTTCCAGAGCAACTAGAACGCTGACTGGCTCAGAGTGGGTGCTGAATAAACAGTCACTGAGTAAAAGAATCCATGCCAAACCTCTGCAAGCGCATCCCATGTACCAATCTCCCTGAATCCTCGCAGCAATGTTAGGAGGTGAAATTATTCTCTCTCCTGCACAAGGAGAAAATCAAGCCTTCAAGGAGGGTATGTGCTTTCCCAGGCCTGCACATCTAACGAGTTGATGGAGCTGGAATTCCGAGCCAGGCGTGAAGAGTTCTAATCCTGGCTTTAAAGTGAGCATCTGTTGCTTTTATAATTTAGAAAAAGCAAAGAAGAAAAACTTTAAAGAAAAAACTACGCATCAGAAAAAGCTTTACATTAAATGATCTAATATGTGATTAATTTAGTTCCTGAGCCCAAAATCCAAGTCCCTCTTCTAGCTGCAGAGGGCACTGGCACTGTAGCCCGAGCAGGAGGAAAAATTCTGGGGCCTCCTTTATGGAAGGTTTGTTCTTGTCTTTCTGTGAGGACCCAAAGGATGGACAGGGAGGGGAGCGGGCATCAGAAGCAACCCCCATGATTCCTGTTAGAAACAGCAGGCCCATTCCATGCTTTGCTGGAAAGGCTCTAAGGAGAGGCCGACAAGCAAGTTAGAAGACTAAAGAGTTAAGGTGCTTGGAATCTGCCTTCTCCCACACCCATACCTTGAAAACTGGAATGAGAAAAAAGAAAAGGGGGAAGCATACTTTTTAAGACTAAAATTTCCCAAAAAACCTTAAGTTAAAAAGTAGAGGGACTTCCCTGGTGCTGCAGTGGTTAAGAATCCACCTGCCAATGCAGGGGACACACGTTTGAGCCCTGGTCCGGGAAGATCCCACATGCTGCGGAGCAACTAAGCCCGTGCGCCACAACTACTGAGCCTGCGCTCTAGAGCCTGCGAGCCACAGCTATGAGCCCGAGTGCCACAACTACTGAGCCTGCACGCCTAGAGATGGTGCTCCACAACAAGAGAAGCCACTGCAATGAGAAGCCCGTGCACCACAACGAAGAGTACCCCCCTCTCGCCGCAACTAGAGAAAGCCGGCGCGCAGCGACGAAGACCCAATGCAACCAAAAATAAATAAATAAATAAATAAATAAATTTATATATTAAAAGAAAAAGTAGAGATTTACATTAACCTGAATTTAAACCACTAAACCCTACTGAAGCTAAGCTTATGCACCTTTATAATCTATATATCACAATAAAATTCTTATTAGTCTGATATTTGGGGCCAAAAAACCCTCTCCAGTTGGTCTCCTAGATGCAGTTACGGCTTGAATTTATGTGCAAATCAGTAGGTCAGTCTCATCAAAAAGACTAGGCCAGTTCTAATGTGTGGATACATTTCTCAAATATGGGGAAGAAATGAAAATAGCAAATCGTATCAGTAAAACAGGTATTTCCAACTGCTACCAGGATGGCCCAATAGCCCTCGAATACAAACATCCTACAGAAACAGAACACCCTCCACGGTTGTGAGTGAGGAGCGGCAGGATGATAAAAGAGCACGTGAATTAACCTACTGGGTCTGAGTTTCTCAGCCAGGATCCCTGGGTGGGCTGTGGAGAAAATGCTGGGCTTATCATGGCATTTTTCTGGAGAGAGGCTCCATAAATTTCACCAGATTCACAAAGTGATCTGTGACCCCAAATGATAGGAACACTCACCAGCCCTATCTGCTGCTGTGCCTGTTTTCTCTGGATAATCCTCCTGATATAAACAACAATACAGGAAGCGCCACCCCCCCCAACCATGCCTCTGGCTTTCACAGCAGACGAGATGACACTGATGATCAGGAAAATTATCCAAGCTGTTGCCTGAACAGCCCAGCCACTGAGGACTGCCCAGTCAATGACTGAAAAGAGGTCATGGGGCTGGAAGAGACTGAAGATCTTCTAAGCCTTAGCTTGAGCCCACTGCCCACACAGGGACAAACAGCACAACCAAGAAGACCGAGAGTAAACTTAGGGACCAGAAAGTCTTAGGCAAGATTAACTTGGGAGCAACAGTGTGGGACGGGGGAAGAACGTGGGCTTTGGAGCCAGGCAGGGTTAGGTTCAAATCCTGGCTCCATCTACGTACTAGTCATGTAGCCTTGGGATGGGGATGATGATGGTGCTGATGATGAAAGCAGTGTCTACGACGAGCTATTATTTACTGACAGCACAAAGTCTAGCATTTAGTAAGCAAGTACTTACATACTTATGAAACAACATATGTTATTTTATTTAATTTTTCACAGCAACCCTGTGAATACTCTCTATATTATCTCCATTTTCTACATGTGGAAAAAGAAGGTTAAAAAGGTTAAGTAGCATTCCCAAGGTCCACAGCTAGGGGGGATTCAAACCCAAGTCTGTTTGACTCTCAGCCCAGGCTCGTAACTACTAAGCTTCACTGCACTGCCAAGCCTCAGCTTCCTCATCTGTGAAAAAGACAATAATACTCACTCACCCCTGCAGGGTGGGAAGGATTAGACAGAATGCATGTGAAGGGCTTAACACAGTACCTGGCACACAGGAAGCTTTATAGTGTAGCTATTAGTGTCAGTCCTACGACATCTGGACCTTTGGAAGAGAGAGGGAGACGTGGGAGGCGTGCATCTGGCTACACAGATGGGCCAGCATCTCACACCACAGGGCTCGGCAAACAGGATTAGGAACTTTGGACCAAGGCTTAGGAGCCTGGGATGACCTACTCCCCCTTAGGGACAGAGAGGGAACACCTCAGCAAGATGTGTAAGAACGTGTTTACTCAGAGATGAAAGGCTTTGCATCAAAATGTGGGGAGGATTGGGGATTTGGGGAGGAAGGAATAATTCAAGCTCAAGAAGAAAGTTCTCAAGAGGCAGTGCCAGACAGCATGGCTATGCCTGGGCTAGGAATGTGGGCCCACTGTCCTTCTGACTCCCTGACACCCAAGAGAGGACAAGAGTTCCTATGCATGTTTGTGATAAAGGAAATGCCTAGCCCCCATGTTATCAGTAAACCCCACCTGGAACTTGAGCAGAGCCTAGTCATTCTTAAAGAAAAAGAGGATTTGTTAGAGCGAGTCTCCCTTGGAGTTAAATATGAAGAAATGTACTCATTGCAAGAAAGAACCAATGACTTAGTGTGGCTTGTAGTGTATATCATCAGGGACCCATCTGTAGGAAGAAGAATCAGACTCACTGATACCATCTTGACTACTTTCTTAGTGGAAGACAGAACGGGGAGTCTAGGAGCAGCAGAGTCACTCCTCAGAGAGATAACCGCACTGCAGGGGATGTGCACCTGGGGGCCGACATTTGCTTGGGGAGAAAAACATTACGCAGTGTCACCAGCCTCTCCCCAGACCAGATAGTCCCCTCCTGTTTTTCTTTTAAAAGAATTGCTACACCAAGTTATTCCAATAGGAACCAAAGATACTCAAAGGTCTTCACAACCTGTCCTCAGTCCCCTCTTTTCCTCTCCACAGCTCTACATCGGGCTCAGCATCAATTTCCTGGACCATTTTATCTGCCTCTAACTAGTCCTGGCCCGCCTCCTACAGTCCAGCCTCCACACTGCCACCAGCTGGCTTTCTAAAATAAAAGTGCTGACCACGCCACTCACCTCCTGAAAGGTGTCTACTAGATTCGCACTGCCCATGGAATAAACACCAAAGTCTTAAATTGAATTCATTCATTCATAGTTTTCATTACCAACCTAATGTGTGATGATCACCTACTGTGTACCAGGCTCTGTTTTGGGCCCTGGAGATAGAGTGGTTATTAATGAAACAGATTAAGACAAGGGCTCATCCTCATGGCTTTACATTCTAGGTAAGACAAACGATAAAGAATACAAATAAATATATAATATAAAGTCAGGTGTTAATGAAGAAAAATAAAGCAGAGTAAGAGAACAGAGTGATGGTGTAAGGGGTGGGGTAGGACAGTGCCTTTTAAATAGAGGAAAGACCACTTGAACACAGACCAGAACAGAATGAAGGGAGGATTGCTGGGGAAGAGTAATCCAGGCAGAAAACAGCAAGTGGAAAGGCCCTGAGGCAAGAAAGAGGAACAGCAAGAAAGACACAGGGGCTGGAATGGAGTGAGCAAAGCAGAGAGTGCTAAGAGATGAGACCAGAGAAGTAGGAGGGGCAGGCAGGACAGGGCAGGGAGTTCAGATTCTACTCCAAGGATGCTAGGAAGCCACTGGAGTGTTTTGAGCAGGGGAGTGCTGTCATCTTATTTACTTTTTAGAAGGTCATTCTGGGGGACTTCCCTGGTGGTGCAGTGGTTGAGACTCGAAGCTCCCCATTCGGGGGCCCTGGGTTCTATCCCTGGGCGGGGAACTAGATCCCACATGAATGCGGCAACTAAGAGTTCGCATGCCACAACTAAGGAGGCCTCGAGCCACAACTAAGGAGCCTGCCTGCCACAACTAAGGAGCCCACCTGCTACAGCTAACACCCAATGCAACAAAATAAATAAATAAATACTTAAAAAAAAAAAAGGTCATTCTGTTTGTGTGGGAGGCTGCTAGCAGCAGGGCCAGAGTGGAAGCAGGGAGATCTGTTGAGAGATAGGGGACCTCTGGACAAGGGTAGGGAGGTGTGGCGGCTTTCAGGATATACTGTGGTAGAACAGCTGTCAACATTGTAAACACACAAGGTGAGGAGCAAGGGAAGGAGCAGGGTCAAAGGTGACACCTACATTTTGGGCCTGGGTGACCAGGTAAATGGTGGGGCCACATAACACGGGGGAGACTGGGGAGGGTCACGTTTCTGCCTAAGACTTCTATTTAGTTATGTTGGGTCTGGGATGCCCATACACACCGAAGGGTGGATGTTGGGTGGGCAGTGGGTATGTGAGTTGGGGGCCCAGGAGAAAGGTCCCAAAAGGTCGTCAGTGTGCAGATGACCACCAGGACGTGGCAAGATGGGTCCTCCGCCCCTTGCCCCAGCTCCAGACAGACAGCCAGTGTTACCTCCCTCAGGGCTCTGGCCTCTGCCCTGTGGCTCCTCCTGCCTGGCACACTCTGCCTGGACTTCTGCAGCGTGGACTCCTCCTCACCTCTAAAGATTTGCTCAAAGTCATCTCTTGTGTGCTGGGTCCCCAGGAGAGGCCACTCAGTCCTCTTCTCCCATGGCACCCTATGACATGCCTGGGAGACAGCACACCTCGTGTGTCATACTGTCTATTTGCACCTTTCCCCCTGTGAGCTCTTGCGGTCAGTGGCTGTGAGTCGACTCCTCTCCATATCCCACCTCCTCGCATGAGGCCTGGGCACGGCGAACATTGGCTAAATGAATGGAGCTCTCCTCTCTGCAGAGAGATGCAGAAGAATTTATACACAAGCAACTGACTCACGCTGCAGCTGCTGTCTGCAGCCGAGACAGGGCAAGAAAGGAAGGCGCTGTCACGGAGGCACCAGCAAAGCTCAGTGGGCTGTACGCTTCCTTTGAGGAGTTTCTCAACCACATAAAGGAGCTTCAAGAAATCCGGGAGTCGAGAATCTCAGGGTGCTGGAGGTGTGATGAGCACTGCACCTAGGGAAGGTGTTTCCGCTGCAGAAACACTGGCAAATCCCCAACCAAAGCACTCAGGGTCGGAGACAGAGGGAAGGAAACTGACCTTGTTCCCATGGACTCCCGTCGTCCAGACAGTGAGCCTGGAAGCGGGTCCTACTTGCCTTGCTTTACAGATGCAGACAACAAGCGTCAGAGAGGTTAGTGGATGTGCCCAAGGTCACAGACCTGGGAGGTACAGGAGCCAGCCACACTCAGGTCTTCCTGAGACCAAGGCCTGCATCCCTTCCAGTACACGCCACAGTCCTGCTCCATCACAGGAGCTCCTACGGCAGCGAGCAGGATGGTGAGGGAGCACCTGAGCCCCAGATCACACTGAGGAAATGCAGCTCTGGAGAGGGCATGAGGTTTACCCACTGTTACTGGGGAGTCACCAGCAGGATGAAGCTGGAACGTCAGTCTCTGACTCGAAGGCCAGGCCCTTGGAACTCTGCGCCCACACCCTGTCATTTATTCCTTAAAGGCCTTGCCCTGATCCCAGGATCCCCAGCCAGCAGCTACCAGTTTGGAGCATCCCCAGAGGAGAACCTTCTTTCTATAGCAGGAAAATGAGAGAGGACTCACATTTATAAAGTGTCTATTCTGCACTGAACATCTGAGAGGCACCTTTCAAATCTTCATTCACGTATTTCTCAAAATGCCTGTATGAGAGAGTCATTATCACTATTTTGTAGAAAAGGATACTGAGGCTCAGAGACATAAGGTCAACAGTCAGAGGTTCACACTGCTAGTAGTAAAAGCGAGGGGGCCGGGATTTGAACCCGCTCTACCTGACTCCAGATCCCTGTTTTCACTAGACCAGACGACCCCTGCTTGGATCTAATGAAGCTGACGACATCCTGGAAGGATAAGTGGTCTGGGCATCAAATTTACCTGCAGGCTCACAAGTGAGGTTACTGCTAAGGAGCTTTGGCCAATACAGGGTAACCTGTTAGCAAGAGCCAGACACAAGGTCAGAGAGGCAGAAGAGAGGTCTCTGGAGAAGACGAAATTCAAAATTTTACACACAGTTAGTAGGCAGTAAGCTGACCATCTCCTGAGACCTGTCCTTTTTAAGGAGAAGATATAGTCAGCAGTTCTCAACCACGTGTGATCAGTTAAGGCCCCTGCTTAAGAATTCACAGATCCCTCCCAAAGGCTAAGGAAATATTCGAGAACATGACTGTAAATGTTAGCACTGCTAGGAGAAAGCTGTGGACAAAAATGAACGCAGGAAGTCTGGGAATGTCTCTTTCCTTTCCTTTCTCCGTCCCCAGTTCAGCAAAGGAAACGTCTATGGTGTCCTATAGGCAAAAAGCTACCACTCAGCCTCACAGGGCTCTGACTCCGCCATATCTGGAGTCAGAACACCTGGTCCAGTGCACTGACCCTGACCATCTGTGTGACACTCACTAAGTCAGACCTTTGACCCTAAGTGTTTCCAGATATAAATGAGGGGAGAAGGGAGTGCCTGCTTCACAGGGAGGTCATATGGATGCTATGAGAAAATACACGTGGGAAGAACCTGTCAATGTAAAACGGCTTCATATGTAAGGAGGGGATGCTGGGAATCCTCGGGTACCTCACCACATCACCTGCTGTCTCCCCCTCCCCAAGGCCTGGCACTCCCATTTAAACACTGACCCGACCTCCGTCCTGAGGGCTCAGCCCTTGGAAGGAAAGACAAGGCAGCCCTGGCGGACCAGTGGAAAAAGAAGCCGTGATTTGGCTGTTATTCTTCCAAAGGCTCCCTGGCACAACTGAAATCCTCACATAAGTATTTAATAATTAAATTGGTAACAACAGTTGGGGAACATTTTTGTCACCTTGCAGGATGATAACCATCACCAAAATCAAGGTATGAAAATCATTTAATTAAATCTATAGCTATATATTTCGAATGCTTTTCTAAGACAAATGTGTCATTTTGATGGCATATTTGTGAGTTTTTAAAGTTTACTTTTCTCATGCATGGTTAAGCAAAAACTAGATTATTGGAGCCATAATTGGATACTCTTAAAAGGAGCATGAATTGGTACAGCCTTTTTGGAAGGCGATTAGGCAATATTGATTCAAATTTTAAATGGCAAACTACTTAGGCCAAAAGTCCCACTTTCAGGTGTCTATGAGCAGAAAAATTTCATGCAAAAGTTCACAGGTCAGTGTAACAATTTCCACAGCTGCAGTGGTTGCAATGGCAAAAGTGAGCAACAACCTGGGTGTCTACCAATACAGGGATGATTAAATAAGCTTAAAATGCACCCATACCATGGAGTACAACTGTTAACACACAATAAGGTACATTATCTGTACATATGGACTTGAAAAGAAAACCATAACAATTGACAGCTTAAAAAAAAAGGAAAACTGCAGAACTATAGGCATAGAGAGAGTCTATTTCTACAAAAGTAAAAACGTGTATGTTGGGCATGAGGGCAAAGGAGGTAGGGGTTAAGGGGATACAAGCAAATGAAAAAGTCCAGGACTATACCCACCAAAAAGTGCCAATCTCAGGGGAAGGTTGGGAGTGGGGAGGCGGGTGTCACAGAAGACTTTCTTCCTTTATGTTAATGCACTTCTTCAGGGCTGTCTAAATTTGTTACAAGTGTATACTCTTTCATGATGGCAAAAAATTTTTTAAAGCTCATAGGATAATAGTAATTTAAAAAATTGCTTTCAAGGACTCCCCTAAAGTAAACACTGTGGGGCTCAGCACCACCCCCCTCCTGCATATGGCCCCCAGTTCTGTGCGTGCTCACAGGCTGGAAGGGGGTATGGGCTTGCCTGAGAAAAGCCTACAAATGGGGATGGTCTCCAGTGTTAAGAATCCCAAACTCCTCTTTCACTAAGGATTCTGCCAATTACAACTATTTCAATGAGATGGCTAATAAAAACGACTAAGTATCTTCAATTGTTCAAATTTACATCATAAATTACTAAATTAAAGCAGGTCACTTGTGTTCAACCTCCCTTAAATAGAAGCAATCAAAATTTATATCCTGCCTTATCCAACATTTTACATTGACTTATAAGTCTTGCTGAAGACTCCTTCAAAATTATTAATGAGGAAAATCCACAGGGAGGAGAGAAGGTGATTCTACTAAACCCAAAAGAGCCTAAATAAAACACTATAGCTACTTGGCTTATAAAAATGAAAACTTAGCAAGTGAAATAATCTTCTTCTCTATGGTCAAAGTTGCCGGTAAAAATAATTCTAAACTGATGCACAGTGTCTAAGAAATGTTGGTTACATTTAGCACAGACTACAAACTCAGTTACCTACAGGCCATGTACAGGAGCAGGGGCTTGGGCAGGGCCGGGCAACTGGAGAAACAAGTCCCCATAAGAGGGACCGCCATGCTTCATCACCACCATGAGGGTCCAGCGCTGCTAGACTTTCGGATTTTTGTAAAGATCTGGAAATCCAGATTTCTAGATAATATCTACCAACTTTTAAATGTTACCCACTAACTTAAAGGTTTTAAAACATTGTGAGCACTTAACAAAATACATCTGCAGGTCAGATGCAGCCAATAAGTAGAGAATTTTCAACCTCTGTCTAAAGGTATCTACATTTTAAATTTTTGTTCGATTTCATTTTTGGAAGGATGGGAGGAGACAATGAAATGGTATGGGATGGAGATAAACACAAGAGAGGCAAGCAGTTGATGTTAAGAAAATATTTCTAACATACTTGAGAAAACAGTGGTATTTGTCTACATCAAATGCTGAATAAATTGCTTACATTTCTTCATCTATATTAGGTACAAAACTCTGAGAGTGAGAATTTCTCGAGCAAATTCTCAGGAATTTGTCCTAAGCAAATGCCCACAATTTACCGTCAATGGACTTACGAGAACTTACTATACCACTATGTATTAAACGTTTATCATAAAAAATTTAAAATAATATGAGCAGCCACAGAACTGATCCTCTGTGCCAGGGGCTCTTCAGACATTGGGCACCTGGGATCACCAATGTGGGTCACACAGCCTCTGGGCAAGATTCCAATTAAGGCCTGTCTGACAAATCTCCCTCCAAAACAAAAACCAAAAACAGTAAAGAACTTAGACTCAACATCATAAAATTGTGCTCTGTCATTTTTTTCAAAGCCAAAACAATAAAAGAGTTATCTGTGCTAATAATAATACCTGCACGCAATTTGCACTTCACAAAGTGCTTTTCCCACACACCCATCTCATTTACTGCTCACAGCCTTTAACTGTGCATTTTAGACTTTGTATGTTGTCCAAAGTCTTCTTACAATTATTGACAATGCTACTTTTCAAAAACAACAGAAAAATGATAACAAATATTTGGCATTTTCTACACAGCGTGTACAGTGCTAAGCATGTTTTCATTTCACCCTCACAAGAACCTCACAGAGGTGATTACTATGATCATCATCCTGTTATACAGGTGAGAAAACTGAGGCTTAGAGAGCGTGGGTGATCTGTCTTAAGCCCCACCACTAGTAGGCGCAGAGCTGACACTGTGAAGCAGGTCTGCTTCCAGGGCCCGAGACCAGTGTGCTGGGTGTCCCAGAGGCTGTAAGCTGATCTCAGTTTGTTTCCAGCAAATGTAACGAAGCCGGAAGCCGTGGCTAACGTCCTCCTGCTCCCCATGCCCGCCCCTGCCCACTTTCCCCACTTGGTCAGAAGCCACTTTTAATTTTTATTTTTCCCACTCAAAACCAGTGTGAATCTCTCAGAGCTCAGCCAGCCAGGCCCTGGAAGCCTGGTGAGGTGCCCCTGGGGGACCGGGCTTCCCTGCTGCCAGCTTGGGCAGTGTAGCCTGGCGCCCTGCCAGCCTGCCAAGGTCTAGATGGGGCTTTCACATCACTGCTGTCTGAATGGGGTCTGGGAAGGGGGTCCTGATAGTCACAACAACCCTATGAAATGGTCGCAGAGGTACCAAAGTGGGGATGGGGAAAAGGGGAGGCGCCTTCAGCTAGAGAGAGGAGGAAAGATCTATTTAGCCAACGGCTCTGGAATATCTATTATTCAGAGCCCTACATTAGACCCCTGAGAGAAGGAGGCATGGTCTCTAATGTGCACGAGGATAAATTATGCAAGTAAAAACATCGAGCAAGAAACACACACCCCCCCCATACACACTCACCAGCACAGGTACACCCCACACACTCGGAACCATGGTGCAGCTGCTCTTAGGGTACTAACTTCGGTCCTCTTACCCCTCTGTGGCCCCCTCAGCCCTGACTACACAAGACACTGCCTGGCCACAGAGGCCACACCAGGGATGGTCCCGAGCAGCTGCAGAAGGACAAGGAGGACAGGAACACGGGTCAGGATGGCCCACTGTGGTCAGAGCCATCCCGAGCGTGTGCAGGTCCAGAGGAGCAGAGGACGGGTGAGGGCTCTGTCCCGGGGGAAGAAAGGGGTCTACTTCCTTATACAAGGATGAGGATGGCTTCACAAGGTGGAGGAAAGACAAAGGGACAGACCCAGCTAGGGACAGGTGCTTCCTTCGCACCACTGGCTCTGACATGGAAACAGGAGGGGAGGGTGCAGGCTAAATTGTGGGGACCGCCCAGGGAGTTCATGTTCACAGCCCAGACTCTTGTGATGCAAGGGGCAAGGAGATCCGGCGGGTGAGCGGCTGTCTAGGCAGGCAGGCTGTCGGTCCCTCTGCCTTGAGTGCCTGCCTAGAGGTCAGGCTCCTGCGATCCTGGGGCTTACCAGGCTGCCCAGTGGGAGAATGAACATTCATTCATCTATAACCACACAAACAAATGTAAAATGGCCTCTGGGGTGAGTGCTGAAATGAGTGAGAGGATGGGCTGCTGAATGCCTGGCAGAGGGGCCTGCAGAGTAGAGAAGAATGGGTAGCAGCACAGACCCAGTCAGGCGCCTGGGGACAAACCCTGCTCGCATGCCCACAACTGATCTGGGCCTCAGTTTCCTTGAAAGGTATCTTTGGGGTAATAATGATAACCCTGACCTCAGCCAACACCTCCTGAGGCCCTAATACTAAGTGGTTACCCGCCAAGCACTTTGACAATGTCTGCCCCATTGTGAGCAATCAATAAGCAGTATAAAGTGATAACAGTAATGGTGATGATAAGACCTAGGTTTCTTATCAAGGAGGTCAGGGAAGGCTTCCCAAGAAGAAGCAAGTCAGCTGATATCTGAAGGCTGAATGGGCATGAACCAGGCAAACCAGAAGGAAAATGCATTCCCTGCTGAGGGAAGAGCTTCTGGAAAGTCCCTGAGAGGGAAAGCAGCATCATCATCAGTATTTCCAGGCAAGGAAAGCAGCCCCAAGTGCCCGCTGGAGCACCCTGGTCAGTAGGACACGTCTGTGTTGAAAATGGCTTCTTCTTCAAGGAAGCCTTCCCAGATTACTGTGAACCCACAAAGAAAACCTGCATTCTCCGCACAATTTCCCAGTCCTGTGGCAGAACCAGGAGGTGAAGGAGAGGCAACAGCATCAAGCTGAAAGCCCCACATGAAAACATGAGAAGGTACCGGCTAGCACCTAGGTGCATCGCAGCGGCCCCCGTGGTGAATACAGACACAGACCTGGCATCCCTGGGCTCAGAGCCTCTTCCTATTTGCTACTCCTCAGTATTCACTGAGGACTTTACAAGGTTCCAAATGAAGATAAAGATGCCGTCGAGCACCTCCACAAAGGACCACCAGCTATCCTCATCCCGCAGCCAGAAAAGCACTCTCAGCTGGACTGCGAAAGGGAAAAGCTGTCAGTGGTTAGCAAGAATCGTTATTTTGGCTAATTTAGGAAATTTGGGATTCATCCAGGAAGCTGGGTGGACCTCACTCCTCAGCATTCCTTGATGGACTATTTTTCATTTTGCATTGCTTTACTCTCCCATCAACAACGGGAGTTAAAAATAAAAAAGTCAGGGGCAAAGAATATAGAGAAGTTATATTCCTGAGGCCTCAGTAGGCTGAGAGATGCAATAGGCAACCACAAACCCAGGCCCACGACAACCTATCCTGCCATCAAAACTGAGAAGCAAGGAGGCCCCACCCAACTCAATAGCCAGTGAACCTCCAGTTTCAAATACATTTGATCACGTTAGAAAATCTGTTGTTTGGCTGCACAAACAGACTTTGCATCCTCACTCTTTCAACAAACATTTCCTGAACCAGGTACATAGTGCTGGCACCGAGAACCCAGAGACTGTGTGTGTGTGTGGGTGGGTGTGTATTCCCCACCCTTAAGGAGCTCAGTTTACTGAGCATAACGGATAGTAAATCAACAGTTACGCCAATAAATGTTTTGGGAGAGAGAGTAATGCAGGGTGTTCTGGAAGCCAGGAGGAAGGTCATCTCCAGGTCACAGAGAAGTGCAGGGTGGGGAAGGAAGGTGTCCAGAAAAGCAGAAACCTGACCTGAGTTAGCGAAATGGGGAGCAGGGGGTGGGTCATTCCCAGGAAAGGGCCCAGTTCTGGCAAAGGCACCAAGAGGTGATGGCTGTTGAGAGGCCGGGCTGAGTGAGGTGAGAATACGGGTTAGGGAAAAAGTGAAATAGGGAAGGTGGCCAAAGGCCAGTTATGAAAAGACTGCAGGCCCGCTGAGGGGGTTTAAGTTCTATTCTATAAGCAATGAGGAGCCCCTGGAGAAGTTAAGCAGGAGAAAGCCATGATAGATGCGTGAGCTAGAAACATCACGCTGCTAGGAAGTGGAGGTGGACTGAAGGAGGACAGAAGTGTGCCCAGGGAGACCAACGAAGAGGCCGTTGAAACAATCCAAATGAGGAGTCCTAAACGAAGGGGTGGGCAGGGAGTGACAAATCGGAAGATGGGCTCTTCCAGAAAAGGTAACCAATGGAAGACGACAGTTGAGGGAAAGGACAAAGCCAAGGGTGACTCCTGCAGTCGACATGACTGAGGGGGTGTAGTCCCACCCCAGGCAGGCACCACAGGGAGACAGACACACTGGGTACCAGGCGAGGGCTGAGTTGGAGGTGCCCACAGGATAGGAGCTAGGAAGGAGGGCTGGGCAGAGGTTCTGGGCTGGATATGCAGATCTGGGTGACTTCAGGAGAGAGGTGAACAGTGGATGAGCTCACCGGGGAAGAATACTGGGACTGACCAGAAAGGGATCAAGCAAAACCTTATTAAGCTAAAGACAGAGAGAGAAAAGAGAACCGGCACAGCAGGCTGCGGAGTCGAGGTCTACGGAGTTGGAGGAGAACCAGGCGATGGCAGGCCAGACAGGAGGGTGAGCAGAGGAGAGGGGCCGGGAGGGGAGCGCTCAGCCCTGCCAGAGGCAGGAGGCTGCTCTGGCCCCAGGAGGGAGCTCTCGCTGCGGGGAGCAGTTAGCTGGGTGTTAGCCACTACAGCCAAGCGAAAGAATTAAAACAGAGCGGACAGCTTAGACGACATATCTGCAGTCACCCCAAAGTGCATTATTATGACTTTTTTCAGAGGATTATCCTGCCTGCCTGACCTCAGACTGCACATCTCACCTGTCTATTCTGTCTGTCTCCCCTGCTAGCTCGTCTGCCTCATGAGGACAGCACCTGTCCTGTGTCACCTCCAAAACTGCAGTGCCGACGGCAGTGCCTGGCACAGAGAGGTGAAGCTCCTTGTCCCAAGTTGCCTGGCTCACTAGAAACAACGAATATTCAATCAGCACATGCTACACGCCTGACACCAGGCTGGATGCTGGGGGTACAGTGGGAAACAAGTCAACGCAGGACCCTGCCCTCGGACCTTGAAGTTGGAGGTGAGCAGAGAGAGATGCAAGTATTTAAACAAAAAGTAGATTATAACTGCCTTAGAGCTAGGACTGGAATCTGCCTGTCATGCCTTCTAGTGAGATTTCCTTTCCAAGCCCAAGGCTGCCACCTTCTCCAACTAAATGAAAATTTCAGCAGGGGAAACAGTGTTTGAAGTTTGGCCTTAGTCTCCCCCAGGGATCCCATACTTCTTCCACACTTTTAATAGACTCCTAAGAAGCAGAAATACCCACCATAGGCTCTGAATATTTAACCTTAAGAACTCATTCTGTCTCTAGTCCTTCTATGTAAGTTAGAGGAGAAATTCCAGACTCAGGTGGGAGAAAACAGAAAGTGGCATAAACTAAGGGGTCAGATAGGTCTGGGTTCAAATCCCTTGTAACCTCAGGCAACCTCTTGTGATTTAATTTCCTTATTGCTGAAGTGGGAACACTAATTCCTCTTTCACAGGTTGTTGCAAAGATGAAATAAAATGATACCTACAGAGTACTCAGCACTATGCCTGGGACATAGTGAGACTTCACTAAACGGAGGCTCCAAACCAGTTCCACCTGTTGCTTTTATGACTCCATCTCTAACTGCTATATTTGCAAAAACCGAGCCAAAGACTACTCAGAATTCAAACCAAAGAACATACGCTTGAAATGCTCAGAACATAAATTGCTATCTAGTTGAGTGACTTGAGGAATTATCGCAAATTCCCATACTTGGGCAGACTCTGCAGTAAGGAGTTTCATTTCCGTTTCTTGCTCTACCCTATTTTCTCCTCCAATTCAGGCAAATGCAACTATTTCCCCAACAGATCACATCTTGTCTCATGGCAAGGGTCCAAACATGCGCTGGATTCCGTTGGTGCAAGTTATGACAGAGCTCAGAACACCACACCTCAAAGAAAGCATAAGAACACAATCACAAGCCCAAGGTACACACAAACTCCCAAACACACTTGGCTCCAGAGAAGGACAAGAGAACCGGTCATGGCATGCTTTGCTTGCCTCAAAGCTAAAGAAAAGGTTATTTTGGCATGCAGATGCTGAAATCTTTGTGTCTCCGTTCTTTTACCATCCAAAGTCTCCATAAGTGGTCACTTTTACTAATGTATCTGATTCTTTATCCGTCATTTATGATGGACCCTGTGCAACCTGGCTTCTGTTTTATGTTTTGGTTTTTTGGCCACAAGGCATGTGGGATCTTAGCTCCTCGAGCAGGGATCGAACCCGCACCCCCTGCATTGGAAGGTGAAGTCTTAACCACTGGACTGCCTGGGAAGTCCCCAGCCCTGCATTTCTAATTGCCTACTAGACATATCCTGTGGATGAATCAGTACCATCTCAAATTCAGTGTATCAAAAACTGGACGCATCAACTACCCTTCTCCATCCCCAACAGCCACATTTCTGTCAATGTTACCATTGTGAACTATCAAGTTTAAACTTTCATCTTCTTTGGCTCCTGTCTTTAAAAAGTCTAAGAAGACCATAAATCCTACCATTCTTCCTTTGCAATATCTCTCCTATTGGACCTTTTCTCCATTTTGAGCACAGTTAACCACATGACCTCACACCTGGATTGCTGCTGCTGCCTTGGAACAGGACCCATGCTTCCTGTCCAGCTGTCAGATGAATGCTCCTAACATGTTACTTCGGCCATTTCACTTCTTTGCCCCAAATAACTTCAATGGCTTCCCACTGCCTTCAGGACAAAGTCCAAGTGCCTTAGCCCAGCATTCAGGGTCTAGAAAAGGAGTGGGCAAACTATAGCCCACAGGCCAAATCCGGCCCACGACCTGTTTCTGTAAATAAAGCTTTTTTGGAGCACGGCCACACCGTCATATACATATTACCTATGGCTGCTTTCCCACTATAATGGCAGAGTTGAGTAGCTACGACAGAGACCATATGGCCTCGGAAGCCAAAACTATTTACCATCTGATCCTTTACAGAAAAAGTGTGCTGACCCTGGTCTAGAATAGAATAATCAACCACCAGCAGATCCTGCAGAAGTTCTTACTCACCACTCCTTTGGATGAAGTTTCTGTTCCTGTGGGTCTTCTGCTGAGCCCACTTTCTTTACATCTTACTCCCACCTTCTCAAGCCTGAAAAGCTTATTTCACTCCCCCCCGGACTTGTCCATCCTTCAAAACACAGCCAAAGCTGCACCTCTCTGAGAGGCCAGCTGCGTCCATCCCCTGCACCCCTAGGTGTTTCTCCTCTGGCTTCTCTCTCTGCATCTACCGCAGAAACCTACAGTGGGATCCACTTCTCCTGTGGATCTTTTCCACCTATACTGTAGGCTTCTCTAGGGTCCAGGCTTGGTACCCTTCACAGAGCAGTACCAATGATAACCACCTTGCCCTTCATTCCAAATACCAATCCTTGACAGCATATTTCGGTAAGAAGGCATCAAACAAACTTACCAATGAAGGCCTAGCATTCCACATTTGAAAAGTTAAGCTTGGGTCCAAAAGCATGCACTCTAGCCAGCACCACCTAAAAGCCAATGAAATAAGAGTTTAACTGTAAAAGAGAATATTTACATGTTTTCTTTAAATTTACAACCCCAATAAGTTTTGATTTACTGTCCTCCCAGGATGTCCATCTCTGTTTCTCTGCCTAGAAAATACTGCTCATCCTTCAAATCCACTGGACAGCCTTTCGCTGGAAGCCATCCCAGTGTCCCAGGCAGGCCAGGCACCCTCCTCTTGGCTCCCATGGAACCCTGGTGAGACATTTATGGTAACATGTGGTACAATGTAGCATAATTTCTTATTTGGGAATGAGGGTTCCTAGACTGTAGGCTTATCAAGAGAAGCGATCTGAGAAATTCACCCCTTCCCTTCCCTCCAGTGCCTAGAATACTACGGGCATTTAGACAATCCTCAATAAACTTTGTAAAATGGGTAGAAAAATAACCTACTCAATTCATGAACACATGCCCAGGCATCTAAAATTCTGCTAGGCCACAATTTTCATCAGAGAAATGCATGCTTCAATCCCACTGCTTTTAATAGGCAACGGGTTTAACAGGAAGGATTAATGAGATTAAGCTTCCAAATGCACATCTCTGGAATGACACTCCCCTGGGCAGAAACCTTTAGAGGCTCCCAGAACCTAAGAAGGCAAGCCCAACTCCACAGCCAGGCTGCCAGGCCTGCACCAACTGGCTCAGCCTGAGTCTGCAGCCTCAGCTCCTGTAATCTCCCCCAGTGGACGCTTCAATCTAGACAGATAGGACTGGTGGCCAGACCCTTCTCTCAGCATTCCTTCCAGCTGGATGTCTTCCTCCCCTTCTCTCCACATTATCTCCTTCTACTGAAATGACTTCCATTTCAACATCATATTCCAGACCAAGGTCATGGTGGGGCTCAATAAGATTTTCTTTCCTTTCTGACTTTGTGTGTGTGTGCGTATGTGGTGGTAAAACACACATAACAAAATTTACAAGCTTAGCCATTTTTAAGTGTGCAGTTCAGTGGTATTACATACATTCACATTGTTGTGCAACTACTACCATTCATCTCCAGAACTTTTTTTTCATCTGCAAAACTGAAACTTTATACCCCTTAAACAACAACTCTACCTTCTCCCTTCCTCTCAGTCCATGGCACTCAAAAAGTTTTTGTGGAATGAATGAATGAATCATTGAACGAACGAAGACATGAATTAATCTGACCTCAACCCTCTCCACAAAAGCCAGAAGTACTGTCTCTTTCTGCTGGGCTCCCACGATACTATCTTTACATCTTTCTCAGACTTGTTTCAATCAATCTTAAATGACCCTTTTTTGCACACTTGTATTCTCCTTCAAGGCGGGAGCTATGACTTATTTGAAAGGCTAAGCTTGGGTCCAAAAGCATGCATTTAGCTTCTCCTCCATGTTGTTAGATCCAATGGGCAAGTCTGAGTCCTCCTCTTACAGCTTTTGCTACCAGTGAATCATGCCCTTGTTTGACTACTCTCTTCACTTGGCTTCCAGGCTAGCACTCTGGGTTTTCCATCTACCTCACTGGCTGTTCTTTCCCTTTGCTGGTTCTTCCTCATCTCCCCACCTCTTAATGTAAGAGTGCCCCAGGGCTCGGTCCTAGTTCTCCTCTCTTCTCTGTATTCCTTCAATCGCCCCCTGGGTGATCTCACCTAGTCTCATATCACCTACAGGCTGAGGATGCCCAGATTTCTCTCCAAGTGCGGACCTCACCTCTGGACTCCGGGCTAATATATCCTACTGCCTGTTTCAGGTAAGATGTCAAGTGGACAGGAGGTCTGTGTGAGATGTGTTCCATGTCTCAGACTTGACACATCTCACACAGACCCCTGATCTTCCCCCAGACCTGCTCCTCCCAGAATCTTACCCATCTCAGTTTAAGGCCATGGTCTTCCAGTTGCCCAGGCCAAAGATTTGCAGTCATTCTCGTCTTGTCTCGTCTCTTTCTCTCTTACTCTCTATCCAATCCTCTGGTTTTTACCTTCAAAATACATTCAGAATGTGACCATTTCTCACCTCCTCCACCATTACCATCCTAGATTATTGCAATAGCCTCCTAATTGGTGTCCTTGCTTTCCCTGCTTCTATTTTTGGTGTCACTCCCACTTCCACCCATAGCCTATTCTCAATACAGGAGGGAATCTGTTACAGCATAAGTCAGATTATGTCATTTCTTTGCTTAAAATTCTTGCAAGCCTTCCCAGCAAGGACAATGCCAAAGGGATAAATGTTTCCAGAGCAGACCTGCAGGCCCCGGGGCAGCGATGGGGGAGGCAGGGCCTTCAGGCCTGCGTCCTCCTCCCAACCATCTATTTCTCGACTGGCAGTCCTGACACACCTCCTATTATCTGATTCCTTAAAGAAAGGAAACTTTTTAAAGGGAGAAAAGTAGAATCAATCAGCTTCCTTTTCCAGTTAGGACACCACAAGAAGCCAGTAACACCCACATTTCTTAAGAAGCAATAAGAAAGATATGTCGAGTCTGCCACCACTTAATAACTAGTTTCCAAAGAGAAAGCTAGCCTCTCAAGGAACAGTTGGTGCTGGTGGTGAGTCCTCCTGAAGCCCCCCCTGCACCCTCCAGCTGGTCACCACGCCCTATTTGCCTAATTGTCTCCAGACTCTGTCCCCCTCCTCAACCCCCCAATGCTGTGGCTGGAGGGTGAAGTCCAAATGAAATAAGAATCCAAGGACTTGAATTAGCTCAGGTCTCATCTGTTCTCCCCAGAACTACAGCAGCAGCCTCTCTACCAGTCTCCCCAGCTCTACTCATTTACTTATTTCCAACTACAACTTTACACAGTGATAATTTTAAGAAAACCTAAATTTGATCAAGTCCCCTGCTTTAAAACTCTCCAAAGAGTTCCTACATTGCCATACTATAAATTCTTCAAAAGATATTATACAGTGAACCATAGTAAATATTCTTTTCTATCTTCTGTAGATGCTTTTCTTCTGCCTTCTTCCTTAAAAGTCCTTGCTTGGGAGTCCCCTGGTGGCCTAGAGGTTAGGATTCTGAGCTTTCACTGCCATGGCCCGGGTTCAATCCCTGGTCAGGGAACTGAGATCCTGCAAGCCGTGCAGTGTGGCCAAAAAAAAAAAAAAAAAAGGCCTGGCTTGATCTAATGGGGGTGGATAAACCATCCAGCTCAGATTAGTCTACTGCCTGCAACAGTGATAGGTCAAAAAGGACAAGTACATCACCCAAGCTGGGCCAACTATAGCCTTTCTCTAGGATTAATATATGGATGCAGAGAAAGGGGTTCTCCCTTCACTGGAATTGCTAAGTGGGGGCTGTCAGCAGTGGTGCCCCCCAGGGAGGGTGGCCTGTGTGCAGTAGGAAAGATTGATGTCAACACAGAAAGAATGGAAGGCGCCAGATGGACCACCAGCAGCATCAACTCCCATTCCAGAACCCCTTGCTTCTGTGAACTCCTAAGCACCCTTCCCAGTTCTGGAACCAGTAACTACCCACTTATGCCTCAGCTAGCTGGAGTCCCAACAGGCCCACCATGACGTTTCCTGTATCTGTGCCTTTCCCCACAATGTTTTCTCTGCCCAGAACGTGTACTCTTTGGGTTTTACACAGCAGCCAGGCTTACTCTGCGGAGCCGGCCCTGAAGGGAAGCACAGTTAGTCCAATCTTCCAGTCATGCTCTGAAAGGCCTAGAATATACCTACTCTGTTACACTTACACCACTCCCCTAGCTCCCCAATCTCCTAGCTAGTTGCCCAAGCTAGAAACCTCAGACTCACCTGGTCCTCGGACTTCCTTGTGGCCCGCATGGACTCTCCCTTCTTCCTTTCTGCCCCACGTCTGCTGTCGCAGTCCAGAAACGCATCCTCACCTCCCTGGGCCCAGGCACCAGCCTCCGGGTCTCTCTGCCACTCCCCGTCCCCATCCCTCCACACTGCTGCAGAGTTGAACCTCCAACATCCCTCCTGCCACCTACAGAGTCAAACCCCTGGTGTGAAGGCCCTTCACACACTGGCTTCAACCCAATCCTCTAATTTCTCCCAACCACTTCCACTTCCAGGAGGAGGCAGTAGACACACCTTTCCCTCTTCCACCTGCTGTGCACAACAAAAACCCCTGCACGTGATATGTAAAACAAACAAGAGAGGACTCTGAAAGGCAGAGTGAAGAAGGCAGACCAGTGACGGGCCTCAGGCCTGGAGGAAGGACACCATGGTGAGTGGCCTGCATTTTCTTTTTGCCTCACTTGGAACGGAAGAACCTGGAGATGCCAACAAGCACAGACAAAAAAGGCTCCAACAAAAGCTTGTTGCCTCGAGCAAGACAGATAACTTTTAGATAATAACTGCCCTATATCAGCCAAACACCACAGAAAACCCCATGGTCCCACCCACACCCATACAACGAAGTGCAAATGACATGTGCAAAAAAATATCTACAGCTAACCATACACTTAATGGTGAAAGACTGAATGCTGCCCCCCAAGATTAGGAACAGGTAATGCTGCCCACTCTTACCACTCTTACTTGGCAAAGAGCCAGCACAAGAGGCAACAAAAGGAAACAAAACAAACAGACTGGAAAGGAAGAAATCATCTATATTTGCAGATTATGTGATTGTCTAGATAGAAAATCCTGTGGAATATACCAAAAAAAAAAAAAGCCTACAACTAATTAGTGAGTTTATCTAGGATGTAGGATACAAAATAAAAATAAAAAATCAACTGTTTTTCTGTATACTAGCAATGAACATGTGGACACTGAAATTAAAAATACAGTACCGTTCACAATCACTAAAAAAAAAAGAAAGAAAAAGAAAATGAAAGAAACACTCAGGCGTAAATATAGTTTCTTCCAGCAAATCACTGTACGATCTAGCCACATGGGTCTACTCTGCCAGGACGGCAGGAACAGTGTATTTGTTTCCCTCTCCAATGAAACCAAAATACCCAGCCAGTGCCCAGCACCTAGCAGGCATGCAATATTTGTTGCCACAGCTCATACCCTGCTCTGTTTAAGATAGACTTTCTTCCCCTTATGCTCCTAATGGGACCACCATCTACTAAAAAAATTCCATCTCTCATTTCTGCCTTGGCAGGTCATGATTGTCAAGGAAGAACCAGGAAAACTGCTTCCGCTTCCACTCCCAAACACACTTATATTCTTACATTACACACAGCATGGATTGGAAGTGGCCTCTGCAGGTATCTCTTGGTTACCCAGGGGGACACTGGGCCCCCTCCACATCAGTCCAAGGGGCTCCAAGCCTCATTCCAAAGATCCCAGGCAATGATGTGAGACCACTGCCAAAGTTGTTCCATCCAGGCTCTGTGCTGGGAGGAGCTACAGATGTCCTCCCTCTGTCTGAAAGCTCAGTTGTGGAAAAGAACTGCCCATCTGTGCTAAAGAAAGTACTGTGGAGGAGAAGAGGCTATGCGAGATACATCAGGGCCCAGAAGGCATCCAGATATCTTTTTTCAAAAACTTTCCCCCTCTTTTTACTTCTGCGGGTAGAAAGTGAGTCTAATAGTCATTAAGCAAAAGCCAAAAATCTCAGAACTATCCCGATTCCTTTCTTTCTGTCACACCCCACCACCAATCCCGCAGCAAAACCTGTTGTTCCACTTTCAGAATAGATCCCAAATCCAACCACTTCTCCGCACCTCCACCATCACCACCACTCGGGACCTGGCTGCTCTCACCACTCACTGGATAACGAACGGCAACAGACTCGACTTCTCTCCCTGAGTCCTCCCTCAACACAGTAGTCAGAGTGAGTCTTTCATGATGCAACTCAGATCAGTCACTCACAATGCAACCAAGTCCTGACAATGACCTTAATGGCCTGGCCCCCTTCACTTCCTGCCTCCACTTTCCACCAGGTCCTCATCTTCTCCTCACTCCACTGCAGCCACCTCAGCTACCTTTACTTGTTGTTCCCATGCCTAATGCTCTATCCCAGTTAAACCCACGACTCACTTCTTCACCTCATTCACCACTATACTGTGAGTTCACCAAAACCCTTTTTTTTTTACCTTGTGAGCACATGGCTGGACTACATTTCCCAGCCCTCCTTGCAGTTAAGAGTACACATGTGACTGAGTTCTGGGTGGGAGGGATGCATGCTTCTTCCAGACTGGCCCATAATAACCTCCCCACAAAGTCCTCTCTCTTTTTCCTCACCCTCCAGCTGAATGGAAAGGAATCTGAGGGCCTTGAAGAGGGCAGAGCCACAAGATAGACGAAGTGTGGGTCCCTCAAGAACCACCAGGAAGGATGCCTGCTTATCCAGGAGCAGCCACATTGGAACTTTTCTATATGAGAAATAAAAGTTTTCTTGGGTTGATACGCTGAGATTTGGGGGGCTGTTTGCTATTCAACCTAACAATTTGGTCTCCTTCTCAATGAGGCCTTCTTTGATTGCTCTATTTAAAATGCTCCCAACGCTTCTTAGCTGACTGCCTTGCTTTCTTTTTCTCCATAGTCCTTATTACCATACAGAGTACTGTATATTTTATTTATTATTTTTTTCTCTACCTCCCCAAATTTGAATGTAAGCTGAAGGCAGGAAGTTTTGCTTTTTTTTGGTGTATGCCCTGGGTCTAGAACAGTGCTTGGAATGTTGTAAACAATCATGTGTTGTTGAATGAATGAATAAATGAATGAATGAATGGACTACATGGGCTCCAAGGTCAGAAAGGCCTGGGTGGAGGCCCACTCTGCCATTTACTACCTGTGTGACCTGGGGCAAGTTACTCTCCCTCTGTAAGACTCATTTCCTTCAACTGTAAAATGGGGGGAACAGTACCTTCTTTACAGGGACTGGGAATAATTAAGATCATGAACATAAATCTTTTAGTATAGTGCCTGGAAACAGCTCAGGCTCCATACATGCTAATTACCAGCATTGTCAACTCAAGGCCAGGGGACAAGACTGGGTGTCAGGTGCTCACAAAGTCACTGGTAGGGCCACCTATCAGAGAGGAAGAAACTGAATGGATTATTTACATGCGCAAACTCTTCTAGGAGAAAGAAATCGTGGCAAACACCTAGGTAGTGAAATTCAAGAGCTGCCTAAAAGTTCTCAGTAAATTGCAAACGATCAGAAAAACATGACAACTGGTGTCAGGGGTGATGAGAAGTCTGCAGAAAAGCACTGCTCTGGAGAGAGCACCACCCCAATGGTGAGAGATAACTTTGTGCCTTTTAAGAAACAATTTTCACAGCAAAGCTCCAGAAAAGAGAGGCCTCTTGCATCATGAGGACAAGGTAATAAGGCTATAAAAATGGAACTCAAATAAACCACACACAGAGCCTACATGGGCCCAATTTTCCAGGAAAAACAGTGATCGCTACAGCATTCAGATGAGGCAGTCACACTTGTGCCTGAGCATAGCAAATAGCTTTCAGAAATCATTAGGCTGCAGAAAAGCCACTGAGTTTGCCAAATTAGCGGTGCCAGCTCTCACCTGCCCTTCTCTGTCATGCTCTTGTCCTTCTACTGACAAGAGGACACAGACAATCATACCCAATGTCTGCACCTGCTTTACCATCTTCAAAATACAGAGCATCCTGGAGTGAGCAGCACCGCACAGTCAGGAGAGCCCAGGCTGCAGCCCTTCGTGTCTGCAGCCTGACCGCCCCCTCTCCCAGGCCCTCTCAGCTTTCGCTGGCTCAGACCTGCTCTCAGATCTCACCTTCTGGAACTCTCTGCAGTGCTGGGCCTTGCTGACAAACCCCCTTTTAGAAACTCCTTCTTCCTGTGGCCACTCACAGCTCTCACCAAACTCCTCCATACCCACCACTGCGATCCCTCTCATCTCCGTCTCTGGCCCCTCTTCCACTTCTGCACCTCTAAACATTGGTACCCCAAGCCTCTACGATATGATGTCTACCCACCTTTCTGGTTCTAGTGCCTGTTCTTCCCCTATATTGGAGGCAGGACAGCTTGGTGGTTAGAAGCAGATATTCTGGAGCCAGACCAACTGGGTTTGCTCTTAACTGTACAGCACTATGGTCTTGGACAGATAATAAATTGTTTTATGTCTATTTCTTCAACTGTAAAATGGAGACAATTATAAAAGACCTCACTTGGGTCACTGCAGGGATAAAATGAGCTAATATAGATAAAGGTCTTAGAACCATGCCTCGCACCTGATACACTCCATAATGTGCTAGCTATGACCACTATTACATGAGCCCATTGTTTCAGCCAAACCCCAAGCATACACCATGTCCTTGCACCTCCACTTCCTCTACTCAGGCCTTTCACTTTTGCTGGGAATGTCTATCTCAGCCAGTCCTTAAGGTGCTGACAAAAGCAACCACTCTTTAACACCCCAGTTGTCCAATGAGATGGAATACCTCCCTTCTCTAACAGGGTGGGGCTGACTTCTCCCAGGGCCCTCTTCTTAATCTCACTTGAATAATCATTAATTTTAGACGTGTCTTACCTTCCCACTCCCAGTTCATGAACTCCTCAGAAACAGTGATGCATTGGGTTATTTCTTCCCAAATTTTTATCCCCTGTAACCTTATACACTGTAAAGACTCAGTCAGCATTTGCTGGGTTAAGCTGAAATGCAAAGCCTAGAGCCTGGGTCTACATAACAATCTACAGAGACTAAAACAACAGATCAGCAGGACAGGGGAAGCCTCCCCCATCACCCCAAAGCCAACACAGATTTCAGGTTAAAAAGAATACAGGGGGGACTTCCCTGGTGGCGCAGTGGTTAAGAATCCACCTGCCAATGCAGGGGACACGGGTTCGAGCCCTGGTCCGGAAAGATCCCACATGCCGCGGAGCAACTAAGCCTGTGCACCACAACTACCGAGCCTGTGCTCTAGAGCCCGCGAGCCACAACCACTGAAGCCCGTGCGCCTAGAGCCCGTGCTCCACCACAAGAGACGCCACCACAATGAGAAGACTGCGCACTGCAACAAAGAGTAGCCCCAGCTCGCCGCAACTAGAGAAAGCCCACGCGCAGCAAGGAAGACCCAACGCAGCCAAAAACAAACAAACAAAAAGAACACAGGGGACCAAGTCAGTTATATTTGTTTCTCAGTTTCATTCTAGCCATTTCCTAATGGCCTACAAAAAGCCAACCTTTTGGCAAGTTTGCAGCCTGCTTCCACTTCTAAGAGTACTTCCCGACAGGCTCACTCTGTCTTAGGGAGACGTGTTTTCTTCCCTCAAAAATCCTATTTACTTTTTCTTGTTTTAGGCTACTTCTTAAAAACATCCTTAAGAAGAGATCATTGTTTATTTTATTTTGTTATTGTTTTAAATAAAGTGCCAAAGATATAGGGACACGTAATTCCTCAATTTGAGCAGGTAGATTACTCCTTAAGAGAATGTACTGGGCTCACCTCCACACTTAAGAACAAACAAGCCATGTATTACTTGTAAATACACAGCCTTTCACTTACATCTAATTTCACATTACTGTTAGCCTGCTTCTTCATTCATGGAAAACATGACAAAGACCTTCCTAGCATTTAAAGTAAAATTTGAATATATCCTCATCTTCTTGGAAAAAAAAATTCTGATTCTCTATCTAATCTTGGGCCATTGCCATTAGCTAGATAAATGCCAAACTAATGAAATGATTCTGTAATACACAAAGATGGCTTAATGCAGCATTAGCTGAAAGAGCAAAGATTAGAAGTAATCTAAATGCCCCATAACAAGCTCACGTCTTATTGAGGGCATTCCCTTGATAGTTATGCAGCCATCTTAAAGAAGCATGCTGAAAACGAGGGAGCCAGGTGGAAAAAGGCTGAGGATATCATCTTAAGAGGAAAGGGCATGCAATGTGTAGGGATATGTGTTTGTGCCACTAAGGTTGCCCCAGCTGGGCAGATTAGGTCACAGGTTTGAAGTAAGAAGCAAGGAAAATTAGGGGAAAGCTGAGAGAAAATCTCAGTAAACAGGGCCAGAGGGGCTGGTGGTAGGAAAATGAGAAGCCTGGGCATGGGGCAGGGACCCTGCTTAGGAGTACAGAACGGGAAATAGGAAAGGCGTCCCAAAGCCAAGGTCATTTCAAGAATTCCATCCCAAAGCAGGGAAGGGGAATGGAGAAGAGAACCCTTCCATTGCAGAATGAATCAATCCCCGGGTGAGAAAACAATTTTCAAACCCTTAAGATACTTAAAGTCAGGCCTTGGCCTTTCCACAGTGTTGCCACCAGGCTCCCACCGGAGGGCTCAGCCCTTCCTAAGCCTCTGAGGCTAATCCTGCCCCAAGGCAGGAGGGATTTAAGGGGCTCTAGCCTAGAACACAGGGATTTAGCTTGTTTGCTGATAGCCTGGCAGATAAGGAAAGTGAGCCCCCGTGAGAACAAGTATCTTAGCCAAGGCCACACAGGGAGTTAGGGGCTGAGCTGACACTTGAATCTGAGTCTGCCAGTCTCTGGGTTTAAAGCTCTTCCATAGAACAACCTGATACAAGACTGTCAGACTGGCCCTGCACAAAGTGTCGGCACCCAGCTGCTGACAGAGATGCAGTGGCTTATGAACAGGTGAACAAACCAGAGCAGGGCAGGAAGATCCCAGGGACCCCAGGACACCAACAGTTGCCCCCAAAGAGAAAAAGCCCCCTCTTGCACCCCAGTCCATGCCAAACCCCTGCCTCTAACCCCTCAGCCTCATGTACTTTGTGGGTTCAGATGAAGCTCACCGCCCCTGTGGGCGTCAATGTTGGTCCCTAAAGGCATGACCTCCGGCACTGCTGTGCCACCTGTGGGTTCCACAAGACAACTCCATCTCTGGACAGGAGAAAAAGACTCCAGAGCTCCTCCCCACATCTCCCGTCCCCTTTGATTCCTACCCATACCCCTACCAGAATCCCCACTCTAGACACCTCCTGCCAATACAAGAGGCCAAACTTCCGGTCTGGCATGTAAGGTTCTCCCTCAAGGGGCCCACACCACCTACCTAATCAGGCCTCTTAAGGCACCCACCCCCCTCCCCAGGTTGGCCAGGGGTGGCCCTCTCGTCCCTTATGCCACCTCCAGAAGCCATGCTCTCCTCCCCTACCCCAAAGCCCCTAAGCGCCAGCTCAAGCTTTCTCTCATTTTCCCAGGCCTCCTCCAAACACACTGGTGTTGCTCACATTGTCTCCACTGAATGATCCCAACCCTTTGTGGCCTAAGTAGTCAAAGGGCCAGGCTCTCAAATATGGAACAAGCAGGTCACCCAGACACTGCCATCCAAAGGACTATGCACAGGAGGCCCTCTTTTCCCCCTCAATCTGCTCTAAATACACCATTAGAGATTCCATCACTTAAGTGGTTGTCAAACTCTCCCTTGATCCCCCTTGGGATGGGGTGCAAACATTAGGCAGTGATGCTGGAGCCAGGACAGCTAGTAAGGGCCCTGATGGATTCGAGAGCATCCCACCTACCACAGCTGCCTGCAGTGAGCACTTCCTGGGCTCCTACTACATGCCAACCAGTGGGCACAGGGCACAAAGACACAAATCCAAATGCACCAGTCATTGCAGGAATTCAAACTCAAACAGAAAACAGTGAGATAAGCCTCTCTAATGCAGCGTGACAAATGTCACCCAGAGAGAGAAGGCACAGAGGGAAGAACAGCAAGGAAGAGAGGCAGCCAGGATTCAATTCAACAGAGAAGGGGCTGGGGAAGCGCTCAGAGAAAGCCGAACGTGAGCTGGTCCCTGAGGGGTCATCAACAACAACAAGAAGCAGAAGAGCCGCCAGCATGTACTGGGTGCTGACTGTCTGCTGAGCACTGCACCGAGCGCTTCGCTTGCTCTACTGCAAACTCATCCACTCATTCATTACGGACCCCTACTACCTGTCAGGCACTGTTTTAGGCACTCCGGATAGAGCAGTGAACAAAATAACGTGAGTTTCTGCCCTCAGAACTACTGAAAGAAGATGAGACAATAAATCAGATAAATAAGTAAAATGTATTATATGTTAGATGGCAATAAGCGCTAAGAGGAAAAATAAAGCAAGAAAGGGAGACAGGGAACGTGGGGGTGGGGCAGTGGGCTGGGTGGTACAACTTTAAACCCGGTGACGTTAGAGAAAAGACCTGGAGAGGCTGCATGAACAAACCATCCGGATATCTGGGGGAAGAGCATTCGAGGCAGAGGGGCAGCCAGTGGAAAGAGCTTGGACAGGAAGCACGCCTGGCGTGTCTGAAGCACAGCAAGGATTCCAGGGCGGCTGGAGTGAAGCGAGAGAGGGGCAGGCAGGGTCGGTGCAGACAGCCGCACAAGTTGTGCACTGCACAGCTCAGGAGGGCGCCACTCACACGCACCACAGTGCGCTATGCAGAACCCAGTCTGCTCAAATCCTCACCAGGCCCTGGGGTGGGAGATGAGGTCAGAGAAGTACTGGGAAGCCCTGTGGGCCAGGAGAAGGCTTTACCTCTGAGTGAGACAAGAAGCCACTGTCAAGAGGGTTCTGAACTGGAGGCATGACCTGAGCTGACCCCCTCTGCACAGGATCACTGGGCAGAGAGCACAGAGTAAGGAGGCAAGGCTGGAAGCAGAAGACTGCTTCGGAGGCTATTGCAATAATCACACTCAACTGTGTATCGTATTATCCTCACAGTCCCATGAGGACGGTTCAATGATCACTCTTTCATAGATGAAGAGATTAGGCTCAAGAGAGATTTGGTAACTTGCCCAAGGTACTCAGCTAGGCAGTGGCAGATCAGCCAGGATTGGGAAGCAGGGGATGAGAACATTCCAGGTGGAATGAATAGCATCAGTCATGGAACAGGAGATTGGCAGGGCTTGCACACTTGGGGAAAATGGCAAGCGCAGTCAGCGAAGGCCTGTCTGTGCCCTGGCCACTCTCACACAGAAGCCTACTAGCAGTGTCCAAGCCAGCATTGCTCCCTGGACCAGAACCACCGCCTCCTAACCCATCTCCCTCTCCACGCTTGTCATCCCCACCTCAGTCCACAGGCAGCCAGAAGAGTCCTTAAAAAACATAGATCAGATATTATTTTCTAGCTCTCAACACTCCAGTGGCTTCCCTTCACGCCAGGTGACCAGCAGACCCTCAACTGATGTTGAGCGAATGGATGACTCCCTCATCCCTGCAGCCTCATCCAGGCCATCCTGTCTCAAAACAGGGGGAAGGACCACCTCTTCCATCCCTCCTCAGCAGGTGTGACCAGTCAGACCAAGGCCAGGACACCATATTAACCAGTCAAAATACAAAAGGAGAGAGGGCAGCATTCAGACAACCTTGGGGCAACTTTCGGATTAAACTTTTTAAAATAAAATTGCTTACTCCAGAGCAAACTGGACACACTTTACCACGTTGTGGCCAAGGAAAAGGAGGTCTGCAGATATGCTTGGGCTGGAAAGACTGTAACAGGTGCCTTGTCCCTCTGAGTCCCCAGAGCTCTGGACAGCACTCTCCGTGGGGATGACGTCTAAGAGCTGCATGAGCCGGACAGAGTCATAGGCACTAGGCAGCCAATGAAAGGCCTTCCTCACCGAGTCTTCGAATTTAAGGGGTGGAGCCAATGACTGTATTCTTTTCTGGAGGCTGAATACAGTGGACCAAAGTTATCTCAGAAACTAGGGAAAACTATGAAATTAAGGCTGAAACAAAATTTTACCAAATGTGAGACGGCAACTATTTGGAACAAAAGGATTTGTTTCCCAAGGATCACTACCACTCCCATGGTTTAAACCCAGGCCCTCTGAGGGTCAACTCCTTACAAAGCCTTTGTTATAAGTAGAAGAAGATACATAAACATACACACATACACTTGCATGTATGTAGATATATTTTTACAGGAATGGTAACAACACCAAAAGAATGAAAATAGTAACAAGCTCTCCCCCACCCACCCACCCAAGGAAACCGAATTTAGTAACAGAGAGCCTCCCAAGCAGGCCCTGGTAGGAGTGTTAAATGATCACTGATAAATGACTTGTTCTCTGGTTAAACGGCACAGTTTGTGGGTGGGAGAGGGGTGGGGGGAGCTCTGGAAGCCAAGTGAGTCCCCAGACCCCTTCAGGAGGCAGATAACTTCAAGTTTTCCTGTACTGCATCAAACCGGTACGAGGCAAGCTTCAAAGGCTTAGCTCTTTGAGCAGAAAGATGGGAGGAGAAGGGTCAGAAAAGCAGTCATAATATCTGTAGAGGAAGGGGGCTGAGTCTCCATGGGGGTGAGGGGCCTCTTTGTCCTGGTTTTCAGAAAGAGGAGACACGGAGAGCAGGATGAATGGCTGAGTCCTAGTCTGACAGAGAAGTATAATATAAAAGAAGACTCAACAAGGAAGTTCAGGAAAATTACTTTTATTTGACCAACTCCAAGCTTTTCTGGGCAGTCAAAAGCCAAGCAGATAGGCGAAAAGATCCTGTGAGAGCTGGTCATCAAGAGTTTCAGAAAGGGCAACAGCTCAGTGAATTCTTCCAAATACATGCAAAGGTCAGACTCAGGCACAAGCGAAAGGACTCGGGGTGGTTGGGTGATGGGGAAGCAGGGTGAAGTTAATGAAAACTAGTTGCCTGAAGGGAACAGCCCAATGTCCCACTGGAGAGACAATGAGAAGCTGGTCCTCATTAAAAGCTGGAAATTAGGGAGAGAATATAAGCTCATCTTTAGACAGAGCTGTGGCATGCACAAATCTAGACCCCTATGTGCAAACTGGCTCACCACTGTTCAGAAAAGATAGACGTGCACCTTGGGCAGTCCAGAGATGGGCAGGTGGAGGGACCAAGAGAGCCGGCCCCTGGCTCATGCCTTCAGCTTTTACTTTCTCCACTTGTAGATCCCGGCCTGGCCCAGGCTGACTGAATGGGAGACGCAGCTCCGAGGTCTCCTTGATCTCACCCCTCTGCGCCAGAAAGTACCGAGGACACAGAAGGAGCCAGGCCTTGGAAGCATTCCAACTCTGGTCCTCCTGCTCCACTATAAACGGGCACGTGTAACCACCTCTGGGGCCATTCTTACAACCTGTAATTATCTTTATCATTTACTTCTCTGTGAACTGCTTCTCTCTCCCACCAGAATGAAAGCTCCATGGGAGCAGAGGCCAGGTCTGCCTTGCTCATCACTGTGCCCCCAGCCGGCATCAAGAACAGTGGCTGCCACATTGCAGGATCATAGCAGATGACTGCATGGCTCGGGGACTGCCTGGATTCAAACACCAAGCAGTCATCTCGAAGAGCTGTGCCTGAGCCTGCCTTGCCAGGAGTGGGCTAAGTGCTGGATGGATGGCCCAGTGCCTCTTCCAAAGCTCTTAGCCACCTCAGGGCCCCCACCCCTTCCCTGCAGTCCCGACCCCTCCTCCTCACCGCACCCCAGAAGCACTGCTCAGGCCACTCCCCTGAGCCATGACAAGGAGTAAAGGGAAGCTGCTACAGGGAAAAGGACAGCAATGTGCCCTCTTCGTTCTATAAAAATGTTGGTGGGAAGAAGCCACAGCCAAATCTACAAAGTCATGAACAGATGGAGGGGACACTAGAAATGGAAGGGTCCTGAGAGAACAAAGGACAGGGTCACTCAGTCCCAGGGTAATAGAGCCAGAGGTACCTGAGGGACACAGGAGTATAGGATAAAGGAAAAAAAGTCACACAGCAAATGGGAAACCTGCAAAATTCATTTCCTTAAGTGACTGTAATAAAGGCTAGTCAAATTCCAGGAGGAGCCGTTACTCAGGACATCTTTCCTAACACATGATAAACATTTAGCTTTCTATGTTAATTTCCAGAAGGAAAACATCCTCTTTATAACAAGTTCCTAAATGCCTCAGTCAGAAAATAATTTGGATAGGTCTGAGTTATTAACATGATGGTTTAAAACCCAGGCCAGGTTACCAAAAATAAAGATTCTTGATTTGGCTGGAGAGAACTAATTTGTGGGACTAATTTTTAACTGGCCTTTTATGATTATAAAAGTAATACATGCTCATTGTTGAAAAATAGGAAACCGCAGAGAAGAAGATGAGAATGAAAATCACCTCTAATTCCACAAGATGAGAACCACTGATAACACTGGCGCATTTCCCTCCTTCTGTGAATGAAATTTTAACAGAGTTGAGTGCACACCGTGAATATAATTTCAGTTCCTGCCTTCTTCCCGTAAAGTTCACTTAAAAGCACTCCACTGGTTTCCAAGAAAGAAGTTCACCCTTAGTGAATAAACAAATTAAATAACAAAATGAATAAAAGAAACCCTTCATGAAGTTAAAAAAAAAAAAGCAAAACTGATTATTCCACTGAACCCCCATTTCCTTAGCAAAAGAAAAAAAAATCACTACAGCTGAGACAAAAATGGCCCATAAGATAGAAAGATTAAACTCATCTTTGTATCCTCTTACCTATATCATATTTTCAAGAAATATTTTTTGAACAAGCCACACATTTTTCAAATCAACAGAAGAATTTTATAACTGTATCTTATTATTTCGAAGCAAAAAATCAAGTCTTAATGGTCTTGGGAAAGTTTTATCTTCCAATCTGCAGGTGAACCAAACCATTTAAAGATGATCAGTTCACATTCATGGACCATGACATTCAAACGAAAGTCTTATCTCCAGTTTTGCTGTATTCTGTGACCTAAACTGTGGAGTAAGCAAATAGCCTTGCCAAGGACATATGTGTCATGTGCTACCCGGCTGGGAGCTGCCCTGACGTCTGCCTGCATCCTGGTGGGGTACGTGGTTTTACATGTAGGCCCAAGGCCTTGGCCAGTGGAGAGGAGAAGAATCTTTCCACCTAGCAGAGAAGACTATCCAGGATCAAGAGCTCCTTAGCACAAGGCATTTTTTTTCACCTCTCATAATAGTTCACACTTCATTCAACAAATGTGTCCATGTCAGGCATTGGGCTGGGTGCTCTGGACACAAAGGTGAACAACACTGAATAACACAGACGCTGTGCCCACTTCCACGGAGCTGCAGTTTGCAGAGCACTTCCCCATCCATTATCCTCACACTAAGCCTGGGAGACAGAAAGATCATCGCCATTGTTCCCATATTCTAGATGATAAGGCAAACATTCATTGGAGTATTTTACCCCAGGTTATGACATGGAAGAGCTAGACTCAAATCTAGGTTTTCTGACTTTTCATCCAGTGCCCAGTTTCTGAGCAATGAGTTGCCCTGACTTCTAGATGGCTGCACGTGTCCTGGTTTCTGGAAGCCTTCTTAGATTCTAACCCTGGACTCAGGCATCTTCCCAGATTTCCTGGCAAGAGTTTCAGATCCTATTTACTCCCTTCTACAGTGTAGCACACTGCTAGCCTCCCCCAGTGTTCAGTCTCCTTTCCACCCTGAAAAACAGATTTTGCTGGACTCATGGCCTCCCAACTGAAGATATTTCCCAGCTTCCTTTGCAGCTAAATGTAGCCATAGGACTAAGTTCTGGCCAATGGGATAAAAGAATGTGCTACTTCCAGGTCTTGCCCTTAAAATGACTGCATGTATTACTCCCTGATCCTTTCCCCTGGGAGACAGTAAAAACTGAAGCTTCCACCTTCAACCACCAAGTGGAAGCCACGTGTTGAAGACAGAAGGCCTGGACCCTTATCTACTCTAAACTGGTACATGAGAAAGAAATCAGCTACCACCCAATTTCAGCCAATGTGTCTGTGGAGCTCCCTAATACCGGAATTTGCTCTGTGTCCCATCTAATACAAGAAGCTTGAGTGAGACCAGTTCTACATTCTCTTAGCGAAGCCCCTTGTCGCCGATTAAATACCTTAAAGGGGATGTTCAAAACTATATAAGAAAGTATTCCATTCAGGTTTATTTCACGGAAAACTTTTCAAAAATGAAATTAACAGGATCTCCAAGATGATTTATGTTCAGGTCACAGGAAAATTGAGAGGGCCCAGAAAAGCAAACCAGCCTCCTATAGTAACAGGAGGGGAGAGAGCTCTAAGTGATAACACCACCAGTTCTCTCTCCTACAGCAGCTTACTCCATTCCTAGAAAAGGCACCAAGAGCTGAAATCATGTGAATCAAGGCTCATTTCTCCATGGAAACAATGTGATAATAAGAGCTTGTGTTCCCAACCAAGAACTCAATGGTCAACTTTTTAAAGAAATTACATAAACTCCATGTTTTATCATCTATTAAAGCCTTGGGACTTTTAAAGCTAGAAGGTCTGCTGGTCCAATAATATACCACAGAAGATCTTTGTGTGTTCTGTACCATCGAAAGTAGGTGCAAATCAATTAAACCTAACACAATAAACAATCACATGACCTTTCATTTATTCTGATTCAGTAACAGTGTAGTTTGTAGCACTTCACTTCAATAATTCCTGCTGACCTCTGAATATAGTAAATCAGAACACTTAAGAACATCTTCAACAGAGTAAGCAAAGAGGAACTTGGGAAGAAAGTAGAAGTTGTCAGAAAAGTGGTGTTTAAGCCTGACTCTGCCACTGACTAGCTTTGGGACCCTGGACAGTAGTTGAAATTCTCTAGGTATTTCTAGCCTGCAAAATGAGTCTTTATAACTCCTCTCCTCATAAGGCTGTGGTGAAGACGAGACAAGACAATACATATAAAAACTACTTTGTAAATCACACATGAAAGGTGGATGGCATTGTTATCATGACCGTGACCTCGGGAAAGGCTTTTGTGAGATTTTGACGAGCATCAACATGAAAATGGAGCAGACTACCAACTACACAGCCACTTTTTGAAAAACTGACCCAGAGCAATTCTTTCGTAGTCCTCTCTTTCCCCCTTTAAAATTCCCCCATAGGCACTAGCTGGCAAGAGTTAGTCAATCTGCTGCATTCATCCTTGGCATCCATTTGCTCACAAGCCACAGGGAAGCCGGCAAGAGCTGCTAGATGTCAGCCATGGCCGTGAAGGAGGGAGAGACATGGCCACTAACAACCAAAAATGCCTTCCAAAGACCCATTGGGCTGTCAGAAACCTCAAAGCCAGATTCAGAAAGCATCTTAGGGTCCCAGGAAAAGGGAGGAAGAAGAATGCATCAGGTAAGAGTGCAGGCTCTGGAGTGAGACTGTCCTGGGTTTGAATCATGGCTTTTCCACTCACTATGTACCATCAAAGGCACTGGGTCTCAGTCTCCCTAACTAGAAAGTGGGACTGACAGTGCCCACCCCACAGGGCTATTGTGAGTATTAAATGGGAAAAGTCGTGTGAGCACTTAGCATAGTTCTCGGCAGATGGTAGATACTCAAAGGTTAAGTACTGCTATAATTATTATTATGAATAATAAGTACATCATGCAATACTAACAATAATTAAGATTTGGCAAATCTCTAGTCCTTCATGTCAAGACTTTGCTACAAGCTTTATAACCAAGTATTACCTGGACAGCATGCTGGCTCACCCACTAATTCCCCAAACTAATCAAGGTTCTTCTGGACTTCTTCCTATTGCCCCAGGATAGGTGAAACGTCTAAGAATGCCCAACTGGCCAGCTGGCTAGATCCTGCCACTTGTTTTTCTGGTTCATAGCTGTCCATCACTATCCTGAGAGGTGTGCACAGAGAGAAGAGATTAACTAGGATGTCTGTGTCTAACTTTTCTATCTATGCCGAGGCTGGCCCCCCATCTCTCAGGGTGAAATATATCATCATCTTTAAAATACGGCCCTACACCAGCAAAGTGAGGCTAGTCAGCACCCATTTGGTGGACAGCGCCACATCCCTAAACACACCCTGGAGGCAGGGGAACTACTTCTGTGCCCTCCAGGCTCTCCCTGAAAGGCTAGTACACCTTCACTATTAACACCACAGCTGCTACTCCCTACAACCAGGGAGCAACTTTACCGCTTCCAAAACCCCTATTCTTTCCTTATCTCACTCCAGCATCAAAACCACACTGTAAGGGGCTGGACAAGAATTGTTACACCTGTTCCACAGATAAGGAATCAGCCACAGTTTGAGACATTAAGTTATTTGGCTTAAACTATCTGGTGCGTAAGTAGCAGAAACAGTCTAGAATGCAGGTTATCCGGTTCCCAATCAGGGAACCTTTCTGGAAAATGTGGGTATTTGTTTTTAAACATTTGACTTCCATAATGGTGCTTTGCTTCTCAAGAATTCATTAACCAAGGTGTCTCAGTCACAGTACAGTGCAGATTCAACATACTTAAAAGCCACTCACACAAGCAGATGTTCCCCACGCTCTAGAATTCTAAAGGGCAACTGAAAACAGCCATGCCGATTAACGTAATTGACAATTAATTCCCAGTTCTGGCTCCGCTCCGGTGAATCTCTGGATTCGGCTAGAAGCCTCCTATCAGGTCCCTGCTGCAGTTAGTCCCTCTGCTCCAATCCAGCTGGGACATTCACACTGGACTAATGCTTTAGGGAGAATCATTTCACATCACTAAAATCATCATCATCATAAAACAACTTCAGTCGTTCTTTACCACTCTCTACCTCACTAGGTAAACTTTGACTTGCCACTTAAACTTGCTGAGTTTCTTCTTCTACAAAATTAAGCAGTGGACTAAATAGAGTCTTGTCCACTTCCAGCTCATGACTCTAAAGCCCCCAGCCAAGCCCAAATCCTGCATCTGGAGGACAGTGGGAGACAGAGGATTCCACTGGTCAAGAGTCTCCATGGCTTGGTTTTTACACCTGGATCCACTGCTTCTTAGCTATGTGACCTTAGGCAGGTTACTGGATCACTCCGTGCTTCAATTTCCTCATTTCTAAAATGATGCTAATAATTGTACCTACTTCATGGGGTTTTGTAGGCATTAAATCAGATAATATATGTGAAGTGCTAAGGACATCATAAGAACTCTCTATATATTAGCAATTATTATCATCTGAAATGAAGAATCCTCCATTCTAGGCAAGGCTGTGTCCCTGAATACAAGCTGGTCATTCCTACCTCTGTGCTTTTAATTATGATGTGTTCCCACCCACCTGCTCCCTGGAAATACCTGTGCTACCCTTTTCTGTGAATCAAAATTCTACACATCCTTAAAAGTCTGGATTAAATCTGATCACTTCCATGAAGCCTCCTCCCTCACATGGCAACTCACAAAGAACTCTCTAGTCTCTGAATTCCTGTAGCAATTATAGATAGTCTAGACCACTTTACTGGCATTATACGTGGCCTTGGTTTATCTATCTGCAGATAAAACTGCCGGCTCCTTGGCCACAACAACTATTTCTGTTCTTCCTCTGGGTCTCCATGGTGCCTGGTATATTGCCCTTCAGATATTTGTTGACTGAATAAAGAAATGTATAGTACTACACCCAAAGAAATATGCAGTAGGTTTTCTTTTAGTTGATGTGGCTCAGCTATTGATTTGCTGTACTTTGGAGCCAATTAAAGATAACATAAAGATGAACATCAGCAGGGCAGGGACATCCATGGCCATCTAAGTCCTGATCATCAATAAAAGATACTGATATCTGGCCAACCTGAAGAATAAGAAAAACACAGATGGCAAAAGGAAACAGTATCCTAAAATCCAAAGTACGTTGCAAGACCAAGCACATGAGCCTATATACTGTTAGACAGGGTGGGAAAGTTGAGGTTTTCCCAAGCTGAACTCACTCACTCAGCAACAATTTATTGAGTGACTACTCTGCGCAGACACTGTCTTAGTTGCTGGGGATACAGCAGAGAAAAAGACAGACAAAATTCCTGCCAGTATTCCAGGATCTAAGGAGGAACGCTGGGTATAATGCCACCCTCTAGCTCCCAAGTGAAATCCACAGAGCAACAACTTCTTGCACCAACTCCTCTTGTTATGCCTTCAAGTAAGGAAAAAAGAAAAAAATGAAACATACTATTCACAAGTAACCAAACAGAGGCAGAGTTCAAAGTGCACTGTCACTCCCAATGAGGCTTCCCTCATTCTAGAATCTACTGGGGACGTTCTCCACATAGCACTCTGCACCCTAAGACAGCTGAACTCTAAGCCTCTAACACCCTAAGTCCCAGCTGAGCTCTGAGACTAGCATTGCTTATCAAACCTCTCAAATAGCAAATGTGGCTCTTGAGGCCAAAAACAACTCAGAGGTGGGAGAGAAGGAAGGGAGGGGTGGTAGGTAAAGGATCGGGTAGTTTTCACCACTGCAAAACCTGAAGCTCTTCTCCTTTGGAGCAGGAACCTCTTCTAATCTAAAGCCTCAAAAAAAAAAAAAATTTCTTTTCCTCCAGCAGGATACTGAAAATAGCTTTGCATTTAACATTTAAAATTGTTTTTGATCCCACACTCCTTCAGCTCTGCTCTCTCCTGCAAACTGGTTCCATTCCCTAAGGGCACTTATAAGTATATTTCAAAAGCAACAAACCAGAGTCACCATTTTTATCCCTAAGAGTTAAAAAGAAAAAATGATTTACATAATTACATGGAAGATAAGTTGACAAAGAACACAGGAATCTTATCTGGACCAAAAGTTCTAGGACAAAATTTCTTTCAACTCGTCAAGAGAGATAGCAGATTAAAATCAAGGTTCATATTGAAGGCATAACGGTTGGGTACCATACATGGGAACTTCTTGAGTTCCTCATTGTTTGTGTGCCACCTACTTCTTCAAAAAGAAAGTGGAGGTAGCTACTGGAGGGCAGGTTTGAACAATGAAATACATGCATGTTTTCCCGTGACATTGAGAAAACAGGATTTTATAGCCAAGAAGGACCTGAGAAGTCAAAGTTCAATGAGCGCAACTTACTCAAAGTTACTCAGCAAGTCGGTGGCTGGGCAAAGACTGGAGCCCGGGCCTCTCCCAGCTCCCAGCCCACAGTTTTCCCCACTCTCCACACCACTGTCTCATTTATAACACATGAAATGAAATCTTAAAGGCACAAAGGCAAAAATCCCTTTTATAAACCTTTTTGTCAGACTAGAAAAATAGTAGGAGAAGTGACTTAGGTAAATGGGTCCCATTAACGCTAGTAGTAAATGACCTTTAATGCTATATAGATGGGGGTCTAGCTTCAGAAGGCTTAATTAATGCTGCTAACGCTTTAGTACTAAATAGTATGGTTTCAGCTACAGTCAGCACTAAATGGCTTTTGTGGGCTTGCCTGGGAACCAAACCACCATTTAGTTCATTTTTTTCTATAGAAAAATGTATCCCAAGTTTCCATCAACTGCCTTACAAATGAACTTTTGAAACAAAATCTGTTTTTAAGATGGCTGTGCATGTAAAACAGAATTCTGAAGTCTGAAGCTCTGCACTAGACATAATTAAAACAGTAATAGTGATACATGCTAAGAGCATATTTATGAGAAAACCCTTCAAACCCTTAATTTGTTTATGTGCAATATAATGTTTTATTAAAAGCCTTCTGAGCAGGATACGGTAAACTGCTATTTATACAATGTATAACCAAGGGCAAATGCTCCAATTTTGAGTGCAAGTATTTACAGGGCTGTTAGCACTGGGCTAAGGGTTACAGGGAGGATAAAACATCTATACTCAAGGAACTAAAAATCCAGTTACACTGGCCTTTATTTTACTTCAAAAACAATCAAACTACTTCCAATCTCAGGACCTTTGCACTGGTTGTTCCCTCTTCCTAAGATACTTTCCCCACATCTTCCTGCAGCTGAGCTCAAATGTCACCTCTTCACCCAAGGACCCAGCTAAAGCAACCTCCTTCATCATCACTACTGTTTTACTCTATGTGGTTGCATACCTAGCATCTATCACTACCAGGAGTTAACATGCTTAACTGTTTACGGTCTGTCTCCTTCCCCTGGGACTCTGTTTTGTTCACTGCTGTACCTTCAGTGCCTGGAACACTGCTACGCACACGGCAGGCATCCAACAAACTTCACTGAATGAGTAAACGAGTAGAATTGGAGGGTGGGAAGTGAGGACAAGATAATTATTCATGAGACAATTAAAAAATGAGAGAACTGGCCATCCTAATTGGAATCGATATGATCAATATGCTAATTATGAAGTACCAATGCTTCTGAATGAATGGCTGGCAATCAAAAGTAAAAAAAGCGAGAGAGAGAGAGAGAGCGCAAAGGGGACAAATGTCATCAGAGGAGGTTTCACAAAGCAGGGAGATTCAAGGCAGGCTGGGGCAAAGAAGAGAGGCCTCTCAGGTCAAGGGAGAGAGCTGAGGGAAGACAGACAGCAGGAGAGAGTAGGGCATGGGGTGGCCTGGGCAGGGACAAGCAGAACCGAACCCCAGGCACTGGGCTCCGTCTGCAAATGGAGGTAGAGGCAGGGAGCAGGGCTGGTGAGCAGGGGGAACAGGGTCAGACTCTGGAGAGCCTGGAAGACCGGATACAGGAGTGGCAACCACAGGCCACTGGCAGCAGGGCTGTTCTTGGAAGGCAAAGTTGGCCACATCATGTGGGAGGAACTGAAGGAAGTAGAAGGTAGAGCAGAAAACTGGTTACAATATGACCTTGATGGTCTAAGCATGAGGCGGTCAAAAAGAGCCTCTTCCCTCTGCTTAGACATGAGAGAGAGATAAGTGAGCAGCAGACATCCCCCCCTTCCCCCCCCCCAAAAAAAAGACAACTTCCAGAGTATTTCACAGTAGCATTCCATGGCAGATTCCGGTCAACTTCCCAAACATTCTATACTTGGAGCATTCAAGATGGTGAACAGAGATTCAAAACAATAACTCTGAGGGCAGGGCATGTCTTTCCATGCCTTTCAAATCTGAGATTAATTACCTTCAGTATAGCCTGTGTTTATTATCTTTTTATTCTTTGAAAAAAAAAAGTAGTATCTAATTTCACCGTGCAGTATACATTTGAACATTATATAACACATTTTTATGTAACAGGTTCTTGACATAAAATAATGTTTCCCTTACTATCTAAATGTATTTGGGGAACAACTGGCATTAAAAAATATATTTATATATACGTACACATTAAGGCTGTGGACATCTGTCTTTGGGGTAAGAAGCTGGAGAGAGGAGGAAGAAGGTGAGAGACTTTACAAAAGGTCTCCTCCCCGTGACGCTCTCCGCAGATGGCCCGGCGGGGGCAGTGGGTGAGGAGTTCTGTTAGGAGGTTCATCTCACACAAGCTGCCTGGGGAGGGGTTGGCTGAGCCACATGAGGCTTACGTCAGAGCAACGCCGCAGAAAGGCAGGAGGAAGCAAGAGATACAGAAATGTACAACAGGATGTGAGAAGCACGCTCACAAGCCCCTGGAACTCACACTTGGGTAATATCCAGACGTGCACCCCTTGTGTCCCACCGCAGAGGACTTCAGTCCTGCTTAAAAGGAGGTATACACCATGTCTGTCAGCAATAAGACTGGTCACCAATCACCTCGGGCCTGCCTGGCTCCTGGCCTGGTGCCGGGTGCTTCAGACACGGGATCAAATCCAGTGGTTCCTCCCAGCAGGCATCTACCGCAGTGGTTAGACAGCCGACTCTGGAAGTGTCCATCCCTCCCCGCTCCCCCTGCACCAATCTGGCTCCACCCCATACCAGCTGGGCAGTTCACAAAACCACCTCACTTGTAAAATAAGGATAATCGTGATACCTACCTCATAGGGTTGTTATGAGGATTAAACAAGTTAATAAACATAAGGTGACTAACATATCTGCTGGCACTTAGAGAATGTTCAATAAATGTTAGCTGCTGTTACCATCATTATTATTATTTCTATTTTGCAAATGAGGTAAATCAGACTCAAAGAAGCTAACTAATTTGCCCAGGTCACACATTTCAAACAGTAGTTGAAGGCATAAGTACTTGTAAATGTTTTACTCAGCATATGTACGAAATCTAATGGGTAGAGTATTAACCAGAATATTAAATTAGACAAACCATCCATCCCCTTCTTTAACCAGGCTGGATAAACATGAGTTTATCCTATTTAAAAGGACAGCACGTACTAACGTAAAAATAATTTCCCATCATGTGCCAGCACTCAACGTTCTCCTGAAGCAAAGATGACTAAAGTTTACCCAATCTCATCTCCCCGACTTTAGGTCCCCAACTCAATCCCTCCTTCCATGCAGACCTAACTACTCATGGCCACGTCCACTCGTGCCCCTGTTGCATCCCTCATCTCATGCTCCCACCTCTCCACAGGTATATCCCCTTCCCTCCATGTGCTTAGTCCCTGAGTGCCTATCCCACCCCATCTCCTCCTCCTCAAGATCATTAATTGGGATTGGACAAGCATATCCTGAAGGCTCCCTATGCCTGTGATTTGGGGAAACCAAGATGAACTCCCCCCAAAGTGCTTGGCCTGGAACCAGCAGGTAAGATATTCCCAGAGACAGCCCAACACGATATGGGATGCAGCAGTACCTAAAATAATTAGAGCTAGATCAAGGGCTGGGGACACTGCTGCCCAGTGTGGGGAGGAAGAAAAACAAAATGAAGAAATAGCTCCAGGAGGACCAAGCATTTGAGCTGGGTCTTGAAGAAGAGTAGGATTTGGATGAGAGAAGGTTGAGGCATAGAACGGGCCAAGGGCTGGTCCAGGGAGCGGACAGCTCTTCAGCTTGACTGGACAGTCCTGTGCACACAGCCAGGCGGGCTGCGTATGGAGAGGCAAGAAGGAGCAGCAAGACTGATAGCTAACATCCATGAATGTTTACTATGTTCCATGAAGAGCTTCATGTAGTTTTAATTCTTTAACTCATTGAATCCACACTGCAACACTCTGAGGTAAGGACTAAAGTGATTCCAGTCTTACTGATGAGAGCACCAAGACAGAGAGAGCAAAGCAACTTGACCACAAGTCTTAAACCTAGTAAGGAACAGTTAGGATATAAAATCTGGCTCCAAAGTCTGTGCTTTTAACCCCCCAACCAAAGTCCCTCTCAGGACAGCCTGATGGTGAAGGGGTACAGCTGTCATGAGGATGAAATGAGACCATGCTGCAAGCAGTTTGCAACCTGTAACTCCAAGGCCACGGATGCTGGCAATAGGCTGCCGTGAACGTCTACAATGGACCTGCTAGCAGCTGAAGCAGGAGAGACACATCAGGACCGGAAAGGGGACCTGAGCCAACTGGGATAGTGTGAAGCGCAGAGGCCCAAAAAGACACCTACTTTTAGGGTGTGCAGGAAGAAAACCAGGAAAGCAATGTGACCTAAAGGCTGAGGGAGGAGGACATTTCAAAAAGGAGGGAAAGACAGGTGGGTATAAGCTGCAAAAGGGCCAAGAACAACAATTTAGGACTAAGAATGAGGCCCTGGAATTCAAGACTTAAAGTTATTGGAGATATTTGAGATGAAGTATGAAGAAGGATAGTAGAGAGAGGGCAGGAGCTAAGAATGGAGCAGGTGAGAAAGTGGAGGGGGAGACCGTTCACAGCCCTGGGAGAGGCTGCCAGGCAGGGAGGGGAGAGAGAGACATGGGGACCCAGGGGCACCAAGTGCAGACACATGAAAGCTGCCCACTGCACAGCGGCCCACAGCAGGCCTGTTTCCTCCCCTTCCATCTTTCCCTCCTCAATCAAGACAAGGGCTTTTCTAGGGTTAGTAAGGAGGCTGAGGGCAAACAGCACGAAGGATATTCCAGTGACAGGACCGACAGGACCCTGGCAGCACTGAGAGGGAGTGTCAGCAGACACTGAGGGCGGGCTTCCTGTGTGCCAGGCATTTTACCCACATCACCTCCCCTGATCCTCACAGGGACTCTAGGAGGCAGGCTCCTTCATTACACCACAGAGGAGGAGCCTGCAGTCAGAGGAGTCTAGCACTCGTCCAAGGACACGCCACCCAACCCAAGTCCCAGGTCCTGCTACCAGAGACCAGGCTCCTGCCCAAATTGAGGGTCTAAGAAGAGGGAACAGGGGAGAAATTCACTTGCTTTTTCCAAACTGGGAGGAAAAAAGGAGAGATGGGGGAAAGGGACAAGACATTCTGAGCCAGAAGGAAGAGATGCTGAGGGAGCTTAAGTCAGAGCAGGTCTTGTTTAGAGAGAGAGGGAGGAGAAAAGCCAGGGAGGGTGTCTGGGGTAAGTCTGGGTATTATGATGAAGTGGCAATGAGAGAAAAGACTGTGGAGAAGGGTGACATACCTGTATTTCCAGGCTCCTAACTAAACCTCGAGGGCTAAAAAGGAAGTAAAAAATTACTTCCCTGCAACTGCTACCACGATGTTAACGAAAATCACTACCTATGACTGTAACATCATATGGGGCAGAAACTGTTTCTTTAATATTTGACTTTCTCCAACCACCATGAGTTGATGGACTCATAAATAGAAGAAAGCCCATAGAAGGAAGGCAACCCTTATACCAAAGAGAGATATAGAATATTTCGTTTTTACATATGCTTATGCATTTTGTTAACAAGTCTTTCTACAGTGCCTGTCCATTGTTTAGTATATAAATTGCGTAGAGATCGTTAGTATGGAGCGATAAATCTGAAAGTAGGGCCACTTCCTTTTCCTCTCTGTGGTAGGCAAACCTCTTCTGCAAATAGCAGACAAATTCCTGAGTACTCATCATTTTATAAATCATTTGAAATGGATTCTTTAAAACACCATCTGTTGATCTGTTTAAGTTTCCCAAGAAAATAGGACTTCAGCTCAGATATTCTGGAGGCTCCAGCAGGTAAATACCAACCTGAATTCAGCTGTATTAAATATTTAGAGATGCACAGAACTTTAGAGCAGAAGGAACCTCTGAGATCACCTAGTTCAACTGCCTTACTTTCCATCTGAGGCAAGTAGAACTCAGAAAGGTTCAGGGACTTGCCCCAAGTAGCACAGCCGTGAAAGCCCAAGTCTGGGCTAGAACCAGGAGATTCTCTCAGGCTAGTGCTCTTCTACCACACCTGCTCCTTTCTCTCTCCCTCTTTCTAAACTCTAGGGGTTGGAATAAGGTATAAATTTAACTATAGTTTTAACTTACTATTATTATTCACTGGCTACATCCACAATCAAAACGAAAAATGCCAGCTTTAGATGATACAGGCAATTTCAAATCCTGCCCAGGAAATTTTAAAGCCTTCTAAATATGTTCAACAAAGTGTTTTAAAGACTTATTAGTAAAGTGAACTCAGTAACAAAGCATGGAGTGAAAGATTCAATTTTGTGTTAAAAAAAACATTTTCGAGTTTCATTGATATGGAAATCAAATTTAACAGCAGTGATTTTTTTTTTCTTTCTTTTTTAAATCTTGCAAGCACGGAGAGCATGAGATTATTCAAAACTGCTCAGGAGCAGCAATGATTATTTTAAGCTCATGATTCAACCAGTACATTAATTAAAAACTCCACCAACCCAAATTGACAGATCCTGATATCAATGAGACAAGAAGAATTAAAATAATAGTTGTCATATAAAAATAGATTAAAGGAAGGAACAGCAGCAGATGTCAGAAGGACAAATGACAAGCAAGCATTGTGCGAAACTAGATGCAGCTAATGGGCAGCTTCTATGGATTTTTTAAAAAACGAAGATCCTGGAAATACACGTACAGTCAAGAAATGCTTCTTCAAATCTAATTTCTGGAAGCTGAGTAATAAAACTTGGCTAATAATTCCTTGCCGAGGAGTAGCTATGTAAGCAGGGAGACGAGACAGCAAGCGCAAAAGTGCCAAAACAACACTAGGTGACTCGGAAGGGGCCGAGGCAGGGGAGGGAAAAGAGGATGGGAAAGGTGAGGTGAGGGGGGACAGCCTGGTATCCCACCGGCCCGCACAAACTTGACAACAGGCGCCCATGTCCAGTGCAGCCTTTCCTTCCCCCGCGCCTGCCCTCGGTTCCGCAGCCGATTCCCACGACCCCTCGGAGTGACTGACTCGAGCCCCACAAGGTCGGCATTAATTTCTATTCTTCCACTTATTCCTCTGAGCAAACAAGAGCTCTCTTGGCTGTCAACGTCCGGCAATCGTGAGCGGGAAGCTTTTTCTTTGACATCTGTCAAACCCGGTGCTAAACCCAGACTCGCTGCGGTCTCCAGGACTCCAGGGCGGGCGGCGGGCCCGCACCTGGGCGCCGGGCGACATCCCCGTGCCGTGGAGCACCTGCTCGCAGACCCAAGGGGGATCCTCCCCGGGCTGCCCAGGACCCAGATGGCGCAGGCCGGACGAAAGTTCGCAGGCTGGGGTCGGCCGCATCTCCGGCGGGGAATACCCGGGTGCAGCGGCAGCACCCGCGACAGGGCCGAAGGGGCAAGGGGGGGCTCGGACTCCCCAAGCCCGGCGGAGACGCCTTCCCCGCCCCCACCCAGCCCCGCAGGCTCCCGAAAGGGAAGTGGAGGAGGCGGAGGAAGGGCAGAAGTAGCATCTCTCGCCCAACGCCCTTGGGGTGCGGCCGTCAAGGGTGGTCGCCTCGGGGGTCCCCGAACCTTCCGGGGATACATCCTAGGACTCGCCCTCAGCCGGGTCACTGCTCCCAAAGGGTGGAGCTGTCCCTTTAAGAGGCAGCTGGCTGCTCCTACCTCCTCTCCCCCCCCACCCCCCGGGTCAGGTAGCGATGCCGGCTGAGGGGAGGTGGGTATTCCCGCGGACTCCTTCCCGGTCCCTTTAAGGGCGCCTGCGGCACCTCTGCCCGCTCTACCCCGCAGCGCCAACCCCCGCGAGTGAGGATGGGGGCGGACGGGCGCGGCGCCTTTAAGGAGCGCAGCCTCCCCGCGGCCCGGGTGGGGGCAGGGAGCGGGCACGGGCCCTTTAAGGCCGGCAGCGGGCACGTCGGTCAGGGCTCCCCGGCGGCCGGGCTGCGCCCCGGGCGGCGGCTGAGGCGCCGCGCCTGCCAGGGTGCTAACGGCCCCGACGGGGTGCCCGCGGCCGCGCCGCTGGCCGCGGCCAGCCCGACACTCACCGTGGCTCGCCGGGAGCGCCCGCGCCCGCGCCCCCACTCGGATCCCGCGGCGGCGGCGGCGGTGAGTCCGGCGCGGGTAAACAGGCACCTCCGTCCCTGACCTACTTTCTGCCTTCCCTAAATGTCGCACCACTAACCTACTTTCCGACCAATCCGCTCCCCGCCGGCCCAGGCCCGGCCCCCCGCCCACCAATCGCTGTGCCCAACCCCCCTTCCCCGCCCACCAATGGAGGAGTCGCGGAGCCCGGATACCTGCCTCTTCCCGCCAGCCAATCCTAGCGCCCGAAGGGAGCCGGTCTAGGCGGCCGCCCCCGGCCAATCCGCGCGCGGCTCGGCGGCCTGCTGGCCAGTTGTGTGGCAGCTAGAGAGGCCGCTGACCAATGGCGAGGCGGCGGGGGCCGGTTTACCTGCTACTTTCCCGCCACCAATCGCTTGGCGCACAGAAGCGCACGCCCCAAGGAAAGGACCAATCCGCGCGCTTTCCCTGGATTTCCTCGCCCCTGTCTTCTCTTTCCCCTCAGGTCTCCCGCTAGCCTTGGCCACTGCAGTCGCCTGGCATGTCCCTCTTCTCTAGGTCCCTGACTTGCTTCTGGCTCAGGGCTCTCACTCCTCCTCGCCCTTTTTCACTCGGGACATCCTGACGAAAGCAACATTCCCTCACTCCCCTTCCTCCAACTCCATCTAGGAGACCAATTTTAGGAACACAGAGTGCCAGACCCTTCCCAAAACATCTTGGTTTGCCAAAGTCCAAACGAGAGAAAAAATACTTGGTATTTCCAGAAGGCTTTTCCATCCAAGTGTTCTTACGTTCTTTTCATTCGTCCTGACCTCCAAGCATCCCACTGGAGCTGTCATTCTTGTTCAAAAGCGGAAACTCAAGCCTGGAGCGATTCCATTCAGTGACCGCACCTACTGTGTGGCAGACAACTTCCCGGTGGCTCTAGTCTTTACTGTAGAAAAGCTGTCCAGGGAGTGAGACGGAAGGAAACAAATAGTTACAGAAAATAGACATTTCATAACAAGATACAACTTTAGTACTGGAGGACGGAGAATCTGTCTTATTTTTGCATCTCAAGCATTTAACAGAGGACCTTTAGCTCAAAGAACTCCCAACCCTTTTAGATGTTAAACTCCTTGAATACAGGGACCTTGTCCTTTTTGTTATACTCGCCCCTCCCCTTTAGGACCTAAGGAGGGGGGGAAGGAATGGAAGGGTGGGGAGGGTGCATGTTTGTTTGTTGACTGGATATGTGAACAAACAGATCTAAATCACTCAATCCTGTGACCCAGACTAGCCCCTATGACTCTAGAATTCCAGCCTTGTTCCTTGAACACAGATGCTGCATTTTAAACATTGTAAAATTGTAGCCCATCCCCAGCTCACTGCCAGGCACAGTGAGTTGCCCAGTATGTGCTTGGGGCCTGAATGTTGACCGTTTTCAAGGTTAACCAACTTCATTGGTAGCTTACTACTTTTCCTAAGTTTACATGCAGGTAGAATCTGACTGCTGTTTACTCTTTCTCTGCCCTGATTTCATGAGGAGACCACGCTATGTAAGTGGGATTTTAACAATGTACTTGACAAGATGTTGTGGACAAGATGAAGAAATATAAGCCTGGATTCTAATATAACTAATTGGACGAATAACTTGTTAAGTAACCATTACCTAAAGATGCTGATTAATGAATCCTTGCTGACCTGAAGGAAGGGTGGAGGTAATAGATATTTGTGCAGCATCTACTGCATGCTATGTGCTTTCCCTGCATCTTCCCCCTTAATCCACACAATCCCATTTTACAGATGAGGAAACTGAAATTCAAAGTTTAACCAGCTGACTCAAAGCCACAAGTCAAACCAGATTCCTTCGACTTCAAAACCTTCAGACCACACCAGTTACCATCAGGATGGCAGAAGGCTCTCTCCATGGCCCAGACTTCGGGACTTTTATTACAGTGCTCTGAATGAAAACCCAGAGGATCTGCACCGAATTTCCAGATAACACAAGGCCAGGAGGGAAAGAGATACCATTACATAACATAAGCCAAATGCAATGTTGGAGCAATGGGCTGACTCTAACAGGGATAAATGTGGGGAGTCCCGCCCTGGACAATCAACTGCTGAAAGGCAGCTGGGGGCAGAGGTATCTTAGCAGATGCATGTAAGAGTAAGACTAAAGGGTCTTAGATGACTCACTCTGAGTCCTCAGTGAAGTGTGGCTGCCAAAATAATGCTGATTTAGGCTGCATCGATAGAAGTCTAACATGTAAAGCATGGTGGGATTACAATGCTGCCCAGTGTTTGTCATTATGCACGTGGAGTACTGTCTCCAATCAAGGCATGGCAAAGAAAAACTATGCACAGAAAAGGGAGCAGGATGTAACAAGGCTGGGAACTATGTCTTACTAGGAAATATTAAAGGAAGCAGAGGGTTTCGCCCCAGGGGTACAAGGTAACTGTCTTCATAAATTTGAAGAGCTGTCAAATGGAAGAGAAATTAGACTTATTTTTCAGGGCCCCACAGGTGGAAGGGGGACCTGTGGGTAGAAATTCTAGAATGACTCAATATGAAGAATTTTCTAAAAACTAGAGCTTCTTCTGCCTTGATAAGTTGAGTTTCTTGTCACACAAATTGTCCAAATAAGAACTGGATGACCACATGGTGGGAATGGGGTTGGAATAGTTATCTTTCAGGACTCTTCCCCCCTGAGATGATGTGGTTCTACTTTCATACCTTGGTTTTCCTCTTTTAAAGTTTATCACTCTGCCGTTTCCTACCCTCAGTGGCCAAGCTACTGTTTGTCCTCACGTGCACCTGCTCTTCCATATGTAATTATGTTTTCCCTTGTGTTTCTCTTTGTTGATCCCAAACACCTCCATCTTTCTCAGGTACCTGCTTCCCTTTTATTTGTACCTTCTAGAATACCAAATTTCCAAGTCTCTGGCCACCAATAAGGTTGAAGTATTGTCCTCTGTCTAAAATTCACTGGGCATGAATAGAATCCCTTGGATAAAAGGAAGGGAAAAGAGAACCTTTTTTTCTTTTAAATTTTATTTATCCTTGGCTGCGTTGGGTCTTCGTTGCTGCGCACGGGCTTTCTCTAGTTGCGGCGAGCAGGGGCTACTCTTCATTACGGTGCGCGGGCTTCTCATTGCAATGGCTTCTCTTTTTGTGGAGCACGGGCTCTAGACGCGCGGGCTTCAGTAGTTGTGGCACACGGGCTCAGTAGCTGTGTCCTGCGGGCTCTAAAGCGCAGGCTCAGTAGTGGCTCACGGGCTTAGTTGCTCCGCGGCATGTGGGATCTTCCTGGACCAGGGATCGAACCCGTGTCCCCTTCATTGGCAGGTGGATTCTTAACCACTGTGCCACCAGGGAAGTCCCGAAAAGAGAACCTTTATTGAGTACCTACTGTGTGCCAGGTGATTTAAATGCATTATTTAGTGTAATCCTCACATCACATTAACCCCAGCAATTGATACGCTAGCTCTCTACACTTGCTAAGTGGACGACTTTTATCAAGTAACTTAACCTCTTTTGTATCACAGTTTCCTCATCTGTAATATAGGGACAATCTAGTATCTACCTCACAGGATTGTTGTGAGAGTTAAGTGAGATAATAGAGAGCCCTTAGCACAATGCCTGGCACACAGTAACGATTCAATATATATTAGGTTAACAGTTCAATGAAATAGATATATTACTGCACCCATTTTACAGATAAAGTTAGTGAAGATAAAGTAGTATAATCCAGAGTAATTCCCCAGACTCTGATTCAATGATTAGATCCACTAGAATTAACTGAAGAGTTTTAAAAAATACAGACTCTCAAGCCCCAATCTGGAAGATTCTGATTCACTATCTTTGGGATCTGAGATGCAGTCAAATTTGGGAATGGCTGGTCTAATGGAATAAGCACAGGCTCTGAAGTCAAACAGACCCGAGGTCAAATTCCAGGACTGTTGGATTGAATGGAGAAGCCAGTGACAGGACCAGGAAGTTATGTAGTCATGCTCTCTTTGGAAGGAGGTTGAGAAGTCCTGATGTGGACATGTTAAAGTTCTTGTGGAAAGCCAAGTAGGAATGTGTTGCTATTAATAGTAGTAATAATAACAACAATATTTACTGCAGGTTGACAGTGAGTCAAGCACTGTTCTAAGAGCTTTATATGCATTACCTCGTTCAATTTTCACAAATTCCTCTAAGGCAGGTACTTCTATTATTCCCATTTTACAGATTGGGAGACTGAAGATCTCAAGCTATTTAGACAGTCTGACCTCAGAGCTCACACTCTTAACTACTTCAGTGATTTGCCTCTTCCTTCGGACAGTTCCTTTGGAAAACAAATAAGCCTCATATTTTAGAGACATATGTTCAGGAGTCATCAATTCAAAGATGGTGAGCATTATTATTTTTTAAAATTTTCCAATTGATTAGGGTTTCATGTAGAGAAAAGGAGAATATCCAGGACTATGCCTTAGAGCTAGGGATATCTTCTCAAACTTAGGGAATGCAAGAAACAGAAGCCTCCTCAACTAACTTAAGCCCAAAGGGGGAGATTTCTTGGGAGGAGACAATGGTGACACAGAACCTTAGAGTAGGAAGCACAGCAAATCCTCACAGAGGACTAGAACTGGGGCACCATTAGGCATTAAACAGTTCTCATCTCCTCCTCTCTCTGGGGTTGTGTGGCCTCTGGACTGGTCTTTTCTCTATCTGCCTGATGAGTCTCTTTTTTCTGTAGCTCTTTACCCTCCACCCCATTTGTACATGGTCCTTCGTGGATGCTTTCAACCCCTGAGAGAAAGAGAAAGAAACAGGAGAAGCTGTCAAAGTGGGAGGTGTGGACTGAGCAAGAGTCCCCAGATGTGTGCCTACTGAGGTGAAAGAGAATCAGAACAGGAGAAAATACAAGGGAAATAAGAACAAAGGAAGGAGGAGTGAAAAAGTGAAAAGCTCGGTTTGAAAAACTTTGGAAGAAAGTCTCAACAGACAGGTGTGGAAGCAAGATGAGGGAAGCTTACACTTGAGCAAAAGGTTTTGGTTAGAGCAACAAAGGCATCTGAGTGTAAGAAAGCTGTTTCTTTAAAACTGCTCCTAGGGCCAGAAGCTTGACGTAGGATATTAGGAAAATCAGGGATAGAAACCAGTGAAGACATGACACCAAGGAGTAACAGATCACTTTTTGAAGACGTTGGTTATTTAAGGGGAAATTAGAAAAAGAATCATAGCTATCTCTTAGCAGCCGACCCAACTGAAAGTGGTTTATGTTGATATGTGTATGTGTGCTTTGATTTTTTTTAACCAAGGTGGACATATCTGGGTGTACAAAAATGGGAACTTTAAAAGATCAGGCGTTGATGGGTTAACCAGTGTTTCTTTCAGCTACTTTTTAAAAAATGAACTCCCTTGGCTCTTTTCTGAATGGGACGGTCCTAGCAGCTCAGAATGAGAGAGCAGTAATACCTTATTTGGAATGTGTCCTAGACCGTGTAATTGGGCTTTAGATTAGATCTTGTTTGCCGACATGGCCAAGATTTCAGAGATCTTGGTGTTCAGATGTCAAAGGGGCTTTTCCATTTGTCTGAGGGGTGTTTGCTAGAGGGAGCCAAAGCACCAGTGACCACACTGCTTCTCGACAGAAGCCCTGAAGAACAAATAGACACTGTCTTCAGAAAACTGGCATAGGTTTTGCCCTGCTTTGCTAGAATGAGCAGCACTAAAATTCATGCTCCAAATTAAAAAAAGAAAAAAGAAACTTTCTAGTTAGTAAAGCAAAGTGAAGTGTTAAGTCAAGCCATTTAAGAAGTACATTAACTTAAAAAAAATTACAATATGCTTTTTAAAAAGAAAAGAGGGCATGGATTGGGGGTAATTTGACCTAACACATTATCAAAGCACACTACAGAAGTGTGGCAATCAAAGTAATCTGGTATTGGTTTAGAAACAAACCAATAGGTGAATGAAAAGGCAGAGCATCTAGAAACAGACCCAAAGGACATGAAAACTGAGTATAATATAAAGGTGAATTTTAAATTATTGGGAAAAAATATGGGTTTTTCAATAAATGCTGTTAAAACAACTAGCTAGCCATATGGAAACACATAAAGCTTGCTCTCTACCCTAACCTTTACATTAAAATATAACCAACCATTATTTAGGATTTACATGTAAAGAGTGCAATCTATAAAAACATTAGAAGAAAATGTGAGTAAAATTTTTATAAACTTGAAAGGCCTTTCTGAGCCTGACACAAAATCCAGAGACCATAAAAATAAAGGTGGATTACACAAATGCATGCACACACCTACACACACACCCAAACATCATGAACAAAAGAAAGGGCCAACCAGCAAACAGGCCCAGAACACACTATTAAGAATGCACCATATATATTCCAGTTAAAAGGTCAAAAGTTGGGGTAGTGAGATGTAAGTGGTACTACTGGGGGCATTATTTAAACCTGTCACTTGTAATAGAAAAACTACTCTTTTTAAAGCATTATTCCTTGTAAAGCTGTCTTATTTTACTGGGCTTCCCTCTCTTTGTTTCTTGAAAATAAAAGTCAGTAATCTCTTAGAATGTCTATATGTGTATAAATGAGTCACTTTGATGTATGGCAGAGATGGGCACAGCACTGTAAATCAACTAGACTTCAATTTAAAAACGTGGCAGTAATAATAATAATAATAATCTCCAAGCACTATCCCAAGCAACAAATCCTGTTTGGGTTCTCTGCAGTAACTCTGGGTCCTTTACTTCTCTCACATAAAAGCTACTGATTCAAAATCCACCTAAGGAAAATTTTCATTTTGCACACAGATGTCTGTGCATTAAAAGAATGATTGCTACTCAAATCTCTCCTTTCTCTCTGCAATTAAAAACAAAAACAAAGAAAGAAACAAGAACAAAGAAAAAAGAACATCTGTTGCTTTTCTCCCCCAGATTATAAAACCAACGAAAAATTGACAAAAAATTTACAAACACGAAGAAGAAAATAAAAATAATCTATAATCTCATTAAACATATATAAGCCCTGTTAAAATACTGATGTATTTTCTTTGTCGAATTTCCTTAATAACTATATTATATTGTGACCTAATTTTTATCACACCAAAATTTCCTTTTGTATCCTACTTTTTTTAAAATAAATTTATTTATTTATTTATTTATTTTTGGCTGCGTTGGGTCTTCGTTGCTGCGCACGGGCTTTCCCTAGTTATGGTGAGCGGGGGCTACTCTTCGTTGCGTTGCACGGGCTTCTCATTGCAGTGGCTTCTCTTGTTGCGGAGCACGGGTGCTAGGCGCGAGGGCTTCAGTAGTTGTGGTGCGTGGGCTCAGTAGTTGTGGCTCGCGGGCTCTAGAGCACAGGCTCAGTAGTTGTGGCGCACGGGCTTAGTTGCTCCGCGGCATGTGGGATCTTCCCAGACCAGGGCTCGAACCCGTGTCCCCTGCATTGGCAGGCGGATTCTTACCTACTGCGCCACCAGGGAAGCCCGAGAAGTAAGAAGTTTGATTCACCTTTGAGAAAATAAGTTGTTTTATCAACTGGATATGGTATTATGCTGTCCTTTAACATGTTAAATATAATGTTAGACCAGAACTAGACAGAAAAAGTCAAAGAAAATAATACAAGTAATGCCACATGAAAAGTAAGACCCCCATCATATGCAGAGTGGATAAAATTTAGTAAATAATATGTGTACATATGGACAAAGTTGTAAATGTTCATAGAGATATGTCAGTAATTTTATTGAGAAGGTTATGGGATAAACTTTCTGCAAAGTTGTTTATAATAATAAAAATAATTTTAAAAGGAAACTAGGAGAGCCAAGTGTCCCAGAACACTTTATGTGTTCTCTGGCACCACTTCATGTTATTCTGGTTTTCTCTCCTTAGTTAAAGTCACCAGTTATCCACCTTCAAATTGCATAGCCCTTGAGATGACTTGCTGTGGCTGGGCTGGAATCCCTGGAAAATCCCAAGGTGATCTGCTCTTTGGCCTTGGAGCCCCTTTTTGTCTCGATAAACTGAGAAATACCAAGAGTGGCATTGTGAACTTCCAATTCCAAGATGAATTCAAAATAACTTAAACAGTGTACTAGTAGTCCTTAAGTGTTATTTTTACTTTCAAATATTCTCCAGCTTAAAGCCCTGCTTCTGGGGAAGACACTTTGCTGCCCAGGAACTAAGGGACCACCACAGTGTAACACCACAACCCCATACACCACACCACGTCACCGCCTTAACCAAGGATCCCAGTCTGGACCCAGCTGAGCAAAGTATATTTTTTTTCTCAGTGACTTCCTGCTTCCTGGGGACAGCAGGTTTTAGAAAATGAAGGTGACTAGGTTACTAGGTGTTCTCATGTAATCCCTACCTCTTCTACTCCTCCATGCTCTCCTCCTATCACAGGGTGCCATATTGGCATCTTGGAAGGCTGGCCCTGACTCCTGCTTCATTACAGTGTTTCCAAGTAGGTGAAGCTAAAATCGTTGGCAACCTCCCTTTTCAAATCACATTTCCTCCCCAACCCCTGCGTAATCCTAGGAGTTAAGGATATATCTGATAAAAAACAATTTCACTGTACCAGGAAAAAGGAATACATTAAGACTTTCAGTCTATTTAATACTTCAGACCAAGTTTTAAGCATCCAGCTGTCTTCATTTGCAAGGCATCACATATTTTCATATTCCGCAAATGGGGCTATTGAGCAATGATGAATGAATGAAGTACAATGCAACTATTTTTAGTATGGTAATTGTAATTAAAAGGCAGTGGAATGATAATCTTGCCCAAGCACGTCTGAGATCTTTCCATTTTCTCAAAACAATACTTTCTATGTCTGGCTGCAGAGACTTGTTGCTTGTTTCCCTTCTGGTGAAGAATAGGTAACACTTGACATTCTTTCTAAACCAAGTGAAATTGTGGTTTTGGCTAGACACAAGCCTCCTTTCTCCATTTCTCCATTTGCACATCCTGGGGGATGAAATTTCTAGTGATAAATTACCATGAACCAAATTAGTTTCTTAGGAAAGTAACTCTATTATCTATCTATAGTTTTTTTGTTTTGTTTTTTTTTAGCTTATGATGGTTTGTTATTATTGTTTAAGAAGAGACAGGGGGCTTTCCTGGTGGCGCAGTGGTTGAGAATCTGCCTGCCAATGCAGGGGACACAGGTTCGAGCCCTGGTCTGGGAAGATCCCACAGTCCGCCGAGCGGCTGGGCCCGTGAGCCACAACTACTGAGCCTGCGCGTCTGGAGCCTGTGCTCCGCAACAAGAGAGGCCGCGATAGTGAGAGGCCTGCGCATCGCGGTGAAGAGTGACCCCCGCTCGCCGCAACTAGAGAAAGCCCTCGCACAGAAACGAAGACCCAACACAGCCAAAAATAAATAATAAATAAATTTTTTAAAAATTAAAAAAAAAAGTCTTCATTAAAAAAAATCTTTAAAAAGAAGAGACAGGAAGCACACCTAATAATAATAATAACACTTCTATAGTGGATTATCATATGCCAAGTGTTATTCCAAACACTTTCTATATATTGACTCAACCCAACACAATCCACACAACACCTCGAGAGGTGTTTCTATCTTATTCTCATTTTATAAAATGAGGAAATTGATGCACGGAGGAGTTAAGTCCAAGGTTCCTAGCAAGTAAATGGCAGAGCCAGAATTCAAAACTTGCATCTGGCTCCAGAGTCTCTGCTCTCAATCCATGTGCTGTCCTCACAGCAGCAACCCTGGAATCTGAGCATTATCCCCATTATATGGGTGAGCCCACTGAGGCTTGGAGAGGTGAAGTTACTTGCCCAACACTTCGAAACTGGTGAGCAGCTGACCTAAGATTCAACCCAGGCTCAAATCTCTTTGGCTCCAATGTCTGTGTTCTTTCCATCCCTTAAATAGCACTACCTCAGTACTTTTTATTCCTACTGTCCTTTTAAGTATGTCATGGCTTAACTAGACTTGTGGGCTAGTGTGAAAATCCAGTCATTGCAAAGAAATTTTTCCCCCCTTAGAAAGTGCTTTCAGACTTCCAAAGGCTCACCTTATAATTGACTATTTACAATTCATTACATCTGAAAGTTATGGATTAATCGAGTTTAGAAAATAGGATCAGATTCTAAAATGTTAGGTACTTTAGTCTTTTGAAAAGGTAGACGAACATTCCATTTTGTTTCTTATTCTGCAAAGGGTCTGTCAATTTGGTTGCACTAGAAAAATACATTTTCTCTAAAACAAAACAATGAATAGAAAAACAAAAAATATATAAGTAATGCTTTTTTCTTCTTGATTAGTTACTATCATGCTTCTGAACTGTGCTTATTCTCCACAAACAAGCAATAAGAGGCCATTAACTATAATGCAAAAAGGTTTTGTTTTGTTTTGTTTTTTTTAATTTTTTTAAAGCTTCCCTCTCCAGGTTTCTGTTTGCAGGAAAGTCCTTGGTGCGCACTTGAACACACCAGGGGGAGTGCACTAGATGAGCTTGCCTGGAGAATGAATCTAAAGATAAAAGCTTCTTGGAAAACAAGCAGTCAAACCTATCATAGAACACCACAGAATAACACATCACTCATATTTTCTTGTACACATGAAGACCCAAAGGGCCTCGTGTATGTTTTTATTTCTGTTTCAGCAAATTTTAAGCTGAAGTGTGACTTCAATGTTCAGCATTAATGAGGCTTTTGCTGTGCTTTGAAACTTGCTGTCATCCTTTTCCTGTGCATTACTGTTTTTGAGACCAACTCAGCCAGCGACAGAGTCCTGCTTGCTCTCTCCTGCCTGGGTCATTAGAACCTGATTTATTGGACAGTGTTCTTCTTCTCACAAGGTGCTGCCCGTTTTAAAATAGTTATCCTTTAAAACAGCGACAACCTATAAAACAGAAATATTTTAAGTGCTGCTTAAAGGAATAGGCTTGGGAATCCATTAGTAAAGGAAACACCCATGGAAGGAAACATTAAAATGAGCTATATGTGTATTTGAACATTTACTTCACAGAATGTAGAGAAAAAAAAATTGCAGGACTTCAGATTTAAGAATTCCTGGTACTTTGTGTTAAAACTATTTTGAATCTGGTATATATATACACACATATATATATAACTAATGTATAATATACATTATATATATATATTTCTTATACATTTCTAACATCAATGGAAATATTTAGTTTCTACAGATACATCGTTCAAAAAAATTTGCATTATCTTTCTCTGCCTCAGATTATTTGTTGACACACTCTCAGAAAACGTTGTCTATGTTTGTGGCCTCCTGTTATTCACTTCAAAATCCTTCTTTATCCTCCCATACACCCATTTTTCTGAATCAGGTTCTTAAAAGTCATCAATGACATCCTAAAGTCAAATGGCTTTTCCTTAGTCTTCAGTCTCCTTGACTTGAGAGTAACACAAATGAACAGAGTCTAACGTTGGAAAAATAATTATCACAGTTAATTTGACATATATTAAGTGATAGGCAAAATAGTATTTTGCCACTTAGTAACTGGGCGTAACTATTAAGCAAGTATTGTAAATTGCTTTAATTGATGTAATGTTACTTTTATCCAGCCCAATGGTTCCATTTTTCAACTGTTCTTTTTGCTTTATTTTATCATATTTTTCAAAATTTATTTATTTATTTATTTTTGGCTGCATTGGGTCTTCGTTGCTGTGCGCTGTCTTTCTCTAATTGTGGCGAGCGGGGGCTACTTTTTGTTGTGGTGCGCGGGCTTCTCATTGCGGTGGCTTCTCTTGTTGCAGAGCACGGGCTCTAGGCGCATAGGCTTCAGTAGTTGTGGCTCGTGGGCTCTAGAGCACAGGCTCAGTAGTTGTGGCGTACAGGCTTAGTTGCTCCGCAGCACGTGGGATCTTCCCGGACCAGGGCTTGAACCCGTGTCCCCTGCATTAGCAGGCTGATTCTTAACCACTGCGCCACCAGGCAAGCCCCTATTTTATCAAATATTGAATTTTATTTTATTTTATATTTTCTATGTGCCAAGCACCATGCTAAACATTTTAGGCATACTATCTCATTTAATCCTCACATGCTAAGTTTATTGCCCTTATTTTACCAATGATAAAACAGAGGCTCAGAATGATTAATTTATCCAAGATTACATGGCCAATGGTGGAGCAAAGATCTGAACCCATCTTTGTCAGACAAGAAAGTACTTGCACCCAGTTCTCAATATCTACACACAATATCAATTGTGATAGGTTTTTCCTGGCACCACATACATTTTAATACTCTTTAAACATCCATTTATCCAGTTGGTCTGGCAGTCAATAAACATTTAAGGGTTAAGTGAGATACCAAAATAAATAAGACACAGTCCCACCTATCAAGCAATTCATGGTCTAGTGGGGAATATGGGTCAATAAAAAAAATACGTAGTCCAATAAGACAGTTATCATAATAGAGAGATGCATTAAGTTCTATGAGAGTGGGGAATGGCCAAAATCTGCCTGGGAAAATGAGGAAAGTTGTCAGAAAATGGCTTTGACTTGAATAGAGACTTGAAGGACACGGAGAAGTTTGTGGGCAGAGAAGAGATGGACTGGGGTCCAAGGCAGCTAGGCTCCAGCATCTGGGAGCTGTGGTTACCAAGCCTTCAGATTCCTCTGTCCCTCCAAACATCTCTGGAGTTTGTGCACTTAACTGGAATACTTCCCAGCTTGTTCGTCAAGGAGAACAACGTATCTTCGAGATAAGAGGTATCTGATTCTTCTGGCTTAATACTCTCTTAATGCTCTGTTTCCCTTCCTCCCTAATACTTTATTCCAGTGGTTCTCAAAGTGGGGTTCTCGGACCAGCAGCAGTAGGAGCAGCTCCTGGGAGCTTGATTGAAATGCAAATTTCTAGACTCCCCTCCAGATTTATGGAATCAGAAACTCTGTGAGTGGGCCCAACAACGTTTTAATGAGCCCTCCAGGTGACTCTCATACATGCTGCGGTTTGAGAACTACTGCTCTGCGTGTCTTTTCCTCTATGTGTGTACTTTAGAACAGTAAAGCTAATTTCCCTAACAAGCTTTGAAGTGTAGTGCATCTGTTTTGTTCACCCTTGTACAACCAGCACCTAGGCCAACACTGGACACATATGGTAGGTGTTCAATACATGTTTGTGGAAAGAACAGGTGAATAATTTAAAAATGAATTCCACAAGCGCCAATATCCCTTGAAGAACTAACCTAATTGCACCTCAATCTCAATGTCTGATAAGAATGGGAGGGGGCAGAACGTGAGAGGCCTTGGGAGGGAAAGAGAATTAACATCTGTGGAGTGAGAGGCTTTTCAGAGGCTCTCTGATATCTTCACGACAACCCTGAGAGGCAGGGGTCACCATCCTCACTTGAAAGATGAAAAAGCTAAGGCTCAGAGAGGAACTGTTCCCAGAGTCTCACAGCTGGTGGTGGTGATACGAACCCAGGGACCTCTGGTTCCAGAGCCCTTACTCTTTTGTCTTCTCCGTGGCACTACCACTAGCAGCCAGGGAGGGGACAATTGGAAGCAGAAAACCCTGAAGGGAAAGACAAACCTCATTCACCACAACTTTGCTCATCATCACCATCACCTGCACACCTGTCTGTTTAGGACACGAGGCTAAGCAGAGTCTTAACCTATTAGCAGTGAGTTCTAGGGCATGTTATACTGTTGTCGGTCTCTTCTTCAGAACCCTCCTCCTCGCCCTTGGCCCTGACGGCACACCCTGACATCACACCATCTCCTTCTCAGGCACCTTCACTGACCCTGAATGGAGGCATCGATTTGCTGATCTGTCCACGTCTAGGCTGTGTGAGGTTTTCCATGATGGGTCAAGCTAAGCTTCCGGCTCCACTCCTCATGCTGCCCTTCATGAATTCCTTTACGTTTCAGTTTTGTGAACACGTTCCCCCTGGAACCCAAAGATTTGTGTTTCCAGAAGCGGCTTCTCTTTTTTCTTCCTTCCCTACCCTTTAAAGATTTCTTCTGTTCTGAGAGCTTTGCTGACATTTTCATGACTCTACAACTGGCAGCTCCAGCCCTGGCCTGGCCCTGAGTTTCACTACAGCACCCATCTACCTGTTGGATGTTTCACTTGGGTGTCCTGCCTTCACTTTAAGTGCAACATGTTAGAACTGAACTCATCAATTTATTCTCCAACCTTAATCTCCCTCCTAAAACTATTACTGTCTTTGTCATTGGCATCACTTTCTCCCAGTCATCATGTTTTTAAACCTACCCATTTGAGTACTTAGCCTTTACCTTCCATTGTGGTTTCTCTCTCCCTCCCTCTTCCTTCTTTCCTTCCTCCCTCCCTCCCCCTCCTTCCCTCCCTCCCTCCCTTCCTTCCTTCCTTCTTTTCTCCCCCCACCTCTTCCCTCTTCCCTTTCTCACCTACTCCTCTTTCCACAAATATTTATTGAGTACTTACTATGTGTCAGCCCAGGCATTGTCTTTGCCTTCCTGGAGCTTACATTACAGAAAAGAGAGAAAACCAACAAGCAAGCATATAAACTAATTGTAGCTTGTGATAAGTACAGTGAAATAAATACACAGTGGGGGGCTATGTAGAGAATACTGAAAAGGGTGTCCAGGAAGGGCCTCTTTCATTTAAGCTGAGACCTGTGAGGAACAGTGAACATGGAAGGATGGCGTGAGGCCGCTGCTCACGTGAGGCCCCACTGGGGAGCAGAGCTTTATGAACTGGTGGGAGAGTGGAAGAACCAGGACAGACATGGGCAGGGGCAGATCATGGGGGAACAAGGGGACAAGTAAGGAGGCTGACTTCATTCAGAGTGCTGTGGAAGCCTTCAGAGAGATTCACACGAGGAGTGGCCTAATCTAACTTACACTTGGAGGAAACATGGAGTGGGCCATAGTCTTTCCAGCTCTTTGGAGGGAAGGATTGGAGACATGAGGAAACCTGGGAATTTACTTGTATCTTTCAGCGTCTTCCCGATAGAATGACCTTCTAATTAGGATTGATACTCTCCCTTCCACCAAAAGGATGAGAGTTACATTCTGCACCACTCAATAGCTATGTTTCAGAGAGAGAGGGTCTTGGGCATTGGTAATGAACCACATCGGCAGCAACAACAGAAAATCTTATTGAATGTTACCATGTGCATGTAATATGAATACTTATACATATGTTTTAATGCTCAACAATGCTCTACGTAGTATATGATGATCATCATTTCACAGGTAAGGACAGAGAGGTTAATTAACTTGCCCAAAGTCACACAGCTGCTAAGACAAAAAAGAATAAAGAGACCATTTCCAAATAAACATGGTCAGGCTTTGTTTGTTTGTTTTGTTCCTTACTGTTTTCCATACTCATTGTGGAAAATTCAAATTGTACAAAACTATACAAATTAGAAAGCTAGGCTTCTCTATAATCCTGCCCCTAAGGTATGAAGTTGGTCTTTCACCACGGTCTTGCCCCCAGCAATGCTAATACTTCACGTTGGCAATGCTGAAAAGCTCTTCAGTACCCAGGTCCTCTGAAGGGGCTACTTCTCTCTGAAGCTGGTTTAGAAACAGAGGGATACGGAGCCACTTTCTTACCATCTCTGCTACAGGCAGTGGACGCCAAACTGTTCTGGCTCCAAAAGAAGCCACACCCATTTGGGGTGAAAGAACTTTAGGGAGTTTACATCACTGCTTGGAAGGACAGGCCAAAAACAGCAGAGAGGACAATGCGCGATTCCCTACACCAACAACCCAACAAGAAGAGTTCAGAGGTGAAGTATTGTTGTTTATTCCCCCTAATTTTCACATCTCATTAAGAGAGATCATTTGGGTTTCCTCTGTAACAAAAACTGCAACTTCAGCCAGAGTATTAATCACAGCAAAATGATATTCTGGTGTCATTTTATAATTCTTAATAAAAGCTTGGAGGTGTTCAAATTTCTAAACCCTATGGTACAAAAGGCAGTTTTCCAAGCAGGGGTAGGCCACACTAACTGTTGAAGATGAAAACTAATTAGCATCCTGTGTGAACTATCTTGTCTTTTTTAGGACCGGAAATCAAATGGGAAGGGTTCCCTCCTGTTCCAAGTGAGTTCCAGAAGAATTACTCATGCTCCTTAACCTATGAGTCAGACAGGAGTCTAGGAGAGTGTTTCCAAAACAGGCCAACAATAAGATAAACAGAGCGATAGATATGTGACAGTCTGGAGAGGCAGGACTGCAGTTGGCCAAAGCAAGTGATGGAGTGTAGAGCAACAGGACAGTAAACCTGGGATGGCTGAGCTTCCCTAGAGAATCCATGGATGACTGGAGCTCAGCAAACCAACATAGAGCGTTTCCTGAAAATGAACGTCCACGAGGAGGTTTGTTTTCAGATCCTTTTTTCAGTTTCATTGACCTAGTATCTTGGAATTATAGCATCTTCCCCCCCACCCCCCGCTCGGTGACTCAAGGGGCTGACTGCCATCACACTGAACTGCCTGGCTCTCTAAAAGCTTTGGCTATCATTGCGTTTTGACATCTCACAGCACAGGATATTAATCATTTTGGGACTCTGGGCCTGTTCCCGGTGTCCATATTTGCCATTGTTGATCTGCAGCCAGAAAAATAACTCCTAAATGACAAAGGCTTATCCCAAATTGAAATATAAAGTCATCGAAAAAGCTCAGCTTAGGAAATAACCCAGCATCAAGCTGGACTGTCTCCTGGGCACATAAAGGATAAGCTTCCTCTTTGCTCCCTCTAGGAAGGAGTCTGAAGCCAGGTTTTAGCTCTGTCTGAGCCTGTGAAGGGACTACGGGCATCTCTTGAGGGGGGGGTGGGGGTAGGAGAGCAGTGGTGTGCACGGGGCTTCATGAGGACACTGCCCCGCCCCCCTGGTTCCCGTCATCCCTAGAGAAAATGGCTGGTGGGTGTGCAGAGTCCACCCTACTGGAGGAAGAGCTAGAACCGGCTGATATTTTCCTTCATCCCCCATTAAGACCGCTGGGGTACAGAGGCCAGGCTGGGGTGAGGGGGGGGGGTGTCTCCTCCACACAGCCGTTAGAGTGATTCCTAAACACTGCTCTGATCACCTCCCTCCTCCTAAAGACCTTTGAGGGGACCCCCCCTCCCAGGAGAAATTCTAAAGTTTTTCATAGGCCATTCAAGGCCTTTCATTCCTTGACTCTCTGCCTAACTTTCAGCTTCATCACCAGCCACTCCCTGACCTTCTCACCACAAATGCCTGCTAGTTATTTCCTGAAAACACTGTGTACTCTCAGCTCTGCTTTCTTTATTCACGCTGCTGCTTCTACGTGGAAGGCCACCCCTCTACTGACTCTCTCCTACCCAGCCCCCCCAACATCACCTCTTGTTGCAGAAGGGCTCCTATTCCCACCCCTCACTGAGTGCATTGCTCCTGGATGTGTGTTTCTGTTGCATTATAGGTAGGCTCTCTTCTAACAGTTACTACCTGCGTGGGGTTGTCCCATGTGTCAGCCTTCCCCACTTGTCTGTGAGCTCCCTGAGGGCAGGCACTGTTTGCTGCATCTTTGGCTCTTGAAAAAATCAACAATGTTTCATTGGATGAAGGAGAGTTTTGCATATCAGTTATTATACTCTTTGCTATTCAGATAATGGCCAGGAGTTTTAAAATGCTGTACCCCAGCTCCATGATCTCCTTCCTTGTCACTTTTTGCAATTGCAATCTGACTTTCAGTAACAATCAGCTTGCACCATGAAACTTATGGTATTCGGTTTCAAAGGGTAATGGTTTCAGGGTGCACTGATTTCTGTGTTTAATTGTTTTAGAGACAGATAGCACACCTATATTATACTCCAAACCTCTCTCTCCCTCTCTCTCTCTCCCACACACACAAACGCACCACAAAGATAGAAATTCCTAATGATACATGAATAAAGCTTACAGTACAAAATTCAGCATATAATAAAAATTTTAAAAAGCTGATAAGTTCACAGGTGTTTCCAGGTGTTCAGCGGAGCTAGGTGCATGGTGTTATTTTGGAAATTAACTTGTCTTCCATTCTTAAACAAGCCTTTTCTCTGCTCAGTGTTGTACATGCTGTTCTCTCTGCCTAAAAAGCCTCGGCCCCTCCCCCAACCCCTTTATTAATCGAGTGCCCTCATCCTCCAGGATTCAGCTTAAACATAACTGCCTTGGAAGGGTCTGCCTAGACCCAGCCTCCTCATAGTCTCCATTTTAGCACGGTCGGTATTTTCTTTGAAGCCCTTGCCAACTATTTTATTTTATTATTTTAGTTAAATGTATTTGATGTCTTCCTCTCCCATTAGACTGAAAGCAACTAGAAAGAAAGAGGATTCCTGTGGGTTTTCTTTATTATTGTGTCCAAAACACATAGCATGTGCTCAATAAATACTTTTGGGTGAATGAAGCCGCAGTTGACCCTTGGTATCCTCGGGGAATTGGTTTCAGGACCCGCTATGTATACCAAAATCCTCTGGATGCTCACGTCCTATAATTGCTTTCCGTATCCCCAGTTCCGCATCCGGGAATTCAACCAACCCGGGATAGTACACGATCCGCGGTTGGTTGAATCCAGGGAAGCGAAACCTGTGGATACAGAGGGCCAACTGTAGTCTTTTAAGCCAACATTCTGCTTGTAATTTGGGGGAGTTGATTTCATCAATTCAGTGACTTGTCTTGCCTGGTCAGTTCCCTGGCCTCACTCCCCCTTGTCTCCCAGGCGCCCACTCCCTCATCCTGGGGGTGTCTTTCATCACCTTCTCCTCTTAACACATTCCTGTTCACGTCGAAGCACCTTGTCATACCTCACCTCCATTGTGACACTTTCCCCAGGCTGTTAGTTACTCCTGTTTCTGGGATCCTAAAACACTTTGACTTCTTCCACGTTTTCACATGTTTGTTTCTTTTACCACAAAATTAGAAAATGCTCCTAGAAAACTCAAGCAAGCATCAGAGAGGTGCATAAAGTCAAAAGCAAAATCCTCCCTTCCCATTCCCAGGTGGCCATTGGTATCACTGAGTTCTTTTCTCTGCATTTACAAACATACATTAACTCTTTTTTAAAAAAATAAAGAAAGGAAAGTAAAAAAACCGGATCATACAATAATACTATGGAGTGACATTTTTCAATTACTATCTCTCATTTTTCTTTTCACATTAGAAGATAACAACCTTGATCTTTCAGTGGATATTTTATTGGTCCATTGTGTGCTTGTACCATCATATAAAAAATCAGTTTCTTGATAGCTATTTAGGTAGCGCCTATTCTTCTAAATTACAAGCAATACTGAGATAAATCCCTTTATACATTCGAGTGGCTATTTCTCTGTTATTGCACCAAATGGCATCCCATTTTGTATTTTGATAGCTACAGCCTGACTGTCTTCTAAAAAGGCAGTGCCCAGATACACTCCCATCCACGGCTGGTAAGAATGTCTGAATCTTCACAGCCATGACTGGATATTATCACTGTGTTTCTTCTTTGTTATCTCATTGGTCAAAAACTTCCCTGTCTTCAATTGTTGTTGAAGTTGAATAGTTTTTCATATTTAATCATCACCTGTGTCCTTTGTCTGAAAATGATTATTCACATCCATCGCTCATTTTCCTATATAAGTGTTCAATTTCATTTTTTACTCATTTGTAATGGCTTTTTAAAAAATTGCGGTAAAATACACATAACATAAAATTTGCCATCTTAACCATTTTTTAAGTGTGCAGTTCAGTGGCATTAAGTACATTCACATTGTTGTGCACCATCACCACCATCCATCTTCAAAACCCTTTTCATCTTGCAAAACTGAAACTCTGTACCCATTAAACAATAACTCTCCATCCCCCCTCTCACCAGTCCCTGGCAACCACCATTATCTTTTCTTTCTATGAATTTGACTACTGACATGGTTTTTAAAAGAGTATGCATGTTAACTTTTGTTTGTTAAAGAGGTTAAACATTTTTTCAAATTTTTAGTTTTAACTTTATAAAGTCTTGTCATTTAGAAGGTGCACATTTTTTTTAAGCTTCACATTTTTATGTCAGTAAATATGAACATCATCTGCTTTATGGCTTTTGAGTTTTATGTTTTGCTTTGAAGAACTTCCTCACCCCGAAATAATCAAGTATTTTCCTGATTTCTTCTGGTAATAAAAGTACTCTGGTCATACCTATATCTCAGCAGTTCTCCTTTTTATTCTAATTAATATAAATGACTAGCATTGATGAGAACTGTTAAGTTCATTTCATGTTATTATCTTGTTTAGTCTTCATACCAAGGCAATGAGGTGGGTCCTATTGTTATCTCCATTTAATGATGAGAAAATTGAGGTTTAGAGAGTTCGAATAACTTGTCTACTTCAAGTGGCAAGTGGCAAAGCTGTGATCTGAACCTGAGCTATCTGACTGCATCCTAACCATGAAACTATGAATCTGTTTTCTCTGTTAAATGGTGCTCCTCTAGGGTGAGAACTGCATCTTATCTGTATTCTGACTCGAGCACATAGGTCCTCAACAATTGTTTTTAGAGTGAATTAATCCCTGTTACTTAAACTCAGCATCCAGAGCACAACCTCAGATACTGCTATTCCTATCGCTTCCTTCGCTATCTCACTCCTTAACGAATTCAGTCTTGACCTTCCTTCTAAGCCCAAAGAGATTCTGCTTTTGCCTGGGAATGAGCTTCCCTGGGTGGTCAGTGATCTCCTCAAGCATTACTACCACTGTCTCAAGGGAACTGGACTGCCTTGTCAAGACCCTGCTCCCTTCACAGAGTTCTCCCCTGGGGCCACTCATGCTCCACCTCTCTGTGCTCTTTCTTCTTGGGGAAGCGATAAGCATATGACTTCCTCGCCAGCTCATAGGCCAGAGTCCTATCATTGTCCTTCAATGGACTTCCCTCTTCTGGAGTCCACTCCATCCATTTAGCATTCCCTCGTGCCAAGACTTACTGACTTCTGGGCAGGTCCCACTCCTTCTTCAAGAATTTCCCCACCAGGCTCATGGTCTTCCCCTCTCCAGCTCCCATTGCCTCCCTTAAAGATTCCCACCCTCATATTGATGATCTTTCCACTGTGCTGGCTTCAAACCCTCCATTTTCACAATCAAAAATCCTTCCTCTCCTAACGTCTGTAACATCAGCCCAGTCCTGACCCCAGATTCAGTCATTGCAAAGATGCTGCTCTTTGTCTGGCTCTCTTGTCTTTCTGCTGCAGCCTCCCCGTTCACCCTCCTTGCCAACTTCTGGGCCTGACCGAACCCCTTCTATTGTCTCCACTCCTCCATGTTGCTGGGGAAGTTCAGAGAAGCAAGCTGTTTGGATCCATTCCAAATTCCTCTGGTGCAGCTTCAGAAGGATCCTCTCTGCTGCTTGGTCAGCCTCCCATCACCTGCACCTCGCTTCCTCTTCCACTTGCTAGCATGTCTTCTAAACCTTCCCATCTCCTAGAGCTGAGCTCCACTTCCCAAAGATGTCTGTGTCTCCTCCTTGACTGTGGAGGCCATCTCACTGGAGCTCTCACCACCTCCCTGCACTCCTCCACGTTCCCTTCTTTCCCATCTCAGAGGGAAAAATCTTTCTCTTCCCCTTCATCTTTTAGGATGCTTATGAAGAATAATGGGAAAATATGAGCTTTGAAAACTGACAAACTTGGGCTTGAATTCCAGCTCAGTTATCAAGTAGTTTTGTGTCCTGGAATAATCTATTTAATGTTTCAGGTCTTACTTTCCTTGCACCTTGGTGGGCGTGAACATAGTATCTGCCTCAAAGGGATTTATAGAGAGGCTGGCATGGCCTGATGCACATGAAGCATGTGGCATCTGCCCAGACTTTCTGAGTCTTCTCCCCCCACTCCCACATCCAGCTTCTCCACCTGAGTCCCCAATCCCGTTCCCTTTCTCTTCAGGTACTTTGCCCCATCAATTATCTCCTACTTGTTTTTAAATATTTTGTCTTTCCCTTTGACTAAATATTTTCTGTTGACATAAAAATGTGAAGTTCTCCTTTACCCCCAAATTCCTTTCTGTGATTCTGCTAACAATTCCAGCCTCCGTTCTCCCTCCCTTCTTAATTTTATCTCTTGAGAGAGTAGTCTACACTAGCCGATTCTGTTTCTCTCCCACCCACACTCTCCTTCATCCTTTGCTGTCAGGCCTCAACACCTCGTCTCCCTCCCTCATCACTGTACTTAAATAGGGTTCCTAAAGCCATGATAATCTAGGCCCTTGGATTCTTGGTTTTCCTTGATCTTCAGCCTGCCATACTCATCTGCAGCACTGGACCGTGCCAACGCCCTGCTTCTGCTTGAGAAATCTGCCTTGACTATAAGTCATTGTATGAGTTTGGTTCTCCTCCTACCTCTCTTTCTACTCTTTCAGTTCATTCATTCAGCATTTTTTAAATTGTGCATCTATTATGAACCACAACTGTGCTAGGTGCTGGGGACACAGTGGTGAATTATACAGGCATTGTCACTGGTCCACTGGCCCCTGAAGTGTATGGTCTAAGAGGGCAGACATCAGACAAACAGTCATCTGTTTTCTCTGTCTCAGTTACCTGTTGCATCCCTGTGTGTGTGTGTGGGGGGGGGGGTGGGTGTTCACCTATTTGCAAGAATGTTACAAAAGCATATAACAGGGAGGAAGACTGACAGAGGGGAAGCCAAGGAAGGACAATTTGAGGAAGTGATATTTAAGCTGAGATCTGCAGGATGAATAAGTGTTAGCTGGGTGAGGAGTGGAGAGTTTGGAGGGGTGGCTTCCAGGAAAAAGAAGGAAAGCTGTGAAGGCTCTGAGGCGAGAAGGTGCTTGGCAAATTCAAGAAACTGAAAGCAGGCCAGTATAGCTGAAGGTGGTGGGGAGATGAGGTAGGAGCCCTGAACAAAAATCATGCAGGGTCTTGTGAGGCATGGAGAAGGTTTGGGATTTACTCCCAAGAACAATGGGCAGCTACTGAAAACCTCTCTTCCCCTGCCTGTTTCCTCATTTTGGGTGTGCCTCACAGATGGGTTTGGTGCTCTGCTCTGCTCTTGGCCCATTCAATCTTATGGCTGAGTAATCACTTCTCTGTGGTTGATTCCTAAATCCTAATACCCTCCTGAATTCCAGTCCTTTTCCCAGCTACCATCTAAGATTATATACTGGGGTCTCTTTCTGATACTGCAGATTAAATGTTAGAAATTAACCTCATTTTTCTTTTCAAAATCCTTCCTTCTCCTGTATTTCCCATCTTGGTCAATTGCTCCACTGGCCTCCCATTAACCCAGGTTGGAAATGCTGGTGTCTTCTTGACTTCCCCCTTTTTTTCACTCATTCATTTATGTTGAGGATACAGCAGGGACCCAAACTGATGGAACTTGCATTCTGTGGAGACACCCAACAATAAACACATTGGGACTTTCCTGGTGGTAAAGTAGTTAAGGCTCTGCGCTCCCAATGCAGGGGGCCCGGCTTCGATCCCTGGTCAGGGAACTAGATCCCGCATGCCACAACTAGGAGCCCGCATGCCGCAACTAAAGATCCCACATGTTGCAACTAAAGATCCTGCGTGCCGCAACTAAGACCCAGTGCAGACAAATAAATACATAAATATTTTTTAAAAAACAATAAACACATCAACATGTATTATAATGTCAGTTAGTAAATGCTATCAATAAAAATAAAGCAGATAGAAAGTGAGGGGTGGAGATGCTGCTTATTTTCATCAGAGGAGGTCTCTTTGAGGAAGTAGATTTGAGCAGAGGCCAGAATGAGATGAAGGAACAAGCCATGTGGATATTTGGGAAAGAATGTACCAGGCAGAGGGAATAGCAAATGCAAGGTCCAGGGGTGGCAGCATGCTTGAGGAGTAACAAAAAGATCAGTGGCTGGAACGCATCAAGTGACAGGTTGAAAGTAAAGAGATGAAACCAGAGAAGCAGCACATACAGACTGTGCTGTAAAGAATGGAAAGGGGTTTGGAATTTAGTTCTAAGTGTGATGAGAAGCCTTTGGAAGGTTTTGATCAGAAAAGTGACATGATCTGATATACAAAGACCAAAGGGTCCCTCTGGCTGCTGTGAGAAGAATAGACTATAGGGGGCAAAGTGAAGACCACATAGTAATCCACATCCTCTCCATATCACAGGGTCTTGCCCACATCCATCCCTCTCTCCCACCTTTATAACCACTGCCCTAAGCTAACCCCCTCCATCTCATACCGGGATTGTTGTTGGGATCTCATAAATGATCTTCCTGCCTCCTTCCAGAGCAAGCCTTTCCCTTGGTCAAGGCTTCAGTGGTTCCCCACCCCATAGAAATGAAGTACAACTACTTCAGTCTTTTTATTTATTTACTTACTTTTGGCTGCGTTGGGTCTTCGTTGCTGCTCACAGGCTTTCTCTAGTTGCAGTGAGTGGGGGCTACTCTTCGTTGCAGTGCGCGAGCTTCTCATTGCAGTGGCTTCTCTTGTTGTGGAGCACGGGCTCTAGGCACCGGACTTCAGTAGTTGTGGCACGCGGGCTCAGTAGTTGTAGCTCGTGGGCTCTAGAGCGCAGGCTCAGTAGTTGTGGCACACAGGTTTCATTGCTCCACGGCGTGTGGGATCTTCCTGGAACAGGGCTCGAACCCGTGTCCCCTGCATTGGCAGGTGGATTCTTAACCACTGCGGTACCAGGGATGCCCAACTTCTTCAGTCTTATATTCAAGGCCCCTCTTGTCTCCCAGCCTTATCTCTCACTGCTGCCTATCACATACCCCATGCTAAAGTCACAGAGAACTACTCAGTTTCCCATGTAAGCTTCTTGCCTTCCCATCTCCAAGTTTTTGCCTAACTTGTTCTGTCTTCTCATGAAGGATTCTCTCACCATCATCCATGTCTGTATATTCCAGATTTCCTGACTCTTTCCTGATCATCCCAGGCATCAGGGATTCTTCTTGTATTTGGACTCTTACACCTTTCCAATGACACTAGTTATTCTCTACGTGGTTATAACTCTTTATTGTACACATCTTATCTTCCTCACTAAATCATAAATTCCTAGAGGTCAGGGTCCAACTCGGATATATATCTGTGTGCTTTCCATCCACAGGGCCTAGCCCAATGCTCACAGTGAGTACACCACAGATATTTGTCCAATGAGTGAGTTGCTAACATCAGAGTATTTAAACAGTCTATTTGGAGAGACACAACCAAGTCTTAAACCCATGCAAGTGAATAATATGACAGTATATAATGGAGGGATAAATCAGGTGGCACATAGTCTATGGACCAGAGGAATCTAGAAGGGAGGTCAGTAGGCAGTGGACTGGTCAGGGAAGACCTGATAACAGCTGATGCTTCTGGAGTGTTTATCACGTGCTGGGGTCTGGGCTGAATGCTTTACATGCATTATCTCACTCTTCTCATCTACCTTGTGCTACAGGCACTTACATGTAAGTAAATGCCTCATCTACAGGTGGGGAAACTGAGGTAGGAAGGTGAAGTAATTTCCCTGAAGTCACAGTGTTATAAAATCTGCAGACTTGTGATTTGAACCCATGCCTGTCTAATTGGTTAACCTATAGCAATCCTAACCTATAGAAAACCCCAGTACTCACACAAAGGAAAGGCTCAGCTGTGAAAACAGGGTTTGCATTTTATTTCCTGTCTCATTCCAAAATGGGTCTAAAGCAGCTAAATATGAGATGAGCTATGCCTGAGAAGATGACTAGGAGTTAAGGCTGAGGTAGGTGTTTCAGGTTAGGAAAGCAGCTATTTGTGGACTCTAAGGCAGACTTGTTCCCGGGTAGCAGCAGTGAGCTGACTAAATTGGTGGATATATCTGGAGGCTGGTTGGGTGGGTAAGTGGATACAGTGTGTGGAGGGCATTCAATGCCAGGGAGCATTGTTGAGTGTTGATGTGTTAGAACACAAGGAGAGGTTGAAGGGTGTATGAGCTGGTCAGGACATAACTCCATTCAAAGAACATTCACTGGGACAGATTTTGCACTAAGCAGATGAATGGAACTGTAGGATTTCCCTGAGTAAGCCCTTGCTCTCAAACAGCTAACAGTCTTCTGGGAGAAACAGCCCATAGGATGCAAACAAAGCACAGTGGAGACCGAGCTGGGAAAGAAGAGTTTTAATGAAGGATCTGGGGTACTTTCTAGGGCTGTGGCATTTGGAACAGGCCTTGCAGATGAGTGGGGTTGGAAGAATAGAAGAGGGTGGCCACTTCTGGGACTGGGGGAAGGTGGTTTTTAGAGAGCATTACCCTGATAATCATATACAGGCTGGACCAATGAGCAGTCTCTAACACATTTCTGAGGAAGAGATGCACTTTGGGCCAAAAATCCATCTGCACAGGGAGCAGTACCATGAAAAAGACTTAGGAGTCTTAGCAGTCAGCAAGTTCACTGACAGAACAGAGCTGCTTAACAGTCAAAGGAGCTAAAGTAATCTGCAGCTGCCTTAAAAGATGGTCAGTGTTGCATACCCAGCTCCAGACTATATCCTGAGAATTTTGTCAATTTGGGGGCCAAGCTCTACACCAGCAGTTCACAACTGGGGGTGATTTTGACCTTCAGGGGACATCTGGCAAAGTCTGGAGACATTTTTGGTTGTCACACTGGGAGGGAATTCTACTGACATCTAGTGGGTAGAATCCAGGGATTCTGCTAAACATCCTACACTGCACAGGACGGCTCCTTCCCCTGCCCCCTCACAACAAAGAATTATCCAAACCAGGTATCAGTCCTCTAATTGACAGAGGACTGCTACCTGGTCTGGAGGATGCTCTAGAGGATGAAGCAACCAGAGCGTGGTTAGTGGTAGGTACAGTTTTTACAACAGTGTCACTAGGAGCAGCTGAAGAACCTGGGAATATTTACACTAGAGGAGATTTAAGGGCCTGAGAAATATCTTAGAGCAGCAAAAAGAACTGAACTGTCCAGAGCAACTGCCCAAATTTCCACCATCGCTCACCCTAACTATTGCAATGGGAGTCCAACCGGACCCAATGTTGGAAATTTAAGAAAGTCATTGTAATAGCAAACACTCACAGCATTTACTGTATTTCAGGCACTCTCCTAAGAGCTGTACATATACCAACATATTTAATTGTCACAACAAACCCATCACACTTATTTTACAAACAGAGAGACTGAGTCACAGAGAAAAGGGTAAGTGATTTGCTTAAGATCACAAAGCTTAGCAAGCAGCAGAGCCAGAATTTGAACCCAGGCAGCTGTACTCTTAACCACTGTGCAGTGTTGCTATGCTGCATTGGAAAGAATCAGATCTGGGCTCAAATGCCAGCCTTACCACTTAATAGCTGTGTAACAACTGGCATGCTACTTAACCTCTCTGCGCCACAGTTTCTTCATCCTGCATAATAGGGGCAGTAGAGATGATAAATAGTTACCAGTTCTTCCAAACAGTGATGAATGTAGTTCTCACAGCAACTCAAGGACAGGCATATTTATTACTCTTATTTTATACACATGAGGATTTTATGGCTTAGAGAGGTTGAATGACTTGCTCAGGGTCACACAGAGAGGAAGAGGAGAGTTAGGATTTAAATCCACATTTGTCTGACTCCAGAACCTGTTTTTAACTACAAAGCCATTACATTTGCAAGTGTGTGCTGAAGGGAGCATGACAAAGCATATAAAATTTCCTGGAACATAGTAAGCAATCAATGATAGCTATTTATTATTGTATTAGTAATCATAGTTGTTATCTTCATGACCAGAATGCACAATCAGGTGCACAGATGGCAATGTACTATTCTAGCCAAAAGAACAAGATCAGCAGAAAATGAATGATGCAGTGGCTTATGTGCAGATCACAACCCCTCAGCCAGCTATTCCATAATCTTGAGCTTTAGCCTCTCCAGTAAAGTGGTGTCACGTTTGATTCATTTGTCCTGCTCTCAGCACAGTCTACTATTCATAGAACAGGAGTGGGAAGAGAAGGGACAGTGTGAGGCTAATTTAATATCAAGGTTTCATAGCCCATATATTTCATAGTCATAATAAAAAAAGAGGAACGTAGTGCCTTGTGCAAAATGGGAAAAAGCACCACATACTCACATACTGCACTGTGAATACAACCACAGCTCACGGGATGGTTAATTCTACCCGGGAAGGATTTTGTTTTTAAACAACTGCCTGATTTCACTGTAGGGAATGCTGTGTGAGTGCTTTCTACAGAGAGAGGGTGGCATCTGCCTGGCTGGAGGGCTGGCAGCACACAGAATCTGCCTGCAATGGATTCTTAAACATGGATTCGTGGCTAATGGGACGTCAGACAGGAAGAGACTGAGAGCTGCTTGCAGTGACGGAGGTAGGTACCGAGGGCAACGGGAGCTCTGGGCAGGGGGCCACCAACTGCCTAGGTGGGGGAGAATGATCAGAGAAAGTTTCATAGGGAGGGGATATTTGAGCTGGATCTTGAAGGATGAATAGGAGTTTGTCTGGTGGAGAAAGAGGGAAGGTATACAGACCAGAGGACAACAGCACTGCAAAAGGTCTGTGACCTGGGAGCACGTGACCACTCCTGAAATACCTCATGGATGATTGTGGCAGGAGCTCAGGGAGAGAGGGCGTGGAGTGAGGGAGATAGGCTGGAAATGTGGGATGGAGTCAGCTCATAAAGAGCCTACAGCCCTACAAAGGCTTCTGGACAGCATGGTATAATGGAAAGGATTTCTGGCAGTGCAGTATGAGGAGAAATGTCCTGGGGTTTGGAGTGAATTGACTCTGAGTTCCATTACTTGTTGGCTATATGACTGAGGACAAATTACTTTACCTCTCTTGAGTCTCAGCATCCATGTTTATAAGATGGGGACATAACGCCTGCCCCAGAGGGCTGTTGATAGGATGAAACAAGGTGAAGTATAAATTCCTAGCACACTCACAGCATATTGTAGGCTCTCGTGAACGTTAATCCCCCTTTATTGGATAGGTGAGGGGGAGTTGTTTCCCACAGGGCAGAGTTTCCATCTGATTTCTGTTTTAGAACAGCAACTCCAACAGATTGTACTAGGGGTAGACTGGAGGCAGAAAGAAGACTCCACTCGGGAGGTTGCTTTGCTGGTCTTGATCTATAAATGTTGAATCTTAATAGCTTCAGTTTCAGGGGGTTACATTCTCATTACCAGGTTCCAGATTCTGGGCTATAGCCTGTGGTTCCAATACCTGGACCTCTCTGAGAAGACTGGATGATGAACTGTCTTAGCTCCCTCAGTTTCTATAAGGTTGAAGGTACACAATTCAAGCAAGTTCAAGTTTATTTGACCACATACAATCTGTCTCACTCCTGTTCTCCATTTCATTCATTCATTCATTCATCAGGCAAGCATTTATTGAGGGTCAACCAATACCTGGGTTGCAAGGGTTTGGCGGACACAATTGCCTACTCTCCCATCTGTGTGGTTTTATAGATCAGAACTTGAAAAAACAGCGATGCCAACCCTTCCCAGGGCCCACACATCACTGAGGCTTCCCATGGGTCAGTTCAACTCATTCCTGGCTTTTGTGGAAGGTAATTAGCTGGACAGAGAACATGGACCAATGAAGACAGTCCTGCTGGAAAATTACTTCCCTGTGCCACACTTTTTCAAGCTCCCAATTTTCTAAAATCTCAGCAAGAAATTGTGAATCTGAGATCAGAGATCCTGAACTCTGTCTTTCTGAGAATGAGATCAGAAAAAAATAGATGAAAAGAAATAGCTGATGGGCAATGGTGGCTTCTTACCCTGATTGGACTTTAGGAAATATATCCAGAGAATAAAGTGGATTCCTCACTTTGATAAATCAAGGAATCTTACCTCAAGTCATGAGAATTTAGAGAATTAACCAAGAAAAACTCTATCGATGTGGTTAAACAACAGTGCTATCACCAAAACTAAAAGAGTGGAATCTATGATGTCAAAACTTCCACATCTCATTAAGAAACCCTCAAACACTTGCTTTTCCTCCCAAATCCAGACCATTGTCTCTTCCTCTTGTGGACCATTCCACGAGCCTTCTCACGGGTCTGTGGGCTATGGTGCAGACACTTTCCCGCCCATTCTCCATGGTGTCCTCAGCGTGCTCGGCCCAGGCAGAGAGGAGGACCCCAGCCCCCCTCTGCCCAGGTGCCTCTCTGACTCCCGGTCTCCCTCAGGGGGTGTGTCAGGCTGTTAGCTGGGTATCAAGGCTGCTCCAAGCCAGCCTCTCCTGAGCTCCACCTCTGACAGCTCTCCTTCTTCCACTCAATCTTTATTACACAGCGGGATGGAGCTGGGACACAATGCTGTGACTTTGTAGCTGAGAGTTATTTTCTCTTCCATCCCCATTTGCTTAACATCCAGCCCAGTTACCACTTCTTCCAGGCACCAGTCCCTGCCTCTCCCTCCAGAGGGAATGCCCTCACCTGCAGGGTCACCTCTGTATTCTAATGTCTCCCATGTGGCATTTTCAATGTTGTGATATACATTATTGGATACTATGTCTTTCTTACCTGTAGCGACATTGACACAAAAGGACATGGACTCTGCCTTATATTTCCTTGTTTCTCCACCGCCAGGCACAGTGCCCAGCACATGATACACAGCTCCATATGTGATTTTTTTTTTTTTGAGTTGAATTGAATGATGAAATGGAAGGGAGGGGAACAGGTGTTCCAAAATAGAAGACAGGAAATAAGACCGACCAAATCTGGTTCCTCAGCAAATAGTCGACACCTCTCTATTGTGGGGGGCTTCTTTGTGCAAAGGGCTGGGAACTGGGCCCTGAGAACCACCCAGTCTTTGCCCTTGTGGCCTATTGCTTCAGACTGTGGGCTTTGGAGCCAACTGTGTTGGAATGCCAGGCGTGCCACTTTCTGTGTGATCGCAGGCAAGCTACTTAACTTTCCATACCTTGGGTTTTCATCTGTAAAACCAGGGCAATGATGATCCTTAATCATAAAGTTTTGTCACGAGAATGAATGAAAAAGTCCTTGTGGAGCACTTAGACTAGTGCCTGGCAGAGTGAGCACGGGATAAATGTCAGCTATTATTACAGAGCTCACAGTCAAGCAAACTTAAAGTCACCTGAGGATCAAGAGAGTCATTACTGAGATAATACTATTTTCTTGGTGGAATCTGCACACACACCTGCAGAAGGGCTCTAGATTTGTTGGGTAAAATTTTTGATGAGATGCTCAAGGATGGGGCTTTGATGCCAGAGGCATTATTGGCGGGAGAATAGATGTGGTGGATGAAATGCTTTTATAGGGGTGTTGGGACCAGCTAGCTCTCAAGTTTTCGTGGGATAGTCAAGGCAGTGGCTAGAGCCAAATTGCTGAAAATACCACAAGGAATGGGTCTGTGGGAGAGAAAGAGAGGAGATCAGACTGTCAATGCCTGGGCAGAGGGCTTTGGCAAAGAAAGTGAGTTTTCAAAGCTGAACTTTTGATCTACTTTTCTTTATGGTGTGTGATACAGCGCTCTCCTGACCTTCCTAAGAGGTCCCCAGTGGAGTCCTCTGCACTCTCTTTGCTGCTTGGAGTCAGCTTTTTTAGCGAGGCAGTGTGAAGTCTGGGCTCTAGGTGGTTGGTGAGAGTAGTGGTGTCCCCAGGAGGCCAGCCACATCTGGCCCAATGTGAGAGGTTCAATGAGAAAGGCACTTTGGGTACACAGAAGCCAGTGAGGCAAAAGCAGCCTTGGGAGCAGCTAGAGAGAATCAGAATATTTCCATTGCAATATTGCTAAATGTAGAGTTAAACAGTACAATACAGTCAAGTTCTAGTGTCTTGTGTCTGCCCCTCAGGAGTGCCAGCAGTAGATAAACTAACACTAATCACTGCACATCTCTGGGAAGTTACTATCATCTCTCATGTTGTACCCAATTATGCTGTTTCCAGCTGGGACAGGTAAGGAACATGGCACCTGCCCAAAGAGTTGACATGGATGGCTCTGTGTGTCTGAAATGCCAAATAGGACCAAAAGACGCAGCACTGGAAAACCTCCAAAAGCCTCCATGATAGTATGCATTAGTTAATGGATCAACCACTTGGATGCCCTAACTCAAATTTGAGTTCAGACCTCTAAACCCAACTATTCCTAGACAGTTTAGTTTTTTTCATTTTCAGCTGACTAGCTTTGAGCACTTACTACCGGCCAGGTGCTGTGCTAAGTGCTTTACTTGCATCATTTCTTTTCGTCTTCCCTGAAACCTGGTAAGTTTGGTAAAATTATTAGCTCCACACTGTAGATGAGAAAATTGAGGTTGAGAGAGGCTAATTGACCAGTACAAGGTCACACAGCTTGAAAGTAGTGGAGTTGGAGTTTGCACCCCACCAGGTCTCTTGGAATCCAGAGCCAGAGAACTTAATAACTATGTTAACTAGTTTGGAAGGGATCAGAGGTCATCCAGTTCAATCAGTTGTACACCTAGAGGGAGCAACTTGCAGTTGGAAAGTACATGGGACTAGGAGACTGTTTTTGTTTTGTTGGGGGCACTTCTGTATGACACTGGGCAAGTCACTGAACCTTCCTGGGCCCCAGTTTTCTCTTCCAAGAGAAGAGAAGAGTTAATGCTCTGTTTACCTCATAGGTTTGTTTTAAGGCCTAATATAAGGAGTGGAACAGGACGAAAGCTACTGTTTTGCCTTGAACAGACAGCAGGCATATTCTAGGCATCTTTCGTGGGGTAACTAATTTCTGGTACATCCAGCCAAATGTGATTAACAAGGAAAAATTTAATATAGAACCACTCCCTTTTCTGACTCACTAAGAAAATGAGATAATCTTGAATATTGCATTAAAATAAAGAATTTAAAGGTTGACTTTGATTTTTGGCGGCTCTGTGCTAGGCATTTTCATATGCATTTAATCTCCAGTAAAACAAAATGAGGCTCCCGGGTGGTTAAGTGCTTTCCTCCAACCACACAGCTAGTAAGTAGTGAGGATATGAACCCAGCACTGCTTGGTTTTACCTGTAGGCACTTTTGCATGCAGCAAGGACTTAGACCAGATCCATTCGATTTGCTTATAGTAGAAGTGAACAATTCTGTTTTCATAGAGCCCCACTGTTTCAAATGAAGTCACCGTAACATCCCCGGGAAGGCACCTAATGTCTGCAGGCACCCAAATGGAAGAGTTTCTGTTTCATCCTCTGCATGTCAAAGTCTAAAACTTTAGCAACATCCAACCTCTGCTAAACAAATTAACCAGCCACAAATTATAGAAGAGCCAACAGAAACAGAACACATAGGTATCACTCGCTGAGGGATAACCTTCATAGCTTTGAAGTAAAGGAAGAATTATGTTAAAAACAAATGATGAACTATTTGAGTGCAAAACATTTAAAATGTAAAACAATGACATAAAATTAAAAGGTAGACAACAAACTGAGAAAATAATTGTATAAAGGTGATTAAGTATTCAACTACATGATATATGTATATGAAGAAATAATTCAAATTTTAAAAGAAAAATAAAACCCAAGATCTCAATAGATCAGTGACCTAAGGACATGAAGAGAAAACTTAGAGAACAAAATACAAATATTAAACACTTAGCCTGAGAAACATTTTTCCTGAGTAATAATCAAAGAATTATAGATTAAAATAATATTTATCATCATAATAGCATTTAATATTTTATAATTCTTCACATTTACTAAGTTCTTAATATATATAAATTCATTTAATCCCAAAAACCTCCTTAGGAGATGGTGCTATTTCCATTTCACAGATTAGGAAACCGAGGCCAAGTGAGGTTCAGTAACTTGCTCCAATCAGACAACTAGTTAGGGTATAGCTGAGATTTAAATCCAGACAGTTTGGTTCTTACATCCATGTTACACTTAGGAAATTAACAAAAATAAAAATACTTAAAAGTATTTTTACTTTTTTGAATATTCCGTGCCAGTAAAGTTCTTGAGAGACCCAGTGCTGGTTTCTTTATAAACTGGTACAACTCTTTTGAAAAGCAATATAGTGATAGGTAGCAAGAGCCATAAAAATGCATGTTTTGATATGGAAACAACCTAAATGTCCATTGACAGATGAATGGATAAAGAAGATATGGTACATATATACAATGGAATAATAGCCATAAAAAAGAATGAAATAATGCCATTTGCAGCAGCATGGATGCAACTAGAGATTATCATACTAAGGGTGGAAAGAAAAAGACAAATACCATATGATATCACTTACATGTGGAATCTAAAATATGACACAAATGAACCTATCCACAAAACAGAAACAGACTCATAGACATAGTGAACAGACTCGTGGTTGCCAAGGGGCGGGGGTGGGGGGGTGGGAAGGGAGAGGGATGCACTGGGAGTTTGGGGTTGACAAATGTAAGCTGTTATATATAGAATGGATAAACAACAAGGTCCTACTGTATAGCACAGGGAACTATATTCAACAAACTATGATAAACCATAATGGAAAAGCATATATATATAAAAAAGAATGTATATATATATATATATATGTATAACTGAATCACTTTGCTGCACAGCAGTAATTAACACAACATTGTAAATCAACTATACTTCAATTAAAAAAAATACGTGTTTTGTTCTAGTAAGCTCCCTCACTGGCATGTAGATTGGGGAAATAATTCAACAGAAGCAGAAATCTATATGTAGGCAGTTGTTCACTGAATTGTTATCTAGACCAGCCCTGTCCAGTGTAAATATAATATAAACCACATATGTAATTAAAAATTTTCTGGGAACCATATTAAAAGAAGTAAAAAGAAATGTGAAGCTAATTTAAATAATTTATTTTACTTAACCAATATATTCAAAAATAATTTCAGCATCAATAATCAATATAAACACTTGCATTTATTTTTTTTGAATTTTTGAATTTTATTTAATTTATTTTTTATTCAGCAGGTTCTTATTAATTATCTATTTAAACACTTGCATTTATTATTTCTTATGCTAAGTCTTGGAAAGCTGGTGCGTATTTTATACTTAAATTACATCTCAATCCAGACTAGATACATTTTAAGTGCTCAATAGCCACATGTGGCTAGTGGCTCCCATACTGAATAGCACAGACAGATCTAGAATAGCAGAAAGTGGGAAATAGACAATGATATCAAATGGTGAGAATGATATAGAAAATTATGGTATATCAGCCTCTGGAATTGTATAAAGTCATTACCAATAGTAATACTAAAATCCATAAAAATATATTAAATGTTTATGCTTTGTTAAATCAAAAATTTAAAAATATAAACTATTAGTTTAGTAGATATTTAAAATGTGTCTATATGCAGACACATGGATGAAAGAGGATGTGCAAACATTAAAATAGTTGTGTTAGCAAACTGGGATTTAAAGTTGATTTCTTTGTCAAAAAATTTTTTTCATTTTGGGCTTCCCTGGTGGCGCAGTGGTTGAGAATCTGGCTGCTAATGCAGGGAACACGGGTTCGAGCCCTGGTCTGGGAAGATCCCACATGCCACGGAGCAGCTGGGCCTGTGAGCCACAACTACTGAGCCTGCGTGTCTGGAGCCTGTGCCCCGCAACGGGAGGGGTCGCGATAGTGAAAGGCCCGCGCACCGCGATGAAGAGCGGTCCCCGTACCGCGATGAAGAGTGGCCCCCGCTTGCCGCAACTAGAGAAAGCCCTCGCACGAACCGAAGACCCAACACAGCCAAAAATAATAAATAAATAAATAAATAAAGTAGCTATAAAGTTTAAAAAAAACAATATAGATTATTTTAAAAAAAAAATCTTAAAAAAAAATTTTTTTTTTTTCATTTAAATAGGCATTCAACATCTATTTCTATTAAGAGAGTTTTCTAGGGCTTCCCTGGTGGCACAGTGGTTAAGAATCTGCCTGCCAATGCAGGATACACGGGTTCGAGCCCTGGTCCGGGAAGATCCCACATGCCGCGGAGCAACTAAGCCTGTGCGCCACAACTACTGAGCCTGCGCTCTAGAGCCCGTGAGGCACAACTACTGAGCCCACGTGCCACAACTACTGAAGCCCACGTGCCTAGAGCCTGTGCTCCACAACAAGAGAAGCCACCATGATGAGAGGCCCGCGCACCGCAAGGATGAGTGGCCCCCACTCTCAGCAACTAGAGAAAGCCCGCGCGCAGCAACAAAGACGCAACGCAACCAAAAATAAATAAATAAAAATTAAAAAAAAAAAAAAAGAGAGAGTTTTCTAAACAGAAAAAGGACAAAGAAGGACTATTCCATACAATACACAAATATTTGGAGATTCAATTTTCTATGTTTTAAAAACTATATACCCTAAAAAATTTCCCATACTACTTACTTATCATATGGGTTTACCCACACTTTGGTATTCTCCTGATAGAGAATTTGGTATTTGAGATTGCTGGTCTTTTTTGTTTGCTTATGTTAATGTTCTTAAAGAGTAGATTTATTAAAAAAACAAATCACAAACCTTTGAATAATATATTTTCTGGACAATGTGATGTTAGGACCATCATTCATACTTTGTAATATATTTAATATACATTTTTATATATTATATTTCTTTTCTTTGACCTATGAGCTATACTGAAAGCTGACCCAAAGATGCCCAATTTTCCTGTAGATTTCTAGAGACAGAAACTAATGAATAAAAGTCTAGCTATTTCAGAAAAATATAGAAAATTTGATTTTAGTTTTCATTAATATGTCTAGCTCAGAAGTAAAATGAGAAATCGATGAGTTTGAAAAAGAAAAATGGCTGAAATCACAAAAGTGATTCTAGAATGGAACCCAGATTCCATCCATAATCCAAACTGATTCCAGAAATGGATGGGTTAGATAAAGATTGATGACTGGATCCTGAACCTGGAGAGGCAGCCTCTTCAGAGGGAAGGGCATGAGTGTGGGGTCAGAGAAAATAGTTCTTTACCTTCTACTACCTTGGGGAACTGCATCTTTGTTTCCATAGCTGTAGAATCAGAAGGCATAATCTCAACCTCATAGGTAGAGAGGATTAGGTAAGAGCATCCCCTTCATTATTCATTGCACCCTATTATTTTACAGTGGAGGAAGGTAAGTCCAGAGTGGTGCAAACAGTCTTGGAACCCAGATGTCTTGCTTGAGTCAGGGTTCTTCAAGCACAAAGGCCAGGATCCCAGGCTCTGGAGTCAAAGTGCTGTTACAGCATTGGCTCTGCCAGCCTCTGACACCGTGACCTTGAGCAAATTGCATATACTCTCTGTCTCAGTTTCCACGCATGTAGAGTGAGGACAATAAGTGTGTCTAATTCAAGATCAAGTGTGGTAATTAAAAAGTAAGGCTAAGTGTGGTATCTGGCACATTGCAAGCTTTCAGTAATTGTCCCCTATTATTAGTGGTGGTCCCCAAACCAATTCTTATGATGGTCTTTATTTTACATTCAGCATGTATAGTTTACTCACTAATTGGTTGCATCTTTCCTCTAGACCTTAATGCTAAGGAATTAAATTTCGGTATTTCATAGAAAAATAAAATGGAGTTGGGGAAGGGGGCCATTGGACCACCACAAGAGGGAGTGTTGGCGAATTTTATCTCAGACATTTTGGGGCAGGCAAGTTGTGCAGGGGAGAGGGACTTACAGAAAAGGAAGGGAAGGAGGAGATGGCGGTTCAGAAAAAGCAGGGTATGGAGGTATGGTTCTGATGGAGGAGAGCTTGCAAAATGTGAGCAAGAAGGCAGTGCAGCACCCTGGTAATAGTTGTCATTTATTGAGCACTTACTGTATGCTAGGCTCTGTGCCTCATCATCATTAGATTCTGTCTCTGGAAAATGGGAGTAATAATAGTACTTCCTTTATAAGAGTTGTTGTGGGTAGTTTATGAGACACTATGTGTCAAATATTTGAACAGCGAGTGCTTGACACATAATATAAAGTTAGTAGTTACTATTATTATTATTAAATCCCTCCTGTTTCAGATGAGGAAGGCTAAGTAACACAAACCATGGAGCTACTAAGTGGCAGAAATCACTTGCTGTCTGTGAGGCTCTAAAATCCATAGAGCACCCAAGCTAAGCAGAGTCCTCCATCCTCCTCCTCCCACTCCAGCCCTACCTCTCAACCTTCCAGTGATGTCAAGGTGGGCTCTGTCATCACAGCGACCTGGAATGGAGCCCTGGCTGTGTGACCTGGGCAAGTCACTTCCCCTACAACCCAGTTTGCTCATTTTTGAAGCGGAGGATGGTATATCTCACAGGGATTTTGTGGGAATTCAGTAATATTTTCCAGGTAGAGTTGTTTAGCCTAATTGGCACATGGAAAGTACTCAATGGGTATTAAGCTATTATTGTAATGTGGGCTCTTGGGTTCTTCTCAACTAAAGTTCCCAGCCACTGACATTTCCATACTTAATCTTTATTCTGGAACAGTCTGTGACAAAAGAAAACTCTCAGAAACCTAGGCTTTGACAGCTCCCTTGCTGTCTTTGTAATATGCCATTTTCTTAATTCAACACCATGTGAAGCAACATGGCTATCTCTTCTGGCTTCTAAATTCATTGATGGTGTCAGTTGGTGATGAAATGTCAGAGCACTTGGATCCAACTGTCCCACTGCCGTTTCCTGGCTTTCCCTGGGTGAATGGTAACATTTTCAAATGGATAAAAATCTCCAGGCAACGTCGCTCTCCTCCTCCAGAGCAGATTTATTACAGAGTGGTTGGCATTTCCACATGCTCCGAATTTGTCAGTGTCAGATTCGTATGCGTTCTTAGGTCTCTATACATATACAGGCATAATTTAAATCCCCAGCAAACAAAGGCTATTTTTCTAACTTGGAGATATTCCAAAAGATCTTTGCATTTCATCTATTTTTAAATGTTTGTGCAATTTAGACGTATGGTAATATCAAATGGTACAGGGGAGGACTGAATATTCAGCTTCCAGCAACTGATCATGTGCCATGCGTCAGGCACTTTATATGCAATAGTCTACTTAACTGTGGGATGGGTATGCATTATTTTCGCTCTACAGAAGGGGAAACTGAGGCTCAGCGAGATGAGCTACTTGCTCACAGTCACATACACACACACACACACGAAAGTCATCCCAGCTGAGAGTGGCTGAGGTGGGACACAAATCGCTTTGATTTCATATTCTCCGTTCCTGCCTCTGCAGCATAAACTGTTTACAGAGCACTTACCATGTAGCAGGCACTGTGCAAGGCTCTGGTGATATAGCAGTGGAAAAAATAAGCAACAATTCCTGGCTTCAAGGAGCTTACATTCTGGTAGACAAATAACACAGATCAATTCTGTGACTTGGTGAAAAGTTCACCTTCGCTGGATGGGCTGGAGGTGGAGGAACAGGCAGAATGCAAGGATGGCTGAGAGCACGGTTTCTATTCCGTCTCAGATCACACCAGCATGAGACACGTTCAGGGTAGGCCTTTGGCAAGGGTTTGAGAAGCCTGTCGGTGCACTAAGCTGTGACAGTTCCAAGCAGGCCTCTATTCTCTCCCCTGAAATATTTAGGTTACGTCAGGGGTTTTTTTTTGGGTTTTTTTGTTTTTAAAAATATACATACTTTGTGTTTTTTTTGTTTTTTTTTTTAAGGTGTAGGCTTATTTATTTATTTATTTTTGGTTGTGTTGAGTCTTCCTTTCTGTGCGAGGGCTTTCTCTAGTTGCGGCAAGTGGGGGCCACTCTTCATCGCGGTGCGCAGGCCTCTCACTACCGCCGCCTCTATTGTTGCGGAGCACAGTCTCCAGACGCGCAGGCTCAGTAATTGTGGCTCATGGGCCTAGTTGCTCCGTGGCATGTGGGATCTTCCCAGACCAGGGCTCGAACCCGTGTCTCCTGCATTGGCAGGCAGATTCTCAACCACTGCGCCACCAGGGAAGTCCCCTATGTCAGGGCTTTGATGGCACACATTGCTCCTCTAGAGCAAGTAGAGATAACGTGGGCTATGGAGCAGCAAGCCATGGGGCAAGGTGTTGTCAGGGCAGTGAGGATGGAGGAGTTGGAGTTCCAGGATGCCTCGAACAGGTACTCAGTAAGTAATAGCGGGCACACTGTGACCACAAGTACTCCTTTCCTCAAAATTCTACAGTGGAGTAAATGGAAAAAGAACAACTTACCTTCCTGTTGTTGTTATTTTCAAAAGTAGAATCGCTAGCTACCACTGATGTACCAATGTCTCCGTGTCAGGCACTGTGCTACATTTTTTGTGTGTATTGTCTAATTTAATTCCAAAAAAATGAAATTTAGACTCAGAGAAGCTAGCAAGTGGAGAAACTGAGATTCAAGCCTGAATCTCTCCAACTTCACACCAAGCTGCCTCTGTGGCTCCCCAGCAGGCTTTAAGGAGAATTAGAGTTAATTCGTGGTTTGCTCTGTGTCCTCTATATCCTTGCAACTCAGAGTGTGGTCTGTGCACCAGCAGCATCGGGAGCCTGTTAGAAATGCAGAGTCTCAGGCCCCAACCCAGACCTACTGAATTACAATTTGCTTTTTAATGAGACTCCTGGGTAGGCTGCAGTTTAAGAAGCCTCTTAAAGTGCTCAAGTTTAAGCACTCCTCTGTATAACTTGCCAAAAGATATGACATACACACTCTGGAAGGTGGGGGGGAGATACTTCTCTCTGACTCCAAAAATTATCATTTCTAGAATTGAATTGATGGCTATTGTTAAATTTAATCAAGAAGTGAAAGTTTTAAAAACTTGTCTGGGTGCCTGTTAAATAAAATTGAAATGGAAGAACCACCGAGTGATCTACAAAGTTAGCTAAAATATAGAAAGAATATTTCTGTTTCAAGGATGTTTTTCTAGGCTTTCTAGGAAAAGGGTGCTCATTGTTAATGACTTTTCTTTTTCCCAGTGGAAATTTCAGATCATATAGACAGCAGTTTGGAGGATGAATAGGGTATGGGTGGCAGCCCATTAACCTGGATATAGGATAAGGTGTGGTGGATTTGAGTATTTATCCCAAATTTGTCCATCGATTCACTTTACAGTCTTGGGCAAATCATCAAAACCTGTCTATTTATCTGGTGGTCTTGGCCTGGGAACTTCAGCATAATGCGTGAGTGTTCTCATGCCATTATAAGGATAATAAGGGAAACCTGTTTTAATGGCAGGACTATTAAGTGGGTTAGTATTCCAGAACCTCAAAAATTCATAGGAGTTGACTAAATTGTTTGTTAGTCCCTTCCATCAACCAACAACCCAATCAATCAAACCATTAACAAGTATTTATTGGAAAGTTGCCATGTGTCTTGGAGTACAAAGGAAGTAATGCTCCTGGGGCAAAAAACAGTAATTATGAATCACTTTTCACCTGCTCTCTGTTCTGCAAAAACTAAGCACAGTGATGAGTGTAAAGATGCCGAGATGACAGGACCTGAGCACCGGGAACTAGGTGGGTGACAGGAGAGGACTGTGGTTCTTTTCCTGTTCGCTCCTGGCCTGACCTTTCTTGCCTGGAGCAGAGTTTCCAAAGGCCTGTTGAGCATCTACACTGGAACACGAACGGAGGTCAGGTGCCGCGGTATGAGGGCAGAGAAAGTAGGGGCTTGGAGTCCCCTTAGCCCTTCTCTCACTTCTCCATTCAGTCCCAGGGTCCTAACCATTGTACCTCAGTGATTTCTCATCTCCCTGCCCTCCACATTCCACTCATTAGCTCGAGCCCTCTGGCCTCCCTAACACCCAGGACAGATCAGATCTTTTGCTTCCTCAATCTTTAATGGCCCCGCATTGGCTTCGGAAGTCCCACTGCCTTAGCCTGGCATTCGGGACCCTTCATGACTTGGCACCACAGTCTTTCTAGCCTCTTGTTTCACTCTGTTCATCTCTTCCCAATCTCTGGCCATGAAGATGCGGTCATCATGTCCATACCACACCATGTATGTACCCAACACCACGCCTTTGTCCTGACTGTTCATTCTACCTAGACTGCATCTTCTGACATACTCCCCAACTTTCAGAATCATCCTTCTCCCTCAAGTAGGTTTACACTTGAAGTCATGGAGACTTGAAGTCTGTGAAGACCTTCCTAATTTCTACTTACAACTTTTCAGAGTCTGTCTGGCATTATGACAAATCAAAATTTTTTCGCCTTTGTCAGGCTGTGGGCTCCCAGAGCACAGTAGACATATCTAAAGCATCTTTGTGTCCTCAGAGGCTACCCAGTCAATGCATCTTAATTGAAGAAGATTCCTGAGCGAGGGCCACCACCCATGGGATGCTACAGGAATCTACATACTTAGTATAAAGATGCGCTGGAGGGTATCTTCATACAAAGGCAGAATGCAGCCATCACTTACTAGCTGTGTGATAAAGGAAAAATGAATTAACCTCTCTGAGCCTGTGTTCTCCTTGGTAAAATGGAGGTAGTGTTGTTGCAAAGATGTAAATGACTGTAAGTTCAGGATCATGAAGTTCCTGTTGTCTGAATATTTACACTTCTGTGACCTTTACCCTTTCTCCTCCTCCGGCCCCTTCCCTTTCACCAGACTTCTCCTACCAATTCTTCAGATCCCAACTTTGATGTCACTCTTTCCTGCAAGTGCTCCCTGACTCCCCCACATCTGTGGAAAGTGCCCCTGGTATGTCTTTCCACAAGACCATGGCTTTCCTCTGTCACTCACTCATCTCTCTGTGATGTAATTCCTTGCAGACACATCAATAACTAGAGCAAGAACAGTAATATTTATTGAGCTCTTACTATGTGCCAGGGTCCATACTAGGTGGTTTTCACACTATCTTATTTGATCTCCACAATGACCCTATGAGGTAAGGTTTTATTATTCCCATTTTACAGGTGAGGAAACAGAATAGAATAGATTTAATAAATTGTCCAAGATCACCCAGATAGTGAGTTCCAGGACTGGGATTCAAACCCAGCTCTGTCTAACTTGGGGCCCACGTTCTTAAGACCATGCTAAGTGCCCCCTGCACCAATGCCTGTCATGCTCCAGAATATGCTAAAACAAACAAACCCCAAAAAGCAAAAACAAAACAAAACCATGTTTAAAACCAGTGCTGGGGCTTCCCTGGTGGTGCAGTGGTTAAGAATCCGCCTGCCACTGCAGGGGACACAGGTTCGAGCCCTGGTCCAGGAAGATCCCACATGCCGCAGAGCAACTAAGCCTGTGCACCACAACTACTGAGCCTGCGCTCTAGAGCCCGAGAGCCACAACTACTGAACCCACGTGCCACAACTACTGAAGTCCATGCACCTAGAGCCTGTGCTCTGCAACAAGAGAAGCCACCGCAATGAGAAGCCCATGCACCGCAACCAAGAGTAGCCCCCTCTCGCCGCAACTAGAGAAAGCCCGCGCACAGCAACAAAGACCCAATGCAACCAAAAATAAATAATAAATAAAAAACAAACAGAAAAACCCAGTGCTTAGTAAATGGAAAATTGCTGTAAGACATCTCCACCTTTCCTCCTTTTTTCCCCAGGAGGGTTTAGGGGAAGTAAGGGAAGATCATCATTCTCCGGTTTGCAGCATGTTTGGGATTGAGCTCATTAGAAACCCATGGAAGTGAATTAAAGAAACATGACTTGTGACAGCCTACCTAGCCACATTTTAGGTTCCTGGTGCATATGGGCACCAGCTTACTTAAAAAGCTTTTTAAACAAAAGCACACAACAGAAATGTTCAACATATGCTGGAGTAGGTAGGGATTCATGGAATCCTAAATCAACTTGTTTTGATTTTTTTTAATAAAGTTATTTATTTATTTATTTATTTATTTATATTTTTGGCTGCGTTGGGTCTTCATTGCTGCGCACGGGCTTTCTCTAGCTGAGGCAAGCGGGGGCTACTCTTCGCTGTGGTGCGTGGGCTTATTGCGGTGGCTTCTCTTGTTGCAGAGCACAGGCTCTAGGTGCGAAGGCTTCAGTAGTTGTGGCACGCAGGTGTCAGTAGTTGTGGCTCATGGGCTCTAGAGCACAGGCTCAGTAGTTGTGGCGCACGGGCTTAGTTGCTCCATGGCATGTGGGATCTTCCCGGACTAGGGATCGAACCCGTGTCCCCTGTATGGGCAGGTGGATTCTTAACCACTGCGCCACCAGGGAAGCCCTCAACTTCCTTTTTATAGCCATTCAGAGAGGGGCAAATTAGTGCGAGCCCTTTTCTCCTTTGGGTGGGGCACAGTGAGGAGAGGCCAGGCTGAGGAGCAGGTGGAGTAGCCAGTATCAGTGCTGTGGATTGGAGGGCCCAAGCTCCCAGCCCCCAACCTCTGACAAACTCCCAGCCCTCATGTCTCTCCCACCCACCTGCCACATCGTTTGAAATATGCCCTTACATGCTCATTCTCTCCAAGGCAGTGCCAACTCTAAGCAACTATCCCGAAAAAGTTTTTTGGAAAGATAACATAAGTAATACATGTTAATTAGAAAATAGGTTTTAAAGGGGGAAAAAAAAATCATCCTTACTCCCACTTTCCTAAGGAAAACATTTTGGTGTCTACCCTTCCAGTTTTTTTTTTTTTTTTGGTTGTGGATTATATATGTATTGATATTATACATATACAATGTTACACATATGATGTAATATATACACACAGATATATATGTGTATATATACACGTATAGATATATGCATGTATGTTTGTATTTATTTCCTTTACCAAACTGTGAGTATATTAAATGTTTTATAATTTGTCCCCCTTCCTTTAATACTACCATTTCAAGTCAGTAGTACACATTTATGTCATCATTTTAAATACCTCTGTGGTCTTTGGATGAATGGCTTATCATAATTTATTTAACAATCCAGCGTTGTTAGACATTTAGGTTGCCTAACCAGCTGCTGTTGTCATCAACACCTCCAGGACATTCCTCATATACACCACTCTGAGCACCTGTCCCATTATTCCTTAAAACAAATTCCCCAGGCACCCTATCTTAAAAACAAATTACAAATTACCACCAGGTGTTGTAATCACTCTTTAGTAGCTTGGTGTGAATTTGTTCAGAGGCTCCTTTTTTTAAAAAACAGTTATGAGTCCTGAAAGGAGGTTTGTTGCAGGTGAGGGTGGGCGGGTGTTTGGGAGAAGAAGGGAACAGAAGGAAGAACGTCTTGGGGGCACAAAACAAAACATCAATAGAGGAAGGTAAGACTTGGTGCCATGGGATTAATTGGGAATTCTAGGATCAGACTAAGGATGTTGGATCAAATACAAGAAAAACAACACCCCAGCTCCCCAAACAAACAAACAAAAACCCAGACAGCAGAGGTGGGAAGGCTTCAACATTTGCCTTCCTGGTCTGCAATTTTACCAATTCTGGACCCTTGGCATAAAATCTTAGAGCAGCCATCTTTGTCAGCATTTTGGAAAATAACTTAGCAATTCAAGAGCCAGAAAAATATTCATACTACTTGATTCAGTAACAGTACTTCTGGAAATACATCCTAAGGAACTAACATCAAGGAAAGATAAAGCTATGTGCATAAAGATGTTCCTTACAGAATTACTTAAAGTAACAGAAACTTTTACTCAGTGAAAATAGTCAACAGTTAAGTAAATTATGGTATAGCTACCTGCTAGAGTAACATGTAGCCATCTGATATTTACTAGCTGTGTGATCTTGGGCAAATTATTTAACCTTTCTCATCTATTACATGGGGGTAATAATATTTGTTATTGCAGGCTTATTGTCAGGATTAAGTGAGATAATATTTGAAAAGTACCTAACATGGTGCCTGACACGTGATCAGGTTTGAATAAACAGCAGCTAAGTATACAAAGTATATGTTGCACTTATGGAAATTAGTGTGATATAAACAAAAGTTGCCTCCAGAAACATAACCTGCCTGTCAGTCATAGAGAATGCTTGTGTCTGGAACTGTGTATCTTTTTTGTCTCAGGATAGACTTTGTGACTTCCCAGTTTCAAGACAAGGAGACTCAGTCATGTCGATCCCCAGAGGTGTCAAGACTTAGAGTCTCTCTTTACTTTAAATGAAATTAATGAATGCCTGGGATAGACAGTAGAATGACAATGTATTTACTTACTGAGAGAAATATAAATATCATGTGGTACAGAGACACCTGACCAAACACTATGATGCTTTCTCTCCCAGAGGCAAGGAACAGAGGAAGCCAAAGCAGAAGGAGAAGCCACAATGTGGGATGAAATTATAGGGAGCATCGGAACTTCCCTCATGGTCCAGTGGTTAAGACTTCACCTTCCAATGCAGGGGGTGCGGGTTCGATCCCTGGTCGGGGAGCTAAGATCCCACATGCCTCGTGGCCAAAAAATCAAAAAACATAAAACAGAAGCAATACTGTAACAAATTCAATAAAGACTTTAAAAATGGTCCACATCAAAAAAAAATCTTAAAAAAAAAATTGTAGGGAGCATCAAACCCTAATGAGAGAAGCAACTCAAGTGTCCATCGATGGAAGAATAGATTAAAAAAATGTGGTATATACATGCAATGGAATACTACTCAGCATACATGGGGTGGGAGGCGGAAGCTGGGGCGAAGTGAGATTAGCATCGACATATATACACTACTGAATGTAAAATAGTTAGCTAGTGGGAAGCAGCAGCATAGCACAGGGAGATCAGCTCAGTGCTTTGAGATGACCTAGAGGGGTGGGATAGGGAGGATGAGAGGGAGGCTCAAGAGGGAGGGGATATGGGGACATGTGTATGCATATGGCTGATTCACTTTTTTGTACAAGAGAAACTAACAGTACTGTGAAGCAATTATACTCCAATAAAGATCTATTTAAAAAAAAAGGAATGGAATTCTGAGGCATGCTACAACACGGATGAACCTTGGAAAATTTTATGCAAAGTTAAATAAAACAGACACAAAAGGACAAATACTGTAGTTTTCCAATTACATGATGTACCTAGAATAGGCAAATTCTTAGAGGTAGAAAGTAGAATAGAGGTTACCAGGGGCCGGGGTGGGTCGGGGGGTGAAGGGGAAGGGAATGGAACTTATTGTTTTACAGGTATGGACTTTCCATTCGGGATGATGGTAAACTCCTGGAAATAGATGGTAGAAATGGCTGCACAACATTGTGAATGTATTTAATGCCACTGAATTGTACACTTAAAAAGGGTTAAAATTAAAATTTTTATGTTATGTATATTTTATCATGAAAAAAGTCTCCAAAATTTAATGAGAGGCAATGTAGCACGGTGTTAAGAGCACGGGCTCTGATGCCAGGCTGTCTGGGTTCATGTTCTGGCTCCACCTCTTTACCAGTTATGTATTGTTGGGCAAATTACTTACACTCTTCATTACTCATCTGCAAAATGGGGGCCATAATAATGTCCACCTCCTAGAGTCGTCATGAGGATTAAAATGAGTAGGTCTATGTAAAGTTCAGAGTGCTAGAACAACGCTGGGCACATAGTCCTATATAATTGCTAGCCAAAAAAAGAAAAAAAGTAACTTTCTTGGTTTTTCATGAGAAATCAATATGATGGGGATCAGAAATACTCGAAGTCAGCGGGACTGGAGCATTATCTTTGTGCGGCAGATCTACAGGGAGTCATAAGGTTGCTTGACAAACATGGAACCAGAAAAAAGGAGTTAAGAGAAATTGTGTATCTAGTAGTTTCCAGCTAAGACAGCCTGATTCTATCATAGGGATTGTCCTGCCAGCAGAACTGGAAACACTCAAAACCCATTGACTAAAGCTCTGTACCTCCCAAGAGGGTGCTGGGCAGAGTGTCTGGGGCTTGCTTTTGTTACTGCCCTTTGTCAGCACTTCCAAGATTGACTGGTTCCTTTCCAAACGTGTGAACATCCCAGCTCCTCTGCGTGACCTGCCCCATTCTAACATGTATTGTCTCTACAGTTTAGTTCCTTGAGAGACTTCTATTTCTCTGGAAGGATACATGGAAAAAACCCAGCAGACTGATTTATTGGTAGTTGCAGAATTGTGAGTGAAATATTTTGAGTTCTGTTGCTGGAGCTATAGTGGCTGTAAAATTTAAAAAAAAAAAAAAGATTTTAAATAAATTATTGTTGTCCAGTATTTTCCCATTTGTAAGCAATTTTCAGCTGGATGTGTCTGATTGTTCAGAGCACTGCATGCAGCACGAATAATGAGATGTGAAAGGGATGCTGGATCATGCCACTGGGTCCCATATTCCAGGCTGTAACCCATCTCTGGGTTGTAATAAGGAGCTTGATGTAGTGTCTGAATGTATGAGGAGCCCAATTCATTTGCTTTTACACTCTGGTAAGCAGCTGTTGAACTTCTCCCTCTGAGTGGTTCATTCTTAGCCTTATATGGCTTGGAGTATCTTCAAAACCAGCAACGCTGTGTACACATGTGTGTCTTCTGCTGCTCGTCTTAGGTTGTAATTCCCAGATGTGGCTCCATCTGAATGAATGGGTGGCTTTAAATCTTACCTCACCCTAAGCAGGGGCTGGACAAGGTCCTTGGCTGGTGTTAGAGTCTGAGATGATCTCTACTTCTTGTGCTTGGCTGGTAAAGAGAGGAAGGCAGCAGCCAAGGCTGGGCTTCCCTAAAGTCAGACTGTCAGTATGCTATTTACATCCCTTGAATCTAACTGAGCTGGGGTGCACAGGCCAACCTTCTATCTGTGTTTCTGTGTCTGAGGACTTTTTTTTTCAGAACTTCAGCAGGCTGGAAGTGCTGGGGAATTAACACTCCGAGGAGCAGCCCTCAAGCAAGGGCTCCTGGTAACAGGGGAATAAGTATCCCAGCTTCCTCACCCCGGTGGGATCATCATGAGGCATGTGTTTTATATTGCATCTCCCAGTTTTTCCCATGGGCTTAAGCCTCAGTTGGCCGCTGTGGTCGCTGGCTCAATACGCACTCCCATCTTTCCCACTCTCCCACTGCTGGTCCCTGAACCTCCCAAATACGCTCACTGAACCTGAATTCCTGTTTCAAGGTCTGCTTCTGGGAGTACCCACAGTAAGAGACACGATGTCGAGAAAAGAGCACAAGATTTAAAGCAGAAGACCTGGGTTTGGTCCTGGCTCTGTCACATGTTATATGACTTTAGGTAACTGACTCCAATCTCTCTGAGTTACAGTTCCCGTAACTTTTATAAAAACCAGAGCGTAACACTTGCTGAATAGGATAAAGGTCTTTAAAGATGGCCATCGTGTTGTTCTGTGTGGCTCTGTCCCTTCCCCTGTTGTCTGCAGCCCCCCTAAGTATCCTCTACACTCTTCTCATCCTTATTCACACTAATACCCTGTGTACAACTCAGGTGAATCAGGATGGTCGTGAAAAACTTCAGCTTTTTAGTATTTTTGTGGCTAATTCTTACTTTATAATTCTTTCCATCCCTATTTTTATTATGAAAATTTTCAAACATAAAGAAAAGTTGGGACTTCCCTGGTGGTGTAGCGGTTGAGGGTCCGCCTGCCGGTGCTGGGGACGCGGGTTCGATCCCTGGTCTGGGAGGATCCCGCATGCCACGGAGCGGCTAGGCCCATGCTCCACGGTTGCTGAGCCTGCGCTCTGGAGCCCGTGAGCCACAACTACTGAGCCCACGTGCTGCAACTGCTGAGGCCTGCGCGCTGGAGCCCGTGCTCCGAGGCGGGAGAGGCCACCGCGATGAGACCCAGGCACCACGGCAAGGGGTGGCCCCCGCTCGCCGCAACTAGAAAAAAAGCCCGAACATCGGTGAGGACCCAACGCAGCTCCCACTGCCAAAAAAAGAAAAAAAAAAACAAGAGAAGAAAAGTTGAAAGAATAATCCAATAAACCCTTGACTTGAATTCAACAACTGTAAATGTTTTGCCATATTTGCATTATCTCTTTGTTTATCTATCCGTTTATCTCTCTATTTTGCTATACTATTTTAAATTATTTTCTAGACGGCAAGACACTTTGCCCCTTAGTTCTTCAATATACATATCCCAACAAGGCCAGTCTCCCACATGCACAATACCCTTCTCACACCTAAGCAAACTGACCCTAATTGCACAATATCATCTAACATTCTACCTATACTCAAATTTCCAATAGTGCCTGGAATGTCTTTTATAGCTTATTTATTTTTTTAGCCAGGATCCACTGTAGGTTCACTGCAGAATGAATTTGCTTAGAAACACCAGCCTGGCTCTGATTCTGTGCGTGTGTGTATGTTTGTGTGTGAGCTTGTGCAAACCTGCAGAGTGCGTTACGGTTGCCCTGAGCATTCTTTCTCACTGGAGTCAGACTTCCTGGGCCTTGGGTGACAATGGGACAAACCTGAACCTTGTCTGGATGTGTGATCTTGCCTGGTCACCTCTGCCAGCAGCAGAGGGCTCCAAGCAGCTGGTGTCTGCTGCGGCTGCCAGGCCACTCATGTCAGGGCGCACTAACCACCTCTGTGGCCGCCTTCAGTGGTCACCTGCCAGACACTCATACAGAAGTGCTGCTAGCAATGTCAGTCGTCACTTGACGAGGACGGCATTCTGCCCGCTGGTTTAATTAGAGAGAGGTTTTTATCCTTTTGGGGGGGAAAATCCAAATTATTTGGCAGGTAAAATGCCTATTTAGACAAGTCAGTATAAGCTGTTATTCTACATTGGCTAATGTTCTTCTGTCTCTGCTTGTCTTCACAGAGATGTTGAAATAATGGAGACAAAAGGTGATGGAGTTCAGAGAGCAAGAATGTGGACCAGAATAATAGCAATAAATATTTACTGAATGAAAAAATCAAAGCACGCGTTTGCGGGAGGCCTCCTATGTGCCATCACCTTGCTTATTCTCCACGGCAACATTTTGAGATAAGTACTATTATTTCTATTTTATAAATTAGAAACCTGGGATTGCTAATTGGCTCAAAATCACGTAGCCAGTAAGGGGCAGAGCTGTGATTTGAACTGTTATCTGTCACACTGCAGCACGCATGTTCTTGAACGAGAGCCCTGAGCAGGAAGCACCATGCTCAGCCTGTACTGAGGCATCTCCAGCCACACACGTGGCTGCTGCTTCTTGTTAACACCTGGCACCGTGCGCAGCACACTGTCGGTGTTCAGGCAATGTTTGTTGAATCAATGTCTCACCCAAGATAGGCATACAAAAGGTGAATACCAGCTAGATTCTCAGGACCCCCTTTAATTACAGTGACTCATAAACTCCCAGCCAGTTCCTTTTTGTTTGTTTTCTGTGTCATTGTCTCTGTGTACCCTCCTACTCTCCCCAGATATTCTCCCCAGCCCAAAGTAGCATCCTCTTATTTTGCTATTTTCTACAAAAACAAGTGCCTGATGCACTAGGTGCTGGTGTCCCTAGGCCCCAGTGCCTTTTTTTTCCCAACAAGCCTTTCTTAGAGAAATGCCTCCTTACAGGAATTAGAGAAGGATATTCTTTGCAGTTTCTAGAAACTGTGTTCTTGGTTGTCTACTCTCCCAATAGGCACCCTTAGGCATTTACCTGGGAAGAATAAAATGGAAGGTGTTGTCACCAGAACTGGAAAGGCCAGCTTAGGAAACAAATGTCTCCCAAGGAACCAACCAGAATCTAAATTCTGCTTCATACTTTATTTTATTTATTGATTGATTTTTATTTTTTGGCCACGCAGCTTGTGGGCTCTTAGTTCCCTGACCAGGGATCAAACCCGTGTCCCCTGCAGTGGAAGGGTGGAGTCCTAACCATTGGACTGCGAGGGAAGTCCCTGCTTCATACTTTAGACCATATGAATTCTGCTCTACCAATGAGTGAAGGATCAACCCATTTATGGAAATAGTATCTGAGAGACCTAACAGCTTCCAACAAGCTCTCATTCCCCCTGGGACGTGGAGAGGTAGCCATGAGTGTCAGCTCCCTTAAGTCTGGAGACTCAGAAGCTGTTTGAGACCCTCCCCCAAAACCCACTCCCCATCCTCATCTCCTTCCATCTCAATTCAGGCTGGGACAGTAGGGACCCCAGGGTGCCAGGTGGGGAGGCAGGCTGATGGGAACACACCTACTGTTGTGTGTGGAGAGGTGACACTAGGCTTCAAGGGTGGGCTTAGAACTCATCTGGGAACGTGGAGGAGGAAACCACAGTATGGAGAGACTCCGACTCTATAACTAGAAACACGAGATGCATGGCCCCTGCCTTCATGGGGCTTATAGGCTACTGGGGGCTATTGGAGGAGACAGACAAATCACGAGGCAATTGCAACACCGTGGGATGGAGTGGTGCTAAGATGGGGAAGTCAAGAGTGCTAAGAGAGGGCATCCGGGAAGGCTTCCTGGAGGAAGCAACATCTAAACTGGCAGGGGAAGGATAAGCAGGCATTAACTGGACCAAGCTAGAGGAGTGGAGGAGAGGGGAAGAATGTTCCAGGGGAAAGGAATAAGATGATGGAGAGAGAGGGGGGCTGGAACATAAACTGTGTGGTAAGAAGCACATGATGAAGCTAGAGAGGAGGGAAGGATCCCAAACAGGACAGGCCTCAGGGCCTGAGGCTGGAGGTTCAGACGACTGTTGGAGGCTGACAGGTCTGTGCTCTCAGTCCTCAATAGGAGGATGACAGAGATAAGGAAGGAGATGTGGGGAAGCTGAGTTAGGACGCGTGTGGGAGCTGTTTAGCTATCCTCTCCGCTGTCCTCCATCTGAACAATTCCTGCATGCATTGGACCCCGTGGGCAAATTTAACTTAAATCTTCCTGCCAGAGCCTTCTTCTTTTTCTATACTATTTCTTTTATTCACGATAGCACCATAGAGTCACTCAAACTAGAACCTTACATCAGGATTGACAAACAGATTAACACTTGACATCGACTCCAATCAGTTGGTGATGTCTGCCTGGTACACTGTGTTGAGGAGGATTCTGAGGCCAAGTCATGTCTCAGGGGGAAGGAGTCCCATGGTTAGTGATCCTTGCGATGAGCAAGGGACGGGCCTGGGGACACCAGGGCCTTGTGTCAGTAGACCCTGGTGTAGAGTCACCTGGACTCTTTCTTTTCTCTCACCTTTCCAATGCAGTGGGTTACAGAGTCTTGCTTCCCTAGTTCCAATTCCTTTCTCTCCATCTCTACTGTCCCTTCTTAGTTCTGGCCTCCTTGATTCTCACCTACCTGTATCATCTGTATCACATGTATCACCAGGCTCCCTATCTTCTCGGCTCTAAGCCATCTTGCCCACTGCCACAGAGCAATTTTTCTAGGCATACTCCCACACTGCTGAAAATCTTCAACTGGCTCCCCATCACTTACAGGATAAAATCTAGAGTCTTCAGCTAAGACATATTAGACTCTTGATGATCTGGTCCCTGTCCATTGTTCCATCTCATTTCCTGTCACTCCCTGACTTCTTCCTTAGGTAAATATTCCAGGCACACGAGCTGCTTATAGCTCCCAGTAGGCTATGCCTCCCCAGGTTTTAGCCCATGCTATTTCCTCTCCCTGATAGACCCTTCTCCACAGCCCTGGCTCTAGGCCCCTGCCTTTAACATGCTAAAATTGTGTATCACCTCCTCCAGAAGCTTTCTTTAAGCTGGCAGGTTTCTCCCCCTCACCTTCCCAAAACAGAGTTAGTGGTTTCTTCTTCCATAGTGTTTTATAGACAAAGCTATTATTACTCACCTCACTGCCTTTAACCCTATGTGCAGTTTGTTCATTCATTCATTCAGCAAATGTTTATTTAGAAGCTTCTATAAACCAGGCACTGTTCTAGGGGGCTGGAGATAGAGTGATGAACCTAACAGCCGAAGTCCCTGCTTTCAAGGGATTTACATGCATGTGCGTGTGTGGAGTGGGGTGGGTGTACAATATGCAAATGAACAAATATATCATTTAATGTCAGATGAAAGAGAAAACCAAGGCTGAGAGGAAGTGGGGTGCTGCTCTGGCTAGGTTGGTCATAAGAGACGTTTTTGATCAAGTGACCTCTGAGCAGAGATTTGAATAAAGCAGAGGAGGAAGCCAAGCTGACATCTGGGGGAGGAGTGTTGCAGGCAGAGGAAAGGGCGTGCAAATGCCCTGCTGCCTTTACCAGAGATGTATGAGGACCAGCAGGAAGTAAATGAGGCTGGAGAGGAGTGAGTGAGAGAAAACATGTTAGTGTCAAGGTCAGAGAAGGAACAGAGGTGAAGGATTAGCATATTGGTCCTTCCAGAACAGCATGAGGCCTTTGGGGTTATTCTGTATGAACAGGGAAGCATCTGATGCATTTTAATCAGAGGAGTGATATAACCTGCTTTGTTCTTTAAAAGCATCAGGCTGGCTTCGGTGGTAAAAATATACTGTAGGGATGAAGGTAGAAGCAATTCTCCAGGCAGTAAGGATGGCATGGACCAGGATGATAGCAGTGGCAGGGATGAGGAGAGGAAAAAGTTGTGATATATTTTCAAGGTGGAGCCAGCAGGATTTCCTGACAGATTGGATACAGGAGAGAGAGAAGCAATCCGTCAAAGGTGACTGCAAGATACAGCAGCTTAACAATTTGTTTGCATGGCAGTATCTCCATCTGGATCAGTGGCTCTTAACCACCCCTCCCCAACCCCACTTTTCTTAAATTCTGGATGCCTTTGAGAATCTGATAAGAGTTATATTTTCTCCCTGAAAAATTCACCAGGAACGTATACATAAACTATGTCTATCATTTCAGAGGGTTGTAGGTCCTCCGAATCATACCCATGAAGCGTGGGGTCAGAGTCCCTGGTCTAACCTCTGAGCTCTTTGAAGCCAGACGTGCCATATTATTCATCTTCATTTCCTGAGCAAAGTAACCTGAAGACAGTCACTGCTCAGGAAATGTGCTGGAATGAATGAGTGAAAAACACCTGCTTCTTTATTTTAACTCTTTAGGTTAAGGAAGCATGTCCCATTTACACCTCTACTGGTAACTGGGGCTATTATTCCAATACATTAATAACTGAACCAGCAAACAACAAAGCTGGGGAGAGGGGAGAAGGTAAAATGAAGCAAGGGAATTGCAGCAGAAAGACATTTTTAAAAAAACGTTCCTTTCAAAAAGCGTTGGAGATACCCAAGGGAGGAAGCCGTGTAAGTAAAAGGGTAATCATTGTACCAGTAACATTGGGACATTTTCCACCTGAGCTGCAGGCAGAGGGAGCGGCTTGCTTCAGAATTTCTGTAAAAGAAGGGGGAGATTCTGGGGTCCTGGTTGCAGCCAAGCCCCAGGCTGGGCATTCAGAGGGAGGGAGGAAGGAAGCACTTGTCCTGAGCATCCTAAGCTCAGAGGCCACCTGCAGTGGGGGTAGGGGCTGATGGAGAATAGCCTGATGGGATCAGGGGCCAAGACACCAAGATGTCACCTAAACTCATCAGAAGCATGGTGATTTGAAGTGATCACCCTGGCTCTCAGGAGCCTGAAAATTAGTTGTGAGGAAAAATTTATCATACGAAACCAGTGGTCTTCTAGGGGTTGCTAAAAGGATATTGTCTAGACAATGGCCTTTCTCGTTATGAATTTAATAGGAGCCTTATTTAGAAGTTGAAGAAATCCAGGAGGAAGTTTCCATCTCCTTCTAACAAAGGAGTTAGAAACCATAAAAATAAATAAAAGCAGTTCTGAATTGTGCAGATCAGGTTTGTTATTCCTGAATATGTCCATTGACCATACTGATGATTCCAATTTAGCAGACATTTATGGAGTCTGGCCCTATCCTGTACCATATTGCCTTTAATCCTGATAATGCCCCATTAAATTGGTATTATTCCTTTTCCCTTTTACAAGTGAAGGATGAAGGGTGTGAGGCTTGGAGACGTATGCATGGCTAGAAAGTGGCAGAGCAAGAACTGGGACCCAGATATGGCTGACTCCAAGTTCAAGGTCTCCCATTCACAAGGCAGCCTTTTTTTTAATGCCTACATGCTCATTCAAGAGAAAAACAATTAGCCCTCTTTTGTGCTGTGAGTCAGAGGGAGGTTGGAAAGAGCTGTCCGCTCATCCTTCCTCCCAGCTTACACATCTTGCAGAAGAATGCCACGGGAGCCCCTGCCCTGGTGCAGAGCCAGGCCTGGCAGGCAGCTGCCAGGGAACTGGGTTCCAGTTGCCTGAGTCCTGCTGGTGGTGTCTCTTCAGACCTTGTCTGATAGCTCCTGCTTAAGAAGCCAGCCTGGAACACTGCTCCTGTTTGGAGAGAAAGAATGTTCTCGTCTTGCCCTTTTCTGGGATGAGGTGACTGGCCCAGTGGAGACATAGCAATCAGAAGGATTAAATTCAGCTCTTGTTCATTTTACTACCTGTGCCCAGGGGCCCGATGATTGGTTACAATTTTGGTTTTCATTTTCCAGACATTTTTGTTTTGCCTCAAAGTTTAAAAAGGCAACATGGACTTTTTAAATGATGTACAGCAAAGAGCAAGAGAAGGAGGTGGGGGCACCTCAGGAGAGAAAACTACCTGAGTGTCTAATGTGTGTCTTCTGAGCTTCTTACGGTAAAGAGAGCAGAGCTCCCAGACAGGGAAAAGAACCTTAAGAGGCTCTTGATAGGAAATACGTTGGAACTTGTCACCCAACCAATGGCTCCTAATCCTCTTTCATGAGCTGAAATCCCCTTGAATCGGATTATAAAATTCCTCTTGGTAGAAGGCACTTCATTGGAAATGCAAAGCCCTTGACTTGTGAAAGAAAACAAACACTAATTTGGAACTTTTTTTGCCTTAGGAAAGAAGTTGAGGGTAGACACTTTGAAGGAACCCTGCTCCTGCCTTCTGACCCCTCAGTTCCGGGATGTGTGATGAGCACCGAGGTCTCAGGACACAGGGCAACCCCCCTGCACCCACTTCAAGTCAGTCAGCATCTCCATAGGAGCTGCTACCTTGATTTGTTTAAAAAATTTATTTGAAGCATTTAGCAATGGGCAAAGAAAACTCTGTTTAGAAGCCAAAGAGCCCTTTTAAATGACCTGTTAATTGGCTCAAAGCTTCCCTCCATGCAGGGATGATTGCTTGTAACTGGCTAAAGTCTGTGACCTGGAATTGGATTGACCAATGTCAGTTGGCAACTCAGGGAGAAGATTGGAGATAAACTGGCAACTGCAAAAGATTGGGGGCCAGGGGGGAGGGCGGTTGCTAGCATGTTTTCCCGCTGATTGCAGCTCAGATAACTCTCTTTGTGGACTTTCTGATCTTTTCCTAGACCTGCACTCCACCTCTGTCCTGTTTCTGTGGTCTCCGATGACTCGACACTGTGCCTTCTTTCACCTCTTGGCTGTTCGTTTGGCAGGAGCGTACCTGGGGTCTGCTTGGCTGGAGGTGGGAAAGTGGGGTCTGGGAAGAGCTGGGCCTCGCTTAGGAGCAGCAAGGGGTCTCTTACCCCCCGTGCCAGCCCCAGGGCACTGCCCGTGGGATGTCATTGACCATCTCAGCACTCAGTGGTGGTAACCCAGATGCACTGCTGTTTAGTCACTTTGCGCTAATATTGTGCAGGTTTTGTAAAAGTCTGGCAGTTACGCTATTTCTTTAATCAGCTGTGTTAGGATCTGCGAAATCTGCGCTGCCTGTGTACTCTTAGGAGCCTTTTGATCATAAAGAAACAGGAACTGTGAACATCAAGGAGGACATGGGTCAAAGGGTCTCGCTCTCCCTTTATTTCCCATCAAAATCAATGCCCACTACTGCCCAGCCTTCCCTACACTGCTTCCTGCCCCGAACTTGTACCCCAGACCTGGCAGGGCTTCCTTGGCAAAGAGAGGCTCTCACAAGCTCACAGGGACACAACTTTCTCTTGCCTTATCTGGATAGGGATGAAAAAGTTTTTTCCAATTTCTCAAACACTTAAAAGTTAAGCAAATAAAGTGTCTATACAAAGCTGGACTTCAGACAGAGGATTTGCTGTCATTACCGGTTCTCTTCTCTCAAAGCACGTCTGAAGCCTTTCTCTGTGGCCAAGGAGCCAGCCCGTCTGCGCCCGATGAGAAGGAAAACATTGCATGGCAGAGCCAGGAGGTTCTGTACCCCTAGGCTGGGGAGATTCCTGAGAGTTGCCAACTCAGGTGGGACAATGTGGACAAAGCATAGAGGCTTTATTTCAATATACTCATTTATTTAAACATTTCTTTCTTTTTTTTATGAGCAGACAAATCCATGCACATGATGCAAAACTGGAAAGATTCCCAAGAGCAGACAATGAAAAGTAAGCCTTTTTTTTTTTTTTTTTTGCCTCTTCTTGGCCCAGCTAATCTCTGTGGAGGCAATGGTGCACGGGAGAGATTGGGAATAGGAGACAGGAGTCAGATGCTCAGCTCAAAGGCCAATGTCAGAGCCTGGGAGGGTGTGAGGAGGCAGGAACCGAGGGAGCTGATGGGACCATCACTACAGACGAGGTTGATTGGAAGTGAGGAGCGGGGATGGGGGAGCAGAGCAAGTAAAATGTAAAATGTCAGGAATGGAGACCCCAAGAATAGGGAATCGGTTACGGAAGGCAAAGGAGGAGCCTTGCTGAAAAAGGCAAATCCCAGTGGACGATGGGACAATGCCAATTGCAGGGTTCTGAAAAGTGCAAAAGAGGCAGAAAAGGGCACAGCAATGTGGAATTTGGTTTTCACAGAGCAGGTGGAGTTCTGCTGGGTTTTGAAGACCACATACGATTTGTACACAGGGGGTCATGAGAGGGAGGGCGTTCTAGAACATGGGACCAGCGGGCCCAAAGGTCAGAAGGTCAGGCTGAGGGACAGTAAGGGAGACGTTTAGCTGTAAGGCAGGCTGACGTATCTGAGTGTGCAAGAAAATAGAGCTGGGCCAGATTACAGAGAACTTTGAGAACTGGCCAGAGATATTCGTACTTGAGACTCAAGAGTAAATTTGGGAAGACGAAGAAAATAAAGTGTTTCCTAATGAGGTTTTACACGTGTCCTAATAATGTCCTATTTGAACACCTCCTTGGTGAAGCTTTCTTTGGCCTTCTCTCCGAAAGCTAAACCTTCCTCCTGTGCTCTGTATCTACTTCTGCTTTTCTACTCATTCACCATTGTCATTACTCATTTACATGCCTGCCTTCTCTACTAGAGTGAGTGTCTTTCTTATTTCCCATTTTCATATTTCTGGAACCACCAATAATAAGAGCAGCAAACATAATAGCTATGATTTATTGAGTGCTTACTATATGTCAGGCACTGTTTTATGTACTTTACAAATATTATCTTAATAAATCCTTTCAACAACCCTATGAAACAAATACCTATTATTAGCCCCATTTTACAGATGAGGAGACTGAGGCACAGAGAACTTACTTGCCGAGGGTCACATTGCTGGTAGGTAGGAGCCAGGATTTTAACCTGAGCTGTTTAACTACAGAGTCTACATTCTTTATTATTTTGATAACAATGATAACATTTGTGGGACATTTGGGAAGGACCAGGGATGGAGAAAAGTGTTTTATGTGTAATAGGTCATAGGATCCCTCAACAGTCTTAGGAGGGAGGTCTCATTATTGTTCCCTTTTGGCTGATAGGAAAACTGAATCTTAAGTCACGTGTAAGTCATGGAAGAAGAAAGCAAAAGGCCTGGATCCACGGCCCCAGACTCTTAGACATTGTTCTATACTCCCTTCCAGCACACAGTATGTGCTCAGTAGATATTTACAGTATAAATAAATGAATGAAATAGAGGAAGGAGGGAAGGAGTGAAGGAAGGAGGGAGGGACAGAGGGAAGAAAAAAGGAAAGAAAGGAGAGAAAGAAACAGAGGAAAAGAAATCCAACAGGCCATAATGCTCAGCTATCTCTCAAACGCAATCAGTGCTGGTAATGTAAGTATTCCATTATGTAAATATTGTGAAAGAGGACTCTGAAAGTAAAACCTTTGAATCAAAGGAAACTCCAGATCATCACAAGTGGGTGGAGAAATTCTTGGGAGTAGAAAGAGCTTCCTAGAGCCCAGGTATATAAGCCAGCAATGTATTTATTCACCAGTCTTGACACACTTCCTTGGAATAGCAAGTTATAATGAGTATTGGTTACTTAAAAGTCACCCACACTCAAGAGGTACCTCTTTTGAAACATTTCTCCGGGTTTGGTTGTTCTTAAGAGATACCATTAATCTCTATTATTCTGTGACCCAATTTGACCATTAAGATGAATGAAGATTGAAATGGTTTCTTTTCTTCAGGAGGATGCTTTTTTGGTTTTATAGATAGCATGTGAGCGTGTGTGTTCTGTTTCTCTCTTGCTGTCGGCCTCAGGAAGGGACGCAATTTCTGCAGCCCAGGCAGGCCTGCTGGAGATAATTTTCTTAGGTTAATTAAGCCATGCCTGGTGGATTTTTCTACCACAGACAGGAAGGCCCCAGTTTAGCACATTAACAGTAACCATATTTTCCAAACCTCAAATAGGGGCACACTGTCTGGCTGAGCACTGAGTTCTGCTTTATGAATGTAGTCATGTGACCTTCTCACCAAGGCACACAAATGACATCATCTGTCACTAGCCACGTAATGAATTGCCTTTATGGAAGGTAAAATGGCAGGATGCCGGGGACACCCAGGAGTACAGGGACAAGTGGTCCTTGGACCTCCCAGAGCCAGTGGTCTTTAAGAAGAGCAGGGATGGGGCCTCTCTGCCCCACAGATGGAGTGGGCCTTGGTGACATGGCATTGCTCATGGTCCCTGTGGTTAATGAGCTCACTCTTGGGCCGCCGGCCGGTCTGCTGCTAGCTAGCTGCCAGCCTCTCGGGCTGTGAGTCAGCCGTGGGCTGTCACTCGATCCAGCCTCCCCAACCCCAGCAGGGCAGCCTGCAGCTGGAGTTTGGGGAAGCCTGCCCTGCCCAGGTCGCCGCCCACTTCCCTTCCCTAGGTGCCTCGTGGGGAAGCAGCTCGCGCTGATTTGAATTCAGGGCATTGTTAAGAAGCCCCTTGTCACACTTGTCACACCCACAGCTGTCCCACCCCTGCCAGCGTAGGCGAGCCAGCCCTGGAAGGGGACTCACTGCACACACACAGAGTTCTTTGAAGCACTCCAGAGATTTCACTGAATTAACATCCTTTGTCCTGCACATAATTCCAGTGGAATTAGTCAGCTTTAATGGGTAGCATCTCATCCTACTTCCCTTTCTGCCTGGAAGTACACCCACTAGCCTCTCCCTCCAAACCCTTTGTTTTTCAGCTCCAGGTTGGTAGCTATTCAGTCCATTAACCGTTGCACAGCCATGTCGGATGAGGAGGGGGGTGGGAAAGGATATGCATTGAGGTTTACTAGGGCAGGAGCCTTTGCGTGTATTATCCTGTTGAATCTTCACCATAGTCCTTCAGGGTAGGAATTATTGTCCATTTTCTAGATGAAGAAACTGAGGGTCAAGCAAGTTATATGTAATTTGCTCAAAGTCACAAAGCTGGTGAGGGGCAGAGCAGGGATTTAAATTGGAGTCCATCTGATTCCTTGACCCCTGCTAATTCTACTAACCAGCAAAATTCTATTAACCAGCAAAGCAGGAGAGTTATTTGGGGGAATCTCTAGTCCTCACATTGTTTTTGTTTATTTTTCAGCAAAAGAAAATAAATTCCTCCCACAGCCCCTCACTATAGGAAACCTTCTCGCTGACTGCATGACCCTGTCCTCAGTCACGGAGTGATTTTTGACAGTGTGATGACGCAGTGTTGCAAATTGCAGACAGCGCAGTCACCAGACTACGTACTGCCCTGGATAACACAGAGATCAGGCACCTGTCTTTCAATTCTTCGAGTTCAGAGGATCGTCACTTGCCAAGTCTGTCCGCCCACCTGCTCCTCCACACTCCACTGCCCCACCTTGCTCTCCTACCCTGGCCTCCAGCTTCTCTGCTCTTTCCTCTATACTTTTCCTACTGGAACTTTCTAAACCAAGGTGTATTCAGAGAACATCATCTTCTGTTTAAAAACTACCAGCAATCTCACGCTGGGTATATGTCCAAAGGCAATGAAATCAGGATCTTGGAAAGGTATCTGTTCTCCCATTCACTGCAGCATTATTCACAATAGCCAAGACATGGAAACAACCTAACTGTCCACTGATGGATGAATGGACAAAAAAATGGAGTGTATCTTTATATAAAGGAATATTATTCAGCCTTAAGAGAGAAGGAAATCCTGCCATTTGCAACAACATGGATGAACCTGGAGGATGTTAGGCCAAGTGAAATAATCCAGACACAGAAAGACAAAAAACGTATGATCTCACTTACATGTGGAACCTAAACTAGTTGAACTCACAGGGTAGAACGGGGTTGTCAGAGGTTTGGTGGGGGTGGAGGGGCGCAGGTGAAAAAATGGGGAGATATTGGTCAAAGCGTACGAAGCTTAGCTATACGGGATGAATGAGTTCTGGGGATCTAATGTACAGCGTGGTGACTGTAGTTAACATAGTGTATTGTATACTTGACATTTGCTAAGAGCGTAGATCTTAAGTGTTAAAAAGGTGAGGAGATGGCTCTGTTATTTAGCTTGACTGTGGTGATCATTTCACAAGGTATGTGTATATCCAAACACCGTAGTGTGTGCCTTAAATATACACAATTTTTATTTGTCAACTGTACCTCAATAAAGCTGAAGCAAACAAAAAACCTTCCAGGGCCCCCATACCTATGGGAAAAAGTTGAAATCCCTCAGTGAGTCATACAGGCCCTTCCCATCTCAACGGTTCCCTCTGTGCAGCAGGTTAAAGCAACTGCAGAATGTGCACCGGTCCTTAACTGGGCAGCATGTACTCGGGCCTCTAAGCCTTTATAGGAGTTCTTCCTTCTACTTGGAACGGGCTTCCCTCCTGCTCTGATTGGCAACCTCCTTCGAGAGCCAACTCAGACGTCACTTCCTCTGGGAAGACTGCACTCTCCGTGACCCGCTGTGGGCTGCGCTCCTGTCTCCTGAGTTAGCGTCTGCCTTCCCCAGTAGACCTCGCTGACCTCGCTCCTGTCTCCTGAGTTAGCGTCTGCCTTCCCCAGTAGACCTCGCTGACCTCGCTCCTGTCTCCTGAGTTAGCGTCTGCCTTCCCCAGTAGACCTCGCTGACCTCGCCCCTGTCTCCTGAGTTAGCGTCTGCCTTCCCCAGTAGACCTCGCTGACCTCGCCCCTGTCTCCTGAGTTAGCGTCTGCCTTCCCCAGTAGACCTCGCTGACCTCGCCCCTGTCTCCTGAGTTAGCGTCTGCCTTCCCCAGTAGACCTCGCTGACCTCGCTCCTGTCTCCTGAGTTAGCGTCTGCCTTCCCCAGTAGACCTCGCTGACCTCGCTCCTGTCTCCTGAGTTAGCGTCTGCCTTCCCCAGTAGACCTCGCTGACCTCGCTCCTGTCTCCTGAGTTAGCGTCTGCCTTCCCCAGTAGACCTCGCTGACCTCGCTCCTGTCTCCTGAGTTAGCGTCTGCCTTCCCCAGTAGACCTCGCTGACCTCGCTCCTGTCTCCTGAGTTAGCGTCTGCCTTCCCCAGTAGACCTCGCTGACCTCGCTCCTGTCTCCTGAGTTAGCGTCTGCCTTCCCCAGTAGACCTCGCTGACCTCGCTCCTGTCTCCTGAGTTAGCGTCTGCCTTCCCCAGTAGACCTCGCTGACCTCGCTCCTGTCTCCTGAGTTAGCGTCTGCCTTCCCCAGTAGACCTCGCTGACCTCGCCCCTGTCTCCTGAGTTAGCGTCTGCCTTCCCCAGTAGACCTCGCTGACCTCGCCCCTGTCTCCTGAGTTAGCGTCTGCCTTCCCCAGTAGACCTCGCTGACCTCGCCCCTGTCTCCTGAGTTAGCGTCTGCCTTCCCCAGTAGACCTCGCTGACCTCGCCCCTGTCTCCTGAGTTAGCGTCTGCCTTCCCCAGTAGACCTCGCTGACCTCGCTCCTGTCTCCTGAGTTAGCGTCTGCCTTCCCCAGTAGACCTCGCTGACCTCGCCCCTGTCTCCTGAGTTAGCGTCTGCCTTCCCCAGTAGACCTCGCTGACCTCGCTCCTGTCTCCTGAGTTAGCGTCTGCCTTCCCCAGTAGACCTCGCTGACCTCGCTCCTGTCTCCTGAGTTAGCGTCTGCCTTCCCCAGTAGACCTCGCTGACCTCGCTCCTGTCTCCTGAGTTAGCGTCTGCCTTCCCCAGTAGACCTCGCTGACCTCGCCCCTGTCTCCTGAGTTAGCGTCTGCCTTCCCCAGTAGACCTCGCTGACCTCGCCCCTGTCTCCTGAGTTAGCGTCTGCCTTCCCCAGTAGACCTCGCTGACCTCGCCCCTGTCTCCTGAGTTAGCGTCTGCCTTCCCCAGTAGACCTCGCTGACCTCGCCCCTGTCTCCTGAGTTAGCGTCTGCCTTCCCAGTAGACCTCGCTGACCTCGCCCCTGTCTCCTGAGTTAGCGTCTGCCTTCCCCAGTAGACCTCGCTGACCTCGCTCCTGTCTCCTGAGTTAGCGTCTGCCTTCCCCAGTAGACCTCGCTGACCTCGCCCCTGTCTCCTGAGTTAGCGTCTGCCTTCCCCAGTAGACCTCGCTGACCTCGCTCCTGTCTCCTGAGTTAGCGTCTGCCTTCCCCAGTAGACCTCGCTGACCTCGCTCCTGTCTCCTGAGTTAGCGTCTGCCTTCCCCAGTAGACCTCGCTGACCTCGCTCCTGTCTCCTGAGTTAGCGTCTGCCTTCCCCAGTAGACCTCGCTGACCTCGCCCCTGTCTCCTGAGTTAGCGTCTGCCTTCCCCAGTAGACCTCGCTGACCTCGCTCCTGTCTCCTGAGTTAGCGTCTGCCTTCCCCAGTAGACCTCGCTGACCTCGCCCCTGTCTCCTGAGTTAGCGTCTGCCTTCCCCAGTAGACCTCGCTGACCTCGCTCCTGTCTCCTGAGTTAGCGTCTGCCTTCCCCAGTAGACCTCGCTGACCTCGCCCCTGTCTCCTGAGTTAGCGTCTGCCTTCCCCAGTAGACCTCGCTGACCTCGCCCCTGTCTCCTGAGTTAGCGTCTGCCTTCCCCAGTAGACCTCGCTGACCTCGCTCCTGTCTCCTGAGTTAGCGTCTGCCTTCCCCAGTAGACCTCGCTGACCTCGCTCCTGTCTCCTGAGTTAGCGTCTGCCTTCCCCAGTAGACCTCGCTGACCTCGCCCCTGTCTCCTGAGTTAGCGTCTGCCTTCCCCAGTAGACCTCGCTGACCTCGCCCCTGTCTCCTGAGTTAGCGTCTGCCTTCCCCAGTAGACCTCGCTGACCTCGCCCCTGTCTCCTGAGTTAGCGTCTGCCTTCCCCAGTAGACCTCGCTGACCTCGCCCCTGTCTCCTGAGTTAGCGTCTGCCTTCCCCAGTAGACCTCGCTGACCTCGCCCCTGTCTCCTGAGTTAGCGTCTGCCTTCCCCAGTAGACCTCGCTGACCTCGCCCCTGTCTCCTGAGTTAGCGTCTGCCTTCCCCAGTAGACCTCGCTGACCTCGCCCCTGTCTCCTGAGTTAGCGTCTGCCTTCCCCAGTAGACCTCGCTGACCTCGCCCCTGTCTCCTGAGTTAGCGTCTGCCTTCCCCAGTAGACCTCGCTGACCTCGCCCCTGTCTCCTGAGTTAGCGTCTGCCTTCCCCAGTAGACCTCGCTGACCTCGCCCCTGTCTCCTGAGTTAGCGTCTGCCTTCCCCAGTAGACCTCGCTGACCTCGCCCCTGTCTCCTGAGTTAGCGTCTGCCTTCCCCAGTAGACCTCGCTGACCTCGCTCCTGTCTCCTGAGTTAGCGTCTGCCTTCCCCAGTAGACCTCGCTGACCTCGCCCCTGTCTCCTGAGTTAGCGTCTGCCTTCCCCAGTAGACCTCGCTGACCTCGCTCCTGTCTCCTGAGTTAGCGTCTGCCTTCCCCAGTAGACCTCGCTGACCTCGCTCCTGTCTCCTGAGTTAGCGTCTGCCTTCCCCAGTAGACCTCGCTGACCTCGCTCCTGTCTCCTGAGTTAGCGTCTGCCTTCCCCAGTAGACCTCGCTGACCTCGCCCCTGTCTCCTGAGTTAGCGTCTGCCTTCCCCAGTAGACCTCGCTGACCTCGCCCCTGTCTCCTGAGTTAGCGTCTGCCTTCCCCAGTAGACCTCGCTGACCTCGCTCCTGTCTCCTGAGTTAGCGTCTGCCTTCCCCAGTAGACCTCGCTGACCTCGCCCCTGTCTCCTGAGTTAGCGTCTGCCTTCCCCAGTAGACCTCGCTGACCTCGCTCCTGTCTCCTGAGTTAGCGTCTGCCTTCCCCAGTAGACCTCGCTGACCTCGCCCCTGTCTCCTGAGTTAGCGTCTGCCTTCCCCAGTAGACCTCGCTGACCTCGCCCCTGTCTCCTGAGTTAGCGTCTGCCTTCCCCAGTAGACCTCGCTGACCTCGCTCCTGTCTCCTGAGTTAGCGTCTGCCTTCCCCAGTAGACCTCGCTGACCTCGCTCCTGTCTCCTGAGTTAGCGTCTGCCTTCCCCAGTAGACCTCGCTGACCTCGCCCCTGTCTCCTGAGTTAGCGTCTGCCTTCCCCAGTAGACCTCGCTGACCTCGCCCCTGTCTCCTGAGTTAGCGTCTGCCTTCCCCAGTAGACCTCGCTGACCTCGCCCCTGTCTCCTGAGTTAGCGTCTGCCTTCCCCAGTAGACCTCGCTGACCTCGCCCCTGTCTCCTGAGTTAGCGTCTGCCTTCCCCAGTAGACCTCGCTGACCTCGCCCCTGTCTCCTGAGTTAGCGTCTGCCTTCCCCAGTAGACCGGCAGCCCCTCAGCAACAGTGGCAGGATTCGCTGGCGTGTTACACTTGGGTCTGAACGGAGTAGCACGTAATTTGCACTGTTAATAGTAAAAGCATCAAAGTTTTCGAATGAGCTGTTTTGTTATAAACGGGAGTGGATTCAAAGTTATTCTTACAATAATGTCATTTTCACTCACTCGCATGTTTTTCTGAGTAGGCAAGAAAGGGGTGGGGTTGCAGCTAGCTTGCTGATAATTGTTCCAAGTGTTAAAGAAAAAAAAGATTAAGAAGGGATCAATGGATCTTGAGATACATTAGTGGGCCATGGATAATCCAGGATGCAGGCAGGGGTGCATGTCTGCATGGAGAATTTATTATTTATGTGTGTGTGTGTGTGTGTGGTGGTGCGCTTTATATATTCATGCTCAAAAAAATACTCCTGGATTAGAGCAACAATTATTTTTGCCATATTGAAGGTTAACTGTGATAAAGATGGAACAATGTGGAGAATTCTTGATGTAATGTTAAGAGGAGAAAAAGGCAAAGCCTCAGACTACATGTATGTCGTAAGTCCATAAAAAGTCAGTGCAAATCTGGGAGGAAGGCAAGCTAAGAAAGAAAAAAAGCTCTGATTTGTGAGATAGTGAGGTTTTAGGGTGAGTTTTTTCTCTAACGGGTTGAGCAGTGCCTCTATCTTGTACACCCTTCTCCTGGGTCTACCATCACCCAAGCTGGACAGTGTGTGGTCACCACACCTGTAGCTGTTACCAGCCCATCTGTCTAGAGCTTCAGGGAATAACAGTCTACCGCATCTGCAGCCAGTACCTGATGCCCATGCTCCTCAAAGGGAGAGTTGATACAAAATCCTCCCTATTGGTGATCCCTGTTTTAATTAGTCATCAACCCAAGTATAAGTTATCTAGCCATCACTTTGCTAATGTTCCATGCTTTCCATCATGCCCTGGACTTTCTTGCCTTTGACCCAGCCCCTGACCTCCCAAATTCCTATGACTGAGCCCTCAGGAATTGCTTGTTCCACAACCACCAAGCCACCCAAACTCTTCAACTTTTCCTCTGTGTGTTCCTTCCCTCTCCTTCTGAGTAATGAAGGCTGGCTGGCCCTGGGGACACCACACACCCTGCACCCCTCTCCAGTCGTGGCTGTTCGCCCTCCACACCCGCAGTCTTAGGGTTGGAAGGTTTGTCGTTGTCCTTGTTCCCAAATGCTGCTTCCACAATGTTATTTCTCTACCCTTTGAGCTTCATGCTGTTCAGCCAGACTGCTCTCTTCCCTCCCTGTTGCCATCGTCATCCAGCCCACAGTCACGAGCTCTCATCCACTGAAGACTTGAGTACCTGGCTTATCGTCTTCCTTTACATCCCCATCTCTGCTTTCTACCTGGTTGACTTCAGTATCTGCGTGGATGGCTCCTCCAACTCCACGGCCCCATCCATTTCTTTCTTTTCCTTCGCAGTTAAGCTCCTCCAAAGTGTTGTCTCTACTTAATGTCTCCATTTTCCTTACTCCCCTACTCCCCCTTCAGTCACTCAAGGTAGGATGCTGGCGCTGCCCACCACCAGAATAGCTCCCATTTAGGTCTCGATTACCTTCTTGTGATCATGTCCAAGGGACGTTTTCCCAGCCTCATCTTACTTGCCCTCTCAGCAGGGGCTCCCACTGGACCATTCACTCCTTCTGAAAACACTCCTCCCTTGGCTTTAAAGACAAAATATTCTCCTGGTTTCTTCTCTGGTTTCCCTGTACCCTTTGCAGGTCTATCCTTCTCATTTTCACCATCAAATGTTAATGTTCCTCTTCCTAGGTGAGCACATCCTTACCCACAACTTCAGTTCTCTGTAAAGAACATGGAAACTTAGACCTTCAGACTTGGCCTCTTCTTCTAAGTTCCAGGCCCATAACTCCAACTTTGACTTGATATTTCCATGCAGATGTCTCAAAGGCACCTCAGAATCAACAGGCCCCAAATCTTACCCCCTACATGTGGTCCTCTTTCAGTGCCCTTTGTCTTAGAGGACAGCACCACTGTTCATCTCATCACACAAGTCAGAAATCTCAGAGTTATTTTTGGTATCTCTTTATCTTGTACATCTTATCTCCAATTTATCGCCAAAGGCTATTTCTTTTCCCTCCTAAAAGTTTCTCAAATCCACCCACTGCTCTTGAACTCCAACTTACTGCCCTAGTCCAAGTCAACATTATCATTTGCAGGGACTATTGCTATGGTGTGGGCTATCCCACATGTAATCGGAGTCTCTCGAGTCCAGGCCCTACAGAGCACCTGTAGGCATCTTTTTGAATTAGTCACTAATTATGCTGCCATATGCTTAAAACTCAGATAACTTTTCATCTTTTTAGAACAGTGACAAAACCCTTAACATGGCCTATAGTTTTCCTTTTATCTATCCCCTCATCCTATTCTCCCCTCTCTAGCTTTCTTTCCCTTCCCTATTCCCCCTTGTTCCCTCTTGCCCCAGGGCCTTTGAATGGCTATTCCCGCCGCCTGGAATATTCTCTATACTCCTGGCTTAGTTAACTTCTACTTATGCTTTACATGAAGCAGTGCAAGCATCTTCTTACTTCAGTGTAAGCATCACTTTCTCAGAGAAATCCGTCCTGACCTCCCCAAAGAGGTCAAATTTCCCTTTAACAAGGTTTCATAACACCATGCATGTATTTCTTCATGACACTAATAGCAGTAGACAATTGTATGTGTCATTATTTGAGTAGTGGCTTTCTCTCCCCCTGACATTAGAGTTCCATGGGGGGCAGAAATCATGTCTGATTTTGATCAACATTGAATCTCCAGCACAAAAGACAGAACTTGAGCACCCAAGTTAAAATAACAGCTTCCATCACTCTTATTTTTTGGTAGCTTTATCCTTTTTCATAGCAGTTATAATCACTTGCCATATATGTACATGTTTATTTGTTTATCTCCCTCACTAGATCGAAAGTTCCACGAGGACAGAGAATTTGCTTGCCACTGATGCATTTTATTTCTAGCACCTGAAACAGTGCCTAGCATGTGGTAGTCACTCCATAAGTAGTTTTTGCATAAATAGTATGTGCTTACTAAATATTTGTTGAAATAATAAATGTATTTTGCACAAAACAAAAATAACAACCCTCCCCAGCAACAGTATGGTATTTATTTAGCCTGTCTAGCTATTATGCACTTGCATGCCTGCGTTTGCCATAAATAAATTCATTACATAAAGTTATAACATTAACTACCAAATTTACCAAAATAACTACCTACCCTAATTAATATATAAAGTTGAACATTAATTATAGTCAGCAGAGACTTGTTTGCTTATCTACCATTTAAAGAATTGACTAATCAATTGCCTCCAGAAAAAATTCAAATAGTGACAAACATCCCATCCATAAATGCAGTGCAGTATTTAAGTAAATCTTGAGTGCTTGCTTGTCTTCTCTAAGCTAAGTGTTCTCCTTTTCACAGGCATTGTCGAATTGCCCTTCAAATGGGTTTTACTAATATTCACAGCCGCTGGTGAAAATGGAAATGCTCATTTCCCCAACAGGGTCCGTGCATTTTCGAAGAACAAAACTGAGTGAGGATGGATTGAAGACAGTGGAGAACAGAGGCGGGAAAGCCAGATATCTAGGAACTGAAATCCTAGGGGAGAACACTGAATCTGCTTTCATGTCTTGTGCCACAACAAGGCAGGGAAAACAGAGGCTCATGTTCATGCTTCCATCTTCCCAATTTTTCCAAAACCTTACCTTGTGGGTTCCTTTGGTGTCGGTCGGAGAAATCTAGGTCACTTGCGCCACCTGCTGTTCAGATTGCAGAATGGCTTGCGAACACCAATGCCTCTGAATTTTTATTTCAAGCAATTTCTACCTAGCTCGCTCCCTATCTGTGACTTTTTTCTCCTTTTCTCCTACAGCGCACCTCCTGAGCTATGAATGGACACAAAGGCATGGCTTGGGATGGTGTCTTTGAGAAAACTGGGGCTCAAAGCCTTCACCCGCTGTTCTTATTTCTGTTAATGTTTAGCCACTTGTTTCAATTCGGTGAGCTACCAAACACCTGAGTAGACCCTGGAGTAACCAAGACAATGAGATGTGATTCTGCTCCCCAAGGATCTCACAGTCTAGTCGGGGAGTCAGACGCACAAGCAAATAATTACAGTGCCAGTGTCATGATATAAGCAATATAGCCCTGGAGGGACATGTGAAGTCCACCAGTGGAACCCGGAGGGCTTCAGAGAGGAGATGATATTTACCTACACTCTGGGGACCAGCGGGGGCTCACAGGTGGAAAGGAGGCCTACCGTTTTAGGCAGACAGAACGGCATATGCAAAAGCAGGGAGGCTGGGACTTCCTTGGCGGTCCAGTGGTTAGGACTCCGAGCTTCCACTGCAGGAAGCAAGGTTTCCATCCCTAGTCAGGGAACTAAGATCCCTCCATGCCCCAAGGCATGGCAAAAAAAAAGTAGAGAGGTCAAAACATCTACAGCCTACTCTGGAAACGGCAAGAAGTTGGTAACTACTGTTAACAATTTATTATAGATCCTTTCAGGTTTTTCAAGATGCATTTTTATGAGTATATTTGTAGATGGATGTGCATCTATGACTTACTTTCATTTCACTAAACTTTATATTTTAGAAATCTCTCCATGGTGGGGAAGCAGGACCTGCCTTGTTCTTTTAACTTCTGCACAATGTTCCATCGTGTTGATCTATGGTAGTCCTTCTTTAGTGCACATTTTATGTGGTTTCCAGTTTTTCACCTTGTATATCTCTTTATGAACATGTGCAGGTATTTCCTAGGAGGGAAGTCACCAAGTCAAAGGGTACCCATATTTAAATTTTGACTGATGGTTCTTAAAGACCTTCCAGAAATTTTCTATCAATTTACATTCCATATAACAAAGTAGCTAAAATAAGTCAGATAAGCTAGTAAATCCTTCAAAAATTTCCCTTTCTGATTTAATCCACGTGCATAATATTTTTCTCCCTAAAATAATGATCCTGACAGTAATCCTACATGCATGGAATGATTTGCTTTTTATGCAGTCATGGCAACACCCTCCAAGATTGTTGCTATTATCCCCATTTTACAGATGACAAGACACTGAGGCTCAGAGGAGCTGGGTTTATCCACAGTGCCCCAGGTAGTCAGAACCAGAACTGGAACTCAGCATCCAGAATCCTAAAGCTCTTTCTACTACTCTGTTACTAGGCAACGCTTCTCCCTTTTGATTCCTGTGCCAATGCTACTTGTTGCCATGGTATTGCTGGAACAAGGAGCAGTAAGTTGTAATTAAGCAGTGAGCGAGAATCTTTGCTCCTATCAGAAAAGGGTCTTTATGCCCTTACGTGTGGGTGGACAGAGAAGGACAGCTGGATGGAGGTGGCTGGGTATCATGTGAGTGTCATGGGGGACAGATGTTTGTCTTCACCTCTGTCCACTTAAAACAATTGCCCAGGAATGCCTTACCTTCACGCTGTCTTGTCAAAAATCAGCATCCATCTTCCGTGTATGACTTCTTTATTCAGTCTAGAAGAAACAGGGCATTGTTGTAAATGGCACCATTCTGGAATCAGATAGACCTGAGTTCAAATCCTATGTCTGCCACTTTCCTGAAAATTACCTACATTTTCTGATTCTCAGTTTTCTCATCTGAATGCAGACAATCATGCTCATGTTGTAAGGTTCTGTATGTGGACTTAATGAGATAAGGGACACCACACATATCCAAATGCCCAACATTCACTGCCATTTATTAAGTGATCAGTACATGGAGCCAATGTTCGCATTGTTATTATCATTATCCACCCACCCAATTGTCTTTGGATGCTTTGCAGTAATCAAAGGGGTTCCAAAACCTCTCTAGTATTCCATCACTCAAAACCCAGTTGAGGGATTACGAAAGCTCGTCGTGTTTTTGTCTTTAGGCAAGAGCACTCACAAAAAGATTTTCAAAAGATTGGCTGTAGTGAAGTTCTGAAATGCATTATTTGCCCGAGGAATGAGTCATCTGTAGTAGGAGGAAAAGTAAAACTGTTTTTCAAAGACGACACAGTAGAAATTGCACAATTCAAATTACTGCAATTGCCTTTTCAGCTGAATCCAAGGAAATTTTTTAAAAATTCATTCACTTGACTTTTTGAAAGCCTATGATATGTCAGGCCCCATGCAAGGGGTGGAACGTGACCCTTGCCCCAGGGAGCTCATGGATTAGCAGGGGAGACAGGCATTTATAATAATTACAGCAATGTGATAGCTGCTATAATGAGGTCTGTGGATGGTACTGTGGGTACACAGGGCAGAAAGTCCCCTTAACTGTGCTGGGGTGATGGGGAGGGGAGGATCAGGAAATACTTCACAGAGCTGGGACCAGCTGAGCAGACAGACAAGAGGCCAAGGCACTTAGAGAGAAAGACGGGGAAGCAGGAGAGAGCACGGTGTGCTCAGACCAGGTGCAGGCTGCACACAGAGAGGGGCGGGGAATGCGACCAAAGAGGCAGGAATCTGCACTGGATGCGTCTCCAGCGGCCTGGCCCTACACTGTGGGACGCACACCCTGCAGAAGCATTCCTGCCTGCCCCCCTCCTTGCAGTGCTCACAGCTTCAGGCCTGAGCCTCCTGTTCGCCCTGTCTCTGCTCCCCACCTGGCTCCCAATCCCCTGCCTTCTCACATCATGATTTATCTTCCTCCTTCCCCTGTCACACCTGACACAGCCTCATCTTTTGCTTTCCTTGCAAAGCTGTTCTACCACCTCTGGATAAATAACTCTACTTGGTCTGGTCTTTGTTGCAACCCTCAGTAGGCCCAGAGCCCAATTCTGGTTTTGCCCCAATCACAATATGAATCTCACCCCAGGGCAGCCAGGTGGAGCTGTTGCCACTGTGAACAGCACTGATGACCTTTCCAAGGCTGTGTCCTGGGTACATGGCTCAGCTCCTAGACCTGTGGTGTAGGAAACATCTCACAGTCTCAGCTGAGGCAGAGCAAATGCTGTTCCTGACCTATCACTGACCTGGGAAGGAAAGATGCAGGCCATCCCACACATGTGGTCTCTGTGGGGTCCCAGCTGTGCCTGAGGGTGAGGATGTGAACTTTTGGTTCTTCCCCTCTGATTACTGGGAGAATACCAAGTGGCCTTTCAGCATTCCTCCTGGGACATGAATCAGCCAGCTACTCCTCCACAGAGCTCTCCTGCTGACCCAGGGCTCCTCCTTAGAATGGCACTGTCTGCTCTGTTCCAGGAAGGCTTATTATGGGCACATTCACAAGGAACTGTCTCAGACAGCTGAGAGGACAGATGTCTGTGTGCGGCTGCCCGTCTAGCTGGCCGTCCGAACGCCTGGCTGAATGACTTCACGCCAGCAGCTGTGGACCGCACGACTTGTGGGGATGCCGTGCACACGGACTAGAATATGCATGCCACCTCCTGGAGTTACGCAGTGCAGGGCCCTCCACCCCAAGCTCTGGGGCGGGCCCCCTTCAAGACTGGGAGGTACAAACATGTGTACACGTGGGTGAAGTGGAAGGAGGAGCATAGGAACACAGCGGTATCACACACGCCCTCCCTACAGTGCCTGATAGGGCAATGGAAGGCTTTGGGACATCAAGGACTGTGTCCATCAGACTCCAAGATCCAATACCTCCATTTACAGCCCATTAGGTATCCCTCTCAAATTCTGTTGAGGCTGGACGGACTCAAGGGCATGAAGCTCAAAACAGTCATTCTTGAACTTAACCTTGGCTGGAATGGAGGCTAGGTTCTTGTCTACTTCCTGGAACTCCTAGTCTAGAGTAAAACACAATGAACTTAGGGACCACCTCTTCCTCACAACACACAAAAATGCATCTCACTGCTAGTAACCTATTATTAACTTTGTCCTGAGTGTATTACTGATAAGCTTAGCTCCCACTGCATTGTATTATGCTTTGAAACATGCCCCTGTCAGGTAAATATGTATGGGGAAGTGAAAAGAGGACCAGAAGTCCTATTGCACAAACCAAAAAAATATCAGTCAAATTCCAAAGTGGCTCTTCCACTACTTTCTGCAGAATCTTGGGCAAATTACTAAAATCTCCATTTTCTCAAACAGGTGTAACAATATGTCTATCTTAAGGTTGTTTCCAAAATTAATGTGATACAACACATGTAAAATGCTTAGCACTGCACCTGGTACAGGTAAGCTCTCAGGAATATGAGCTATAATGGTATTGTTTTATTTTATTTATTTACTTACTTTTAATTAATTATTTATTTATTTTTGGCTGTGTTGGGTCTTCGTTGCTGCATGCGGGCTTTCTCTAGTTGCTTCGAGTAGGGACTACTCTTCTTGCAGTGTGCGGGCTTCTCATTGCGGTGGCTTCTCTTGTTGGGAAGCATGGGCTCTAGGTGTGCGGGCTTCATTAGTTGTGGCATGTGGGCTCAGCAGTTGTGGCTCACGGGCTCTAGAGCGCAGGTTTAGTAGTTGTGGCACACGGGCTTAGCTGCTCCAAGGCATGTGGGATCTTCCCGGACCAGGGATCAAACCCATGTCCTCTGCATTGGCAGGCAGATTCTTAACCACTGTGCCACCAGGGAAGTCCCGGTATTGTTTTATTTTTATTGATAAAGCATCTGAGTGCTTCTAAGAAAGGATCAAAGATAAGCTGACAATTTGGGGCAGTGACCCTTATCACTGAGCACAACCTAGACTATACTAACCTGACACACACCCCCAGTCCCATCTCTGATTTTAAAAGTGCAGGTTCAAAGGAAGGGCCAATTGGTCTAATTAAGCCAGGAGTGGGGTCATTGTGGTTGGCATCTTCCAACTGCCTGAGAGACAATGGTTCAGACGGAACCCTGCTTTTCCATTCAAGTCCCGAGTCACTTATGTGACCCCCATTGTGACCAGCCAGCCAGGATGGATCCAGAGAAGAACATCTGCCTTTGAATTTACTCTTTTCTGCATGAGAAGATCCAACAGCCATGGGAGTCCTAACTATAAGTTTGCCCTTGCACTACTAGGAAAGGAAGAGAATGGGAGGGTATGCTATATTTCCCGTCCTAGAGCTGGATCTAAGCAAAGGGCTTTTATTTTAAGGTCCTGAATGTCAATCAAGGTTTCTTTGAACTACTCTTGGGTTGGAGAGGTTGGTGAAGTTGGAAGTAAGTTCTACTGTCAGGGCGGTTGTGCTAGATTGTTTATTGGCAGTTCAACACCATTCCCCATCTTATCTACTCTCCCCTGTACTGTGATGGATGGAAGCCTGAGTACTAAAATATTCCAGAATCCCTTGCCAGGTTTCTGTGCTAGATTGCACTACTCAGAGGTGCTTGAACAAGATTTGGAATGCGGAAAATAGGTGGAGGCTATGGTATTGCTCCTCTGGCACTGATGAACAGACATGTGGCTTTAGCAGATGGGAGGTGCTTCAAAGGTCCAGACTTTCCCCTGGGAATCACCAGTGCTGGGGCTGCAGCCAGCTGTGATCATCACTAGTTTTCCTCCGGCTTCTGTGATTTCCTGCTTCTGAGTCCTAGAAGTAAGTCTCAGAGCCAGTCATGGCTTTCCCTCACTTTTGCTCCTCAGCCCCTTTCAACTGTACAGCAAACATCGAATTCCCTGGACTAAATCCCCTTCTGCTTAAAATATCTAAAAAGTTATTTCTGTTTTCCTGACCATTAGAAAGTGCCTGGCTTGGAAAGTCTTACTGGGTGCACTGAGAACTTAAAACTTTTGTTTTTTTCCTGCATTATTGAATCTTCACTGAAGTAGTCCAGGCAAATTAATTATCTTTGAGTCTTATTTCTGCCCCAATGACCCAAAACTCTTCTTTTTTTTTCCAGGAAGTAAAAACAGAAAGGAAAGGTCTCCCTGAACAAATATAAAGCCCCATGCTTTCTATCAATTTGAAACTCCTTTTAAAAACATAAATACCTACTGGGAAAGTAATGCCCCATAAATTACTTTGATTTGATAATCACCTCATCTAACTCATAACTAACACAATTTCAGGAAAAAGTTTAATTTAATTTTAGGCATAAAGAACATTATAAATGCATTACCAGTTATCAGAATAAAAGAAAAAACACACCCATATTTTAAGCATCTTGACAAATCAAGTTGTTTTGATTTTTTCACTGCCTGCTTGTCTTACCCACATGCATATGTAATTTTACATAGTGCTAACTATTGTGAAAACACAATTTTATAATTTGCTTTTTTGTACTTAACAGTACATTAATAAAATTTCTATCTTGTTATGTAGACTTCCTAATTATCATGCTTAATTACTTCATAATATTTAGTTGAGTGAACTGAACATAATTTAACATTTTCCCCCATGGCTGAGTATTTAGGCAGGTTCTAATTATTTTGTTAGTATGCTTAATGCTTCAATGCACATCTTTTTCTTCTATTGATTAACCTCCTTGGGATAAATTCCCACAAGTGGAATTTCTAGGGCAGGAAGTTTAATTGACACCTCTGGAATGATTTCCACTCTCCTCTCACCTAACCCCATGGTTTTATGCCTGATTAGTTACTTGAATAGGATAGAAGGAAAAAGGGAGAAATAATCGGAGATCCTGGAGTTCTTCTAAAGTCAAGCTGGCTTAGCTGTGGGAGACTCTGGGCCACCAGGTAGCTGTCCGAGGAGAAATGAGCCTGAGAGATTGGGCAGAGAGACTCCTGGATCAGGAAAGACACAGAGATAACCCTAGCCTCTGAGTTACTTGCAAGAACAAACAGCCTCAAACTTTTAACATAATGAATAAGTTTACTTCTCATTTGGTGATAGACAGGGTGAGGGACCTCCAGAGTTATTCAGGCTGTTTCATCCCGAGGCTTCACCCTGGTAGGGTCCCTGGTATCCTCTCCATGCAGCCAGCAGGTGGGAAAGAGACTGAGTATCACGTAGGGGGGTTTATGGGTCGGGTCTGTAAGTGGTCCCCATCACTTCTCCTCATGTTCCACTGTGCAGAGTCCAATCACAAACCCTCACTTAACTGTAAGGGAGGCTGGGAAGTGAGGTTTAGGTGTGTGCCCAGGAGGAAGAGGCGAGTGTAGATGCCGGTGTGCACCAGCAGTCCCTGCCAGAGTCCTTCTCACAATTTAAACCTGAGAACAGGAAGGGCTGAGCATCGGGGAGAAATGGAGCTCCCCTGCTTGCACACTTTTTGCATGCAAAGTAATGCAAATAGAATGTGCCTTTCCAGATGCTGGCAGTTTTATGCAATGGCTGCAGTATCACACAATTCCTGGGATTCCCCCCCACCCCACACACACACAAATCAACACAGGAAGAGGTTCTAAAGGAGTCACTTTTCACTTTTTCTTGGATTTCAGGGGAAGCAGACACTAGAAATATTACTTGCTGACCCCTACTCTTTTTCTCTCCCTCTCTACCACTTGGTTCCTTCCATTCTGAAGCTTCATCAGCTGATTCTGGCTCCAGGTCTTTTTATCCCATTTTTCCAGTTTCCTGATCTCAATCTTCCTCCCCTACTTATTGGATGCTTATTATATGCTAGTGATTGTGTTAAGAACTTTATATATGTAATGGAAAGAAAAAATATATTGCTACTTAGAAAGGTAGCAAAAATCCATTAAGGGGAAAAAACTGTCTTTTTTGTTAGGGACACACCTCAATGGACTTGTTTGGCTATAAAAGTGGAAGCTTCTCTGAGCAGAATCATACAGGAATAAGTTTAGCAACAAACAAACAAAAACAGTGAGGGGCAGGGGGAGAGGGGGTATTGCTCAGTATGACAGAATGAAAAGAAAAGTTTTGGAGAATTTTAGAGCTGTCTTCTGCTGGGTCCTTAAGAAGGTACTGGTGACTTGGAAAAGAAGAAAAGTAATTTAACCCTGGCTGTGCATTACAATTACATGGGTGACTTTTATGATTTTTTTAAAAATTGAAAAAAAAAATGAAATCTAGCATACTTACAGAAAATTATACAAATCATATCTGTATAGCCTGATGGGTTTTCACAAAGTAAGCATACCTGTGTCATCATCACTCAGATGAAGTAAATATTATCAGTATCCAGAAGTCCCCTTCATGCCCCTTGCCAGCTACTACTCTGCTCCACCAAGGTAGCCACTATCCTGATTTCTTATGCCATGGATTCGTTTTGCCTGTTATTGAATTTTATAAAAATGAAGTAATAAAGTATGTACACTTTTTTGTTGGACTTCTCTTTTTTAACATTATTTTTGTGGGATTCAGCTATGTTGATACAAGTAGCAGGAATTTGGTCATTTTCATTCATGTATATAGCATGAATATAGCAAAAATGTATACTATGGATATTCCTCAATATTTTTGTTCATCATTGATGGACATTTGTCTTGTTTCCAGTGTCTGGCTGTTTTTAATATTGTTATTTTGAACATTCTTTTAAAAATTTTATAATTATGGTAAAATATATGTAACATAAAATTTTAGCCATTTTTAAGTGGCATTAATTCAGTGGCATTAATTCACTATCTACCATCTACTTCCAGGACATTTTTAAAATAACAACTTTACTGAGATTTGATTCACCTACCATACAATTCCTCTATTTAAAGTATAAAATTCAATGGTTTTTAGTATATTGACAGAATTGTGCAACCTTTGCCACAATCAATTTTAGAATTTTTATCACCCCAGTAAGAAATGCCGTACCCATAAGCAGTCACTCTATTTCTGCCTATCATTCCCCTCTATCCTCCGCCCACCCCACCAGCCTTAGGCAACCACTAATCTACTTTCTTTCTCTATAGATATATAAATGTCCCTATTCTGGACATTTCACATAAATAAAATCATACATTATAAGATCTTTTGTGACTGGCTTCTTTCACTTGGCATAACATTTTTTTTTTTTTTTAAATTTATTTTTATTTATTTATTTTTTTATGGCTGTGTTGGGTCTTCGTTTCTGTGCGAGGGCTTTCTCTAGTTGTGGCAAGTGGGGGCCACTCTTCATCGCGGTGCGCGGGCCTCTCACTGTCGCAGGCTCTCTTGTTGCTGAGCACAGGCTCCAGATGCGCAGGCTCAGTAATTGTGGCTCACGGGCCCAGTTGCTCTGCGGCATGTGGGATCTTCCCAGACCAGGGCTCGAACCCGTGTCCCCTGCATTGGCAGGCAGATTCTTAACCACTGCGCCACCAGGGAAGCCCCCAAGGCATAACATTTTTAAACATGTTGTATCATGCATCAGTATTTCATTCCTTTTTATCACTGAATCACATTCCATTGTACAAATATAAACATTTTATTTCTCCATTCATCAGTTGATGGACATTTGAGTTGTTTCCAGTTTTTGGCTGTTATGCATAATGCTGCTATAGATATTTGTGTACAGCTGTTTCTCTGAACATATGTTTTCATTTCTCTTGGGTATATATACCAAGGAGTGGAATTACTGGATCATATGGTAACTCTACGTTTAACATTTTCAGAAAATGCCAGACTGTTTTCCAAAGTGGGCTCAACTCTTTTGTGAAAGTACCACCAGTAGTGTACGAAGGTTCCAATTTCTTCACATCCTCACTAATGCTTGTCATTATCACCTTTTTGATTATTGCCATTACAGTAGGTGTGAAGTGGTATCTCATCGTGTTTTTATTTGCTTTTCCCTGATGTCAATGATACCGAGCATTTTTTCATGTGGTTATTGGCCATTTACATATCTTCTTTGGAGAAATGTCTATTCAGATTCTTTGGGTTATTCGTTTTTATTACTGAGTTGTAAGAGTTCTTTCTACATTCTAGATATAAATCCCTTATCAGATATATGATTCGCAAATAGTTTCTCCCATCTTTCGGATTGTTTTCACTTTCTTGATGTTATCATTTGAAGCACTAAAGTTTTAAATGTTGATGAAGTACAACTTATCTTTTTTTCTTTGGCTTTGCTTTAGGTATCATATCTAAAAATCTATTGTTTAATCCCCAAATCCATTGTTTACAAAGATTTATGCCAAGGTTTTCTTCTCAAAGTTTATAGTTTTAGTTCTTACATTTTGATCTTTGATCCATTTTTTTCCTGAATATTCTTGTACATGACTTTTGGTGAATATATGTACACATTTCTTTGGGTATATACATAAGAATGGAATCACTGGGACACAGGGGTTTTGTATGTTCAGCTATAATTCTGCAAAATAGTTTTTCAAAGTGGTTGTACCAATTTATCATCTGACTCCCAGTGTATGAGAGTTTCAGTTGCTCTATAGCTCCGTCAACACTTGGTATCTTTTTCATTTTAACCTTTCTAGGAATGTTTACTACTATTATGTTGTGGTTTTTTTATGCATTCCTTTGAGGACTAATGAAATTAAAAATATTTTCACATGTTTATTTGCCTTTGGGACACTTCTTTTGTTAAGTGCCTTTTCAAGTATTTTGCCTAATTTTTTCTTATTGTAGGAGTTCTGTTTTAGTTATATATTGCCACGTAACAGAACACCTCAAAATCTTTGGTGGCAATGATTTATCATTGATTTCTAATAGTGACAAAACATTGATAAAACAATAATTTATCACTTTTTTGTGTTGGCTGGTGTTTCCTTTGCTAGTTTTGCCTGAGCTTACTCATGTAACTATATTCAGCTAGAAGGTTGGCTGATTGTAGAGAAATAGACTCTGTCTCCGTATAAGACAAATGGCAAAGTCACATTATAAAAGGGTGTGCATACTGGGAAAGAGGGAGTTTGTGACCATTTAACAATTTGCCACAGAAGGAAATCTAAAAAAGAGTGGATGTATGTATACATATGACTGATTCACTTTGCTGTACACCAAGAAGCTAACACAACATTGTAAAGCAACTATACTTCAACAAAAATTAATAAAAAAAAACAAACAATTTGCCAGTTTTTTTACATGTTCCAGATAGGTACTCTTCATATATATATATATATATATACACACACACACATATATATCAATATATACATATATAAATACATATATAAGTATATATTTTTTCTCCAACTCTGGCTTGCCTATTCTCTCACCTATTAGGGTCTTTTGATAAACAAAATTCTTAATTTTAAACTGGTCTAATTTATCAATCTCTTCCTTTACGATTAGTGCTTTTTGTGTCCTAAGAACACAAAATAATTAAATATTTAAAAGTATTTGTCTATTCCAAGGTCATAAAGATATTCTCCTATGTTATCTTCTTAAAGCTTTACTGTTTACATTAATTGCATTTAGATTTAAAATCCACTTTGTTTTGATTTTTTGTATATGGCACATGGTAGGGATCAATTTTCATGCTTTTCTATATTATAATACAAATAATAACACAGTTCATCAAAAAGGCCACCCTTTCTCCACTATGTGTTGTCGTAATTCAACTGTCCATGTATGTCTGAGTCTGTTTCTGTGATCTCTATTCTGCTCCACTGGTCTATTTGCATATTCTTGCCCCAATTCTTGCACCAATACCACATTAAATGCTGTAGCTTTATAAAAAATATTGAAATTGGAGAGTGTAGGTCATCAAATTTTGTTTTTCTTAAGGTACGCTGACTCATCTTGGTCCTCTGCATTTCCAGATGAATTTTAGATTTGTGAATTAGAGAGAAGGAAAGGCCATGCACAGCCCAGAAAGTTTCTATACCTCCCTTCTCTTTCATTTTGGAATATGAAAAAGACACTCATCCTGAAAAAAACACTCATTCTATTTGCTTCTCTGTGTCCCAGTTTCATAGGACTCCCCCACCTCCCCCTGCAAGGGAGGCCTGTGGGTTTCCAGCATCGTCTGGGTGGGTAAGTCCAATTCAAGGATGAAATGTTAGGAAGCCTTCTTAGCTAATATAACAAAGGTTTGCCCACCTACCTTTATTAATGAAACAAAACAAAGCAAAAAACCAAACAAACAAAAGGATGTATTTTGGTCTTCTTCAGTCTGACTACTGCATCTAGTTCTCAGTGGGTTTTGAACTTAGACAAGGAGAAGTGCTGTTTTGGGATTTCCCCCAAACCTGTGAGGAATTGTGAGGAATAATGACTCTTGACATTTGGTTTTCTGCCTGGGCTTCAATTACTCTTTGTTATTTCCACCTGTTTAGTAAAAGACTCTCATATACACATAAGCCTTCAGTTAGTGGCTCTCTGGGGAATGAAGGAATAAAAGTGGCTGGCTCGGGGCTTCCCTGGTGGTGCAGTGGTTGAGAGTCTGCCTGCCAATGCAGGGGACACGGGTTCGAGCCCTAGTCTGGGAAGATCCCACATGCCGCGGAGCAACTGGGCCCGTGAGCCACAACTACTGAGCCTGTGCGTCTGGAGCCTGTGCTCCACAACAAGAGAGGCCGCGATAGTGAGAGGCCCGCGCACCGCGATGAAGAGTGGCCCCCGCTTGCCACAACTGGAGAAAGCCCTCGCACAGAAACGAAGACCCAACACAGCCATAAATAAAAATTTTTAAAAAGTGGCTGGCTCAGGGTTCCAGCCTCAAAGTGAGGAGGATGAGCTGGGGGAGGAGCCCTCAGGAGCCCTGGAGGTGTCAGGGGAGGCTGTGGCCTCCTGTACGGGAGGCATACAGTTCATTCCTCTTCATGTTAATGAAAAGCCATTCCCGGAAGAGTGCTAGTGATCCACATGTATCAACAAGTAAACACTGCATAACAAATAAGATTATTCCTCACAACAACCATCTGCTCCTATTTACAGATGTAGATGAGAAGACCTTGAAAGGCCATTTGTTCTGGAACAATAAACTCGAAAAAGAACTGGGGAGAGAAAAATTCCCCCTCCCCCGACACATTCACACCTGTGTGCAGAGACCTGCAGGGAGGGTGCCCTTGGAAATGGCGGAGCGGCGGCACTGCGAGGATTAGACTCGGAACCACGCAGGGAGCTATGGCTTCTTCTGTGAAAAATGGCCACGTCTGGGTCGGCGGCCAGCGTCAGGGAGTTGGTGGAAGCCAAGCCAATGCCTCCAGAGATCCCCTTGTCTCTCATCATTGACATGAGCTGGTACCATCACCTGTGCAGTGAAGCCGTGGCAGATGCTCTACATGCAACCAAGCAAGGACCTTCTTGAATGTCATATTTAGAATGACCAAAAGAAGGACGTCTGCCTATGCCATGTGACCTTGCTGACCTGCATCTGAATGGTCCCATGTGGACACCCCCAGGATACTGGCGGGCCCTTTAAAACAGGATGTGTTTCTTAACAGGCTGAAGGGTGGTTGTAGCTTAAAAAAGAAAACCCAGCACACATACTTGGCAGGGACTGGACAGTAGGGAATCACATTCTCATTGGGGAAACTGAGGCTTAGAGGGGGTTAAGTGATTTGTTCAAAACCACAAATGTAGATAGTGATGGAGCCAGTATTTGCGCCGGTCACTTTAAGTACAAACCTTTTATCTTTAGCCAATCTACCACACCACCTCACAAGTTATTGCTGCAGGTGGAGAAAGGCCCCTATACTCTAAATTTTTCATGTGCCCCAGTGCAAATCTACTTTAAACTCATGTCCACCCCTCTCTGTGCTCTTTGAGGTTGACCTTTGTGGACTGCATCCAGGGGTTCTTTTGCCTTCTGGCTTCCAGTTGGATTTGGCCAATGGGAAGCACAGGCAAGAGGTCGGAGGGCAGGACGAGAGCGAGGGTGGGCTATTTATTTTCCTGAGCCAAGGACTGGCTGTGTCCCTTGGCTCCAATGTCCCTTTCCTGCAGCTATTCCCTCTGGGTTCTGGTACCCTCTCCCTTCCCCTGTCCCTTCAGCCTTCTCTTCTCACCCCAGAGTAGTTCACCATGCTTGTGGTTTCCCTTAACCCTTCTAAATAATCCCTTCCCTAAATTCTCTTTACTTACCTGTTTGATGGAGGGTAATATCTGCTCTCTGCTGGGACCCCGAACGATCCAACTCACAGTCCCCTTGCTCACTAGATTTGGTTGGACCCTGGAACTGGGCCAGATTGAAAACTGGAGGAAGAAAATAAAGGGAGGATCAGATACTGGCCCAGGACACAGAATCTGCCCCAGTGGGGACAGCACTGCCCCAAGCGCCAGCCCACAGCAGCTCAGTGGGTCCCCAGCCCCACCCACCAGGTCCCCCCTGCTGCTCCTGCTTCCACGGCAGCCCCTGCCCCACACTAGCAGTGGCTTGGAGCTGGGAGAAACCCTGGTGTCCCAGCCTGGCAGACGTGGGAGGGGGACAAATAACACATGAAAACCTCCTGGTGCTACCACACAAAGGACTGTGTGGATTAGAATCCTAAGGTCAGAGGCTGGAATCCTGAGTGGGTTTTCTCCAGAAACTTTTTGCATATACTTCTGTCACAACAGTGTGATATTTTAGATACATTAAGTGATCAATAACATTCAATGACAAATGAATTTTGTGGATGGCTAGGGCCTGACGTTTCTATGGTGACGTGTCTCAAATATTTGCCAACCAAGTACCCAAGACAATAAAACGACCTCATTTACTAAGTGAAGACAGAACACGTATAACCTACACTCCTATCATTTACACCGATGCAAAGCAGGATCCTCATGATTCCTAAATCAAATAAAAGCTGCCCCTGCCCTTCTCCCTCTCACTGCCTTCCCAGGAGACCTCTCAGCTGCTCTCTTTGGCAGCCCAGTAGGGCTGGAAGTGAATCCTTTAGGGAACCCACTGGGCTCCCAGGGGCATGGGCATATCAGTCAAATGACTAAGCCCCTTTGCAGACTGTTGGCCTGGAAGTCATTCTGTCAGACTTCTCTGGTTCTCCTCTGATGATCTAGCAGGGGCTGGAAACACACTGTCTGGAGGTGAGATTGCTTGCTTTCAAGTCTTCTGCAGCTCTGCTAAATTCCTCCAGTAATACCAGTCCCCAGTAAGTTGGCCCTCTGTATCTGCAAGTTCCACATCCACAGATTCAACCAAACTTGAATAGAAAATATTTGGAAAAAATTTCCAGAAAGTTCCGAAAAGAAAAATTTGAGTTTGCTGCACACTGGTCACTATTTACATAGCATTTACATTGTATTAGGTATTATAAATAAGTAATCCAGGGATGACTTAAAGTATACAGGAGGATATGCAAGGTTATATGCAAATACTATACCATTTTATATAAGGGACTTTAGCAACTACAGATTTAGGTATCCACAGGTGGTCCTGAAACCAATCCCGCAAGGATACTGAGGGACAACTGTAATTAAACTCTCATGCCCTGTGGAACCAGATAATCTTCATAAATGGCACTAGCCCTGTGATGAATCTTATTGGGAGCACTCAGATGCTGTGGCTGATTGCCCACTTACCAGGGAGAATTATTCGTGACTAGGAAGCATGATTAAAGTCTAAATGCTTCCTTGAGTTAGCATTTGAATGGTTGTCTTTAGTATGTGTTATGATCAATTTTGTGTTTAATTGTGCATCTGAAATGGCTCTCTGAAATGATAATGGATATCAAAAAATACATGGATGTATTTTACATAATAAATTGCATAACAAGCAAGTTGGAGGCAATGTGACATAGAAGAAAAACTTTGAGCTTTAACATTAGACAGACCAGGGTTACAATCTAGGCACTTTGACTTATCAGCTGTGTGTTCTTGGCAAGGTTACTTAACCTCTCTGAGCATGTTTCCTATTATTCCAATAGGAATGATATTATTCCTATTATTAAGAATAATAGCCTCACGGGTCTATAGCAAGTATTAAATGCGCCAAGCATGTAAAGCATCTATTCACTGCCTGGCACATTTGAAGGTGCTCTTAAACAGAAGATTAAATATTCAGGATCTCATTTCAATCATAAAATAAATCTACGGATATTGGCTGCATTTACTACAAAGAACAGTAGAGGGCAGGCTTTACAAAGTTATTTATGAAATACTGTCTTTCAAGTCATCTTCCAAGCCGAGAGCCAGAATTCCAGAAATGACTTTCTTAAATCCTTTTGGCTGAAAGATGCTTCTATTGCTACTTTTAATTTGTTCACAGAAACTGGGGCTTTCCTGTTTTGCAAGAATTCCAAAGGAGGATGTTGGGCAATATTTACCCCACAACTTTCATCACCATGACGTGTGTGTCTGGTCCCCAGATTACAGTGGAGGGGTTTTGACAGATTTCTCTGACCACATTTATGCCTGTCATAGATTTAACGATAAATAGAGGAAATAGAAGATGCCAAACTCTCTTGACATCATTTCAAATTGCATCATGTAAGAATGGCATGAAGTTTGTGACTAGAAGCATTATAGAATACAAAGAGTCAACCTGCAGCTGACTGGAGATCAGATTACATTTAGTTAATGATTGGGATTACAGTGGGTGTGAATTCCATTCCATGACAAAAGAACAAATGGGCATTTAATAAATGTTTGTGGAAATCTGAAGAGGTTCTGAAGAGTAAACATTTGTTCCAGTTTTCACTGCCACCCTCAGTCTCTGGGGAAACCAGCCTCACCCAGTCTCCACAGCAATAAGTGATACCACTGCTTGGCATCTTCAGTAATTTAGAGATAAAAAAATGGCACCTCAAATTGCTTAAAACTCGTATTTCTTTGGTCACCAGAGATGAACATCTTTCCCCCCTGTGGATTTGAACATTTTTATTTCTTCTTTTATGGATGGCCTGATCATATCTTTGGCTCATTCTTCTATTTGAGTCCTGAACATTTTTTTCTTAACTTCTGCAAAGGATTCATTGTAAATCATTGATATCATCCTTGGAAAACATAAGTGACCCAGTTCTATCAGTCTGTGATTTTCCTAGCATATCACATAGCACACGACTGGCACTCAAAAATGTTTATTGAATTGTACTCTTTTAAATTATTTTATATTTTAAAATACAGTTTTGAAATATAAAGTAAATATATACTCATTATTTTTAAAAATATTGAATAGGTAGGCAAAGTAGAAAGATCACCCACAGAGGCAAAGACTGTAGTTTTACTAGGCACTTTTTAATGGCTAAATACTGTTCAATCAAGTTATAGTCTCACTTAGCTATGTTCTAACTCTGTTTTCACTTTTGTTCTATGATAATGCTGTTAAAGGGACAGAAACACCAAATTGTTAAGTATTTATATTTATAGTTCTACTCCCCACAAGCCGTGTAATCCATCCCCTCTATACACACATACACCAACGCTCTCTCCAGCCCTCCTCCATTTCTCTCTCTCTCTCCTTCCCACCACCAGAACAGCAGGTACAGAGGAAGGCATTTTTGCTTTGCTGAGCTGCGGGGAAGTAGAAGGAATGAATGGCTGAAGGTTTGAGGAGTAGTTTACTAAGAAGGTAGTTGAAGTTGCTCAGGGGGAAAAAATATCAGTGAGGTAGGTTGTGAGATAGAGAAGATGAGGGAGTTGAGCTTTGGGAAGACAGACAGAGATGATTAAAGAGGATTTTAAGAAAAGTTTTGATGTCTAAACCAGCGGTCTCCATGCTGGGTTGTGAACTGTTTATCTCTCTGTGCTAAGCTAATTGCAAAAATCAAGAGCAAGCATTTAGAAACCTTTACAGAAATCTGTCATGGCTGCAACACCCAAGTGAACTTGTCTTGTTGAACAGAACGTGGGCAAGCTGCACAGTAGTCTTGTGCGAAAGGCTCACGTCACAGCATGCAGTGTTTGAAGTTATTTTATCAACTGTAACTCAAAAGTTTATAAAAAGCTGAGAAAATGTAAGATTATAGAGATGAATTATTGGTGTTTCTACAAGATGAGAAGCCATTTTGATCAACTTTTAGAAGATGTGAATTGGATAACCAGACTTGCTTATTCGTCTGATGTTTTGATAGTTTTAATCATCATAATGCTTCCACGCAAGGAGGTTAACACAACATATTTCTTTCAATGGCAGATAAGATCTAAGGGCATTAAAAAAAATAGAAGCTTGGAAGAACTGAGTTTCTACAGATCGTTAGGCATGTTCCATAGTATAACAACAATTTTCTGTGAAGTGCGTCCGTGACTCTGTTCTTCTTCCACTTCTGACCCTTCATCTTTATTCTCCTTTACTCTCTGCCTTTTTTCTCTCCACCCTCTGGGAAGGTGTTTCTCATCCTCTTCTTTTCTATTCCCTTGGGGGAATCTCATCAAACTCACAGGTCCCAATGTTCACTCTCACATTTATATAAGTCGCATAGCTGCAGATACTAGTTTTCCAAAATTCTAATTTTAATTTGTTGGCTCAAATTTTGATAATGATTTTTTAAAAGTCCATTGTTTTCCTTGAACTGATAGGCTTACTTCATTCATCTTCAAGAAAATACCTGCCAAATACCCAACTCTGAATGTCCATAGTTTGTTTATCAGTTCTGCAAGTAAAAGTGGCTCTCCATGAAACAAGCAGCTAGTTTAGCTCTTATGTGAAGCCATTGTATATGTGATTTTCCTCAGCAGGAAGCATCCTACGAGCCTTTTTGGCAGTGTCATGGCTGAGAAATAATGTGCTTTCTCTTTAACATTTAGCCTCGACTATTCCTAGTCTTTAAGCCTTAAACTAGGGTGACTTTATTTTCTGAATCTCAGATCAGAACATATGGTTTGCAAAATGACTTTTATACTAATTTGAGGTATAAGAGGCAGGCTGAAAAGTAGACATTTCAATGGCTTTGATATTTTGTACGACTGACCAAGAGAATTCTTAAAATTGGAACTATCTTAAAAATCCCTGACATAAGCCACTAATAAAACTGGTGAGTGCAAAGCTCCTCCAGGAAGGTAATGGGGAGCAATGGAACCATGCCAGTGTCCCACTTGGAGATGTTTAGGCAAATCCTTGAATGTCAGGCTTAGCGTGGTCTAATTTAAGTTGACATTCCATAATGGGGTTACTTAGAACTGCCTCATCAACTCTGTCAACAGACACCAGACACTGAAATACCAAGTCAAAGAGCATCTGATAAAGACCACACCTGTCCTACCTCCTTGCACACACAGGTGATGGACATTTATACTAGAAATGCTGGATAGACTGTTTATCTGTCTGATTTTGGAGGTGGATCTGATATGGTCATATGATCACAGGTACCATCTGTTGGGGAGACAAGACTCATAATTAATCCATGATTGTTGGAGAGGTGAAAAAATGGGGCATTGTTGAGGGAGGGAACTGATGATGGTCTTGATGTCCATCTGGCTGCATTAAAACACATGCACACTCTGACATATGGTCACTAGCTGGAGAGAAGTGAGAGGATTACAATATACAAATGATAAATGGACGCCACAGCTTCCCTTTGTGGCCAATACAAGAGGGGTCTTATTTTTAAATTGTTTTAAAAATATTCATGAAGAAAAGGGTCTTTTACTTTTTTAGTCCCCATTCTGTCATTGGAACATTTTGAGGCTCTAGCCAAGCATGCCACTTCTCCATTCTCTTAAACAGAAACCTTAAATGTTTCTACCCACTTGCCTTTTGCAATGCGGGTATATTAATTGATGTTTGATGGTGGTTGGAAGATTTGCGGAAGAAATTTCATATATTTGTATGAGCAATTATTACTGTATTATTATAATTTCTATCATGTATAAGGGCAATATCTAATGTCAACTCACATGTAGTGGGATATTATTATGTGTTAGGCATTTTGAGTGTACTGCATGTGTTAACTAATTGAAATCTTACAAAATCCTCCAAGATAGGAACTACCATCCCTATTTTACAGAGGAAGAAACTGAGGCATAGAATGATTAAGGGACTCATCAAGGGCACAGCTAATAAATGGCAGAGCTGAGCCTATCTGACTGATTCTAAAGCCTATTCTTCACCATTTGCTTTACTGTAGGTAAAATGGAAAGAACACAAGACAAGAAGAAGACCCCATGTCTACTGCCAGCCACATGGTGAACTAACTGTATGACTTTGGATAATACAACTCTTTGTTGATTCACTTTTTTAAAAAATTGAAGCATAGTGGATTTAATTATCAATTATAGTTAATATTGTATTAGTTTCAGGTGTACAGCAAGGTGATTCGGTTATATATATATAACTATATATATATATAGTTATATATATATATATATGTAAATTCAGATTATGTTCCATTATAGATTATTAAAAGGTATTGGATATATTTCCCTGTATTATACAGTAAATCCTTATTGCTTACCTATATTTTATGTGTAGTACTTTGTATCTGTTAATCCCATACTCCTAATTTATCCCTCCCCTTACTCCCTTTCCCCTTTGGTAACCATACATTTGTTTTCTGTCTGTGAGTCTGTTTTGTATATAGATTCATTTGTATTATTTTTCAGATTCCACGTGTAAGTGATATCATATAATATTTGTCTTTACTGTCTGATTTACTTCACTTAGTATGATATTCTCTTGGTCTATCCATGTTGTTGTAAATGGCAATATTTCATTCTTTTTAATGGCTGAGTAATATTCCATTGTGTATATATACCACATCTTTTTAAACCAATTGTCTGTTGATGGGCACTTGAGTTGTTTCCATGTCTTGGTTATTGTAAATAGTGCTGCTATGAACACTGCAGTGCATGTATCTTTTCAAATTAGAGTTTTTGTCTTTTCTGGATATATACCCAGGAGTGGAATTGCTGGATCATATGGTTGTCCTATTTTTAGTTTTTTAAGGAACCTCCATACTGTTCTCCATAGTGGCTGCACCAATTTATATTCCCACCAACAGTGTAGGAGGGTTCCCTTTTCTCCACACCCTCTCCAGCATTTATTATTTGTAGGTTTTTGATGATGGTCATTCTGATCAGTGTGAGGTGATGTCTCATTGTGGTTTTGATTTGCATTTCTCTAATAATTAGTGATGTTGAGCATCATTTCATGTGCCTGTTGGCCATCTGTATGTCTTCTTTGGAGAAATGTCTATTTAGGTCTTCTGCCCATTTTTTTGATTGGGTTTTTATTTTTTTGATATTAAGTTGTATGAGCTGTTTGTATATTTTGTATATTAACCCCATGTTGGTTGCATCATTTGCAGATATTTTCTCCCAGTCCGTAGGTAAGACACACAACCCTTTGGTTCTCAGTTTTCTCATTTCTAAAACAGGGGTGATAATACCTGCCCTATTTAACTCATGTGGTTGGTGAGGATAAAAAGACTGTTAAAAAAAAAAAAAAGACTGTTAGTTCCTTGAGAAAGGAATTGCAGGATTTGTAACTGTAATCTACACCCCAAGCACAATGCTTGATAGAGAATTTTTTAATGATTACATGTATGCATGAATGAATGAGTCAGTGATTCTATGAGATGATGTACGTGAAAGCACCTTTAAAAACTGTAGACCATACAATTATAAAGGCTTATTCTTAACTTGCCTATGACATCTTAAATGAAAAATTTCATCAAAATTTTAAATTTAGCTTTTTACTTTGAGATAATTGTAGATTCACATGCAAATGCAAGAAGTAATACAGAAAGATCCCATGTACCCTGTACTTGGTTTTCCTCAGTGGTAACATCTTGAAAAACGATACTACTATATCACAATCTGGCTATTATACAGTCAAGATACAGAACATTTCCATCACCAAAAAGATCCCTCATTTTACCCTTTTACAACCACACTCACTTCTCTTCTGCCCCCATACCCTCCCTGTAAAACTCTAATTTACTCTCTATTTCAATAATTTTGTCATTTTTATTTGTCCAATTTAATATAAATGGAATAATACAATAGTAGCCTTTTGAGATTGCCTTTTTTTCACTCAGCGTAATTCTCTAGAAATTCATCCAGGTTGTGTTTGTTCCTGGATGAATCAATGGTTTGTTCCTTTTTATTGCTGAGTGATATTCTTCGGTATGGATGTACCACACTTGGTTTAACCTTTCACTCATTGCAGGACATCTGGTCATCTAGTTTTTGGTAATTACAAATAAAGCTGCAATAAACACTTGTGGGTAGATTTTTGTGTGAACTTAAGCTTTCTTTCTCTGGGATCAATGCCCAGGAGTGCAATTACTGTGTCATATGGTAGTTGGGTATTTAGTTGTTTTTTTTTTTTTTTAAGAAACTGACTGTTTTTCTAAGGGGGCTGTACCATATTATATTCCCAGCAGCCATGTGTAAGTGATAGTTTCACTGCATCCTTGCCAACATTTGGTACTCTAGTTTTAATTTTAGCCATTCTGATAGGCGAATAGTTATTATAGAATGAATTGCGTCTCCCTTTGGATTCATCTGTTGAAGACCTGACCCCCAATATGACTATATTTGTATACGGGGCCTTTAGGGAGGTAATTAAGGTTAAATGAGGACATAAGGGTGGGACCATAATCATATAGGACTGGGGTCCTTATAAAAAGACGAAGAGCCACCAGAGAGCTCATTCTTTTTTTCCTTTTTTTTCGACCAGGGATTGAGCCCATGCCCCCTGCATTGGAAGCACGGAGTCTTAATCACCGGACCATCAGAGAAGTCCTCCAGAGAGCTCATTCTATGAGTAAACAGAAGAGCACAGAGGTCATGTGAGGACACAGCAAGAAGGCAGCTGTCTACAAGTTGGGAAGAGAGGTATCACCAGAAACCAACCCTGATGGCACCTTAATCTTGAACTTGTAACCTCCAGAAATGTTAGAAAATAAATTTCTGTTGTTTAAGTCATCAAGTCTGGGATATTTTTTTATGTCAGCCCTAGCAGACTAATACAGTAATGATAGCTCTTGTGGTTTTCATCTGAATTTCCTAATAGCTAATGATGTTGAATATCTTTTCATGTGCTTATTTTCCATCTGTATATCCTCTTCAGTGAAATTTCTGTTTATGCCTTTTGCTCATTTTCTAATTGGATTTTTTTTTAAACTGTTGAGTTTGAAAGTTCTACATCTTCTAGATACTAGCCCTTTGTCAGATATGAGGTTTGCAAATAATTTCTCTCAACCTGTAACTTGTCTTTCATCCTCTTCATAGGGTCTTTCATAGAATGAAGGTTTGTTATTTAAATGAAGTTGAATGTATTAATTATTGCTTTTTAGATCACGCTTTTGGTGTCAAATATAAGAACTCTTTGCTTAACCCTGAAGATGTTCTCTGATGCTTTTTCTAAAAGTGTTACAGTTTTACATTTAAGTCTATGATCATTTTTAGTTAATTTTTGTATAATATTGAGACTTAAGTCAAGGTTAATTTTGCTGTTGTTTTTGTTGCCCATGCTGTCCCATTTCTCCAGCATCATTTGTTGAAAAATCTCTTTCCTCCATTGAATTGCTTTTGCATCTCTGTCAAAAATCATTTGGGCATATTCGTGTGATTCTATTTCTAGATTCACTATTCTGTTCCATTGATGTATGTGTCTTTCCCTCTGTTAATAAATACCACATGGTCTTAATTACTGTAGCTATAAAATGTCTTCAGATTAGGTAGACTGATTCCTCCCAAGTTATTCTTCTTTTTCAAAATTGTTTTAGCTATTGTAGTTCCTTTACCCTTCCACATGTATTTTAGATTAATCTTGTCTACAAAACATCTTTCTGAGATTTTGACAGGAATTGCATTAAACCTGTATATCAATCTGGGGAGAACTGAAATCTTTCCTATGTTGAGTTTTCTAGCTATGAACAGAGTATGTCTCTCTATTTAATTAGACTTTTAAAAATTTCTTTCATCAGTGTTGTGTAGTTTTCAGCATAGAAGTTCTGTACATGTTTTGTTAGATTTACACCTACGCATTTCTTTGAGCAATTGTAAATGATATTGTATTTTCTTATTCCACTGTCTATGTGTTTATTGCTAGTATATAGAAACACAATTGATTTGTATATGTTTATCTTCTGCATCCTTGCTGAACTCGCTTATTAGATCTAGAACTTAAAAAAATATATTCCCTGTGATTTTCTAGGTAGACAACCAAATAGGGACCATTTTACTACTTCCTTTCCAATCTCTATACGTTTTCTTTTCTTTTCTTGCCTTATTGCATTGGCTAGAATTTCCTGTCCTATCTTGAATACAGGCAGTGACAGTGGACAACTTGCCGTGTTCCCAAACTCAAAGGGAAAACATTTAGTCTTTCATCTTTAAGTATATTGTTAGCTTCAGAGTTTTTGTAAATGTTCGTTATCAAGTTGGGGAAGTTCCCTTCTATTTTTGAGTGTTTTTATCATAAATAGGTGCTGAATTTTGTCAAATTTTTTTTTTCCTGTATCAATTCATGTGATCATGCTTTTTTTCTTTTTTAGCTTGTTAATATGGTGTTGGTTGATTTTTCACTGATTGGTTTTCAAATATTACACCAGCATTGTATCCTTGGAATAAACCCTTTACACTCATGGTGTAAAAGTCTTTTTATATATTGTTGAATTCTCTTTGCCAATTTTTTGTTAAGGGTTTTTGTGTCTTTATTTATGAAAGATATTGGTCTATAGTTTTCTTTTTTTATACTGTCTTTGTGTGGTTTTGTTATTAGGGTAATTCTAGCTTCATAAAAATATATTGAAAGTACTCTATTTTCTGGAATAAATTGTGTAGAATGGTTTTTCTTGTGTTTGGTAGACTTCTCCAATGAAGTCATCTGGGCCTGAAGATTTCTCTTTTGTGGAGATTTTTTAAATTACAAATTCAATATCCTTGATAGTTATAGAGTTATTCAAATTATCAATATAATATTGCTGGCTTGTGTTTTTCAAGGAATTGGTTTATTTCATCTAAGTTGTCAAACTTGTTTGTGTAGAGTTGTTCATAGTATTCCCTTGTCTTTTTGATGTCTGCCTGTTCTGTAGTGATATCCTCCATTTCATCCATGATATGGATAATTTGTGTCTTCAGTTTTTCTTTGTCAGTCTTGTTAGAGGTTTATCAATTTTATTAATCTTTTCAAAGAAATAGCTATTTGTTTTATTGTTTTTCGGTATTATTTTTCTATTTTCAATTTCATTGATTTTCACTTTTATCTTATTATTATGTCCTTCCTTTTAAATACTTGCTTAAGGTTTAATTTGCTCTTCTTTTTCTATGTTCTTGAGGTGGGAATTTAAATTATTGATTTGAGACTTTTTCTCTTTTGAATGTAAAGTATTCATTTACTGCTATAAACTTCCCTCTCAGTACTACAGTCCCACAAGTTTTGTGTCCCACACATTTTTTTAAAAAAAATATTTATTTATTTATTTATTTATTTTTGGCTGTGTTGGGTCTTCGTTTCTGTGCGAGGGCTTTCTCCAGTTGCGGCAAGTGGGGGCCACTCCTCATCGCGGTGCACGGGCCTCTCACTATCGCAGCCTCTCTTGTTGCGGAGCACAGGCTCCAGACGCGCAGGCTCAGTAGTTGTGGCTCACAGGCCTAGTTGCTCCACAGCATGTGGGATCTTCCCAGACCAGGGCTCGAACCTGTGTCCCCTGCATTGGCAGGCAGATTCTCAACCACTGTGCCACCAGGGAAGCCCCCACACATTTTAATATATATTTTCATTTGTATTTATTTCAAAGTATTTTTTACATCCTTTGAAACTTCTAGATTTATGAATATTTTTATATATTATGAATATTTATATTCATATATATGAATACTTATATATATTCATATTTTATATAAATATTAAAATATTTATATATTTTTTTAGTTTCCAAGTGTTGGGATATTTCATTGTTATTTTTCTGTTACTGATTTCAAGTTTAACTCCTTTGTGGTCAGAGAATATAGTCTGTATGATTTCAATTTTAAAAATTTGTTGAAGTTTGTTTTATGATCCAGAATATGGTCTATATTGGTATATGTTTCATGAGCTTATACTCATTAAAATATACAGAATGTTTCTTCTGATACTGTTGGGTGGAATGCTGTATAAATATCAACTAGATCTTACTGATTGATGATGATGTTGAATTCTTTCATATTCTTGCTGAACTTCTGTCTAGTTATTCTATAGACTGTTGAGAGAGGGATGTTAAAAGCTCCAGCTATAATTATGGGCTTCTCTCTTTCTTCTTTCAGTGCTATTGGTTTTTGCTTATATATTTTGTAGTTCTGTGATTTGGTGCATACACATTTAGTGTTGCTATCTTTTTGGTGTATTGACCCTTTTATCACTATGTAATATCCTTCTCTGGTAGTAATCATTGCTCTGAAGTTTACTGTATCTGATATTAGTTTAGCCACACTTGCTTTATTTTAATGAATGTTTGCATGATTTATTTTTATTGTAGGTAGACTAATGTATCCCCTCAAGATATCTGTGCTTAATCCCCAGAACCTATGAATATGTGACTTTACATGGCAAAAAGGACTTTACAGTTGTGATTACATTAAGAATTTCTAAGTGGAGGGATTATCCTGGATTATCCAGATGGACTCTATGTAATCACCAGTGGAAGAGGGAGGCAAAAGAGGAGGTCAGGCTTTGAAGATAGAGGAAGGGAGCCTCAAGCCAAAGACTTTGAAGACCTCTAGAAGCTGGAAAAGCAGGAAACAAATTCTCTCCAGAGTTTCCAGAAATGACCACAGCTCTATCAACACCTTGATTTTAGCCTAGTGAGACCTGTGTCAAATTTCTGACGTACAGAACTGTAAGATAATAAATTTGTGCAGTTTTAAGCTACTCAGTTTGTAGTAATTTGTTATGGCAGCAATAGAAAACAAATACAACCTTTTCCCATCATTTACTTTCTACCTACCTATATCATTGTCTTTGAAGTGAGTTTCTTTTAGTCAGCATATAGTTGATTCATGATTTTTAATTCACTCTGAAAATCTCTTTTAATTGTTGTACTTAGATTATTTGTATTTAATGTCATATGTTAGGGCTTAAGTCTGCCTTTTTTATTTTTTGTTTTCTGCTTTTTCTCTCTGTTTTTCTATTTTCTCTTTTCTTTTCCTTGCCTTCCTGTGGGTTCTTAAACATTTCTTAGAATTCCATTTTGATTGATCTATACTGTCTTTAAGTGTGCCTCTTCGATAGCTTTTTTAGTGGTTACTTAGGTATTACATAATATATACATAACTTATAACAGTCTATGTCATTATTTTACCAGTTTGAGTGAAATGTATAAAACTTACTTCTTTTTTATATCCCTTTACCCTCCCCAGTTTATAATATAATTGCTTTAAATATTTCCTCTAATACATTTAGGATTATATCAGACAGTGTCATAATTTTGCTTCAGCCATCAAATGTAATTTAGAAAACTAAAGAGGTGATGGAAAGTCTATTGTATTTACCCATATTTTGCTTACATATTTACCCCAAATACAGAGAATTTTTTATTCTTTCTTCCTTCCTGATGTTCTAAGATTCCTTCTATTATTGTTTCCTTTATGTTTAGAGGATATCCTTTAGCCATTGTTTTGGGTAAGTGTGCTGGCAGCAAATTTGCTAATTTTCCTTAAACCAAGACTGTTTTGATTTCCCCTTTATGTCTGAAGGATACTTTTGCTGAGTATAGGATTCTTGAGTTGACAGTTCTTTTCTTTCAGCAATTGAAAAATGTTGTGCTACTTTATTTTAGCCTTTATAGTTTCTGATGAGAAGGTCACTGTTATTTGAATTGTTTCTCTTTTGTAGATAAGATGTTGTTTCTTTGTTTTTAGCTTTCAGAAGTTTCACTGTTATGTATCTTGGTGTGGGATTTTTTTGCTGGAAGTTTATCCTGATGGGGTTCACTAAGCTTCTTGAATCTGTGGGTTTATGTCTTTTGCCAAATTTGAGAAGTTTTCAGCCATTAATTCTTTGAGTACTTTTTCATTCCTATCCTCTTTCATCTCTCCTTCTAGGACTCCAATGATATAAACATTAGATTTTCTTTTTATAGTGCCACAGAGCCCTAAGGGTGTGCATACGCAGTAATCAGTTTTGTCATTTCAAAGCCTGACAGTTTATTTTAACAAACATTTTTTCTAGGCCCACTCTATGGAGCCCCTGTGCTAGATGCTGAGTTGCAAAGATGGGTAGGGTGCATTCTTTGCATGTAAAGAGTCTCATGGGAGGGTCAGACACATAAGCAAAATGTCTTTATTATGTATATGCTAAATAGAGGCATCCCTCTAAACCAGGGGTTGGCAAACTTTCTAAAGGGCCAGATAGTAAATATTTTAGGCTTTGTGGGTCAAATGGTCTCTGTTACAACTATTCAACTCTGCCATTCTAGCATGAAAGCAACCATAGACATATGTAAATGAATAAGTGTGGCCATATTCCAATAAAACTTTATTCTCAAAAACAGGCAGTGAAGAGGTACAAACTATTAGGTATAAAATAAGCTACAAGGACATATTATACAACATGGGGAATATAGCCAATATTTTATAATAACTATAAATGGAGTATTACCTTTAAAAATTGTGAATCACTATATTGTACAACTGTAACATATAATATTGTACACCTGTAACTTATATAATATTGTACAGCAGCTATACTTCAATTTAAAAAGTAAAAAAAAAAAAATTAGGCCGTGAGCCAATTTATAGTCCACTGATCATAGCTTGCTGACCCCTGATCTAGTCTTTATTTTCTTCCTTCTCTGTCTTTCTATGTAAAAGAGGGTTGTTATAAGAATTAAATTAGTTAATGTTTGTAAAGTGTTCAGAATAAGGCTTGGCAAATATTAAGCTTTATAGGAGGTTAGTCTTTAGCTCTTGTTTCCTGTCCAGCCCTCTATACCATTCACATGAGACACCTGAGGGTTAGGTGTAGGTGATGTGGAGTATATTCTCTAAGGCTGAAAGGGGACCTGTGATCATTTGCTCATTACTTAGCTAGGTCACTTCAACAGTAAACTAAATAAAGAGCTAACCAGGTTCATTTCTATCTTGAGTGTCCATGATTCTGTGAGCATGTCCCTGGTTTCATTCTCCCCAGAGAGAAATGAGGTAGGAGAGAGAATTTTTTCTGGAGTTCAACGATCTCAGTCTAAGCCCTGCCTCTACCCATTTAGCTTCCCCTCATTGACGTGCAGTATCCTCACGTCTAAAATGGGAATGATGACCCACTTCACAGGATGATTGCAGAAATTATACAAGATGATGTGTACTAATAGTACTTTGCAAATCATAAAGTACTTTGCAACTGCTGGTAATTATTAACATTATTAGGCTGTAAGGACTCTAACTCATCCATTCGTGTGCTCCTTTCCCACAAAGTTTTCACCCTCTGCGGTGGGAAAGGTGGCACTTATAGAAGCAGTAAAGACCCAGTATCCAGTTCTACCCAAGGAGAAAGGGGGAGGTGTGGGATAGGGAGGATGGGAGGGAGACACAAGAGGGAGGGGATATGGGGATATATGTACACATATAGCTGATTCACTTTGTTATACAGCAGAAACTAACACAACACTGTAAAGCAATTATACTCCAATAAAGATGTTAAAAAATATGTAATTAGTCATTGGAAATAAGATTAACCGTGCAAGTCTTTGTTCCACTAAATGGTACTTCTGGGCTTTCCAAACTTTAAATGCTTCAGTGTAGTCAAAGGGGAAACAATTGACCTTTCTCTTACTGAGGTGTGTTATACAATTGCCCGTTAAGTGGTAGTTAGCAATTAAAAGAAGGCTGAGTTTCCGATGAGGTTAAAAGGCTGTTCCACTTTAGCAGTGTTGCTAGTTCTCATAGGCTGGGACCTAAATGAGGAATTCAATTCAACTCAATTTAATTCAGCTCAACCCAACTTGATTCAATAAACCGAGCTTTGCTATTTGCTGGGTATTGTGCCAGGTATGAGGGATACAAAAATGAGTATAACAGCCTCTGTTCTCCTGGAACTCATAGTTCCAGGAGGGAAACAGACACAAACTGCAATTACAGTGTGGGAGGAGCTAGGCTAGCAGAAATCCTGGAAGGGAAAAATACAAGGGTTATTCTTCATGGAGCTTGTTCTCACCTCAGGAGCAAGGGAGCAGGAGGGATTTATGAGGACTGATTTCAGATGCATGGAGCAGTAAGCGGCAGCTTGCAGCAAGCAGCAGTGAGCAGTAGCTGGAAGCAAGACCTTAGCTCCCGGACTGGGAGTCCTAACTGCTAGACCACAGAGGCCAGCGGCTAGGGCCTAAACCCTCAGTTCTTGCCTGCCTTGTCGGGAAAGAATTCAGGCAAGGAGGCAGAAGGTAAAGAGAAAAGTAAAAAGTTTATTGGAAAAACAAAGTAAATGCGGAAAGGTGCAAGGGGAAACTCAGAGAGAGAGTCGCGCCTTTGGGAAGTTTAAATCCTTTATAAGGGGGCAGTTTTCTGGGTCTTTATCTTCCTTCTGGCCAATCATCTTGCTTTGTTCCCCCTGACTAATTTGTCTTAAGACCCTCCCCTTAGGTGCACCAAGGGGAGGGGATCTCAGCCAAGTTGGATCTCAACGCAAAGGAGTCTGGGGGGAAGCAAGACTTGTTATGGCCTGGCATTGTCCCCTGAATTTTGACCCCCAAGGAGCCTTTCTGGGCATGTGTAGTGCCTCCCTTGCCCCAAGGAGTGGGGAAGTGGAGATCCCTTGATTCTTTACCCAAACAAGGTTTTGCTCCTCTTTGTTTTTTGCTGTGACTGTTATCTTAAGGCATCCACAAGAGACAAGGCTTGGCTATTACCCTGTCCCTGTCATAGCTTCCATTTCGGAGAGTGAACAGGAGGCTGATTTTAAATGTCTTAACCTGGAGCCCCTCTAACTCCTGTCTCAGGAAATGCAAACAGGAGACTAGATGCAAGTTTTCGGCCTGAAGCCCACTTCTTCCTGCCCCATGAAATGTAAACAGGAGGCCAGTTGTAAATGCCTAACCTGGAGCCCATCTATCTCCTTCCTCAAGACAATGAGAAATAGGTTGTCTTTTTCCTCTTGGGGAGAGTGATTACCAGCAGGGTTGCCGACATTAGCAGGTGTCTATAGGAGTTTTTTCTCAATATGTTGCTACCTTTTTAATGACTCTTTTTGTTCCTTCAAATTGAGATGCTGGCCCAATTTTAAAACATTTATTTTTAACAGCTTCATAAATGGGAACTTTATGGGTTTAGTTCTGTTGGCAATTTCTTTGTTTGAAAAGTAGAAGCAAGAAGATTTACTTTTTTAAGATTTACTTCTCTCAAGAAAAATTATTTATATGTTTTGAAATGAAAAAAAAAAGATTACTGGGTGTCCTGCTTAGTGCATCCGTTGGGTATCTCTTCCTTTCATTGTATTTGAACCAATTTACAAATCTCTAAGTTGTAGAAGAGTTAATGTAAATGGTTCTTACGTCTAAAATGCAAATGAATTGTCTAGATAGAGTAGTTTTGCACCTCTTTTAAAATTTATTTCAATAATATTCCTTATTGCCTATATACATGTAATTCTTTGAATTCTCCTTTGAGCCAATTGTAACATCTTACTGGTTCCCTCATTAATTAATAAGTTAAATAAAACTTTTAATATGTGTTCATTTTTTATTTGTATGAGTCATTATTTTATGTTTTTTTAAATAAGAAAAGTATCCTTTAACACGTCTCATCTGAGAAAGAATTGGCTGATGATGTGGAAGGATAGGAAGGGAAGGAAACTAAGATGTGTTAAGCACCTATTAAATATCAAACCTTAATGTGCATTATTTTGTTTAATCCACACAGTAGTCTTGTACCTTTGTGTGTGCTTTTATTTTTAAACCAAGGGTTCATATTGTTTTTTATGTTAGCAAGGATTATATTGGGGTAGTGATAAACCAAGTTATGGAGTGAATTGTGTCCCCCAAAATCATATGTTAAAGTTCTAACCCCCGGAATCTCAGAATGTGACCTTATTTGGAGACAGAGTCTTTACAGAGGTAATCCAGTTAAAATGAGGTCATTAAGGTAGGCCTTAATCCAAGATGACTGGTGTCCTCATGAGAAGGGGAAATTTGGAAGCAGGCATGCACACAGAATACCAGGTGAACATGAAAGCAGAGGCCTGGGTGATGCATCTACAAGCCAAGGAAAGCAAAAAATTGCTAGCAAACACCAGACACTAGGACAGAAGCATGGAATACATTCTTCTTCACAGCCCTCAGAAGGAAGCAACCCTGCTGACACCTTGATCTCACACTTTTAGACTCTGGAACTGTGAGACAATCACATTCTGTTGTTTTAAGCCACCCAGTTTGTGGCACTTTGTTACTACAGCCCTGGCAAACCAATATAGGCCATTTAAAACATTCTTTTTTTCTTTTTTCACTTTAAAGAATCATTTATATTTAATTATATATGCAAGGGACCATCCAGCGCGGTGAGGTCCATTTCTTAGCCAAACCCCGTTGTCAGCTCATAAGAGATCTTGGTCAAGTCAGCATCCTGAGCAACTGACAGACATCTGGACCTCAGACAAGGAGATCTGCAGGCAGGGGACTGCTGCCTGTGCCACCTAGATGAAGGACCAAACAGCAGGAATGGAGCATCTGCCTCTCATTAGATTCAGGTGACGAGAAAATGAGCCCCATCTCCTGGTTATCACTAGCCCTAAAGAAATACATTAGTCTCTGCTGTTCTTAAGTTCAGTAGCATTTGTTTAATCAAAATGAAATAGTGTAAGTTTTTTCCTCCTGGAATGACTGGAAAGAAATGATACTATGAAAAGGAGTTGGGATTTTCTTTTCTAAGTGTTATAGGGAAGCAATAGAGGGTTTGAGTGTCAGAGTGCCCTGAGCTAGTTGATGTTTCTAAAGGGCCACTCTGGCTACTGTGCAGAGACTGAAGTGTGGGGCAGATAGGAGGAAAGGATGAAGTGAGGAGACCAAGTGGGAGGCTGTTACAGTAGACTAAGACTGAGAGGATGCTGGCCTGGATCTGGAGACAGCAGTAGAGATGGAAAGAATAAATAGGCTCAGGATATTTGGAGGGAGAAATGGTAGGGCTTGCTGGAGAATTGACTGTGGCAGGTAAGGAAAGAGAAAAATCAAGAATGGCGCTACTGTAGTTTTTCTTTCCCTGATAAACTGGATGGATAGCCAATTAACCAGCAAGGGGGAGGCTTGGGGGAAGGCTTAATTTTTATGCCTATCGCGGAGGTAATAATGCTGGAAAGGAAAAGATCTGTCCATGCCCTGGTCTTTTGGAAAGCAGATACCAAGCCGTTCACAGAACACTAAGTGCTTTTTCTTCTTTCAGAAATACAATGTTAATTATATGCTTATTGTGACAAGGCGCTGTACAGGCTGCCAAGGGAGCTGCCAGTCTCCTGCACACAAACAGTGGGATGGGGGCCTAGAGAGAAGGGTTATGTGGATTCTGAGTAAAAAGGAGAACTTGTGCAGGGTAGAGCTGCAACACGCCCGCCTGGAGGAAGTGTTATGGATCCAGAAGGAGGGGAGGTTTGTAGGAAGCATTTCAGACAGTGGGAATGACTGGGACAGAGAGCTGTCTTTGGTCAGGAAGCTCCAGACTAGAAATCCCAAGGTCTGGGGTCTCTTCCTCGGTCCCCTTGCTGTGGGGAGTTCAGTTCCCAACTGGATTTCTGGCTGCCACGCTACTCCACTCTGCATTTGGGATGGCAAGCTTCATCCTTCTATCCCCAGGGTGTACACAATGCTTCACATAAGGAGGCATGCAATACAATTTATTGAATAAATGAAGAATATGTGTGATGGATGTAATTATACAAATGTAAAAAATATGTGCTATGCAGCAAAGGAAACCATAAACAAAACGAAAAGACAACCTACAGACTGGGAGAAAATATTTGCAAATGATGCAACCGACAAGGGCTTAATTTCCAAAATATACAAACAGCTCATACAACTCAATTACAAAACACAACTGAATCAAAAAATGGACAGAAGACCTAAATAGACTTTTCTCCAAAGAAGACATACAAATGGCCAACAGGCACATGAAAAGATGCTCAACATCGCTAATTATTAGAGAAATGCAAATCAAAACTACAATGAGGTATCACCTCTCACTGGTCAGTAGGGACATCATTAAAAAGCCTACAAATAACAAATGCTGGAGAGGGTGTGGACAAAAGGGAAACCTCCTACACTGTTGGTGGGAATTTAAGTTAGTGCAGCCACTATGGAAAACAGTATGGAGGTTCCTCAAAAAACTAGAAATAGAGTTGCCATATGATCCAGCAATCCCACTCCTGGGCATATATTCAGACAAAAGTATAATTCGAAAAGATACATGCACCCCAATGTTCACTGCAGCACTATTTACAATAGCCAAGACATGGAAGCAACCTAAATGTCCAACAACAGATGAATGGATAAAGAAGATGTGATATATATATACAATGGAATACTACTCAGCCATAAAAAAGAATGAAATAATGCCATTTGCGGCAACATGGATGGACCTAGAGATTACCATACTAAGTGAAGTAAGTCAGAAAGAGAAAGACAAACATCATATGATATCACTCATATGTGGAATCTAAAATATGACACAAATGAACTTATCTACGAAACAGAAGCAGAATTGCGGACATGGAGAACAGACTTGTGGTTGCCAAGGGGGAGGGGGTGCAGGGAAGGGATGGACTGGGAGTTTGAGATTAGCAGACACAAACTATTATACATAGAATGGATAAACAACAAGGTCCTATCGCATAGCACAGGGAGCTATATTCAACATCCTGTAATAAACCATAATCGAAAAGAATATGAAAAAGAAAAAAAAATATGTGCTATGCATATAAATATATATTACAAATGTAATTTCTTTTTCTAAGCAGGCTAAGAGGTTGGCAAGTAAGTGGATACTGTAGAAATGATGTACCCTGATTTCAGCAACTCAGTTGAGAGAACTCTCCTAATATTTTGAGATTATTATGGAAATATCTGGAAATAAACATGGGTTGGATGACAATACACTTAGAAGAGTTGGTTACTATTGATTTATTGTACAAAAAGAAAGCTGATATTTGAATTACTATCCTATATGGAGATATGGCTCTATGTTAACCCCTGTCCTGCACAACATTTTTATCAGTGACTTGGATGAATATGTAGACAGTTAAAAAAAAATCACTAAGTTTGCAGCTATTTTAAAATTGAGAAGGCTACTAAATGCCAAAAAGATAAGAATCAAGATTCAAAAACCATCTAAATGAATTTAGATCCTGTACCACAACTAATAAAATTATATATAACAAAATGAAACTTTAAAAAATATAATAAATAGGGCTTCCCTGGTGGCGCAGTGGTTGAGAATCTGCCTGCTAATGCAGGGAACACGGGTTTGCGCCCTGGTCTGGGAAGATCCCACATGCCGCGGAGCAACTGGGCCCATGAGCCACAACTACTGAGCCTGCGCGTCTGGAGCCTGTGTTCCACAACAAGAGAGGCCACGATAGTGAGAGGCCCACGCACCGCAATGAAGAGTGGCCCCCGCTTGCCGCAACTAGAGAAAGCCCTCGCACAGAAACGAAGACCCAACATAGCAATCAATCAATCAATCAATCAATCAATCTTAAAAAAAAAAAGATAATACCAAAAAATAAAACTATAGCTCAGTATCACTTATAAAAAAAAAAAAATATATATATATATATATAATAAATAAATGAACTGAACAAGAAAAGAAAGGGGAATTCTTGGTTTTTCAGCAGTTCATGTGGAAAAGGCCTAGGCCTTTACCAAACATAAATTCAATATGAACTCACATATTAGCCAGGGTATTAAAAAATATCAAATGCAGTATTAGGATACATTATTAGAAGTAAAATACCTAGAATATAGGAGGTGAAATCCATAGCACTCTGCTTTGTTTGGAGTACTTCTAAAGTACTATCCTCAGTCTTGGGGGATATATTGATAAACCAGGGTTTGTTATCCTATTTTTATCCTTTTCTGACTATTAAAGGAATACAAGCTCACTAAAAATTTCAAAAATATGAAAAATACAAAAATCATCTGGAATGCTAAGATCCAGAGACAATATTTCTTTTTAGTTTTTTCCCTATGTATAATGTTTTTGCTATTGAAATTGTACCATATATGTAATTTTGTATCCTGCCATCTATTTCTTTATATAACGCTATATCAGTTTATCACAAATGAGCAAGCATTTTGGCTCTGGAATCAGATAAGTTGAGATTAGAATCTTGTTTCTACCACTTAACTAGCCGGTTTGACCTAAGATAAGTCACTTAACCTTAGTTTCTACATCTGTAAATTGGGAATGTTAATGGCACTGTATCAAAGAGTTTGCTATTCAGCTTTGCTATCATCATCAGCATCACTATCATTATAAACTACTTTTTGCATTCCTATTTGAAGTCAGAGATTTCTCCTTTTTCCAAAACTGATTTCTAGTTTAATGTAAAGACAAATTTAATTTAAAATGAAAAATTCTTTTTTTTTTACAATAAATCTTCTTGAAAATACATAAAAAAAGAAAAAATAGTTGTTTAGTATTTTATATAACAGAATCTTATTAGTTTCTTGTGTATCAATTTGGGTTTGATCTCTATCATTCTTTAGAAGCAATGCATTCAAACGACCTTAAATTCTGAAATCCTAAGAGAAGAGGAACTGCAACCAGATGATGATCTTTTTCTTAAGAACAAGCAGAACGTCTCTGATCCCCCCACCAGAACCCGGCAAGGAGCGAAGTCAGTTCTTGCTGACAGCCTGAAGTGTTAGCCCCTCAGGATAAGATACCACAGGATGGTGTCCCTGGAGCTAAAAGAAGTGGAAACACTTCTCCATCTGCTTCTCCCTTGATTTAACATTGCCAAGAAAGTAGGTATATAGGAAGGAGTGAGGATGTTTCTGGCCCTGCAGGAATGCCTGATCATCCTTTTGTTTCTCCCCAAAGACCACCCCTCTCCCATGTCCTGAGGCCTGTGGACCTCCCAGCAAAGAATGCCTCCAGCCCAGTAAAGGTGACTGGGGGGAGCGGGTGGTTCCAGAATGAGTTTACCCACATATTCCTTTTTATCTGGGAACCTCATTGCCCTCTACCCCAGACATCTTGCCCTTCCCTCCACCTTTAGAAAACACATTTTCTCAACCCCTCTGTAAAGGTTAAAGACTTCTTAGGAGCCCAACACTCTTCAAGTCTTCTCCAGAACAAAACTCCACAATTATTACCTACTTTTTTAGTCATCTCAGTGCTTCCCTTTGACCATCATGCAAGACTTAATGACAATTCGAATAAGTAATTGCTGATATTTGCTAACGATTGCAGCAGCCTGTTGTAACAGATCAATGGGCAACATACAGGTAAAAGATTGCATTGTGTCAACTTCCTTTGGTGCCAACTTCCACATGTCCCATCTCTACTTCTAGCCCACTCATCAAATGCAAAACCTTACACTGCAGATTGGAAGTTGTCTATAGTCAGTCCTCCTCCCATATATAACCGACTCTATTGAATTCTACTGATTGTCTCATACTCTAAACTATGGGCTTGGCAAGGCTTAAAATTTCTCAAAAGATGCCACTGCACTGCTAATATTGGGTTGGACAAAAAGTTCGTTTGGGTTTTTCTGTAAGATCTTAAAAAGAACGAACGAAATTTTGGGCCAACCCAATAGAATACCAACTCTTTAATGTGGCCTGCAAGGCCCTCCATGATCTGGCTCCTGCCCACCTCAACAACCTCATGTGGTTCTGCTCTTCCCAATACAGTTTGGCCATGTTGGCCCTCTTTCAGTCTTCTTAAATACACAGACCTTCCCTTGCCTCTCCCCCTTTATCTTTTGGGAGACTGACCCAGGCGGAGCCATATATATTTAGGCATGCACAGCCCAGTCCTAGCACATAAGAGGCACACAACAAAAATCTGTAACATTAAAAATAAAATCAGTTTTCTTAAGGTGACCACAGGAATTCCAGCCACAAATTCCAGGCAAAGATTGAGAAAAGAGGCAGAGATCTAGGAGATTTTGGCTTTTAAGAACTAACCAAAGAAAGCCAAAGTTTCTCCTACACTTCTCTGCAAGAACTGAATGTTTTGGTGAAGTCTGTAGGTGATTCTGAAGGAAGAGGAGCCAGCAAAAGAGTTTTAAAAATGGCACAATGCACTGTCAATGGGAGAAGACACTTGGTGAGATGTTTTCTTTTCTTTTTTACTTGATTCCCTTGTCTCTTTCTTCTTCATCTTCTACCCACATCACCTTATGACTATTATGTCCCCATAAGCCATGTCAATTTGGTATCTATTCTTTTATATTCTTATCCACATTTATATCATCATATTTAGATAGACATACATATATACAAGGCCATACATGTTTGGTCATTCATTCTTTGGTATAAGAAGAATTAAATCCATGTTATATATGTGTTTGATTTTCTTGCTTAAAAACACTGTGGAAATTCCTCTAAGTCAAGCTGTGTAGCTTGGTATAGCTTCAGTTAATTCTTTTGCATAGCGGCATGATATTCTATGGAGAGGACATACCATTACCCATTCAACAATTCTCCTAATTGATAGGCACTCATTTCAGATTTTTTTATTGTGGAAAAATTTAAGCATATACATATATAGAGAGACTAGAATAATAGATCCCATTAACTAGTTTTCATAATTATCAATTCAGGGCCAACCTTGTTTCATTTTTATACCCGTTTACTTCATTGTCTCTACCCCCTTGGAATATTTTGAAACAAATTCCAGACATCATGTCATCTCATTATGGGCATTCATCTTACTATGGACCTTTGCCACTAGAAGTGATGTTGCATTAAAGATCTTTATGGATCTACTCTAAGATCCTGGCCATTTTATTTCTACAGGATACATTTTTAGGAGTGAGCTTGCCAGGTTGAATACCATAGATATATTTAATTTTATGGACATGACAGATTCATTTCCCAAAATTCTAGAATTTATGTGTTAAGGCATGAATCCAACTTTACCAATTCTACTGCAACCACCTAGGACAGGACTGTAGTTTATGCCTCTTGGGGTCCCTAATACATGGCATAGAGTTTGGCAAACCAAGGCAAACGACATTAATTTTCTGTTTTTTCTTTTTTTTCTCTCTCTTATTTTAAGCACGTCACAAAAACCTTTCAATGAAAATGCAATAATCAGTTATGTGACATGGGCAAGGTCACTTAATGCTTTTGAGGACATTTCTTTCCCCATGGAGATATGAAGATAAAGTGGAATAATTTATGTAAGAGAACCACGAAAGCCAAAAATTGCTGTGGGAGTACCAAGGCTTTTCTGTTGTTGTTGTTATTGCTATTATTACTGTAAGTTTTTTAGAATTGTTTTTAGGGGCATTTGTTTGGCATGAGTGTCTTCACAAATAACTTTTCCACACAGCTGAGTTTCTTCTGCCCAGACTCCTAGGAGGGTGCTCTCCGGCCAGCTCCTTGGCACTGTGTGCTCAGCTCAGGCAGTGGGCAGCACAGAGTCAGGCTGCACTGCTAGCTGGGGTAAGAGATGCCAGGCAACTCGGGCAGCTTGGAACCTCTCACCTGCTGGTGTGGGCTTTGTTACAAATCTCTCAATTCTGAAAATCTATAGGCACTTTCTTAGTCCCAGTGGCTGGGTCACAGCTTTCAGAAAGCCTTGGATATTTGGAAAACCTACAGAGCCGAGAGAAACCCTCAGTTCCATTTGACTATTTATGGAGTGCTTCCTGCATGTAAAGCCTTACATCAGGTCTCAAGGGGAAGATGAGGTCAGGTAGAAAGAAAGGGGGCAAGGAGTCAGACTGAGGAGGGTTCTAGACCTGACTTTACCCATGTGCCCATGTTCAAATCATTCTCTGAGCCTTGGTTTCTACTTTGTAAATTAAGAATATTTTTCCTGCCTGCACAGTAGTGGAATGCCGGTCACACTGTGTTCTACACGGATGGTGCCTTCTAAAATATATATGACTTGAATGGTGCTCTTAAATTCGTGCAAGGCCGGCTTCATAGGTTTTTTTCCCCTGAGAATTGAAACTTAATATATACATAGGTTTGTATAAATTGTAATCCCTATGTACTTTTTAAAAAATTATTTTAAAATTAAAGTATAGTTGATGTATAATTTTATATAAATTACAGGTATACAATATAGTGATTCATAATTTTTAAAGGTTATACTCCATATATAGTCATTATAAAATATTTGCTATGTTCCCCATGTTGTACAATATATCCTTGTAGCTTATTTTATACCTAATATTTGTACCTCCTAATCTCCTACCTCTATATTGTCCCTCCCCCCTGGTAACCACTAGTTTGTTCTCTATATCTGTGAGTCTGCTTTTTTTGTTACAGTCACTAGTTTGTTTTATTTTTTTAGATTCCGCATATAAGTGATATCATACAGTATTTGTCTTTCTTTGTCTGGCTTATTTTACTTAGCATAATGCCCTCCAAGTCCATCCATGGTACTGCAAACATTGAAATTCATTCTTTTTTTATGGCTGAGTAGTATTCCATTGTATATATGTACCACATCTTCTTTATCCATTCATCTGTTGATGGACATTTAGTTGCTTCCTTGTCTTGGCTATTGTAAATAATGCTGCTATGAATATTGGGTGCATGTATCTTTTCAAATTAGAGGGAAGCTTATAGCAATACAAGCTTACCTCAGGAAACAAGAAAAATCTCTTGTTAAATAAACAACCTAACCTTACACCTAAAGAAACTAGAGAAAGAACAACAAACAAAACCAAAATTAGTAGAAGGATAGAAATCATAAAGATCAAAGCAGAAATAAATGAAATAGAGACTAAAAAAAAATAGGAAAAATCCATGAAACTAAAAGCTGGTTCTTTGAAAAGATAAATAAAATTGATATACCTTTAGTCAAACTCATCAAGAAAAGAAAGGGAGAGGGCCCAAATCAATAAACTTAGAAATAAAAAAGAAGTTCCAAACCACACCACAGAAATACAAAGGATCATAAGAGACTACTACAAAACAACTATATGCCAATAAAATGGACAACGTAGAAGAAATGGGCAAATTCTTAGAAAGGTACAGTCTCCCAAGACTGCACCAGGAAGAAATAGAAAATTTGAACAGACCAATTACCAGTAATAAAATTGAATCAGTAATTTAAAAACTCCCAACAAACAGAAGTTCAGGACCAGATGGCTTCACAGGTGAATTCTACCAAACAGTTAGAGAAGAGTTAACACCTATCCTTCTGAAACTATTCCAAAAAATTGTAGAGGGGGGAACACTTCTGAATTCATTCTATGAGACCACCATTACCTGATACCAAAACCAGATTAAAAAAAAAAAAAAAAGAAAATTACAGGCCAATATCACTGATGAACATAGATGCAAAAATCCTCAACGAAATATTAGCACAATGGATCCAACAATAAATTAAAAGGATCATACACCATGATCAAATGGGATTTATCCCAGGGATGCAAGGATTTTTCAATATTTGCAAATCAATCAGTGTGATACACCAGATTAACAAATTGCAGAATAAAAATCATATGATCATCTCAATAGATGCAGAAAAAGCTTTTGACAAAATTTAATATCCATGTATAATAAAAACTCTCAACAAAGTGGGCATAGAGGGAACATACCTTAACATAATAAAGGTCATATATGACCAACCCACAGCTAACATCATACTCAACAGTGAAAAGCTGAATGCATTTCTTCTAATATCAGGAATAAGACAAGGATGCCCACTCTCGCCACTTTTATTCAACATAGTTTTGGAAGTCCTAGCCACAGCAATTAGAGAAGAAAAAGAAATAAAAGGAATCCAAATTGGAAAGGAAGAAGAAAAACGTCACTCTTTACAGATGACATGATACTATGCATAGAAAATCCTAAAGACACCACCAGAAAATTACTAGAGCTCATCTACGAATTTGGTAAAGTTTCAGGATACAAAATTAATATACAGAAATCTCTTGCATTTCTATATACAAACAATGAACTATCAGAAAGATAAATTAAGGAAACAATCCCATTTATTATCTCATTAAAAAGACTAAAATACCTAGGAATAAATCTACCTAAGGAGACAAAAGACCTGTACTCCAAAAACTATAAGACACTGATGAAAGAAATTGAAGATGACACAAATAGATGGAAAGATATACTGTGCTCATGGATTGGAAGAATTAATATCGTTAAAATGACTATACTACCCAAGGCAATCTATAGAGTTAATGCAATCCCTATCAAATTACCAATGCCATTTTTCACAGAACTAAAACAAAAAAATTTAAAATTTATGTGGAAACACAAAAGACCCCGCATAGCCAAAGGAATCCGAGAAAGAAGAACAGATCTGGAGAAATCATGCTTCCTGACTTCAGACTATACTACAAAGCTACAGCCATCAAAACATTATGATACCGGCACAAAAACAGACACATAGGTCAATGAAACAGAATAGAGAGCCCAGAAGTAAACCCATAAGTTATGGTCAATTAATCTATGATAAAAGAGGCAAGAATACACAGTGGAGAAAAGACAATGTCTTCAATAAGTGGTACTGGGAAAACCGGACAGCTACATGTAAAAGAGTAAAATTAGAACATTCCCTAACACCATATATAAAAATAAACTCAAAATGAATTAAAGACCTAAATGTAAGACCAGATACCTTAAAACTCCTAGAGGAAGACACAGGCAGAACATTCTTTGACATAAATTGTAGCAGTAATTTTTTTTTCTCCATCTCCTAAAACAAAGGAAATAAAAGCAAAAACAAACAAATGGGACCTAATTGAACTTAAAAGCTTTTGCACAGCAAAGGAATCCATTGACAAAAAGAAAAGACAACTTACTGAATGGGAGAAAATATTTGCAAATGATATGACCAATAAAGGTTAATATCCAACATATATAAACAGCTCATACAGCTCAACATCAAAAAAACAAACAACCTGATTAAAAAATGGGCAGAAGAACTGAATAGACATTTTTCCAAAGAGGAAATGCAGATGATCAACAAGCACATGAAAAGACACTCAACATCACTGATCATTAAGGAAATGCAAGTCAAAACCACAATGAGATGTCACCTCACACCCGTCAGAATGGCTATCATCAAAAAGAACAGAGATAACACATATTGGCGAAGATGTGGAGAAAAGGAAACACTTGTACACTGTTGGTGGGAATGTAAATTAGTGCAGCCACTGTGGAAAACAGTATGGAAGACAGTAAAAAAACTAAAAATAGAACTATCATATGATCCAACAATTCCACTCTTGGGTATATATGTGAAGAAAAAGAACCCATTAATTTGAAAAGATATATGCACCCAATCAATGTTCCTACGTCCTTTTTTAGTTAAGTGGGTTTTCTCTTGTTAACTACTCTTTTCTTTAGCCCTTTTAAAGTTAGAGTATCATTGTAGGCAGACCCAGGAGACACTCAGATGGAATTCGAATTCCTCGTGCTCATAATCAGAATTGGAAGTCCACGCCCCTGCTTCAGAGAGCAACAGAGTGAATGCTTAGGTCATCCATTTCTTGCAGAAGTTTCTCAAGACTCAAGTCCGTGACTGGGACTGGCCTCCTTTGTCGCTCTCTTGCTCTGGCAAGACTCAAGATGCCCACAGCTAGCGTTTGTCAACCACAGGGCATGGTGAGCCATGGTTGACCCCCAAACCTTGTGTAATTCCTTGACCCTGAGGTCCAGAGCCCTGATGTCTGGGTGTGCCTTCTCTGCCCTGCTCATTCCCCACTTTAACCGACCTTTAAGAAAGACTCTCAGAGGCAGACTGCCTTCTGCAGTGGTAGCTGAAGCTTTTCCCTTTCAATCAGACTCTTCCTAGCACAGATGAAGACTCAGCTCCCTCAAGGAGCACAGGAAAAGTCACCTAAAATACAGCCCCGTGCAGATGTGTAGAGTTTATGTGCTAGTCCCTTCAAGTTTATAGAAACAAGCGTGCCTACTCTGGGAGAAGGAAACAGAAAGACCTGCTGCACCTTTTCCTTGAGATTAATGGCTGGGAGATGCTGCAACAGACCTGAACCCCTTCTGGGAAAGGGTGTACTGTTTACCTTTGGAGCCATCAGCATGGTGGTGAGTTAGGCTAAGGGAGGATCCACACCCTTTTTGCATCGCTCTCCAACATGCAGCCTTGTCCAACATGCAGCCTTGTCCAACATGCAGCCTTGCTGGAGCATCAGGTTTCAGCCTGCAGAGCCAGAGTGGGCTGCCGGACAGAAAGAGCTGTTATTTTTCATGTGGTCAGTGTGGGATTCTGTCCAGCAGGGGAACACTGTACGTCCTTTGAGGCTTGGTTCTTTAGTCTTTGCAGCTGAGCCAAATGGCAGTGCCAGGGAGAAGGCGCTGCCCTCTGGTGTATGGATGCTCTTGTCTGTCAAGGCCAAAGAGACTCCAGCTCTGGAGTTTCTGGTGAAAGGCGCTTTTCAGCCCTGGGACATTTGCATTCTGAGCGAGGCTCCAGTCTGACAGGAGACAGCCTCCCTCTGCAGCTGGAGCAAAACTCACTCTGAACCAAACCTTTGGGAGGCTGGGGGTGGAGATGAGGGGAGAGAAGAAAATAGCAGTTGTGTGTATTCTGTCCCCACTCAAAAATGGCTGGCTCATCAATAGGATAGTTTCCTGGAATTCTCTTTTTTCACTCACAAAGACAAGAATAACTATGAATAAAAAAGAAAAAAGTAAGGAAGAAAGAGGGAAAAAAGAAAAACAAAAAAAAGCAGTACTTTCGTCAATTCTCCTCTTTGGGAAGTTAGCCCTAGTTATGCACGCTAGAAAGCTCTGTCTACATTGTACAAACACACGGGCTGAAAGTAAATCAAACAGCTAGATCTGTGTGTGTGTGTGTGTGTGAATGCATTTCAATGGGCCAATAGCCAGTTTCTTTTGTTGTTTTGGTAAAAACAAAGTGCTTAATACACAAAGCTGAATTAATGATAAATGTCTTATCTATTCCTGAATGCAAATTTTAGAACCAGGCAGGAATGGATTCATATTCCACTTGAGAAATTTGGCAGCTTCATGACTTTGGCTAATTCATGAAATCTCCTTGAGGATCAGGGGAGAACTCCTCACCTATAAAATTGGATTAACAAACCTGTCTAAGATGAGAGAAGACTAGATGAGAGAGCAAATTTAAAATGATGGACATGTGGAAGTGGGTCTGGAGAGAGGCAGGGACTGAGTCTGGCAGCCTTGGAAGTTGTAGGAAGTATCTTGTCTTTATCCTAAAAGCAATAGGTGTAGTGAGGTGGATGGACATAGAGTATGTCATACAGAGTGAAGTAAGTCAGAAAGAGAAAAACAAATACCGTATGCTAACACATATGTATGGAATCTAAAAAAAAAATGGTTCTGATGAACCTAGGGGCAGGACAGGAATAAAGACGCAGACGTAGAGAATGGACTTGAGGACACGGGGAGGGGGAAGGGTAAGCTGGGACAAAGTGAGAGAGTAGCACTGACATATATACACTACCAAATGTAAAATAGATAGCTAGTGGGAAGCAGCTGCACAGCACAGGGAGATCAGCTCCGTGCTTTGTGACCACTTAGAGGGGTGGGATAGGGAGGGTGGGAGGGAGATGCAAGAGGGAGGGGATATGGGGATATATGCATACATATAGCTGATTCACTTTGTTATACAGTAGAAACTAACACAACATTGTAAAGCAATTATACTCCAATAAAGATGTTTTAAAAAATAAATAAAAGCAATAGGAAACTAAAGAAGGCTTTAAGCAAGGTAGTGACTAGTGGCTGTGACATGGAGAAGGCATTGTCAGGGGTGAGAAGGGTCAGGATCCGAGGCAGGAAGACCAGCTGACCATTGCATTATTCCAGCCCAAGTGACTTCAGATATTTTCTGGCTTTGACCCTCTGTGATTTCCTGGCTTTTGGCACTGCACCTGACTCAAATTCCATGAAACTTCTTTGGTCTTCATGTTCCTAATGTTTGACCCACCACTGTTACTAAATTCACTCCTTGGGTCAAAGGTAGCTTTGGTTTGTTTTTTGTTAAATCAGTATTTATTAAGTGCCCATCATATCCTAAGAACCGTACTGGCTGAATATAGAGTTTAATGCAGAGATGGCAAGTAGATTTCAACTGCTCACACTAGTAGAGCCTTCATTGAAAGGGTTCTAGGGCCCCACAGTTAAGAGGGCCAGGACTGAGGAGTGTGTCTGCTCTGGGTGAGGGGAGTATTGCCAGCACCTTTGTCCCATATTTGCCATCTCTGGCCCAGGGGTTCCCAGCTCCGATATTCCACCCTAGCTTGATCCTGGCTCTGCTTGCAACGTATTATCCTCAGACGGCTCCCACGAGTCTGGACACAGTAGTTGACACCTCTAGCTGTTTCCTGCCCAGCAACTATTGGAAAAAGAAGCACCCTTTTACCATTGGGACTGCTATGCTAGCAGTACATTAGCTGACAGGGACCCACATGTGGAGAGAGCATCCCTGATAGTGAACACAGAGGAAAGCAAGGTTGAGAGATAAAGAGGCTGAACAGGAGTTATAGTTTGAAGCCCTGGGTCTAGCAATGTTGGAAGCTCTCATCCAGGGGAGAGACATGCATGTGTGTCCACAAGTGCAGCAAATTAATACATCCTGGAGAGGCCTCAAACTCAACACAAGGGTAACCACATACAGAGAGTGTGGCAATGGTTGGAGCAAAGTGGCTGAGCTTTAACAATCAACAATCAAAATGGGCTTATGGACACGTGAATGTTTCTTGGCAGATTTTCAGAAACAGTTGGGAAAGGGAACCCCGAAGGACTTAACTTTCTATCATACCAGATGGGTGCTTGAATGGTTGCTTTTGGGGATATCAAAGAGAAGCGTGATGCATAATTCTGATCTGGGACAGCTAAAAGTGGGTGTGCTTTCCCCTGCTCTTTCTTTCCCATCCATAGGGCTGGAAGTAAAGACCTTTGGGAAGGCAAAGCTACAGGACAGAAACCTCTGGGTTCCTGAGTCATCCTTTGGAGAAGAGCTGCTCAGAAGAGCCACACAATCTATATTAAACTGTTATGAGATATAAACTTTGAATGCTAGGCCACTGAGGATTTGAGGTTTGTTACTTTAGCTTATAGTATATTGATTAATACATTGACAATAGATTAATGTACAATAAGTTATACATTAATTAATTATAAATTGATACATTGACAATAAACTAATACATTAATATACAGAAAGAGCTAAAAATTCCATTACTTCAGTGTTTAGAAAGGGTTACCTATATACCGCCCCCCACCAAAAAATCTCTACTACTTATTTGTTCATACAATGTTCATTTTGTTGATGATAATGCAAAGTTAAGCAGGCTGAGAGTTTGGTGAGATGAACACTTTCATACATGGCTTACATTGTAAACTGCTGGAAGGTTTTGGAAGGCAATTTGGCAAAATTTATCAATTATCTTAAAAATATTCATACCCTTTGAACAAATGGTTCTACTTCTAGGAATCTAGCCTAAAGAAACTATGAGACATATGTGTAAAGAATAATGTACATATAGATGGTCAACTGACATATGAAAAGATGCTCAAAATCACTAATTATTAGAGAAATGCAAATCAAAACTTTAATGAGGTATAACCTCACACTGGTCAGAATGGCCATCATTAAAAAGTCTACAAATAACTAATGCTGGAGAGGGTGTGGAGAGAAGGGAAACCTCCTACACTGTTAGTGGGAATGTAAATTGGTGCAGCCACTATGGAAAATAGTATGGAGGTACCTCAAAACACTAAAAATAGAGTTGTCATATGATCCAGCAATCACACTCCTGGGCATATATTCAGACAAAACTATAATTCGAAAAGATACATGCACCCTAATGTTCATAGCAGTGCTATTTACAATAGCCAAGACATAAAAGCAACCTAAATGTCCATGGACAGATGAACGGATAAAGAAGATGTGGTATATATATATATATATATATATATATATATATATATATATATATATATATATATATATATATATATATAAAGGAATACTACTCAGCCATAAAAAAGAATGAAATAATGTCATTTGCAGCAACATGGATGAACCTAGAGATTATCACACTAAGTGAAGTAAGTCAGAAAGAGAAAGACAAATACTGTATATCACTCATATGTGGAATCTAAAATATGACACATACGAACTTATTTATGAAACAGAAACAAACTCACAGACATAGAGAACAGACTTGTGGTTGCCAAGGGGGTGAGGGGTGGGGGAGGGATGGAGTGGGAGGTTGGGGTTAGTAGATGCAAATTATTATATGTAGGACGGATAAACAACAAGGTCCTACTGTATAGCATAGGGAACTATATTCAATATCCTGTAATAAACCATAATGGAAAAGAAAAAAAGAATAATGTACAAAGTCATTTATGATCATCATGGAAACAACATAAATTTTAAAAGTGTCAGAATGGTGGGAAATTATGGTACCTGCATAAAATGGAATATTATGTGTCAATTATATTTGTGTTTATGAAGACATCTTAATGGCATGGGGAAATGCTTATATTATACTGTCAGTAAGTATCAGGAAGTGAAACTATATAAAATCCTACTTATTCTGTGTATATGTATTTAAGGAAAAAACATAGAAGAAAATGCACCAAATTTAACAGTTAATAGTGGTTTTTGACAAGCCTCTTAGATAGCCTCATCCACCAGAGGGCAGACAGCAGAAGCAAGAACTACAATCCTGCAGCCTGTGGAACAAAAACCACATTCACAGAAAGATAGACAAGATGAAAAGGCAGAGGGCTATGTACCAGATGAAGGAACAAGATAAAACCCCAGAAAAACAACTAAATGAAGTGGAGATAGGCAACCTTCCAGAAAAAGAATTCAGAATAATGATAGTAAAGATGATCCAGGACCTCGGAAAAAGAATGGAGGCAAAGATCAAGAAGATGCAAGAAATGTTTAACAAAGACCTAGAAGAATTAAAGAACAAACAAACAGAGATGAACAATGCAATACTGAAATGAAAACTACACTAGAAGGAATCAATAGCAGAATAACTGAGGCAGAAGAACGGATAAGTGACCTGGAAGACAGAATGGTGAAATTCACTGCCACAGAACAGAATAAAGATAAAAGAATGAAAAGAAATGAAGACAGCCTAAGAGACCTCTGGGACAACATTAAACACAACAACATTTGCATTATAGGGGTCCCAGAAGGAGAAGAGAGAGAGAAAGGACCAGAGAAAATATTTGAAGAGATTATAGTCGAAAACTTCCCTAACATGGGAAAGGAAATAGCCACCCAAGTCCAGAAAGCGCAGAGAGTCCCATACAGGATAAACCCAAGGAGAAACACGTTGAGACACACAGTAATCAAACTGGCAAAAATTAAAGACAAAGAAAATTTATTGAAAGCAGCAAGGGAAAAACAACAAATAATATACAAGGGAACTCCCATAAGGTTAACAGCTGATTTCTCAGCAGAAACTCTACAAGCCAGAAGGGAGTGGCATGATACTTAAAGTGATGAAAGGGAAGAACCTACAAAAAAGATTACTCTACCCGGCAAGGATCTCATTCAGATGCGATGGAGAAATCAAAAGCTTTACAGACAAGCAAAAGCTAAGAGAACTCAGCACTACCAAACCAGCTCTACAACAAATGCTAAAGGAACTTCTCTAAGTGGGAAACACAAGAGAAGAAAAGGACCTACAAAAACAAACCCAAAACAATTAAGAAAATGGTCACAGGAACATACATATCGATAAATACCTTAAATGCGAATGGAGTAAATGCTCCAATCAAAAGGCACAGGCTTGCTGAATGGACACAAAAACAAGACCCATATACATGCTGTCTACAAGAGACCCACTTCAGACCTAGGGACACATACAGACTGAAAGTGAGGGGATGGAAAAAGATATTCCATGCCAATGGAAATCAAAAGAAAGCTGGAGTAGCAATACTCATATCAGATAAAATAGACTTTAAAATAAAGAATGTTACAAGAGACAAGGAAGGACACTACATAATGATCAAGGTATCAATCCAAGAAGAAGATATAACAATTATAAATATATATGCACCCAACTTAGGAGCACCTCAATACATAAGGCAACTGCTAACAGCTATAAAAGAGGAAATCGACAGTAACACAATAATAGTGGGGGACTTTAACACCTCACTTACACCAATGGACAGATCATCCAAAATGAAAATTAATAAGGAAACACAAGCTTTAAATGACACAATAGACCAGATAGATTTAATTGATATTTATAGGACATTCCATCCAAAAACAGCAGACTACACTTTCTTCTCAAGTGCGCACAGAACATTCTTCAGTATAGATCACATCTTGGGTCACAAATCAAGCCTCAGTAAATTTAAGAAAATTGAAATCATATCAAGCATCTTTTCTGACCACAACACTATGAGATTAGAAATCAATTACAGGGGAAAAAAAACCGTAAAAAACACAAACACATGGAGGCTAAACAATACGTTACTAAATAACCAATAGATCACTGAAGAAATCAAAGAGGAAATCAAAAAATACCTAGACACAAATGACAATGAAAACATTGATGATCCAAAACCTATGGGATGCAGCAAAAGCAGTTCTAAGAGGGAAGTTTATAGCTATACAAGCCTACCTCAAGAAACAAGAAAAATCTCAAATATACAATTTAACCTTACACCTAAAGGAACTAGAGAAAGAAGAACAAACAAAACCCAAAGTTAGCAGAAGGAAAGAAATCATAAAGATCAGAGTGGAAATAAATGAAATAGAAACAAAGAAAACAATAGCAAAGATCAATAAAACTAAAAGGTGGTTCTTTGAGAAGATAAACAAAATTGATAAACCATTAGCCAGACTCATCAGGAAAAAGAGGGAGAGGACTCAAATTGATAAAATTAGAAATAAAAAGGAAGTTACAACAGACACCACAGAAATACACAGCTTCCTAAGAGACTACTACAAGCAACTCTATGACAATAAAATAGACAACCTGGAAGAAATGGACAAATTCTTGGAAAGGTATAACCTTCCAAGACTGAACCAAGAAGAAACAGAAAATATGAACAGACCAATCACAAGTAATGAAATTGAAACTGTGATTAAAAATCTTCCAACAAACAAAAGTCCAGGACCAGATGGCTTCACAGGTGAATTCTATCAAACATTTAGAGAAGAGCTAACACCCATCCTTCTCAAACTCTTCCAAAAAATTGCAGAGGAAGGAACACTCCCAAACTCATTCTATGAGGCCACCATCACCCTGATACCAAAATCAGACAAAGATACTACAAAAAAAGAAAATTACAGACCAATATCACTGATGAATATAGATGCAAAAATCCTCAACAAAATACTAGCAAACAGAATCCAACAACACATTAAAAGGATCATACACCATGATCAAGTGGGATTTATCCCAGGGATGCAAGGATTCTTCAATATACACAAATCAATCAATGTGGTACCCCATATTAACAAATTGAAGAAGAAAAACCATATTATCATATCTCAATAGATGCAGAAAAAGTTTTTGACAAAATTCAACACCCATTTATGATAAAAACTCTCCAGAAAGTGGGTAAAGTGGCCTATCTCAACATAATAAAGGCCATATATGACAAACCCACAGCAAACATCATTCTCAATGGTGAAAAACTGAAAGCATGTCCTCTAAGATCAGGAACAAGACAAGGATGTCCACTCTCACCACTATTATTCAACATAGTTTTGGAAGTCCTAGCCATGGCAATCAGAGAAGAAAAAGAAATAAAAGGAATACAAGTTGGAAAAGAAGAAGTAAAACTGTCACTGTTTGCAGATGACATGATACTATACATAGAGTATCCTAAAGATGCCACTGGAAAAGTACTAGAGCTAATCAATGAATTTGGTAAAGTTGCAGGATACAAAATTAATGCATAGAAATCTCTTGCATTCCTATACACTAATGATGAAAAATCTAAAAGAGAAATTAAGGAAACACTCCCATTTACCATTGCAACAAAAAGAATAAAATACCTAGGAAAAAACCTACCTAGGGAGACAAAAGACCTGTATGCAGAAAACTGTAAGACACTGTTGAAAGAAATGAAAGATGATACCAAAAGATGGAGAGATATACCATGTTCTTGGATTGGAAGAATCAATACTGTGAAAATGACTATACTAGCCAAAGCAATCTACAGACTCAATGCAATCCCTATCAAATTACCAATGGCATTTCTTACAGAACTAGAACAAAAAATCTTAAAATTTGTATGGAGACACAAAAGACCCCGAATAGCCAAAGCAGTCTTGAGGGAAAAAACGGAGCTGGAGGAATCAGACTCCCTGACTTCAGACTATACTGCAAAGCTACAGTAATCAAGACAATATGGTACTGGCACAAAAACAGAAATATAGGTCAATGTAACAGGATAGAAAGCCCAGAGATAAACCCATGCACCTATGGTCAACTAATCTATGACAAAGGAGGCAAGGATATACAATGGAGAAAAGACAGTCTCTTCAATAAGTGGTGCTGGGAAAACTGGACAGCTACATGTAAAAGAATGAAATTAGAACACTCCCTAACACCACACACAAAAATAAACTCAAAATGGATTCAAGACCTAAATGTAAGACCAGACACTATAAAACTCTTAGAGGAAAACATAGGAAGAACACTCTTTGACATAAATCACAGCAAGATCTTTTTTGATCCACCTCCTAGATTAATGGAAATAAAAACAAAAATAAACAAATAGGACCTAATGAAACTTAAAAGCTTTTGCAAAGCAAAGGAAACTACAAACAAGACGAAAAGACAATCCTCAGAATGGGAGAAAATATTTGCAAATGAATCAATGGACAAAGGATTAATCTCCAAAATATATAAACAGCTCATGCAGCTCAATATTAAAAAAAGAACAATCCAATCCAAAAATGGGCAGAAGACCTAAACAGGCATTTTTCCAAAGAAGACATACAGATGGCCAAGAAGCACATGAAAAGATGCTCAACATCACTAATTATTAGAGAAATGCAAATCAAAACTACAATGAAGTATCACCTCACACCAGTTAGAATGGGCATCATCAGAAAATCTACAAACAAATGCTGGAGAGAGTGTGGAGAAAAGGGAACCCTCTTGCACTGTTGGTGGGAATGTAAATTGATAGAGCCACTATGGAGAACAGTATGGCGGTTCCTTAAAAAACTAAAAATAGAATTACCATATGACCCAGCAATCCCACTACTGGGCATATACCCAGAGAAAACCGTAATTCAAAAAGACACATGCACCCCAATGTTCATTGCAGCACTATTTACAATAGTCAGGTCATGGAAGCAACCTAAATGCCCATTAACAGACGAATGGATAAAGAAGATGTGGTACATATATACAATGGAATATTACTCAGCCATAAAAAGGAACGAAATTGGGTCCTTTGTAGAGACGTGGATGGATCTAGAGACTGTCATACAGAGTGAAGTAAGTCAGAAAGACAAAAAAACAAATATCGTATATTAACGTGTATATGTGGAACCTAGAAAAATGGTACAGATAAACCAGTTTGCAGGGCAGAAATTGAGACACAGATGTAGAGAAGAAACGTATGGACACCAAGGGGGGAAAGCGGCCACGGGTGGGGGTCGTGGTGGGATGAATTGGGAGATTGGGATTGACATGTATACACTGATGTGTATAAAATGGATGACTAATAAGAACCTGCTGTATAAAAAATAAATAAAATAAAATTCAAAAACTTTTTAAAAAATAAATAAAAAAATAAAATAAGCTCCCACAAGGACTCAGAGGCAAAGAATATACAAATCAATTTTCACTGCAAAGTAAAGGAGCTGTTACAGTGGAGGATTACTGGACTGAATGTCAATATTATGACATAGTATGAGTATGTTTCATGTTTGGTAATTGCAATCATTGTTGCTTTTGTTGTGGTCATCCATGTACAATGCTTGGTGTCAGTCTATTTATCTCTTGTAAAAATAAAATACAGTGTGTGTGTGTGTGTGTGTGTGTGTGTGTGTGTGAAAAAATAAATAAATAAATAAAATAAGCTACAAGGATATATTGTACAACACAGGGAATATAGCCAATATTTTATAATAACTATAAATGGAGTTTAATCCAAAAATTGTGAATTACTATATTGTATACCTGTAACTTACATCATACCGTACATCAATAAAAAATAAATAAAAATAAAAGTTTAAAAAAAAGTGGTTTTTGTCTTATTGATGGGATTATATGGAATTTCTATTTTTTTCTGTATACTTTTCTATATTTTCCAGTTTTAAGGAATGCTGATATATATTTTTTTTATAATCAAGAAAAAAAATTGCAAAAAGCTTTATTTTAGAATGTTTGCCAGAGTGTTTCCCAACAGGTTGAGGTTGTCATTGGGCTTCTCAAAGGTGAGGTTGCACTTCCTGAGATATATTCAGGAGATGGTCTTTACCCAGGCCTCTAAGTGTAGCCCTTACCTGATGGCCACTCAATGGTTCATCAGAAAAGCCTCAGGGCTTCTAGTGAATGTCTGAGCATGTAATCAAGGCAGTAATCAGGGTAAATGATTTCTGCAAGTTGGGGAGAATTTTGCAAGTGATGCTCACCCCCATCTAACCTCTGCCCTCTTTCTGCTGCAGAAAGAGGGCAAGGAAGGAGTGCTCAGGGAAAAGTTGGGGTGGGGGGGATGGGGTGAAGAACAAGAGTAAGAGGGAGAATGTTCAAGAACAAGAGAAAGAGCATGAAGGCAACAGATTTTGGAGGGGAAAAGTATACTTAACTTCTGGCATTGCAGAGAGATGTCAATAGGGATTTGCAACAGAATAATCAGAGTTACCGCATTACAGGTAGAAGATGCTTGAATAATTTCAAATGAAGAGATGGAGACTTTTCTGTAATTATTACAAAAGCCCTGATATCTAGAGGTATGCATTCTGATGTAATGAACCCAGATTAGAATTACCAAATAATAATCATTGTAAAAAGAGATGAGCATTTGAGCAATTGAGTACAACCAAAATGAAGATATTTCCCTCTCCCTAAAAAGGAAGAATTGAATATCAGTGTTGTATGGTTTTCATTACTTGTTTTAGTGTTTCCCTTTGGCTCCAGAGATGCAAATGGGAATATCTGATAGAGAAAAAATTAACATACTTAGTACAGCAATGTGAATTGGAGGAGTGGGTGAAACACACCAAGTCAACTGCTTCATCGATGCTTCATTCATTCATTTACTCACTCATTTAGCCCTTGTGTGCCAAGAATCAACCAAAATGTGCCTGCACTGGAGACACAGAGATGAATCAGTTCTCTGTTTTCAATGAGCACAGAATCTAATGAGGAAGACAACCATGTAAATAAACCAATTATTACACAGTGTGAGAAGTGCTGTAATGATGGAAATATACAAAGTGTACAGCACACACCCTTGATGGGATAGTATATTCATGAACCTGTAGGAGGGTCCAGGTCAAGGGAGTAGGAAGGGAATTTGAAGTGGTGACAGGAGCATGCCATGCAAAGTCAGAGAGGTGAAAGGCAGGGCATGTTTGGGGGACCAAGAGATATTTGGTGTGGCTAAAACTTGGATGTGGGGAGTAACAGCCTATGAATCTGGTGCTACATTGAGAATGACCTCCTGCAATGCAATAGCATCTCTCAATCTTGGCTGAGGATTGGTTGGGGAGTTTTAAAAATACTGATGTCGGGGTCCCACCCAGGGATTCTTATTTAATTGACCTGTCAAGTGGTTTGGCCAGTGGGACCACAAAAGCTCCCCAGGTGACGTTAATATGCAGCCATGGTTGAGAACCATTGCTCAAGGGGATAGAAAGTCTTTGAATAATCTAATCGAATCAATTAATTTTTTTTACAATATTAATTTGGCATCATTTTGGAGGCCAGAGACTGGTGGCAGAGAGGCACATTAGAGACCAAGTACAAATGTCCAGGTAAGAGAGGGTAAAGGTCTTAAACAACGCGTTGACCATAAGGAAGGAGGGGAGGGAACAGGTCTGAAATATACCAGGGAGGGAGAATTGGTGGGCTGGGGTGGGAGGAGCAAAAAGAACAAAAACAGTCCACTTTCCTGGTGAATGTCGGTGCCTCCACTGACGTATGAAACCCAGGAGAGGAAACAGGGTTGGTGCATGCTTAAGGTGTTTGGAAAGCAGGAGTGGAGATGATAAGTTCAATTTGTCTCTTGTTGCATTTGAGGCGTTTGTCTTAGTTTTCCATCTTTCAAGGCCCAGCCATCACTTTACAAGCTTTTCCAGTTGCTTGGATACCACAGATCAGATTGTTCAATATCCATTCCAATTTTCTTCTAGATGCTTTCTGATGATGCAGAGGTTGCACAGAAAAAGAAGCCTATATTTTTTCAGACCCCAATACAGCTAGGGTTCTGCATGAGGTTTAGGCTCTGCCAGTCAGAAGTATCCACACAAGATTCAACAGATAAAAGGGAAACACGATGAGATGGAAGACACTCTTCTGAGTTGAAGCAGCTTGTGCTGCCGGTAGCTCTGTCTGCAAACACTCCCATGCAGGCATGTGGGTTTGGGTGTTTTCTTTGGCATTTGAACAGAGATCACAACTCCCCTCCTCTTATTTTACAAAAGAAAGGGGCACCTGTCACCCCTTCTCCTCGTAAATCTTACTATAGGGCTTTGCCCTGGAGTGAAAAATCCTCTGGATTCCAAATAACAGGACAATTTGTAATATTTATTTCTAATTGTATTTATGAAGCCTCCTTTAATCAAGGCACCATTGATGTGTTATTGGGCTCTTCCCCTGCTTTATACATATTTCCATTAAGAAAAAAGTGTGCCTGTAAAAAAGCAGATTTTGATGCACACTGGGATGATATAAAATTTAGACATCTTACAGAGTGTGGTATGGGGTGATAATTTTTATCTAATCACCTCTATCATCCCCAAATATTGTCAAGGAATACCTTACTTCTGACAGTACAGCCTCTTAAAGTACAGCAGAGTACAGGTGAAAAGTAATGAGAGCAGCTATGTCTCATTTCCTCTCTTACCAATCCACTCAGGGCAAAGCTCTGTTATCTGTCTGTCTGTCTCGCCTTCAGAATTAGGATACTCAACATTCATGAAAAGCATACTGGGAAATACTAACCTCCTAGGAGGTGTGTCCTCTCTGCATTTTCTCCATTTTCATTAAGGGAAAAGACCTTGGTGAGAACTCTCATTCATTTGGTCTTGATCTGTGTCTCATTTGCATCTTTTGTATTTCAAGGAAAAGAAGGTGATACACTTCATGTTTATCTCCTAAAAACCCAACATTACTTTTTTTTAAACTAAAAATATTCTGTGAGAGGCAAGAAGTGTTTTAAATTTTTCTGCACACTTATTTAACCTCCTTTTTTATTTTGCTTTTACAAAAGGATTATTGGATAACACATTTAACACTTATAGACTTATGGTCACAGGAAATAAAAATAAATAAAATCTTCAATTTGTATACTTAGTTTTGTTGAAGAAAAAGTATTGAGTAATAAGCAAAAAAAATTAGACTAAAACGATATAGAAGGCTAAAATACAGTATGGGAAATGGAATGGAAATCAAAATTCAAGAAGAGAAAACCACAATGTTAGATATTAGACAACCGAAGAAGATTTGCATATGTATTTCTTTAAATGGATTATGATGGGAACTAAGATTTATGATACTACTGGATACATTTAAAATAATTATATGTCAGCCTAATTTTTAAAATTAATATTTACAGTGTATCATAAATTACATCATTTACAGCTATTTAATGATGAAATATTTTAGCTGTCAACTTAAAAATGTGCAAATAGGTACACAGTTTTTCAAAATTCTTTTAGATGGAATGCCAATAAAAGTAGTGAAGTAAATCAGACAAAGACAAATATCATACGATATCACTCATATGTGGAATCTAATTTTAAAAAATGATACAAATGAACTTATTTACAAAACAGAAACAGACTTACAGATATCAAAAACGAATTTATGGTTACCAAAGGGGAAATGTGAAGGGGGAGGGATAAATCAGGAGCTTGGGATTAACACACACACACTACTATATATAAGACAGATAACCAACAAGAACCTACTGTAGAGTGTAGGGAACTCTACTCAGTATTCTGTGATAACCTATATGAGGAAAGAATCTGAAAAAGAATGAATACATGTATATGTATAACTGAATCACTTCGCTGTACACCTGAAACTAACACACATTGTAAATCAGCTATACTCCAATAAAATTTTTAAAAAAAGAAAAAAGAAAAGTGTGAAGGCCATTTATCCAGAGACAAGCCTGGGGAGCTTCTGGATAAGGTCAACTCTCCCCTCCTTCCTCCCCAGCTACTCCACCACCACCACCTGCATGGCTGAGCCTGGGTGGGATCAGAGAACGCAAACTAACTTAGCAGTAGCTAAAGAGAAATACCACTGGAAGCATCAGCCTGCTGCTGAGGGCCCGTGTTCAGATAACTTCCCAAACTTAAGCAGGAGAGACTTCAGGTCCTTGACTGGTTGCATTATTTATGCCTATGATCCCCTCTGTCAGGCTAATCCAGACTTGACAAAAATTAAAAGTGTGGGCATGTCTTGCTGAGCTGTGTCACATATGTGTCATCCACCATTTACACATGGCTGACTTTACAACCATTTACAACTTATAGTTACAAGCAGGAACATGCTAGTTTGGGTAGTAATAGCTATTTGGATAAGTGTTCAGGGTTTATGAACAGTTGCACATAATGGACAAAGTGAAACGTGGGTCATTGACATGCTTTTCTTCACCTTCCTTCTCATCTTGGTCCCCTCTTGAAGGTTCCTTACTTTACCTGCACACATCTGGCTCTTGGGAATGAAAAGATTTTTAAAACTCAAAAGGTTTTACTCAGTACAGGGGTTGGAGTGGTCTCCAGGCGACTTCTCGCCTCAAATTGTCTGTTTGTCCGTGATTTAGAAACCCCTCTGAGATCCTGCCATCTCGAAGTCTTTGTTAGGGAGCCAAAGCCCTGCAGGCAGCTTCCCCAGATGTCAGTGCCTTGGCAATGCTCTGGTCTGAACACGATTTTAATAGCAACTAATTCCCTTGGCTGTGGCACTGCTGCAAATGGCTCATTGCTTTACAGGCAAGTTTCAACAGTCATGTAACCAGATAAGAATATTTGCCAGAACAATAGCATGTGGTAGAAAAGAGCTAAGGCATGTCAGGGGACCGCTGTGAGGCAGGTAGCACAATGGAAGGTGGGATGAATTATCTATGTTTTGGAGTGATTACTTATTTAAATCTTTAATAGTTCCTGACATTAACAGGGGGTTGTTTTTTATTTTTAGTACATTTGTACTAATTATTTTTTAGTACATTTGTAATGTCCAAGAGGGAGTTTGTACTCAGGGACAACGGCTGCCAGTAAAGTGGGTGTAGGCTGTCAGAGGAGTTATTCTTAAATTCCAACCCACGCTTGGAAGGAGGGGAAAGCCACCGTCCAGAAATGCTGCTGGACCCATGCCAGCCTGAAGCAGCAAATTCATCCCTGTTTTTGAGGTGCCATGACCCCATCCCCTACCACTCACCCAATAGGTCATCAGAAATCCTGTTGTTTCATCCCTCTAGTGGTCCATTCATTCAGGATTCTGCCCCAGGACAGGGGTGGGGTGGGGGTGGGGGGTGGTAGAAGGGTACCAGTGGATGGTGTACGCGAGGCTGGGATGTTCAGTCTCAGAGATGTCAACCTCTAAAGCATATGGCATTATTCAAACATCTGTCATTTGCCTTATAGCCAATGATAAACTAACTCACAATGCATTTAAACCCACAGTGCCTCTAGTTGGAGGTTCAGCTTAGGCTACCTCTGATAATATGAAGGATCAGATGACTTGAATGAATTGGTACTCGCAAAAAGGCCATCTTTTCTTGCATTCATTTTTAGTGATAGCTATCGTTCTTTGTTATCTGCTTTGCAGCAGGTTCTTTAAGCAGATCAATGTAAATTCTCATCTTTGAGTTACCAAACAAATAGTCTTATTCCTTTTTCTCCAGATAAAGAAGCTGAGGCTCAAAGAGATGACTGAATTTTCTCCAAGTGAGTGACTTCTATGGAGTAGAACTCAGTCTATCTGACTCTGGAGTCTAGGTCCTTTCCACTACATTTGCTGTCGCTAATTTTGCTTTCCCTGAACTTGGGTGATAAGTCCACAGTTCTGACCATGTGCCTTGTGATTTTGTAGACTTTGGCATCTCTGAGTTTTTCCAACAATAGAGTCCTCTTTGTCTTAGAATCCATGGGAAGGCAGTGGCTCTAGGCTACAACTTCTCTCATTTGCCCTTCTCTGGAATTTTCCAGCTTTGCCAAGTTTTCCTTGAATTTCAACGGTCAGTCCCAAAACCAGTGCTCCAGAGGCCAATGTCCTTTTGTTTGGTACAAGGATAGGGAGCCATTTCTTGCTTGGTTTTTAATACCCAATATTGACCACAAAACTCCAAAATTTTTGAGTTGGAAAGAAGCTTAGGAATCCCAGTGGTACTCAAATGTAAGTGTGCAACAGAATCATTAGCAGGGCTTGTGCATCTATTGCTGCATAACAAATTACCCCAAACTTAGCAGCTTGAAATAACAAAAATTTATTATCTCATGCAGTTTCTGAGGGTCAGAAATCCAGGAGTAGCTTAGCAGAGTGGTTCTGGCTCAAGGTCTCTGATGAGACTGCAGTCAAGGTGTTTGTTGGGACTGCAGTCATCTGAAGGCTTGATTGGGGCTGGATGATCTGCTTCTAAAAGGACTTACATGTCTGGAGGTGAGGTCTCTTCTTCACCAGGGGGCCTCTCTATAAAGCTGCCTGAATGTCCTAAAAACCTGGCATCTGGCTTTCCTACAGCCAGTGATCCAAGAAAGATCAGGAGAATAACCAAGATGGAAGCCACAGTGTATTTTGAAATATAATCTTGGAGGAGACATATCATCCCTTCTGAAGTATTTTAGTCATCAGACAGACCAATTCTGGTGCAAGGTGGGACAGGGCTACACAAAGTTGTGAATTCCAGGAAGTGAGGATCACTGGGGACCATCTTGGAGTTTGGATATCACAGCTTATTGAAACACAGATTTCTGGGCCCCATCCCTAGAGTTCTGATTCAGTAGGTTTGGAGAGGGACCCAAGAATTTTCTAATAAGTTCCCAGGAGATGCTGATGCTACTCCTCTAGGACACATACTTTGAGAACCACTAATCTATTCTGATTTCGTAGGTGATGAAATTGAGTCTCACAAAGATAGAGAAAAATAAGGAGCAGAGAAATATACCAACGATGAATTATTGAATACCTACTATGTGTCAGGCGCTCAGTAGATGCCTTTATATACATCTTGTTTAATACAACCATTCCTGTGCATTAGTCACCATTTCATGAATGTGGAAACCAAAACTAAGGTTATGTAACTTACCCAAATTCACATATACAGTTACTGACAGGGACAGGTCTTGAACTCAAATGTCCTGATTCTCAAGTCAAAGTCAAAGTGTTTTGCACAAACAAATAGCCCCCAATCTACTATTCTATTGTAAGTGGAATTGTTTTCCCTGAAAATGTGTTAGCTGCATTATTATAGCCCCGTCACACAGGACTAGGAAATCACCCTGTAAATTGTACCCATTGAATTTGCAGCTCATAGGCTAAAAATCAACCTTAGTTTCTTTTGAAGACACAGAGATTCAACATTCATGGTGCTAGGTCTTGTAGGACATGTCTAAGAAACACTGGTTCCAGCAGGGATCCCCAGGGAATGCTGACAATTATATCAATTACCCACAGGATGTAACCTCAGTCTATTCAAGTGCTAAACGTGCTTGCTGTTCACGGGTTCCACCATAACCTTGGGCAAGTCTCTTAAAAGTCCTGTGCCTTTAGTTCACCGTTTGTAAAATGGAAATAATAATAATTGCTTTTTTGCCGACCTCACACAGTTAGTGTGAGGTTCAAATGAAATGATATACACAAAGTCCTTTGTAAACTGCTAAGTGCCCTGCACACAGAAGATCCTGTTGCTTTACTGCATTTGTCATCCAGTATCTGCTTATTTCTGCTCTTTGGTTTTTATCTCTTATTCTTAAGAACAGGATGCTGGACTTTATTGAAAGCCTTTAGGCATAATTTGAAATGATTGTTTGATTTTTCTTATGAAACAGGTATTTCTCTAGGAAGAAACAGCTGTAACGTAATAATTTTTAAAAATAAAAGAAGGGAAAAAACAAACTCTTACTATTTGGAGAGTCCTGTGCTGGGTGCTTAACTTATTTACGCCTCATAACAAGTCTATAAGGGTGATATCAATATCTCTGTTTTAGGAACTTCCCTGGTGGCGCAGTGGTTGGGAATCCGCCTGCCAGTGCGGGGGACGTGGGTTCGAGCCCTGGTCCGGGAAGATCCCACATGCCACGGAGCAACTAGGTCCGTGCGCCACAACTACTGAGCCTGTGCTCTAGAGCCCGCGAGCCACAATTACTGAGCCCTCGTGCCACAACTACTGAAGCCTGCGCGCCTGGCGCCTGTGCTCCGCAACAAGAGAAGCCACCGCAATGAGAAGGCCGTGCACCGCAACAAAGAGTAGCCCCTGCTTGCCACAACTAGAGAAAGCCTGCACGCAGCAACGAAGACCCAACGCAGCCAATCAATCAATCAATCAATCAATTTATAAAAAAAAAAAAATCTCTGTTTTAGATGTAGACATTGAGGAAAAGGGACATAAGGGCATTGCTGTAAGTAGGAGAGCCAGGATTTGACTCCATGAAATTACTCAGCAGAGGGCCTGGTTCATAGAAAACGTTCAAAGAATGGAAGCATCTCAGTATCACACTGACGCATCTATTGGTGATGATCAGGACCACCCTCTCACCATACTGGATGGGCTTGCTGGAATTAGAGACAATACTGGAAAGCAGCCATACGAGGAGGACTCACAAATCCATCCTTCCCAGCATGGAGCATGGTAGAAAGACTTTTTCCGGTAGAGGGTCACATTTCGATTAAGTCTGTCATTACTGACTTTTCCCATCATTATGGATGATATTGGGAGCAGAGTTTCACAATGCTGACTACTTGGGAACATTTTCGAGCATCCAACAAGTACAGTGGTCGCTAGGAGGCAGCATGGGTTAACTAAGAACCAAGGTGCTGTTGGGGCAGGATTACTGGATGATAAGAAAAATGAGAAAAATGCTGTAAATGTAGTACATCTTGATTTCCACAAAAATATTTTGAGCCAGATGGAGGAAAGGGAGTTGGACACAGGGAACTCCAAACAGCTGGTTGAAAATTATACCCAAGAAAATACTGATCCAGTAACATGTTACAAGGTTCCATCCTTGATTCTGTTCTATGCAACAGTTTTATTAGTGCCTCTGTCAAAAGCTGATGACCTGCATATCTAATTTAGAGACGATGTACATCTGGGAGGGATAGAGTGTACGCTGTATGACAGAATAAAGGTTTAAAATGGACATTAGGCAAACTAAGTTAAAACTTAACAACTATTAACGTAAGTCCTCCACATGGATTCAATAAAAGCAATATCGTAAAGAACAAAGTGGTTTGTCTATAGCTCTTATAATAATGATACAGGTGTTTAAGTTAATCATAACTATAGCCAAAGTTCATTTTAGTTAGTTAAGACTGTAGGTAGTTAAAGGGTTCCAGCCAACACACTTTATCATATGGCTCCCATAAATAACCTTGGGCTATACCGATGGATGAGCAGAAGAAATGTAGTCACAAATTTTTAACACAGCTTTACGATATCTAGAGGTCTTGGCTGCTACATTTCCAAAGGGATATTGACACATATCATAATATGAAGAAGAAAGAAGTTAAAAGTATTAGTGACATGGACACTGAAGACTTCCAAAGGACCTGGGACTATTCAGTCTGGAGAAGAAGAGTTGGAGGTAGGACATGGCAGTTATGTTCAAATGGCTTCCGGAAGGGTTAGAGCCAGTTATGAGCCAAGCGTGTAGGTCATTATAGCCTGCATTATCACCTCATCCCTGGATCTCCTTTATTGTCTCAACCTTGTCAATTTTTTTTGTATCCTTTTTAATTAAAAGCTTTTATTGAGATATGGCATACCTACAGTGAAGTGCACACCTGTTATGTGTACAACTCGATGGATTTTTATATATGTATGTACCTCTGTAACCCCCACCCAGATCAAGGGTCAGAACAGGTTCCCTTGTGCCTCAGAAGTAACCTCTATCCTGACCTCTATGACTAAAGATCAGTCTTATCTGTAACAGAATCACACAGGATGTACTTCTGTCTAGGCTTTTGTGATCCACATTATTGTGAGAACTTCATTCATGTTGTTGGGGGAAGTGGTAGTTCATGATTTTTCATTGCTGTATAGTATTCTGTTGTATAAATACACTACAATTTACTTATTCAGTCCACTGTTGTTTACAATTTGGGGCTATTTTGATGAGCTCTCTTTTAAGCTATACTAACTTGTCATCTTATAAATATTTATAACTTACTTTAAGTAATTTTTAATACAAATACCTAATGTGCTGAAGAACTAGATCTATTCCATGTTGCTCCACAGGCTGAAACCAGCACTTAGTGTATTTCCTGACACATAGTAGGTGCTCAACAAACATATGATGAGTCTGATGAATTATCTGTTAAATTGCTTAGAATCAATGAGTAGAAGTTACAGAGATGCACATTTTAGCCCTATAAGGAGGAATATTCTCAATATTAGCCCTGAACACCAGAAAGTGACACCAGATATTGAACACCAGAAACTGACAAGTCGTAAAACGGTAAGTTCCCCTTTTCCTGAAGGTGTGAAAGCAGAAAATATGATCCTCCAACAGGGAACTTGGAGGAGTGGACACAGGGGACTCTGCCCAGGTCTCCCTGGACCCCCTTTGTCATTTCTTGTACCACACTCCAAGTTTCTGTGTTCTTTTGATTCTAAGGGTAAGCAATGCAGTCATTGGGAGCCCAGCTCCCTTGCCTTGCATTCTGAGAAACTCTGAGGTGTAATTTATCTTCCAGGGCTCCTCTGTGGCGTCAGGCTGAGGTTGTGACTTGGCCCAAGTCTCGCGTTGGGTTGGCCTATTTTCCTTCACTTTCCTGCTTCTCCTGTTCTCTTGTTGTGTTGTTGTTGTTTTTTTTTTTTGGAGGGGGGGTTCGGGAGTGTTTTCTAAATATATCAGTTGGACATGCATCCTCTCAGGGTCTGTTTCTAAAGAAACTGATCTAAGACATTTGGTAAGGAACGAACTGATCTGAACAATTCTGACAGATGATAATTCAGGCCAAATAGTGTGGAAAGAGACCGATTTAGCAAACCTACCATAGCTGTCTTTTGACACCTAAATGATGCACAGTTCTGACTGTCTGAAGTCAGGGTGCACTGTTAAAACCTGGAGGAGCTGAGTCACTAGGCAAGGCTGGGACCTCTGAGGTGGATCAGTCTGTGGAGAAGGATACGCTGGAGGAAGATGGGCTAAGAAAATAGCAATGCAGAGACTGATCTGGAAGAGGAGATAATCAACAGTCTAAATCACATGTGAGAGACACAGTCTCCACCATTTACCTCCCAGGGAAACACTCAGAGTCCACTGCAGATAGCATCAGGATTCATTGAGTTTAGGTCAGGATCTCGACTAGGGGCTGGTTGCCATTATCCAAGGCAATGACCTAAGCATGACCTAAGCATGCTGGCTAGACATAAAAGCGGGGACGAGAGGAATCTTGTGACTTCAGGGACAGAGACATGCCTGTTCTCAACAGAGATACTCATGCTGGACTTGTCAGCAAAACAAATTTCAAATTTCTCCCATAAGTGGAACAGAATTTCTAATAAACTATGCTCTGGTTAGAGTAGGATACAGGGAGAAGTATACAGGCTGAGAAATATTTGTTAGGACTAATATGTGCCAGGCCCACTACTAGGTGCTTTTTATACATTATCTTTAACCTGCACAGCCACTCTATGAAGAAAGTATTATTAACCTCATTTTTCAAATTTTGAGAATGAGGCTCAGTGAGGTTAAATTAAGTGCCCTAGGTCACTGGTTTGGGCGGAATACACGCATCAAACATTAGCTAATTGAACAATGCCCTCTGTGGTCTGTGCCAGGGGAGTGGTGCAAATGATAATTGCCACAGGGGTGTAAACAGAAAAGGCCGAGATGCCAAACTAGCTTTGTAATAAATGAAAAAATATCAGTCATCCTCATGAGTTGCCCCTTAATGCCAGCTTATTGGGAAATAAAGCATTACTTCTCTCAAAGCACTTTTCTAGACCTATGTATTCCAGAAACTTTTCTTGATTATTCATACAAATGCCTCTACTGGCTTGGGGCAAGGGATGAGGAAGCAAATTGTTTTAGTCCTTTTATCTGGGTTACCTTGTTTAATTTTCTCAATACCAGTGAGGAAGGTATTAATCATTTTATATTTAAGAGACGGGATTGTTGAAGGTCAGAGAACCTGAACTTCCCCCAAATCTCACAACCTATAAATAATCCTGTTTCCTGTGATCCTGAGTCTATGTGGGTTATTCTTTACCTGTGCCTCCTTCTCTGTGAAATTCTTGAAATTATCATGGAATTTATCTATATGTTGGTTGTTTGGCCTCTATAACTGCTTTTCTGCTAATTGAGGGATTTATTCCTTGTTCTGGATTTGTGAATGACTGATCCTCACTATTAGTTTCCTACCTAGGCCATAGCATCGTGGCTCCTTGGCAAGAATTTGGGTTCTTGGTTCCAACCAAACATGAAAATTTTGACTGCAGAGTCTGAATTGAGGATATCCAGATAGATGGTTTACACTTGTGAAATACAGATCTTTTCAAAGCCCCATCTTGTGAATCTGTATTACTCTGTTCACCCAGCACCCCTTCCTTCTTTTAGGAATAACCCTCGTTCGTTTGGAGAACTTCGACCCCCTCACTCCAGCATGATTTTAGGGGAAATGAACATCCTCCCCTTTGGCCATAGAAGCTGGTCCAGGGAGCTGGCACACGAGCCAAACCAGACCAATCAGAATAGTTCCCTGGGGTTTTTTTGAACTGGAACTCAGTAGGGATTTTCTCAGATGATGATGCAGGGAAGATATGAGCCTGCAACTTTGGGGAGAATTGGTCCATCTTTGGAGAGAGTCAGTTTGAAAAGATGAGGTTGCCATGGAGAGAGAAGCAGAGATCAGAAAAACAGAGAGAGAGAGAGAGAGAGAGAGCACATGAGTGATGGAGTGCTGATGGAGTCCCTGTCCTGGTCCTCTAATTCCAGAGCCCAGCTCACCCCAGGGTTAGGTGACCCCAAAAATGTCCCCTTGTTGCCCAAGCTAGTCTCAGTTTGTTTCTGCCACTTGTAACCAAGTCTGGCATAATACGGTCTATCTCTTTTTTTCTATTGCTTATTCTCAGCCTAAGACCAAGACAGTACATGACTCTGAAATAAGTAGTTTTGATTTCAGTGAGGCCTGTGGAATTGCTGCAAAACTGATAGACCTGATGGCTTCATCTTTTAAGGCTAGAATGTATCCCGGTCTGCTCAGGACAGCTGTGGTTGATGCCTGTTGCCCTAGAAACTATTGCAAGTGCCCCCTTCCAGTATTATAAGGGCCTGACACGGCTGATAAACCGTATATTTACCTTATTGAAAGTTCATCTCAGTCATCCCCTTTTTGAAGCCTTTTCTGACCCCCCAACCTTGAGCCATCCTCCCATAAGTGGGAGCCCCTGGGAGACATAGACAGAGCATGCCTCACCCATCCTTGTAGCCCAGTGGAGTTTTCTGCAACACCCTGCACACTGTCTGAACTCACGCAGTTGTGGCTGCTTTGAACAGGTATGCCTTAAAATAACTATTAAACAGGCTTACCTAAAAGAAATCAATTTGATTGATGTGCATTAGTCATGACCTAGATTTCTAGTCCTTCAAGTTTAAAGGGAACCTAGTCTCATTTATGAGACATTATTATTAGGGAAACTTTGAATATGTGCTTTTATTTAATTCTCTAAGGTAAATCTTATCTCCATTTTTACAGAGTAGGGAATTGACAAAGAGGTGAAGTATGTGCCCCCAAACCTGATCTCTCCCTACAATATGGGAGCCTTCACTGCGTCATGGATTCACCCCTTGGAGTGCCATTCTGCCCTGCAGAGGCTGAAAGCTAACCACAACATCTCCCACACTTTTTTTTTTTAATTAATTAATTAACTTATTTATTTATTTTGGCTGTGTTGGATCTTCGTTTCTGTGTGAGGGCTTTCTCCAGCCACGGCAAGCGGGGGCCACTCTTCATCGCGGTGCGCGGGCCTCTCACCGTCACGGCCTCTCCCGTTGCGGAGCACAGGCTCCAGGCGCGCAGGCTCAGCAGCTGTGGCTCACGGGCCCAGTTGCTCCGCAGCATGTGGGATCTTCCCAGACCAGGGCTCGAACCCGTGTCCCCTGCATTGGCAGGCGGACCCCCAACCACTGCGCCACCAGGGAAGCCCGCACACTTCTTTATAGAGAGGGTTCTGGGTGTGATTCAGGCCCTCCTATCTGATGCTGTTATACTGGTTGGAGAATGGAATTAATTCCCTAGGATGAGAGGTGGACATTCATTTTGCTGGTGCAGGTCATGGCAGAAGCATGATAGTTCTGGAGCCAGCAGATGCAGGTCCCCACTTTAGAAGAAATGACTTCCTGATCGTGGCGAGAGCAACAGGCCCCCTGAGACCTCCATCTACAGTGTGGCTTTTGGGTGTCACTCCTGGAAGCTCAACCTGGAGTCTGTTTCTTCAGCTCTGCTATTGATTCTGTGGATTTAATACCCTTACAGCCAGGTATAAGGGGAGTTCCTCTTTGTGCAAGTGAGCACTGACCATTAGATGATGTCTGCACATACCTGGGAGGCATCACAGATCATGGTTAAGATTCAGGGGAGCCAGATGGGCTGAGTTCACTTCTCTTTATATATGCTTTGATTCTCTTCTTCATGATGACAGTGGAGACGGAGTCTGAGGACCCCCCTCTAGGCTTCTGGCCCCTCATTTAATAATATCGAGTTCAATCCATACCTGCTTACTTCCTACTGCTCTTTGCCAGAAGATTATGATCACTACCCAGTCTCATACAGACAGAGCTATATGGAGGAAGAACCAGCTTAATCATGACCCCACTGCTGAATTAAAATCATCTGGAGCTTTCCTTACACTGATATATATGTTAGAAATTTTTTCCCCTCATTTATATAGGGGCCAAACGAAGGAATACGTCTTTTATTTATGTCCTTGAAATGATTCTTACATGATAATTGTCCTTAGCATAATCACAGCTTGGTTCCATATTCTCACAACTGAACATTTTTCTTTTCATTTTGGGGTGAGGTGACAGAATCATAGAGAAATACTAATCATTTGGTGTGGTTTTCTTGATTAAAGGAATTGTAAATGACTATTTGAAAAATTCAAGGAAGGCTTATTCTTGGATTAATATCGGGTAAAATTTGTGTCTATAATTCATCTTACAGAGCAATTGGCTTCTCTTTAAAAGTTCAAACACAGTAAAATAAGGAAAATGAGAATAATCATGCCATAAGCCTCAATTAGTAAAAATATCTCAGGGAATGGGCTGTCCAACCATTAGGGTAAGAAGAAGGACTTTTCTTACTAATTTCTTTGTAGCATAGTTTTGGCAGCCTCAAGAAAGACCCACACATCCAAAGAAATTCCACTCCCTTGGCTAACAGATTGCTTTGAATTTCTTTATGAAGTTATAATGGTTAATTTTATGTGCCTTGACGGAGCCATGGGGTGACCAGACGTTTGGTTAAACGTTATTCAGGGTGTTTCCTGAGGGTGTTTTTGTATGAGAGTAACATCTGAATTGGTAGACTGAGTAAAGCTGATTGCCCTCCCTAATGTGGGTGGGCCTCATCCAATCAGTTAAAGGCTTAAATAGAACAAAAATTCTGACCCTCCTCCAAGTAAGAGGGAATTCTTCCTTCCTGACTGCCTTCAAGATGTAACATTGTTTTTTTTCCCTCTGCCTTCAAACTGAAACATCGGCTCTTCCTGGGTCTTAAGCCTGCCAGCCTTTGGACTGGAACTACACCATTGGCTCACCTGGGTCTCCAGCTTCACAACTCAACCTACAGATCTTGGGGCTTCTCAGCTGCTATAATCACATGAGCCAATTCCTTATGATGTATGTACAGAAGACATATATATTCATCCCATTGGTTCTGTTTCTCTAGAGAACACTAACACAGTAACAGAGAAGGGACAAGAAAGTACCCATATATCCCAGAGGGGAAGCAGGACTCTCATATACACCCACATACTCAGGAGTGAGTGACTGATCTCCCTGCCTCTTGAGCACACATTTGTAAGGAGAGGATGGAGGAAGAGCCAAACACTTGACCCAAAAGAGCACAGAAAACACCTGAGAAGGAGATACTTGCCACAGAAACTAGAAGCTTCATTTGGTCATAACACGTACCTAAGATTTTTCAGCAGAAACTTAGCGACTGGTAGAGGGGTAAAGAGAACATTTCCATTTAGGAGACATGGACTAGACAGACTGCTTAAGAGATGGCCACAGCTTCCCAGTGACAGCTCAGCTGGAAGGGTCTCACCCCATTACTAATCAAGCAGGATTTTAAACAGTGTCCATCACTTCCCGGGCAAAAATAAGTATGGGTTTTGCAAGTCAGAAGTCCAAATATGCAGGCTTGGACGCAAGGTAGGTTCCCCTGGCCTGCTGGTCCCTGCCTCTTTGGCAGGATGGCGGCTCACTCTGAGCTGGTGAAAATGTGACTACCCACATAGACCTCTGCTCAAATGTCTGAATCTTGATTCCGGATTTCAGTTGTCAGCCTCGAGACCACGAGGGTCAGGAGGGATGGAGACTGGGAACCTGGCATCGCAAGAAGGACAAACAAATAGTGAAACAAGGGGAAAGTCCAGATTGTCTGAGGCAAAGAGAAGCAAGGAGGGACATGGTCGAGGTGAGCTTTGGGGATCAGGCTAGACAGTTCCTCAGGCGTCTTCTGGTCTAACACTTCCATTTTTCAGGTGGTGACACGAAGGTCCAGAGAAGGGAAGAGGCTTGCCCACGTCATACAAGACATTCTAGGGATAGAACTCTGGACTCTGCCTCCAAGACCCAATAACTTTTCTGCTTTATAACGATACTTCTTGGGCTTCCCTGGTGGCGCAGTGGTTGGGAGTCCGCCTGCCAATGCGGGGGATGCGGGTTCGAGCCCTGGTCTGGGAGGATCCCACATGCTGCGGAGCAGCTGAGCGCGTGCGCCACAACTGCTGAGCCTGCGCTCTGGAGCCTGCGAGCCGCAGCTGCTGGGCCCGTGCACCTAGAGTCCGTGCTCCGCAGCAGGAGGGGCCACTGCAGTGAGAGGCCCACGCGCTGCAACGGGGAGTGGCCCGCGCTCGCCGCGACTGGGGAAAGCCCGTGCACAGCAACAAAGACCCAATGCAGCCAAAAATTTAAAAAAAAAAAAAATTAAAGAACAATACTTCTCAAAAGAAACCCAAACCCTATCCTTCCACCAATAGGACAGGAGACCTTAGGGTCAGGATCCAGGCCAGAGCAGCTCTAGAAAGCAGGATTGCGTACTCCAGGCCTAGAATGGAAGCCATGTGGACACTGCCCATCCCTACACCTCTCACTCCCATCCACACATTGGAGCAGGAAGGGGGCCTGCAGGTGACCTGCCCAGAAGAGTGGAGAGGAAGGGCCCAGGTGACCAAACACCCAGGTTCCATATCTGTCCTTGTCAATCCCCACAAATCACTTTCCCTCTTTGTGCTTCAGTTTCCCCATCTGTAGAATACATTGGTCTAACTTCACGCTCTTTAGTTTTATTGATATTTGGACAGCCTACACGTTAAATGATTAAGTATACCTGTTTGAGGCAGAGACAGAAATACTATATTTATGTCCAGAGGCAGAACCATTCTGTGCTGCAGTCACCAAGGTGTAGATGTTCTGGAATCAAAGGCCACACAAAGGGCAGATTTCTATTAAAATTAAAAGAGGAGTCGGAGGACGCAAGAGAAAAAGCTAATTTGTCTTCACTTGAAAATATTTCCAACAGAAATTTTGAGGCGGTTCATCTCCTCTTCCAGCCGTGCACCTCTCCCATCTTTCCCGGACAGAATTCAGTTTGAGAGACAAACAGAGGATGGCATTTTCCTTTAAAAGGTAGCCTGTCTTGGGTCCCAGGGCAGCTGGCTTTGGCAGAGGTGACAGGTGAGAGCAGGTGCTCCTGAGTGAGGACTCAGAAGCGGACATCCTGCGTGGCTTTAGGTACAGGTTATAAAGGTGTTACTGACAGCTCCCCACTGAGGTCTGGAGCAGAAAGGACACTAGGTAGGAGTATGTGGGGATTTTTTTGTTTGTTTGTCTGAAAAGATATTGGGTATCCTGATGCTGTTATCTTGGTCATTACAAATTGCTTATACCTGTGAAAAGCAGCCACCTAAGGGAGGGGAGGGGTCCCCTTGAATGTGGTTATCACAGGGCATTTGCCCCCTGCCCTGCCCATCCTCCTCTGCCATCTCCCCACCTCAGGTCTCCCACATATCTTTGGCTGGTGATTCCCATGCACCTGCCAGGGTGCGGCGTATCCTGCTCAGGAAGTCTATCTTGACCCATAACGTTGGGCTGGGTGCCTGCATCACACGTTGATGCTCCAGCCAGAGCTCCTCGGATCCCTTTACTATTTCTCTGTACTCCTCCCTGGCTTCCTTCTGTGTTCCCCTTTGGAATGTTTTTGCTTCCTGAAGCTTCTCCAGGACAACTGCCCTGGGCCCACTGGCGCTGGCAGGTGTAGAGTGTTGGAGAACGTGCCCGCCCCTGCAGAAGTGCCTAGCCAATGACTGGCAGGGTGGGAGTCTGAAAGCTCATCCTCTCTCGTTGGGACAAACTCTGAGACCTGGCTTATACTTCAGAGTTTCCCTATGGGGTCAGGTGGAAGCCACTTGCAGTGGGACTTATGCCTCTCACCCTTGTTGGGTCTCTTCCCCTGTCCTGCTTCCCCCGCTCTCTTACCGGTTTCTCCCGAGAGCACTGCTTGAAAAATCAGGAATATATCAGATGTACCAATCTCTAGGGAACCCAACCTAGGATGGCACTCCCATGTGCTGCCACAGCTCTATGGACCTGCCCCATTTATAATACTGGCCACAGTGACCCATAACCCTCTACCCACTAGCCGGCCCTGCCACTGGACTGAGAGCTTTCCGAAGGCAGGGACTGTGTTTTGTCCAGGGCTGTATCTCAGGACAAACTGAGGACCTGCCAACAGACTCAATGACAGCTTGTAAATGAACGAATGAACCATGAACTCCAGCTATCAGAATCAATCCCAACAGAAGGCTGAACCCAGAAAGAGATCTGAACAGTATGCTTCCTTGAAAATGGAGTAAGAGTGTTATGGGACCCTACCCGCTCGGGCTAGGACCAAAATAACCTCTTCTTCCTCGTGCTCTTTTTGTGTGTCTTCACCAGCACACTTCATCAGGCCTTTGCCTGTTGATCCCATTTTCCAACAGGCCTTACTCTTAAAAATGGACCTATGCATTTACATCTGTCGTCTTAGTTTTTAATTCCTCTGCAGCTTCTGCATCCAGGCTCTCAGAGTCCACCACAGGGTCCACATTCATCTCTTAGCTGCTCGCTTACTGCTGGATACTAACCTGCCTCAGAATTCCACCCTGAGTCCTGCATCTGCCACATCAGATCTGCTAACTGCTGTCCCCAGGTGCTCCCAGTCTCCAACTGGTCCCCATCAGGTGCCCTTTCCAGATGGCAGGACCTAGAGCATTGGACTCTCATCACAACACCCCTGGCCCCTCCTCTGCTCTCAGCCGGTGCCAGCACAGTGTGGAATGTGGCTGTGACAGAGAAGCCCATTCTGTCACCACCACACAATCTCTGGCACGTTCAGGCAGGCCTGGGCAGGTCACCCCGGGTTTTGTTGCCAGGAAGGAAGGCCCACAGCTTTCCCAGAAAAAACCGTGATGAAGGCTTGGAAATGTCACTTGGCCTAAATGGAGACAAGCAGATTGGAGGGCTCTTACACTCTAAATCATCTGGGGTTCTGGAGAATGGTTGGCCATGGGCTGAATTTATCCTCAGGGAGGATACCAAGGCCTGCTTGTCCAATTTATTTGAGGGCAGGGGTGAGGCACAGAAAAAATAAGTCATATAAAAGAAACGAAAGAGCCTGAGAGAAAGAGGCCCCTGCTGGAAAAGGAGGCCCACCGGCTCAGGAGAGGGCCCTGGAAGCAGGTGTAGAGGAGAGAGAGCCATTGGAAAGGGCTCTTTAGTTGCAGAGAAAAGGCTCCTAAATCTCACATACACAAAAAAGTGCTTGGAAAAAAAAAAAAGTGCTTGAAAATGAACTTTGTGAACTTATGCTCCTTTGCCTTTGCTAATGTGGCAAATGCCATCCTTTCATCAAATATTCACAGGCAAGCTATGAATACTTGGGAGTCAGTCTGTGCAGGAAATGATGGTGATCTTGGCTGGGCAGTCAAAGAGAGGGCAGAGGATATGTTAATGATTTACAGCCAGGAGGCCTGGGGATTCCTTCAACACAGACTCACGGCACAAAGAGCCACAGGAGGGACGGCAAAGATGAAAAGGCTCCGTGCAAGGTGATCCCGGGGAAGAGCATCTGGGCAAACAAGACTAGTTTCAAGTTTTCTCTACCTTTATCTCTACCACATTGCCCATTCCAGATCCTCATCCGTCACACCCATACAAATGTCCGAGACCCCCAATCTCCTGGCCTTCTTTCCCCCCTTCCTTCAATGAATATATATTGTCTTCCTTGCACCAGGCACTAGGGAAACTGCAGTGAACAAAACATCAAAATCTCTGCCCCGGTGGCGCTTACATTCCAGAGGGAGGACACAGACACACATAGAGCAAGTCAGAGAGCCATAAGTCATGGAGAGAAGAGGAAAAGGGAATACTAGGGTAATGGGAGGGGAGGATTGCAAAGTTAAAGACAGAGGTCAGGGAAGGCCTTGCAGTTGAAACTCTGATTAAGCTCCTTCTCTATGCCAGACATCGTGCTGGCCACTATGCATGCGTTGGGCACAAATTCCAAATAAAAGGATGGGATTCGCCCTTGTAAAGCTGACCATCTAGCTCCTTTTCTGCACACCTTAAATCTCTCCTCAATATGGCTGGCCTGGTGACTTTCCTATAACACAGGGACCACCACATCACTACCCTGCTTAAAAATCCTTCGATTTTCCTCACACCTCAATGTGGCGAGGATCAAATTCTGCCTCCTGAACAGGTTTAACGTTCCCTGTCCCACCCACATTCCAGTCTAGGATCTGATTACAGCCTTCCTTCCCTCTAACTAGGTACCACACAGGCTAATTTGCCTGTCATTATGCCTGTCATTCTGCCATCATTATTAGTAGTGTGCACTGTACTCTCAAGGTGGATAGTAACGCATGCAGTCACGCTACTTGTAGCACACGCCCAACACTTCAGCTTGTACAAAATACCCACAACTCTTCAAACACACGTGCTACTGCCAGCTTCCTCACCTTGCTCACGCTCCTCCCTCAGTCTGGGTTACCCTTTCCTGCCGTGCTTGTCTGATGAAATCCTCTTTATCCTAAACACCAGCTGAAATGATACCTTCTCTCTGTTTCTGGGCTGTCTCCCCACCCTCACCCCGCTACTAGACAGCATCATCTGTTCCCTCCTCTGTGTCCCCAGTGCAGTCACCCCTTAAGCTGGTGCAGTGTGCTCCACACCTCCGTCTGGGTGTCATCTCCACCTCTGCCCTGGGGGAAGGGCCTGGACGCTGTCCAGCCCTGTGTCCCCAGGGCCTTGCCCAGCGTCTGAACCACAGTAGGTACCAAGTGTGGAGTAGGTTGAATGCAGTGTGGTTGTGCTCTAGCTGCAAATGTAACAGCTGAAAGCACTAAGTACTTTCAAGGAAACTTCTAGAACTTGAAGACTGGATCTGCCATGCATTCCCCACCCCGCCCCCAATCTGTCACATAATTTCTTCAACATAGTGTGAAGTTGGTGCCCTAACAGTGGATCTCTTGTTGATCTGCACCTTAATTTTCTGGCTCACAGGTGCTCACTCACCTGTACTCTGTAATGTCTCACCTTCCACTTCCCTTGCCTCCTGGGGGAGAGCCACTGTGACATGTACCTTAGCTCTGAGTCTTGGGTCAGGGGAGCAAAGAAGGATATTCTCAGCCTATGATGACTGGGATAGAAGGGAAGTGAGATCGGGGCAGGGGTGATGTCAAAAGTGGGAGCCAGCAAAAAAGCACCCCTTATCCAAAGCTGAAATGAGAAGTTTCTAAAAAGGGAGATATTCAAGGGCAAAGTGTTGGTACCAGCAGCAAAGTTTCAAGCTGGAAAAGACAGCAGCAATTCTATGTTTATGAGTCTTGAGTAAGGGAGGACGAGGGAGGAAGTTTAACACGTGACTAAAGTCAGGAAGCCAATGGTTAGAAGAGGGGGTATGAAGCAAAGGAATGAAAACAAACTAGGCTTTTAAAACCCTGGCTCACCATCACTCAGGTGTTGTTTTATTCATTCATATTCAGTCATAGTCGCCCAATGAATATTGAGTGCCTATCTTGGGCTGGGCACTGTGCAAGGTGTTTAAAAGACAATGATTAGAAAAACAAAAGACCCAGTTCATGCCAGTCTAGTGAGGAAGTCAGAAGATAATCAAATGCTCATAAGATAAAAATGCCCACTTTAGCATTAACATATATACACTACCAAATGTAAAATAGATAGCTAGTGGGAAGCAGCCGCATAGCACAGGGAGATTAGCTCAGTGCTTTGTGACCACCTAGAGGGGTGGGATAGGGAGGGTGGGAGGGAGACGCAAGAGGGAGGGGATAGGGGGATATATGTATACTATAGCTGACTCACTTTGTTATACAGCAGAACATATATATAATTGCTCAACAATGTAGAGCAATTATACTCCAATAAAGATGTTAAAAAAAAAATGCCCTTTTTAAATGGTCATAAGTGCTCTGAAGGAAGCATACACAGGACTCTAAGGGCCTATAATAGACCAGGCCTGCCTGGGGAAATGATGGGGAGTTGTGAGCTTAAGGATGAAGAAAAGTGAACTGAGGCCCTGGTGGGACCAGGAAGGTGGGCCTGGGTGGCTCCCCAGGTGGAGGTGGTAGCATGTGGGAAGGTCTGGTGCCAGAGAGAAGCAACGCACTGCAGACTTGGTTTAGAGTCCAGAGGGTAAAGGGAAAGCGGGACAAGATGAGGCTGAGAGAGGAGGGCGCATATCCTGCAGGGCTGTGTCAGATACCTTAGGGCATCTGGTCTTTTTGCCAAGAGCATGAGATGACAGGTAGGTTTTTAGCAGTGGGAGTGGGGGTAAAGAGTATGTATGTGTCACCTGGTCAGATATGCATTTTGAAAACTTCATTCTAGCTGCAGGTGAAAATGTGTCATTAGTGGAAAGATCACTCAGAAAGCAATTGCAAGAATACAGGCCAGAGATGGGGTGGGGAGCTCAGACTAAGGAGGAGGCCATGCGACTTCCCATAACCTCCCTGAGTTTCCGTGTGTCATCCTATAAAAGAGAGAGTAAGATTTAAAGCTTTGGGTAAGTAAATAGGCAAAGTGTCTACTTCACAGTAAATGCTCAATAGATGTGTGGTTTCCTTCCCTCCTGAGTGAAGCAGGCAGCTAACACCTTGGCCGAGGTTCCTGGGTCTGTCAGGCTCTGCTTTCTGAGACAATTTTGGTTTTATTCACAGAAGCAACCCTGTGTTTGTGCAGGGAAATGGGGACAGGAAACAACCCAAGACACATTGTGAAGAAGTTCCTTTCCAAAATATTTTTGAGGTGTAAAAAGAGAGGACAAACTATATAGATTCCAGGAGTGTCTCTCTCTCTCTGTCTCTCTGTCTCTGTCTCTCTCTCTCTGTCACACACACACACACACACACACACACACACACACACACGGATGAGGTTCCTTAGGTAAAAAATGACATTGGTCTCTATCACAATAGGGAGGGCCAGTGCCCTAGCTAAGAAGGCTGATGGATTCCCAGGAGTATTGTTATATCTGAGGCTTCCTTGGAAAACCCTTCCTGTCTCTTACAGCCAATCAAGTAATGAAAGTTGCATTGGGCTGTGATCAGGTAACTTAGATAAAGGCCTCTTGTGTTCATCCTGGTGTGTGCAATATCAGGTGACCTGCTCTTCCAAGGAAAAGAAAGGGTAGCCATCCTCCAACTCAGCAGAGGGGGAGAGAAAGCCTCCCCCCATTTCATGTGGTCAGCTGGAACAAAGGTTTCGTCATTGGTTGGCTTACAGAGTACACAGCCAAGAGATAGCTGCACATTTGCATTAATCAGATGGTGTTATTGTAAGCACAGTCAGAGATGCTCTGGCAAAAAAGAAAATGTAATTTCATTATCTTCTCTCAAAGTAACAACCAACAAAAGAAAGCTCAACTTGAAGCACTGAAAACAAATCATTCGTTCCTGAAGACAAAATTAAGCAAGAACATTTTGCAAAACTTACTGTAACGTAAACGATTCCTGCGATAAAAGCTTATAACCAAGAAAGTCACACTTCCTTTTAGTACCCAAATGATGATGGCATTAACCCCAGCAACTGGATTGTTAATTAATAGCTCCCATCAAAGTGTCCCTTAGTTATCTCAGAAAGCTCCCAAAGGGCGCCCCAGTCTAGTCACTCAGCACAGACTCCTTGGGTGGGGCCTTCACCCTCCTCTCCTGGTTGGCTGTCCACTCAACCGGATGCTTCCTTGCGGTTCCAACCTGTCAAGCAGATGCCAATGACCCTATTACCGGGGCTCCTCCACGGAATGGCCAGGAAACTACTGGAGGGTCCTGATCAGAGAAGCACATGTTCTTCTTATCTCTAACAGGTTCACGATGTTGCTATGCTAGAAACAAACTGTAGGGGGCGAGAGTGCCAGCAGGGAGACCTGTTTAGAGCCTACTGATGCGCAGCTGAGAGATGAGGAGGCTTGGACCAGGGTGGTGGCAGTGGAGGTGGTGACATGTGGTCAGATTTAAAGGTAGAACTAATAGGATTGCCTAATTGCAATGCAAGAGAAAGAGCAGAGTCAGAGATAACGCCAAGGTCCTCAGCTGAGAACCAACCGGGATGGAGCCGCCATCACGTTCCCTGAGTAGAGAATTGGCTCTATCCACCTTGCTTGCCTGACTGAGCCCTAACATTGTCGCTTACTAGTTCTTAAGCCCGATACTGGGACCAATGAAAGCTGTCTTTCAACTTTATTCACTGAAAATTATATTTACCTCTAGCAAACAAACCACAGTCATTTGTCAGCCAAAAAAGAAAACTTTAAACAGATTTTTTTAAAATAGCAATTTTACAGGCAAAATTTCTTTTCTTTTTTTTTAAATTGAGATATAATTGACATATAACCAGGCAGATTTTCTGATTATTATTTAATAACTTTAAACATAAATTATTAAAAGGTGAAGAAAAATCTTTACTTAAGAAGTGTGCACCTAGACAATCTTTGGCTTAATGAGGAAATCAAAAGGGAAATTCTTACTGCTAAAAAGCAATAAAAAGGAGAAACACAAAACTAAAACAAATGACCCAGCAAAGCTGTCCTGAGAGAAATATTTATGGTCTATTACAATTCTCTTATAATTGGAGAAAGAAGACTAAAAAGTAAAAGAACTAAGGACTTGTCTTAAAGAACTAGCGAAATAACAATAAACCAAAGGAAACTAGGAAGAGGAGATTTATAAAAATAAAAGCAAAATTTAATTAAATATGAGTTAATTAAGTTTTAATTTATTGATTTATTAAAATTTAATTAAATGTAACATTTATTTAAAAGTTTAAATAAACCTAAAAGCTGGTTCCTTAAAATAGCTAAACCCTTAAGAAACCTGAATAAGTAAAAAAGAGAGAAAACAAAAAAGGGAGATTCAACCCTATGGCAACAAATTCAAGAATTTAGAGAGAAAAGATGACTTCCTGGCACAGTACGTACTACTAACACTGACCTAAGAGAAAGAGGGAAACCTAAACTGACCAATTCCCATTACTTTGAAAGGTGATAAAAGATGTACAATATCAAGAGTTTCTAGGACCAGATGGCTTCCCAGGTTAGTAACAAACCACTGTTTGTTCCATTTCCCTCTCTTTTAATTCAGCCACACCATTTGGTTCTACAGTGAATAATAGTTACATAGTCATAATATCTGAATTCTCTGTATTGGTTTTCTGTCTTAATAGAAACAGAAAAATCAGCTCACAGACGAAGCAAACTCAATTATAACTGTACTATAACATCCAAATGTTATGAATATCGAAAATATGGTTCCTTGACTAAAAAGGGGAGGCTAATAAGGGGAGAAGTAGATGGGAGAGTAGGTGCATCTAATAAAAAGCAAGTGTATAAGTATGTACAACTTTGATGGATCAAGATATAGAGGTTTAGGTATATTATTTAATGATAATCATCAGAAGAACTCAAATTAGGACTAACACAAAAACCAAGAAAAGGGAGAGGGAACGGAAAAAGGAAGTGCGGGGTGGAGTTAAGTGTGCTAATTTCACCATATTTCATATTGAGGAGTCAACAGATACTGTCTTAGATGGATAAATTATGAAATAAAGATCTAAGTATAAGAAGTTAAAGTCATGGTGGTAACCACCAGAAAAACTCAAAATAGAAGTGGGTAAAAGCAGTCATTTCTGGGTGTAAAAGAGATACAGTACTTTAATTTTATTTTGCACTCTTTTTTTTTTTAAAGCTGATCATCTCTTTTATTTATTTATTTATTTATTTATTTATTTATTTATGGCTGCATTGGGTCTTCATTGCTATGCACGGGCTGTCTCAGGGTCTACTCTTCGTTGCGGTGTGTGGGCTTCTGATTGCGGTGGCTTCTCTTGTTGCCGAGCGCGGGCTCTAGGCACACGGGCTTCAGTAGTTGCGGCACGTGGGCTCAGTAGTGGTGGCTCGGGACTCTAGAGCGCAGGCTCAGTAGTTGTGGCGCACGGGCTTAGTTGCTCCGCGGCATGTGGGATCTTCTCGGACTAGGGCTTGAACCCATGTCCCCTACATTGGCAGGCGGATTCTTAACCACTGTGCCACCAGGGAAGTCCCTTATTTTGCACTCTTATGTTCTGTTTGCATTCTTAAAATCAATTCTTATAAATAGCAACATTCATGTATACATACACAAAAATAGAGGAGAAAAGAGCCAACACAACAGGTACCCTTTGGAGGAGGGGAAGAGAGAAAAGCCTCTGGTTGTAGCATGGCCAAGGAAGGAATTTCATGGGAAGACTTCTGATGAGCAGTTTTCAGTTGTTTGCGGTGGGGTGTGCCCTGTGAGTCCCCCTCCACCATTCCCACACTGTCTGCATTGCTCCGGGATGGATCAGAAGTCCTCAGGAGCTACCAAATGGGGCACCCAGGTGGGCTCGGGGTGAACACAGACAGCACATGTGGATTACAGAGCTGTTAAGACAAGGAGACAGCCAGCACCCTGGTTACACAAAGATGGATCCAACAGTTTCTGTCTTGAGGAGTTCACAGTCTATAGAAAGAGCAAGATACAGAAATAGAGCTTTACTTAGGGCTATGTGTAGGTGAACATAGAAAAGAAAACTGGAAAAGTCTGGAAGGTCACTATGGAAAAGATGACCTCTGAGTTACATGTTGGAAGTTGAGTAGAGAGAGGGAGAAAAAGGGCTTTCTTGGCAGAGGAAGAGGAAAGGGGCCTGACAGGATGACGCTTGTTCCTGGAATGATGGGTGATTGGTGTGGCTAGACCAGAGGCTATGTGGGGTGGGGAGATTGACAGGAAGTAAAGCTAGAATGATACTCTGAGGCAAATCGTGAAGAGGTTGGGCATTAGCCCATGGGTGTTGAAGCATCAGTAAAGTGCTGGGAGTGGGAAAACAGCATGACAAGATCTGCACTATGGAAAGATCACTCTGAGTCGAGGCTAGGAGGCCAGTTAAGACTGTGAAAACTAGGGAAGATATAGTGAAAGTATGAAACAAGTCTGTGATGTGGGAGTTGTGAATCTCAGTACTTGTCAGCAGCACATGGGTGGTCACTCAGAGAAATCCAGGGAAGATGGGCTTGACCTTGACCCACTCAATAGTGTGCTGCCTGGAGAGACCTAGCCAATGGTCAAGCACAATATCTCTGGGTGCAGCAATCCCCAGGTATGGTTTAGGAAAATGGCGGGCATCAGTGATTCTGAAAGTATGGCTATCCCAACAGATAGGACACCAGACTGGAGGATCCAGAAGGGAGATTTCAGAAATCCAGGCAGGCAGAGGCCTAAGCCAGAGCAGGGCTATCAGATGCAGCAAAAGCGTCTCAAAGGCTTACTTTCCCCCCTTTTTCTTCTAAACCAACGTCTGAATCAGAGTTGGGGCCAGACAGAGTCCTGTGGCTGCCCCAGTCAGGTCTAATTTGCTTTAATATTTATTCTATATTCATTCAACAGAGTTGGAAAGAGAAAACCTATTTTCAATAAAAATGCAATGCAAACACTATGAAAAAAAGGTCCTCTTTATTTTCAAACAAAGCATTGTTAAATATTAAACAATATACTAAAATTTTTGTATTTAAAATTTTATTTTAATTTTTGTGTTTCACTGATTGTTTTTTTGTCACTTATAACTAGATAACATTAGGTTACTCGCCAGAGATTAAAGTAATTTACAATAATATATGGGCTGGCCCGAAAGTTCGTTCGGGTTGTTTCCATAAGATCTTATAGAAAAACCCGAACAAACTTTCTGGTTAACCCAATAGTTACACAAGTTTTTACTCGTCTACCTCTTACCCCTGGGTTTTGAATAAACTGCTTTGAATCAATCCCTTCTTCATTATTGACTAGCTGTATGACAAGGCATGTTACTAAACTGCCTAAGGAACATTTTTCTGATCTGGAAGGCAACGGTATTATTAGCTTCCTCTCAGAGTTGCTGTGAGGATGAACAAAGTTTATTGTGTGGAAGTTCCAGGAACATAATAACTACTCAATAGATGCTGGTTGCCTTGATTTCCCAGTCATGTGGTATCTAGAGGTGGGGTTACTGGCAATCGGGTATAGCCAGTGAGACAACATCTCTCATGCCCTCAGTCTTCTGGAAAATTAGGAGAAGGTAGGGAAGAATCATCAGGAGTTATTCAGGCTGTACCTATTGAAAGTGTACCATATACTCCTGTGAAGTCGTCACTACGGTCAAGATAGTGAATATCCATCATGCCCTAAGTTTTCTTGTGCCCCTTAGTAATTGCTCCCTTCTGCCCCTCTCCGCTATCCTCATTCTCCTGCTCCCAGGAAACCACTAATATGCTTTCTTTAACTCTCCAGGTTGTCTTCTTCTTATCGAGTTTTGAGAGTTCTTATACATGGTGGAAAAAAAAAGTTCTTCAGCAATTATACAATTTGCGAGTATTTTCTCCCAGTCTCTGCCTTCAGTTTGGGTTTGTCTGACATTTTCTCATGATCAAACTGGGGTTATGGGATTTGGGGAGGAATATCACAGAGGTGAGGTGCTCTTCTCATAGCATTATACTGGGCTGCATGCTAGCAAAATGACTTATCACTGGTGATGTTGATACAGATCAATTGGTTATGGTGGTACCTGCCAGGTTTCTCCACTGTAAAGCTTCTTTTTATCCACTTTCTATATTCTTTGAAAGTTGGTAAGTCTATCCCGTACTCAACGAAAGGGGAATTAAGTTCCACCTCCTGGAAGGGAGAATATCTACATATATTATTCAGATTTTTCTGTAAAGAAGTTATCCCTTTTCCCTGTTATTTATTTACTCACTCATTTATATCAGTATAAACTCATGGATATTTGTGGTTTTTTGACATGTTCCCATCCCCTTTTTTTGTACTTCTTCTGTGCACTACAAAATGCTCCACGCTCATCTTGTATTTTATCTATCCCAGCCCTAGAGTTAGCTATTTCTCCAAGGATCCCTGCTTCCTTGAATTGGAGGCAATAGTATTTAGAAATAAATATCTGAATAATGTATGTGCTCCTTGTTAGTGGTGTTACTGTTTTTAGGCATGGGGGGTATTTTTTATTTTCCTTGTAAGTTTCTGTGTATTCAGACGGAGATTGAGAAATTTACAATTAGCCAGTCATGTAAAAGAGTTCTACTAAAAGTGTGATTCATGAGCCATCAACATCAGCATCACCTGTGCGTTTGTTAGAACTGCAGATCTTGAGCCTCATCCCAGACCTACTAAATCAGAAACTGAGTTGGACCCAAGACTCTGTTTTAATAAGCTCTGTAGGTGATTCTTTTGCATATTAAAATTTGAGAATCAATGATGTAAGAAGTAGGCTGTAGAAATACAAGTTAACTGTTATTGTATTTGGTACTCCAGTCCTGCTATAGGTGGTGCTCCAGACAATGGCCAAGCTAGTTGGCTTCTTAATCCAGCTATGACGTCAGTCCTTGGATTCCTACCATTCTGATGATGAGGACATATCAGACCAGGAAGAGTAGACAGGCCAGACAGAAGAAGCAAAAACAAGAACAAAAGAACCAATCATCAACAAAATACTAGCAAACCAAATCTAGCAGCATATACAAAGGACCATATACCATGACCAAGTGGGATTTATTCCAGGAATGCAAAGTTTGTTTAACATCCGAAAATCAATTAGTTTAATACAATATCAATAGAATAAAGGACAAAAAGCACATGATCATCTCAATAAATGCAGAAAAAGTATCTGATGAATTCAGCACTTCTCCATAATAAAAACACTTAGTCTAGGAATAGAAGAGATCTTCCTCACCTACTAAAAGGTATCTATGAAAAACTCACAACTAACATCATACTTAACAGTAAAAGACTGAATGCTTTCTTTCTAATTTACAGATTTATTGTGAAGATTGAATGAGTGATAATGTATGTAAAATACTCACAACAGAACTAGGCACATACTGAGTCAGTTATAATTATAGAAATATTGAGTGTAGTTTCTTAGTATAGTTTCAACTTACTATAGTTTCTGACACTAATTAAGGGCAGGATTAATATTGGCTGTTACTATTAATATTATTTTAATGGAGTCTTATTATCTTGGGGTGAGGGAGATAGCATACAGAAGTTTCTGCATGAAAGGAATCCTGGAGGGACATGGAAGGGACTATAAGCATGAGAATTCTGTTTGGAATTTTGATACAAAAGTGGTACTGATCACTGGCCAAAGTCCTGCTATAGGGAAATACACTATGGCCAGTTTGTCCTGAGGTCTGCTTGCTGGCACCACTGAGCTGGGGTAGGGGCGGGAGAGGGGCGCAGCGACCTCAGGAATGCTATAAGCAGGAGAAACTGCCTTCATGGAGAGAGGTGTGAGCCACCCCCCTGCCCCCACCTCCACCCCTACACCAGCTATGGGGTCTGATCTCCCTCTAGCCCAACCCCAGCCCTGGGTTTTACATCTTGTTTTGTTTTGTTTTGTTTTTATGTATGTATGTATTTATTTATTTAATTTTTGGCTGTGTTGGGTCTTCGTTGCTGCACGCGGGCTTTCTCTAGTTGCGGTAAGCGGGGGCTACTCTTTGTTACAGTGCGTGGGCTTCTCATTGTGGTGGCTTCTCATTGCGGAGCACAGGCTCTAGGTGCGTGGGCTTCAGTAGCTGCAGCACGCGGGCTCAGTAGTTGTGGCTCGCGGACTCTAGAGCACAGGCTCAGTAGCTGTGGCGCATGGGCTTAGTTGCTCCGCGGCGTGTGGGATCTTCCTGGACCGGGGATTGAACCCGTGTCCCCTGCATTGGCAGGCGGATTCTCAACCACTGCGCCACCAGGGAAGCCCCTTTACACCTTGTTTTACATCTTGTTTTCCCAACACAGCTGGCAGCAGTTGCCTTAGTATTTCCTGGGCCTCTTCTCCAATGACACTCCCTTCCACACAGCCACCCTCAGCTGAAAGGCACCAAGAGTCACCAACTGTGAGATAGGCCTATTCAATATGCTTTTTTACAGATCAGAGGCCAGGTTTTGTTTTGTTTTGTTAATTGCATGCCAAGCTGTCACCTAGAGCTTAGTGAAGGGTATGAACATATCCATAAATTATCCAGTATTCAAAGGTGATTTTGATATTCCTATCAGGAGCCTCTTTATGCTCAAATGAGCATGCAGTATTTTTGCAAAGGTAAGCATTCCGAGGGAGCTGTTAATTATTTGAAACTAGGGTGCCTGGGTGACTGCAAACAGCAATGAATAAATCCCAGGAGTGGCTAAGATAGGGCATGATTTTATAGTTGCTGGTGGGGGACTTACTTGGGAACTGTTTAAAAAAGTAAAAGTGACCCATTAAATTATTTCATAATTCAAAAGTGGCACACTATGACAGTGATGGGGTTCAAAGGGAACCCTAGGGATTTTTGTGTCCTGATGGGGGGCAGAGTTGCCCCTGGGCAACACTGTTGTTATTGAGGTACCCCTCAATAACATGGTGGCATGAGGGCAACACTGAGTCACAAATTGAATTCTTAAAATATCGAATTAATGAAATTCTTCTGAGGTATGGGGGAAGGGGACATTTAATCTCAGATCCACCTCTCTTACTGCTTTCTCTACTCCTTGCAGCTGGATCTACTGATGGTTTTAACTCAGGGTCAAGCCTGTCCCAAATTCCGAGCCAATCTCAACAGGCAAAGGCAGGGCCTTTCAGTCATTCATGTTTTTTTCCTTTCATTTATTCAGCATGGTGATAGGCATTGTTCAAGGAATGTAGGGATAAGAGACTATAAAAGGCATGGCCCCTCCCTCAGAGTAGCTCACTGCCTAGGGCTGGAAATGGACACATAAATAACCGTAATCTTCAATTTGTTCTCCCAAGCCCAGCTCTGCCCCAGTTAGTCTCTGCCTGACTCTGGCTTGCTCAACAAATCTAGCCCTATATGCTCCCCATTCCAGCCCCACGTTACCAGGAAGTGTTAGTGCCTTGCGCCCAGCTCCCAAGTCATGAGATGGTCTCACACACAGCAGGGTAAAGAAGAAAGGAGGGTCGGAAGAATGAAGGAGGCAGGACCTAGTGAGAAGACAAGGTTGTCAAGACCAGCTGCGGGGCAGGAATAGAACATTTGATAGGACAAGGAGGAAGGGGGCAAGGCAGTGGGTCTGTTCACATCTGTATCTTCATTATCTAAAACTTAAAATTTTGGGACTTTCCTGGTGGTCCAGTGGTTAAGACTTCACCTTCCAATGCAGGGGGTACGGTTTTGATCCCTGGTCAGGGAGCTAAGATCCCACATCCTCGCGGCCAAAAAGCCACAACAGAAAGCAATATTGTAACAAATTCAATAAAGACTTTAAAAATGGTCCACATCCAAAAAAGAAAATCTTTAAAAAAAACAAAAAAAAAATTTAACTTTGTCATTAAAAAAGGTTTGTGTTATTCCCAATGTTGTTTAGTGGTCAGGATTAGGGGTTTGAGGTCAAGCCAACCTGAATTCAAACCAGTATTTCTCTTACACCCAGGTAAAAGGGGCTCCTGCCAGGACCCACACGTACTAAGGATTCTACCCCCTCCCAAACACACACATACATACACAGAAACACTATTGAGTGACTTTCTTAAAACTTTCTAAGTGCCTCTCTGGTGCTTAGGACCAGGCAGAGCTGGCAGTGCTGTCCAGGTGGGTGCCCTGATCCCAGATGGGACTTGCATAAGCCCTGACCTTGTTTCTCCCCTTGGAAGCCCTCTCTGACCCTCCACCCCATGCATGGGGTCAACCAGATGTCCCCTTTTTCCTTTTCAGGACAGCAGCCTGGCAATCTGATTGCTTCTGCTGGCTGGCATGGCATTTCTTTTACGTGAGATGTAGCTGCCCAAACAGTACTGACATGCTGATTTTGCTACTCTCACAAATGTACCACTAAGAATGAGTTCCTGGCCCTGGGCTACTGATGTCCACTGTTGGCCCTCAGGGTTGAGCCGCATGTGTGCGTGTACTTAGGTACACTTGTCCATGTTCTGACCACAGTACTGGCTTCAGGCTACAGACTCAAAGATGGTGGGATGATAGCACACCCTGCACAAGCCTCCTCAGGCTTCACACCATGTGAATCATCAGTATTCCCATGTGGCTATACTTATCTCCTCTGGGGCTTTTGAGACCAACTGCCACTCTGCAAGGTCAATGGATCTTCTGATTGATGATGTCCTCTCTAGCCAACGTGGTGACATGTGCTCCCCTGGAACTGTGTTGGACCATGCAGAAGTTCCTGTACAAAAAAGACTATTTTTCTTTCTCTGCCATGGACCCCTCATCTATCTTAGGAAAAACTTTCTTGGTTTTATGATTCATCTTCAGTTCTAGTCCATGCATTTGATCCAGAGGGTTCAGGGAAAGAGATTAAAATGACCTTAAGGAATTAAGGCTGGGGGAGAGAGAATGGATTCAGTAAGAAAACAGTTAAGGAATCAAATTTGTTTTCTTTGGAGAAGAGAAGGTAAATGGATGGTTTAATTCTTGCCTTCAAGCATAGGCAATAATTTAATGCAAGGAATATAGAAAAATTATTCTTTATGTCTGAAAAGACTAACAAGAGGGAACGAAATTAAATTAGAGCTGGAGAGATTTCAGAATGATAAAGGGTGACCGGAGAAAAGCCTCCCTACCCTGGGGGACACATGAAGGAAATTAGACAACCATTCACTCAGCTTATGATTTCCTGAGAATTTTCAGGGTTTTTTGGGAGAGGGGGTGTGGAGGAAGGGGGAAGGATGCAGGTGTGGTCCCAGTGGTTTTTATCCAGGTGTTCAGCCTCAGCAGATGTGTAGTGTTTAGCGGGTGGGCCTGAAGAGATTGTAAGTCTCAAGCCCGGGAGCAAAGGGAACTGGGTTTTCAGGGGGTACCCTGAGCAGCAGAGCAGCACCTCTAGACTAAACAAACACCTCTAGGTGTGCCTCCACCTCCCCGCCTGTAAAAAGGGATTACAGACTTTCTTTTGTTCTATCATGTCTAGGAAAAGTCACTGAGGTTTATATGCAAAATAAGTTCCTTAGAGGATTCACAGCCTGACCCACAGCCCGCATCAGCTGAATTTCTGCACATCGAGCTCCGGGCACAACAAACATGCTCACCATCTCCTAACACGCCCTGCTCCTTCACCCATAGCACCTTCTTTGCTGGAAATGAGCTTCCCTTCCCTGCGCTCTCTCTATTCTGGCCAATTCCTACCCATCAGTGAAGGCCCAGCTTAGATGCCATTACCTTTGTGAAATGTTCCCCCACCCTCCCTCAAACTGAAGCAAACTGAGTCCTGCCTCTGCATTGCTGCATGACTTGGTCCACACTATTGCCTCCCCTCTGGACTGAGCTCACTGGGGACAGGAGTTGTATTTCAGTCTATCAGTCGGTCAGTCAGTAAACAAATGATGGTTGGGCACCTACTATGTCACAAGCACTGTGCCAGGCACAGCAGATACATCCATGAATGAAACAGACAGGATTACTCCCCCATAGGAGCTTACAATCTGGGTAGGACTCTAACAGATAAAGAGGGCATTACAATGATTTTGATAAGTAAGAGAGTCCTGTAGAAGAAGAGGGTGGGGATACATGTTCCAGATGGAGGGAAAGGCATATGTAAATGGTGGTGGCCAGATAGAACCTGGCACATTTAAGGAAGAGAAAGAATCTCAGTATTGCTGGAGAATAATACTGGCAAGAGATGGGGACAGAGGGGAGAGCAGGGGCCACGTTACCCTGTGCCTTTTGAGCCCTTTAGGAAGATTAAACTTTATCCTAAGAGTAAAGAAGAACATCGGAAGAGTTTTAAGCAGGGAAGTGGCATCTCAGATTAGCCCTTTGAAAGATGACTCTGGCTGCAATTTGAGGAATAGATAGGCAGGACTTGTTATGGAGGCAGGGCCAGCAGTGAGGAAGGATTTTGGTGAAATAATGGTGGCCCGCCCCAAGATGGTAGCAGCAGGAATAAAGACAAGTGGGTTGTTGACAGCGGTGTCTCACAGGTGGAATGGACAGAGCTTGTGGCTTATTATATATGGCTACAGGTGGAGGGTAGAGATGGTAACGGAGGGGAAGACTCAGTGGAGCCTTCTAGGCTTTTTTCTTGGACAATGTTTAATGGAGGTGTATTAACCTCCTAGGGCTGCCTTTGCAAAGTACCACAAACTGGGTGGCTTAGAACAACAGACATTTATTGTCTCAGAGTTCCGGAGGTCAGAAGTCTACCATCAAAGTGTTGGCAGTGCCATGTACCTTCTGAAGGCTCTAGGGATGGATCTGCTCCAGGCCTCTCTTGTAGCTTCTGGTAGCCTCAAGTGTTCCTTGGCTTTGTAGATGGCTGTCCGCTCCCTGTGTCTCTTCACATGGCTTTCTTACAGTACTCATGTCTGTGTCCAAATTTCCCCTTTTCCTAAGAACACCAGTCATATTGGAGTAGGCCCACTCTACTCCTATATGACCTTATCTTGATTAATTATATCTGTAGCAACTCTATTTCCAAATAAGGTCCCATTATGTATAGGGGATGTATAGGTATTATGTATTATTATTATGTATAGGTATAGGGGATGAGGACTTCATTAAATGAATTTGGGGGGAGCGGAATTCAACCCATGTTGCAGGGTGTGGGGGTAGCATCATTCACTAAGACAAAGAACTCATGTGATAAAACAGGTTTGGTGACAGAAAGATGAAGCCTTGAGCTTGGGGGTTGTTGCATTCAGTGGCCCTGTGGGAAACCAATGAGGAGATGTCTAGAAAACTCTCTGATACGTTGGTTTGGTACTTAGAAGAGAGGTATGGCCTGGGCTGGGAATATACATCTGAGAGTCTTCAGCATATGGGGTAGATAAGATGGTGAATCTCTGGGGAGGGTCAGGCCGCCTGGGGAAAATGAACAATTCATCTTTGAAACCCCAGCACTTAGCTCAGCCCCTGCCATTGCTCTAAATGTTGAATGAATAAGTGCCCGATGAAATGAAAATGTTTCTTAAGCTCGCCATTAGTTTGAGACAAGAAGGCTTTGCGTGGGTGACGGCGCACCCCCCTCTGGCTCTGTGACATGGAGGGAGTGTACTTTGTAGGAATGAGAAACAAGTGTCCTTAGGTTTTACCTTATATTCTCCTTGGCTCTAATTTAGTAAATTTGTCAAAAGCTTCCCACCCTACATCTCCCAGGGAAAGCCATGAGGGAGGTCAAGGGTGAGGGATACTAGGGTTGTACCCATCTCTTGACCTGTAGGAACATGAACCAGAGGAAAGGTACACGAGTCTTGTTGCAGTCTGCAGCAACATCTCCTTTTACCTAAAAGTCTTCACCTTTGCCATCAGCCCAGCTTTTCAATAAACTAAATTGTACTGAAGTTTCTAAATGAAGACTTTCCTACACCATCTCCTTTCCCTCCAAATCCCAAGACTGATGGTAATTTGATCTTGGGGGAATCTGGGGCAGAGTCACTCTCTGGGCTGGCCACGCTGGAGTGGGAACTGCAAGGGGGCGGGAGCTGTGGGTGGTGTAATTGTCTGCTGGGCGGTTGATCCAGCCTTCTTTGTGCCTGTTGCCTGGTGACATCCAGAGGCCCCTATCTCAGAACCACACTCAGGCTTGCTATTGGTTCAGTGGTGGCATTTGTTGACAATAGATACTTCCCTGGCCCTGGACTCTGAAAGAGACCTCTGGAGCTTGAGTTTCAGGCTACCCTGCTTGTCCCAGCGCAGTTCCTTAACTCTTTATGTCCCCTGCCAGGAAGGCCCAGCTGCAGCTGCCAGGGCACCGTGAGTGTGTCCAGCCCAGCTCTATAGCACTGTTCTCTGCCTCAGAGTGCGCAGCTGGGCTGGGGGATTTTCTTTTCTTTTAATTTTCTTTTCTTTTATTTTTTTATACAGCAGGTTCTTATTAGTTATCTATTTTACACATATTAGTGTATATATGTCAGTCCCAGTCTCCCAATTCATCCCCCCCACCCCACCCCCACCCTGCTTTCCTGGGCTGGGGGATTTTCTTTTCTACTCTGCTTCTGTGGCAGAACAGGGATTTCTTCCCTTCTCACCTCTTCCTGGGTTTTCTTGTAAGACAGATTAAACAAACAGACTTTGTTGGCTTAACAAGTCATCTGAGCTGAGCTAGGAAAGGCAGTCAACATTAACAGAAAGGCTTGTTTTGTCAATGTTCTTTTCTGAACAATCTGAAAGATCTGAACCTCTTCCTGCAGTGCCTAGGAGTCTGTGGATGAGATCTACACCTTCCTGGGATGGAGCTGGGGCCACGCAGGAGAAGAGATGTTAGAAGGAGACTGAGGTGACTACGGGGGAGGTGAAAAGAGAGGGAAGCCAGTCAGAGAAGGGATTCTGGATGCCTCCAAGGTGGACCCTATTGGATCAATGACTGAATGAAGGGACCAAAGGGATGGTACCATTTATGAAGGTCAGTTCTCCACTTGGGTGAGCACCTGGCATCCAGGCTTTTCAGGCAGCTCCCTAGGCCCTCCCCATCCCCTTCCTCCTCCTCATCTTCTGCCTCGGGCACCCTTTAGAGAATGGGTCAGCTGAGGGTCAGGCTGGGGACAAGCTGAGTCAGGGCAGCTGCAGTGAGGACTAGAGTTTGCCCAGTTAAGGCAAAGAGAGTTCTGGCTGGTTCCTCAAAGGTTCCAGCCCTGATCTTCTAAACCCAGTACCACTTGGAGGAATGTTCAGGCCCAGCATCCTGGCAAAGCCCCTACCCCCAATCTCCACCCCCTTGTGCCTCTCTCTCCTTCCACATGTAACAAAACCACTCACATTTAGGCAGGGAAAGCAGAGGATCTTGCAAAGCCCAAGCAAGGCTGTGTGTCAGACATGAGAAAATGACGGGAAACGGGAGGAAGGGGAATGGTCTTCCCTCCCTTCTGCTGACCCTTGCAGCCAAATGCCCAAGCCTGACCTACAGTCTGAGAGGAGGCCCTAAGAATATTTCAGGAAGGAGAGGAAGTACTAGGGGTTCTAAGCCGTGTCCTCAAGATTAACTGACCTCCATCTACAGTAGCCAGCACTCCAGAGGAAGTAGGGTTTGGAGCTGGAGCAGAAGTGCCAGGATCCCGTGGCCAGGAGACATGTGTACCAAATCCCAGCGATCCATGGGTCACAGGGATTTCTGTTGGGCCTGCTGGAGCCCAGATGTCTGGTTGTCCCTGTCTGAAGGGCACCACTGGGTTGGATGCAGTGAAAGGACCCATCACTCCCCACCCCTGTCCAGCAGGGTTGGGGATCATATTATGCAGCTTCTTTTGTTTTCCTAGTTCATCTTTCTGCCAGCACTAATTGCTCATCAGGGTTTCTGATGTGACTCTCCCTTTTGTTTGCATCTGAGATCCAAGGAAAAGGTGGGCTTTGTTCCTAATGCAAGTGTAATGTGCCAGCTGAGAACGCAGTAGCCCTTTGCCGCCACCAGTTTCCACAGCCATTTGGACTAAGAATCAGCAGGAAATAGCCCCTGAAATGGGTACAAAAGTTTTGCTGTAACAAAGTACCACAAACAGGAAGTATCACAACAGAAACGTATTGTCTCCGGGTTCTGGAGGCTCGAAGTCTGAGATTAAGGTGTCAGCATTGTTGGTCCTTCTAGGAGAGAATCTGCTCCATGCCTCTCTCCTAGCTTCTGGTGGTTTGCTGTCAATCTGCGGTGTTCCGTGAGAAATATCACTCCTATCTCTGCCTTGATCATCACATGATATTCTCCTGTGCACATGCCTCAGTCCAGACTTCTCCTTTTTATAGGGAACCCAGTCATATTGGATTAGAAGCCTACTCTAGTACGACCTCATCTTAAGTAATTACATCTGCAATGATCCTATTTCCGAATAAGGTCACGTTCTAAGTCACTGGGGTTAGGGCTTCAACATACGAATTTTGAGGGGGAGAGAGAGCTTTTGAGCATTTGGTAAAATAATCAGTCATCTCTAGAAATCAATGTAAGTCCACTAAGAACAAGCCACGTCAGTCTAACCATTTCCTACTGTTACAGGGTTAAACACCAGTAACCAGATTTACCTGCAGGGATGGGCAGGGGCCAGAGCCCAAACGCCCTTTTGGCCACACAAAAGGAGGACGGACGTTTGCCTATATAACGTAACTGACCTCTCATTTGTTCCAAGGTCTCTAAAACTCAGAAGTAAAACAGTTCAGCGAGAAAGTTATCCCCCAACTGGCTTCAACATTTGGCCTGGTGGGCAATAAGCTATCATAGTTACTAGGATAGCAGTCATATTATAAATCCAGGGAGGCAGTTCTCAGAATCATTTATAATGAAATCTCTAAAGCCTGGAAAACAATCTCCTATCACTTCCTTTGTCATCATACGACTTCCTTTTAATTTCCAAGCCTCGTTTGTGCCTCTTCCCACAGAGTCTGTGAACGAAAGCAAATGCCTGCTTTCGCCAGGAATAACAGTGCAAAGGAGTATGGGTGTCAGGGCCCTAACGCCCAAGCTTGGGCCTCCATTTCCCGCCATTGTTCCCTCAGTCATGTTCCCAAACACTGGTTTGGGCTGTCCTGGGGGGAGTTTTTCCAGATGAAAAATGGCCTGGTTGGCTGCCAGTGATTCAGGCAGGTTCACAGCCCCACACCTGTTTTATCTCTCACGCTTATCACTCATCATCAGCTTCCAGGACACAGACAATAGGGGCAAAGAGGCATGTTGGCTGGGCCAGGTCTTAGGTGGCCCCAAGGGTTTTAAAGGCCTCCAAATAACCAGACTCGGGCAGTCTCACCAGGTCCCTCTAGGTTCTAGGCGAGGGGTCCTTTCCCAGTTAAAGCAGCAGGGATTCAGTGAGTTCACTTGGTGTTCAAGCTATATAATGCCCATTTCCCTGGGGCCCATAATGGCAGAAACGGATCTCTCCATGTGTGTTGATTTGTCCCCTCTTCTGATCCTGCTGTCTCAGGAAGCCCCAGAGGTGACTGAGCATTTAAGTATCCAGGGAGGAAGGGGTGCCAAAGGGCCTTTTAGATAGTTGTTGTTTTTGGCTTTGTTTGTTTTGCCCCAAATTTTGTTAAATTTAAAAATAACCCCAATGGTGAAATTAGTGAAATCTGAATAAACTCTGGATTGTACTAATGTCAATTCCTTGGTTTTGATATTACACTACAGTTAGGCAAGGGTACAATTTTTTGCAACTTTCTGTGAACCTGTAATTATTTGAAAGTAAAAAAGTTCTTTCAAAAGTAATCTTGATGGGTCCCCAAAGCCTAGTCAATGTACCTTGCCTTTGAAAAAGGTGCAGAGTCTAATAGCTGAGAGCACAGGATTTAGTCCAGACAGATCTCAGTGCCAATGCAGGCTTTACGCCTACAAGCTGTGTGACTTTGGGCAAGTTACTTAATCCTTCTGAGCGTGGTTTCCTTATCTAGAAGAGAAATCTTAGTGCTTCCCTGATGGATTGAGTGTGAGGATTAAATGAGGTAACTCATGGAAATCACCTAACAGGATAGACGATAAAGCACAAAATGTCCCTTTAAAACCATAATCTATTGAATAGAGGAGCCATGCATGTGTTTTCAATACTGGGTCACAAGCTCAGAAAGTCCTGTGTAGCTGAATTTTTTCAGTGGCCCCCATGGTGAGTGGAGACGATTCACACATGGATGTGATTCAAACATAAGTCAAGTGCCTATGGAAGAACTGTTTGAATTTTGTCCCAATTTTTTTCCCTATAAATTGTCCAAAGTCCCAAGTTTCCTAATGTGGAATTAGATTAAACAATTAACATCACAGAATAAGCAATATTCCGTTTCCACTGCAAAGAGGAATTGGCTGAAGCCTACCAGCCAGCCAGGTGCCTGGAGCTCAGGTGGGGTGGGAAGCCTCGGGGGCTGAAAGGTGTTAGGCCCTCTTGCCCCCAACTCCTGAGTGAGAGCTAATTAAGGAGAAGCAAATTTTTGTGAACTAACCCAGGCACCTGCACTCCAGAAAAAGAAGGACCCCTTTGTGCCGGGGAAGCATCTTAGTTACCATGAGCACCTCCTGGAGATATAAGAATAGGTCCCGAAGCCAGCTCTTGCCATACCCTTTCTAGTCCTTCTCCCCTTCCCAAGCCCTATATTCCAGACATCCTGATTACTCATCATTTCTCAGACACCACCTGGTTTCTCCAAACAGGTTGTCCATCCACCTGGAGAGCTCCTCTTCCACCCACTCCTACAGTCTCACGCACCTCAGCTGGTTCCATTCCATCCATTTTCCAAAGCTTCCATCAAATGTTTTATCATTGCCACTCATGGGTCATCTCTCCTCCTTTGAACTCTCCTAGGTCCTGCTTTTTCTCTTTCTCACAGCCTTTACCACAATCCTTCAACAAATATCTACTGTGTTCTGTGCACCAAGCTCTGAGGTCAGCCCTAGAGGTGCCGCAGGAGGGTAACAGAATGTGGGAGCTGTGCATTGGGATGGGGGTGGGGAGAGGGCCATTAAAGAGTCACGGTGAATCTGAAACTAAAGAATTTTGCTGGGGGCTTCCCTGGTGTCTCAGCGGTTAAGAATCCGCCTGCCAATTCAGGGAACACAGGTTCGAGCCCTGGTCCAGGAAGATCCCATACACTGCAGAGCAACTAAGCCTGTGTGTCACAACTAGTGAGCCTGCACTCTAGAGCCCGTGAGCCACAACTACTGAGCCCATGTGCTGCAACTACTGAAGCCCGTGCGCCTAGAGCCCGTGCTCCACAACAAGAGAAGCCACCGCAATGAGAAGCCTGTGCACCACAAGGAAGAGTAGCCCCTGCTCGCCACAACTAGAGAAAGCCCACTCATAGCAACGAAGACCCAACACAGCCAAAAATAAAATAAATAAATAAATAAATAAAATTTTTAAAAACTATGAGTAAGACATAGTCCCTGCCTTCAGGGATCTCATGGGTTAGTAAGGGGAATAGACCAGAAAACACACCAACATCAGTGACACCTACATCAATAACAATGAGTGCTCTCCGAGTACTAAGTATGTGCCTAGAGATATCCATTTACTATTTCGCATGATACTGAGGTCAATATAGTGAAGCAGGTAATAATATTCTCATTTTATAGATAAAGGAGATGAGACTCAGATTTTAAGTTATTTGTCCAAGATCACAACTGGCTAATGGCAGGGTGGAGATGTGAATTCAGCCTTGCCTGGCTCCAGCTCCATGCTCTGGGCATTACCCTCATGGCCTGTGGGCAACATGTCAATGCTTCTTCCCTGCCTTGCCCCCCGCTGCAGAAACTCCTGGCCTGCCTGCTGCAGGACATGGTTTCTGGGACATAATCTACCCACCTCTAACAGGGAGAGCAGAGGCCTTGGTTTGTCACAACAACTGATGTGCTTTAGTATTTTCAGAGCCCCTGCCTTCAGTGAGCCTGCAGTCTAGGAGAAGAGATATCACACGTATGCATAAATATTCAGGTTATATGACTGACAAATTGATGGCCTGTCCCCTATCTTTTAGACTGTGTCAGCCATCATCTCCCCTGATAGCACTTTCTCTATCTCCATCATAGGTTCCCTGCATTGCACTGTACTTATTTTCTACATTATCAGTTGTAAGGCCTTCCAGCACCATGAGTGTGGTATAATTTCACATCGTGTACATTTCTCATATTTAGCCTCCTCATTCCTGGGGCAGGTCACCGTCCTCCTATCTCTTGCCTTGGGTTCTTGCCACAACTTCCTTACAGCTCCTGGTTTCAAGTCTCTCCCTGGTTTGATCCATTCTTCACACTGTAGTCACAGTGATCTCGGACCACAGATCTTGAGTCTATCCCTCGCTTAAGACCCTCAACGGCACACCACAACCATCAGGGCGAATCAGAGCATCTAAGCCTGGTGTTCCAGGACCTCCCGCTATATCTTGCACATTCTATGCTTTAGCAACGTTCTCTGCTCCAGCAAGAAGGGGCTGCTTGCAGTCTCCTACACACTTGGCTGCTCTTCGGCTCTGGGTCCCGTTCTTTTGTCTTTATTGAAAGTGTACTCTCTCCCCACCTTCACCTGGCCGACTTCTACTCATTCATCAAGACTTAACTTGGGCAGAGATCACACAGGAAGTCTCCTCGAACCTGCACTCACGTTGTATGATAATCCTCTCCTTATGTGTCGGTTTTCACTGCTAGACTGAATTTCAAGGGGACAACAAAGGTGTCTTCCTCATCTCCGAATCTCTAGCACCTACCGGAAAATAATAATCACTCAGTAAACACTTGTTTAAATAAATGAATGAGTAAATGATTCATTAGAGAGTACTAGGATGTATTAAGTGCCAAATGAGTAGTACAGACAATAAGTGTAAAAGAAAGGAGGAAGTGGTCACTTCCAGTTGGGAGAGCCCCAGAGGGCTTCACAGATAAAAAGAATTTTATGCTGGGCCTTGCAGGATGAGATAACACATGTAAAAGTGCTGGCCCAATGCCCACCTGCTGTTGGTGTTGAATCAGGGTGAAATGAATCTGATTTGGCTAGGTGGAAAGAAGTGGGGAGGACATTCCATGGGGGCAGGAGGTGGGAGCAAAGGTTTAAAGGTGGAAAAACACACGGCAAGTTCAGGGAACAATCAAAAGGCCAGTTTGACTGGAGGAAAGGATTTGCATCCGGGAGGACAAGTAGGTTGGAAGTGTGGGTGAGGCAAGCCGTGGACGATGCAGAGATATCTCATACTATTGCCCAAAGTGGTCAGTATACAAGGGCCCCAATGCCGCCTGCACCTGTCTTTTCCATAAAGGAGGTGTAAATTTGAACTTAAGGGGATCTTTGAACAATGTAAGCAAAACACTCAAATACTCAGGATTGTGAGATAGGGGCAGAGCGGGTAAGGTGCAGGATTAGTAGTGTTTCTGTAGTGTGAACAGTAGAGCAAAAGAGCTCTGACTAGTTTTCATTTTCCCTTGCCTTTCTAGTTTTGCCTGAATCAGAGAGCAGCTGAGTTGACCTAGAAAAAAAAGTTGTTCTAAGCAGGAAATGCAGTAGGGAGGGGAATGGGAAATCCCAAAATCATGCCAGAAGAGAAAGCAGTCAGTGCTGGTCAGGCTGGGAAAAGTGAGGCCTGCTTGCCCCACTTCGGTCCTGGCCCGCTCTTGGGAGCAGCCTACCTGTAAGGTGCTGGACAGCACACGATAATGACAGATGGGCCTGTGTCATGACATGTTTGGAGCCAGCACCAGTATTACGCCATGTTTGGAGAAGGAAAGCAGGAAATGTAGAGGGGAGCACACAGGAGAGCTCTGTCCTCTCACCAACCCCACCTGCATGTAGCGGGGAGCACACAGGAGAGCTCTGTCCCCTCAACAATCCCACCTGCATCCAGTGTGTGACTTAAAGGAGACGGCACACTGCAGTGAAAGAGAGATGGGGAAGGGAGCTCTGAGCCAGGAGTTTCCTAGTCCGCATCTCTGCTATTCACTGGCTCTGTGGGCTTCACTGGCCATTGAAACTCTCTAAGACGTGGTGTTCTTTCTTTTCTGCTTTTCTAATGAGGGAGGGGAGTTAAGGGTGCCTTCCAGATCTCAAGTTCTATGAGTCTCCCACAATTTCCTCTAAGAAACAGAACCGATAGGAATGTGTATATACAGAAAGAGACATATTACAGGGAATTGGTGGTCATGGAGCCTGGTCAGTCCAGTATCGGCGGGGTGGGTCAGCAGGCTGGAGATCCAGGGGAGTTGATGCTGTAATTTGTTTGAAGGCTGTCTGCTGCAGACCCAGGAAGAACTGAGGTTACTCTTGAAGTGCAAAGGTAGGTGCCTGGAGAATTCTCTGGCACATGGGGGAGGCCAGTTCTTTTAGTCTAATGAGTCCTTCAACTGATTGAATGAGGCTCACCCACATCAGGGAGGGCAACCTGTCTTAATAAAGGTCCACTGAATCCCAAAACACTCTCACAGCAAGACCCAGAATAATATTTGACCAAATATCTGGGTACGCATGAAACAGGAGGGAAGGGGGCAGGGCACAACCTTTGAAAGAATGACATAGCCCAAGGACATGACATAAACTGATTAGAACCAAATGGGTCCAAGATGGCAGACAAGTCAACTTCCACTAGACCTTGAGCCTCAGTATATGCTCACTGTAACACATCAGCAAGCTAAATGACACACCCACAGGTGCCGTGACAGTTCCAAGACTGACAATAAGGATCAAAAAGTGGGCGGTGGCCCAATTCCTGGAAATCCACCCCCCTTCCTGAAATAGCTGGAATACTCCTCCCACTCATTAGCCTATGAAATTACCCACTCCTATAAAAACTGACAACCGCATACCCTGGTGCCTTTCTCACCCTCTGAGATGGCCCACACTCTGTCTGTGGAGTGTGTTTCTCTCTAAATAAATCCACTTCTTACCTATCACTTTGTCTCTCACTGAATTCTTTCTGTGATGAGACATCAAGAACCTGAGCTTCATCAAGTCCTGAAACCAGGTGTGTGATCTCAGTTGGAAGGCTGTGGGTTTGGCTGGGTTTGAGTCCTGGCCACGTGGGTTCGAGTCCTAATCCGGGTTTTGGCCAGGTTCGAGTCCTGGCATGTGGGTTCAAGTCCCAATCTGAGGTGCATGGTTTCACCCATGGCCCAGCCAAGTTGACACATAAAATTAGCCATTACGCCTGGTTATCCAGCCTAAGATTACAGAGCTCACTCATCTTTTGCTCCAGCCACAAAAGAATATTCCCCATACCTGCCCTGTATTTTTCAACTTCTATTCCTTTGCTCGTGCAGTGCCTTCCACCCCTAATACCCTTCCCTGTCCCTCAGTTCCATTTATTGAAATCCTATATTTCCTTCACAAGTAGCTTTATACCCCCTACTCCTGAAAGCGCTGTCACGTTCTAGCAGAAAATCTCAGATAATTTCCACAACTTCTGTATCCCTGGGTTTCCTCTTCTGTAAACTAGGGATAATGATTCCTAACACAGTAAAGACTGCATGAGCTAATACACATAAGGCAGTTAGAACAGTGCCTGACTATCACGAGCATTGATGGTTTTTTATTATTATTCTCTACCCGTTCCCCCATTCCCTACTAGGAACGTGTGAAGAATAATAATAATGGTGAATGAAAATTTAGCCGTTATCTTCAAGGTAAAGTGCTTTGAAAACAGACATCTACACGTAAAATTTAGTTTTGTTCTCCCCTTTCATTTGTATCTCAGTGGTCTTGAACATCCAATGGTTATAAGATTTACTGTCCAGGGTTGTAAACACAAAACAATGTCTGCTCTATTCACAAGCATTAAAGGATGTTGAAGGATAATTGTGACTATATGTGATTTTTGTCTCATGCACTGATTCCACGTAGAATCTAAACAGTGACTCTACTTTGTGCGTTTGGTTTTAACTACTAAATCCTTTCTCCTGGGGTTTATTGAGGAAGCCCTGGGGGAAAGTGGCCAGCAAAACGTGTGCCCTAGGCATGGTTGAGGTGCTCTTAGTTTTCTCACTCTGCCTTTACTTTCACTGGTTGTCCATAGCGCCAATGCCTAGGGGTTTAGAGCTCTCAGAATCACTCTGATTCCAACCCTTCAAGGGCTGTCTTCTGGCGGAATTACTAGCTGTTTAGCAACTGTATTTCAACAGCTTGTAAGCCATTCACTATTGTGGGGAAATGTAAATGAGGGACTCTGAGCCCACAAGGGGCAAATGCTTAGTCAAGTGGGTGTCACCCAGGCATGAAGACCACAGAGATGCAAATGACCAACTTGAGACAAAGAGCACCTATTTGTGCCTGGATGTCACCTTCAGGCAGAGAGACTTCAATGGGGAAAATGGCCCAGAGGACCCTCGGTACAGAGCCAAAAGGAGAAGAGCGTAGGTGAGCACTGTCCTTGGAAGTGAAAGTGGAGGTTATAAGCCCCCAACATGCTCTTGCTTACTACATTTTGGGAGCTGTCAGGAAGCCTAGACCAGTGGAGAATAAAAACTTTGTAAGAGTTCAATATCTGTGCTATTTTCCCATATTTGCATCTTGTTTTCTCTCTGGCTGTGCTGCTGGGAACGGCGGTTAGACGTGTGGACTTGGCTTTAAGGGGAGCCAAGAGAGGCAGCTGGAGTGGCTGCTTCCCTCCTCATCAGGCTTGAATGGGGAAGAAGAGGGCCTTAAGAACTCTGGGACCTGCGAGAAGACCCTAGTTCCAAGCAGTATGAAGTTCTGGGTGAGTTGCTTCAACAACCATTGCAATATTCGATTTAAAATGCCTATCCCCTTGATTCCTATATCCCATATTAAACTTATTTTTGTATACAAGTGTATGATTAGACTCTTAAACTCTAAGCTCATGGAGGGTGGGAGACATCCTTAGTTATGCTGTCACTGCCAGGGTCTGTCTATCACAGTGTGTGAAGGCACACTTTAATTAGCTATTGCTATATAATAAACCACCCCAAAACTTAGCAGCTTGGAACAAGAGTGATTTGTTATTTCTCATGGTTCTGCCATGTGGGCTGTGTTTGGTGGAGCAGGTCATGCTACATGGCATTGGCAGGGTCACTAGTTAGGCTGCATTCTGCTGGTCACTTTGGCTGTGCTGGAAGGTCCTAGAAGGCCTTGCTCACATGTCTGGCTCTTAGGTGCTCCTCCACCTGGCCTCTATCTGTCCATTCAGTAGTCTAACCACAGCTTCTTTATACCATGGTGGTGGCTTCCAAGAATAAAAATGGAAATGCAAGCTGCCAGGCCTCTTAACTGCTACACTCAAAACAGACATAGTGTCACTTCCACCATGCTCTGTTGGCCAAAGCAAGTTATAAGGCCAGCCCAGATTCAAGGGAGGGGAATTAAGCTCTGCTTCTTGATGTGGGAGTGACATGCTTATCTAGGGAGGGGAAAAACTGTGGTGGCTATCTCTGGAGATTCCCACAAGGCACTTGGTCAACATTTGTTGAATTTGCTTTCCAATGTGAGGACTGGTGAGTGTGACATCATGAAGGGAAGCTTATATTTTTCTCCTTTTCATGCATCACTATTTTTTGTCTCATAAGCCGACAGGTTAGACCAGTGCTATCCAAAAGAAATATAATGTGACTCACAAATGTAAGTCACATATGCAATTTTTAATTTTCTAATAACTCCATTTAAAAAGTAAAAAGAAATGGGTGAAATTAATTTTAATATTATATTTTATTTAATCTAATATAGCTAAAATATATCATTTCAACATGTTCTCAATCAAAAATGAATAATGAGATAGTATACATTCTTTTTAACATTTTTTTACTAAATTTCAAAATTTGATGTGGATTTTACACTTACAGCACATCTCAGTTTGGACTAGCCAAATTTTAAGTGCCTAAGGGCCACATATGGTGGCTACCATATTGGACAGCACAGAGCAAAACAATTTATTAATTTTCCTTGTATCTAAAATAAGAGTGATAGGGACTTCCCTGGTGGTCCAATGGTTGGGAGTCCATGCTTCCACTACAGGGGGCACAGGTTCAATCCCTGGTCAGGGAACTAAGATCCTGCATGCCACACAGTGGGGCTAAATAAATAAATAAAAGTATAAAAAAATTAAATTAAATTAAAAAATAAAATAAGGGTGATGAAATAGAACAGGCAAGCACTATAATGCATATTTTTTCAGTGCTATTGTGAGTGCAAAATGAGAAAGAACACATTACACACTCAGCAAGTATCTTGCACACAATAAGAGCTCATTAGATGTTTGTCTGAGAATTTTGGGCTGTTATAAAAAATGTACCATAGACTGGGTGGCTTATAAACAACAGTTTATTTCTCTCAGTTCTGGAAGCTGGGAAGTCCGAGATCTGCACTGGCAGATTCAGTGTCTGGTGAGGGCCCACTTTCTGGTTCACAGATGGCTGTCTTTTGCTGTGTCCTCACATGGTGGAAGGAGGTGAGGCTGCTCTCTGGGGTCTCGTCCATGTGGGAATTAATCCCATTCATGAGACCCCCACCCCCCAACCCCGTGACCTAATCACCTCCCAAAGGCCCCACCTCCTAATACCATTACATTGGAGATTAGGTTTCAACACATGAATTTTAGGGGACATAAACATTCAGTCTAATTTTGGTCCCTCTTCATTGTTTATGGGTATTTCATTGCCAGGAATGGAGACCCTCTCAAGCTTGCTCAAGTAAGGCTACATGTTCCTTGACCTGGAGGGCATTTATAATCTGCTTTTATCTGGTGCTCTTAACCAGGTTTCTTGTTTTTCTCATTTCTCAACTTTTCTTGAAATTTCTTTTCTCTCTGCATATCTGCTCTGCTTTCTTCTCCCCACTGACCAGCTTCCTTTGTCTACTCATATTTCATCATAGCTTCCCCAGCCTTTCTTGCTATGACACGATCTTTTGATAAACTATCACTGACTGATAACTGGTTTGGGTTTTCCATGTTTCCCAACAAATTCCCAAGAGAGGTAATCTGATTGGCCTGGTTCATCTTTTCATGCCAGTTCATGTCTTATCTTACCTGAGAAATGCCTGCCTTGGGTTCAGGTGCCCATCCTTGGCCTACTCAGCTGTGGGGAGGGATGCACCTTCTTACAGTACTCAATATGGCCACCGGGAAATCAGGGGCTGTGAGTGGGGAAGTTTCCCTTAGAGGAGATGTGGGCAGACAGGCACTGAATGATATCATAATACACTGTTTCTCTCTCGGTCACTGGGATTTTCCAGTTGAACGCATCAGTCTGACCCTGACAGAAGGAAGGTTTCTTCCCTTTACTTGGAGACTGTAGGAACCCTGCTTGCCGAGGAAGTCTGGTTAGGTGCAAGGCAGTGCTCAGCCAGTGGGAGGAGATGCAGATAGTCTTCCTTCTGTAGTTCTTGACAAACCCATTCTTGGCTCAGTACTCATCATAACAGATTGATCTAAGTGCTTACTTTGCCAGCATCACCAGAAATCAGTGTTTTTCTAAGTGGAATTTGTTGTGTCACCCTGTTGCACTAGAATCAGCTGGGAATGCTCACGAAAAATGCAAATTCCTAGCCCCAACTGCAGACCTATGAGTGAGAAGCCCAGGGAATGCGGTCAAGAATCTGCATGTTTACAAGCTCCCTAGATAAGTCTAATGCACAGTGAGTTTGAGAAGCATTGCACTAAGCTACCCTATGAACCTCATCTATTTCAGACTATTCTGTTCCATTAGATTTCATGAAAATCCCTTAGAACACCTGATATGCAGAACCTACATTTTTTTTCTAGAACTTTCCAGGTAGTCTAAGGTCCATCCAAGTATCCTCAAAGGCAGATATAAATAAGCATGCAGGTCCTGGCCACCATCCACTCTGACCCAAAACCCTGGATTCAAACAGGGAGCACCCAAACTTTGCCCCTGACTTGACATTTCCCATGGGCTGGCAAAGGGATTTACCTGGTAGCTCTTGTGCAATAAATAAGCACAAATCTCAAGACACCACCCTGGATAGAGGCCCTCCTGGCTGGCAGCCGGAGTCACAGCTCAGTGGGATAAGCCCAAAGAAGCCCCAGGTGGGTGGAAATCAGTGCATGTGGGGCAGCCTCTCTGCAGAATCACAATGCAGCCAGGGTTTGCACTAGAGTCAGACAATGACTCCGATTCAAGGGACCAGATGCCAAGGCTGAAGGGTGCTCTGGGTAAAAGGGAGGACCTGGGCCCCTTTCTTGGCTCAGTCTCTGCCTGGAAATGATTCCACTTTGTTTTTAATCCTATTTGTTTTTCTTTCATATTTCTAGGAGCACCAATAAATGGCCATCCATTTCTTCCAGGGTAATCACATCTTTTTCGCATTTGACCCCCCAAAATTTAGACACTTACTACCCCAGCCTGTCTATGCTGTATATGAGCAAGAGATAAGCATTCTCCAGATTCTGAAGAAAATGAAGTAATCGCCTTAACAATGGGTCAGGATTGACATTCAGCCTCTCTCAGCAGTCAACAACAAGTTCTTTTGCAATGCCTCACTGCCTGCCATGTATCACAGATTTCCAGCTCCAGTCACTCCAGATATTTTCATTTGTACTCTAGGACAGAAACCACCATTTGACTTGTGAGCATTTAATGGATTATGTGCTTCATAATCCATTTCCTTTCCCCTAAGCATCCATTTGTAACACTAAGAGGTCTTCAAAGTAGGCAAAAATGTACAAATATGGTTCCTATTTGGTGCCTGTTTATTCACTGAACAGAAAACTTACTATCCTCTCTCTTTCCAGCCTGGAACTGGATGCATTATATTTGTCTCCAGCCTTTTCCTGAATAGATCTCACTCTAAAGAGATGATCAAAGAGACAAAAATTAACACAGACCTATGAAAATCTATTATTTTATACAAGAGAAGGAGAAAAATGGCCCAATATTCTGGAATCAAATGTAGGTTTCTCACCCTCTGATGTAGATTTTTTTGTATGATATCAAAATATTCTTAGAAACTCTTCACCTTGTGTTTTTAGTAGCTACTACTGAAATTCTCCTACTAAACAGGAACAGGACTTATTTAAAATACAATCAGCCAAATAAGAAGAGACTTTGTGGAATTTAAAGTGCAGTACCATTCGGCATCTATGTTGGGCATAGAAAAAATAATAAATACGACACTGTAGAAAACTATATTAATGAAAGGATAAACTGAAGAAACTATACTAGAGAACAGAAAAAAAAAAGATACGTAAATGAGAGATAAAGAATAGCTAGTATAGAAAACAGATCCCAGGATCTATCTTATTAATACTACTGAGAAAGGAAAGCTGAAGCAATAATAAGCGAAAATATTCTTGACTTTACAAACAAAATCAACCTGAGTGTGTATTCAGTGGGTTTTATCCAAAATAATCAACAGGTACACAAATATTGGCAATTTTAAAAATTTAAAACAGAATGAATTATCTTAAAAAAAGAAAGAGGCTATTGACAGAAGAAAACAAAAGAATGACCCTCCTAGGTTTTCCCATCACAATGAATGCCAAAAGGTGATGAAGAAATGTCTACAGAGATATGTAGAGAGAAGGTTATTACCTACAAATTCAGAAAAAATTGTTATCTGTGACAACAATAGAAAGATGTTCTCAGAAATGCAAGAACTATGAAAATGTACATCTCATCACTCCTCCTGAAGGTTCCTGAGAATGTCCACCAGAAAATCATGAGGGGAGTCCAAAGTAAGATCTTAGGACAAGTAGGAGGAAAGAACTGGAAATAAGTACTGAAACCAGTTACACGTGCACACACACACACAATTACCCTGGGTTTTTTTTTGGCCACACCACACGACTTGTGGCATCTCAGTTCCCCGACCACGGACTGAATCCAGACCAAGGCAGGCAAAGCTTGGAATCTTAATCACTAGGCCACCATGGAACTCCCAGAGGAAAGGATGATTGGTTTTTTGTTTTGTTTTGTTTTTCCACACACACAATTATTATCAATGTGCTTATGGGAGCTTGAATATAGAAAGTAAACTGAATGGATAATTATATTTTTAATTGTTCAGTTAAGGGACTTCCCTTGTGGTCCAGTGGTTAAGACTATGCACTCCCAATGCAGGGGGCCCAGGTTCAATCCCTGGTCAGGGAACTAGATCCCGCATGCCACAACTAAGAGCCCGCATGCCACAACTAAAGATCCCACGTGCCGCAACTAAGACCTGGCTCAGCCAAATAAATAAGTAAATATTAAAAACAATTATTCAGTTAAAATTACTGGAAATGTGGAAAAATAGCTGAGAAAGAAAGAACACTTGGTTCCTCATTCCATGTAAAGAGGAGTAAAAAAGTTAAATGTTTACTTTTAAATAAAATAATAAATATGCTCTTCTGGTTGTCTGTTATCAACTTGCTGTCATTCTGCATGGCTGCAGAGAAGCCAGGAACTACCTTTCCTAGAATCACCTTCCCTGAATGGTTCTGGGTTAGATTTTGCCCAGGAGAGATGCTCTTGAGAAGTCTGGAAGGAGAGGTCTTTGTGACCACAAAAGTGGGTAGTCCTGCGACTTCACAGTGGCTTCCCAGTGAGTCCCAAGAATCACCTGCTCTAGACCTTCAGGTTCAGATCTTGGTATGGATTCACTGACCTTCCCAGCCCTGCTCTTCCAAAGTTGTGCCAGCCCTAGTTCCTGTTTTAAACTTTTCATTCCTGGAATACCTAGACAGTGGTTTTCCTGACTGAAGCCTAGTGATACATTTGACTTTAAGAATTACTTCATAATTTAGTCACCACTCAAATTTAAAGCAGTAAATCTAATTTCCAAATCATTGCAGAAGATAAAAGCAAACAAAATACTCTCCATATAGCAAAAGACAAAATAGAAAGTAAACAGAAAACGTAAGGCATAAAGCAAGATGACAGAAGTAACACCAGGCATAACAGTTATGCCAACAAATGTTAACACATTTAAACCCCTTTAAAAATAGGCAAAGATTCAGGTTGGAGCAAAAACAACAAAGCGATTCAATGACTGCTTACCAAAGATGACTTAAAATACTGAAAGACTGAAAATAAAAGGATGGGGTATGGACATGTCATGCAAACGTAAACAAAAAGAAAACAAAAAGAATTTAACGTAACAAAGATTAAACAGGATAATTAGAATTTTTAAAATGTTTAGACACCTGGTTACATTCTCATTGTAAAAAGTCCAAACAATATAGAATTAAACAGAGGTAAAGGTAAGCACTGCTAACATTTTGCTGCTTATCCTTTTAGTCTTCTATCATCTATTATCTATCTATCTATCATCTATGTTATATTGACTCTAAGATGTATCTATTTTTTAAAGTACCATTATTTCCTGTACATCTAAGAAAGGAAAACACTATGAGTTAAATTATGACATGCTAGCAACTGTGAGATGCATCCCAATTTTAGATATTAAAAAATACTTGAATCTTAACAATGGATTTATTTCTAATGTATTTTTATAAGAATTGACTTCCTTTATATAAGGTTTTTCTTATTTGTCTATCTATCTATCATATTATCTTCTGCCATTTTTTTTTTTTTAATGGCAATTATTTATTTATTTATGGCTGTGCTGGGTCCTCGCCTCTGTGCGAGGGCTTTCTCCAGTTGTGGCAAGCGGGGGCCACTCTTCATTGCGTTGCGCGGGCCTCTCACTATCGCGGCCCCTCCCGTTGCGGAGCACAGGCTCCAGACGCGCAGGCTCAGCAGCTGTGGCTCACGGGCCCAGCTGCTCCGCGGCATGCGGGATCTTCCCAGACCAGGGCTCGAACCCGTGTCCCCTGCATTGGCAGGCAGACTCTCAACCACTGCGCCACCAGGGAAGCCCCTCTTCTGCCATTTTATTTCTTTTCCTAATGATATGACTTGGTAGACTGCTCTATTTCACGTCATAACTATCTACCCCAATAAAAATGCTACATGGTGTTTCATGACTTGCATGTATCATCATTTATTAGTTCTTTTCTTTAAATGTCAAACTTAATATTTAGGTTATTTCCATTATTTTTTGCAATGACAAACAATGCTGCAATGATCACTTTACACATTCTTATGGAGCATCTGTGTGCCTGTTTTTCTAGAGTAGATAACTTGCTCTCTCAAGTATAAGCACCTTTAAAACTTTGGTAGAAATAGCAGATTGTCCTCCACCAAGACCATACCAGTTTATTGTCCCATTAATACTTGCTTCCTCATCAAAATGGATATTGTTATCATTATATACATTTTTGCTGATTTGGTAAGTCGTTTTCATCTCCACTTTCTTGATTACCAGAGAGGTTGATTAACTTATCATGTTTATTGCTCATCACATTTCTTCTGTGAATTGCCTTTTTATATCCTTTGCTCATTTTTCCATTGGAGTGTTTTTTTCTTCTTGATTTGTGGATTTCCTTAGTGTTGAGGATAATAGTTTGTCGACCCATTATGTACATTGCAAATATTTTCTCCCCTTGTGCTGCTATTTTTACTTTATTATGATGAAATCTGTTATTTGGAATATCAAATATATATAATCAATTATGTCAATCTTTTCCTTCACAGATTTTAGGGTCTGTATCCTGATTAAAAAACACTTAATTCCAAATTATTTAAAGTCTTCTCCTATATGTTCTCCCAATAAAGAAATGTATTATTTCACTTAAGATGTCCAGAAGTAAGGTGGATTTAGGCTGGTATGGTCAGTGGCCCAATGACATTTTCCTGAACTTGACTTCTTTTCATTCCATTGTTGATACTGGCTTTATTTCAGGCTGCCAACAAGATGGCTAGAGCAGGTGCAGATTTCATATGCAGAGTTCATAGCAAATCCAGAGGAACAAAAGGGATTGTGTTTTCCTGTTTCTCTTCCCTTTTCTTATTTTTTTGTCCTTTTTTTTGGCCGCGTAGCTTGTGGGATCTTAGTTCCCCAACCAGGAATTGAACCTGGGCCCTCGGCAGTGAAAGCATAGAGTCCTAACCACTGGACCGCCAGGGAATTCCCATGTTTCTCTTCCTTAGAAACATGAAAATCTTTTCCCAAAGTTTCAAAATACTTCCTCTCATGTCTTGGCCCAGGGAAACGTGGTGACCGTGAATACCTTAGATTAATCCTTTGGGGTGCACAGCTGGTGGGAGTGGTCAAGCACAATGATCACCACGAACTCGTTCTGAAATTTTTCATGTCTGACTCTTTACCTGAAATTACTTTGCGTGTGGTGCTAGGTAAAGACCACCCCCTTAATGAATATCTAATTATTTGCTTAATGAATATCTAATTATTTTAATACCAGTTATTGACTAGGTTATGGTTTTGTTATTAAAAATGCCACTTTTAACACACGTGAACATATACACACGGGCACACATGTGTGGGTCTCTGGACTTGCTTCTCTTCTGGGTCACTATATGTTTATTTCTACACCAAAGTCATCAACTCCATTGTGTTTTGCTATGTGGGAAGACAGCCCCACCCACTTTTGATTTTGTGTTTTCCAAAAATTTTTGTTATTTTCAGATGATTTCTTGGACATTACTGAATCAGCTTGTAAGGGTAAAAGAATAACCTTCTGTAGTTTTGAATAGGATTGCATTAAATATCTATTGTTTAGGGAAAGATCACCATCTTCACAATACTGAACCTCCCAATCTAGGATTATCTGGGTCATTTTTTATAGCTCTCAGAGAGATTTATTGTTTTCTTCATATTAAGCCATACACATTTGTTACTGGGTATGTTAGTCTGTTCAGGCTGCCATAACAAAATACCACAGACTGGGTGGCTTAAACAACAGAAATTTATTTCTCACAGTTCTGGAGGCTGAAAAGTCCATGATCAAGGTGCTGGACGACTTGGTCTCTGTGAGAATTCTCTTCCTGGCTTGCAGACAGCTGCCTTTTTGCTTTGTCCTCACGTGATTGGGGGTGGGGAGAGAGAAATCTTCCTCTTCTTATAAGGTCACATTCTATTGGATTAGGGCACCACCCTTATGACTTCATTTAACCTTAATTACCTTCTAAAGACCCTGCTTCTAGATAGAGTCACACTGGGGGTTAGGGCTTCCACATATAAATTGTGAGGGGCGCAAGGGGCACCGTTCAGTTCGTAGCATTAGGCTTGTTATTGGGATTTCATAGTATCTGAAGATAGTATGAACAGAGAAAGAACTGTTCAGCAGAGCAGAGTCAAGAGGAGACATGGGGGGGCTTCCCTGGTGGCGTAGTGGGTTAAGAATCTGACTGCCAATGCAGGGGACACGGGTTCAAGCCCTGGTCCAGGAAGATCACACATTCCGCCGAGCAACTAAGCCCGTGTGCTACAACTACTGAGCCTGCGCTCTAGAGCCCGCGAGCCACAACTGCTGAGCCCGTGTGCCACAACTACTGAAGCCCGCGCATCTAGAGCCCATGCTCCACAACAAGAGAAGCCACCGCAATGAGAAGCCTGCGCACCGCAATGAAGAGTAGCCCTCGCTCTCCGCAACCAGAGAAAAGCCTGCGCGCCGCAACGAAGACCCAACACAGCCAAAAATAAAATAAATAAAAAAAAAAAAAAAGAGGAGACATGGGGAAGAATAAAAGTTGATCTCTGCCTGTACCCTATTGAGTTCAGCTTATTCAATAAAGGTTTCACTATAGATTTACTACCTAACGTACATTCCCACCTGCAGAGTTCCTATTTTCCCATACCCTTGCCATCACTATCATTTCTAAAATCTTTGCACACAAATGATGAAAACTTGTAACTTATTTATATCTGCTTTGCCCTAACTGAATAGTGAGTGTGTCTCTCATATGTTACTCTCCATTCAATTTTTCTCTTTCTGTGCCTACTTGTTTATACCTTTTCCCATTCTCTATGGGTGCAGTCTTTTCCTTTTTAATTTGTAGGCTTTCTTTATGTTTGGGATACAGATACTTGTAACATGTGCAAACATTCTCCCATCATGTGGCTTATCTTTTCATATTTTAAAAATGTGTCTTTGATGTACCAAAGCTTTTCATTTAATATAGTCATGTTTATAACTCTTTTCCTCATGGTAGGTCTTGTCAAAAAATTCTTCCCTACACCCAAGGACATAAAATATAATATAAGGACAATAACATATATTTTCTGTTAATAGGCTTAAAGGTTTGTGTTTACTTTGTGTCTTTAATCCTCCTAGGAATTACTTTGGATAAAGGGTGAAGTAGGAGCTGATTCATTTTTTTCCACTTAGAAATCCAATTGCCCCAAAACCATTAGAGACTATTCTTCCTTTCTGCACTTGGGTTTTTAAAAATTAATTAATTAATTAATTAATTAATTAATTAATTAATTTTTGGCTGCACCTTGCAGCATGTGGGATCTTAGGTCCCTGACCAGGGATTGAACCTGTGCCCCCTGCAGTGGAAGCACAGAGTTGTAACCACTGGACTGCCAGGGAAGTCCCCACACTTGGTTGTTATATCTCCTCTGCTGTATTATACTAGGTTTCCTGTCATTTATGTTTTAGTTTCCAGGTTTTCTAGTCTGTTCTTCCAATCTATTGGTCTCTTCCTGCCTCTAGAGGCAACTTGCCCAATAACATGGAAGGTTGTGCATGCACACACATACGTGTGTGTGTGTGTGTGTGTGTGTGTGTGTGTGTGTGTGTGTGTCTGATAGAGATGGGTGGGGTTTGATCCCGGGGTAGAGTTTCAGGTCTGAAAGGTTTTCTTGGCTATCAGAAGGCTGCCCACTTTTTAAGAAGACCTATGATAAGGGCCACATGTGCCAAGAACTGGGGAGCAAAGCAACAGGCATACCCCATAAACTGCAGGAATTTCAGGAATGCTGTAGCTCCAATGCCATAAAAATCTTGGTTTGCAACATCCTGATTTCTTGCAAGGAAGTGATGGGAGCAAGTCAAACTCAACCTTTCTGTGCTTTGTACTCAGGAGTATAATCACAGTTACCTCACGATGGTCCAAGCAAGTTGAGACTGAGGGTAAGGGAAGATGTCCTCCTAATTCTGTGAAATGATATGTTGATGGGTGGTGAAACTGTATATGATTTCCCTCTCCTTCAGCTCTTCTGAATTTTCTAAATTTTCTATAGTACACATGTTGCTTTTGTTTATATATCTATTAGGAGTATGTTCAGCTGCAAAATAGAAAATTTTGACTAACAGTGGTTTAAAAAAATAGGGATTTATTTGTCTCAAAAATAAGAAGTCAGAAAAAAAAAAAAAAAAGAAGTCAGGACTTCCCTGGTGGTGCAGTGGTTAGGTATCCACCTGTCAATGCAGGTGACATGGGTTCAAGCCCTGGTCCGGGAAGATCCCACATGCCGCGGAGCAGCTAAACCTGTGCGCCACAACTACTGAGCCCGTGCTCTAGAGCCCGCGAGCCACAACTACTAAGCCTGCGTGCCACAACTACTGAAGCCTGTGTGCCTAGAGCCCGTGCTCTGCAATAAGAGAAGCCACTATAATGAGAAGCCCATGCACCGCAACTAAGAGTAGACCCCACTCACCACAACTAGAGAAAGCCCGCACGCAGCAACGAAAACCCAATGCAGCCAAAAATAAATAAATAAATAAATTTATTAAAAAAAAAAAAAGAAGTCATTGAGTAGAGAGCCCAGGGCTGAGCCAGTATCACAATGCTGTCAGAGACACACTTTCTGTTTTAGATGTAGGCTTTCATCCTCATGACTGTAACCTCATCATCACAAGATGGCTGTTGCTCCTGTAGGGTTCATGCTCATGTTCAAGGAGAAAAGAAAAAGGAAAAGGAAGGAGGAACTGGTAACACCTTTACTAGGAAAACAGAAGCTTTTCCAGAACTCCATCATAATAGTCTGCTGATGTCTTATTGGTCATAACTATCCCTAAGTGCAAGGGAGTCTGAGAAGGTGACAATTTCTAAAAGGGTACATTGTTGCATGGAACATACTAAAAAAGCACTGGCAAAGGATGGACCACAGGCCTGATGCCTGTTTCTGTAAACAGAGTTTATTAGAACACAGCCACACCCACTCATTTACATATTGTCTATGGCTGCTTTTGCTACAACAGTAGAATTGAGTAGGTGCAACAGACCATACGGCCTCAAAGTTAAAAATGTTTATCATCTTGCCCTTTACAGAAAAAGTTTGTGGACCCCTAATCTAAGGGAGAGGGGAAAAGGATAGCTGTTGGGAGGCAACTAGTAAGTAAGAAAAAAGAAAGATCCAGCATTATGTAGGCAGCCAGTAACCCTTGAGGAATGATGGTCATCGTGAGGAAGGCAAGTTGTCTTAATGTACACAGCCCACAAAAAAGGACAGATGTTTAAAAAAGAAAACAAAAACCTAAGTTAGAATGGAACTCACTGGAACAAATACATTTTTAGACAGTTTCCAGGCCCTGCTGGGCACCAGCCTTGATGTCTGAAGGGCAATAGTTTAATCCTCTAACCCTATTATTTTTTCATCATTTTCTGCTCATTAGCACAGAGGAGAAATCTCTTCAGGTTTCATAAGTCCCTTCTCAGGCTCTTTAAAAGGAAAGCATTAAGGTGAGCAGGCTGTGTGAAGTCATCTCCCTTCTCTGTCCTCACCCTGCAATGAAAGGGAAATGTAACACTGCCTTGTAAGTTACACCGAAAGGAAATAGTTCTCATTGTATCTGAAAAAATGTGTGGTGGTAGCTGAAAAAGGGACCACAGGATCCTGGGGAATGTGTCCTTTGAGCTTCTGTACAAGTCCCAGTGGCCACTGGTATTTAGCTTAGGTTCCTTACAACAATCTTGCTGTACAAACAGGTCATTTTACTCCTTTGAGTTACCTTGACTGTGAAAGATCAGCCCAAGTAAACTGGCAAATGAATAGTGCTGATCTTCCTTGATCCTAAGTAAGAAAAATAAATCCATCTCAGGACAAAGATGACCCCAAATTCTCATGACAATCTCTGGTTGACCTTGACTCAGTGATGAGGCATAATATGAGAATGGGGCAATCCACTTCCAGAGCGCCATGGCTCAGGTTTTTTCTGCAGAGACCAACTGTCTGCAGTAACTATCATGGCAGCTCCTCACAATCTACATTCCCGATGCCTAAGGTAGTGTTTTAAGACTGAGGCCAACCACGGCGCCTTGGCTTATAAGGAATCCACCTTCCTCATGGCTGTTAGAGGAATCTATTCTCAAATGCAAATCTGATGAGGGATGTTGGTGAATGCACCGTGATCAATCAACTGCTGATGTCCGGAACATTTGTATGCAGATGAGTCCTGAGTCTGTGTTTGAGCTGAGTGTCACAGATTTGAGAGGTCTGTATGAATGTGGAAGGGAGAAGTGGTGTCACAAATACAGGTATTCACCATGATTGCCTATAGTATAGCCTTAACTTCCCTGTTGTATGGCTCCTGCCAACCTCTCCAGGCTCCTCCTGCTCCAAATTTACCAAAACCTCCTTTAAGGTCAGTTCAACCCTAACCTTCCCTGTCACACTTTTTCTAATTTATTCAGGCTTCCACCTCTGTATTCCAAAAGCACCAAATATATATCTCAACAATCCCATGTTGATGAGATGATCTGTTTTGCCTTCTGGCTCACCTACCAAACTGTTAAGTTTTTAAGAGAAGCTATGTAAACTCTGTCTCTAGCAGAATTCTTGGCACATAGTAGGCACTGAATAAGGTTTTGCTGTTTTGCCCAAATTCCCTTCACAGGCAGATGGAGACTGTGGGTTTTGCATAGGGCAAGGATAAAAGCAAGGAAATCTTCACAGCAGAGAGTCTGTATGAGCTGAGTTTTGAAGGGCAAGGAGTGATTAGCTGGATGAAATAGGAGAATGAGCTTACTGGGAAGAGAAAGCAATGTTAGCAAATGCACAAAGGCATGAAACAGCGTGATACGTCCAGGAAATTGTAAGGAGCTCCATCAAGAAGGAGGAAAGGGTGCAGGAACTGGTCTTGGCCAGATAAAGAAGAGTCTTGTGAGCTAAACCAAAGAAAGACACCAAGCCTCATCTTAAAGCTGAAGAGAACCATTGAAAGTTTGTAAGCAGGAGAGCAACAGGGTGATATTTGAATTTAAGAAAGGTCACTCTGGTTGCAGAGTAGATGATGGCTTCGTGAAGGAAAGGTTGGAGGCAAGAATCATTTCTGTTGCAACAATCCAGAGGAGAAAAACTGAACTGTCATAACTTTGATAACCTTGATATATCAATTCCATGCCAAAGAAGATATCCTAAGAGAATAATCAGATGCACAGAGAGATTTACGTACAAACATTTTCATTGCATCATCATTTATAATGGCAAATTTTAAAGAATAATTGTAACTTCTATTTATGGGGGGGTGGTTAAATAAATTATGGTACATCTATCGTACTTTGAAAACATGTTCTAGATCTGTGCCATTCAGTATGGTAGCTGCTAGCCACATGTGACTATTGAACACTTGATGTGTGGCTAGTCTGAATTGAGATGAGCTATAGATATGAAAAAAATTGGAGTTTTGAAGACTTGGAATTAAAAAAAGAACTTAAAATATCCCCTTGGCAATTTTTTATGCTGGTTATATGTTGAAATGATAACATTTTGAACATGTTGGGTTAAATAAAGTATATTAATAATTTGACCTGATTTTCTTTCTTTTTTAACATAGCTATTAGAATATTTGAAATTAATATGTAGCTTACAGTATATATCTATTGGACAACACTAGTCTTGATAAATGTTACAAGATGGGCAAAAGTAGGTTTCAAGCAATATCATGTGACAGGATGTTTTTATGGTTTAACATTACGTGCAAACCAACTTGCAAACTTGTAATGGGGCAAACTGACATCATGGGCCTCCTGATGAGATGTACCAAAAAGAACACAACATCACTCAGGAAGTATTCCTGCCTAAAATATATGGTCTGAATCTAATCAGGAGGAAACACCAGACAAACTCAAATTGAGGGACAGTCTAGCCTGTACTCTCCAAATATATCAACATCATAAAAGACAAAGAAAAGCTGAGAAAGGATCCTAGATCAAAGGAATTTAACAATCAAATGCCACATTTTCAAAAATGCTCTAAAGGACGTTACTGGGACATTTGGCAAAATCTGAACATGGACATAAAATCATATTGTCTCCATGTTAAATTTCCTGAGTTTGATCATCGTGCTGTGGTTAAGAGTGTGTCCTTGTTCATAGAAAATGTACACTGAAAAGTATTTAGAAGTAAAGGGTCATGGCGTCTGCAACTTATTCTCAAATGTTTCAGCAAAAGTTATTGTAGGTATATATCTATGTATGTATATATAGAGAAAGCAAAAAGGAATTCATTGAACTCTTTTCGCATCTTTTCCATAAATTTGAAAATATTTTGAGAGTAGAATGTTAAAAAAATTTTTAAGTATAAATTTTTTGAAAAGCATATGAGAGGCAGCAGTGTAGAAAGTGCCAGCTAATTCTCATTTTTAAATAGTAGCACCCTTACAAGATCCAGGTAAGAGGGGCTCCTGCCCTGCACCTTGCAGTTTAGAGGGCCATACCCTACCCCTCTCTGGCTGCGCCCCTCCCAACAAGACAAGAAGGCTGCAGGGCCAAAGGGATGTACCCTCCCAGGGCCCATCAATCCCATTCTAGAGCATTCTCCAAGTACCCAGAACTTGGAATTCCCTGCCATATAATGCAGAGCCCACTTCCAGACTTGTGTGTGCCTGTTGCCTGGGTCCATCTTCCTAAGAATGGACGATGCTGTTGCGGTGTACATCCCTGAGCGACAGATGTTTGCGGGGGGCATTGCATGAAGCTAGGATGTGTGGGTAGGGTATCCATATGCATTCAGGGGACACCCCTTGCAGTGCAGGATGGAGGCAGGAGTGGGAAGAGGAGGGAGGAGGCTGCAGGGTGCAGCAGACATTCAATAAACATTTGTTTAAAAATGCACACCTATAAGCCAGGCTGTTTCAAGCTTTCCTTCTAAAGTTTCTTTCTGTAGGCGGCATAAACAGCGAGCCCAACAGGGCCATGAAACATAGGCCCAAATAGCTGACCCAGCAAGGGTCAGCAAGCCAAAAATTAACATGAAATATTTTTTATTCTAAAAGGTCAGTGTATTTAGCTTTCTGTTGTTGTATAACAAATGACCAGAAATTCAGTGGCTTAAAACAACACAAATTTTTTATCTCACAGTTTCCGCTGGTCAGGAAGCTTGCATGTTTTAGCAGCTTCTCTGCTCAGAGTCTCATAATGAAATGAAGGTGCCAGCTGGCTGTGTCCTCATTCAGAGACGTAACTGGGGAAAGATATATTCCCCAGCTCCCCCTGTTGACGACAGAATTCAGTTCCTTGTGGTTGTAGGACTGAGGTCCCTGCTGTCTTGCTAGCTATAGAATAGCGACTGCTTTTAGCTGCTAGAGACCACTCTTGGCTCCTCGCCATGTGGCCCCCTCCACCTCAGCAATGAAGACCCTCCCCACACACTGAATCCCTCTCATGCTTTGAATCTCTCTGACTTCCCCTTCTACAACCAGCCAGAGAAAATGCTTTGCTTTTAAAGGGTTCAAGTGATTATATCAGGCCCACCCAGATAATCTCCTTAAGGTCAACTGGTCATATAACATAACCCAAACCCAGGAGGAAAATTTTTCATATTCACAGTTTTGGGGATTATTCAGAACACATACACCAAGGTCAGGAAATCTCGGGGACATCTTAGAATTTTGCCTACCACAGTCAAATTTATTTGTCTATTTCACTGTATATTTGTTTTGATAAATATGTTTATTTAAATTTGTATGTAAATTTATAACATATATATTTATAATATAGATTGTTTATTATAATATACTATATAGTATAGTATATAATTATATATTATGTATAATTATATAATAATATATATCAAAATAATAACATAATATATTGTTATATATTATAAACATATTTATAATACAAATATTAATGTATATATAAAAGATGTATATAACTATATATGTATATAATTTGTATAAAACAATATTTAAATAAAATTGACTGGCTAGGAAAACATAAGATGGTTCTTCTGTGGCATTACGTGCCCTGTGGCCACCACCGCATATCCAGTTTGGATATCCCAGGTAGAATGGGTCTATCACAGGGATGCCGTAGCATCACATAAGGCAAAGCATGAGAGAGAAAGGAGACCAGAATGTAGTGGGTGGTCCATCTACTTTTGCTGAAGTTAAATCAAAAGCCCTAGGCCCCATCACTTGAGGGTGTCCCACTCATGGGCAGATGGTGGCAGGAAGCTGGGGCATGGTGCAGGCTTGGGGAGAGAGCCACGGCTGCTATGTGGGTAGGGGAAGCAATCAGAACTTCTGACTTGGAGTCTGACAGAGACAAGCTTTAATCCTGTCTCTCCCACTTGCCAGTTTTGTACCCTTGGGTGATTCATTTAATTTGTGTTTGAGTTTTGGCTTCTCCATCTTAAAATGGGGACAATTAGACTTACCATGGTTTGCTGTATCAAACAGAATAATGGTTGGGGCAGTTCTCAGTCCAGGCCTCAGATTAGGGTAGGTATTCTGTAAATGTCTGTGGATTCCAAATCTGGAATTTTCCCACTGAGTTAAGCCTTTACATTAGGGCATTATGTCTCCATGGAGCTTCTATCACAAGGCAGATGGGTACCTAGAATGGGTAAGGCCTTACCTTGGCTCTGTGCTTGGTACCTGCTAGACAAAGAGAAAACCCTTTGGTCCTGAGCAGTCAGCCTTGGTGAGGGGAAGCGGGTCTGGACAGAGAGCTGGTGGCAGAGGAGGTGGCCCCCAGGCCAGGGACACCTGGGGATTGCAGGAGCATGTAAGAAAGCCCAGATCAAGGGTGGTCACTCCTGGGGCTCAGAACTTAGTGGGCAAATCCAGCAGTCCCTGGGAATCCCTGAAGCAGTGGGAACTCTCTACACCCATCCTTCCCAAGAGGGAGTGGGGTTGAGCCCCCAGGCCAGAAGCACACTCCCCAACCCCAACTGTCCAGTCATTGCACTTTGACAGCCTTCCTTCCTCCCTTGCCCTAATTCCCTCCCCACCCACTCCCAATCTATCTGTCATCCTAGCAGATTTCCACTCTGACCTACAAATTCAATGACCCTCTTTTGAGGAGCTCTCACAACACTTGTAAATAATTGTAACCTAAAGTGATCTATTTTTTCCATAGGTACATGTGCACAGTGCTATCATAGCAGCCTGGGGTGGAAGGGAATTGGAGACGGGAGGTGCTGTCTGGAGGGGACTCCCAGGGGCTCTTGAGGGCTGGGTGGAGTTGCATAGCTGTAGAAGGGGGAGGAATTCTAGAGGGAGCATGGGCTGTCCACAAACATCTTGGCTCTCCTTCCGGACACATGATACAATTTCATCTCTCTGCTACTGCTTTCAAACTAGGCAGGGAGAGAGAGAGAGAGAGTTGGGAAAAAAGAGTGTGAGGGGGCGGGGGGCGGGGAGGAGGAAATGTGAGAAGAGAAAAATATTTAGAAGTTTTTTCTCAATCTTCTTTATCAGCTGTGAAGAAAGAAAATACTTGTGAGGAGTGTGGTTCTGGTGATGTGAACAAGTAGCCTAGGGTGTGTGTGTGTGTGAGAGAGAGAGAGAGAGAGAAAGACAGAGAGAGACAGAGAGAGAGGGAGAGACAGAGAGAGACAGAGACAGGGACAGAGAGTCTTCAAAAGTGGGTCAAGCCAGAATCAGGCTGACTAGCAGGTAGCCAGGAGTCTCTTTGTACTGAGACAAGCCAGGCATCTGTCCTGCCCAGGCCACTGAGGGCACCAATGCAAGGTCTGTGTCTAGGCATTGTGGCCCAAGCTGCATATGTTCTTTAACCACATCCGCCTGATGAAAGTCCAAGCCAAAAATAGGAAGGACTTACAAGGTCCCCACTCTCCCACTACAGAGGCATTTTGCTATTGAGTTATGGAGCCAATGGGGTTAAGACCCCTTAGAGTCACAGAATGTATTACACCTTCTTCTAAGCACTTTGGATCCCATCAATGCCACTGGACACCTCTGAGGTTAGAAAGTGACTCTCAGAAAGAGGAAAGGACCACCCCCTGCCAAAACTGTGCCAGGAATTAGTGCCCAATAGGAATCCTAAGAAACTAATCCTAGGATTTGGAATCAGGAACAGATCCCAGGTAGAGCAACTGCCCCAATACCTTGCTTACCTGCATGTGTTCTGACCTGAATAGCACCATCTATAATTAACCATGCTGATTGTACCGGGTGTTAGCAAATCAGTTAATTAAGTCATAGGGTGATTAGCTGTAAAACAAAACAAAACAAAGAATCCCGGGCTTGCAAATTCTTTAGCTCCTTGTTGTAGGTTTTACTCTCACAGTTGTCTGGCCTGCATTTTGCCTTGCCCAACCTAGAGAGGAGACTTGTGTGGGTGATCTGGACACCAAGAGGAGAAAGAGGAAAGGGAGGTGGAAGAGAGAGTGGGAAGAAAAAGTGTGACCAGATGTTATGTTTCCAAACAAATAATCCAGTGCTGCATAAGTTGCAAAGAAACCAAGAGCCTCCATTCAGCATAGAAGAGTGAAAGAAGGGAAGGAAGGATGATCCCGAAAGGTCTGCCTCTGAGACACCTGGAGGGGCTTGTGATTTTCTCTGATACTTACCATTCTGCACTGAACTTGAAGCATTCTGGGTCCTTGACAACAGGGGGAGGAGGGGAAGGGAGTAGACCCAGACTGGGCAGAGACTGTAAGGTAGAGAGCGCAGCCAAAAAAGTGACCTTCCCTCTGACGCAGCCCGGACTAAAGCAAGTGGGCAAGGCAGGTGTGCCCCACACAGTGCTAGATGGAAAGGTGTGTGTGTGTGTGTGTGTGTGTGTGTGTGTGTGTGTGTGTGTGTGTGTGTGTGTGTGTGTGTGTGTGTGTGTGTGTGTGTGTGTGTGTGTGTGTGTGTGTGTTGGCTGCACAGTGTGGCTTGCGGGATCTTAGTTCCCCCACCAGGGATTGAACCCAGGCCACCGCAGTGAAAGTGCCGAGTCCTTACCACTGGACCGCCAGGGAATTCCCGGAAAGTTATTAAAAAGAAAGGAGCTGGGTTGCCAGCTCTGGGCATTGAGGGCTCTCTGGAGCCTGCAGAGGAAGGGTTAGGGGCCATGTTCTGTATAATGGTGGAAGCCATCTTTGGCTCCAACTCCAAAAAGGAAGTGACCCTTCCCAATTAAAGAGGAGTAAACCTCCTCTCCGGTGCCATCATGTGTCCCACAGTCCACAGAGAGAACATTATGTGTCTCTCAGTCCACAGAGAGAAGAGACCCAAGGCCAGCAGAGAGCTAGCAAGAGGCAATATCCCACAGCTGTCCTGGCACAAGCAACAATCAAGAATACTACGTTTCTGAAGCATGAGCTGGCCGAGCACATGCTCCAAAGTGAGTAAGTCAAGAGTGGTGAGGGGAACATAAGAGAGGGCGAACCCTCCTCCTCCCATGCAGCCTCAGGATACCCCAGCAATAGGCAACTGGGTCCCCTCATCTTCCTCCTGCAGGTCCAAGTCATGTAGAATCCTAACCCAGACAAGACATGGGTTACTGGCCTTGGCCTCCTTGTCCAAGATCCTGTGACTTGGTGATACTTTGACCCCATCCTGAGTACCTCTCTTCTCTTCCTGACATCACCCATACCTGCCTCCAATTCTGACACCAATTCCGATGTGTGGTTTTTTTCCCATACCACCAAGCAATTAACTCAATTCTGACACTATCTACCTAGAGATAGTATCAGATTCTACAGGTTAAGGGCTCAGTCCTACAAGACTACCAGCCTCCCTTGCCACTTCACATGCCAGTCACAAGTCCAGGTTTCACCTGTGCTTCTGACCAACCAGCTATATATTGGAGGTTCCAACGACATCCTTCTTGGGTTCCATTAATTTTCTAGAGTGGCTCACAGAACTACCAGTTTATTATAAAAGGATATAACTCAGGAATAGCCAGATGGAAGAGATGCTTAGGGCAAAGTATGTGGGTAAAGTGGTATAAAGTTTCCATGCTCTCTGAGTGCACCACTCTCCAGAAATGAACATGTGTTCAACAACCTGGAAGCTCTCCCAACTCAGTCCTTTTGGGTTTTTACAGATGCTTCATTACATAGGCATGACTGATTAAATTATTGACCAATGGTGATTGATTCAACTTCCAGCCCCTCTTTACTACCAGGACATCAGGGGGTGGAAGATCCAACTCTTCCATCACTTGGTTGGTTCTCTTGGCAACCAGCCCCATCCTTAGGCGCTTTCCAAAAGTTGCCTTATTAACATAACAAAGACACCTTGATTGCTCTCAGACTTAGGAAATTCCAAGGGTTTTAGAAGCTCTGTGCAAGGAATGGGGCAAAAACCAAATATACTTAATCATGATACCACACTGCCTCAAAGCACTTCTCTCTCCTTTGGCTGCCATGTGGTAGCAGTCCACAAGACTGAGCTTCATGTGCTTCCCTCCCAAAGCCTTAGATCAATTACACTACCTGGTACTCCACCCCCACCCTAAATCCCAGACCCCACATGTACTCACCCACCCCCTTCTGATGACTGGGTCCTGATTTCCTGCCTCTCTAGGGTTCAGCCACTACCTGAATCCCCATTGCTCTTTATCTCCCATGGCCCAGATGCTGACCATTCCTGCAATGCTGTGTCTGAGCACAGAATCTCACTTTCAGGAAGAGAAAGGATCCCTCAGGCTCAAGTTTATCCAGGCGGTTGTTCCTCTGCTTTGCCTATTCTGGAACCAGAAACTTGCTTCTAAGACTCAGGTAGAGGCTTCCAGTTTTAGCATTCATATTTGACAACATACAACGTTGAAAACAAGACTTGAAACATCACGAAGATAACACTGCTGTTTCTGAGAATGACCAGGCCCATGTTCTCCAAGGAGAATCACATGCAAGAAACATAAAGGACATAGAGTGGCCGGGGGGCCTCATTTCACTGGGAGCTGATAGATGTGTGAACTTTGGCCTCATCTTCGGACATCCTCCCAGTGAATTTTGATGTGATGAGGGGACCCTACACCCAGTTTTCAATTTAACTCTATCCCCCTCTGGATAATATATTTTGAGGGTTCATTCATCCATCTATTCATTGATTCATTCATTCAGTATATAATTCCTGTGACCTACTATATATGAGACCCTACCCTGGGGGTTGCAGCTTCCACAGAATGATAGCATTACACAGTGGTTATGAGTGTAGACTAATGCCTGGGTTCAAGTTCTGGAATTCGTACTCATGAGCTATATGATTTTGACCTAATTATTAATTTTCTGAGCCTCAATTTCCTCCTGAGTAGAAAGGAAAAATGATAGTACCTAGTTCGTGGAGTTTTATTATGCTTGACATATAGTAACTGCTTGATATCTATTAGTTATTATTATTTTATTTTATGCTGATCCCACTTGGGTTACCAGCCACTCCTCCCATAAAATAATCTATAATTTTCAGTCAATAAAACAATATGAATTTAAAAATCTCTGTGTCAACTAAGATAGTCTGGGCTGTATTTAGGTTGTTTCTCATCTTGCTTTCTGATCTGCCAGGAACAGAGGGACTTCACCATTTAGATAGGAATGAGGTAGAATTTCAAGGTACCTTCTTTGGGGATCTTAGTGGACAAAAGCCTGCTCATTGTCCCAGACCTGCCCTCCCCAGCTTCTCAAGCTGGGCAGCCCCATGCTACCCCAGGTCATGAGCTTGTCCAAAGTGAAGCAGGACGTTTATCAGTGGCCTCAGCCCCTCCAACATACAGGGCTTAGGATACAGTTGCTAACTCAGCTCTGGATGGGGCTCTGCCAGGTAAGAGCAACTCTCATGCCCCCTGCTCCAGGTCTCCTTTTCTGTCAGCTAGACGCAGGAACCAGCGTACTAGAGAGCATTCTGGGCATCTGTGGATCCCTCCATACCCTAACACACCACACCCACCCACTCCCCTTCCTGTGTGCGCCTGCTTCCAAGACTGTGCCTCTGCCTACATTTCCTCTCCTTAAGTTCCATGTAGGGCCACTCCTCCTCCATAGGCCAGGGGCCCTGCTCTGCATCTCAGCCAGTGGCCAAGGCCCCAGTTCCTGACCTAGATTCTGAATCCTCCTCCTCCAGGCTGAACTCTCTTTCCCATCTCCCTGCCAACTGCTCCATTTGCATACCCCTGGCTCACACGGTTAGATCTGTCCCTACTCACTGCTCAGGCTGGATTTGGAAACTGTCTGTTTGCCACCATATTCCTTCTGTTATCCTCGGGGCTGATTAAACCACTTGGGTTTGGATTCCTGAGTCTCCCCATCAGGACAGTTTCTCCAGCCCCCCAGGCCACTTAGCCCAGACACTCAGGCTTTGGAGAATCCAGCACCTGCCAGTGGTATGATCTTGCGAAAGTTAAAATTTCTATGCCCCAGTTTTCTCAAGTGTAAAATAGGAAAATAAGACCTATCTTATAGGCCTGTTGTGAGGATTCAATGAAATAATACATGGGCAGCACCTAGCACATTGCCTGGCATACAGTAAGTAATCAATAAAAGACAACCATCCAAGAGCTTAAAGCAATGGCATAAAAAGACATCTGTTCAGTTTTTGGTACAGTTTTGTGTTCACATATTTCTCACTGATCCTTGAAAACTGTAATGATGCTCCCTTTCCCACACAGCTCTTCCTGTCCCCAGCTAGTATTCGGGACCCAAGGGAGAGTTTGAAAGGGTCTGAGGTGGGTAGAGTCTGTGCTCCCAGGTGCTGGGCAGAGCAGTCTGGGGGTTCAGCCACCTCTTGGTCACCAAAGGTGCAGATGCTGCCCAGGCTCTAGGTATGAGCTGAACCCAGGGAAAAGGAGAAAGGAGGGAAAGAGGATGGAGTGGGGGAAGTGGCTGGGTAGAAAGGACTCAGGAAATGAGAATGGGATCACCCAGCAATGGGCCTCCCTGCAAATAGGGCAGAAGCAAACCTAAAGGCTCTCCCGCGCTAGGACCAAGTGGCCATGACAGCACACCAAAGCCAGGCTGCCCCTCCATTTTCTCGGTCCACACTTTCAAGACTCATGGGCAGGGCTGAGCTGTGAAGACGCTGCTGCCCCACATTGATGCTATCTGCTCGGCACTTAGTCCAGCTTTCATCAGCCCTCCAAGTCTTCACAAGGCTCTAATGCTTCCCAGCAGAAGCACATTTCACAGCTCGGGGTGGTGATGAGAGCAATAAGCCTTGGCCTCTGGGTCAAAGTTGCCTCTGATCCTAGCCTCTCAAAACACAGCATTAGCCACTCATCCTGAGGAAGACAAGTAGAAGGGATTTGTCAAGGCATTAAGCCTGGGGCAACGAAGGACACAAAGCAGGTTCCTAGAATCTCTTTCCTCTGGTGTCAAGAAGGTCAGCTTAACTATTGCCATAGTGAGAGTCAGGAGAGGACCCTGCCTAGACTAGGGAATGGAAGATTCAAGTTCAAAGGCTGTCTCTGCCTCAGACTCCTCATGTGAGATACTAAATTAAACTAAAAATGGAGACACTCAACATCACCATCGGAAACATCATCCCACAACAGTGGGATCATGCCAATGCACATAGCTGTTAGTACCTGCTCCACACATGTCTTCCCTTTGCTGCTCTGGGTCAGTGCACTGAAGCTGGAAGAGAACATACTGAGTTTGAATGCCATGTCACAGACTCTCTTACCACTCAGAGCCTTTGAGACCCCATCAGCCTGGACACAAGATGATCACCAGCCTGATGTGATCAGCTGTGTGAGGGTACAATCAGCTGTGAAAGTGTGTATAAAACCAGGCAGCCTGTTAGCACTCTGACGCTGCTTCCCAACATCACTCACCTGAGAGCCAGAGAGAGACTTCCCTGGGTCTCACCTGTTTCCCAATCAGAAAAGCTCTCTAGTAGAATGTAAGCTCCATGAGGGAGCCAGATTTTGTCTGTTTTGTTCCCTGCTGTATCCACAGCACGGGGTACATAGTAGATAGTCAATTAATATCTGATGAATGAATGAATGAACTTCTCCACTTCACATGGCCAGGCCCACCAGTGTCAGCCTGGAGCCATGCTCTCCACGGAACTTCGCCTCCCCTATCTACAATAACTGGACACACTCAGCCTCTACTGAATATCCTCCTCAATCTTCTAGACCTTAACTGTACACAAGAATCACCAGAGGAGCTTCTAAAATAATATTCAATACTAGTGCCCAGACCCTACCTCTAGACTTGGTTGAGGCTAAGACTTTGGCATTGGTATATTTTTTTAAATACCAATGAAAAATTAATGATTCTAATATGAGAACTACTGCTCCAGACAGAAGAAAGGTTGGTTCCCCAAGGACAAAATGGGAATGGGGTAGGGAGACCAGACGAGGTCAGTATTCAGGGGGAACAAGTTCACTTGGATTCCTGCAAAATCCAAATTCTTTGAGTTTGATTAATCAAGGAGTCAAAGTAAAGATATGGGCTTTTTCTTCCCCAGTAGGAACCTAAGTCAACCAAAGCTGCTGCAGGAGGCCCCTTTTGCCTCTCGTCTCATGGACACCAAAAAGACACAACTTTCCCCCACACCTACCCAGCAGCTCATTCAGGACCACTCTGAACCTACTCTGCCCACTTGAGGCTCCCAAACAGGGACTGTAATATTGATTGGGTTCACCTGGCTGAAGTCCGCCTCCTTAATGATGCCTAGAGGGATTCTTTACCGAGAACCAGAAATTAAAGACAGCAAAACTATTTGTTGCTAACAAATAAACCCACACTATGGGATGAGCTATGCACGGTGTTTATAAACACACGCACACCCCTAGACACACACACACATATGCATGTGCACACACCAATGATAAATAAAGTGTAACAATGGTATACATCTGGTGTTAACTTCTGTAAACCAGTTTATTGAATGGGATGAATTCAATGGTTGCACAAACAGAAAACAGGTTAGTTTTTCTCTTATCACTACCTTCAGCTGCACTGCCTTCTTTTCATGGCTTTCTGGTCACTTTTGTGTATTTAAAGGGTTCAGTCCAATTTAAAACTTGAAGCATTCAAATGTTATAACTGTAAGGGGTTAATATCCAAAATATATAAACAGCTCATACAACTCAATATCAAAAAAACAAACAACCTGATTAAAAAATGAGCAGAAAACCTGAATAGACATTTTTCCAAAGAGGACATACAGATGAGCAACAGGCACATGAAAAGATGCTCAGCATCATTAATCATCAGAGAAATGAAAATTAAAACCACAATGAGATATCACCTCACACCTGTCCGAATGGCTATTATCAAAAAGACCATAAATAACAAATGTTGGGGAGAAGGTGGAGGAAAGGGAACCCTCATACACTGTTGGTGGGAATGTAAATTGGTGTAGCCACTAGGAAAACATTGTGATGGTTTCTCAAAAAACTTAAAACAGAACTACCATATGACCCAGCAATTCCACTCCTGGGTATTTGAAAAAAAAAAAAATGAAAACAATCATTTGAAAAGATACATGCACCCCAATGTTCATAGCAGCATTATTTATAATTGCCAAGATATGGAAGCTACCTAAGTGTCTATCAACAGATGAATGGATAAAGACGATGTGGGGGGTTGTGTGTGTGTGTATGTATGTGTGTGTGTGTGTGTGTGTATATATATATATATATATATATATATATATATATATATAATGGAATACTACTCAGTCATAAAAAAGAATGTAATTTTGAAATTTGCAACAACATGGATGGACTTGGAGGGTATTATGCTGAGTGAAATAAGTCAGACAGAGAAAGACAAATACTGTATGATATCACTTATATGTGGAATCTAAAAAATAAACTAGTGAATATCACAGAAAAGAAACAGATTCACAGATATAGAGAGCAAATTAGTGATTACCAGTGGGGAGAGGGAAGGGGGAGGAGCAATATAGGGGTAGGGGGTTAAGAGGTACAAACTACTATGTATAAAATAAAGAAGCTACAAATATATATTATACAGCACAGGGAATATAGCCAATATTTTATAATAACTATAAAGGAATACAACCTTTAAAGGAATACAACCTTTAAAAATTGTGAATCACTATGTTGTACACCAGAAACATATAATATTGTACATCAACTATACCTCAATTTTTATAAATAAATAAATAAACAAGGGTGAAGAAGCTTCTTCCAGAACACAGATGGGAACTTATTCTGAATAAAGAGGAAGTGAAGACTGGGGGGAAAATGCAATGGATAGAGAAAGAATTTAAAGAAAAAAACAAAATAAATAATAAAACCCAAAATGATTAATTGGTTAAAACAAAAACAAAAAAAAAGCTTGAAACACTCCCAATTCCAGGTGTCTCACTCCTACTCTCCTTCCTCTAAGCCCAGGCTGGACGTGTGGCTTGGGGATCATCAACGGGGAGGTGAGGACTGCTGTGTTCCTTCACTCTTTCTTCATTTCCTTCCCACTTCCTGCTGTAGATTCCTCCAGGGTTGGAGAAGAGAGTGTCTGTAGCCTTATCTGTCCTGCAGGTGCTTTTCTCTTGAGTGTTGACAGCTTCTGGGAACCTTAAGTGTTCAAAGACTGGCTCCACTGCAGGTTCTCCAACTGGGGGAGCTGCACTGTCTGGTCAACATCCTGCAACACTCTTAGCAACTTCCCCCAACAACCCGCTGTGCAGCCTTTTCCTGTCACCTCTTAACTGGTAGGCGATCCTCTCTGACAGAGTCCCAATGGATCTCAAGCCTAATTATCTTCCCCAGTGCATGCTTATCCCAAAGGAAAATGATGCTTTCTTTTCACACTAAAGCTGGTCTTTTTGCTCACTCTTTTTTATCCTGCCTTAGTGGATGACTTCAGCCACCCTCTTGCCTTCCAAATTTAGTAGGAGGTAAGGTTAGGAGTGGGTACCAGTGTCCATGTTCAAACATACCTCCAAACTCCAAGGGAACAACCGTCACTTTCTCCCAATGCACCCTCTCAAGATAGACCCACAATTTCTGCAGCTCATCAGGACTGTGAGATACCAGCCCTCTTTTTTACAATCTCAGTTTCATCAGTTTCCCTTCACTTGGTTTGGGAGTGATGGGAAAGGGAAGAGAAACATCACAGCTCTCCAGCTAAGCTGACAACTCCTTACCTCAGTGACTCTCCAGAGAGGTCCTTTCAAATCTCTTGTTTTCTATGTAAGCCCAGCTGGGTTAATGGTTGCTGACTTATTTTTGTTAACCCTTGACAAGTCCTGAACAGATATGTTTAGCCCCTCTCTCTAGAGTATGGGGATACTTCTCACCGTGCCAAAATTTTGAATCAACAGGAAGAGTTCCATTTTATACCATTTTATGCTACCAAATCCAACTCCCCAGGGTCCTCAAATAAGGAAAAACTGGTGGTAGTAACAATGCTGACCTGCCCAGACCCCTCTTTGTGATTATACGCTATTGATACACATCGGAGACCCACAATGATCTGAGTCCCTGGAAGGCACTGCTAATCTGAGTCACACTGGACGTTCTGAGCTGAAATGCTGCTGCCCAGGCTTCTCAGCCACACGGACTATTGTGATTCTCTAACAATTTCTGATCTTAATTGCTAAATGTCTCACCATGGATGTACAGGAGGTGTAGTTCTCGCTTTAAAATAGACCTTAAGAGATCTTGGATTTAGCCAGAAAAAGAAAGAGACATGTCCTGGGCTGAAGGCTGCCTAGAATCCTTTCACCATCTCCTCAGAAATCTCTCTCTTCACAGTTGTTTCTTGAGTCACCTTCCCAAGTATCTACCAGCTGCATCTCCTGTGTGGCCCACTCCATGTCTCTTGGGAGTTTTGCTGATATATATTTCATGCTTACTTTTCTGTGGGTTACATATTTTTTGCTTTTCTTTCTCTCTTTGTCCTCCCTATTCTCTTCTTCTAGTCTCTTTTTCTACTTTTTCTTCGTTTTTCCTACTTGTGCCTCAGTTATGCTTGAGGAGACCCTCAAGACCAAAGACATTTGTGAGCCCTGATTAAAAGCTCAAAATGGTTGCATCTAATGGACAAAATGCTCTGTGGTCTCAGTCCTTCTGGCAGGACTGGGGACCCTATGCCCAGCTTTGGGCCATTTATATGCTGCAGTCACATTGGCAAAGGCTGTTGATGTCCCACCTATATGCTTCTACTCTTTCCATCTCCGTACATGCCAGCCTACTTCCAACTGCGACTCCTGGCCCCATGCCTGGGGGCTTTTTCCAGCTGCTGAGCACACCTGGAGCAGGTCAGGTGCTAGGAATTAATACCCTCCCTTTCCCCCAGGAGCAGCACCCAGCCAATGACTGATAGGAGTCAGCGACTAAAGAACTCATTTCCCTTGCTCCTTTGGTGGGATAACTCCAAAGTGCATATTCTACACTGGCTCCCAGAGTTGCTTCCCCCAGAGGGATGAAGCTCCAGTTGCCACACCTTTATTGGCTGCCTTCCCTTCCTTGTTAAACTCTCTTAGCTTCAGGATGCTGCCTCAGGGTCTCCTTCTAGGGGAATCCCAACTAAGAACAATTCTGAGACAGAAATGAAAATATTGTGGACAGATTGGCAGGACCAGTAGACTCAGACCCAGGACTAAGCAAGTCTTCCCAGGTGCATGCCACATCTGTGTTGCATCTTTCAATGTAAGGCTATATATAGCCGGGACATCTTTAAGACAGCACACCTAGAAGCAGACATCCAGGAAAGGGTGAGAATATTATTCCTCTCTCTGATCCTCTTCTTTCTCCTTTCTTCTTTCACCTCCTTCTCCTCTTTCTCCATGGCCTCCCACATTTAGAGTATGACCCCTGGCTCTGTAACTCAGCCATTCCTTCCTCCTTCTAGAGCTCGCAGCCTTGAGCTGAGCTGGGTATGGGTGCCTGTCTCCCTTCTCTGTCCTGTGAGTGGCCTGGAGAGCAACCAGCAATGCCACCTTCTGTGAGCACACCCCAAAGAGCCAACCATTGTCTCAGGTCTTTTGGAAAGAAGTCAGCAAAATGATTCACTGATGAAAGAATCTGGTCTTAGGAAATAAATTCAAAGTCAAACTTAGGCATTTGTTTTCCTATTAGATGATGGGAAACCTCTTATCTCTCTGTCAACTGTGTCAAGAAAGTGACTAACTCATTACTTAATATCAGTAAAGATGATTTAAGGACTTCAGATAGAAGCCAGTAAAAAGGCACGCTATAGCAGTGATTGCAGGGGAGAGGGCGGTGCTCATTCCTCCCTCCAAGGGTTCGGAAGCCCACGAGGCTGCTCTGTCACTGGATGCATGAGTTCACGGCGAAACCCCACAGGGGTTCTAAGATGCCCTCTAACTGGGGTGTAGGTGGCCCGAAGGGCAGCAAAATCACAGCCATTGAAAGCCACTATTACTGACTGTATGGCATCGTAGCCCTCAGGGTACAGGATGAAGGAAAGGTTGAGGTATCCCCATGACAGCACTGCCCTGAACAATTCCCCATGGAGCAGGTGGTGTCTGCTACGCCCCACTGTGTGTGCGCAGCAGGGCTCCTGGCCCCATCCACATGGGGCGGGTCAGGCACGGTTGTCCTCACAGCACAGGAGCTGGAGCGATCCTTTGCCTGCACGTTTTGCAGACACACTCAAATTTTCTCTGCCAGGCAGAATGATTTATTTGTATGTCTTCATTGAGGACAATTATCTTTTAGCACCTTGCTAGGCATGCTGGGTGATCTCATCACAGGGAAGAGCCCGTGAGTGCCTGCGTCGCTCAGAGCAAAAGTGGGGAAGGAGCCTCCCTCCCCTGCTCATCCAGAACTTCTCTTCTCTCCCTGGCACCTTCACAGAGAGATAAGGAGCCTGCTTTCTTTGTCTCGAGGGCACTGCTTTGCCCATAGAGTTTCATCGAGGAGGATATTTTAAAGGCGCCTCCCTTTTGGAGAGAGTTTTTCTTTTTTAGAAAGAAAGGGAAAAACATTTCAGACCTCCTGCTTTTTAAATTAACAACAAGTAGCATTAAACCTGATTCAATACGTAAACGTAATACTAAACGTGTCTTAGATTTCCAGCTGTAGGTAGTTGAGCAGGGGAAGAGGAAAAAGAGAGGAAAGGAATGGAGACAGAAGGACACAGGATGGGCCCTGGCAACAGAGGAGAACTCATGGAAAATAGGGGAGAGAGATGGAGACAGAGAGACAGACTGAGGGGAAGAGACAGCGAGAGGCAGCGGGCAGGGAAAGAGGCCTGGGCAGGCAGACAGCAGAGAAAGGCACCAGGTAGAGAGAGGGCAGGAAGGAAGAAACGGGCAGAGGGCACAACCCCCTCCCAAGGCTTCCTGGTTCTCCTTTCCCTACTCACCAATTTCTCCAACAAGGGTCTAGTCCAGACCCTTCTACTTCCACACTACCCACCCCTCAACTCCGTACCCCCCCTCACCATGCCTCAGTTTGGATGCCCACTCCCATGCTGCTCCTACAAGACTTCTATGGGCCAGACTGGCACTGCAGCCCCCTCCCTGATTCCTCTACTTCTGTGGCATCCGAGACAGTGGAAGCTGGGTCTATGGGATACAGAGGTTCCCATACCAGTTCTGTTGTTTATTAGCTGTTATACCTTGGGCACGTCCCTTACCCTCTTTGAGTTTTCATATCTGTAAACTGGCAGTAATAACAGTACTTAGCTTGCTTCCAACACTGGACTCTGTAGTGTTTTTTGGATGTGTGTGTAGGTGTGTGCACGTGTGTGTTTATATGATAAGAGATAAGGAACACAAAGACTCACTGTGAACTATAAAATGATACACAAATAGGAGCATTTTGGTTCTTTTGCTCTTACTGTCACTTTTCTCTCTCCTCCCTGCTTGCTCTTCTATACTGTATCTCATCCCCTTTATCCTCTTTAAACAGACCTTCCCCAAGGCTTGTCTTTTGTTCCCTTCAGTTCCTGACCTCTCCTTTACTTCCTCTTCTGTCGACTACAAACACATCTCCAGCTCCACGCTCTCTCCAGAGCCACAAGCCAGGCTTTGTAGCCTGCGTGCCTCAGCGGCACTTCAGATCAACATGCCCCACATGGCATGGGTAGAATGTCTGCTTGCCCCAGGCTTGTTTTAGAGGAGTGGGAGAAGATAGACTATGGATAGACAGGCTCAATTTCAAATCCTGGCAATCCTGTGGATGTGTAGCCTTGCGGTAATCTTCTGAGTTTAGTTTGCTCACCCACAGCATGGGAGTAATAAAACCCGCCTGAGAAGTAAGATGAGGCCTCACCGTGATGAAATATTAAATGACAGCATAGTGAGATAAGGCCAAGCGGGCACATCTGGGGCTAGATATTCTACAGACACTTCTCAAGCACCAGTGAGTGAGGGGCCACAGGAGGACGACATTCCCGTAGGCAGGTGGCAGGCTTGACTCCAGCAAGCTGGCAAAATAGCATAGAGGTTAATAGCACAGAGTCAAGAGCCAAACCTTGGCTCTCCTACTTACTAGCTGTGCTGCTTTGAGAAAGTTACTTAATTTCTCTATGCCTCAGTTTTCTGTAAATGGCTTGTCATGAGGATAAATCATCCAACATATAAATTCACACAGGCTGCTTACAATGTGCCTGGCATGAAGAAAGTACCACACAAGTACTTTATTTAACGAATATTATATTAGCTATTAGTGACATTATGTATCAATGGTTGCCTGTTCATTTCTTACTTGGGAGGCTTTGGGGGCCATATGGCAGCTAGAAAACAACAGGCCTGAGGACGATCCCCACTGTGCCTCCTGCCAAGTCTTGCTTCATCTTCCTTCAGGCCATAACCTTCTCTCTCTGAAGAGAAACCGGGTGGGGATTCATCGCTCTCCACCTCACCCCCTGCCTTGGAGCCTTGGCGCAAACTACTGCACGTGCAGCCAGGCCTGCGACATCACCAGGTGAGACGGATGTGTTTGCACGGGCAAGGGGATGACGGAGGGAGTAATGAAAAGTGCTTCCAGGTCCGTCTCCCCTGCCCTGGTGACTCTGGAATGTGGCATCATGGGTCACTCCTGGCACTGTGACCAGCCAGGTGGAGCTGGGGCCTGGCGAGAAAAAGAGAAGTGGGTCTGAGGAGACAAGGACGGGACTGTGGAGGGCTCATGCCCTGTGGAGGGGATGACTTGGTCCTGAGGGCAGTGAGGAGAGACCTGAGCAGAGTTTTATTTAAGAAAGTTCTCTCTGGCTCCTGGGTGGGAAACGGGGCTCAGTGCAGGGTGAGAGGGGAAGTGAGGAGAGCAGGTACAGACACCCGAATCTGGGCAGTGGCAACGGGGAAGGAGCAGAGGGACCGGACAAGCCTGACTTTAAAGGAGGAACTGGCTGGACTTGGTGTCAGCAGTGGGGAGGAGTGGAGTCTCGGGTAGCATGAGGTCTCCAGAACAATACTGTGCTTTGTCCACAGTGACAGGTTCCACACCTTTCAAAGGTGTTGTTTCACCTTGGGTAGACTCCACAATGTGTAAAGGAAAAGGGCAGGTTGCAGTCTTTGCCGCTTCCTTTAAACACACAGAGTGGGCCCCTGCTTGGAGGGAGCAGGCAGATGCGGCCCTGCCTTTGAGGTGCTCACCTCTGATCTGAGGAGGCAGGTCCTCTGGCCAAGGAGGCCTTGTACTTCTTGCCTCACCCAGGTTTGGTCAAGAACCAGGGAAAACCTGAGCTTCCCTTGTGGGGGGATGAAGGGAGAACCTCCAGACCAGGCCAGCCCAAGACGGCACCCTCTCTACTACTCATGTGCTTCCCCAGAGCTCTGGGGTGATATGAAGTTTTAAACTGCAGTTACTAGCTTATCAAGACATTTGTCAACTTGTTGCTTCATCTATTAAAGGAAATGATAAGAGGAAGAATAAGTTAAGAAATATACGTAAAACTCCAGAGTGTTGGCACATAGTAAGTGTTCATTTAAAAGAGGCACTATGACTATCACTATTACTACTTATTATTACACTTACTATCACACCCCCCTCTGTCTCTTTTCTCTCTTTGCTTTTAATACCTCCGACACTTCCCAGTCCTTCTTCTCCCTCAAAGATTTGTCCGAGACACAGTTAAATATTCCCTGAACTTAGTGGAGTCAGAATCAGGAAGGAGAAAAGACCTACTGGTCCCTGAGGCCTGCTGAGCACCAGCCGCATAATTACACTGCCTGGCAGAGTCCTCATAGCCCTAGAAGGAGGTATCATTGCCCTCACTTTACAGAAAATGTAAAATGAAATAGAGAGAGAGGTCAAGTAGCATGATTGAAGTTCACACAGAAAAAACCAGGAGGCCAGAATTAAATGGGGGACTGTCTAATTCCAAAGTCCGGGTCCTTACTTCTAACCCCACAGTCACATAAAACCTCCCATCCCTGGGTGGAGAGGAGCGGCCATCCCTTTGACGAACAGCCCACAGAAGGAAAGTAAGTCATTCACTTTTGTGTGGCCTTCCAGATGGAACTGCCAAAGGAACAGAGAGTGTTTTAGACCTAAATAATCCAGACCGGTTGTGTGTGGGGAACAGGCTCAGTGTTTGCATCCCATCCCTTCCTGGTGTGGCCTGGACACAGCGATGGTTGTGAAATGGAAGGGCTCTTAACGGAACCAGGCCGAGGATGTGCCTGGGCAGACGCTTATCTGGGCAGCATCTCCATTACACCCAGAACCCTAGCCCAGCCTTTACTACGGCCAGGCTGCCAAGCAGGAGAATTCCAAGTCATAAATCCTCTTAAGGGCACAGAGCACGTGCTCCACCCTGACCAATGGGAAACGCACATCTCATCTGCTCCCTCCCACCCCTCCTAGCTTCCAGCCCCGGGAGGAAGTGTCGGCGGTTATCACAGCCAGCGCTTGTGCATGCACTTTAGACATCTCTTTCCCATCCATGATCTCATTCCACCACATGTGGAGGTGGAGTCAACAGTCCTGGGATCAAATCAAAACTCTGCCATTTACTGGCTGTGAGCTTTGGGTAAGTTACTTCTCTCACTACAGTCCTGTGAGATTTTCACTGGGGAAGTGAGAAACTTGGGCTCAGAGAGGGCACCAGGGTAAATAGCAAAAAATGTTTCGTAGCTAGATCTGTGTTATTCCAAATCCAAGGCTCTTTCCAAAAAAACATCTGGCCCATGGAGAAAGGAAAACCTCAGCAAACAGAGTATCTTTGCTACTTCTCCTACTACCATCTGAAATACAACCACCCAAATTCAACCATCAGCCAACTCAACAAGTTAGGCAGAAGGGCAAAGCTCTCTGTCCCATTCAAGTTCCATCAGTAAGAGACAACCCAGGTGGTGGGGGACTGTACCTTATTTGTGGGATCCCATCCCATCTTCTGGACAGCACAAACTGGCTATGGGAACGCCTCAGCCTTGGGGGATACAGCCTCTTTCTGGAATGCAAATGCTGACCAGGAATTCAAGATGGTGGGAGTCTGGAGAGTGGGGCTGAGGTAATCCATGTGCTCCTGAGGGAGATCCCAGCAGGACACTGGCTGGCTGAGGACCATGAACAAGGCCCATAGAAATGTGAAGCCTGCAGTTCTGAGATATTCCTGCCTGTTTCCTATGCCTGTAAAGGGATCAAGTCAGTGTGACTTCTGGAGACCAGCCTGCTGGCCAGCACTCTGTATTGTTGCATTTCAGGGTGGACTTTCTGACTTGTGCTTCTTGGTCTCCTTTTTCTAGGAGAAGCTAGAGCCACACTTTGTATTACCTGGTGGCAGAGTCCAAAGAGAAGCAGTTTACTACTCATTCGTTCATTCACCCTGACTGGCACTGGGGATTACCATTGTAACAAGACAGCTCAAGGCCCCTGCCCTCTCAGGCTTAGTGGGGGGACGTGAGATGTGGGACAGATGGACCAGGGCTCTAATCCCAGCCCCAGCATTTACCATCCGGATGATCTCACCCCTTTCTAAACTCTCTGAGCCTCAGTTCCCTCAGGTGTCAGATGTGTGCAGTGATGCCACCCTCATAGGATTCAATGAGTGGAAGAATTTACTCAAATAAACGTGAAAGTGCTTTCCTAACCATAAAGATCATATCGACTTTAGTTATTTACTGTTAATAATGTGACTATTATTATTACTATTGCTACACTTTTCCATTCAGGAAGTTTTCTCTGCCTGACCTATGCATTGTGCCAGAATTTGAGTAAACTTTTCTTTGCACAGCAGGCTCAGACAATATTGGTTGAGCTACTCTGTATCATTAGCCTACTTTTTTTGAGATATAAATTCACTTTCTACACAATCCACCCATTTAAAGTGTACAATTCAATGTTTTTCACTACTTTAACAGGGTTGTAGGACCATCACCAAATCTAATTTTATAACATTTTCCTTGCTCCTAAAAGAAATTGTATGCCCCTTAGCAGTCACTCTCATTCCCTCCTATCAATCCCCTCTCCCCACTATAAGCAACCAGTAGTCTTTTTGTGTCTATAGATTGGCCTATTCAGGATATTATACATAAATGGAATTGTACAATATGTGGTCCTTTGTGACTGGCTTCTTTCACTTAGCATGATGCTTTCAGGGTTCATCCATGTTGTAATATGTATCAGCATTTTACGTTTTTATTGCTGAATAACATCCCATTTCATAGATAAAACATATTTTTTTATCCAATCATCAGTAATAGACATGGGTTTTTTCCATTCTTCAGCTATTCTGAAAAATGCTGCTATGAATATTTGTGTATAAGTTTCTATGTAGACATATGTTTTCATTTTTCTTGTGTATATACTTTAGAGTTGAATTGCTGGGTCATATGGTAGCTCTAAGTTTAACATTTTGAGGAACTGCCAGACCGTTTTTCAAAGCAGCTACACCATTCTACATTCCCACCAACAGTATTCTAGTGTTCCAATTTCTCCACACTCTCACCAACACTTGTTACTGTTTTTTTGATTACAGTCATCCTAGTACATGTGAAGTGATATCTCCTTGTGGTTTTGATTTGCATTTTCCTAATGACTAATGATGTTGCACATCTTTTCATGTGCTTATTGGCCATTTTTATATCTTATTTGGAGAAATGTCTATTCAAATCCTTTGCTCATTTTAAATTTGTATCATTTGTCTTTTTATTATGAATTGTGAGAGTTCTTTCCATATTTTGGATACAAGCCCCTTATCAAATATATAATTTACAAATATTTTTCCCCATTCTGTGAGTTGTCTTTTCATTTTCTTGATGATATTGTTTACAACACAAAAGTTTTACATTTTGATGAAGTCAATTTATTTTTTCTTCTGTCTCTGATGCTTTTGGTGTCATATAAGGTCTGTTTCTTAAGTGGGCTCTGCCTTTTAAAACACGAGTCTATTATTTAAATAAAATTTTGATATTAAATATCTAGCATTAAATCCAAATTAGGAAAAAGCAATGGATCATCACTATGGTCTTGAACAAGTTACAATAATGGAATAAACCTGACTGAAACCTTGTTATAGAAGAAATAGGGAAAGAATGGAGTTTTCAAACTGGCCGAATGGCATTTGAGGTGGGCTAACACCCCACTTCTCTCACCATCACCAATGCAAAATACTTGTGGGGGTGGGGTGGGGCTTAACGATAAGAGAGAAGAGTGTGGAAAAATGTACTGGGACTGAGATGTTAAGGAATGAAGCAGCCTGTTATGTGTCCTGCATCTGCATCCAAGGGCCAAGTAAGGCCAAGACTGGATTCCAAGGCCACCTTTCTCACCCTCCCCTCCCCACTTACCATCTGGGAGGGACTGGGGGGATGATGGAGCTCTTCATAAGGTTTGACAGGACACCAGCGTCTTTGAACACGCTCTTCCCTCTGTCTGGAATGTCCCCCACCCCCAGTCCATCCCCCAGCCAACTACCACACCTATTTTCGCTCATATTTCATTTGTTACTTCCTAGGGAAAAACTTCCCTGACCTCCACCCACCCCCACTGCCAACAAGATCAGGTACCTCTGACTGCATTTTCACAGGTACTGTCCTTTCCCTTCATGAGACTTTTCACAATTTCTGATTATACCTTTAACTAGTTCATCATCTCTCTTTTTCAATAGGTTGCAACCTCCATGAGCACAGAGTTTGTGTTTGTTTTGCTCACAGCTGCAGGCTTATCACAAAGCTTGACATAAAGTAGATGCTCAGTAAATATTTGTGGAATGAATGAATGATCACAGGAACTGGAAAATCCCTCCAGAATGACCCATTTGTTTTCAGAGGGGTTTGTTTTCAGGGTCCTCATGCAACCAGAGTAATATAAAACGATCACTCCCCAGTAGACAGAGCAGCCACAAGCACCCTTTCCGTCTGTAAGACGGTTTCTGTAGTACAGGACTACCCTGTCATGGTAACTGACAGGACCCTCAGGCTGGGCAGGGAGGACGTGGAGGCAGCATGAGGAGTGTTAACAGCTCAGGAGGTCAGCATTTCAGGGGCGGCTGGCAGCTGAGTGCTTGCTCCTGGGAAAGCTGAACTTGCAGATGGAGGAGGTAAAGAGTAGGAGCTGTCAGCACCTGCGATACTTCGTGCACCACGGGAAAGCGGTTCACCTGCAAGGGAACCTGCCTGAGAAAATAACTTTGTTTTCTGGAAATCCTCAGCCAGATCAGCCAAAATCTCATCCTGACAAATATGCCTCCTAAGATTGCAACATTTGCCTTTACCAGTTACACCTTATTTTATAAAATGTGAGGGACTTTTTTTAGCTCAAACATTCCATTTGCTTCCACAAACAACTTCTGAGCATGCACTATGAATCAGGTGTGGTACTGGATAAGAGGACACCTGGATAAACATGCTGTGGTCCCTCTTTTCAAGGCGTTCACAATCTAGGGGCGGGACAAATTGTCAATAGATAATTATGAGGCAGCCATGAGTGCCCCGATGGAGCCTTAAAGAAGGGACTGAGAAGAAAGTGATTCCTTTTTTCGTGGGGGTAGCCTGGGAAGGACTCCTGAAAGAGGTAACTCTTCCGATGAGTCTTGAAGTAGGAATCAGAATTATCAAGGGGACACAATGCGATCAAGAGGCAGAGATGTTTCATGTAGAAGAACTGAGTTGTGTTGAAATGGTAGGAGCAATATTCAAGCTGGAAACATCCTAAACTAGAGAAAAACAAGGCCCAGTGCTCTTGAGAATGAATCCAACATCTGCTCACACCCACATCTGATATGCCTCCGAGACCTGCCGCTTCCATCGCCTGAGCAGGTCTTGAATTCTTCTCTCCAGCCCTATTGCCTTTGCTCTAAGCCAGCCCCTCACAAGCTTCCCCAGTTCTACTGCACAGTCTCCCAACTAACTGGTCTCCCTGGCTGAAGCCTCTAACATGTCCTGCGCCCGGTAGATCTCATGTCAGGCCGAGGTGGATTCAGGTACGCTAGCAGCGGCATCAGGACTTGATCTCTCTGTCTTGGCTCTGTTTCCCTTTGTGTTGGCCTCACTCTCAAGCTGGCCATCTCCCTCTGGTGGCCCCACAGCCACAGGTCAGCAGGCTTCCTGCTTCGAGAAAGAGGATTGCTTCCCAACAGAGCCAATGATAGCCTAAGAGCTGGGTCTCCTTGGACCACCAGCAGTGTACGCCCATTTCTGAATCAATCCCTTAGAATCAAATAACGAAATACAGCCTGCAGGTTCTACCTTCGCAGATTCAACCAACTGTGGATCAGAAATATTCGGAAAAAAAATTCCAGAAAGTTCCAAAAAGCAAAACTTGAATGTGCCACACACCAGCAACTATTTAACATAGCACATTTACATCGTATTTACAGCTACTTACATAGCATTTACATTGTATTAGGTATTATAAGTAATCTAGAGATGATCTGAAGTATACGGGAGGATGTCTGTAGGTTATATGCAAACACGATGCCATTTTATATAAGGGACTTGAGGATTTTGGTATCTGCAGGGTGGGGGCGGGAGGACCAGTCCCCCGTGGGTACTGAGGGACAACTTACACTGACTGGCCAGGCCTGAATCATAGGCCCACTCAGGAACCAGAAGGAACCATATGAACTGACAGTGGTGGAGGGGTGACTCCCCAAAGCGAAACAGAGACGTTATGATTAGCTGAAGGGCGAGTGAGGGTTACAGGGGCAAAAGGAAGAGTCGTTCACTGCCGTGATTGTCCGAAGCACAAATCTGATCATGCTGCTCCACTGCTTTCAGGATATGGTGAGCAAGGCCTTCAAGGCGTGGCCCCAGCCCACATCTCTGAAACGACTCCCCACTGCTGCGCCATACCCTCACCTTTCCTGCCTCCCACCCACCATCCACGGCTTGGCCTGTACCGTCCCTGCACCCTCCTCCAGGCACAATGCGAAGGCTCCCTCCTGCACGGAGCAGCGTGTGCCCACTCCTCCTGGCCCTCCACAGAGCTGGCCGCTCCTTCCTCCCGTGTAGCACTGAGAGCTCTACTCTGCACCTGTCCATCTGCCCCCTCCTCATCCTCGCCCTGTTGCTTGGTGAATGCTGGTTAAACTAAATAATTAATTAACCTGCCAGGCAAAGGGACGCATTGAAGAATGTTCCGAGGCCTGGTTCCTTTGGATAAAATTTTAGAATAAACTGGCTTAAACAGGGCACTTGTATTGGAGGGGGGAAAAAAAAAACAGGCTCTACTTTAGTTTTTCCCTGATTCACTGAAGAGAAAATATGTTTCATTTTTCTTTTCAGTGACTGTGTATCCTCCACTCATGCATCAAGACCCTATATGTTCTCTGAGGGACTCCCCACCTCTGCCAGGCAGGCAGTGCCCAGGCCTGGCCATCCCATTGTTCTAGGGGCCTGATCCTGGCCTTGGGCATCACTGTGAGGCTTAAAGCACAGGCAGTGGGCCATTTGGGGACAGGAGCTGTTCTCCACCGCTTCCAGGATGGCCTGAGTGTCTGTCTGCCACAATTTTGCCCACCCAGAGTCTGCCTGTCTCTCCCCAGGTCTGAGGCTATGCGCTGCCAGCAGCAGCCCTTTCCCTGATGGCCCTACCCTTCTCAGGGGTTAGCAGGGTGGAGGAGGCGAGAATGCTTGTAGCTCTAATCCAGGCATTGTGCAAGTAGCTATTACTGCCTATTTTACCAGAGACAGAAACTGACTCTCAAAATGGCAAAATCACCCGCCCTGTGTGCTTCTGTCTACACAGCTAGCTAGACATTGCACCTCATGTTACATAACTACACATTAACTAGATTTCAGAGAAATATGGGGAGAGAGCAGTCATGTCTTGTGGGCTTGCGGATCTCTGCTTGGAGACAGTGCAGGCCATGCACGACTGCCCCCAATAACAACCCTGCTCCACTGGCCTTTCTGTCTCGCCCTCAGTTAGCCATTCATTCATTTATGAGTATTTGTTTCCTAGGTACTGTTCTAAGCTCTGGGACACAGCAATGAAAAAGGCAGGCATCAGACTTTACCTTCCAGTAGGTATGACAGAAAATAAATACGTAAGTACATAATATAATTTTAGATAGTTATTAAATGCTATGCAAAAAAAATCAAGTGTTTTTAATATTCTAGACTTTAAATTGGTTGGTGGGTTCATAAGTATTCATTACATTATCATGCTTTATAACATACCTCTTCTTTCCATATTTTCTTTGTATATATTTTTTTATATTGGAGTATAGTTGATTAACATTTGTAAATATATTCTTCTAATTCAGTATTATAGAATAAAAAAGTTGTGCTTATGAAAAGATTGGGGTAAGAGGACGGAGAGAGACTGTGATGGGGCATGGGGGTGTTTTAGATGAAGTCATCAGACAAGATTTCTCCCCAGATGTATATTTAAGCTGAAATCAGAAGGATGAGAGGGAGCCCACAGTGCAAAGGTCTGAGGAGGAGTGATCCTCACAGCAGGACAGGGAGGGTGAAGGCCCCGCAGGGAATGACTTGGGAGTTCCAGAAGCAGCAGAGGCTGGAAAGACTGGAGCCCTGTGACCGAGAGTGAGAAAGGGAAGGAGGAGGTGGGCTGAGTAGGGAGGATGGACCCGGCACATGGATCTTGGGTGCATGGACCTTGGGACACTGGGCTCATGGCATGTGGACATTATTCCAAGTGTAATGGGAGGTGGGTTTTGTTTTTAAAAGATTAGTCTCTCAGGAGCACCACAGGAAACAACTGCCCCTCTCATTTCCCCCCTTCCTCCCCTCTGTCCTCACATGGTCAGGGATGTGCCAGAGGCCTTTGTCCCTCTTTCCAGACTCATCAACTCCAAGAGCGTGGGCTTTGTTTTTATAGGGCAAGGAGGCAGAACCAGTATAGGTTTAACTTTATGCTGCTTTTACAGGTGACAGTTAAATCCATGTTGCCAGTAAGTTTCAAGTTCAAATATGTCTGTGAAATGATGCTCTAGTTACTTGATTTATATTGACTGTCAATGTTTTCACCAAACTACACCCTCCCCTTAATTACGCTAATAACTTCACTCCTGTCATCTTCGTTCAGCTCCCCCAACAATTCTCCAGTGATGTCTGCCTCGACCCCAGCCTTTGGGTAAAAGAAGAGAATGGGGGAGGGAGGCAGTGAAAAGAGCCCGGTCTAGAGACCTGGCTTTAGCACCTGCCATATCTCTTATCAGCTGAGAGACTTTGGACAAACCATTTAACCTCTCTGAACTCATTCTCTCATCTGTAAAACCAGAATAAATCCTTTCTCGGAAATAAAGTATGAGAAAAGCACCTAGCACGGTGACTGGGATGCAAGAAGTGACCTGTAAAAATGAGCTGAGTCTGATTTTAATTAAATTCCTAAATTAAAAATTCTAAATCTATTAAATAAATTTGACCATCGTTAGTGCTGCTTCACTGACCACTCAGCATTTTTCTTACTGTTTTTTTAATGACTATGCATACTCATTGTAGACTATTAGTAAAATACTAAATAGTATAAAGTAGGAAACTGAAATCATAATTCCACCACTCAGAGATAATTACTCTTAAAATACCCATGTGTTTCCTTCTAGCCTTTTTTCTGTGTATGTATTTTCATATCTGGATAGTACTGTTTATTCCATTTTATATCTTGCTCTTTTCATCAATTTCCTAAGTCACTAAAATATTCTTGAAAACACGAGTAGTAAACAAATAGAAAGATCTCTCCTTTGTGGGAATGGAGGAAAGCATTCAGGTTCAGAATGTATTGGGAAGGAAGAGGAGACAGGTCTTGGAGATGGATTCAATGTGAGTGATCAGAGAGAGATCACAGATAATTCCTAGTGTTTAGCCTGAGCACCTGGGTGAAGAGTGGTGCCATTTACTGAGGTGGGGGAATTGAAGGAGAGGCAGATCTGGGAGAACATCCTTGGCCACAGGGACATTCTAGCTTCTTGGTCTTCTAGAAGACTTTGACAGGGGGATAAGGGGTGGTGGGGTAGATCTGACTAAGTGCTTAGAGACAGCTGACACATCATCCCTGAGATGTGGTAAGATGTTTCCCCAAATAGCACCTTGTGAGCAATTCAGAGGCAGCCCCATGGACTGAGTACCAGATTATGTTCCAAAACTGGGCCTCCCACCTTTTTTGAAGGAGGAAATCGTAGACACAACTTTCAGCAGTTAAAGGCTGACACAGTGTGCATTCCTCATTCCACAAATAATTTCTGACTGCTTACTATGTGCCTGACACTGTTCTAAATACTGGGCATACAGCATCCATCCTGCCCTTATGGAGCTTATATTCTAGTGAGCAAGACCATAAGTAGTATATAGTGTGTTCAATAGTGATAAGTGCTATGGAGAAAAATAAAGTAGAGGAAGATATTGGGTGGTGTGGAGGGGTGGAGTTGCAATTTTAATTATCGTGGTTAGGAAGGCCTCACGGTAAGGTGACACCTGAGCCACATGGGGATGAGAGTCTGGGGGATGAGGAATAACCCGGGAGCCTTGGGCCTTTTGTGGTGACTGATATAAAGAGGACTAATAAGATAAGTTCTGATGGTTTCAAGGAAGAGAATAGCGGTAAAGCTTGAATGTCAAGCATCGACAGAGTGTATTAATTAGAGTTTTCAAGAGAAACAAAACCAATAGGAAATATGCATTATATATATTTACACACACACGGAGATTTATTATAATATATACTTCATGCAATTATGGAGGCTGAGAGGTCCCAGGATCTGCTATCTGCAAGCTGGAGACCCAGGAAAGCTGGTGATATAGTTTGAAGGCCTGAGAGATAGAGACCCAATGATGTAGATTCCAGTCCAAGTCTGAAGGCCCGAAAACTAGAAAGATCTCTGTTCCAGCTCATGCAGTCAGGCAAACAGCAAAGTCAACTTTCCTCCACCTTTTTGTTCTATTCAGACCCTCAGCATATTGAATCATGCCCACTCACATTGGGGAGGGCCGTCTACTTTACTCGGTATACAGACTGAAATGTTAAACCCTTCCAGAAACACCCTCACAACCACACCCAGAAATAATGTTTAACCAGCTATCTGGGCATCTCATGATCCAGTCCAGTTGACATATAAAACTAACTATCCCACAGGGATAGGGAGGAGCTGTGTCAGGAGTGCACAGAGCTCATGACTGCTTCCTGGACTCCTGATGATGGAGGTATGGAGGCTGGAGGAGGGCATCTCACAGAGAACAAGGACGGCTGTAGGGCACTCCCTTGATTTCTGCTGACGGCAGCTGGAGAGGCCAGGGGAGGGCATTCTTAAGTTTGCAGAGGACTGGAGAGAACTCAGGGTGGGAATCCAGGTGAGAGCCCTAAGGTCAGAGTCAGGAAGGTCAAGGGCCTCCGGGAAACAGGCAGTGTTACTTCTCCCGCAGGCCACGGATGATGGGGAGTTTGGGGGAAGGCAGAAGTCTTCTTCCCGGACAGTAGACATTAGTTAGCCAGTTGCTCAGTTTCATAGTATCGGCTATTGTATAGTATACCATAAGTAGGCAGCATTGCTATGTCAGCTGTGCTGTGGCCCAAGAGGCTGCCTGGACTCTCACACTCTGAATGGAAGCTCTGAATATTTGGAAAGTATAATTGAAGAGCTATAAATAAAGATGAGCCAAGTTATTTATATTCATAGAACTCTCATGTCTAGCATAAAAGAAGGTACTTATCCTTCATGTAGCAGGCACTTGATATATACTGGAAATTAAACCAAAAAATTATTTTCAAAGAAATAAAATCTATTATTTATTCAAAACTTACTGTATCCAAAGTCCTGAGTTAGGTGCAATGGGGATTAAAAAAAGGCAAGGGCTTCCCTGGTGGCGCAGTGGTTGAGAGTCCGCCTGCCAGTGCGGGGGATGCGGGTTCGAGCCCTGGTCTGGGAAGATCCCACATGCTGCGGAGCAGCTAAGCCCATGTGCCACAACTACTGAGCCTGCGCGTCTGGAGCCTGTGCTCCGCAACGGGAGAGGCCGCGACAGTGAGAGGCCCGCGCACCGTGATGAAGAGTGGCCCCCACTCGCCACAACTGGAGAAAGCCCTCGCACAGAAACGAAGACCCAACACAAACAAAAAAAAAAAAAAAAAAAAAAAAAAAAAAAAAAAAAAAAAAAAAAAAAAAGGCAAAGACATAAGAATTACCCTTAAGAAGTTTACATTCATAAATTAGAGTAGAAAATGTACAGTCAAAGAACAAAATTGAATCCAACCAAGTTAGGGAAATTTGGGACCAGATCAGTGAATGAAATAATGGTTCCAAATACAATCCTCAGATACTTGAAAGGAGTCAGTCATTATAAGAAATCTTTAAAATGATAGAGGTGAGGTACCTAAGAATTCATTTAGCCATAATTGCTCACACTTTCTGACCATGACCTACAATAAGAAATATATTTTACGTCACAGTTCTATACACACACACACGTGCGTGCGCACACGCACACACAAACACCTAATTGAAACAAGTCTCACTTATCCTTGATGAATGTGATGCACTCTGATATATTCTATTCCATTTATTTATTTTTTTGAGAGCTGATCTCAACCCACTAAATTGATTTCACAACCCACCAATGGGTTGCTATAGCATGAAAGACACTGATCTAGTCTAAATGCCTTCTTGTACCATACCTTCAGCCCAGGCATACTACAGGACCCCATGTAAGTTGTAACTTGCTGACCTCACAATAAACTTAGAGTTTTGACGCTGCAAAATCCAAGGAGAAGAAGAACCCTGGTTCATTCTACTCACCATCATGTCCCTGATGTCTAGCACTCTGCCTGGCACACAACAGATGTTCAAGAAATTGGTTAAATGAATGAATGAAAGCCAAAAGTCCCACAACCAGTTAGCTAAGAATGATGCCTCCTTTCAAAGGCAAGCTAGAACAGACAATTGTTGGCTGTCAGGCAATAGCAGTTATTTCACAATTCCATAAGAAAATCATTTAAAATTTTAAATGTAAAAATAAATCATTGTCATGACATCTTACATGTCATCAGTACATTACTTTAGACAGTTACACATTGTTTTGTGTATGTACATCCTCATCTATCCATTCTACCTCTGGCCAATGGATTGCAAGCATTTGGATGAAGTAGATGTCTTCTTTCTTTGTTCCCACAAACCACCTAATAGTAGCCTGGGCAGTTAGGCTGCAAATCCTTTGGGGAAGAACAACTGAAATCATTAATAGGATTTATTTCTCTTCCATTGTTTTGTAACAGCTTTATGAGGTATTATATAATTGACATACAATAAACTGCACATATTTAAAGTGTGCAACTTTTGACACAAATATATACCTGTGAAATCATGATCACTATATATATACATATTTATGTATATGATTTGCAAATATTTTCTCCCAATTTTTGGCTTGTCTTTTCATTCTCTTAATAGTGTTTGTCAAAGAGCAGAAGTTTCTAATTTTGATCAGTCCAATTTCGCAAAAGGTCAAAAAGGTTTTCTCCTATGTTTTCTTCTAAAAGTTTTACAATTTAGGTACATTTAGGTCTGTATTTCAGTTTGAATCAATTTTTGTATATGGTGTGAAGTATGGAAAAGTTCATTATTTTTACATATGGATATTTAATTATTCTGGTACTACTTTGTGAAAAGATGATCCCTTCTCCTCTGAATTGCCCTTGCACCTTTGGCAAAAACTGGTTGTCCAAACGTGTGTGGATCCATATGTATACTATGTATTCTGTTCCATTTACCTTTCTATCTGTGTTAATTATGTACTGTTTTGATTGAGATTATGTTGAGGCTATAGATCAATTTGGGTAGAACTGACATCTTAACAATATTCTAACCCATGAACAAGATATATCTAAACCATGAATAAGATATATCTCCCTGTTTATTTTAGGTGTTCTTTAATTTCTCTTGGAAGAATTTTGTAGTTTTCAATGAATAGGTCTTTCACATCTTTTGTCAGATGTATCCTTAAGTACTTCATATTTTTTGAGACAAACGTAAATGGTACTGTTTTTTAATTTCAATTTTGAATTGCTTGTTGCAAGTATATAGAAATACAATTGATTTTTGAATAGTCATCGTGTATCAGGTAATCTTGCTAGACTCACTTATTAGTTCTGGTAGATTTTTTTGTAGAGTCCTTCAGATTCTATACAAACAAACATGTTATCTGTGAATAAAAATTTTTTTACTTCTTTCTAATCAGGATGCCTTTCATTTCTTTTTCTTGCCACAATGCACTGGCTAGGACCTCTAGTACAATGTTGCTGTACAATGGCACTTAACCATTAAGTATATGGTTAGCTATACTTTTTTTGTAGCTGCCTTTAATCAGGTTGAGGAAGTTCCCTTCTTTTCCTACTTTGCTGAGTTTTTAAAATCAGGAATGATGTATTTTTAGAAATTTTTTTTTTTTGCATCTATTGAGATGATCATATAATTTTTCTTTGTTAATAGAGTGAATTATACTAATTAACATTCAAATGTTAAAACAACCTTGCATTACTGCAATAAACCCCACATAATTATGATGCATATTCCTTTTATACATTATTCAATTTTATTTGCTAAAATCTTAGCTAGAATTTTTGCATCTATGTTTATGAGATATATTGGTCTGTAGTTTTCTTTTCTTGTAATGTCTTTGTATGAGGTAATGAGCTAAAATAAAACAAGTTTGAAAGTATTTTCTCTTCTTTAGCTTTCTAGTAGAGTTTATGTAGAACTGGTATTATTTCTTCCTTGAATAGTTGGTAGGATTCACCAGTGAAACCATCTGGAATTGGAGGTATCTTTGTAGGAAAAATTTTAAACTACAAATTCAATTTTCTCTAATAGCTATAGAGCTATTTACATTATCTATTTCTTGTTGGATGAGCTGTTTTAGTCTGTGTATTTTAAGGAATTTGTCCATTTCATCTAAAATTTCAAACTTATGAACACAAAGTTTTTCATGATATTCCTTTATTAACCTATTAATATTTGTGGATGTTTATGGATATTTTTTTTCCTGATCAGTCTAGCTAGAGTTTTATCAATTTTATTGCTCTTTTTAAAGAAACAGCTTTTGGTTTTATTGATTTTCTCCAGATTTTCTCTAGAAAATAAACAAAAACAATAGTTTATTGTTTTCCACTTTATTTTTTTATAATTTTATTTTTTTATTTTTAATTAATTAATTAATTTTTTAATTTTTGGCTGCATCAGGTCTTCATTGCTGTGAGAAGCTTTCTCTAGTTGTGGCGAGTGGGGACTACTCTTCGTTGTGGTGCATGGGCTTCTCATTGCGGTGGCTTCTTGTTGTGGAGCACGGGCTCTAGAGCGCAGGCTCAATAGTTGTGGCGCACGGGCTTCGTTGCTCAGCAGCATGTGGGATCTTCCTGGACCAGGGCTCAAACCCGTGTCCCCTGCATTGGCAGGTGGATTCTCAACCGCTGTGCCACAAGGCAAGTCCCTGTTTTCCAATTTAATCTTTATTATTTCTTTTCTTTCACTTACTTTGAGTTTAATTTGCTCTTCTTTTTCTGATTTCTTTAGGTGGAAACTTAAGTCACTGATATGAGACATTTTATCTTTTCTAGTGCAGGCATTTCATTTTGTGCAATAAATTTCCCCTTAAGTACTGCTTTGGTGGAATCCTATGAATTTTGATATGTTGTGATTTTATTTTTATTTAATTCAAAATAGTTTCTAATTTCCCTTTTGATTTCTCCTTTTCCCATGGGTTATTTAGAAGTGTGTTATTAAGTTTTCAAATATTTGGGAATGTTTTCAGTTACCTTTTTTGTTATTGACTTCTAATTTAATTTCATTGTGATCAGAAAACATGCTTTTTATGACTGAATACTTTTAAGTATATTGAGACTTGTTTTATTGCCCAGAATATGCTGTATCTTGGTGAATGTTATGTTTGCACTTGAAAAAAATGTATATGCCACTGTAGTTGGGTGGAGTAGTCTACAAATGTCAATTAAGTCAAATCAGTTGATAGCATTGTTCAAATTGTCTTCATTTTAAATTTCAAATCATTTGTTGCAACTTAAAAATACAACTTATTTTTGAAAATTGATCTTTTATTTGTCACTCTGATTTTCTCTCTACTTTTTCTACCAATTATTGAGACAGAGGTAGTGAAATTTCTAACTCTACCAGTGGATTTGTATACTTCTCTTTGCCACTTCTATCAGTTTTGTCTCATATATTTTGAAGCTGTTATTAGGTACAGAAACATTTAATGTTAATGTTTCCTTTTTATGTGTTGATCCTTTCATCATTATAAAATGACCTTTTTTAATCCCTGGTAACATTCTTTGCTTTGAAATCTATTTTGTCTGATTTAACACAGCTGTTCCAACTTTCTTTTGGTTAGGGTTAACATGGTATAAATTTTTCTATCCTTTTACTTTTAAGATATTTGTGTTTTTATATTTGAAATGTGTTTCTTGCACCTAGAATGTATCTAGGCTTTTCTTTTTTATACAGTTGGACAATTTCCCAGTTAAAATTGGTGGTTTCTAGACTGTTTACATCTAACGTGATTACTGAGATAGTTAGGTTTAAGTCTATCATCTTGCTACTTGTTTTTTAGGTCCCACCTATTTTTTTGTACTTTTCTCTTTTGCTGCCTTCTTTTGTATTACTATTTTTTCTTATAATTCCATTATGTTTCCTTTGTTATCTTACTAACTATAACTTTGTTTTGTTATTCTAGTAGCCTCTTTAGCATTAGTAGGATTCTTTAGTAGGATTTATAATATAGCATCAATAATTCGTCATAGTCTACCTTCAAGTGATATTACACAACTTAACACGTAGTGTAAGAACTTTACAGTAGTAATCTTCCCTCTGGGCTTTTATGCTATTGTTGTCATACAATTCACTTATATATGTTATAAAACCCATAATACATTGTTATTATTTTTTTATACACAGTCAATTATCTTTTAAAGAGATTTCAATAGTAAGAAAAATGATGTATTTACCCATATTACCATTTCTTGTGCTCTACATTCCTTTGTAGATCCATATTTCATCAAGTATCATTTTTCTTCCATCTGAAGGAATTTCTTTAATACTTCTTGGAGTGTGGGTCTGCCTGCAATAAATTCTTTCATCTTTTTTATGTCTGAAAATATCTTTATTTCATCTACTTTTTTAAAAGGTATTTTCACTGGGTATGGAATTCTAGATTGACAGGTTTTTCTTTCAGTACTTTAAAGATGTTATGCCACTGTCTCTTGACCTGCATTGTTTCTGATAAATTCTGCTGTCATCCTTCTCTTGGTTTTGTGTGTGTGTGTGTGTGTGTAAGTGTGTGTGTATAATGTATCTTTCCCTGCTCCCCCCAATTGTTTTTAAATTTTCTCTTTATCACTAATTTTAAGCAATTTGATTGTGAAAAGCTTTGGTATAGTTTTCCTTGTGTTTCTTGTGTTTGGAGTTCATTAATCTTCTTAAATCTGTGGATTTAGAGTTTTCATCAAAATTGGAAGTTTTTCAGCCATTATTTCTTTAGCTTCTCCCTTCCTTTTTCGCTTCTCCTTCAAGGATAAGAGTCATATGTATATGAGGTTTCTTGAGGTTGTTCTACAAATCAGTGATGCCCTTTCTTACTTTTTAATTTTTTTCCCTCAGTTTTTCATTTTGGATAGTTTCAACTGCTGTGTCTTCACCATTACTAAGCTTTTCTTCTGAGGTTTCTAATCTGCTGCTAATCTCATATAGTGATTTTTCATCTTACTCTGTAGTTTTCGTCTTTAGAAGTTTGATTTGAGTGTTTTATATGTCTTTTTCTACTTAATTTTTCAAACATATGGAATGCAGTTATAACAACTCAATTTCTTTCTCTGCTATTTCCAACATTTGTGTCAGTTTTCGATTGCTTTTTCTTCTCATTTGGGTCAAGTTCTCCAGCTTCTTTATATTCCTGGAAACTTTTATTGGATTCCAGACACTGTAAATTTATCTTATTGGGCATAGGATATTTTTATAATCCTATAAATATATTTTTGAGCTTTGTTATAGGAAAGAGTTAACTTTTTTGGAAACAGTTTGATCATTTCAAATCTTGCTTTTTTTGATTCATTAGATGGGCTCAGAACAAGACTCAGTCTAGGGGTAATTATTCTCCATTACTGAGGCAAGAACTTCTAGAGTATTCCAGTCAATGCCCCATGAATTATGTGTTTTTCCTGTGTGGCTGATGGAAACAGAACTATTTTTGGCCCTATGTGTGCATTGGGAACTCTTCCTTTAATCTTTTTGGATGATTCTTTCTCCAACCTTTGATAGTTTTCTCCCACATATGTGCTGATCATATCCTGTTAAAACTTGAGAGGGACTCTATGCAGATCTTAGGGGTTTTCTCTCTGTGCAGCTCTCTCCTCTTTGGTACTTCTCCCTGTACTGCATATTGTAGCTGCCTTAGTCGCCCTGCTGCCTTAGCTTCATCTTCTCAACTCAGGAAGTATGCTGAGCTTTACTTGGATTTCCCCTCCCTGAGCTATGGACAGGTAATAAACTTAGGCAGTCATAAGGCTCACCAAGTTTGTTTCTCATATCTCAGGGATCGCTGTCATTCATTGCCTGCTATCAGTATCTTGAAAACTTTTATATATTTTGCCTTTTCTTAGTTGTTTCAGGCAGGAGAGTATATCCAATCCCTATTATTCTATTTTGGTCAAAAGTGGAGTCTCCCTCCATTTTTTCTCCCTTTCTCTACAATGAGATTTGTGTAGGAAGGTTTCTTAGAAATTATCCATAAATTGTCAAAGGTATCATGTTACTCTCCATGGGCCCAGATCACCTTAATAAATATGACAGCATTTAATTTAAAAAAACAAATAAACAAGAAACACTTCTTGACTCTTCTGGAAGCTTGAGGAATTTTTAAAAGGCACAGCACTTGGCCACTGACCTCCAGAAACTCAGACTGTAATGGAGCCATGGCTATATTAATAAATAACTCTAGCAAGACTAACAACTCTGTCATTCTAACTGTTGAAAAAAATTGATGTAGCACCTGTCCCTGCAGCCTGAGGGCTGAGAGAAAGGAAGGGTGGGGCCTGAAAGGGGCACACAACTCAGCGAATTCATCTGTAAATTGGAGATTTCAAAAGACTGACTGATAAATGGAGCGTCATAAATTTATCTGTGGTGTTTATCTTCAGAGGTTTAGAGCAGTGGCTTAAAAGACGCTAAATACAGATGTAATCTTAGTTTCAAACAGTCTTAAGATGGCAGCTGTGTTTGGTGAATCTGAGATTAAAGTCTTCCTGGGACCCCTGATAGAGCCATCAATGTTCTTGCCTGCAGGCAGCGGCAGGGCTAGTGGTTCAGGTGGCTCACTGAGCTACAAGTGGTAACATGGAACATGTGTGGGTGTTAGGCTTTTAGGGAAGACAGCCTTGGGGTGAAATGCCAGCATTGCCATTTACTCTATTCTATGAGCTGGGGCAAATCAGTAGTTCTTTCTGAGCTCTGTTTCCCCAGGGTATATTTTTCTATGACTATTGAAATCACTGCATTGCATGTAATAGAGTAACATCAGTAATACATCCCTTTTTGAAATCCCATTCAAATCATCTACCTTCTGGTGGTAGTCCTCTCCTACACAGTGGTATATAGGACAATTGTTTAGCTTTTAGTTTTCTTATTTGCAAAAAAAGGAAAAGGTTCAGGAATCTTTGCTGAATTTGTGTGTTCCCAAATCTTCAAAATCTTTTATTTGCACACTTGACTTGGGTTACTTCTAGTGATGGTTACTCTTATTTTTGCCATTTCTATCTTCCTAATTTCACTTTGGGAGATACCCTCTTTCCAAAGACTGGACAGATCTTCACTATAGGGCTTATCACTTTTCTTTGGGAATTATTTGCTATTTTTACTTATTGCCCCACTAGAAGATGAAACCCTTAAAAGCTAAGACTAAGTATTAGTCAGCTTGGTATTACCAACACCTACTATATCAAATAAAACATAGTAGGACCTTTTTAAAATAACAAATAATCAATGAATGGACCAATGGAGGAGAAAATTGACATGATATCTGGAAAAGATACACCTAAAACGATCCAAGGTTGAAGACTAGCAAGCTAAGTTCCTTATTGGGAATAATAATTTAAGTGAAGCCAGTCAGAACCCAAAGAACATGCAGGACATCCTTTCTGGAAAGCAGCTCTGAGAAAAGCAGTGTGGTAGAGAGAAAGGAGCACAGACCCCACTATCAGATAGATGGGCTTCAGTTCAAATTCTAGCTCTTCTATGGTTAAAATGTGTGACCTGGGATAAATTATTAAATCCATCTAAGCTTTAGTTGTATTTAAAAAGTAAAAAGGGAGAAATAATAATAATAATAATATTGTGGCAATCATTAATGCTCTTCATCAAAAGTTTCTGGTTCTTCTTCAGGTACTTGATAAAGACTGTACTTCACTTCTCCCTTGTTTTCAGGCGTGGCCATACGATTGACTTTAGTCAGTGAAATATGGAAGTGTTTAAGCTAGTGCAAGATTTGCCACTGTTTCTTCTCCTTACCCTAAAGATTGGGAACGTTCCAGAGGTGAAATCTTCACCACCTGGGTCTCTGCGTAGGTATGAAGTGCAACAGAGCCCCCACTGACCTCAAGTAATAAATTTTGTTGTTTAAAGCAACTAAGATTTGGGACTAGTTTGTTACTATAGCATAACCAAGCTCACTGTTACTGATACAAGTTGATAGGTTATATCAAACTGATAGGTTGTCGAAATAATTAAATGAGATGTTTTTTAAATGTCTGTGTCAGTTTTTAAGTCTTTGTGGGCCTGATGTTGCTGGGCTGAAAATGTAAATAAGTTTCAAATTATTTAGTTTGAACATGAGAATCTTTTTGATGAGGCAATAGCACTGCAAATTCTGTCAATAAGAGAACTCCCAGCCTCAACAATTGTCAATTAATAGACAGTATATGCCAAAGAGTGAATATTTAGTGTTGGCAACCAGTATTCAGCAAGATCTAATAAGATAAGAATTGTGTGGCAAAGGGAGCTAGAGAAGGGACAGACCACTTGTAGCTAGAGGAAATGGGGGAGTTTGACAGAAGTCTTGAAGGTGGAGAGGGTATGAACAGATGGAGGAGAGAGAAGACCACAAATTTCTAAAAACTATGACACCTCTAAAATATCTAAGTCTTGCTCTTCTTGTTGCAATTCTCTGATAAGAAGTTGTATCTGAATATAAAAAGCTGCATTTTCACTTTTCTTTCCAGGGAGTGTGATATCATCAAAATAGCATAGCCTTCCACAATTTCTGGCACATAATAGAGACACAATAAATATTTATTGGTCAGATGTATGAATGGATGGATGATTGGGCTTTATAGAAAGACAGACCTGGATTCAAATCTCAGCTCTCTTACTGTATGACCTTATAAAGGTTACTTGTCATCTCTGTGGTTTCTTTCCTACATCATAGCATAGTTTTATGTTCAAAGGTAGCACAGTGCTTCACATGGTGGCAGCTCAGTAAAGAGTAGTCTAGCATTTTTCTGTGTTGTAACATAGCTTTCATAATGATCACAGTTAATACTCTTCACCAAGTGGATGTATATTCTTGGCATGAAGGGAGTTTTCTGATATATCAATATCATAAAAATGTGCTGATAACATCATTATGCCTAGAGATTCTTCCTTTTGTTGAATATTTTCAAGTTTGGACTCACTGAGTCAAAGGCAGTAAATATATCCATGGAAAAATCAGCATCTTAAAGGGATGCTACAGGATGCAGTCCCAGCTAGTGCAAGATGGAACATAATTATAAGAGCCCAAATTCAGCTGATAAACTTAGATTGGATCAAAAGATCTGCTTGGGCTTGTTGGCAGATTCTGTTTAGCAAAGTTGTTTTCTTGTGCAAACTCTTCCCTGTTTTAAATAAATCTTCAGTTTTCCGTCCCGCCGTTCTCTCTCACCTCCCAAACCTATCACCATCACCTCTGGAGTTACTTCAATCCCCTTACTAGTGAATGATACCATCTGAGGGTGGTACAGCTGGCTGAGGTGTAGGTTAATTTTCTGTGCAGTGTGTGGGCCCGTTCTCACTCTTCAGATGCCCTGAGTTCCTTTTCATATCTTTCTGTACTAAAGTTTTTCAATGTGTTTACCGTGTAAGTTATAAATACTGATTCAACTCACAGCAAAAGAAGGTAAAATCCATAGTACTACAACAAGAGATGGCATTTCTAAGAGTGAGATGTAAACATACAGGACTCTTCCTAGAACCAAATCGTGTGTGTGTGTGTGTGTGTGTGTGTGTGTGTGTGTGTGTGTGTGTGCACGCATACACATATGTATGTTTTTTCTCAGGGTTTTTACTCCCCAGTGTATCCAGATCATTCAACAACATTTCATGTCCAAAAGCAAACTCATGATCTTCTAATTTCTCATATTTGGTCTTTTCCAAAGTTCTTTAACTTGGTGAATGGTACCAATTATTCATCCAGTTGGGCAACAGCAGAAACCCAGGAGCTATTCTTGATTCTTCCTTTTCCCTCAATACCTCCACCCCATCTACATACAATCCATCAAGTCCTGTAGCACTTCAACTACTAGGCCATCCCTGAACCAGGCCACTTTTCTTTGTCTCTACTGCCACCACACCGTTTCAAGCCACCATCTTCTTTCCCCTGGACAACTAGTTAACTGGGACCCCTATAACCTCTTGTGGTAGAAAAGATGTGCAGCCCAGATCCCCCTTCAAAGGAAGACTTACTGCCCAGCCATGGGGAGTGTAGACAGCAGATGGCTTCCAACTGTTAGCTCTTGCAGAGTCGGCTGCAGCTGCAGACAGCCGCCTCACCTGGGGTCATACTTTTCCCAGGGTATCCCAGACAGGTGACTGGGAAGTACAAAAGCTTGGTCATTTCAGCCCTATGTGGGACAACTTTGACAGTACTCTAGAGGTCCCCAATAGCTTGGCTGAGCCTTTGTCACTGAGGCTCTCTCTGTGAGCCCTCCTGGAGAACTCAACCTGCAACACCTCTCGTCCCCTCTCCACTCTTTCTGTTTACTGTGGCCGCGGTGATCTGCTTACAGTGTAAGTAGAATATCACTCTCCCCCTCACACTCCTTAATACTGCCCCACTGCTTTAAGTCCAAAGTTCCAAATCCTGGACCTGGATATCTGATTCTTCTACCCTTCCTTTCTCATCTCACACTCCTCCCTTGCTCTCCATTTGACAACTCAGCCACACTGGCTCTATTGGTTTCCTGGGGCTGCTGTAACAAAGTATCGCAGACTAGGTGGTTTAAACCAGTGGTCCCCAACCTTTTTGGCAGCAGGGACCGGTTTCTTCGTGGAAGACAATTTTTCCACGGACCGGGGCGGGGGTTGAGGCGGGCATTGGTTCAGGCGGTAATGCAAGCGATGGGGAGCGGCAGATGAAGCTTCGCTCACTCACCCGCCGCTCACCTCCTGCTGTGCGGCCTGGTTCCTAACAGGTACTGGTCCACACCCTGGGGGTTGGGGACCCCTGGCTTAAACAACAGAAATGCATTGTCTCACAGCTCTGGAGGTTAGAAGTCCACAAACAAGATGTCAGTACAGCCATGCTTCCTGCAAAAACTGTGAGGGAATCCTTCCTTGTTTATTCCTAGCTTTTGTTGGTTTGCTATCTTTTGCATTCTTTGATCTGTAGATGCATCCCTTCAATCCTCCATCATCACATGGTATTCTCACTGTGTGTCTGTTTTCACATAACTGTCTTCTTATAAGGATACCAGTCATGTTGGATCAGAGGCCTACTGTACCCCAGTTTGACCTCATCTTAATTAACCGTATCTTCAACAACCCTATTTCTAAACAAGGTAATATTCTGAGGTACTAGGAATTAGAACTACAACATATCTTTTTTTCCCCCCAGCATATCTTTTTCTGAGGGGGACACAAAGTAACCCATAACATTGGCATATGTTCAATCCCTGAAACAAGCCACACTCATCTTGCTTCAGGTCTTCTTTATATACTGTCCACAACTTCCCAGTTTCTTGTCCAAGCCCTTCATCCTCTCAATCTCAGTGAAAAGTTCATTCTCCTTAGGCAGATTTTCTATCCTGCTCTTCCCCCAAGCTAGGTCAGCTCTTCTCACTCACAGCACCTGGTACTCTTTCACAGTCTATAATTTACCACTACTTGTAATTACAGACTGTCTGAGCAATGACTGTCTCCTCCACAGCCTATCAGCTCCATGAGAGCAGAGGCTGTGTCTGTCTCACACACTAGGTATCTCCAATGCTGAGCACGGTACCTAGCACATAACAGGTACACAGTACATATATATAAAATCAGTGATCTCAGAAAACTTTTATGGAGCTATTAGGTTTTTTTTTTTTTTAAACTCCTCTACTTATTTATTTATTTATTTATTTACTTATGGCTGTGTTGGGTCTTCGTTTCTGCGTGAGGGCTTTCTCTAGTCGCGGCAAGTGGGGGCCACTCTTAATCGCGGCGCGCGGGCCTCTCACTATCACGGCCTCTCTTGTTGCGGAGCACAGGCTCCATATGCGCAGGCTCAGCAATTGTGGCTCGCGGGCCTAGTCGCTCCGCGGCATGTGGGATCTTCCCAGACCAGGGCTCGAACCCGTGTCCCCTGCATTGGCAGGCAGATTCTCAACCACTGCGCCACCAGGGAGGCCCAAGCTATTAGGTTTTATCCCTCCTTAGAGTTTTGAAGTCTTAGGTGTCCCTGTTTCCAGGAGATATGGTATTGCACTAACCCAGTCAAGAAAACAGCTTGCTGAAGAAATGGGGAAGAGGAAGAGAGTAAGCCCCAGTTAAAGATGCTTGAAGTTGACCCCCCAGATATTCCCAGGAAAGAGAGCAGACAGAGGCTTCTTCCAGGGGCCAGTTGTAAATCCACTACCCAATATGGAAAGTGGGAAAGGCCTCTATTATTCTCCTGAATTGTGAGCTTTCCTGCCATTAGGACCTTCCAGAAACCTAGGTTCCTCATTGAGTTTCTGGGATCATGCCAGAAAGCTTGATAAATAACAAGAGGCAACATGCAATTCCATAAATATTCCACCTAGAGAAGAGAGGATGCCTCATTCATTCAGGTGATAGTCTGGAAGGTAGAGCGGTGGAAACAGTCCAAATACATAAAAATAACTATTTAGAGAAGGTTGCAATTGGGGGAAGTGGAGAAGAAAGTTCTAATTAAGATGTTATTGAAATATACCTATTAAATGAAGGGTGACTGCTGATCAGCTGGTTATTTCTTGAGTAGAGAGAAGTGAGTAGTTCTTATTTGAAGAAAGCCCATTAAAGCTCTTTATGGGCTATGCTTCCTGCTGCTTCCTTTTTTTCCCCTTCAAGATGCCCTTTGAGTGATGTACCTTTCCCTCCTGTTTTTTTCCACTCAGGGGCTCTTATGTCCCCTCTGTCATCAGCTACAGCCATTGTCATCCCATCCTCGGCTGGGACCAAGATTTACCAGGCTGACAGGGACAAAGATGTATCCCAGTTGGAAGAATTCTCATTGCACAGTGCTGCAGTGTGCCAGAGTGGAAGGACCTTTCCAGAGAAGCAAGTTTAGAAGAGTAATTAATATTTTGGATTCTTTAAAATTGTTCCTTTTTTTTTAACCTTCCCAAGTACATAACCTTTATCATAGAATGCCTTAGGAAGATCAGATTTTGTGACAGAAAGAATGTAAAAAGAATTACCGAAGTATTAATTAGCTTTGGCAATCACGATTTAGGCAGCAGGGTAGTAGTTTGCACCCAAGGCTACTATCTTGAGAGGTGGTTTTCCAAATTCTTTTGTATCCCTCCTTAGGTATCAGGGCCCACGCCTGGAAGACCTGGCTCAGAGAGTGCTTCTGTGGTGTGGAGAAGATACCCTAGCCCTCGTGCAAGCCAGGTACACTCTATGTGAGAGGAAATGGAGCAGAAGCAAAAGACAAGCTCTCCACTTTGTAGCCCCGGGAACAGCAGGAGACAGAAGGAGCACCTGGAGGCCAGAGAGCAAAGCTGTTGGTCTTGTTGGCTACCTCCTGGCAGACCCAGCAGGGGATGTGTTAGTTAAGTCTAGGGGAGCCAAGAAGGCTGGGGGCTCTGTTGTGCAACCTCCGGAAGACTGGGAGGAGGCTAATTCTCAGGCCATCCACACTGAGCTGGGGGACCACCTCCTCACCCTGGTGGCTTAGCACAGTCAGGCAGAGGCCAGCCTATGGTTCAAGTGTCCTGGGTCATCTTTGGTTCCAGTGTGGTAGAGACAGGCTTCAGAAATACCTGAGAGTCCAGAGGAATTTGCAAGAAGGATCACCATGGTGAGGATGAGGGATTTAAGTAGCAAGGGCTACTGAGGGAGACACTCAAGTCAAAGCCAGACAGGAGTCTCAGAGGAGCTTCTGATGCCTGAGAGCACCAAGGGTCAGGGTGAGTCAGCCGGAGGGAGCTAGAAGGCCCTGAACAAGCTGAGCAAGGCCAGGTCAGGAGTCACACTTCCACAGAGACCAGAGGAAGCAGGGAGCATCTGCACAAAGACCCTGAATCTTCCCCACAGCCATAGCCATGGGGTTGCATAAGCTGCCACCACCCCCAAACACACATCTGGACACATCTTTGGGAACTAAAAACAGACAAAGAATTTTATCTGTGAAACTGAGCAATTTTATCCAAGAGAGGTTAATTTAAAACTTTAATATTGGGTTTAATATTGAGTTAGGCTTTCATTTGAACATTTACATTTTTTCTTTGCTAACCAATTGGCTGTGGGCTTGGGAGGAAGGCTGTATTAGATATAGGAAAAATAAAGCAGATTTTTCTCTGTGCATCCAAGTTATAGTGTGAAGTTAATATTCTGCTTCTGACACACAGGAATAAAGGAACCATGAAATCACTTGTCAAAAGTGTCAGCAATGTTTAAAAAACCAAGCATTCAGTTGTTGCAGGGTTGGATGGGTCACATTCCGGAAGCCCCCCCAAACAGGGCTGACTGCAGCTTTCACGACTGCAGAAAATACAGGAGGAAGTTCAAGGAGTGAACCGGGACTTGGGGTCCTCCAGCAAGTATTCTGTTCTCCACTTTAGAGAGAGGTGCCCACACTCAATCCTCAGTCAGACCCACGCTCTAAGGAGTAGCTAGTCTGCCCAAGGTGGGCACCAGGTGACTTCCAAGGACATGAGACCTGTCCATTCACTTCCCTCCCTTGGCAATACCAGTAGGGGTTATGTCAGCAAAACAATTTATTTAAAATGACCAAGCCCACAATATATGATGAGCCACACATAGGTTACAAAACTGTTAACTTACACATGAATGTAGTTAAGAGTAGTGATGAAATAGAAATTCGTATTCTAAGGCAAGTCAAGGAAAAGTTACACATAAAACATTTTCTCTGCACTTTGGCCTCCTCTCTCCCCTCTTCCATGCATCATGTATCTGCATTATGCATCAACCAAACTTCTCCATCGGCAGAAATACCCACTTAACTAACCGTAAAGAGCGACATTCTCCTAGCATCAACAAGACAACTTAAAAGGTAACATTCCTTCTTAATCTTGTAAGGGGCCATGATGACCCACCACCCACTACTTTGTAAGTGTAGATCTGGATTGTGTAAACTGTCAATAATACGTCATTTAATATACAGCCTTCTGTCTCAAAAACTTATAAAACTGTGCTTTGACCTCTAATGGCAAAATATTTCTCAGAGCTTTCTGAAAGGCTGTTCCTGGGTTATAATCCTCAACTTGGCTTGAATAAAATTTCCCATTTCTTTCTTAGATCGACCAATTAATTTTTTCATCAACAGTAGGAAAAAAATAACATGATTAAAGCAACATGGGTCTGGTGTTCACTACCTTGTCCTCCCCACTAGGACAAGCCACAGGGACTGTGGCCATCTCTTCCCTATTTTTTTCTATCTTACTTTCTTTAGTTATCCTTGTTATTCTCTCACAGGTTTCCTTGTGTATGCTGTGCTGAGCCACATGCCATCATGATCCCGGCCCATCCTTTCAGGGCTGAAATAATAACAATCGGTGAGCTCTGGGCCACTCCATCTGCAAAGTCTTCATCTTCCATAACTCTAGCCGTTCCTGTTTTTGTTTCTATTTGCACAATAAATTCATGTGTAAACTGTGGTTCTCCTCCAGTGAAAGCCCACTTGGTCAAGTACCTATTGCCAAAGGACAGTGAATGTCCACTTATCATCAGTGCTGAACACGGCCCTCTTTTTAACTCCTGATGGGAAAGGACAACTCCCAGGCTAGGTGCCTCTGTTCCCCCATCCCATTATTCACAAGTTTTTACTCTGAATACTAACTATACGCCACTACTGAGTGTCCTGCTGGATGTAGCATGGGGACTCAGAATCGCCCACTTGCTCCCTAAGTGCTTTTTTTCTGCTTAGTTCTGTAAGTCTCTCTGCATAGGTAGATGAAACCCATTCTTACACTTGCACACATATCCATGTGCTTATTTTGAGCAATTCTGAGCACTCAATATTGTCATTAGAAAACTCTACAAGACAGTGGAGGATTACTGGACTGAATGTCAATATTATGACATAGTATGAGTGTGTTTCATGTTTGGTAATTGCAATCATTGTTGCTTTTGTTGTGGTCATCCATGTACAATGCTTGGTGTCAGTCTATTTATCTCTTATAAAAATAAAATACAGTGTGTGTGTGTGAAAAAAAAGAAAACTCTACAAGAGTACAATCCAACTCTATGGAAAATTCCTTAAGCACAGGGATGCTGATTTACACAGTCATTCATCTGCATCCATGGGGATTAGTTCCAGGACCCCCTGAAGATACCCAAATCCAAGGATGCTCAAGTCATTATATAAAATGGCTTAGTACAAGTGGCCCTCCATATCTGAGGGTTCCACAGACAAGGATAAGGAGGACCAACTCTACCTCCTTCATTTCCCTCAGTGCCAAGCAAAAAAGTTACCATTTTGATTTGACTTCACATCTAATTAATATTTGATATCTAACCAGTGTTTACTAAGTGTTTGCAATAGGCCTGAGCCTTTCTTATACATTCTCTTATTTAGTCTTCAAAACAACCTTGTGAATTACAGACTATAGGATATTCTCAGCTTTACAGAAGAGAAAACACTGATTCAGAGAAGTCAGGTGACTTGTCCAGTCACTCAGCTAGAAGGTGGTGATCCTGGAATTAGAACATGTACTCTTCCTGCTTCAGGGTACAGTGCTATTTTCTACACCACAGCTGCTTCTCCACTGGTGGTTCTTGCCTTAAAGAAGAAGGTCTGCCTAAGGTCAGCAGACTTACCCAATCAAGAGGAAGTCCTTATGTGGAGAGGTAAGGACCCAGCTTCATGGAGCAGGGCCTGGAGGCCCCATCCTGTGATAGGGCACCAGTCCAGCAGGTTCCCAGTTCTCTGGCTGCGTTAGTAGTTTCTGATGCATGTAGAAGGGCAATCTGGGCTCATTTCACTACTCCTGCCAGGGCTGAGATAGAGGGATATAAGGCTGGCTTGGCCGGGTCCTCTCACCCACAAAATCCAGGCAAGCGGCTTCAGCATTAGCCCTTTCCATTAAAAGGGCAATATGGAATTCAGTCTTCCCAAAACAAGGAGGTTGTGATGGGGGTGACAAGTGACACTTCCACACCCTGCCTGTCCTTGACCATGATCATGCAGAGCCCCAGGTACAATCCCTTGAGCAACCAATGGGGTCATCCATGTTATCCAACCAGGCTTAGCAGGAGTTGACAGGGCCAAAGACAGCTGGGACCCAGGTAGGTCTATCCTCTCCCACTAGTGTAAGAACTCCATGAGAGCTGGGACTTTGAATGTCTTATTTACTGCTGTACCCCACTGTCTTGAACTGTACCTGGCATATAGTAGGTATTGTTTGAATAGATATTGTTGAACAAATGATTGGATGGATGAGCAAAAGAACCAAGGGGCATGCTGCATCTTGTGTGCACAGAACCCCATCTGCAAGGGAAATGTATGCACAGACCTTTTTCTAAAGGTCTCCCCTTAGACCTTGCCAGCCCCACTCCCTTCTTCAACACATACTGTCTCCTGAAAAAAACATCTCTGACTGATCTCTAAGCACTGCCCTTATGCTGGCACCCTCTTTCCCAAAGGCAAGAAAAACTCGTCTATCAACTTTCCCTTAGATTGAGCAGAAGCAGCCGTGTCCAGCTTCAGAACCGTGATTCTCTCAGGAGCAGCTGAGCCCTTTCAGCTTAGCGCCACTCCCCCGAGGCAGGAGCCGTGCCACAGTCCAGGCTTGGGTCTCCCAGCCTCAAGCTGCCTGAGGAGGGTCCCAGAGTGAGGCCCGGCCCCAGTGGACATCTGAGAGAGGTCACAACCTCCTGTCCATCCTGGAAACTCTCGTCTATACTCTCTCATTGTTCTTTGTCTGAGGGAGCCTGTAGTACATGGCGCCAAGAGTCTCACAGAATATTTGACCACAGGAAACTTTCTTAACTTGGCTAAGCCTCAGTTTTCTTAACTATAAAATTGGTATAACAATAGCTTCTGCTTCATAGAATCATTATGCAAACTAAATAAAAGAACATCTACAAAGTGCTTAGCACAGTGCTTGGCACATAGTAAGAGCTCAATAAATGACAGCCATTATTATTCCTGTTAAGTATGGTTTGTTCCTGTGCTTTTATTGTAAAAACAAATGACTATAACCCACAATCTGAAATAAATAGAAAAATCTCACTTATCATTATTAATTCATTCAACCAAGACGGCATCAGGCCCTATGCCAGGTCCTGGACAGATTAGGAAAGGTCTCTAAGTTCTTTAAGTCTTTAACTTCTCTGGGCTTTCACTTATGTTGATCCCTGGAATGAATCGCACATACTCTCTGTTTGCCTGTCTCACTTTAATCTCCAAAACTCAGCCAAATGGAACCTCCTTTAGGGATGCTTTCCCTGAATGTGTGCATCCCATGCTAGATTCCTTGGGAGGCAAATTCTGAGTTTAGCATGGAGGAAATCCTGGGGATGATAACTTGTGGAAGGGAGGAGAAGAAAAAAGACTGGATAGAGGGAGATGTTGAGCAGCAATGCAGTCCCAACAGGAGCCCCAGCAACCCCATGGACCTTTCAGATAGCAATGAGTGGGCCAGGCCTTCATGCTCCCAAGCTGCATCAGTCATTGGATGCAGGCTGCCTGTGGAAGGTGTGACCTTGGGTGAGACAGTTTTCTTTAGCCCAGACAATCCCCAGAGAGGGCTGTCAGCTGAGGGTGATCTGGAAGCACTTCCTGCAGCAGGGGAATGAGTCCTTCATTTCTGAAACAGGATTTGGGCAGCACAATGTAGCATCCACGATATACTCCAGCCTAGATTTTATCAGTCATATAGAGATGTTGATTTCCATCTGCTTGACTCCTATCTCTCAAATGGTATACTACATGCGTGGGAAAAAGGAAAGGAATTTATGGGCCCTTGAACTCTCAGCTGCATGAAAATCTGCATTATCTTCTTCTATTCCACAGCTCTGAGTCCTTCCTTCATCGCTAAGCATCCCTGCCACCAAGGCTAGAAGTCAACAAACGTAGGAGGGTTTATGAAGGAGGTAGTGAGTCAAGATGGAGGAGGGTGGAGGGTGGACAAGGACTGAGCTTATCTCTAGACTGGGCCAGACCTAGTTTAAGACCATTTTTGATGCTTCTATGGCTTTTTTAAAGAGAGGAGAGGGCAGGCAGATTTCAATCTCACCTGAAAGAGCAGGAAGTTGTTTCCTTGGGCTGTCAGGTAGGTCTACTGCTGTTATCAGTTTGGCACAGTCTATCTTAAGAAAATGTAACTAGTGGTTCTGCTGTCGTGTTGGCAAGCTCCAACAAGGCCTAACTCGAGACATATTGAGCATAAACGTCTATCTGAATGAATTCTGGGATCACACAGTGGATTTGCAAACATGTTTTCAATTAAAGGCTGCTCTCAGGAAACTGCAGCTGCCTTTCCACCCTAGAAAGAAAATATCCAAAAATCCAACTCCAAACTGAGAACTGAACTTGTATTTCAGGCCTATAACAGATTTTTACCTAGGGTTTCTGAGTCCCCGAAGATATTTTTCAGACTTCTTATTATTACCCACTAAAACTTTTATGAATTTTAAGAATTATGAACACATCCTAAACTCATTTTAGTAGGTTTGTTTATTTAAAGGGCACAGGTGAAGCAATTCTGAAGCTATTGTATATGTATCATAGGATTGAGAAGTGAATGAATATATCAGTGTTGAGATCCAGGGTGTCCACTCTGGAAGAAGGGACATACAAATATGAACTGATAAACATGTGAGGCAATGGATGTGTTAATTAACTAGGTGGTGGGAATCCTTTCAAATTACCATTATGTACATGTTAAATATCTTACAATTTTATTTGTCAATTATACCTCAGCAAAAATGAAAAGAAAAAAATATGGATTGGGAGAAGGCAAGAAAGAATTCCATGAGGAAGGAAATGGAGCTATCAGTGTAAACTCATGATTTCTAAAACAGGTATATGTGTGTGAATACACATTTTATGTGCACATATGTATGAATATGTATTTATATTTATATACACGCATATATTCCCTAGATCTGCCTACTAAAAGGGTCAAGAAGCAAACCCCCCCTCTCCCCTCCCCACAGCAATGAGCACATCTATCTCCCCAATCTTGGTCTCTAATACCATTCCCCACTAAGAGGAAACAGGTTTCTCAGAGGAATGGCTGATTCGGGGTTGAGGTGAGGTAGGGACAAAATGAACCTAGAACATCTTATTATGCCAAGAATGCTAAAGAGGGAGAAAGAGAGAGAACAATTGGGGCATGTCACAAGGATACAGGAGCCAGATTAGAGGGACTCCCACTGGCCAAATCAAGTCCACCCATGCATTATAAAGCACTGGAAAAAATAATTTGTATGTTCTTACCAATGACGAATAGATAGATAGGTAGATAGATAGATAGGTGAATGAATGAATCAATGAATGAATGGAGAAGGGAGAACTCTTGCTTACAGTAAAATGCAGAAAAACAGCTGGTAAATTGAGAGGTAGTCCTGTAGTTGGAAAATGCTCATTTTGCAACCATCATAATAAATATAGGATGAGGCAAGAACCATAAATGGAAATAAAATGTAGGAGGAAATTTTGACTAAGAGCAAAATATTTGAACCATCTCAAGGTGTCTCTCCCACAGACTATTTATTAGGAAGAAAAAAAATAGTAACTATAGAGTGGAGAAGTCAAACAACACCTTGACTGGGTGATCAAAATTAACATCACTAAGAGGACATCATGAACTTCCAGGTGTGACACCCTGAGAAGGACACAATATCACCTATGCAGTGTTCTGGCCAAGAATGCACGACCTGAATTTAATCATGAGGAAACATTAGATAAACCTAAAATGAAGACTGTCCTATAAACCAAAGGGCAGAGAGTTTGAATTCTTCAAAAATGTCAATGTCATAAAAGACAAAGAAAAGCTGTGGATAAAGAAGACCAAACACCAAAGACGGACAATAGCAAGTGTTAGGGAGGATGTGAAGAAATTGGAAACTTCATACATGGTTGGTGGAATACAAAATGGTGCAGCTGCTTTGGAAAACAGTCTCGAAGTTCCTCAAATTTTAAACATTGAGTTACCATGTGACTCAGCAATTCCATTCCTACATAGATACCTAAGAGAAATGAGAAAATATATCCATATAAAAACTTGTACATGAATAGTCATAGCAGTATTATTCATGATAGCCAAAACGATAATAGGCAAATGTCCATGAAATGATGAATAGATAAACAAAATGTGATATATCCATACAATGGGCTACTTATTATTCAGCAATGGAAAAGAAAAAAGTACTCATACATGGTGCAACATGGATGAATCTTGAAAACATCATGCTGAGTGAAAGAAGCCAGACACAAAGGACCACATACTGTATGATTCCATTTATATGAAATGTCCAGAACAGGAAAGTCTCTATGGGCAGAAAGCAGATTAGTGATTGCCTAGGTCTAGGGGAGAAGGAGGGCAGGTAATGCTAATGGGTGAAGGGTTTATTTGGGTGAAAAATATGTCTAAACTTTGGTTGTGGTGATGGTTGCACAGTTCTGTGAGTATACTAGAATTATATCTCAATAAAGATGGTTTTAAAAGTCTAATGTTCTTTAAAATACCTGAGTAGCAACAATATTTAGCAGTATGATTTATCTCTATAAAGAGCAATTTTTTTAAAATAAAGAAATAAAACATGCACATACAAGGATGGTTCGGGAAGCATGGAGGACATTTGTGAACTGGGCAGGAGCAGCTTTAGTGATGAAGTAAAGGCAGAAGGCAGACTGGACTGGGTCAGAGGAATGGGAGGTGAGGAAGTAGACAGAGTATGTTTGTATTGCAGACAACTCTTTCAAGGAGCTTCCATGTAGAGGGAAGTACGTAGAGAGATGGAGTGAGAGATAGAGATGTGAGGGCTGGAGTAGGCTTTAATCATGTAGGAGAGCTAGAGTGTTGAATGCTGTTGGGCAGGATCCAGTGGAAAAAGCCCAGTTGGAGATGCAGGAGTTGAGAGAATATAATCCATACAGCAAGGTCCAAGAAAAGTCACGGGACTCAGAATCCATGTGATAACCAGAAGCATACTTTCTCCATCAAACAGGAGGGAAAAGAACAGAAGTGCTGGTATATACAGGTCTGGGACTTGGCTTCAGTAAGATGAGAAAATTCCTGACACCTGACTTCTACCCGTGGAGAAGGAAAGGATTGAAGGTTTGAAGTTTCACATCCTAAATTGGTTGACTACTAGCTGTGTGATCTTGGCAAATGTAGTGAGCTTCTCCGAGCTGGTTTCCTCCTTTGTAAAGTGGATTATACCTTGGAGTGTGCTTGTGAGGATAAAATGAGAAAACATAGGTAAAATGTAGAGCAGGGTGACTATCACACAACAGGCTCTCAACAAATGTTAGTTTATTTTTTAGTCCATTTCTATACCCTTGTTCACTCTGCTACCACCCCCAAATACATGCAAAAATAAGAGCTTCTTAAAGGCAATAACCTTATTTTATTAATGATGTTCCCATGACCTATAACAATACCTGGCACACAGCAGATGTTCAATAAATATGTTTCCTAAATTCCTCTTCTCTGAGTAGCTGTCAAGTGTCCAGCCCCATGCTAGGAATTTTCACCCATGTCACCTTATGTGCTCCTCACAGCTACACTGGAAATGGGGCGGTATCATCTTGCCTTTACCAGCGAAGGACCTGAAGCTGAGAGAGGTTAAGTCATCCAGCTGCTAATGATAAAGGTGGAACTCCAAGCCAACTCTTCATTCCAACATCAGTGTCTTTCCACTATCTACCAGATACCTGGTTTTGTTTTTGTGTTTTGTTTTGTTTTTTCTCCTGTCTTAAGCTGGTTTATAGGTGAGTCTCCAAGACACTGCCTAGAGGAACCTGTGTAAGCCTCACAAGGGCTAGAAGCTTTCTGCTCACCCATCCTAACTTCCCTCCCCACCAGAATTGCCCTCCCTTCTTCCTCCTGCCCCTCCCTGACCTGATGAAGGTGCCTAGCACCACAATTAGATGGTTTAAAGGCTTCATTTTAGTTATTTCCAGACCCAATATATAAAGAAGAGAATAAAGAGTAATCTTAAAGACTAGTAAATTATCACTGAGCAAGTGAAATTCACTGTCTAGTTTTGGCATGATAGAAAGTTTGGAGACCTGAAATGCCCAAATTCATTGCTGTTGGAAAAGGACAGAGGGGAAAACTGTTATCTTTTGCTTTATATGCTCTGTCTTTTAAAAATTTTCTTAAGATTTTAATGAAAAATTTTGAACATACAATTACAGTGGCATAATTGTAAAATGACCTAGTAGAGAAACTAGTATAAGGAACCCATGTACCCAACAATTAGCAAGATTTGCTGTACTGGCTTCATCTCTCTCTTTTTTTTAAATGTAATTCCTGACTTCCTGTCATTTCACTCCCCACATCAAGATGCATTTTTTTTTTTGGCTGCACGCGGGCTTTCTCTAGTTGCAGCAAGTGGGGGTCTACTCTTCGTTGCGGTGCGAGGGCTTCTCATTGCGGTGGCTTCTCTTTGTTGCGGAGCACGGGCTCTAGGCGCATGGGCTTCAGTAGTTGTGACACATGGGCTCAGTATTTGTGGCTTGCAGGCTCAGTAGTTGTGGCACACCGGCTTAGTTGCTCCACAGCATGTGGGATCTTCCCGGACCAGGGCTCGAACCCGTGTCCTCTGCATTGGCAGGCAGATTCTTAACCACTGTGCCACCAGGGAAGTCCCAAGACAAGATGCATTTTTTTTTTGATGGTACAACATTCATAGCAGGTTTATTCACAATGGCCCCAAACTGGAGAGAACCCAAATGTCTATTTACAAGTTAATTGACAACATATTGTGTATTTATACAATGGAATACTAATCAGCCAAGAAAAAAAAAAGGCAAACTACTGATGCATGGAAATGTATGAATCTCAAAAACAATATGCTGGGGCTTCCCTGGTGGCGCAGTGGTTGAGAATCTGCCTGCCAATGCAGGGGACACGGGTTCGAGCCCTGGTCTGGGAAGATCCCACATGCCGCGGAGCAACTGGGCCCGTGAGCCACAACTACTGAGCCTGCGCGTCTGGAGCCTGTGCTCCGCAACATGAGAGGCCGCGATAGTGAGAGGCCCGCGCACCGCGATGAAGAGTGGCCCCCGCTTGCCGCAACTAGAGAAAGCCCCCGCACAGAAACGAAGACCCAACACAGCCAAAAATAAATAAATAAATAAATTTAAAAAAAAAAAAACAATATGCTGAGTGAAAGAAGCCAGACATAAGAAAACTGTATGATTCCATGGATATAAACTTTTAGAACAATTAAACAAACGAAGCTAAGATAAGAAGGCAAGAAGAGTCTTCACATCTTGGGATGGGGAGTTGGTGGGGTTTGGGAGGGGACATGAAGGAACTTTCTAGGAACGTGGAAGTGTTCTGTGAAAGGAATGTGGGTTTCGTTTGTCAAAATAATACAGCTAAGATTTATACATTTCATTGTAGTAAATTTTACCTTAATAAAGGAAAATAGAACTGTAAGAAATAATAAACATGTGGGAGAGTGGAGAGTGGGTAGAAGTATAGATGATTCAGGAATGGCAAAATGCTATTGATTGTTGAATCTGGGTGATGGGTACATAGGGGCTCATTATACTATTTTGCTTACTTTTTATATGTTTGAAATCGTCCACAATCAAATATTTTTGATTTTAAAGAATAAGTTATTCTTTAAATATTATTTTAAAGAATAAGTCAAATCATATCTCTTTGTAGTTTGAAGCCCTTTAATGACTTCCTATTGGATATAGAAAAAAAGCCTAAGCTATATGCTGTGATTCATATGGTCCTGCCCAATCTAACTGCTGGCCATTTCTTATCTTCTTTCTCTCTCCTCTCTCACTGTGCTCCAGTCCCACTGGACCATCTGAGAGATGCCTAAGCATGCCAGGATTTTTCCAAATGCAGAACTTCTGAGTCTCTCCTTACAGTTTTCATGTGATTGTTTCTTCTCATCCTTTGAGTCTTCAAGAAGTGTTCCCAACTGACACATTTTGCTTTCTTTCTTGTCTGTCTCCTCACTAGAAGACTGACTCTATGAAGACAGACCTGATGCCTCTCTTAGTTGTCATTTTATACTGAATTCCTAAAACAGTGCCTTATTTTCTGTTTTGTGAGTTTCTATGCTCCAGTGAGTGTTGTCCTTCAATTATCTCTTCCCTTGGAGCCCTGGGGTTAAGTATGTCCTTTAACATTGCTCTGATTAGCGCCATGGACAGCAGTAATTTACAGGCTCTGGGACCAAGGATGTGGAATTGGTGCAAATGTCAGGTAGGATGTGATAGCTATTTTGGGCATGTTTTGGGGGATCTATCTGGCAAATGAGAATGTGTGAACTGAAACTTTGGGAGACTTCTCAGGAAGGCAAGTATTTGAGTGGGATGCCGCTAATGTGGGTTGAGCAGCCCTCCCTTGTGCTAGGCATAATCTAGGAAGAAAGGGTGTCCCTCCCTACTTTCCCACATTGCTTGGAAGGAGCACTGTCCTGGGAGCCGGAAGTACAAATCTTGCCCAAGCTCTGCACTAAGGCTTCCTGGCTCTGGGTAAATAACAGCCTCTGAGCTTTGGTTTCCTCATACTTTAAAAAGGGTACTTCGTTGATATCAATGTTTCCCAAGTGAAATCATATTGTAGCTCACAGATGCCTTGAGAGAGGAAAAAAAGGAGCAAAGTGGGAAAGGGATGAGTGGGATGCAAACACTGTTGATGAAGCAGGGGACAGAGGAGCAATGGAAATCATTTGGCTAATCAATCCATTATCCACCATTAGCAAACTGGACTAGAAAGCACCTAAGATTGTTTACAGAGCTCGTGTTCTGTGGAGGGAGCATTGGATCTACTCTCCTTTTCTCCTGTGCAGGCCTGCAGCACATACAGCACCCACTGTACAAGGAAATTTGCTCTTCTCTGAGTTTTTTGCTCTCGTTGTCCAAAGTCTCCTAGGTTGGCAAAATATAACCTCTTGGGGGATGGAGGTCTTGTAGGTACTTGAGTCTTTGTCAGAGACTGATAGAGGAGGGACTTTGGGCAGAGCTTTTGTAGAGAGAAGAGCACATCAACAGCATCCACTTAATCTGTCACATTTGTCTTTAACTCATTTGAGTTGCCAGACCTTAAAGGTGAATCTCTTCCAGTACTAATGTCTGTGCATGCTTAAGCAGGCAGGGTCTGGAACCAGACAGCCTGGGATGGAATAATTCCAATCTTCCCACCTCTATGCTGTTTGACCTTGTATTGGTTACTTAACCTCTCTGTGTCTCAATTGCCTTCTTTTATTAAATACTTCTAAATTAAATACTACCTGTCGCACAGCACCATTGGGCAGATTCTGTGGGACGAGGCACCAAGATGCATTTTTTTAAAGGCACTTTTTTTCTTTAACTTAGCCACAGGCTTATTTTTACACCTAACAAGCTTGACAACGATCTCCTGGTATCACCTAATACCAAGTCTGTATTCAAATTTCTCTGATTGTTTAACTTTTTTTCTTTTTCTTTTTCTTTTCCTTTCTCTTTTCTTTCTTTTTTTTTTTTTTAAATATTTGGTGTGTTTGAATCACAATGCCAGACCTACACATTGTATTTGGTTGTTCTGTCCCTTAAAACTTTTTAAGAGAGGGAGTTTCCCTTTCCTAAGCCCATTGCTTGCTTTTGACGCCAATGCATTGGGGGAACTAGATCCATTGTCCTAAGAACATCCCCCATTCTATATTAGTCTGTTTCCTTGTGATGAAATTTAACTTGCTCTCTCTCCCCCGTAATTCCTGTAAACTAGAAGTTGGCATTAAACATTTGATGGACTTCAGGTTTTTTGGCACTGATTCTTTGAGGTGGTGCTGTGTGCTTCACATTGGACCACATCAGGAGGCAACAGCCCTGATTGTCCTGCTCTTGGTGATGCTGAGGGTGGTCAGTGTGTTCAGGTGGTTGTCCTGTCCTTTTCTGGGGTAGAGCAACCATGAAGCAAGTTATCAAAAGTCAAACTGAGAGTGATCTTTAATTCATTCAGTTGTCATTACCTGGGTCCCTACCATGTGCGAGCCACTCCGTTAAGGAGATACAGAAATAAATTAAAAATACTCTTCCTGCCCTTGAGAGAACTCAATGCGACGAAGGAAACACTGTGAACTGCCCTGGTCTTACGCCATGAATGGCTTCCTCCTCTGTAGGTCTGCAACTCTATAAACACTTATAAGACACAGCCCAGGGGCCAGGAAGTGCCAACATTTTCTCCTAAGACATCACCTTGCTTGAAGCCTGCAGCCTTCCAGGACTCCTGGTCATCATGAGCTTTCCCATGGGAAACTAAGGGAATAAGGGAGTTTTCTCCAATAACCACAAGGTGCCCAGGTTGACTCTTCCTTCAGTCCTGAAAAGTTTGACTTCATAATTCAATGAGCAATTGGACTTTTTGCTTTTTGCTTCAAATTTTAAAAAGTAGAAACTCTCACCTCCAGAGAAGTGAAGGGGTCTTAAGTGCAGCTGCTTTGAAACATTTATGTCTTAAGTACCATGTGGCTACATGTGAATGGGGAGACTTAAGTCTGTCCTTGGCAAAATTAGAACTTTAGAATTGTGTCAACTCAGCTTTTATGTGTTGTCCAAATGCTTCGCCCTTTGGTGGTTCTCACTCTGCTCAAAACCCTCCACAAGACTTCTCTGCTGCACTTCTAACTTGTATTCAGCTCTTGCATGGGGGATAAACGGGATATAACTCACTACACCTCAGAGAATGTCAAGTGTATTCTGAGGTTCTGTATCCTTTAAAAGAGGCTCTGCCAAGTCACCTGGTGCAGGTGCCCCTCTTGGAGGTGAAGAGAGGGGAAGCAGCTGAGGACACGCCACTCCAGGCCACTTTTTCTCTGAGTATTTTTATTATGGATATAGACATCTTTAAAAAGCGATGAAAGCACTCTTTATCACAAAAACTCCCTCTGTTTGCATTTCTAGCAACATTTCCTAGCCTGCTCTGGAGCTGGAACAAATTCTTCCCTCCACCTGCCCCTCCTTTCCCATCTCTCCTCCTGAGTGCTGTACCAGCCCCGGAGACTGAAACTACAAATGACACATCTACCCTGCCTATTGACAGAGGAGGCTGGGGCCTCTCCTCGGCTGCCCCACCCAATGCCTCAGGGACCTCCTCCACGGAAAGTTCACCCCGTCCTCACCAGAGTCAGGTCCTTCCCTACAGGTTGGGTTGATCAGAACTCCCTTGACCAAGCTGCCTTGGCGACAGCCCTGGAGTCTGAAGAGAACAAAGGTGGGGAATTGCCGCCCTACGCTGGAGCCCAAGCAGCCTCCAAAGGCCAGTGGTTCCAACACCAGTTGCATCATCCCCAGTCTCTTAGTTTCACACAGTCTCTCTCCTCTGTTTTGTTGCTAACTTTACATAACTTTGGTTCATGTACCAAAAAACTCACTGGGAGGCCTCTGAATGTATGTTTGTGGACTTATGAGAAAATTCTGAAGAATATCCTAAGTAAGGGGAATGAAGACCCCAGTTGCCAGGGGGTAGGGTTAAGGGGAGAGCAGGGTGGTTTTGCATATGCTTGTATATCTGAAGTGTATCATACACGAAAATGCCAAGTATACTTCCAGTGGTTTTGAAGCAATAGACAGTTGCAGTAGGGAAAATCTTCAGAGTCACAGAAGGTCTTCCCCACCAGCTGGTCTCTTTTTTATTATCTTTTATAAGAAGACATTTTGATTTATTTGCAGGTCCTTACATCTGGGTTATAAATTAATACTCTATTTAAACAAATTTACAAGCTCTAAGAGTCAGACATTCTTCTCCCACTGACTCAGATGAGTATCCTTTGCATTAGAAAGAGAGAGCAAAAGGGTGGAGACTGTAAAATCTAAAGCATTATTGAAGACCTACGTGCTCAATCCTTTTCTAGCAAAGCAGGATGGTCTAGCTCTTTCTAGGGCACCTGGGTTCAGATCCTAAAACTTTTCTATCTTCTGTAGGTGTGCCCTTGGAGATTCCATCTCTTTTTTTTTTTTTTTTTTAAGAAATTCACGTTCTTTTATTTATTTATTTATTTATTTATTTATGACTGTGTTGGGTCTTCGTTTCTGTGCGAGGGCTTTCTCTAGTTGTGGCAAGTGGGGACCACTCTTCATCGCGGTGCGCGGGCCTCTCACCATTGCGGCCTCTCTTGTTGCGGAGCACAGGCTCCAGACGCGCAGGCTCAGTAATTGTGGCTCACGGGCCCAGTCGCTCCGTGCCATGTGGGATCTTCCCAGACCAGGGCTCGAACCCATGTCCCCTGCATTGGCAGGCAGATTCTCAACCACTGCGCCACCAGGGAAGCCCGGAGATTCCATCTCTTAATACATAAATTAGGAAAGAAGGCAGCACTCATAAAGGTGTTGAGAGACTTAAAAAGAAAGTATGCGTACAATATTGGCTTTTAGTGGTGCTCATTACTGGTTAGTCCTCTTTCTTATCACATTGAAAATCTGGAAGCTCTTTCAGAATTCATTAAGTCAGTACAGCAACTTTGGAACATGAGCTTTGAAGTTCAACTCTCTGAGCTTAAATCCTACTTCCCTCTCTTATAAGCCCTATGACCTTGAACATGTTCATTAACTTTGCTATGCCCCAGTTCCCTTAACTGGAAAGCAGGGAGAGTAGCAATACCTATCTCATAGGGTTGTTGTCGGGCTTAACTGAGATAACAGTCCCTGGCACACATAAAAGTGCTCAATTAGTGACTACATTCCAGAAGCTGAGAAGTGTGAGAGGCGGATCAAAATTACACTTTCTACTTGACTTTGTCATTATGAAGAACTTCCTCAATTGAAAAAAAAAAAATGCTGTCCGTTTTTTCTAAGAGCAAAACTTGCCCATTAAGGAGCTACTTGAGTTGAAATGTGCTAGCAGGAGGTGTTACTTTTGATGGATTGTGGAAAGTTCGGTACAGCACACAACTTGTGAAATGAAATAGGTTACGTTTTTGTAAACTCCTCCCACTCTAAGAAGGTTTAGTGCCACTAGGGGTTCTCCAGGGACAATGTACGCCTTTGTTGTGGTTTGACTTTTAAAAGTGTTTGATTGTTCAGTACACCTTGTTTGAAGAGTTGCTTTACTACAGCTTAATGGCAAATTCCACTCTGGATTTCCTGCCAACAAATCTATAAAAGCTTTGTTTGAGACTAAAAGCATTCAGAACATTTTTTTTTTAAGCTGGGAGGTGCTGGGTGTACAAAAAAAAAAAAAAAAGGAGGAGGAGGAGAAGAGAAGTCCTGTGGGTGTAGGATGAGTGTTTGTTGTAAGAACTGGCTCGCCTGCTCCAGAGCAATTAAGAAAGGCCAAGATGAAGAGTGGGGCAAAGCGAGCAAGCAGCTCTGTTATCGCCCGGCCCAGAAGAAACAGCCCGGCTCTGCTCTACCCCTGTCATTCAACAGTTCTGTTCCTGTTCTGAACTGATGTGATGACAAAGCAGCTTTCAGGGCATTCTTACCAGGATGTAACATTACATAACATCTACTCTGCATGGCCTGCTGCGGGTGCCATGGTTTAATATCCAAGACTGGCATTCCAGTGTTAGGCTAAGGAAATAAACAGGTAGTGGTTTTTGTGCCAGTGTTCACGGGTGGCACCTGGTTAAAGAGCATTTCAGACTTATGTTCCTAAGGCTGTATCCATGTAAGCCACCCTATATTCATGTTGGAATAATGAAGATTAAAAATAAAATTAAAGTGTCCATTAATGGAGAACTTTTTTTAATATGGATAAACATCATACATATAATGATAAATGAGAAGAGCAGTTGCAGAAGGGTATATGGCTGTATGAAGCAATTTAAAATAAGGCTAAACCGCCCTCTGTACCCACAGGTTCTGCATCCTCAGGTTCAAGCAACTGTGAATAGAAAATATTCAGAAAAAAAATTCCAGAAAGTTCCAAAAAGCAAAACTTCAATTTGCCCACTCTCTGGCAACTATTTACATAGCATTTACTTTGTATTTACAACTATGTACATTGTATTTACATTGTATTTACAACTATTTACATAGCATTTACTTTGTATTAGATATTATAAGTAATCTAGAGATGATTTAAAGTATATGGGAGGATGTGAGTAAATTATATGCACATACCATGCCATTTTATATAAATGACTTGAGCATCCATAGATTTTGGTATCCAGGAGGGTCTTAGAATCAGTCCTCCCTGGATACCTAGGGACGACTGTATTATGTACTGTATTAATACCAGTACAAAAACATGCACAGAAACCCCGAATACCAACTTCAGGATCGTCAGCTCTGCAGAAGGATGAAGAGATGAAGGAAGGGAGGAGAGTGATGGGAGCAAGGCCCTACCTGTATTTGAAGTTTTTTTCTCTTTAAATCCAAAATAAAGAGATCTGAGACTAATACGTCAAAATGTTAGCATTTATTAAACCTAGGTGACAGGTGTGTGGATATTTGTCAAATGATCTGTACTTTTCTGTTTTTTCAAATATTTCATCATTTAAAAATTTTTATTAGAAACTAATAGCATATCTACATGATGGAATATCATGCAGCATTAAATAGAGTAAGGAAAGAATATAGGTTATCAGAGAAGTATGTACAAGAAATATTCTAGATCAAAACCACAGGCTGCTCACATTGGCCCCGGCAGGAGTGAAAGCTAGATCTAGGTGGAATGGGGGTGGCCTGCTCAGGTGGAGGCCCCTCTTGACTACCTCCTTTCCCTCGTCTCCCCCAAACCCCTGGGCCACGTGGGCCAGCCCGCTGAGGTGGGGGCTGCCTCCACGTTCCTCACCTCCTCAGCCGACTTCTCCACAGAGGTAGGCTGCTTGCGACTGGGGGTGTGTAGCTGGCGTACGGGTACAAGGCCGCTCGGGATGCTCCTGTGGAGGCCCCACCATCCCTTCTTGAGTTCCCACGTTTCCACCTGGGCATCCCTGAATAGTACTCTCCCACTCCAAACTCAGTCTCCTAAGTTCCAGCTTCTGCCATCCTGCCTCTAAGGTGCAGCTCCTAACCCCTTAGACTTTAAGCCTACTCACCAATGCACCAGACCACCCCACGGGTTCCCATAAAAGTAATTTCCAGCCAGAAGGAGGAGGGCATCATTACAAGAACAAGAACAAATACAAAAACATGACACAATAGGTTGCTGTAGAGCATGATACTATAATCTATTTTTGCATAATAAAATATACATATGTATACAAACACACACACACACACAGAGACACACACACACACACACACACACACACACACACACACACACACAGTAGTCTAAAGCTTTCCTCTGGGCTCTATACTCATAATCAATGCCTGAAATCTCCATTTGGATGTCACTCAAGCAATCAGAAAACCTACTGGGTCAAAAACCAACCTCTTCATCTTCCCCTCCAGACATTCTCATCTTCTATTTTTCCCCATCTCAGTACATGACACCATCATCCACTAGTTGCTCAGGTAAAAATCCCAGGAATCAATGAGGATTTCTCCCTTTCCCTCAAGGCCTGCTGGTCCTACCTGCCAGCGCTAATGGATCCCATCTTCTCACCTTCCCTGTCACCCCCACTACCCAGTCTGTTATCAGTCACTGGATGCCTGCAAGAGTTTCCCAACCAGCTCTCCTGGCAGCAACTTCTGACCCCTACAATCCACTCTCCACATAGCCAGAGTGGTCCAGTAAAGACAGAAATCATCCCTTAACTAAAACCCATCAATACTCCCACTGTTCTCAACTCCTTAAATATGGGTCTGGATCTGCCACCTTCCCCTGCCTCATCGGGCACCATGTCCCCCTCCCTCCCCTGCACTCCAGCCACCCTGGAGGACTTTCATTTCCCGGGGATCATCACGCTCCCTCTGGGTCAGTGCACATGCTGCTCCTCTTGCTTCAGATGCTTGATACTTTTCTCCTTTGTAATCAGAAATAACCCATAAACTTAGTTAAAATATCCACATTGAGGGAAGATCAAATAAATGTATTTGTCTTATTTCTTTTTTTTTTATTAATTTATTTATTTACTTATTTTTGGCTGCATTGGGTCTTCGTTGCTGCGTGCAGGCTTTTCTCTAGTTGCAGTGAGCGGGGATTACTCTTTGTTGTGGTGTTTGGGCTTCTCATTGCGGTGGCTTCTCTTGTTGCGAAGCATGGTCTCTAGGCACACGGGCTTCAGTAGTTGTGGCACGCTGGCTCAGTCAGTTGTGGCTCGCAGGCTCTAGAGGACAGGCTCAGTAGTTGTGGTGAACGGGTTTAGTTGCTCCGCAGCATGTGGGATCTTCCCGGACCAGGGCTCGAACCCATGTCCCCTGCATTGGCAGGCGGATTCTCAACCACTGCGCCACCAGGGAAGCCTTATTTCTTGAATAGTTTATTTATTTACTTAATTCAGCAAATACCTATTGAACACCAACTGTGTTCCCAGATCTGTACTGGATGTTATGGTTCCCTTGTTTGGCTTCCACATCCTAAGCCCAGTTGCTTCAAGGTTTACATTAGGGGTTTCATTTTGATTACAGCCCCTTCGTATGCCCAGCTCTGCTATGTGATGGGTGAGACTCAACGGAAATGCAAACACACTTTCATTTCTCATAGGAGAAAAAACTTTTACTATAATAAGCCATCTCCTTCAGGAGATGAGGCTAAACAATTGCCACTGCAATCATTTTCCTCTTATAGACAATTACAAGTCCAGAAACCAAGTAATTTTCACCATGTTCCCACTGACCGTTTGTTCTGAGATTTCTGCACCCACCCTGTTGTCAACTGTTCCCCGATGCTAACTTTATGTGTCTGCAGGGTTTGCCAGGGACCTCACTGAGGAACTTCAGTGTTGGAGCTCAGGGTGCGCAGTTTCTAGATATACAGACAAGTGCCCAGTGCACTGTGCGCTCTGCCCATCAGAGCTTTCTCATCTCCTTGGGCATGGTTCAGATCTCATTTAAAAGCCTCAGGGCAAAAGTCTGCAAGGAAAACATGTGTTTGTAAGACTGGAATTATCTAGGTTGACTATCGATATTAACTCAACTCAGTTTCTGTTTTTCCTTTTTATCTCCCTAAAAGACCTGAGTGTACAAGAAAATACTCAGTGAACATCTGACTAATTGTGAGATAAATGGAAGTAATTTAGCACAGTGTTTAAAGCAAGGGTTTCAGAGCCAGAGAAAGCTTACTCAATATGCTCTTTCCTTCATGCCCTGCCCTTTGCTTCCAGACAAACTCCTACTCATCCATCAACACCCACCTTAACTATCACTTCTGGAAAATTTTCCCCAATGCAATCAATCTGAGTAGGCAGTCCTTCTTTCCTGGGTACCCAGAGCATTTCTATTATGTTTAGTTTAGCACCTGTCATGCTGTCTTAAAATTGTTTGTTAACTTATATGTCTCTTCCATTGAATAACTAAGTAATACAAGGCCAGAAACACACCTTACTCTGTTTAGCATGGGGTCTGTCATACATTATAGTGATCAAATATGAGCACTAAGTAATCAGTCTGACCTGGGTTCAAATCCTAACTTTACCTCTTATCAGTTATTTAACCATGTGAAGTTAATTAATCTCCATAAAGCTCAGTTTCCTCATCTAAAAGACATTTACCTTTAAGAGTTGTTGAGAAAATTAAATTAGTATTGCATATAAATGTTTGACATGGTAACTGGTCCACACTGAAGGATTTTTTAACTCTCACTTTTATTAACTGCACAAATGTTTGTCAGCCAAATTAATAAATGCATGACCTAAACCTCTGATCACAACCCCTTCATGCCAACCAAAGAAGGCATTGTGAGTGAAATGTAGGAGGAAATGTCATTGACATAGTGTTCACTTTTCTCATAAAAATACAGATAAAAATATACAGGTGTTTTAAATGGTCACTTGTGAACGATACCTGTTAGGAGAAAACAGCCTAATCGTTCTAAACTGCTTCCTGTGTTACCGTAAAAATCAAACTCAATTTAAATGCTGAAGGTCTCATAATGAGCATTTCAGCCTACCTGTTTGGACAAGCGATTTTCTCTGGGAGCCTGCAAGAGACAGCTTAATTAGTGGTGGTCATTAGAAGAGATGCAGCTGATTACACATCACTTAAAAGCATTTCAGGTCGATTTTTTTTCACTTTGTAATCTTCTACCTTTCTCCTTCCCTGGCAACTTTTCTGCTTACTCCTGATTGAAATTTAAGAGATAGACACATTTTCATAAAATTTTACAGCCTGTTATTTTGTCTCAGGCTCTTCATCTTTTCTTAATTATGATAATAGTAGCACAAATTCCCAGAGTGCCTACTGTGTGCTAGCCAGACAGTGTGCTACGTGCCAGATATACTGTATATCTCCTTTTCCCCGAGTTTATCACCATCTAACATAGCAGATTATTTGCTTCTCTATTATTTCATTGTTTATCATCTATCTTTCCTCCCCTCCCATCCCTCACCTCTAGGAAAGTAAGAGCCCAAGGGCAGGGATCTTTGTTTTGTTTCCTGATATATCCCGAGAGATTAGAACAATTCCTGGCACAAAGTAGATGCTCAATAAATATTTGTTGAATGAACGCATCTTCACATAACCCTGAAGTAGCTAGTATTATCCTCATTTTGAGGCTGGGGAAACTGAGGCCCAGAGATATAAAATAAAAAGCCCAAAAAAAAAGCTCAGCATCACATAGATAGTAAGCAGCAGCTGTGGCCCTTGGACTCAGACTTGTCTGACTCTAAATTCTCTGCTTTCTCCAAGAGGGAATGCCTTGTTGTGATCAAGTCCTCTTCTGGAACGCGTGCATCCCCTGTGCCTGGGTTGGCTTGAGACGGGATTTGAGATCCAGGATGACAATGCCAGGAGTGCACATGATTGTGTTGTCAGAACTAGACAAGGAGACAGATCAGACTGCTGGCCACAAGGGGGTGGCTTGGAGCCAGGTTGGCTGACCATAACACCCTCTGGCTCTGTGCTCAGAGAGAACTTCCTGGTCTTCTCAAATCCTGTTTTTCCTGCATGCCAGAAGTTAATATAATCTCCCCTACCTCTTACAGACCTCCCAAACTTTCTGTGAAAATTCACGGTGTCTGGGCAGAGATTCCAGTTCTTTGGAGAAAGGTGTTCTCTACATGCCAGGTGTTATTATTATAATGATCATTTACTGCTATTCACACCTTTTTTTTTTTTTTTTAATAAATTTATTTATTTATTTATTTATTTTTGGCTGTGTTGGGTCTTCGTTTCTGTGCGAGGGCTTTCTCCAGTTGCGGTGAGCGGGAGCCACTCTTCATCGCGGTGCGCGGGCCTCTCACTATCGCGGCCTCTCTTGTTGCGGAGCACAGGCTCCAGACGCACAGGCTCAGTAATTGTGGCTCACGGGCCCAGTTGCTCCACGGCATGTGGGATCTTCCCAGACCAGGGCTCGAACCTGTGTCCCCTGCATTGGCAGGCAGATTCTCAACCACTGCACCACCAGGGAAGCCCACACCCTTTTGATATTCGGAACCAGGCACCTTTGTTCCCCGACCTCTTCAGTCAACCCCAAACCTATTTCATCCCCAGCTCCTTTCTTTATATACTGAACGTTATGAAAATATTGGCTGAGTTCCATATTCCCATCCTGGATGTGGATTTTGGCGAGCGAGTCAAATTAAGAAATCATGACCTGTTGTGGGAGGTTTGGTACCCTCTCCTCATCATACATACTTCCTTGGCAAGATCTTCCAGTTCCATAGCTTCAGCTGCTGTTTACTGATTGGCTTCCCAATCAGCATCACTTTGCTTTCCAAACTCCAAACTCATTTTTGCAACTGTCTTCTGCATACCTCCACCTGGATGTCTGTAAAGCATCTCATATCCAGCATGTGCAAAGCTCAGTTTCTCATCTTATCTCCAAGTCTAAACACCCCTCTCAGTTCTTTGTCTAAATGAATGGTCTCTGTCATCTTTTATTTCTCAGTTCTCGTTTCCTCACCACCCACATCCAGGCATTAAGCTCTTTCTGTTTCAAATCAGAAAAAATGCTTCACATCTGTTTCCTACGCTTGGTGTCTACAAACACTGTCCTAGTTCTGACCCCAAGCAGCTGCTGACCTCCTCCCTGGCCTTTCTGGATACAGTTTCTTCCTTTTACACGTGGCCATAACAGCTGTCTTTGACATGACAAGCCTAATGATGTTACACACTCCAACTCTAGGCTCTTCAGAACTGGCCCCATCCATCATGCTAACACCATGGGCCCCATCATGTGCTAACTTCTTGTCCTCACCACTGTCTTCCATGCCTACCCTATGTTTCAAACTCTTCATCCTCCCCTACATGCAGTGGTTTTCATTTCTTCATGCCTTCCCACACTCTGTTCCCCTTGTCTGGAATGCCTTTCCTTTTCTTTGCCACCCATCACATTCACATACATCTTTTAGGTCCCATCTCCTCTGCTTTTCCAAATCCCTGGAGGTAGAGTAACATCCTTCTCTATGGTTCTGTAGCCATTTGTAAATGCCCTCTTGTGTTAGCCAGGGTTCTCCAGAAAAACATAACCATTAGGATATATATGTAGGAAGTGATTTATTAGGAATTGGAATAAGGAATTGCCTCACCCTATTATGGAGGCTGAGAAGTCCCCCAATCTGCTGTCTGCACACTGGAGACTCAGGAAAGCCAGTGGTGTGATTCAGTCTGAGTCTAAAAGCCTGAAAACCAGGAGCACCAAGGGTGGGACAAGATTAATGTCGTAGCTCAGCAAGAAGGGATGGAGTCTTCTTTCCTCCAACTTTTCGTTCTATTCAGGCCTTCAACAGGTTGGATGATGCACATTGGGGAGGGCGAACTGCTTTACTGAGTCCACCAATTCAAATGCTAATTTCATCCAGAAACACCTTCACAGACACACCTAGAAATAATCTTTAGCCAAATATCTGGGAACCTTGTGATCCAGTCAAGTTGACACACAAAAATTAACCATTACATCTCTCAAAACAATTCTTACTAAAAGCATCCTATAATACATGTTTTGTGATGGGCACTTTTCTGACACTCATTTAATCCCTGCAACAACCCAAAGAGTAGTTATTATCTTTACCCTCATTTTATCCTCAAGAGGCTAAGACCAAAGTTAAGTCACTTGTCCCAGGTCACCGAGCTAGGAAATGGAATTGCCCATTCAAATGGAGACAGTCTACACCAGAGTACAGGCATTTGAACACAACGCATTTTGTCTCTCACTGTGAGATTTATGTATCTGTCTAGACTCTAAGTTTGTTGGTTTCCCCAACTCTCAAAACCTGGATAATTATTATTAATGCCTATTCTCAGGCTTTGGGGAAGCATGAACAGAGCTTAGAAATTAGATGTAGACGTAGATGGTAAAACACTAATAAGCAATTATGACTACACCCTCGACTGTTGCACCAGGCTCCTGAGAGTAATTCATCCTTCCAATCCATCCTTTTTGCCACCACGTTAGTGTTCTAGAGCACAGATGAAATAATATTATTCGGTGGCATTAGTTTATATGCTAAGGATACGACAGAGAGCAAGACAGATATGTCCCCTGTATATATGAGTATAGAGTCATGGGAAAGATAGATATTAAGTGTGTGGTTGCAAATATGATGAGTATTTTGACAGAGGGCATATATAACGATAATAACAAGTGCTGCAACTTTTTTTGGATCTTTTATTTATTTACTTTTATTGAAATATAGTTGATGTACAATATTATATTAGTTTCAAGTGTACTACTTAGTGATTCGACATTTATATACATTACAAATTGATCACCACAATAAGTCTAGTAAGTATTTGACACATATGAAGTTATTACATTATTAACTCTATTCCCTATGCTGTAAATTACATCCCCATGACTTATATAATTTATAACTGGAATTTTGTACCTCTTAATCCCCTTCACCTATTTTGCCCACCCTTCTACACCCTCTCGACTTTGGTGATCCACTAGTTTTTTCTTGGTATCTATGAGTCTATTTCTGTTTTGTTTTGTTTGTCTATTTGTTTTTTAGCTTCCACATATAAGTGAAATTATATGGTATATGTCTTTTTCTGTCTGACTTATTTCACTTAGCATAATACCTTCTAGGTCTGTCCATGTTGTTGCAAATGGCATGATTTCATTCTTTTTACGGCTGAGTAATATTCCATTGTGTATACATATACCACATCTTCTTTATTCATTCTTCCATCAATGGACATTTGTTTCCATATCTTGACTATGGTAAATAATGCTTCAATAAACACAGGGGTGCATATATCTTTTCAAATTAGTGTTTTTGTTTTCTTCAGAACAACACCCAGAAGTGGAATTCCTGGATTGAATGGCAGTTCTATTTTTAATTTTTTGAGGAACATCCATAGTGTTTTCCATAGTGTTGCACAAATTTTCAATCCTACCAACAGTGCATGAGTGTTCCTTTTTCTCCACATCCTTGCCAACACTTGTTATTTGTTGTCTTTTTTTTTTCTTTTTCTTTTCTCTTTTTTTTTTTTTGGTGGGGGTGGGGGGGCCATGCTGCACAGCTAGCAGGATCTTAGTTCCCCAACACCAGGTACTGACCCCAGGACCATGGCAGTGAAAGCGCCAAGTCCTAACCACTGGACTGCCAGGGAATTCCCTTGCTGTCTTTTTGATGATAGCCATTCTGACAGGTGTGAGGTGATATCTCACTGGGGTTTTGATTAGCATAATCCTGATGATTAGTGATGTTGAGCATCCTTTCATGTGTCTGTTGGCCATCTGTATGTCTTCCTTAGAAAAATGTCTATTCAGGTCCTCTGCCCATTTTTCTTTTCTTTTCTTTTCTTTTTTTTAACATCTTTATTGGAGTATAATTGCTTTACAATATTGTGTTAGTTTCTGCTGTATAACAAAGTGAATCAGCTGTATGTATACATATATCCCCATATCCCCTCCGTCTTGTGTCTCCCTCCCACCCTCCCTATCCCACCCCTCTAGGTGGTCACAAAGCACCGACTCTACCCATTTTTCAATCGAGTTGTTTGGGTTTTCTGGTATTAAGTTGTGTGAGTTCTTTATATATTTTGGATATTAACCTCTTATCATATATATTATTTGCAAATATCTTCTCCCATTCAGTAGGTTGCCTTTTTGTTTTGTTGATAGTTTCCTTCTCTGTGTAAAAGCCCTTTAGTTTGATGTAGTCTCATTTGTTTATTTTTGCTTGTTTCCCTTGCCTAAGGAGACAGATCCAAAAAAATATTGCTAAGACCAATGTCAAAGAGCATACTGCCTATGTTTTCTTCTAGGAGTTTTATGGTTTCCTGTCTTACATTTAAGTCTTTAATCCATTTTGAGTTATCTTTGTATATGATGTAAGAAAGTGTCCCAGTTTCATTCTTCTGCAAATGTTTGTCTAGTTTTCCCAACACCACTTATCGAAGAGACTGTCTTTTCCCGTGCTGTAGATTCTTGGCTCCTTTCTCCTGAGTTAATTGACCATAGATGTGTGGGTTTCTTTCTGGGTTCTCTATTCCGTTCCATTGATCCATGTGTCTGTTTTTGTACCAGAACCATACTGTTTTGAATATTATATCTTTGTAGTATAGTTTAAAATCAAAGAGCATAATACCTCCAGCTTTGTTTCTCTTTCTTAAGATTACTTTAGCTGATGAGGATCTACTTTGTGTCAGGTACTGTTCCAGGCCATGAGAAATCACTATTTTCATGAAGCTTATGTTCTAATAGGAGATACAGACAAATAAAAATGTTAGGTAGGGACTTCCCTGGTGGTCCAGTGGTTAAGACTCCATGCTTCCACTGCAGGAGGCACAGGTTCGATCTCTGGTCGGGGAACTAAGATCCTGCATGCCATGTGGTATGGCCAAAAAAGAAATAAAAAAGGTAGGTAGTGGTAAGTGCTATGAAGAAAAATCAATCAGGATAAGGGGGGATAAAGCAGTCTGGGGGTTGTATTGGTTAGGATTAAGTCCAAGTGCACTGAATAGGCAAAATAAATAAGGACAGTTTAATATAAGGTTTTTTGTTTCTCTGCAATGATGAAATCCAGAGGTATGCAGTCCAGGGCCTTTAGAATAGTTTCACGGTCATCAGCCTTCTGCTTTCCTCTCTGTCATTTTCAATGTGTCTTACCTGTTCAGGATTGCCTCATGGTTCAAGGTGGCTGCAAGTGCTTCAGCCATCATATCTGAAGTCCAGCAATGAAGAGGGAAAAAGGAAATGAGGACAAATAAGGGGCACCTCTCAGTTAAGTCAGCCCCCTTGAAGGGAATTTGCCAGAAATCTCACCCAACTTCTTCCTTCCTATTTTAATAGTCACCCCTAAATGTAAGGGAGATTAGGAATTGCAAGTCATCAGCTGTGTGCAATGCTATCCAGAATATAATCAGGGTTTATTCATAAGAAAGAAGGAAAAAGTGGTATTGGATAGATAACTCCACCAGGGCTTATTACCAAAGGCTTTCCAGAAGAATGGAGGCTTAGGCTGACAGCTGAAAGATGAGTAGGAGGGGCCAGGCCAAGAGGGAAAGAGCACTGCTACAGATAGAAGAACAGCAGCTCTGATGCTCCCGTAGGGCTGGAACCAAGTTGATCTTTGTTCTGTGCTTAGAATCTTAAGGAACCTGGAGCACCTTGTTCTGTGCTCACCTTAAGAAATATTTACTGACTAAATACCGGCCTCTGATTGGCTACTTATGCTACCCAATGTGTAGTCTCTACCCCAGGAGGAATACCCCCTCTCCCAAAGAAACTCTCTCAGTTATTTCCATTCTACTTACAGCAAATGACTCTTGGTAAAAAATCATCTTGTATCCAGATGCAGACAGGACGGTGCTCACAGATGCCAAGAAATCAAGATATAATAAAACATGTATTGCAGTAAAATCTGACCTTAAATTCCAAATGAATCAGGAACACTGCTTAACAGGCCAATGCATCTCACATATTAAGTATCCTTTGTTGTTTATAGCTACAGAAGCTGCTGAGGTTGGGAGTAAGGTAAGGAAATGAGAAGAAACCTGCCCAGCCTTTCCTGTTGATGAAATTCCAGGGGAGTCTGGTTCTCAGGTTTGGTGATTAGTGAGCCAAGTCTGGGAGATCTGACACTGAGCCAGTCTCTACTCTGCTGGCAGACCTGGAAAGTGTGGATGGGGTGGCTCAGAGGAGGGACCAGAAGACTGTGTGCCTTGCTTAGAGCCTCGCACATGGTAGATGTTCAATAAATATTGGCTACCTGAATGGCTGAGGCATGTGAGAAAGAGTTTGTAGAAGTATGACATTTGAACTAAGTTATAGGGGTTCCTGCAAGGGTGGGAGGAGGGACAGACATTTGAGATGGGAAAGACAGTGTGTGCAAAGGGAGAAAGGCGTGAACAGGTAACCTCACGTGGTACAGTGAGGCTAGGGGAGGGTGGAAGTGGGAGATGAGGCTATTAAGATGTATTATGCAGGACAGTGCTAAGATGTTTATAGACTTTCTCCAGTGGGTAATAGGGAAGTTTTGATGAATGCGAGCACGTGAGGGCCATAATCAGAGTCATGGGCTCATTCACCCCTCTCTGCCACAGTCACTATTCCAATGCGAACCTTCCATATAGTCACAATATTGCTTCCATTCATTTACTTCTCTCTGTTCCTTCACATCCAGACCTCTTCCTCTCTTCATCCCAAATTCTTGATATCATCATAGGGGCCTTCATCATCCATGTGGATGTATCTCCCAACACCTGTGGCCTCCCAGCTTTGATGACCTTCAACTTCAGCCATTCTCTTTAGCCATCCACTTCCAGAGCCATATCATAGACCTTCCCCCTCTTGAGAATCTCAAAGCCCAGTTGTTCCCTTCCTCTGTCATCCATCGAGCAGGCAGAAGAATCCAATCATGTCATTCCCCTGCTTGAAGCTTTTCAGTGATTCTCAGGGCATTACAAATAAAAATCCAAACTCCTTCCTGTGGCCTTCTGGACCCTACATGTTCTGGCCCCTGCCTACTTCTCCAGTCTCATCTTGGACCACTCTCCCCCTCACCTTGCATTCTTCCTTGGCCCTTCATCCTTTTACAACTACAGTCGTATCTCCACCCTCATCACACTAGACTTCTCAAACGAATTCTTATTACTTGCTGTCCCTACCTTTCCACTTCCCATTCACTCCTCAAGACACTAAATGTGGCTTCAGCTCCCCCCAATCTTCTGACACTCCTCTCTCCAAGGCTATGGTTATAAATTGCCAAATAAAATGGGTGCAGGTAGCCACCCTTGTCTTGAAACTCACTCCCCCTAAACATGATTTCCACGATGTTACTTTTTCCTTCTTCTCCTACTTCTCTGTTTTTTCTTAGTCTTTGTGAATTCCTCTTCCTCTATCTACTATCTAAATCTCTGTCTTATCCAGAGCTCTATCTTCAGTACCTTATATTCCCACCCTACACTCTTCGTTGAGCATCTGAATCCCTGTCCATGGCTTCCCTGTCCCCTCATCCAGGCACCCAGGCATCTGGGTGCCTGGTACCCACAGAAACCTCAACACAATATATTCCAAACTGAGTTCACCATGTCCCACTCCCACCTCTTGCCAAGGCCCAGTTCACACCATTTAAGAAAAGCACCCACCCATATCTTCCCATTTGCCCAAACCTGAAAGCTGGAAATCATTCCAGGTTGTTCCTTCTCCCTCATCCTCTACCAATGATTAATCACCACATGTGAGTGAGGCTAGCTTCTAAATGTCTCAGATCCTTACTTAACCCCATCTCCTAGTTCGGGCCCTCCTCATCTCTCTTCCAAACTTTTGGACCACCTGATTACCATGTTCCCCATCTTTGTTTTTTATCTCTTGTCCTCATTAGATCATGTCTTATTCAATTTCTTATCCTCTGGGTCTGCTAATAGTGGCTGGCACAGAGTGTGTACTTGTAGTAGCGTTTGTGACTACATGAATGAACACATGAATATGTGCATAAAAGAAGGAACAAATTGGGCAAGGCACCTGGCATTGCCTAGTTCAAAATAATATGCCTACAAAATCAAAATTCACAAATCACTTGCACAATAACTTTGTGAGGTGCTTATTATTACTCCTAACCTCTCTAGTTCAATAATTTAACCTAAACGATAGAATTAATGTCATAGAATTTGTAAGTGGAAAAGCCTGGATTTTAACCTATGGCTCCAAATCTTAAACTTTTCACCAAGTCTTAGAGTTTTTCTCAGCAGCTGCATTATTTTTAGGTCCTACCAACAATCTGGGATTAGCCAAATTATCTATTCTACTTTGCAGCATTGTTTTTAAACAACACATTTTTACCCTCAGAAAATGAAATGTATTCATTTCCTTAAAGTACAAAGGTTTATCTTCATTGTTGCTGCTCCAAAGAATGTGTGATCATGTGCAACCTCAGGCAGACATTTCAGTCCTGGTGTGTATGTTCAAAAAATGGCCCTAGGTACCAAAGGCTCAGACTTGTATGCTGCTCTGTGGCTTGAAACTCCCTCTTCCTTGGTGATTTTGGCAGCCAGTCCCCTCCTAGAAAGGCTGACATAGATAAAACATCACCCAAATAGAGTTTGGTTTCCTGCACCATCCTCCCTCAAACCTCCTCCACCTCTCGTATTCCCTACCTCTGTGAATAGCCACCCATTTCCCAGACCAGAAACTTGGTCATCATCCCTGAGTCCTTCATCTGCACATCCAGCCAGTCTGTTCTACCTCCTCAATGTTCCATGAGTCTGTTATCTCTTCATTCCAATGACTACTGCCTTCATTCAGGTCTCCACCTGAACCTTAGCTGCATTAGGAATCAATCTCCCAACACATCTCTCCACTTTTTGGTTTTGCACACACAAGCCAACAACCACACTCTAGCCCAGTTCATGATTCAAGCAGACAAATCTGCTCAGGTCAGGTTTCTGCCTTTGAACCTCTAATGTCTTCTCTTTTGTCTCAAGATTAAGTCTAAAGTCTTCATCATGGCACACAAGACCCGTCATGGTCAAGCCCCTACCCACCTCGCCAGCCTACTCTCACCCCACTTTCCACCTCTCAACTCTGGGTTTGTACTATCTTCTTATGCACTTTGCATTTACTGGTCCCTCCCTCCCCCACTTCAACTTGGTCAACTCCAACCAGTCCTTCAAATCTTGGCTTGGGCGTCATCTACTCCCAGTGTCTCTGGCTTCCACAATCTGGGTTAGATGCCTCCTTCATTTTCCCACGGGAGCCAGAGCACTACCCACACCGTACTGTGATTGTCTACTTGTTTGTCTATCCTTTACCCCCACACCCCTTACTCAGTGAGCTCTGTGAGGGCCAGGAGTCTTCATCTCTTTGCCTCTAGTTCCTGAGCCAGTGGAGGCTCATGAGTTTGTTGAGGCAATGAATCCTTACCCTCACCTCTCCCAACTCCCCCTTCCCTGCCACCATAGTGGTGGAGACACCATTAAAACAGCATATGTCAGTGTTATAAGAACCTTAATGGAGTTATGTATAAGGTGCCCTGGGAGCAAGGAGAAGGGCGCCACGGCAGCTTCAGATGTCTCAAAGAACAGTATGGCAGAAATATGCCTGGGATGTTAACTTTTTGAAAAACAGCAAATGGAAAGAGCACCCCAATTTACAACCCTGAAGATCAGCTTAAGAATAATTCATAACTCTAGGCCAGTGGTTCCCATTCTCTTTCCATATGAGGACCCCTTCTAATATCAAAAAGTTTAGATATCTCTGTGTAATAGTAGCTGATGCTGAAAATCCTAAAACTCCTCTAACTTCAGTAAGGATTTTATGAATCTGATTGGATTCATCACAATGCCATCTACAAAGATTCACAGATTAGTCGTACATGAATGTGAAAGACAGTTATTATGCCCACAGACTGCCTGCTGTGGGTATGGGTTTATGGACCCCCTGCAAACACTCCACAGGGCCCCTGGCAGCCAGGGGTTTAGACTCACTGATGCTACCGTAGCCCTTCATGCCTCTCAGCTACCCTTTCCCCCTGGATCTGGACCGACTCAGGAAACTCACTGATGTAGAAGACAGACATGGTTGGAAAATGAGTAACTGGTAATACCTTCATAACTAAGTAATTCTATTCAGGCATTAAGAGATTAGTTCAAAACTTTAAGAATCTGTATTTTCACACAGAATGAGCAGATTAAATACTTTCCTTTAAGCAACCGATCAAAGAATCACTCTACTGTAAAGTCTACTTTGCTGCCATGTGGTGAGATGAGAAGACCATCTGTCCCAGAGACCATGGATCACTTTGTTATCCCTCAAGGCATGCAAGTTGGTTGGTTCAGGGTCATGCTGAACCTACTCCAGTGATTCAAGAGCAACCTTCACTCTCATGGTTTTAGGTTCTATTTTCAGCAGCTATGTTCAACCAGGATATAAGAAAACAATCTCCCATGGTACTTTGCTCATACCTTAATTATGACAATTTACTCTTTTTTTTTGTAGTTACGTAAGTTATATGTACTTATTTAAAAAGTCAAATGAGGAAAAAAAAATTAAAAATAAATAAATAAATAAATAAGTCAAATGAGGGACTTCCCTGGTGACGCAATGGTTGAAAATCCGCCTGCCAACGCAGGGAACACAGGTTTGAGCCCTGGTCCGGGAAGATCCCACATTGCTGCGGAGGAACTAAGCCCGTGCGCCACAACTACTTAGCCTGCGCTCTAGAGCCTGCGAGCCACAACTACTGAAGCCCACACGCCTAGAACCCGTGCTCCGCAACAAGAGAAGCCACTGCAATGAGAAGCCCACACCCCGCAACGCAGAGTAGCCCCCACTCACCGCAACTAGGGAAAGCCTGCACACAGCAACAAAGACCCAACACAGCCAAAGCCAAAAATAAATAATAAATTAAATTTAAAACAAGAAAGAAAAGTCAAATGATACCAAGTTTATAAAATAAAAAATAGCAGTTTCTATATCACTCCCTGATCCCATTTCCCAAAGATAACCATGGGTAATAGTATAACAAAGTCTTTTGTTCTGTTTTGTTTATTAAAAAGGAAAAAAAAATACATATTGTTCTACAACCTGATTTTTCCTTCTCTCTTGCAATTTTTTTACTTTCTATTATTAAAATCTTCAAACCAATACAAAAACACAGAGAACAGTATAAGGTATCCCCATGTACCTATCACCCAGCTTCAACAAATATCAACAATTGGCCAATTTGTTCTATTTATCTTTCCTGCACATCCAATGTTTTTCCCTGAAATATTCCAGCAAATCTTAGACATTATATTATTTCACCATAGTATTTTATTTTGTATTTCTAACAGGTAAAATCTTTTAAAAACAATCATTTTGTCATTATCATATCTAAAAATAACAACCACCTTTTAATAAATAGTCTGTTTCTATTTTTCCTGATTGTCCCTAAAATCTGTTTTTTAACTTTTGGTTTGTTCTAATTACTATCCAAATAAAGTCCATAACTTGTTGACACATCTCTTTTAATCCATAATAGTTATAATAGTTATATCTCCACTCCCTCTTTTAGGCTAGTTATACATGGGTTTTTGTCCTATAGAATTGCCCAGTCTGGATTTGGCTATTACATACTCAGAATATCATTCCACATGTTCTTCTCTTCTCCCTGTTTCCTATACCCTCCTCAGTAGAACTAGACTCTTGATTAGATTCAGACTCTTATTTGGGGTGGAATATTTGGTAGATGGAGCTGATAGCTTTCTATTTTATCATACCAGGAGGTACATCCATGGCTGTTAGTGTTGTCAGCTGATCCATCCACTCTGAAGTTTCTGATTAACTTGTCACCTGCTCATTTTAATATCATCAATGATCACTATCTAGATGCATTAACTCATTAGGGGTTGCATAAGGGTAATTTTCTAATTCTATCATTTCTTCTGCATTTGCTAGCTGAAATTTTTTTGTAAAGAAAACTTTCCCTCATTAACTGTTTGATGACTTAGAAACTCAGTGTGTACAGGAAAGACAGAATAAATGTTCTCTTTATTACCAATTTCCAGAATAACAACTTGGTATCCTAGCCACCTCATATTAATCAAAGGTGATTAATAGGTTAATTTTTTTGTAATATCATTGTGAACCCCTAGATTTTTATGCTTTTGGCGTGTTTCAGTCCATTGCAGTTGTTATTCTCATTGAAATTCATATTTTCCTGTCTTTAACCATTGAAGCCCCTTCAGGTTGCCCCTGAGTTTATATAAAATCACAAAGTCTTTTACAGTTTCCTTGTTTTCTAGAACATAGGATGTAGCAAGCCTATCTTATCTATTTCTTGTCACGAATTTGGAATCAGCCATTACTTCAAGGAGCCTTTGTCTTTTTAATAGAAAATGGTATTTAGATATCATGGTATAGGTGCTAGTGGGCAGTAATTGATTCCAGACCTTTTCTGTGGACAAAGCTAAGAAATGTATAATTTTTAGAGCTATAAAAAAAGTAATGACTTTATACTATTTCTATTTCCTTGCTTTTTTTATTTGGCAATATAATACAGATTTTTTTTTCATGTCAGCAATGCAGATCTAATTATTTTAGTAGCTGTGTAATGTAATTATATGACTATAACATAGTTTATATAACCAATTTTCTCTTTAGAAAAAATATTAATCCAAAGGGCTTAATAAATGTAAAATCCCAATACCAGTGTCTTAGAGAGCATTTTTAATGATTTAATGCTACCTACCTTACTGATCCCTGATTTTGCATGCTTAACCCCTAGGCCTGGTATATAGCAGGAACTCCATTTTTGTGTGTTGACTTGGACCGAGCAAGCCAAGGCCCACAGAAGAAGATGTAAAAAAGAAAAAGTCTAGACTAAGGCCTCTGTAATAACTCCAAAGGACCTTTGGGAAAGCTCTATGCCTCTGGTCCAAAGAGGATGACAGACCCATGAAGTAGGCCTAAACCCAACCCACAGATTAAAGCCAAGTTCAGTGGAGCCTAGCCTGGATCAACTACCCCCCCAGCTGAATGAGAATGAATGATTATTATTTTAAGCCACACTGAATTTGGTAGTGATTTGTTATACTTTATTATTATCATATTCTTGGACAGAATGACTTGACATGATAAAGATATCAACTCTGCTCAAGATAATGTATATATTTAATATGATCCCAATGAAATATACTGAGAAAGGTTATTATTAGCTACATAAGATTTTCTATAACTAAAATTGTAGATGATATCAAAATGAAAAGGGAGAGAGACCAGAGAAGTGGGAGTAGTGTTTTAAGATTCTTATCTTGCTTGGGGGCAAACACAGCATTTGTAAGTTTATATAGTGGTCAGAAAAATAAGCAAAAGTATGGCTCTTAGTAAGTTTGGAAAAACAGAAGAGCAAAATTAAATGTATAACTTTGAAATCAGTCAAAGAAAATTCTATCCTTTCAATGAAAAAAGAAAAGAGAAAATGAAAACACTTGTAAGTGACTTAAGTGGGAATGGCAGAGAAAGGACATCCAAAAAGCCACTTGTCAATAAAAGTAACAAGAATACTGGCAAAAAGTTGTCAAAGAACTAAATGTAAGAGCTAAAACTATAAAACTCTTAGAAGAAAACATAGAGAAAATGTTTCAGGACGTTGGATTTGTAAGGATTTCTTAGATATAACACCAAAAGCAAAGACCACAAAAGAAAAAATAGATAAGCTGGACTTCATAAAAATTTCTTATGCATCAAAGACACCATCAACAAAGGCAATAAATGGAATGAGAGAAAATATTTACAAATCATACATCTGATAAGGGATTGATATTCAGAATACATGAAGAACTCCTACAACTCAACAAGAACAACAACAACAAAAAGAATCTAGTTCAAAGTGGACAAATGACTTGAAAAGACATTTCTCCAAAGAAGATAACAGAGGTTACCAGGGGCTGAGGAGAGGAGACAATAGAAAGTTATTATTTAATGGATACAAGGTTTCTGTTTGGGATGACAGACAAGTTCTGGAAATGGATAGTGGTGATGGTGGCACAACATTGTAAATGTACTTAATGCCACTGAATTGTACACTTAAAAAGACTTAAAATGGTAAATTTTACGTTATCCATATTTTTGCACAATAAAAAATTAAAAGAAAACAAGGACAATGTATTTCCTAGCTCTTTCCATGAAAAATTTCTAAAAGTAATCACCAACCCAGTAGCAATTAGCGCTCCTAGTATCCAGACTGTGGTTTCTAATATGGTACTGGCACAAAAGCAGAAATATAGATACATGGAACAGGATAGAAAGCCCAGAAAGAAACCCATGCAACCACGGTCAATTAACCTATAACAAAGGAGGCAAAACTATACAATGGAGGAAAGACAGTCCCTTCGATAAATCGTGCTGGGAAAACTGGACAGCTACATGTAAAAAAATGAAATCAGAACATTCTTTAACATCATACACAAAAATAAACTCAAAATGGATTAAAGATCTAAATGTAAGACCAGATACTATGAAACCCTTAGAGGAAAGCATAAGCAGAACACTCTTTGACCTAAGTTGCAGCAATATCTTTTCAGAGCCGTCTCCTAGAGTAATGGAAATAAGAACAAAAATAAACAAATGGGACCTAATCAAACTCAAAAGCTTTTGCACAGCAAAGAAAACCATAAACAAAACGAAAAGACAACCCACAGAATGGGAAAAAATATTTGCAAACAATGCAACCACAAGGGATTAGTCTCCAAAATTTATAAACAACCCATGTGGCTTAATATCAAAAAAAACAAACAACCCAATCAGAAAAATGGGCAGAAGACCTAAAAATAAACATTTCTCCAAAGAAGACATACAGATGGCACAGAGGGACATGAACAGATGCTCAACATCGCTAATTATTAGAGAAACGTAAATCAAAACTACAATGAGATATCACCTCACACCAATAAGAACGACCATAATCAAAAAATCTATAAACAGTAAATGTTGGAGAGGGTGTGGAGAAAAGGGAACCCTCCTACACTGTTGGTAGGAATGTAAATTGGTGCAGCCACTATGGAGAACAGTATGGAGGTTCCTTAAGAAACTAAAAATAGAGCTACCATATGATCCAGTAATCCTACTCCTGGGCATATATCTGGAAAAAAACATGGTTCAAAAGGATACATGCACCCCAATGTTCATTGCAGCGCTGTTTACAATAGCCAAGACATGGAAGCAACCTAAATGTCCCTTGACAGAGGAATGGATAAAGAAGATGTGGTACATATATACAATAGAGTACTGTATTACTCAGCCATTAAAAAGAATGAAATAATGCCATTTGCAGCAACATGGATGGACCTGGAGATTATCATAATCAGTGAAGTAAGTCAGACAGAGAAAGAGAAATATCATATGATATCACTTATACGCGGACTCTCAAAAAAATGATACAAATGAACTTATTTACAAAACAGAGACAGACTCAACAGACTTAGAGAACGAACCTATCTTACCAAGCGGGATGGGTGGGGGGGCACGGATAGACTGGGAGTTTGGGGTTGATGTGTACACACTGCTATATTTAAAATAGATAACCAACAAGGACCTACTGTATAGCAGAGGGAACTCTGCTTAATACTCTGTAATAACTTAAACAGTAAAAGAATTTGAAAAAGAATAGATACATGTATATATATAAATAAATCACTTGGCTGTACACCTGAAACTAACACAACATTGTTAATCAACTATGCTCCAATACAAAATTTAAAAATTTTTTTAATTAAAAAAATATTTCCCATTGAAAGGAATCAGTGATGGTTGATTTCAGGTCTGGGTCAGAAAATGTACAGTATGAGCCTGGAACATCTTGACACACCAGAGAGCAAAGCTATCAAAGACTGTGAAAAATGTGTGAAAAGGATTCAGGAACTAACCTGAAGAAGCTCCCACTCAGCCAAAGATAGGACCAAAACTATAATGGATTGAAACACATTAAATATTTTAAGTTCAAAATTCCATAATGATTCCCAAAAAGATGAACAAAGAAGAAAAAACTCATTAGTCAACTTTGGAGAATGCTAGGGAACAACCACATTATTTTGAACACTAGTAAATAAAAAGAAAATGTAGGAATGTTGCTTTTACCCTATATTTCAGGATAATCAGGATTTAAACTGTTCTTCAGGGTGACATTTGATATAAGGAAGAATCTTTCTATAGAAGTATTCCAGTTAATGAATGACAAAGGAATGAGGGAGGGAGAGGAGAAAAGAAGGGAGAGAAGGGGGACTTCCCTGGTGGTGCAGTGGTTAAGAATCCGCCTGCCAATGCAGGGAACACGAGTTCGAGTCCTGGTCCGGGAAGATGCCACATGCCGCGGAGCACATAAGTCCGTGCGCCACAAATACTGAGCCTGTGCTCTGGAGCCCGTGTGCCACAACTACTGAAGGGAAGTGGATGTGGGATTGGGGGGGGAGGGAAACATGAAGTAAAATAAAATAAGATAGAAGAGAGACCTTGCACAAACTGAGGATGGCAATGTGACCTTAATGAAGAAACAGGATCCAGTCAATTCTGTGGTTTTTAAGGTGGGAAAGGATGACCTCGAAGAGGGGTCTTGAGCTGGATAACCAACAACCTTATAAATCCTGCTAAGAAATGTGGATTTTAACCTGAAAGCTATAGAGAATCCTGGAGATATCTGAAGCAGGAAAAACTTGCATGGGACTGGATGAGAGGGGCAGAGGCTGGGAGAGTGGTCCTTCAAAGCAATCCATGCTAGGTCTCCACATGTGTAGTGGAGTCAGTGTGGACACAGAAATGCCCTAAATCAGGTGTGCATGCCCAACTCCATGGCACAGGGATCTTTGGAAGCCCCAACGCTGCCTCCCTTGAACCTTCTCTGATCCTCATGTACCAGAGGCTCAACCAGGAACAAGGCCTGGTTAAAAGTGCTGGGGACAGCTCCAGCAGTCATGGTTGGTACCACCTTCCAGATGCGACTGTGAATAGGGCACAGCTGTCTGTTCTGATGGACGAGGATTCCAGGTTGTTGACTATACACCTGTGTCCTTGGGGCATTCAGTCAAAACCTCCATGCTGATACAGAGGGTATTAATTTTTTGTGAGAATTTTTTTTCATTGGCAAAGTCTTCACCTCTCTGACAGATGCCCAGATATTTACATAGGAATTTCTCCTCCTTTGCTTTTTCCTAAATCCTCACCTGGTAGATATATTTACCAGCCCTATGGTTCTGAAAAATCATTCCACCTCTCTGGTGGAAATACTTGGACAATACTTGATAGTCTCTGAGCACCACCCTCTCCAATGCCAACACTCTGAGGCCTGTAAGCAATCTTTTTCTGAGTGTGCAGAGCACTTCTTGGGTACAATGTGCCTGGTGTGATGTAGCAAAATGGGTACAGGTTTTAGGCAGGCTTAGTTTAGTATCTTGCATCTGGTACTTATCAAATGGGTGGCCTTATCTTCTCTATCTATAAAAACTGGAGGTTAAAAAGGTCTATTTCACAAGATGAATGTAGGGAAAATGCATGTGAAAATACTTAGCCTGAGGAGCGGGCATTTGGAAGTACTCAAGAAAAGATAGTTCCTCCTCATCCTCCTTCATTTCTGTTTAGGAGAACATGTTTCACAAACACCTTCACACTGAAAATCTCACAAATTGTCATGATCAAATTTTCCCTTTTTAAGAATTTAAGGGTGAACACAGGTATAGTATCATATGTAGAAAGAAATGCCTAGAATAATCTAAACTGTTAATTAGAGGCTGTAAATAAACAAGTGGGCTTATGTACTTACTTTATTTTGATTTAATTTTTGATAGGGGTGGGTAGGGAGAAGCACAAAATCAAATATGTTTTATGATATCACCTTCTAAGGATAACCTTTTCTACTAGACTCAGATGAAAAAAGATAATGAATATTTTCTTTTTATAAATCTGATTCTATTCGTTAATCCCCTTAATCTCACTCATGTAGAGTTTTTGGCCCTTCTGCTCAGATGGATCATTGTTCAGCTCTGATATGAGATAAGATTGCTATTAATAAGCAGAGTTCAGGGAAGATAAAGAGGTGGGAGGAAGAGAAAGCACCATGTCCTCTCAACACTTTTGGTCGGATGACTTGCCCTTCAGGTTGTAAGGATATTTTAAGTCAGTGGTTGCCAGTCCTGGGTTGCTGGGGCCACAATGAATTAATTAATTTTGTTTAAAATACTTTCTTAACAAAATATAATATCAAATGAAAGTCAAGGTGTGGTGAAATAGGCACTGTTATGCATGGCAGATTGTAATTAGACCAAATCTTTTGTAAAGCAATTTGGCAATTAAGTATCAAGCCTTTAAATGTTGTACTCTTTGACCTGGGAATTCTTTCTGGGAACTTATTGTTGGGGAGGAGTGTCTAATTAGGGAAACAGATATGTACACAAAGAAGCTTATCACAGTGTTGTTTTATAATAGTAAAAAAAAATATTGGGAATAACCTAATAATATGAGAATAGTTATATGCACTATAGTGCATCCAACAGATGGATGGAGCCGTTTACAAGGAATATGTCAAAACCTGAACCTAAAAGCATATACGCTTCTCATTAAAATTATATTTTTTTTTAAAAAAAGCAGCAAAATATGAAAACTTCACAATTCAAAAGGTCTGGAAGGAAATATACCAAATTTTGATAGTGATAAGCTTTTGGTGATGAGATTTTGATTGACTTTTCTTTCTTCTTCCTTATGTTATTTTCAGGACCATCATAAAGACTACAGAATATAACTTTTCTGATTAGCAAATCATCATCATCATCATCGTCATCATCATCATCAATCATGTTTTATAAGGAAGTAAACAGAGATGCCAGATATAATCTTTTTGGTTTGGGAGATGGCCGAGAATGGGATCATTAAGATCAAAGACACAATAAATTCTATCAGTTCCAAAAAAGGATGGGCCTGGTTGGTAAGGAGCCTACTCCGTCTCATACTCTCCTCCACAAGCTTGCTGGTTTCTCCTCAGGGTTTCTGTTAGGCTTGGAGAACAGGAAAGGAGGTAGTTTTCCCAGGCGCACTGAAATCCTGGTGCTGGTGCATTCACTGTTATGCATTCCTTCTCATTCTTAGGGCCATGATGATTATTTTTAAAGTGAATGAAATTTTGAGAATATCTAGGATTTGTTAGGCACTTTCTATGCACAGGCACTGTTTTGGTACTTTTTATCTCCATATTTCACCTTCCTCAGGCTTCCAAAAGTTCTTAGTAAAAGGAACTATTGTCTCCTTTCCTCCCCCCACCCAAGCCCCCCCACCACCGCCGTTCTCCTTTCTCCTACCCACACAGAAAGTGCCTTTGGGGGATATAATTGATTTGGATAAAAGAAAAAATGGGCAGACTGGACCACCCTTTGTTATGAACAAAACCTCCTTCACTGCCTGAAGAGTTGACTGGAAAAGCATGTTCAGGTGGCCAGGACTGGAAGGTTCTAGAAAGAGGGCATCAGAAAATCCCATGGGCTTTCTCCCTGTGATGTGGCTTATTTGCTTTACAGGCTTCAGGCATATTTGCTGACATCAGCAGCCCGTCAAAGTTTAAAATAATAATAGTGAAAAGGAAAACGGCCCCTTTCTGCCAGGCAGTCCTATTCTGCCAACTTTTGTGTTTTCTTTTGAGTTAATAAACGTCCAAGAACCACCTCCCCTACCACCCTTGGTGTGGGGGGAGGGAAGCACAACAATTTTAAAACCACCAGGTCAGCCTATTGCCAGCATAAACCATTCAGACAAGTAGCGTTTGTCACACTCTAATGAGGATTTTACCTCTGCCTCCAAAAGAAAGCTATCATTAGGCTTTGTGTTTATGGATTCAAATGATTGTCTTGGGACAGTGGGTTTCCTTTGGTCCCTTCCTCATTTTAATCATGCTCCAGACCAAACGCATAGATGTTTTCTGCATCAGACGAAACGAAAAAACCATAATTATGCCAGCTAAGGTCTTTGGAAAACATCAGTTAAGAAAACGGCCTTTTAATTCCCATTTTACTCAAAAATCTGAAAATATCTACACATGTTGTAATAGCATGGCGGTGGTGGAGGGTGGGTGTCTAAAAAGGAGAGAGCTCAAAGGGTCTGAGGAGGTCTGGTGGGCAGGCCCCTCTTGGCAACAAGCAGACAGAGAATCTCTCCAAGGAAAGAAATTTCTCTATAAAGCAAGACCTCTTAAGTTATCTTCCCATGTAGTGTTGAAACTGGAGCCGGCCCCCGCACAGTTAGGTTGATACCAGGCTGGCACCGCACACACACCCTATTGTTAATACCTCCTCAGGACAGATTAGATCCCACATTCCTCAGAAGTTCTGAGCTCTGGAGGGAACACTGCCAGCAGGCTCCTTCCACGGGGCAACAACTAGCTACAACTGATAAGTTTTCATTGAAATAACTGGAACAATTACACTGAGTTCCCACAGGGCTCTGTCACTAGCTATTAAGAGAGAAGCACTGCACTTGCATGCTGTGGTGTCTGCAAAGGTGTGAGCCAGACAAGAGTAATTCAAGTCGAATCTTTAGCTCAATTTTATATGCTTTTATATGCTTTTATGGCTACGTGCCGTTGTTAACCAAATTCTTCACCTAAGGTGTACTATTAGATTGTTTTATGTTTTTTCAGGTCTTATCTAGTAAACCTTGATATTTACACTATCTCAATTTAGGTTTGGACAAGTAACTAATTAATCTCTGACCAAAGATACTGAAGTTAGACTTGGGTTTGTTTGGTAAGATCTGTTGAGGTCATGGTTGGTTTTACATGTAGCTTAGTTAAAAAGCTGAATACTAACAAAGATCTTTGCTTTCAAGGCTTACCTTTCAACCAGAGTGCTCATTAAACAGCAAATGTAGCTGTACTTGAATTCTGCAACTTCCCTTTTATTTTTTCTGAAATAAGTGTCTGAAGGGAATGAAGTGGCAATAAGAATAAAAGGACAACACACATACCTTTGCAGGAGCAAATCTCAAAGGGCCTAGATTAAATTTTAACCAGGGGTTATGTCTACCACGATTCTGTATCTCCAAGGGTTAGGTTTGGCTTTTATAATAATAAAAAGTGATTTTGGAAAAAGGACCCCATTTTAACATATACTGTATTTGCTAGGAGGAGATAGAGTTAGTCTTTGAAAGAAAATAAAAGGCAAAGAGTTTAGCAGATGGGTAATTCCCAAATCTGCATAAATGTAAACAGCCAGAATTTTGGTGCCTATGGGTTTTATCAAAGGTGTGACTAAGGCTGAGACCAACACCAGTGCGTCCTCTTTGGCTAGTTTTAACACGTTCACAGTCACAATTAACATTCAAGGAATTTCCTTTTCATCCAAGTGTTTCTTTAAAAAGCACTTTATACCACAAACTAAAGTTCTAGCTGCCATCAGTCCTTCCCATACAAAAGATTGGTGAAATCTCCATAATACTTTTTTTTTTTTTTTTGAAAATGGGTTCGGCCCACGTCAATTTCCTGGAGCATTTGTTTTCCAACATAAGGGGGTTCTCACCTCCTCCCTCCTTTCTTCCCCTGAAAGAGCTTGTAATGGAGACCTGGCTTCCTCGTCTGGTATCATCCTCCACATTCACTCCAAGGCCAGAGAAGCGCCGCTGCCGAGCAGGCGTCCCCTGCCCCCCCCCACCCAGTCAGAGCGCTGCTGCCCGGCAGAAGGTCCGGGCCCACTCCCCGCCTGGTTTCAAGTCCCTGAGCCGGTCAAGCCGGTGCTTTCTACAAAGAAGGGAGAATCGGCCGTCTCCCTCTCCCGCTCTGCTCCTCCTACACAAGGGATTCGCACACAGGCACCGAGTCCGAGTCCTGGCTGTGCATAGAGCTCAGCCCGGTGTCTGAGTCCTCGTCGTTACCAGGACAGCTCTTGGCCAGTCCGCGGGCCTGGTCCACCCACACCTCGGCGCAGGCCTGAGGCCGGGGTTCCTGCGAGGGACCGCTCGAGACCGGAGTCCCATCGGGAGCTACGGTCAGCTCCAACGAGTGCAAAGTCTGGAGAAGGCCCTGTAGCTCGCGCTCCTTGCTGTCCCACTGCTGCTGGCTGTAATCTAAGTCCGACTTGACGGCCTCAAGGTCCGTGTTGAGCCGGAGCCCGATGTAGAGGCTGGTGCTGAGCTGCGTCCTAACCCGCTCCCGCTCCAGCAGCACCTCACCGTCGAGGCCGCCATCAGCCTCCGGGGGCTCCTCCCGCGCTGCGAGCTCCTCCTGGCGCCTCCGCATCCACCTCTGGTTCAGTTCCTCCTGGATTTCAGCTGAGAGGCGCTCGAGCAACTCCTCCTGTTGGGCCCGCTGCTCCTGCAACCTCAGCAGGTCGTCGCAGCGCCGGGCCAGCTCCTCCAGCTCGACCGCCTGAGCCTCGCCGTCCACGGCCGGCGTCGCCGCCGCCGCCGCCGCCACCGGCTCCTCTCCCGGGCCGCGCCCGTCGAGCTCGATGCCTGCGCCCACCAAGTAGGTGTCCTGCACGTAGTTCACTCCGTGCCGCCGCATGCGGTCCAGATGCACCTTGGCCTCGTAGCGATCAATCTCTCGGTCCAGCTCCCGGAGCCGCTGCACCTGCTGACGGATGGTGTGGTCCTGGGAGAGCACCAGATGCACCAGCGTCTCCATGCGCTCAACCGACGCGCTCTCGGCAGCCCGCGGCGACGACGAGCAGGACGAGGCTGTGGACGACGAAGTGGACGAGCAAGGCGACGACGGCTGCTGCTGGCGCCGCCGGTTGAGCTTGGCCAGCTTGCGGAAGGCCTTTCGCACCACCCGTCGCTGCTTCTCTTGGGTCAGGGCCAGGCTGGGCCGCGCCGGGACGCCCCGGGCGGAGCAGGTGCGCTCGCGACTGAGCACAACGCGCGCCTCGGCACTGCGGGGTCCCGCGTTGGGCAGCGAGGCCTCGCTACGCACCAGCACAAAGCGTACGTTCTCTCGCTCGTCGCCCCAGGCGTCCCAGAGTCGCAAGATGCGCGTCTTGTTGGGCAGGATGCGCTCAAAGCCCCGCCACTTCTCCACAATGCAATAGCACTGCGGGGGCCCGCACAACATGCCCTGGGGCAGCGCCTCGTCGTCGTCGTCCTCGTCGTCCTCGTCCAGGGGTTCCGGCAGCTCTCCTGGGCCTGGCGGGTCGCCAGCTATGCCCCGCCGCCGGCCTCGCCTCTGCCGGCGTCGCCGCTGGCAGCCATCCTCCAAGAGCACCCGCACTACGTCCGAGCAAGTGGTGCGACGGGAGAGACCGGACACCAGTTTCTCCTCCTGGCAGATCCACACCGATATCGTCTTCTCCGAAGGATCCATGGCTCAACCGGGACGCAGGTGGCGGGTGGGGCCGAGCCCCACTGGGGCGGCAGGGGCAGCGGGCAGCCCGGCAGCTCTTGAATAGGGATTGGAGCTCGGGACCCTCGTCCCCGTCGGCACCGGCCCTTCTCCCAGCTGCGCACAGAAGGCAAGCTGCGGCGGTGCTCGGCCTGGACGGCACGCTCCCGGAGCAGCATGCGCGGGCTCGGGCTCCCGCCGCTCTGGCTCTGCCTAAGGTTCCCGGGGCCTCCGGGTTTTGCTCCTCCCCACTTGGCTCCTCCCCCTCCCGCCCCCAGCGCCGGAGCTGCTGCAGGAATGCGGGAGGCGCGGAGCCCAGGCCCGCCCCTCTCCCGCGCTGCCCGCGTGGGGACTCTACTGCGCGTCGGTTCGAGAGAGGGACTCGGGGACCTCCCTGCCGCAGGGCCTGGAGCCCGTGCCTAGGCGCGGGTCAGCTCTGCTTCTCTTCGGCCCACTGGCTCCTCTCCTTGCGCCTAGAGCTAGCTGGACTTTCTCACCTTTCCCGGCGCCCCAGAGACGTTTCCTGGTCCTTCAAAGCAGCACGGTCTGAGAAGTGCCGCGGCGCAGAGAAACCGAGACACTCCGCGCCACCGGAGACTCCAACCGCATTGCCTGACCTCCAGATGGGAGCTGTAAAAGCCTGCTATAATGCGGAAGGCCTTCAGTCTTCCTTGTCTGGAGGCAATATTTGCATATTGAAGGAGAACAGGACGGGGCAGTGTGCTCCGGGAACAAGTGTAGATATAGTAAGGTCTAGACTTGAAGGGGACGTTCAGAGGCTGCTCCCGGTGCCCGGCACCGTCATGTCTGTGGCTCCCCACGTCGCCTTGGCTTCGCATAGCCTTCTTGGTAGGGGGACTCCTGATTCTAGTGTGAGTTCCGGGCGCAAGCTCTTTTCCACATCCCACCTTCATAAAGAGAAACCTAGTCATTACCGCGACAGTTTCTGGCATTACCCAGTATCTAGATGTGGTCAAGAGGAGATAAGGGCCAACTTTCACAGTTCAAGAAATCCAAGACCAAAATGCAAATAAACTTTTTTCATCCTCAGACGCTGATGAGGATGGTCCATTGTGTGCAAGGCTTGCTCCCAGCTTGTCCTTGGGAGCACAGGCCTGATAAGCTCACGCCTTTGCTTCAAGACCTTGGATGGCTCTTCACTGCCTCCTGAATAAAGTACTTTTATTCATTCATTCACGCACTTGATAAATATTTGCGTACCTACTGTGCTCCACGTATTCAACACAGGTGCTAAACGTGTCCAACACGGCGTCTTCTGTGCTCTGATAAAGGAGAGCACAAGGTGCCAGAGGAATGCTGGAGTAGCGTCCTACCCAGCCTGGAAGAGTCGAGGAAGGCCCCCCCGGGGAAGTGTCATCTTAGGCAAGACTGAAAGCATCATTTGAGTCAGCCAAAAGAAAAACAGAGGGGAGGAGGCAGGCAGCATGCCAGGCAGAAGGAACCACATGTGCAAAGTCAAGGAATCAAAAGGGCATGGCAGTTACCGGGGCTACAAGGAGTTTAAGTGAGAGGAGTGTCTAAGAATGAGGTTGGATGGGTGAACAGGAGCCAGATCTGGAAGGGGCTTTAATTCCATGTGCCGGTATTTGGACCTATCCTAAGGGCAATGAGAAGCCATGGAGTGTGGATTCTGAGGTCAGACTGCCTGAGTAAAAATCCAGCCCTGTCACCTACTGGCTCTGTAACCTTAGGAAAAGTATTTCATCTCTCCGAGCTTCACCTGTGAAATGGTGATAATAAAAATACCTGCCTGATGCAAACTATTATATATGGGATGGATAAACAACAAGGTCCTACTGTATAGCAGGGAACTATATTCAACATCCTGTGAAAAATCATAATGGAAAAGAATATGAAAAAGAGTATATATATATGTATATAACTGAATCACTTTGCTGTACAGAAGAAATTAACACAACATTGTAAATCAACTATACTTCAATAAAATTAAAAAAAAAAACTACCTAATAGAACTGTTATTAGGATTAGATGCTTGGACCTGGTAAGTCCACAATGGAAGTTCTATTGGAAGGTTAGAAGTAGGGGGGTGTATTAGTTTACTATTGCTGTGTAACAAATTACCACAAATTTAGTGGCTTAAAATAAGACCCAGTTATTAGTTCTGCAGGTCACAAGTCCAGCATGGCATGGCTGGGTCTTCTGCTCATGGTCTCCCAAGGCTAAAGGCAAGGTGTTGGCTGGGTTGAGTTCTCACCTGGAGGCTCTGGGAAAAAATCCATTTCCAAGCTCACTCAGATTGTTGGCAGAATTCAGTTCCCTGCAGTTATACGAGTGAGCTCCTTGTTTCCTTGCTGGCTATTGGCTGGAGGTCACTCTCAACTCCTGGAAGCCTCCCTCAGGTCCTTCCCATATAATACCCCCCTTCAGCTCCAAGTCAGCAACAGCATGTCAAATCCTTTGACTCCTCATTGGCTTGAAGTCTCTGTGACTTCCCCTTCTGCTACCTGCTGGAGAAAACTCTGCTTTTAAAGGGCTCATTTCATTACGTAGAGCCACCTGGGTAATTTCCCTGTCTTAAAGGCTGCCTAGAGACTTCCCTGGTGGCGCAGTGGTTAAGAATCCACCTGCCAATGCAGGGAACACGGGTTCGAGCCCTGGTCGGGGAAGATCCCACATGCCGTGGAGCAACTAAGCCCACGCACCACAACTACTGAGCCTGCGCTCTAGAGCCCATGAGCCACAACTACTGAGCCTACATGCCACAACTACTGAGCCTGCATGCCACAACAACTGCAGCCCACATGCCTAGAGCCTGTGCTCCACAACAAAGAGAAGCCACCGCAATGAGAAACCTGCGCACCACAACAAAGAGTAGCCCCTGCTCGCTGCAACTAGAGAAAGCCCGCGCACAGCAACTAAGACCCAACGCAGCCAAAAAATTAATAAATAATTATAAAAAAAAAAAAGGCTGACTAATTAGTGGCCTTAACTGCAAAATCCCTTTTGCTGTGTAATGTAAGATAATCACCAGAGTAACACCAGGGGGATGGAGATCATGGGGCCATCTTCAATTTCTGCCTACTAAAGAGCCTAAGGTGACCATTCTCATTTTGAAAAATCACTGTTTGCATTAGGGATGATGGATGGCGGTGGGGAATGAAAGTCAAGGTGGCCCTTGCCTTGTGAAGACTGTCACATTCATCCAAGGAGGAGATGGTGGCTTGCACTGAGAATAGTGATGGTGAGAGGACTGGACAAAATTGAGAGCTGTCAGGGAGGTGGGAGAAGCAGGACTTGGTAATGGATTCAAGGGGTATTTCCACCTTCCTAGCATGGTATTGGGAGTCTCATAATCTGGCCCTGCCCACTCCCCTAACTCCTCCTTCACATGCTTAGATATCCCTGCCTCCTTCCCCTCTCATGATTGTTAGAGCTTTGTTATCAGCTGCAATCCCTAGAAGATTTTAAGCTCCACAAAGGTAGCGATCATATCTGTTTTGCTCACTTTTGAATCCTCTGCACTTGGCACAATGCCAAGCACATTCTAGGTTTACTAGGTATCTGTTGAATAAATAAATGGATGAATGAATGAATCCTACATTCTAGCAAGTCAACACCTCACTCATTCAGAGCAGCACCTGAATCTTGATGCATTCATGCTTTTATAAGTGCTTTCCCCACTAACTAGGATCCCTCTTAAAACTGAAAAACTCCTACTCATCCTTCAGAAGTTCAGCTCAAACATCATGTGTTGTGGGAATTCTTTCTTTCCTCCTCCAAGATGAACTGGCTCCTTGTTCCTCTTCTGCCTCTCTTGATGCACATGTTACTTTGTGTTGTGATGCACTTTTTTCATGTCTCTTTGTCCACAAGACTTAAGAGCTTTTCAAAAGAGTGAATTGACTATCTTATTTATATTTTGGTCCCTAGTGCCTAGTGCCTGGTACATAGTAGGCACTTACTATGTCTTACTCAATACCGTAAGGAACACTGTAAGGAACACCAAGTTGAATACTATCTAAGATACTGTGCTACCCTCAAGGTTGTAATTTCTTTTTAGTGGCAGACAGATACATGAAATCCCTGTTGTAGGAATGTTATACATGTTATTCCTGCTGGAGCAATTAAAGGATAGAGTGATTAAGGGGTCCTGGGAAGGCTGAAGAAGGCAGGACTTTAATAAGTGGAGAGAAGGAGTTGGTGGGAGAAATGACATGAGTTAAAATGTTAAGGTAGGTATGCACATGGTCATGTACCAGTGTTTTAGAGTGCAGGCTCTGGGGCCGCCCTGCCAAGACTTGAGTACTAGCTGCAAGCTTTCTAAGCTTTAATTTCCTCATCTGGAAAAAAAAAAAAGAACAATAGAACCTCCTTAGAGAATTGTCATGAACATGAAATAATGTACAACATGTAAAAAATTTAGTATGGTATCTGGCATATAACAAATGCTCGATAAAACATAGCTAGCTTTATCCACACATTTTGAGTACCTTTCCAAGCTGTGTCCTGGGCTAGGCTTTAAGGCTACAGCAGTGAATTAGACAGGCATGGTCCCTGCCCTTACAGAACTCACAGTCAGGACTAGTTTGATATTTGTTTGATTAGAAATGTAATTGTTAGATTAGGCAAGGCTGTAGTAATAAACAGAGCCAAACGTGTATAATGGTTCAAACGTAACAAAGGTTTATTTTTCTCTGATGTAGTAATCAAAAGCAGGTATCCTGGTTGGTAGGTGGCTTTATTCCAGACAATGATACAGGGATCCTGGTTCCTTCCATCTCATGACTCCAAAGTCCCCTAGACCTCATCGTCTACATCCAGCCAGAGGAAAAGGAGAGGAGGAAGGGGCATATCCTTTTCTTCAAGACCTTGGCCAGGAAATGGAACACACTGCTTCCGCTCACATCCCACTGAGTAGAACCCAGCCACATGGCCACTTGTAATGGCAAGGGAGGCTGGGAAATGCAGTGAATGTCTCAAAAGAAGAAGGAGTGGATTTTTATGAATAGCTAACTACCTGCCAGAAGAATCTTTATAAAAAATGGGAGATGAGGCAGAGAGATGTTCCAAAAGTCTGTCTGTTGCAACAGGAGGCCCACAGGCCAATTATGGCTGTCTTAGATGGAGCACACCCTTTCCAGTTGGCCATGAGCCCAACACTCTCTTTGTCTCTTATGTGACCCAATTCACCTACATTCACAACTCACCGGTCTGACCACTGTAGACAGTTGAGTTTGTAACTCCTGCTTCTACACTTCCTCCCAGGATTATCTCACTAACTGCCAGGAATTTAATACTATCGATACACCATGGCTCCCAAATCTAGGCATCCCTTCCAGATCTCCTGATCTCCCAATATGCATATTCAACTGCTTGCCACATAGCTCCACTTAGGTGTCCCCAAAATACCCCAAACATTTGTCAAAAAGATAAGCTGAACTTATCTTTCTTCCCAAACCTGTTCTGCCTCCTGAACTTCTATCTCAGAGAATGGCCCCACCATCCACCAAATGACGTATGAAACCTGAGGACCACCCTGCATCACCTACCTCCTTCCCCACAGTGTAATGAAGTTCTATGAGGGCAAAACTGTTTTGTTTTCTGCTTTCTCTCCAGTGCCTAGCACACAGTAGGTATTGAGTGTTTGTGGAATGAATGAATGAATGAATGAATTGCCTTAGCTCAGGCCCTAATTATTTCTTACCTGGATCCCGCACTTTCCTCCACACTAGCTTCCTCCTGGCTTGCCTTTCTCCCATATTCCCTACTGACAAATGTTTGATGACTTCCTATTATCTTCAGAATCAAATCCAGCCCCTCAGCGGAGCCTACACACCCCTCAGGAGCTGATGGCTGCTTCACTCTCAGCCTGCGCACTCCAGCCACCCCCTTGTTCACAGTCTTCCCTCTGACCCCCTGGCTAATTCCTACCCACCCTCCAAGTTTCAGCTTAACTGTCACCTCTTCCTAAAAGTCTTCACTCACAACATCCGCTCCAGGAATTAATCCAAGCAGAACTGTGCTTTAGGAAGATTAATCTACATCAGTAGGTAGGATCAATTGAAGTTATGATACACTTTTGTTAAGAAGAACAGGCTGCGGGGGAGGGTAAAGGGCTGCACTGTCCAGTACAGTAGCCACTAGACATATGTGGTTATTGAGCACTTGAAATATGGTTAGCTGAATTGAGATGTGCTATGAGTATAAAATATACACTAGATGTCAAAGACTCAGCACACAAAAAATTTAATAACATTAGTAATATGCTCTATCAACTACATGTTGAAATGATACTATTTTGGAAATATTTGATTAACTCATTGAATTTATTTTACCTGTTTCTTTTTTTTTTTTAATGAAGAAAGAAAATTTTATTCAGCAAATGGGAAAAAAAAGAAATTCCAATACTTTCCTAATCAAACACAAAAATTAATTCAAGATAAATCATGGACTTACATGTAAAAGCCAATACTATTAAATCTTCTTTTTCTTAAAGAAGAAACATATTCATAGAAAAAATAGAAGAAAAAATATATTCAAACTTTAGCATGACTAAGATTTCTTAGAAAAGACACAAAAATAACCCCAAAAGAAAAATTGGACTTTATCAAAATTAAAGACCCCTAGTCATTAAAAACAAACAATAAAAAACAAAAACAAGCCTGTTAAGAAAAGGAAAAGGCAAACCACAGACTGAGAGAGGTTATTCACAGTGCATCTATCTGACAAAAGATTCATGTCCATAATGTAAACTAATCCCTATAAGTCAATAATTTTTAAATGTTATAAAAGCAGACAAAAGACTTGAACAGATACCTCACAAAAGAAGTATAAAAATGGGCAGTGAGCTTAAGAAAGAGCTCAACATCCTCTGTCATCAAGTAAAAGCCAATTAAAACCACACTGAAATACCACTACATATCTACTAGAATGACTAAAATTTAAACAATAACCCCAAATGTTGGCTAGGATGTAATGCCACCAGAACCCTCATACACGGCTGGTGGGAGTGTAATAATACGAATGCTTTGGAAAAACAGTTTGGCAGTTTCATACAAAGTTATACATCTCCCCTATGATTTAGCAAATCCATTCATAGGTATTTTACCCAAGATAAACGAAAATATGTCTAAGAAAAGACTTACCCAAAATGTTTATAAGAGCTTAATTTAATAGCCCCAATCTGGAAACAACCCATCAACAGAAAAATGCAGTATATTATACTACATTATATTAATTATATTAATTCAACAAATTACTAATTAGCAATAAATATTATAAAGTATTGTTATCCACAGCAACATGAATGAATTTTAAGAACATTCTACTGAGTGAAAGTAATCATATATAACACATACTGTAAAATTCATTTGTTCAAAGAAGGCAAAACTAATCTTTGGTGACGGAGTGGTGACTGAAATCAGAACCCTGGTTGTCTCTAGGGTAGTGGAGATTGCATAGGATGGGTTATGGAGAACTTTCTAGGGTGACAGAAATGCTCCTTATTTTTATTGGTGTTTTTTGTTGTATCGGAGAATGCATTTATCAAAACTCATTGAACTGTACCTTTATAAATCTGTTTATTTACCTGTATATAATTTTTATCTCAGTTAAGATAATCCAGTCTGTCTGATTCCAATGCCCACATTTTTTTTTTGCTATCCTATGCTGAATATCAGGCAAAAAGTTAGCCACTGGAAATTTTACAAACCTGAAATGAGTCAGCACCTTGTGAAGTAAAGAGAATGGATTCCTGTATTAGAAGAGAATAAGTGAGGAAGCTGTTTATAAACTGTAAAGGTGACAGAAATTATTTATATTTATTTTTTAAAAACTATTATTATAAACCGTTAAAGCAGTATCACACCCTAGAGGCTTTGGAAAACGTAGCCATTTGCATTATCTGTTGCTGCATAAGTGGCCTAAAGCAACAAATTTTATTCCCTCATTGTTCTGTGGGTCAGGAATTTGGAAGTGGCTTAGCTGGGTGAATCTAGCTTGCGATGTCTCAGGAGGTTGCAGTCAAGTCCTTGGCAGGGGTGCAGTTATCTGAAGGCTGGAGGGTCCTCCCCCAAGTTTACTCCATGGTTGTTGACTGGCCTCAGATCCTCATTGGCTGTTGGCAGGAGGCCTTAGTTCCCTGTCGAGTGGGCCTCTCCAGACTGCTGAGAGTCCATAGGATATGACAGCTGGCTTCCCCCAGAGCAAGTGGTCCTGTTATGGATCGCAAGTCCATGTGCCCGACGCACAGTGAGGCAAAACAATAACAAAACGTCGGAGTTTGCAGCAAAGAAAGGTTTATTGCAGGGCCATGCGAGGAGAATGGGGGGCTCATGCTTTAAAAACCCCAAACTCCCTGAAAGCTTCCAGCAAAGCCATATTATAGGAAAGGTGAGGGAGGAGCATGGTTGGCAGTTGCAGACTTCTTTGTGTCAGATCCTTTGTTCTTGAGGTCAGGTCACAGTCACGTCACGATGTTCCTGTAAACCTTAATGGCAGTGTCCATATACTCCAGCTGCTGAGGCCTCAGCGGACTGCGACCCACGGAGACCGCCGCCGCCATTAGGTTGCGGAGGTGGGGATGGGGGAGAGGTTTGCTGCTGCTTCAAGGCCTGGGCCCGGCCAGTGGGCGGCCGTGGTGAGGGCTCTGGAGCTCTGCAGGACACAGCCCTCAGCCTGTCCCCGGGCCCCCCCAGCTCACCTGCTTGTCCCAAGGATGGAGGGCCTGGGAGGGCCCCAGGGAGGCCACGATCTGCATCTCACCGCAACCTCTGCCACGAGGACCACTGCCAGGCTGACTGTTGTCGGAGCGGGACCCAACGGTCTCGCGCTCTCTCTTTTTTTTTTAATGGATAAACCAACACATTTATTTTGATGGATTTTGTTTTTCAGGCAACATAAGAATGATATTGTAAGTGACGTAAGAGATATTTAGTTTTAAAAAAAGGAGTACAGGAGAAACAAAATTTAGATACATTAAAATAGACCTGCTACCAAATTCAAACATAAATAATTGAATTTCACAAATCACTATTCTCTGTAATTGTGGTTTAATCTTACATGAAAGTGACAAAGTTCCACCCCATTTACCTGTTTCTTTTTACTTCTTTTAAAATGTGGCTACCAGAAATTTGAAAATATCTGTATGGCTCATATTATATTTCCATTAGACTATGCTGCCTGTGGAAATTTCCAGAAACTTGAAGCAAATTGTTTGAGCCTCTCCAAGTGTGGAATTACCCTAAATATCCTAAACAAGTGCATGTCTGCCTGCGTTATGGCCATCTCCAGAGAAAGCCATCGCATACCTTTTCTGGATTTGTAGTTTGAATGTTTCTTTTTGTTTTATGATGTCCCTCAGAAAAGTTTCTTGTTAGAACCTAAGCTACTCCCCTTAGGCAGCCTAAGATGCACATTCCTGAGTCCAAACTTACAGTTGGATCCAACTGAAAGTCACCATATAAGTGGTTACTTCCCAGACAGGACTTCAGCATCCTTGCTCATCTACCAGTCCAGACCCCTGGTGGAGACTCAGGCAGTGTCCTGAGCCAGAAAATACACAGGCTTCACGATAGGAGAAAATATACAAAAATACATTTTTGATCTGGGCGTAGGGGAGGCATTCATAAACAGGACAAAAGAAAGCAAAATTCATAGAAGAAGACCACGTAAAAATTGGAAACTTCTGATTGGAAAAATATACAAGGATACCAGAAATTATGTTGTCAAATAATAACGCAGAAAAAATTATCTACAGCATAGATACCAAAGGATTAGTATTCAGGATGTATAAAGAACTCCTATAATTTAGTTTTAAAAAATCATGCCACACGATGTAAAATAGACGAAGGGTAGATTAGAGGTAGATCACAAAAGAGGAAACATAAATAGCCAACAAACAATAATGCCCAACTGGACCAGAAATCAGGAAAATGTAAATGTAAGTGAAACCAGATGCCCTTTTACTGCCAACAGATTGGCAACATTTTAGAAATTGACCCTGACATCGTTGGCCAGGATGAGGGGATATATCTATTAAGCATTAAAATGTACGTACTCTATGTCCCATTCAACTTCATGGTATCTACCTTAGAAAATATACATGTGCTCCAGGAAGCATGTATACGGATGTGCACTAAACCATTTCGTTTTAGCAAAACAATGGATACAATCAAAGTGTCTATCAATAAGGGAATGGCTGAATAGACTAGGGGATACTCAAAATTTGGAAGGGCTTGGCAACAGTGAAAGCCAGTAAAGTAGATTTATAAGAATTAGGTAGTAACAAATCTCCAAGATGAATTGTTCAGTGCAAAAGGCAAGTTTCAGCGTGATGTTTATGATGAGATCCCATTTATGTTTTTACCACATACACGTATACATCAAATCAGACCGAGTGTTTCCCCGGGTACAGATAACAATACGTGCATGCACAGAACAAGGTATCGAAAGATGTTTGCCGAACTGAAAGCAGTGAATCCCTCGGGAAGAATAAGATGTTTGCAGAGGGAGATGATCAAAGAGGAATTTAGCTTCATCTGCAACAATTTTATAAGAATTTAGTTATGCATTACTTAATTATGCAATTGCAGTGTATGATTTTTAAAATTGAAAGGGCTCAGGTTGGGATCACTAAATTCTGGTTCTCTTTTCGACCTTTCCTTCACCTCTTTTAGACATAGCTCCCTCACTCATGAGAAAACTGAGGCCATGGGGAAGGGACTGGCCAGTTTCCCAGCTCACAGAGCTCTATTTTGTCTGGAGTTTCTACCTGTCCAATCTATCAGTCACAGTTCATGGCAGCTGTGGAACACCCAAAACAGGAACTTCCGCCCTTAATTATATCGAGGCGTGCAGAAGTGTGACTGGCCCTTACTGCATGAATCGGCTCCTCTTAATGATTAACTGTAGAAAATAATCCGGCAAGTTATGTTTACAAAAACCTTTGGTTGCTCTCAAATGCATTAGAGGAAATCTGGGAACCACCACACTTGTCCAAGGGAACCCATTCCTGATCAAACTGAACACCTGGCTGGGGGATATCCTCAGGGATGTGGCTTCTTAAATTGAGGTCAATGGGCCACCTGCCCAGAATTGCCTGTGGTGTTTATTAAAATGCAGATATCTGGGCTCCACTCTAGACATAGTGAATCAAAGTCTCTGGAGGTAGGCCCCAAAATTTGCATTTAAAGCAGTCTCTCCTGGGGATTCTTATGCACACTAAAGCTTGACCCCAACTGCACTAGGAGGAAAGAACCAGAGACAAGAATGCCTTTAGCAAGAATGCTCTTTAGCCATCTTGGTCCCATAGATGGTAATCATATAAAAATGACATACACAATAGGGTACTGGCAACATATGACAGGTGAGAAAGAGATGCCCCTGAGAAGAAGAAGGTAAGACAGAGGACAGAGTAGGGGAGGGGCTGATCACTCTATCCTCTGGAATCTTTTCTCTTTGGTGGAAGCCTGGGTTACAAGATGATAACATAGAAATGTTTAGGTAAGGGAGTAGCAATGACTTCAGTCATCTGAAAGACATTCTGGAAGATACTGAGTGTTCCTAGTCCTTGTTCCAACAAAACCAACCTAGTTCCTGATTCACAAATCATCCTGGGAATGTATAGCACTTACAGTCAAAGAGAAACCTCTTAAGCAAAAAGTATCATCTATTCAATGGTCTATGACATCACCATAGAAGACTATGTCAAAAGGGGTTTTGTGTGATTAATTTTCATTATCTGTTGTTACCCAGTTAATGAAAGGTGATACTGTTAATGAGTGTGTGAACGAGACAGTGTCTTCGTTGCCACATCTGAAACATTTCCCTGCTTTCCCAGGGTAGAATAGTCCTGACCCTAAGTGTGGCCTTTCTTCATTATAGAGAGATACAAACTCTTTCTCTCCAATTGCCCAACACCAAATTATTGTGTGTCAGCTACTCACCACCCAGGACACAATATGAGGCCTGTACTTGAATTACTGCTATTTTATGTGAGCAAAATGCTACCTTTATTTTCTCAGGAAAGTCGATTGAGTTGGGAGAAGTTTCAATACCACATTTCTTGGTTTGAAAGCATGATTGTTTTAGTAGCTGGTGTGAACTGCCTGGAACTTGGCAACTCCCTTTAAGAAATATTTAGAAGATATTAAATTTGATTAAATGGAAACTTTGATACAAATAAGTTTGAGACAGTGAAACCATGTTCACAAGGAGATGTTCTTTTCCCCACTGAGGAAGAAATGGAGACATGTTTCTATTGTCAGTGCGTCCTATCCGGCCAGATTAAAAAGGAAGGCTGTGGGCTAGATAAGCAAAAATAGGTTACATCTGGGTAACTCAGCAGTCTCTCCCTGCTTGCTGAAGAAGCTCCTCTTTGTTTCACTCTTAAAGCACAGCGTTGTTTTCTTGGACTGGTGCTCTGAGTTAAACCTGGGTTAAACTATGGATCCCTTACACTTGATTTCGTGATTGGGAGACCTACACAGATGCAAACCTAGAACATAATTGAACCCTTAAAAGCTAAAATCTCCACGAATAGGAAAGAAGCCACTTGATCCTACAGAAGACTGTCTGGTTGCCTTCTCTTTTGTATCTGTTGTTAAACTAGAAAAAGAAATCACTAAATTATCAGTCTGTATTTGCTACTTTAGAGTACACGTTAAAGAATTTTACAAAACAACTGTGTCATAAAAAGTATTTCATCCATATGATTCAGCCATCCCATTTCTCAGTGTGTATATACCCAAAATAATTGAAAGCATGGTCTTGAAAAGATATTTGTACACCCATGTTCATAGCAGCATTAGTTAAATAGCCACAAGGCGGAAGCAACCCAAGTGTCCATTGACAGACAGATGGATAAATAAAATGTGGTGTGTACATACAATTCAGCCTGAAGAAGGAATGAAACTCTGACACATGCTACAACATGGATGAATTCTGAGGACATGCTAAGTGAAATAAGCCAGTCATAAAAAAGATAAATACTGGGACTTCCCTGGCGGTCCAGTAGTTTAGACTCCGCACTTCCACTGCAGGGGGCATGGGTTCAATCCCTGGTCGGGGAACTAAGATCCCACATGCCGCATAGTGCAGCAAAAAAAAAAAAAAAAAGATAAATACTGTGTGATTCCACTTATATAAGGTACCTAGAAAGGTCAAATTCATAGATGCAGAAAGTAGAACAGTGCTTACTGGGGCCTGGGGAAGGGGGGAGTGGAGAGTTATTGTTTTATGGATATGAAGTTTCAATTTTTCAAGATGAAAAGAGTTCTGGAGATGGAGGTGGTAATGACTGTACAACAGTGTGAATGCACTAATGCCACTGAACTATATACTTAAAAATAGTTAAGATGGTAAATTTTATGTTATATACATTTCACCACAATTTAAAATCATAATGCTTTTTAAAAAGTATTTTAGATTATTATGCCAAAGCTCTTACTAAGGGAACCTTCAACTTTTTCAAAATGTAAAATACTTTCCACATGACTTTCAAAGTAAATACAATATTTTGTTAATTCCCTGCATCTCTCAGGGAACAATTTCTGATCAATGTTCATTTGAAAAACCTTTGTCTTCCTTCTGCTTTCATACTCTTTCTCCTTAGCTCCATGTATTGGTCAACTTTGTTAGCGATTTATGCTGATTTGTGGCTTTACTGCTCTGGTCTTTATGAGAAACTTAGGTAAATAGTTGCAAGCTTTGCTAAGCCTGAAAAATGATAGCTGGGTACTAAGTCTTTATGTTGAAAAGACTGTGACTACAAAATATATTCTTCATAAAATTAATATTCTCCCTAGTTCACAGAGCCATGTGCAGAATAAACAGCACAATTTCTGCCTGGAGATAATCGATATGAACACATGTTGTCCTAGTAGATATTTGCTTATTAAGCAATTGCAAAGAATAGAGCTGGATGGACCCAAAGACATTATTTTTATCCCTGTTTCCTGGAGCACTAGGTTTCTAAGCAGGTCTCCTAGGAGCAACAGAAGACAGGGCTCTAAACCCCGCTTCCTATAGCAGCTAGTGAAGCTCCATTTGTGTATATTTTATATATTGGGGCTCCATTCCCCGCAGATGTTTGAAATCCACTGACCATGAAAGTGTTTTGCTTGACTCTGCACCTTTCCTTCTCTTCTTCTCACTTCCCTACTGTTACAATTCTGTATGGGAATCAATGCAGTTATAGGGAGGCTGAATCCACCCTCAGCAGCGGGAATGGACCTAGCACCATATTACCTCAGCCTGGCCAATCAACACATTTCATCCCGTCAGTTATTGGTTCAGGGACAGGCATGTGACCTCAGAGGGTGTGGTTAGAGTAAATCTTTGAACTTCTGCTGATAACATTGACACAGAGATTTTCTCTTTGTGCTATTCATGAATGGACGTGCATAGCCCCAGGAAACAGCTGGAAGCCATTTTGCAACCAAAGGGTCTGCTGGGGTCTGCCTAAGATGAAGCAACACCAGGGAAGCAGTGCCAAGAAATGATGAGGGGCAAATTGATTCCTGGTTAAGCTGTTTGAGCTATCCCTCAAGCTTTTCAAATTTCTTAGGGCTTTTCAATTGCATGAGCCAGTAAATTCCCTTTATAATTTAAGCCAATATGAGCCAGTTTTCCTGTTACTTAGAACCAAAAACATTTGAACTGATACACCATTGATACATGTCAAACAGCCCCTAAGTTTTACAGATGAGGAAACTAGGACCCATGGATGCTATGGGGATAGTTAAGAGGCATAGACTTCCAATCCCAGGCTATTTTCTTTTTAGTGTCCTAATCATTTAGAGCATATTTGTGGTGATTTTGCCAACAGTGAATAAAATGTTAATTCTCCTTATAACCAAGCATTAACTGGATGTGATCTAAAGTACTAAAACTGATTTTCCTCATGTTTGACTTCTGGCAATCAATCTCATTGCTTTATGGCCACTCTGTGTATTATGCACCCTGATGATTCATTAAAGAGAAGAAAGATTAAATAGTTGGGAGAAGGTGTGGGGACCTCACTGAAGAATTTAATTTATAGCTAGTTTACCAGCAACTTAGGATGCTGCTTTGCCATTTTCTTCTAAATTTGTCATGCACTTTCATTTCTTGATAATCATCCCTTATTACCATTTCTCATCTTTCAAAAGCACAGCCCTGCTGCCCTGTCTTCTTACCTTTTGAAGCTCCTTCTACAGCTAGAATTTCCAGATTCTGTACGCTCTTTGTCTGTAAGCTCTGAAAATTCTATAATTTTTACCTATACATACCATCTCCCTCACCCAAACAGTGATCTTATCTTTTGGGGAGGACTTTGTTATCTACCCCTAGTCCTAAAATTACTTAAGAAAATGCTCACTGAGTCTTCAAAGGAATGTCCCACAATGGGGAGAAAAGAGAAAGGAATCCACATTTAATGGGCCAGGAGGGGTACTTGATGTCTCACAGATATTCTCACAACCACCTGACAGGAAGTAGGTAGTAGTGTCCTAGTCTAAAAATAAAGAAACTGGGGTTGGGTGAGTTGTTGAGACTCAAACCTAGGTGGGTGCAGTTCCAAAGACATTTCCTTCTGCCACCGTGCTGGGCAATAGACTCTGCCCCTTCTTTTGCCAGCTCCAAATAATAGTGACCACCTGGATCTAGTATTGGGAAGACTGAGGCCTCATCCAGGCCGAGAGGGAAAGACAGTAGAGATGTCTGTCAAGCTTGCCAAAGGAGAGAGTGGCCGCCCACATGCCACATATTTCACATCTCTGCATGCCAATGCCACAGCCAGTTCTAGAGGTTTTCCTGGAAGAAGTTCAGGTGCATCGGAGAGTCTAGCTATAAAGTTTGTAAACTCAAATGTGTTGGGGGGAATGGTTTTGCATAAAGATGAGTATGCATTTGTAGTGTGTATGTGAGAAAACTAGAAGTCAGAGAGTTGATCGCTGTCTACTGGACGTGAATCATGAACCAAGCAGGTGAGAAGTTTGGGTCCTGAAATGACCAGTACACTTTTGTACAGAAGGCACCAGGGCAGCACACCAGCCTCCTTTTTCAGATTCACACTGACACACAGGTACATGAATGTTGCCATCTGGAGTGACTCGCTTAAGAGGAGCCAGTGCACATGCCACTACACAGACGGACTTACAGCGTCTTTCTATCAAAGCATACAGCGTGGTACATGAACAGTGAGAAATAACCGGTTTTCTTTCCCTGGAGAAATAGGGACACCAGGAAGGGAAAGAGGAAAGTAAGGTAGCAGTCAGGGAAGCCACCTTCTAGCTTCTGCTTTGAAGACATAGTCATCATGCATATCCCTTAGCTGGGTGGTGGACAACACTGGAAGTTACAGGCCTGCTGGTTGCAGAGACGGTGGTCCTCATGTGGGGTTATTCAAGATATGCAGAAGGAAAGAGGCTGGGTCTGGTCACAGAAGGCATGCCATAAAGAATAAATGAATGAATGAAAAATGTAATAGAAATTAGTGCAAATCATGGATTCAGATCTAAGCCATATTTGTCTTATTTCCTCATCTGAAGAATATCTATGATCTTCGGTTGTCTGGGGAGGGATTGTAGAAGGCAAGGAGGCAGATCTTGAGTTCACTAAGAGGTGGGGGTATTTGGGGCTGAAAGAAGGCAGTGCAGGAATGATGGGCTTCACCAGGAGACAAAGTGCATCTGTCCAAGGGATGGACACTGAGAGTGACCTGGGAGGCTGAGCAGGTTAAACTCTTCCATTGGGGTAGATTGTGCGTTTATCTGAACAGGAGGTTAGCTGTGGGGTAAATGGAAAGGAGGCCATTCTCCAGAATGAATAACAGTGGATTTAAAGACAGACTTGAAGTAGACAAATTAAAGACGCCAGATTTTTGTGGCAAATTTAGTATGATGTCTAGTTTCCAGAGCTCTGCTTCTCAGTTCTGGCTGAACCCAGAATTACCTGGGAGCTTTTCAAACTTACTAACGCATGGACCCTTCCCACAAAGATTCAGATTCAATTGGTCTGAAGTGAGGCCAGGAATCAATTATTTTTTTACAACTTTATTGAAGTATAGCTGATTTACAATGTTGTGCTAATTTCTGCTGTACAGCAAAGTGACTCAGTTATACATATATATATTCTTTTTCATATTCTTTTCCATTATGGTTTATCACAGGATATTGAATATAGTTTCCTGTGCTATACAGTAGGACCTTGTTGTTTATCCACTCTATATATCAGGGGTCCCCAACCCCCAGTACCAGTCCGCAGCCTGTTAGGAACCGGGACACATAGCAGGAGCTGAGCAGCCGGCGAGGGAGCGAAGCTTCACCTCCTGCTCCCCATCGCTCGCATTACCGCCTGAACCATCCCCCCGCTCCACTGTCTGCGGAAAAACTGTCTTCCACGAAACTGGTCCCTGTGCCAAAAAGGTTGGGGACCGCTGCTATATATAATAGTTTGCATCTGCTAGTTCCAAACTTCCGATACTTCCCTCCTCCGCTCCCCTCCCCCTTGACAACCACAAGTCTGTTATCTATGTCTGTGAGTCTCTTTCTGTTTCATAGATATGTTCATTTGTGTCATATTTTAGATTCCACATATAAGTGATAGCATATGGTATTTGTCTTTCTCTTTCTGACTTACTTCACTTAATATGATAATCTCTAGATCCATCCATATTGCTGCAAATGGCATTATTTTCATTCTTTTTAATGGCTGAGTAATATTCCATTGTATATATGTACCACATCTTTATCCATTCATCTGTCGACGGACATTTTGACTGTTTCCATGTCTTGGCTAATGTAAATAATGCTGTTATGAACATAGGGGTGCATGTATCTTTTCAAATTATAGTTTTGTCTGGGTATATGCCCAGGAGTAGAATTGCTGGATCATATGGTAGCTCTATTTTTAGTTTTTTGAGGAAACTCCATACAGTTTTCCATAATGGCTGCACCAATTTACATTCCCACCAACAGTGTAAGAGGGTTCCCTTTTCTCCACACCCTCACCAGCATTTATTATTTGTAGATTTTTTAATGATGGCCATTCTGACCAGTGTGAGGTGGTATCTCATTGTAGTTTTGATTTGCATTTTTCTGATAATTAGTGATGATGAGCATCTTTTCATGTGCCTATTGGCCATCTGTATGTCTTCTTTGGAGAAATGTCTATTTAGGTCTTCTGCCCATTTTTCAATTGGGTTGTTTGTTTTTTTGTCATTGAGTTGTATGAACTGTTTGTCTATATTGGAAATTAAGCCCTTGTCAGTTGCATCATTTGCAAATATTTTCTCCCAGTCCGTAGGTTGTCTTTTCGTTTTGTTTATGGTTTCCTTTGTTGTACAAAAGCTTATACGTTTGATTAGGTCCCATTTGTTTATTTTTGCTTTTATTTCTATTGCCTTGGGAGACTGACCTAAGAAAACATTTATACGACTTATGTCCAAGAATGTTTTGCCTATGTTCTCTTCTAGGAGTTTTATGACATCTTGTCTTATATTTAAATCTTTAAGTCATTTTGAGCTTATTTTTGTGTATGGTGTGAGGGTGTGTTCTATCTTCATTGATTTTCATGCAGCTCTCCAACTTTCCCAACACCACTTGCTGAAAAGACTATCTTTTCCCCATTGTATATTCTTGCCTCCTTTGTCGAAGATTAATTGTCCATAGGTGTGTGGGTTTATTTCTGGGCTCTCTATTCCAAGGAATATATATATACATATATATATATACACATATATGTATATATATATATATGTATATGTATATATATATATATATTTTGGCTGTACCACACAGCTTGTGGGATCTTAGTTCCCCGACCAGGTATCGAACCCATGCCCTTGACAGTGAAAGCAAGGAGTCCTAACCACTGGACCACCAGGGAATTCCCGGGAATCAATATTTTTTTTAATTTATTTTAATTTTTTTTATTTTTCGCTGTGTGGGGTCTTCACACACGGGCTTTCTCTAGTTGTGGCGAGCGGGGGCTACTCTTTGTTGCGGTGCGCGGGCTTCTCATTGCGGTGGCTTCTCTTGTTGTGGAGCACAGGCTCTAGGCATGCAAGCTTCAGTAGTTGCAGCACGTGGGCTCAGTAGTTGCAGCACACAGGCCCGAGAGCACACAGGCTTCAGTAGTTGTGGTGCGCAGGCTCAATAGCAGGGCTTAGTTGCTCTGCAGCACGCGGGATCTTCCCGGACCAGGGATCAAACCCATGTTCCCTGCATTGGCAGGCAGATTCTTAACCACTGCGCCACCAGGGAAGTCCCAGGAATCAGTATTTTTTAAAAGATCTCCAGGTGGCTCTTACATGCCACTAAGGTTAAGAATCTGCACTCTAGATATAACTCAAAGTAGGTAAATTTTCAGGAATCCATGCCTAAACTATGAAATTTTGAAAGAATTCCAAAGAGACGTTTTGGGATTATTGATCCACACCGTACATATCCTTGGTTTCTCACCAGCCCCTAATCTCAAGCCCTGACAGATGCCAGGGTGACCTCCATCCATGAGAGTGTCCCTAGAGGGGCCAATGGGAAGTACACTCATGGAACCATCCTGGTAAAGCTATGGCAAAGAAAAATCTCAGAATCTGAGTGGCCTGACACTGTAGCAGGGGAGAAACCACACTGGAAGGCATGGCACAGTGGAAAGAGGCCAGGAATCAGATGTCCTGTCTTTCACTCTTGACTCTGCAACTCCCCCACCTAGTAATCCTGGGCAAATCATTTCACCTCTCTGGGTCTGAGCTCTGTTACCTGTCAACTTCAGTCTTAAAGTTTCCTTCCACATCTACGGCTCTCTGACCCTAACTCTATTTCTTTGGCCAGGTCAATTTGAGGTCTCTAGGCCTCTTGAGTTTCTGGGGGGAAAAGGGTGATGGAAGAGGAAAGAGTAATACGGAAGAAAGTAGAAAAGGTGGACAGAGGTTATTTGAGCTTTTAAGAGATACTGACAAGGTTCTATATCAAGAGTATTAAAAACATTCTAAAATTTATTTGGTTCTGGATACAGAATTCACTTAAATTGAAGGAGAAAAGGTGGGACTGAATGTAGACTTCTCTAGTTGGAGAAAAACCTAATGTAATGATGATGATAATGGACATTTTGCAGCACTTGACAGTTTACAAAGTACTTTCACATATTAATAATTATAACTATATAGTACTTTAAGTAAAAAATACTTTGCAGCGCTCTCCCACCTGTAGGAGTTGGTATTGACTGCACATGTAAATGGGCTTATTATTTACATGGTTGTTAGCAGAAGTGAGAGTGGTGGAGATCCAACACTAGCATCTGGACAGCGAACAGTTCAGAAGATGACCTGGCACATCTGTATCAACACTCCTGTATTCAACCTGGTGGTCTCCTAGTCATGGTCTGGAGCAGAATTTGAGCTGTGAGGCCCTGCTTACCTTCCTAGGAAGTATGTCTTTCCTCCATCACCACTGAATCCATACATTTGCTTTACTTCCCCTTCCATTTAGTTTCCATCAACAAGCTGTCATTTTGTCTTTTCTCTCTAGAGAGAATCCTAGCCTGGGAGGCAGAAATTCTGGGTCCTGGTCCCAACTCTGCCATTTAATTATTTTGTTCCATCTGATCCTCACTTTCTTCCCCTAGAGCACAGTAGAACCAGCTCTTTCCACCTCACTAGGTCTATGTCAGGCTCAAATAAAGTAATATATGTCACAAGGTTTTGAAATGTTAAAAAGTACAATCCAGATAGACCTGAAAGAATGTGAACTATTGTTATTTGGGGGCTTAGCAGGACCAGGAATTTGTTCTCATTGCCTCCAGAACATGTCAGTGCTATGCTGGCCTCCTGACTCCCTAGGATCCTCCTCCCATCACACAGAACACTGATCCTGGGATTGTCCCCAGGATTTCCAGAGTACATCAGGGCTGTGTTGACTTCCTGACCACCCCCAGATTGTATCCCTGGTTCTTACAGTGCTCTTATGGGCTTCATTGCTCCAACTTTCCATCTCCTGCCCACATCTAGAGACTGTCATACAGAGTGAAGTAAGTCAGAAAGAGAAAAATATCATATATTAACGCATATATGTGGAACCTAGAAAAATGGTACAGATGAACCGGGTTGCAGGGCAGAAATTGAGACACAGATGTAGAGAACAAACGTATGGACACCAAGGGGAGAAAGTGGCGGGGCAGGGTGGTGGTGGTGGGATGAACTGGGAGATTGGTATTGACATGTATACACTGATGTGTATAAAACTGGTGACTAATAAGAACCTGCTGTATAAAAAAATAAAATAAAATAAAATAAATTACATTTAAAAAAAAGAACCTTACTATGTGCTAGATACTCTGCCAGACACATAAATTTGCATTTAATCTCCACTATAGCCCTGAAAGTGATGCTTTATTTTCGCACTTTGTAGATGAAGACCCTAGGGTGAGTTGCCCAAGGCCATAGAACCAGTGATTGACAAATCTAAACTTCAGCTTTGGTCTTCTGATCACAATGCCAAGACCCACCAAACCCCCTGATCACTGTAAGCCCCTTCAGGTTATCCACTCATTCATCAGTTTGGGTCCAGCAGCTAAAATAATTCATTCCAACTGTCTCAAATTTTAGAGTCCTTAATCAAGGGACTATTTACAGAGCAGGGTTAAGGGAACAAGAGAGGGACAGTTAACCACCAAAAGATGACTGTATCCAAGTCCAGTAGAAAAACAAAAACAGAAACAGAAACGATGCCACGGTATGAACAGGAAGAATTAAATATAATAGATTGATTAACCAGGCACTGGAAGACTAAAAGGGCAAAAGAGAACATTTCTAAACAATTAAATCAAACCACTAAGGGACAGCCTCTTTGCCTATGGGCAGTAGCAGCTACTACAACCCTGCTAAAGGGGGCTGAAAAGTTAATGGTTGGTCAGCCAATCACTACACGGACTCCACACCAGGTTCAGGCTTTAGTAAGCAATAGGGAAGGTCAATTTGAGTTCAGGCTATGCTTTTAGACAGCCCAGTGGTTACCATAAAAACGTGTCACATGTTGAACTACCATATGACCCAGCAATTCCACATCTGGGCATTTATCTAAAAAAATGAAAACACTAGTTTGAAGAGGTACATGCACCTCCATGTTCATAGCAGTGTTATTTACAATTGCCAAGATATGGAAGCAACCTAAGTGTCCATCAATAGATGAATGGATAAAGAAGATGTTATATATATATATATATATATATATATATATATATATATACACACACACACACACACACACATATATACACACACACACAATGGAATACTACTCAGCCATAAAAAAGAATGAAATTTTGCAATCTGCAACAACATGGATAGATTTAGAGGGCATTATGTTAAGTGAAATAAGTCAGACAGAGAGACAAATCCTGCATGATATCATTTATATGTGGAATCTAAAAATTACAACAAACTAGTGAATATAACAAAAAAGAAACAGACTCACAGATATAGAGAAAAAACTAGTGGTTACCAGTGGGGAGACGGAAGGGGAGAGGGGCAAGATAGGGGTGGGGATTAAGAGGTACAAACTATTATGTATAAGCTACAAGGATATATTGTACAACATGGGGAATATAGCAAATATTTTATAATAACTATAAATGGAATACAACCCTTAAAAATTGTGAATCACTATGTTGTACACCTGAAACTTATATAATATTGTACATCAACTATACCTCAATATAAATAAGTAAACAAACAAACAAACCTGTCACACTGAATCCTGCCACCCTGCTACCCACAGAAATGGGGCTCCTGGAGCATGACCGTATAGAAACCGTAGACACAATCTTTTCCAATCACCCAGACCTAGGAAGTGAGCCTTTTCCAAATGCCGAAGAGGAATGGTTCACAGACAGGAGCAGTTTTATGAGAGAGAGAAAAAGGCCAGAAGGATATGCAGTTACCTCCTAGACCCAAGTCATAGAGGCAGGAAGCCTATGTCCAGGGACTTCAGCCCACTGAGCTGATAGCCCTCACCTGAGCATTAGAGCTCGGGACCAGGAAGATCTTCAACGTTTACGCCATCCTACATGCACATGGGGCTATCTGGAAGGAAAGATATATGCCTACAGTGGAGAATAAGCAGGTGAAACATGGCTTAAACCTATTGAGACTCCTAGAAGTAGTGCAGCTGCCGAAAAAAGTGGCAATGATTCACTGTTGGGGTCACCAAAAGAGGGATGCAGAGGTAAAAAAGGGAAACAACAAGGTGGACACAATTGCCAAAAGGGCGGCCCTAGAACTAGTAACTTGGCAACTACCACTCATACGTAAGAGGCCAAATCCATCCAATTATTCCCCAGTCTACACAAAGGGAGAATTAGACAAAGCCCCAAAATGGTGTTTCAGTAGAGATTTAGGAGGCCATGGGTGGCTAATTAATGAATATGGGCAATACTTCTTTCCCCAAACTGCAGCTTGTCAAGCCATCAGGGAGGTTCATCAAGGAACTCACTACAGGAGGGAAGCTCTGTATAATTGGTTAGTTGAGGTCATGGTAACTCCTGGCATGAAAGGTATAATCAGTTGGATTGTTGAGACCTGCCCCATCTGCACAATGAACAACCCCAAAGTTGGACCCCCACTGCCAACCAGAGGCCTCTAGATAAGCCCCATTCAAACGATTCAGTCCAGAGAGACATATCCTGAAGATTAGCAGATTGATTTCACGGTCACCGAGAGCATTAGACAACTTCAGGTATCTCTTGATACTAGCGGACATGTTTTCAGGGTGGGTAGAAGCATTCCCACTAGAACTTAAACGGCAGCCACAGGGGCTAAAGTATTGCTGAAAGAGATAATCCGCAGGTTTGGGCTCCCAAGATCCCTATAAAGTGATAATGGCCCAGCATGTGTGTCTCAAGTGACAAAAGGGATAACAAGCGTCCTGAGCATAAAAGGGATAACAAGTGTCCTGAGCATAAAATGGACCTTGCACTCAGCCTGGAGACCCCAAGTGTCCAGGAAAGTAGAGAGATCCAGTCAGACCTTAAAACAAGCTTAGCCAAGCTATACCAGGATACTCAAGAAAACTGGATTAAGTTACCCCCAACTGCCCTGCTTTGCATGCAGTTAGCCTCAAGAGATAAGTCAAAATACATTTGAACTCATGTATGATAGACCTATTCCCAAGCCCAAGAGAAGGGACACATTAACCCCCTTGAAATGGAACAACTCAAATATACCCTCCAGGAAGGAGAAACCACGAAAGGCCTCATGGAATATGGTAACCAGGTGCTGCCTGCACCCACCGACCTGGCCCTCCACCCCTTCCCCCCAGGAGACTGGGTGAACTTAAACACCTGGAAAACTGGCAACACGCAAGATCAGCTCACTCCTAAGAGGACCGGACCCCACTCGGTGACCCTAACCACCCATCCTGCCTGAAACTGCAGGGATCACTCCATGGGGGCATCACACTTGAGTGAGGGGGGCCCCTGACCCCCAACCTCCGGAGAGACAACCTGGGGCAACAGACCACCTCTGACTCCTCGTGTGAACCTCTCTCTGACCCAAAGCTTCTCTTCCGAAAAACCACAAAAGTGTGACCAGGGATGTTCAGCCACGGCAGTGAGTCTCTACAGCAGGGCACACTTGTGCCTACAGGCAAAGACTAAGAAACCTTCACTGGTAGGAAAAACTCTAATGCATGACCATTATTCTCTTGCTAACATTTGGGCCATGCATCCTAAACTGTCTGGTGTCCTTGGTCTCCAAAGTTTAGAGTTTCTAAAACTCCAAATGGTGGTCGCTCAGGGATGCGAACAGTCCGGGCAGAGGCCTGTGACAATCAAGCACATGTAAAGGCAGCTGGGAGAAGCTCTGCTCCTCCACCCGCGGTTATAACGACGCCCCAAACCAGCCAGAACCAGTTAAAGACGGACCTGCGCTCCTCGGCGCCCCTCAAGAGTGAGGAGCAGGACAAAAGACAGACGAGGGATTTGTCACCGACAAAGCCCGTTAACAATTCCTGGGAAATAAAAATAGAATCTGGGTAATAAAATAAAGTCTAACCTTTTTTCCTCTGTGCTTCATCTAGTTTCACTTGCTCGTAGGGGACCGTGTGCAGAGGCCTTGCACCTGGCACTTCAGTGCGAAACGGCTGTGGCGACAACTCCGCTTGGGACCATGTGCATAAGTGCTGTGCTCGAGACAGTTCAAGATGGCGCCGGCGGCAGGGCGGTGTTCAAGGACGCCGCACCCGGCTGGGCGATCAGGAGCGTGAGCAGCGCAGCTGCGTCTGCCCCCTAGCGCTCCGCCCCCTAGCGCTCCGCCCCCTAGCGCTCCGCCCCCTAGCGCTCCGCCCCCTAGCGCTCCGCCCCCTAGCGCTCCGCTGACTTGAACTGTATAAAGCAGCCCAGCCCGTGGCCTACCTGGGAGAGTGGGTACTCCGGAGGGCGAGATTTCCCATCTCTGTTCTTTGATCACAGAGCAAAGCTTTCCTTCGCTTCTGAACTGAACTTGGTCTTGTTCTGTTAGTGTGAGAGACTGCGGGCAGGAGATCCTTGTTGGAGACTGACCTGGGAGGGTCGGTAACAATGCTACACTTAGAGCTCGGGAAACACAAGGAAGAGACGGGGATTATTCATTAGGAAGAACCCTGTAGAGCTGGGACCCAGATCTGTGAGGAAGGTGCTGCCTACCTGCTGGTCCTGTTCATCTGGCCCTGAGAGCCCCAGAGCTGAGAGAGTGGACACCACAGAGCTGCTCCCACACCTGTGAGAAGAGGTGCTCTTAGCGGGTGCTGGTTCTGTAAGAGGGTACAATGAGGCTGATTGCAGGAATGTGAACAAAAACCTGAAGCCTGGAACCGAGGGCCACTGCAGGGGGACAGACTATCGCTCAGAGGATTCTGACAGGAACAGGAAGCCAACGTGGAAAGATGCAAGACCTTTCTTCCCCTTCCTGCCTTCCAGCTCCTTTCAGTGGCCCCTTATTGACAGAACCTAACAGGGAGCCACTGGCAAAGGAGTAAAGTAATGATAGAGTCCCAGCTCCGGGATGAAAATGCTGAGACGAGAAGGGTGGGTTCGGAGCAGAGGAGTCAGAGCTGAGCGCCCAGCATAGCCAGCCTTGGCTGTTCATCACTCACATATACCCTTCTACACACACTTGAACTTCTATACAACAGTAGAGTTGTATGCTTCTGCCTAACAAAACGCAACTATCCTTTGTACAAATGAAGACAACTTTACCTCTCCCAGAGAGGAAAGGCACAAAATCCCAAAAGTAAAGGCGTCCATTTCTGGATAACAGTCACAGTATCTGTCTCTGGGTGATGTGATTATCAGTCCCACCTGAATGTTTTGTAACCAAAGATTAATTTTAAAGTTTACCACTGCCACCAATACTCATATAAATTATAAATTATAAGGGAAGGAAGAGAGAGAATGAGAAGAAATGTGTGTGTTAAATATATGTGTGTGTATGATGTCACTTATATGTGGAATCTAAAATTTGACACAAATGAACTTATCTATGAAACAGAAACAGACTCACAGACATAGGGAACAGACTTGTGGTTGCCAAGGGGGAGGCGGGGTGGGAGAGGGATGTATTGGAAGTTTGGGGTTGGCAGATGCAAACCATTATATATAGAATGGATGAACAACAAGGTCCTACTGTATAGCACAGGGAACTATATTCAATATCCTGTGATAAACCATAATGGAAAAGAATGTATAACTGAATCACTTTGCTGTACAGCGGAAATTAACACAACATTGTAAGTCAACTATACTTCTATTAAAAAAAAAGTATACACTGTGCAAACATGTAAGAAAAAAACATGCAGAGTGGTGACAGTCCTTGTTTCTGTAGCTGATCACCAGGAAGGGTTGAAATTTATAACTTCCTTCCTCTGTTACTCATTCTATGTTTCCTTCCTTTGCTCTCAGTCAGCATATCAACTGGTGTGGGTTTTTTATCTGCTAGGATGACCTCAACTTTCATTTCTAAAGCGTCTGAATCTTCAGTGGTTCTGCCCATTTTTCCATTAAGTATTACTATTGGATGTGGAAGTACTAAGAGGTGCCCCAAGCAATCCCTAGATTCCAGACATGGTCCTCCATGTCCTCATTGTGTGGCATCTATCCAGTTTCTCCTTGGTAATCAGAGCCTGCCACCTCAGCAGTGTTTGGATTCTATCCTGTAGGTAATAAGGAGCTACTGACCAATAATAATAATGAACCGAGGCAATGAGGAGGATTTTTTTTTTAATAATATAAGGAAAACAAATGACCCAATTTTTAAAATAGCAAAAGATTTGAAGATACTTTACTAAAGAAAATTAGGTATGGCAGGCAAATAAGCATATGAAAAAAAAATGCTCAGCAACAGTCATCATTAGGGAAATGCAAATTAAAATCACAATTAGATACCAATACACACCTATTTGAATGACCGAATTTTTTTTTTTTGATATTTTAAAGTCTGACAACACCAAGTGCTGGCAAGGATGTGGAGAAACTGGAACTCTCCTACAGCAACTCTACTCATTGGTATTTACCCAAGATAAATGAAAAGGTATGTTCACACAAATAACTGCACATAAATGTTCATAATGGCTTTATTCGTAATCACCAAAAAAAAAAGAAACAACCCAAATGTCCTTCAACTGATGAATGGATAAACCAACTGTGGTACTTCCATGCAATAGAGTATCACACAGCAATAAAAAAGAAGGAACTACTGATTCCTGCAACACCATGGATGAGAACCAAATGAAATCAAATTAGTGTTGTTTATAGATCTAAAGTTGCCAGATGATGTGTCTTTTTTGAAAATCAATGTTTAACTTTTTAAAAGATATAACTATTTATTTATTCTTGCACAATTGCCCTATGTATAACAAACACAATCAATGCTTGATGATTTTGCCAGGTCTAAAGCTGCTCTTCTCCATTTGTAAAATATAGTATAAAATTAAATATAAACAATTTCTATTTTCCATCATTCCAGTGTATATCTATATAATCAATATGGAGTTTTCTGTATATGCCCACATAAGCTTGAGTTGGAATGGTTTCTGAGAGCATTCGTTTATCATTGTAGGTGAACAATCATGAATGCAAAGGATTTTTATCAAATCATACCCAACATCTTATGCATTTTCCACAGTTCTTGAATTTTGGCTACGCTCAATCAACAAAATTTCTTTATCATATATCCCAAATCCCTTTCATGATGCTACATTTAAGAAAAAGCAGAAATCATTTGAAACTTGATATTCGGTCCACATTTCCCCTTCAAGTTAAAGAAAATGACGTGAGACCACAGAGCTGGATGCATATTAGGAGTCTTACTGTGCTAGTCCCGGCGGGAGATGGTGAGAGTGGAGCTGGGCAGGGATGTGGGGTGGAGAGGAGGGGACAACACATAAAACAGAACTGGCAGAAAAACTGTGGGTTCAACAGAGGGTGTGTGTGTGTGTTTGAGAGAGAGAGAGACAGAGACAGAGACAGAGACAGACAGAGAGAGAAATAGAGACAGGGACAGAGACATAGAGAGACATGTAGAGAGAGAGATGGAGGCAGACAGGGAGAAGTGGTCCTGGTACAGGACCACTGAATTTTTGGTTCTTTTATTCTCCAGAAAGATACAGGACAAGACCTGGAATTAACACATACAAAAAATCTAACAGAAAAATCTTTAAAATAAAAAAAAGGATTTTTTTTTTTTCTTTTCTGCATATGGGGAAAGTGCAACCTCTCCTCATTATGAGTTTTCAAGTATAAAAGACTTTTTCTTCCAGGGCGTTAAGATCTGTGGGCTGCTGAGATCAGGGAAGCAGCTCAGGCTGCAATGAGAGCTCTTGGTTCAATTGAAGCCTCCGCACCCCGAGGGCTCAGCCTCCAAGAGGATAAGGAGTTTCAGGAAAGCTCCGCAAACGCACGGTAGCTTCTCTAGGAGAACAATCCTCTAAAGGAGGGGAGTAGGCAGGAGGCTCCCCTCGGGGCTCTTTCAGCAGCTGAGCATCTGAGCTCTGTGTGCAGATTGAGCTGTCTCTCATCATGGACCCCGAGGAGAGTGATCCGCTGTCCATCACCAGCAGAACGTTGTTCCCTCACTTCAGAGCCTCCTCTTGTTATTTAAAGGGTTTTCTGCCTTCTCAAGTTCCTTTGTCAACAGTCTCCAGGAAGAAGCCCAGGCTGCTGGGGCAGAAATGAATGCATGCTCACATTCTACTTGTGAGCGCTTAATCATTGCCTGGATCACCACTCCTGCACCGCCTTTGTTTGGAAAAGTTACACGTGGGAAAACTTCCCTTTCTCCTTGAAATTAACAGCGAGGCAGAGAGAGTCCACTGATGGGTAGAACCTCAAAACTCACAAAGAGAAAGAACTTTGCTCCTGTGTGTGAGTGAACCACAGAGGAATCAGATAGAGTGACAGCAATTATCAACCTGCGACCAAGACGCTTCTACAGCGTTTGACACCACCCTATACTCACTTCCCTCCACCTGGGCCCATGAGACAGACCCAGCCACGAAGACAGGCAGCTCGAAAGAAACTGAAGCTTACAAAAAAATACTTTGGGTTCAACAGAGGTGATAGGGCAGAGGTAAAACGTGGGAGGGAGGCAGGGTTGCTTTCTTTCACTTCTTTCCCTTTTGTTTTTTAAATAGCATTTATCACTCTCTGCTTTTATCTTGTCCATGTATATGTTTTTATTATTATCTGTCTTCTCTCCTAACTTAAAAACTCCATGAGAGCCTAGCTATTTTCAGTCTTGTTCATCATTGCATCTCCAGGCCCTTGATCAGAAGTAGGCTTTCAGTAAATATTTGTGGAATGATTGAATAAATGAAGATGCCCCCAAAGGTGGGCTCTCAGGAAGGTGGGCCTGGGCACAGGTTTTCAGCCCCAGCCTGGCCACATGGCTGGGATGCATTCATTTCACTTTGTCATCCCAGTTAGGGACTCGGAGAGATAAGCATCCCATAGAGCTGCAGCCATCTCTGGGGCGGGGGGCAGGTGGGAAGGGATTAACGGCTGTTCATATCTTCCTCTGAGCCCAGTCTGGGTGCTTTCCCAAGGCCAGGGAGCTAAGATCCCCGGCACTGAAAAGATGGGCATTAAGGGCAAGAGGGCATATGGGAGTAGGATGGCCTTGATGAATCCATGCAGCCCTGGGTTTAGGACCAGTGAGGAAAGCTCCAGAAGCCAGAAGGGGGAAGTAGAGAGTGTCTCACGTAAGCTGTACCACTGTACTTACAAAGTTTCCAGATAGCTGGGCTTGTGCCTTGGAAAGAAAATAATATTTGTTTCTCCTTCTCCAAGAGATTCTGAAACACACAAGGAAACAATCTCACAGGATACAGCAGTAATAAACAAACAAAGCAACGACCCCAGGCCCCAGGCTCTGCAGTCCTGGAACTTGGGTCAGATCTAGCTGCCTTATTCATTCACTTATAAATTCATTTAACTAATGTTTATTGAGCACAAATTTGTGCTAGGAATTGTGCCACTGTGTCCTCAAGAGTTTCTGACTTGTGGGCTCCAAAAGCTTTTGTGATCTAATGGGTAAAACAATGTTTTGTAAGGAAATAACATTCTGATAGTTGAATATCATATTCAAATTACTTTGTGGAATACAAGCCATTTTTCAATTGGGATTTGTCTGCATTGCCTTACACTGTTAATGAATTGCTTCCCAGGCTGATGGGATGCTCCTTGAAGACAGGCCTGGGTCTAACCATTGCAGTCTAAATATTGCTAACCTGTGGTTTAAGTCTGCTGCTTTTGTTGTTGCTTCGTTGTTTGCTTATTTCTACTGTTTCCTATGAGATTGTTTCCTTGTATGCTTCATAATCTTTGACTGTAGGCTGATATTTGAGGGTGTTTAACTGTGGGATTTCTGTGTAGTCTGGATTGTAAGTGTGTCTACAAAGGGGTTTTTGCATTTGCTTCTGCCAGCCTTGTTACCAGCTCAGGGCGTTTTTCATGTCGAATTATTAGGGACTTCTCCACCACTCAGATAGTATAAGTTTGAACCTGTGAAATTTGAATAACCCCTGTGGGTAAAACCCTTTAGTTACAGTTGGCTTCAGGTTACAATTTCTCTGCAGGGAAACTTTTTTTCTTACCCAGAGCCTTTTGCTGGTGGGCAGAATTTTCCAGAATGTGCCTTTAAAAGTTATTTACTGTATGCAGGGGTCTCAGTTTAAGGCCTTGCCCCTGTCCCTGAATGGGCAGTAAAACTCAAACTTGACAACTCCGCCCCCAAGGACAGCCAAAGCATCAGATACTACTTGAAACTCCTTTTTTCAGCTTCCACTCCATTTTTAGACCCTGAGCATTTCCTTCCTTTTCTTTTCCTTTTGCAAAAGTGTACTGCAGAAATCGGTGTCTGTATTTATCCTATGACTGTTCTTTAATGGTTCATAATTCACAATAGACATGTTTCGAAACCAAATCAATAGATTTTCAAAACGTGCTATTTTAAGTCTCCATGTGGGACACAAAGAAGGGGAAAAACTATGAACCATGAACTCTTAGGCAATTTCATGTACATTGTCTTATTTGATTCTCACAACAATCTTGTGGTATCGTTATTATCCCCATCTTACACATAAGGAAGCTGAGGCTCCAGATTAAGTGGCTTGCTCAAAGTCACATATCTAGTCAATAAGAGGACTGGCATTATACCCATGTCTGTCTGACTCCAGTGTCTGTGCTCTTCCACTGTGCCATGCTGAGGGTTCATGGCAGAGCCAGAGAGAAGACATAACCAGCAAAAGGCTCAATACAATATAAAAGTAAAAAAATAAAATGATAAAAACTACATTGCAAGAGATACTACAAGAAAGCAAGGACATGTGTAGTTGCTGGTGAATAAGCCAGGGGGCTTTGATTTCAGAGGGGCCATAGTGAGCTGGGAGAAGGAGAGACTTGACTTGGGCCTTGATAATACTGTCTCAGTGGAGAAGGGGAGAAGCACATTCCTGACAAAGGGGAGAGCTTAAGAAGAGGCATGAAGGTGAGAAAGCACATGCCTGCTATGGTCTCCATGAGTAGACAGGGCATGGTTATATAGAAGTATGGCTGGGAGATAAGATGGGAGAAGTTTGAGGCCAAGTATGGAGGATATTGACTGCCAATGGATTTGGACTATGTTGAGTAGGTAATAAAGCCTCTTAGCTGGGAAAGATGTAGTCAAGGCAGTGGTTTAGGAATATGTAAATGGAAGTCATGTACAAGATTGACTGGGAAAGAATGGAGGAAAGGAGAGAAACTCGTGAGCCTGGATTAAAGGGGCAGCAGTGAAAAGGAAATGGAAAGGATGAATAAATAGACATTTCTCCTACTCAGGAGGCCTGGTACTTAGTATGTGTTCAGTGAACAGTAGTTTTATTATTAGTTCAATGCCTTCATTTTACAGATAAGGCCTCTGAGGCCCAGAAAGTACTTTGCTCAAGTTTGCACAGTTAACGGCAGAGCTAATAGTCTCTTGGACTCATATTCCTTAACTCTTTCCACATAACCAGAGAAATCAGCTACAATGCCCAGGTAACGTGGTCGCGGGTGCGTTCAAGCCTCTGTAGATTGGCTGAGTTGATGAGAAACCTGGATACTAGGAAGTAATAACAGATAACAGCTCTGAATTCTCTCTATAGCCTCCCTATGTGATCGACATAGGCCTTCTTGTCTAATTATTCAGGATGCTCAGCAAAGGCAATCCCCACACAAAGCTCCATATTTCTCTCATAGCTTTATCATGTTTTACCAGAATTTTAACTTTTGGGGTAGCAATCCTTATTATTCTTTTCATACTCCAGTCAAGGAACAAAGCTATGTTCGTTCATTATTAGTTGTTATATAATTATAAGTCTAGATGGCTGATTCTATTAGTTAATACTGCAGGTGATAATAAAGATACAGAGCCAAAATATCTTTCTGGGCAATATTAATATAAAATTTGGTAACTTTGGGCCACACCCTCTCTCATACTTTCAGTAGATGGATAGCCTGTCCTTGTCAGGATGAATGGAGAACATTTACCTTTGTCAGCATTTATTGGTGCAGTACTACAGGTTGCAGAGTTTATAGGTTGTCTTTCATCAAAAGACCTCAAAGTAACTTTGCTAACACTGTGTCATCATTAGTCATCCAACTTGCCCAAGGAGGCAAGCGGTGGTTGTTTCAGAGGAGAAACTGAGGGTTTTAGAAGGTTATATGACTTCTTAGGGTCATGAACAGGGTCAGAAAAAGAGCTGGGCACACTGCCTACATTCCTATCTCTCAGGCCAAAACCCAGCCCTCCCCCCCAACGCTCTCTAAACATTTCCTTTTGACAGAAAATGCAATTGGCTACCTTGATCTATTAAGCAGAAATGAACTCTGAACCCTCCTTCAATGACTTGAGGAAATCAAAGTTGACTTTTGAAGTGACTTCAAGTCATAAAATGCTTGATTCACTATATTAAATAGTAACATTGAAATAAGTAAATAGCTTTGTAGTCAGAATGATAGCTTGGATTTAAATGGTGCTTGTTCACACTGCACCGTTTGAAAAGCACTGCAGTTCACAGTCTTCTAGACTGTCAGTCATTTTGGCTGCCCGCGTCTTTTTGACTTCAAGTATCCCTTTCTTTCTCACAAGTCTTTTTTTGTTTTGTTTTAAATTTATTTATTTATTTTTGGCTGCGTTGGGTCTTCATTGATGCACACGGGCTTTCCCTAGTTGTGGCGAGCAGGGGCTACTCTTCGTTGCAGTGCGCGGGCTTCTCATTGCGGTGGCTTCTCTTGTTGTGGAGCACGGGCTCTAGGCGCGCGGGCTTCAGTAGTTGTGGCTTGTGGGCTCTAGAGCACAGGCTCAGTAGTTGTGGCTCACGAGCTCTAAAGCGTAGGCTCGGTATTTGTGGTGCACGGGCTTAGTTGCTCCGCGGGATGTGGGATTTTCCCGGACCAGGGCTTGAACCCGTGTCCCCTGCATTGGCAGGCGGATTCTTACCCACTGCGCCACCAGGGAAGTCCTGTCTCACAAGTCTTTTCTCCACCTCCCCCCTTACTTCGCACACATCCCTTTCCTTTTATCGAATCATTTCCTCCTGTGCATCAGGCAATCTCAAGATATAAGAATCTCCTTGCTTTAGCTAGATATGAAGAAAGACTTCCAGGCTCTCTGGAATAACCTGTGGATTCCCACTTTATGGGACTCTCCAAGAGGCTCTTTTGGGGATGATTTAGCTCTAATCTTGCTTGAGGTAAAGGATCAAACTTACAAAGACTGATTAAAACTCATCAAACATTGAAATGGTCCTCTAAACATCCCAAGCCCCCTTTTGTTGAGATTGGGGTTTTGTAACTCGTCTGGCCAATGGAAGGAAAGGCAGTTGAGAACAGAATTCTCCCTCCACCTCCCAAACTGCTGAGTGACTTTGGAGGCCACGCCTTCCAGACGGTACAGCTACAGGATGGAGGGTGGTTGCCCACCCAACTTCAGACTTGACAGTGAGCAAGCAACAAACTTTCGTCAGGTTAAACCACTGAGATTTCAATCAGCTGTTGTCAATTATCCGGACCAGCGCCAGGAGTAGAATATCACCATAACAAAGAAATTTAAGATGTGTGGCATTAGCGCAGCAGTCAAGCTGGAGGGATGGCAATCGTGATATGCAGTCGCAAAACGTTGAATAAAGCTGGGCGGGAGATAATTTGGAAAGCAGACTGTGAGCTGACGAATTTGTAAGTCTAAGGCAGGGGTCAACACACTTTTCTGTAAGGAGCTAGATAATAATCTTCAGCTTTACAGACCATATGGTTTCTTTTGCAACTACTCAAGTCTATCACTGTAGCATGAAAACAGCCATAGACAATATGTAAACGAATGAAGTATGGTTATGCTCCAATAAAACTTGCCATTGGCTGCATTTGACAAGACACTTCTATAAAGAGATGAGTTCCAGAACTATTTGCTGGTTTGCAGTCAGGAATTAAAGAGAGAAGTTAGAAATCTGGGTCCCCAATCTTCCATAAACTGTATGTGGGCTAAGAATGCTGTGCAGCCCCCAAAGCCCATTCAGATGTGGAGGAGGGGGATAAATGCATGAGGAGTGACCTCCTAGGGAACAGAGCAGGGATTGGGGTGAGGGGTTAACCTCATTAAAAATGTGAACAAAGTGAAGGACAAGCTAGGTAGATAGATGGGAGAACAGAATTATAAGCGAGTGCAACGGTCCTGAGGCAGGAGTGTGCCTTGTACTTTCAAGAAACCACAAGGATGCCAGCATGGCTGGAGCAGAGGGACCAGGGAGTAGAGGGATAGTAAGAGATGACATCAGAGTGGGAGGGCAGATGGGTATGGGGGTCCTGGAGGTTAAGTCACACAGGGCCCTGTAGGTAATTTTGAAGATGCTGGCTCTTATTCTGAATGAGCTGGGAAGGCATAGAGCGTGTTCATTGTGTGAACAGGGGTACACTCTGTTTAATGTTTTTAAAAGGATCATTCTGGTTGCTGGGTTGAGAAACAAACAAACAGGGGGAAGGATGTAAGCAAGAAACCAGTGAGGAGTCTATTGCAGTAATCCAAGCAAGAGATCATTCATTCATTCATTCATTCATATACTGAACAAGTATTTCTTGGCCGCCTCTTGAGGAGACGTTACCAGGGGTAATGCTTCACAAAGTTGTTGTGAGAAATTTCCTTTAAACAACAATGCTGTATCCATGCTATGAGAGAAAAGATTAAATGTGGTAGTATGTTGTGAGTTCTTCAAGAACTAAAGGTTTGAAAAATCATGAGAAATTTTTTCATTTTTAACCTTTGAGGAAATTTTTAATGAAAAACTTTTGAATTTGGGGAATGAAAAATAAGATCAGATGACAGCTTCCTTATGTTGTTATATTATATAGTAAGAAATTAGTAATGTAAATCTCCTGTACCAGCAAGCTTAAGCTGTAAACAAATGCAACGTATGAATCTAGATTGAACCCTGAATTGGAAAAAAAAAATCTGTAAAAGACATTATTGAAACAACTGGCAATATTGGAATATGGACTGTAGATTAGACAATAGTATTGTAGTGATGTCAAATTTCCTGAATTTTATAACTATATTGTGGTTATATGAGATAATAATAGCCATGGTCTTGGGAAATAACACTGAAGTATTAAAGATAAAGGGGTACAATGCATAGAGAAAGGGCATGATATATGCAACTAACCCTCAAACGGTTCAGAAAAAAATACGTACAATGCACATCATATATGTGTGTGTATGCACATATACAGAGATTGTATATGTATATGTGTGCATGGGTATATATAGAGATGTATATGTGTGTATATATATATGTGTGTGTGTGTGAACAGATATGGTAAATATTAACAATTAGTGCTTCTGGATAAAAAGTATACAAGGGTTATATGTATCATTCTTGAAATTTCTGTTAAGTTTGAAATTATTTCCAAAAATTTTTATAAAAACATTTGACTTCCAAAGTCAAGTTTACTAGAAAAAAAATTAAGCTAGTTAAGCTTTCAAAGGAAGAAGTAGAACTATTTCTACCATCAAAGGGCATCACAACTTTCATAGAAAAGGAAGGAGGATTCCAAGTCCTCTCTGCTTGAACACTTACCTCCTTTTCCAAACAGAAGCTGGTCAGCCTTCTTCTCTCTCCCCGCTGGGCCCCAGAGTCTCAGAACCATCTCAGCCATTTGACATCACTAGTTCTCAAACTTGGCTGCTTATTAGAACTGCCTGAAAAGCTTGAAAAATGACTGGTGTTTGGGTCCTACCTACAGAGACTCTGATGCAATGGGTATTGTGTATGTGTATGTGTGTGTGTGTGTGTGTGTGTGTGTGTGTGTGTGTGTGTGTGTGTGTGTGTTGGGGATGGGGGTGCCTGGGCATCAGGATTTTTTAAAAAACCCACATGATTCTCCTGTGCAGCCAATTTGGAGAATCCACTGATCTACACCGTGTTGCCTCTTGCTCTGAGCTGAGCTCAGAGCCTGGTGGGGTCTCAGGTATACAATGAGCTCTCTGGCCTCGTTCTTTGGCTGCAGAGAGCACCTCTCCTCCATGAATGACTCCGCAGTCCTCATCTGGGATGCAGGACTGCAGGTTGCTTGGAAGTGTCCATCTTGGAGGGCCTCGGGCATCACCAAAGACACCTGTTGGTTCCAGGGTTTCCACAGCCAAGCTCAGCACTAGGAGAGTGTGCAGGGGTTATTGGGCATTACTGCAGGAAGGCGGCATTCTGCATGAGCGATCAAGGGGGAGAGCCCCGGGGGGTGGGTGGGGTTCAGAAGCTTTTCTTTCAATTGACACCCCTGTTCTACCCTGAAAGCCTAGGCCTGTCTCTCTCACAGCCCAGAAAATCCAGGGGCAGCATGTAACACTTGTCTGCGTTTGAGACTGGCGATCACAAGATAAGTCCTCGAACGAAGCACAGAATGGTCAGCATTCTGACCAAATCTTTCCTACCACATGGATATCCTCTTTGTCCCCTCATGCCTTTAAGACACCCACCTTCTACATTCTTCTAAAGAAAGTCATTTTCACAAGCCTTGGAATGCCAGTTCCGAACAGCCTCTGGCATCACGGAAGGCACCGCACAGGTACTTTTCATCTCTAATCTCCCGTGCTCACCTATTAAAAGATACATTTTCAAAGCAATGGGAGCAAGTTACTCATTCAAATGCTGTTAACAAATAACAGGATTTAAGGGTGTAATAGGTAGTTACTCAGTTTTGAAAATTTGCCCCGAAGAGTTAAAATTTCTGCTTCATTGGAAAGGGTGGGGGCCGGGAATGTCCTTGTGGGAGGAATTTTCAGCCCCTAGAATTTTATGTCTGATCTCTCTCCCCTGCATCTGAGCTGGAACGCGAGATCCAGCGTGAGATTGCAGGAGAGGGAGGGCTGGGGACAATTCCGGGATCTGCAGGTGTTCAGCGGCTGCCCCAGCCAGGGCTACTCCCCGACCCCAAGCCAGCAGACACCAGCTGGGACTTGCCGAAGCCCATGTCAGGGGAGTTGGCTTGTAAATTACTCCCTGGATCATCCTTCCAGGTTGGATGGGCTCACAGGGGGCGGAGTATGGAGGTGCTGCAGCCCAGGCTTCAGGTGGAGGGCTTCCTGGAGGAAGTCCATCAAGGAAAGGCTGACAGTGCAGTGATGACATGCCCCACCCCCCAGCCAACTCAGCGGAGCCTCCTCCTCATCACCGCAGCCTCCAAAGCGGCCCAGAACCAAAAGCTGGGCTACTGCACCCCCTCCCACCTCTACTGTAATGACTGTTTTTTCTTTTAAAGATTTCTTGAAGTCCTATACAATGAGAATGTGACACTGAGTCCTTCACTATGAGACATCCTATGCAGTGGGGACAATACCTCCAGGGAGGCTGCAGAGTTCTGGTCCCTAGAGGAAGTGCTCAATAAATGGCAATTCTCGGGCTTCCCTGGTGGTGCAGTGGTTGAGAATCCGCCTGCCGGTGCAGGGGACGCGGGTTCGAGCCCTGGTCTGGGAGGATCCCACATGCCGCGGAGCAACTAGGCCCGTGAGCCACAGCTACTGAGCCTGCGCGTCTGGAGCCTGTGCTCCGCAACGGGAGGGGCCGCGATAGTGAGAGACCCGCGCACCGGATGAAGAGTGGCCCCCGCTTGCCACAACTAGAGGAAGCCCTCGCACAGAAACGAAGACCCAACACAGCCATAAATAAATAAATAAATATAAATAAATAAATAAATAAATAAATAAATAAATAAATAAATAAATGGCAATTCTCTTCTGGGGTTTAAGAAAATCTTCAGGCTCCCAGGGTGGTACTAAAACGTAAGCTGTGAGGCCTAAAGTGGGGTCAGTAATACGGCAGCAAGAACGGTAAGGAGGTCAAGACTCTACATTAAAGGACTTCATCTGATCACCAAGAACTCTCAGGTTTGGCTGTTCTGCGGACAAGCTCAAGTTTAAAATAGTACTCGTGGTATAGGAATTCAGAAAATTTGCATTAAAAGAAGAAACGATTAAATTAGAGGTGGGAGAGGGGTACAATGACCAAGGCAAGAGAGAAGAAAGGACTCTGAGTTCCCACTTGAGGCAGCTCCTGAGCCTGTAGGCACAGAGCTGAGGAGGCAAAGGGGGGGGGGGTACGAACACCACTCAAACCCCTTCGGAGCTTCGAAGAGGGTGGGGGAGGGGAAAGAGGCGGAAGGAGAAAGAGCAGGAAGAGACAAGGGTCAAGTTCTCAAGTTCTCCTTCTCTATCGGTGAGAGTAGCAGTCTCTCCGCAGGGGAAATTCAGTCCCCCTTAAAGTTCCCCTTCCCATCCTGGATCTGACCTCATCAGATGCCCCATTCTGCCCCAGGCCACCCACCGACAGACAGGGACTCACAGATTATAGCTTGAGATGCATTCAGGACCCCACCCAGTACTTTACATATCTCACCTCTGAATCTAGAAGTCCATGCCTTAGCTCCCTGCGATCTTACAACTCGCCTTCCTCTGCATAAATCCCCTTTCAAAGTTCTTGTCTTGGATCTAGTTGACCCTGATCTACATTTTTGTGATAATATTTTAATTACCTTTGCATTTATCTACTGATTTTCATATCCAGTCAAAAAGGATTGGAGGCAGCTTCTAAAGTTTTAACGTGATAACTACTTTGATAAATCTGGCTTTCCAGACCCCCTTCACAAACAGCTATAGGCACAGCTACAAAATAGAGATGAGCTTTCTAGTTCAACTGTAGAACAACATACAAAGCACCTTTGAAATCTTGCTCCAAGTTTTAAAATATGTGCATCTACTTAGTATCCCAAGAAGTTTCAGACAGTATTGGGCATCCTGGTCACAGAGACCTGGTGCTGTCGGTGACCTCAATCTGCTGCCTGTCACAGCTGTCAAAATCCTGGGTTTCCTCAAAAGTATGCCCACCTCCCCTGAACCCTAGCATGAGGCTGATTCTTGTGCAGGAGTTTGGATTCAGGGTTTGGGACACCCAGGAGTAGGACCTCCCGCATTTTCTTTCTTTTGTTAGGTGCAGAGGAAAAAGAGGGGCAAAAGTTGTGCTGGAGAGAGGTATTTTGTTCAAACCAAGGGGCATTGGAGGAGGAGGGGTTTCCTTCTCTTCCAGAAGCCCCTGCAGTGCCCCGATCTCACCAGCTCAGACCTTTTCCCAGCCACACTCGCGTTCCGTCCGGAAGAGAGTCAATCAGTCCGAGCTGGACCTGTAATCCTTTGCTAAAAGACCTCTTGGCTGTGGCCCAGCTCAGCAGGGGAGGGTCCAGCATTGTCCTTGGCAGGCTCGCTGTGTAGGGTCCCACCCTTGGGGACTCCCACGCTGGGACCTAGCAGAAGCCCCTTCCCACGTTCACAGAGGTGACTGTTGAGGGTTACAACAGGTCTCGCCTCTCAGGTGTTACCTCTGGGAACCTCAGGAGAGTCCCCGGGCAGCTTCACCCTGGGGTAGATAAAGAGCAGGGCCTTCTCTTTCTGCCAGTGACTCAGGGCCAGATTTGCTCTCTCCCCACCCAAAGGGCTAAACAGAAGGCAATGGGGACCAAAAGGGGGACATTTTTCCTCATGTTATTGTTGTTTATACATTTGAAATATATACCTTTCTTCTGAAAGCATCTGAGAGGGCGTAGAGAAAGCATGACACAGGAGAAGGTAGTCAAACACAAAATGCAGCAGCCTCTTTTGCTGGAGCAGAATATTTGCTTTCAAATACCAGCCTGAGCTTGGAGGAGGGGAATAACATAAGCGCTCCCATTTGTGAGTCTGGTCAACACTTGGCATCCATCATCTTATTCGTTTTTCACAACACTGTAGTGGTAAATGTGGTCACCACTATTGCACAGATAAAGAAACAAAGGCTCAGAGAAATGGAGTAAATTTCCCAAAGACCCATCTCCAGTCAGTGATAAATCAGAGCTGGAATCCTGATTCTAGAGCCCTCCGCCCAGCCACCGCAGGGTACTCTTCTCCTGTACTGTTAGCACCCTTGATCATTCAGTCCTGCATCCTCCAGCTACTAAGGCAAAGCTAAGTTGCACACTGGCTAATGAATCTCACTCCTCAGAAGGGCAAAGGAGCACAGTGATGGTTTTCTCTTTTGTTTTGTTGTTTCATTGTGAATGCCCATTAATGAGGCACTCACTGCCTCTCACATCTGATGTTTAGGATTGTTGCCTGCTCCTGGTGTGCATTTGTGTTTGCTGGACCACAACATTGCCACTGACTGAAAAATTTCAGCTCTGTCTTATTTTGACACCTGTGTGCTTTGGGGCCTGCCTTATGTGGTTGCACAAAGTCCTCTAAGTAGCTTTTAAATGTAATCCATTTATATAGAACGGTTAGAAGCTGACTGGGAATGTGAACGAATGTTCACTAAAGTCAGTTTTCATTGGGCTGAATCAATGCTGAGTTTCTCCTTAGAACGACAGGGCTCCAGAAGAGAGCAGAGTAAGCTATTGGATTATTGCTTTAAAGAGAGAAAAAAAAGAGAAATTTTAAAAGTTCTTTCTTTGCTTGATGAGAGATGCAATCCAGGTCACAGACCTTGGGTGGTTGTGAGTTTTCCTGTTTGCACACCTTCTCTGTGCCTGGGAGAGGGCTGGGGTATAGCCCGAGGGAACTTGTTTTCACCTGACAAAGCAAAGGCAAGAAAAAAAATGGTATTCTCTTTTTTTAAAATTTTGTGGAGGCAGAATAAACCTGTGTAAAGATCATGCCTTTTTGAACCCAGGTAGATCAGAGTTCAAACCTGCATTTTCTCACTTCATAGCTGTGTAACCATGGACAAATTACATCAAGTTACATTTTTGAGTCCAGTTTCCCACCAGTAAATGCAGATGAAAATACAGACCTAGCTGGCGTGTTCTAAGGATGAGAGGCAATCCCTGGACGACCCCATGCCGGACCCCACGGAAGGCTCTTCATAGCAGGGCTGGCCATTAGCAGGAGCCGCTGGCATGGGGCACTGCGCATCCGGCCGCTGGGCTTGTACCTTCAAGGTAAAGGCAACTGCTCTAACGCAACTCGGTCGGGTTTCACCAGAGTAGCAAATACCAGGCGCCACCGCACCTAAGGTGGGGCTCAAGGGCATAGAGTTTCTGGTTTTCAGTGATAAAAACAAGCAGACAAACATGCAGCCCTGTAGCCCGTAAACATTCAGGAAAGTCGACTTCAAGCCCTACCCCTCCGGGCTGAGAAACCCTCAAGTGGCAGTTTGCTGCCCTCTACTGTCCATCTGGAAAACTCCTGGATGCTTCTGGCAGTGCTGCCAGCCTCTAAATCCCAAGGAGCTTGGATGTCCAGGACCTACCCAACCCCTCCAAAAGGTGCACCCCAAGAGGGAGGGCGGGTAGTACCAGGAAAGGTTACATAATCTGAGGAGTCCAGTGAAATATGCAAGTCACCTTGTTAGAAAATTAAGAATTTCAAGACTGGGACAACAGAGTCTTAAACCACCAGGCAATGGGCACTTTGGAGGATGGGGCCTTGTGCAACTCCATGTGTGACACACATACAACCGGCACACCTCATTATTACCTGCTCCTGATGTTAAGCTTCTGGATCCATGTCCTAGTCTTCATAGTTCCCAGAGGAACTGAAATTTAGTAGAACATATCTGGGGAGAGGAGGTGGGGAAAGGGCCTCCCCTAATAAGCCAGACTCGGAGTGGGTGTGGGGTAAGTTTCTCTTGGCTAGAATGTAGTTGTAGCACAAATCTAATCTCATTCTGCTTACTGCTGGAGTGTGAGGAAGCCAAACAAACAAACAAAGAAACCAAAAAAAAAGAAAAACTAAAAACAACAAAGAAACAGATATAGCACACCTGTCCTAGACTTGGGAACCAACTCAGACTCAGGAATTAGACAGATGAAGATGCAAACATCAACCTGATTACAGAACAGGCTGTCTTGGAGGACAGAGCATGCCTATAACTAAAGAGTATACTCAGATTCACTGTCCAATTCCACCAGGAGATATCCACCCAAATGAGAAAGGGAACCACCAACCAGATAATTTAGTATATGTACTTCCATGGGTGGAGGTAAGGAGTAAGGCAAGATGCCAAGAGTAGTTAGAAGAAAATCTCTCTCCATGGAAACCAGAGCAGTGGGGACAAAGTGCTCCCCCAACCTGTATGAGTCAGGGACTAACTAGGAAAATAGAAAGCACTTCAAGTATTGGGTTGGCCAAAAGGTTTGTTTGGTTTTTTCCGTAAGATGGCTCTAGTAGCACTTAGTTGTCTTTAACTTCATTCGAAACAATTTTGTCAGACTGTGTGTGACAGCTGTCATATCAGCGTGCATTTTTAAAAAAGACATCAAAATTGGTGAATTTTTGTGTAGCCATTTTAATATTGAAGATGGAAGAAAAAAAAGCAACATTTTCAGCTTTTTATTTCAAGAAAGGTAAAAATGCAACTGAAACGCAAAAAAAGATTTGTGCATTGTATGGAAAAGGTGCTGTGACTGATCAAACATATCAAAAGAGGTTTGCGAAGTTTCGTGCTGGAGATTTCTCGCTAGACAATGCTCCACGGTCAGGTAGACCAGTTGAAGTTGACAGTGATCAAATCGAGACATTAATTGAGAACAGTCAACATTATACCACTTGGAAGATAGCCAACATACTCAAAATATCCAAGTCAAGCGTTGAAAATCATTTGCACCAGCTTGGTTATGTTCATCGCTTTGATGTTTGGGTTCCACATAAGTTAACCAAAAAAAACCTTCTTGACCATATTTCCGCATGCGATTCTCTACTTAAACATAATGAAAACGTCCTGTTTTAAAAACAAATTGTGAAGGGCGATGAAAAGTGGATACTGTACAATAATGTGGAACGGAAGAGATCGTGGGGCAAGCGAAACGAACCACCACCAACCACACCAAAGGCCGGTCTTCATCCAAAGAAGGTGATGTGGTGTATATGGTGGAGTTGGAAGGGAGTCCTCTATTATGAGCTACTTCCAGAAAACCAAACGATTAATTCCAACAAGTACTGCTCCCAGTTAGACCCACTGAAAGCAGCTCTCGAGGAAAAGCATCTGGAATTCGTCAACAGAAAACGCATAATCTTCCATCAGGATAACGGAAGACTGCATATTTCTTTGATGCGCAGGCGAAAACTGTCACAGCGTGGCTGGGACGTTCTGATTCAACTGCCGTATTCACCAGACATTGCACCTTCAGATTTCCATTTATTTCGGTCTTTACAAATTCTCTTAATAGAAAAAATTTCAATTTCCTGGAAGACTGTAAAAGGCACCTGGAACAGTTCTTTGCTCAAAAAAAAAAAAAAAGTTTTGGGAAGATGGAATTATGAAGTTGCCTGAAAAACGGCAGAAGGTAATGGAACAAAAAGGTGAATATGTTGTTCAATAAAGTTCTTGGTGAAAATGAAAAATGTGTCTTTTACTTTTACTTAAAAACCGAAGGCATCTTTTGGCCCACCCAATATTTACAACAAAGGGAATTTGATGTGGGAGATTGGTGGTGAGGGTACTGAAAAGCTGAACTCCACGATGAGCAGGAATAGAAAGTCACTCTAGCTTTTAGGATAAAAGAGCGAAGGGGTAAGGTGATGGTCCTAGATCCCCAGATCAGATCACTAGGAGAAGCTGGAACCCTTGGGGGTCCCTCGAGTAGGAGCTGGAGCCATGAAGGAAATATAGCCTCTGCTTCTGGAGGCGCCCCCTGGAACAGAAAGGGGGGGGGCAATGCGCCAGCTTCTCCCTTCTACCAGGACCTTGCATTGGCCATGCTCTGCTGACAGGCACCTGGCATAGGTGCCTGGAGAAGACAACCAACAAGGTTGCATTTCAGAGGAGGTAAAAGGCAAGGAGTGGATCTGAGCACAGACAGGCCTGCGGCAGAGACACCCTTGATGGTTACAACCTCAGATGAGTGCCTGTTGCCTACTGGATACAATGTAAATTCTGCCCCATGAAATGAAAGGTCTTTCCCAAGCCAGACACTCATAAACCACATTTCCTGCTACTGCCTTGTCCTTGTTCTGTCACTTACTTCCTAATTCTAGGCTCTCAGTCTTGCTTCCTCTTCCTGGAACATCCATTGCCCACACCATCCCCTTCTCTCTTCTCCTCATTTCTCCTCTACCTGCATCCTTCTCTTCACCCCCAAGCTTCTCCTTTTTCTTCCCCTTCTTTCCTATTTCATTCCTTTCCTTTCCCATCCCTATCATCCCCCTCTCCGTCTTTCTTTTCTGCCTATTAACGAGCAGATTGAAGTCCAGGTCTTTATGTGTATTAGTTGTTATTGTTTTCTAGTAACTATTCCTTAAAAATCAATTATTAAAACATATTGTAATCACTGACCCCCCCCACCCTCACCTCCACACCTGGGAAGCCCCAAACCTAGATGTAATTGATTAAAACCAGTCCAAACTTTCTTTACCAAGCCACTAGATGTCATATTGATTTCACACCAGAGTTGGGAAGCCCTTGCAAGAGCTCAAAACCTGCAAAGAAAGAAGCATCTTCATACTTTACTTGCCCCAAAAATATCACAGCCAGACTTCTGCTTACAGAATAATCTTATTGAATAAGATTTTACTAGATGGGGACTTCCATGGTGGTCCAGTGGTTAAGACTCCACACTTCCAATGCAGGGGCCGCCGGTTCAATCCCTGGTCGGGGAACTAAGATCCCACAGGGCATGGAGCCTGACCAAAAGAAAAAAAAGATTTTACTGGATGGATGTATACAAAATGGAAGCATTGAAAGTAATGGGGAGTAAAAAGAAGCAGGTGGATTTGGGTGGGAAGTCCATGTATGGAGAGAGAAGTGATAGGAAGTGAGCTCCCTATTTCTGCTGTTTTGTGCCCGAGGGGCCAGGCACAGGGAGTGTTGTGCAAGCCAGTGGTGGTGCTGGTGGAAAAGCAGCCATCTTTTTGGCCCATGAGAAAAGAAGATCGAGTACAGGACAACTACAGCTGCCGAAAGGAGGGGACGGATTCCTGGAAGGGAAGGGCCAGAGAGGGGGTCCCCAAATTCTATCTGTTCATATCTCTGGCTGGCTCCTGGACCACACAAACACTAAACAGACACAAAGCATCTCAGCTAGAGGCAAGAGTCTGAAAGAGTCTTAACCCACTGATCTGATGTGCCATTTCTGTCATATTTTATATAACCTTGGGTCTTTTCCTGATCTCCCTATTCTATTCCATCGGTTAGTTTGTCTAATTGTGCATTATTACCACACAGACTTATTTACTAGCGCTTTATAATAAATATTGATATCTTGGTAGGATTAGTCCCCTATATCAGCCACAGAAATCACACATATTCCTGAACAGGGAAAATGTAGTATAAAGAATTGTTAACTAGTAGAAAGTGGTTTACTAAAAGGGGTAAAAGAAGACTCAAAGGAGTACAGGAGTAGCAAGTGCAAAAAGGCATCAACTACCTCTAGGCTAAAAAAAAAAGAGTGTGAAAAAGAGTGAAAATGGAATACTACTCAGCCATTAAAAAGAATGAAATAATGTCAATTGCAGCAACATGGATGGACCTAGAGATTATCATACTAAGTGAAGTAAGTCAGAAAGAGAAAGACAAATATCATAAGACATCATTTACATGTGGAATCCAAAATATGACACAAATGAACCTATCTATGAAACAGAAACAGACTCACATAGATGTAAACTATTATATATAGAATGGATAAACAACGAGGTCCTACTGTATAGCACAGGGAACTATATTCAATATCCTGTGATAAACCATAATGGAAAAGAATATGAAAGAATGTGTGTGTGTGTGTGTATGTATATCTATATCTATATCTATATCTATATCTATATAACTGAATCACTCTGCTATACAGCAGAAATTGACACAACATTGTAAATCGACTATACTTCAATAAAATAAATTAAAAAAAGAAAAAGAGTAGACAATGAAGGAACTAGGGACTTAGGAGAATTCCACGCCCTTCCAACCAAAGGTTGAGAACATGCAGCCTGCCAGTAGCAAAGAAACTTAACAGGGGCATGGGCCAGAGCTGGTCTGTAGAAATTGTCCACCATGGCCATAGGCCGTAGCTGGGATGAAGATAGTCTGTAGAAACTGCCTACTTGGTGGAGAGACAGTTGCCAGAAAGCACAGTTGGAGCTGCTCCACAAGGTCTGCTGGGCTTCTGTGCAGAATAATAACGGAGGACTGATCCCCAGAAGGGAAATGCCTTCCTGTCGCCATTGCCTTGCAGATATCCCAAATATCAAAAGGAATGCTTTCATTGTTAGCTTGTTGATTTATTTTGCAGATACCCGTTATTGGTTCAGAGTGTTTTCTCCTAGTTCTAATTTAAGAAGTTTAAAAAAAATCATGAATGGACATTGTGTGTTTTCAGATGCATCTATCTTCCTCTATTCGGATGATCTATGATTTTTCTCCTTTCATCTGTTAATGTGAATCACATGGGTTGATTTTCTATTGTAAACCAACCTTGCATTACTGGGATGGACCCCATTGTGTCATCATGCATTATGCTTTATATACATTGCTATCCTCAAATTAATATTTTAATTTTATGCTCATGAGTGAGATTAACCTATAATTTTCCTTTTTCGTACTGTCCTTGTTGGTATGCTAGCCATATAGTAAGTTGGGGAGTATATTTAGAAACAAACTTTATGTACCTTCTCAGATACCCTTGACTGCCTCCTCTTTCCCTGCCTTGACTTGTAACTCATACCTGTTGGAATTTCCCTCCACTTTCAGACTTTAATGAGACGCAGCATTACAAGACATGGGATCTGCATTCCTGAACAGCTGTTATGAGGTGGATAATGCAACCCGGTGGGACAATCATCCCTGTGGCAAGAACATTGACCAATGAGAACTGAGAGATGGGAGGTTATCTGATAGCTAGATTACTCCCTTTTCTTTCTCCCATCGGTTACTCCACAACATTGTTTCTTCCTGGAAACCTTACCAGAAAAGTCCACACGCCAAAAGTTTCACATGCTGAGTGACCTGATAGGTCTCTTTCAACTCACTGTGAAGTGGCAGTCAAGACAGCAATGCGTCACATCGTATTTCATAGGATTCCCCTTGTTTTACTTCCATTTTTCTCTCATTTTTTCCCTGAGATTACGTTTCCCAAATGAAGTACAGTATGTGTTAGCACCTTAGTCCTTGCCTCAGGCTCTGCTTTCCAGAAGACCTAACCTAAGGTCAGAATTATACCCTTTGTTCTATGCACTGCAGTTATTTTCTGTAAGATTGCAGGACCTTATTCCTTTAAAGTTTGATAGACCTCACTAGTAAACCATGTAGGCTTGAGTTTTTGTGTGGAAATATTGGGAACTACTGTTTCATTATCTTTAACGGTTGTTAAGACTACTCTATTCAGGTTTCCTACTTCTTTGGGAAGCAACTTTCATAAGTCACAGTTTTCTAAGAATTTATCCTTTGTATCTATACTTACAAATTCATTGGCATAAAGCTTATAACAGTATATTTTAATTATCTATTATACTTTTATTAATATCTGTAGGATCTGTAGTGATAACTGTATTTTCATTCCTGTTACCTTTTGTTTATTTAGTTGGTTGGTTTGGTTCTCTCTCCCTCTTTTATCAGTCTTGTTAGGGTTTATAGATTTTATTTGTATTTCTGAAAAACCAATTTTTGACTTTGTTGATCTTCTCTATTGTGTTCATTTTCTATTTCTAATTCCCAAATATATGGGAGCTTTTCCAAAGATCCTTTTAAAATTGATTCTCCCTTAATTGCTTTGAGGTCAGAGAATATCATGCAGTTTTGCAGCAATCCTTTGGAATATATTGACACTTGCTTAATGTGCAAGTGTACGGTTTTCATACCATTCCATGAGACTGAAAAAATATGAATGACAATTTTGGGACACAGAGTACACAATTAGTACTTCAACCTCAGATTTCTCTGAAACTTCTAGGCTAGCCGTCCACCCCTCTGCCTGGAGACCATGTTAAGGCCCCATTTCAAACAGATGCCCCACAAGATGAAGTGCTTGCCTCCCGCAATCTGCCCCACCTCATCTCATTGCTGCTAGTAATTGCTTCTAGCAGCCTGAGGGTTTGCGAGTTACAACCACCTAGATAAATTTGACATATGGGGCATTAAACAGAACAAAAGTGTCTTCAAAGGCAATTAAAAACACTCTGAGGCTTCACCAGCTAACACAACACTGTGCTTTTTGAATTGGACTTGTCCAGGTGCTTACCAATGACTTAACAACAGGAGCTAATTTGGCTTTCAGTACGTGGTAGCTATGATTAAGGGTTCTCTGTCAGTAGTAAGGCAGGAAGAAATGATCGGGGTTCCCAGTGAAGTTTCTTGTTCTCCGATATTACAAGAAGCCTTATTCACCCTCCCCTGTGTGCCTTCAATCCCTTTCCTCAGTGATATTAGGTCACCTAGCACGTCACTCTCTTTGCTGAACTCAAGTTGACTGGAACTGCAGGCACTAGTAAAGGATGTTTTTGATGTGTTAAACACCTTGTTTTAGAGGAGGTGGAGGGCTAAAGTGCCACACAGCCAGCAGCAGAGCCAGGACTGCAAGGCAGGAGGTTTTTCCACCTCTAAATTCTTACTACTTATTAGCTTTTATGATCTTAACAAGGACTTAACTTCTCTGGGCTTCAATTTCCTTATTGGAAAATCGGAAATGTTTCCTTTACTCAAGAGGATGTGGGTTAAAGGAAATCATGACTGTGAAGGTACCTGGCATATTAACAGGGCCTCAGCAAAATGCCCCCCAGTTCCCCTCCCTCTGCCCCGAGCAGCTCACTAGACAACGGCCTTCCTCTTGAATTGTAGCTCGCTAAAAATATGCCTCTTCAAAGGAACTGGAAGCTAATTTTTTCTCTGTTCCCCCTCCCACAGTGCCTCTTGGGATTTGAGGCAGGCTGTGTACCTCAGATTTCAAAGAAATGGGGAGAAGCAAGACCTTCTAAGGTCTAGTTCAAACGGAAGGATCCCAGGGTACATTGGGTCCTGCTGTCAGAAGCCTAAGGTCATTGCTGCTTAAGAAAGCCCCTCGGCCCCCAGATTTCTCCTCCCCAGCCTTGAGCTGTTTCCATGGAGTCTCAGTGAGCCAAAATGCAGAGGCCAAGAGTCAAGGCATCAGAGCCAGGGTGACCTATTGAAGACTCTACCACTCACCAGTCACAACTCTGGACGACCTGCCCTTCCTGAGCATCGGTTGGGGGGTAATAATATTACTGTCATCAGGACTGTTGTTGAGAATCACATGTCGTACCAGCACACTGGCCCAGTGTCCAGCAGGCAGTAAACTTAGTGACTCCAAGGCTTTGTTGTGCATGTGTGTGTTGCACACTCCTGAGGACAGGGCGGGGTTACAGCATGCACCATGCAGGCACCAACTTCTACCCCTGGTTCCTGGCATGCACCCAGCAAGGCGGGTTAACAATTTTAATGACACACTAAAGAGAGACAGGCAGACAGGCAGGCAGACTAACTGACCTGTGGATGTTTTTAAGAAACCCTGCTAAAGGGAACTATACTCAATATTTTGTAATAACCTATAAGGGAAAAGAATATGAAAAAATAGATATATATGTATGTATAACTGAATCACCTTGCTGTACACCTGAAACTAACACAACATTGTAAATCAACTATACTTCTATTTAAAAAAAAACAAAGGAAGAAAGAAAGAAAGAAAGAAACCCTGCTAGACATTAACATGTCATGTTCGGATGACTGAGCTTGGCAGACACCATCAAAAGGATCATGGCTTCAACCTCCTTTACTCTGTCCTTCATATATTCACCCACAACACATAAAGCACCTTTCATTTTCAACAACATACACTTTTGCAGATAAAAAAGGTGACCCACACTTTCATTTTCTTTATTTTTCATTGATACCGTATGAATACAAAGTTTCTAGAAAGCTACAAAATGTCTACCACTTTATCAAGAAGGCATCAAAATGTGTCACTTTGCAAAGACATGAAAACACCTGCAGGAACTGACACAAAAATAGCATTTTTAGAGTGATGAAATAATTGCACTTAACTGTCATGGATATTACAGTTATCACACATATGTACCGCGAAAGCTAGAATACATTTTTTTTTTTTTACAAAGCACTTTATAAAAAAATTCTCTGCACACAAACCCTATAATTTTCATATAACTATCATACTAAAGATAAATTCACTTTAAAGCCAACACTTAGAACATTTTTAAACAAAAAGGTACCAGTACCTAAACACAGACGTTAACAAATACAAGAATACTGTACTGCCAAGAGGTTTAACCAAATGCCTTTTCAAAGTTTCTGCAAACAGGTTATGAAAACGTATGTGAGAATTTGCTCCCATCCCCCCATCTCTCCAATCTACCCAAGAGGAACCTTCTGCCTAAAGGTAGGCTCCCCAGCCCACTCCCAGCAGCAGTACAATATCAAAGGAACCACTGACCAGATGAAACGCTTACGTCACAAGCCCATTTCATACACGTGACACAAAGACACAGACTGTGAGAATCCCATTAAGTCATTTAGAATGTGAACAAACACACGTGGCAAAAACCGATTTACATAAAATTTAAGCATATTAAAGAATTAAAGGCTATTCAGGTTTCTTTTTTAAATGTTACAAAACTTTTTTTTGTCATTTTTTTAGGCACATAGTTTTTGTTTTTACTTTTTTTTTTTTTTCCTTATCTGCAGTCATGAGCCTATTGAAAAAGGCCTACAGAAGTGACTCTTTCAAGGAGGTAACAGGGAGATGGTTTTTTTTTTTTAAAGAAGTGCAGTTAATATCTAATTTACACAGTGAGACTAATCACGGAAAATGACTGATGCAAAAAAGAAAAGAGAAGGAAGGAAGGAAGGAAGGAGGGAGAGACCGAGGGAAGGAGAGGGGGAGAGGGAGGGAGAAAACCAGAGACTGGTTTCCAATTGATTTACACCTAGATTCTGTCAGCCTCTCTCAGAAAAAGCGGAAGGGGAAACAATTTCATAATGGAAGGCAGACAAAAGAGAGCCAACATGATAGAGGTGGAATCTCCTGGAATCTGACCCCATTTCACGATGAACGAGAGGGAACATAAATGCTATTTCAAATGCTAAAATGATGGAGTGGGGCATATAACAGACTCAATGCAAATTCACAGAGAATAAAACAAGTTTACGGCTTAGGAAGTAGAACAATAAAGACAAATATTTCATCTTACTTAATGGTGCATGACTTCAGTGAAACTATCCTTTGCAATGCAATTTTAAACACAAAACCTTCATTCTTAACGATATAAGTAATGAGTTAATGAGAGCAAACTATTGCCAAAGAAAGCACAGTAACAGTTGAAAAGGGAAGCAGGAAAACAAACATTTGATTAATTTCTTCCAAGTTGTGGTATAGTCCTGACATGACAGGGAGGGGCTGAATTCAAGCAGCTAACTATAACTTGTGTTGAGCAATTTTCCTTTTCATTTAATTTTTTTGTTTTCTTGTAGAAATTTCTATGAATACTCACAACTTGGTGTGGATAGAAATCACTCCTGAAATTTCAGACAGCCCAAAGAGGGTATTCTTAAAGACACCAGGTAGAGACAGACGGACCATACGCATTCAGAGGCTAACTTTCAAAGATGTCTAAAGTCACTGTAAAGTCTATATTGGTAAAGAAAAGTCTTTTTTGTCCTGGCTTTTGTTTGGCTCGTGTTTTTGCCTTCTCATCCTTTTCACTCCTCTTCCTCCCCTCTATCAATTTTCCCAATTTATACAAGGTTTTGATAAAAGCCAACACGGACTCTAAAGAGTTGCCCTTTGGAGGGCTGGAACATTCTTCGAGAATTCCGAATTGTGAGTGGTGCTCTTTGGAAGTTTCTCATAGCACATTCAGACAACACTCAGAGTCAACATTTTCGCCCTAAGAAGAACACTTCAATTGTAATGACCCTAACCCATTTTTTGTTCTGCACTGTCATCTCAGTTTGAGGCTTCCAACTTTCAAAACGGTATCACTGCGTAAACCAGAAGTGCGCGCTGTCATCTGAGTGGAAAGGCAGGCCTCCACAGACTGGACATGAGCATAAGGAGAAGGACAAGTCTGTCCACCAGCCGAGAGTCTGCGGTTTGTGTGCAAGTTCCCTCAGGCGGACGCAGGGCTGGGTGATGGGCGGAGATGGCGCACGGGGTCACGGCGCACCAACACACCAGTTCCTGGGGGCCCTCCTGCCGCCGTGCGCCCCGGGGGCATGGGTGGCAGGGGCTCCCCCACGGCAGACAGATAGCGCAGCAGGCAGGGTCCGCGTCGTGCTCTTGTGAATGGAGGCCTGTGGCTGGTTACTATCCCAGTAAACCAAAGGCATTACGGTGATCTCAGAATATTTTTGGTCTCTCTACAAATTATCGTGATTATGGCAGCACTTTTCTAAGCTGGAATCTCAAACCAAAGGCACTTTCATGCTAGAGTGCAGAAGATTCACAAATAGCTAAGTATTTGGTCATGAATTTAAAAGGCAACATTAAAAGTATACAATTTGCTTTTCATAGTAAACTACAAAGTTGCAAAACCTTCCATTTTGGTATAGACATTTGACAGTGTGGTCAATGAACTGACTTCTGTTCATTTCAGATTTCAGACCAAGAAGTCAGTTTCCTATAGAACTGGAGAAAAATGGGCTTACAAAACAAAAATGAAAACAATGCTTGCTTGCTCTATTTTAAATACTGTGCCGATCAGTAAAGGGACATCGAGAACTGGTGTGAGAAAAGGCTGGCGGCACGACTAAGTATCACTAAGGCACTGCTTACTGAACGCTTTGGCAGCTCTGAATTGAAAACTTCCTACAAAAGTTAACAGTAGTAAGAGAAATGCTTCCAGCTTACAAAAGGGCTCACAGTTCCGAGGCAGCCTTCTGCACTGCAAACCCTACACGCGACATCGCAAAGATTTAAGGCTTTTCAGAAATGACATGTGCAGGGTTTTGCCACAGAAACATCAACAGAAAGAAAGAAGCAATGCAGACGTATCCTCTTAATGTCACAGGTGTGAACACCAACACAAAATTGGTTCTACCCTTCGTTAGGACAGGTGTAGTGTACCAGAGCATAGACAAAATCATACAAGTTATCGGTACCTGGTTTGAAAAGTTGACTGTCATCTTGTGTGATTTAAATAACTTACGTTTGTACAAAAACAAACTGCAAAAGCCACTAGAGTACTGAGACCTAAAGAAGACTTGGGTTTGTAACACCAAGTTCTGGGCACGGGGGCTGTTTTTTGGCTGGTCCGAGCGTGGGACTTTGCTGCTGGGATGCTTTGTGCAGAGAAATTTGACTCAGAGCCTGTGGCAGGTGAACTGTCCTCAGGGTAAGGAAAAGGCTCATCAGCTTTCCTATCTGCTCGCGGGGGCCTCCCAGACAAGACACTCCAGGGAGAGAAGCAGCACCACCACCAGGAGATGCAGCTGCTCTGGCAGAGGAAGGGGGTCCTAACCTCCCTCTCTCTCTTCCGCCCTGAGCACCAGAGAGGAACGACCCCCGCCAAGAGGCCAGGGATTAAGTGGCAGGAGTCCCAGAGCCTTACCCTTAATCTGTCACTGACCAGCTGGGTGACTCTGGGCAAGTCATCTCCCCTCTGGGACTCAACTTTCTCATCTACAAAATGGAGGTCACAGGCATACCTCGTTTTATTGTGCTTCACAGATAGCGCAGTTTTTAAAAATTGAAGGTTTGTGGCCACCCTGCGTCAAACGAGTCTACCAGCGTCATTTTTCCAATAACATTTGCTCACTTCACGTCTCTGTGTCACATTTTGGTAATCCTCGCAATAATTAATAATTGAATCATAATTCAACTTTTTTATTATTTTCATATTTTTTATGGTGACCTTCAAGTTTCTATTGTAATTGTTCCGGCATGTTTTAGCAATATTTTTAAATTAAGGTACATGCACTGATTTTTTTTGACATAATACTATTGCACACTTAATAGACTACAATATAGCGTAAACATAACTTTTATATGCACTGCGTGACTCGCTTTACTGTGATATTTGCTTTCTTGTGGTGCACTGGAACTGAGCCCGCACTAGCTCTGAGGTATGCCTGAAGACTGTGCTTTCCTAAAGCTCAATAAAGAAAAATTCGATCAGCCCTCTTCCAAAATGAATCCCTCTCTCCACCATCCTTAAAGATGAAATGTTCTAGAGGTTTCTCTAAATTCTACAAAAAAGCAATGAGTGCAAGGCTAAAAGTAGAAGACCAGAGGAAATTTATTGAAATGATTAAAGGTTTGATAATGAGAACTATAACCTTATGAGAAATAATAAAAATGGGTGGGATTTTTTTTTAACCTGATAAAATAAGCAATGAAGAGCAAATTAAAAATGCTCTTTAAATAGGTGTGAGTTGATTATAGGGATGATGGTGGCCAGCTGTCCCCAACTTTCCCAGGGAGGAAGGAAAAAATACTTGTAGCAGAGATTCTGTTGTGAAATAGAAGTTCTGAAACAGGAAGAAACATGGACACAAGATCATTTGAGTAATATTCCTACCTGTCTCTTGATGGCCTGAAACAAAGCTCCCAGGAGAGAAGCTTTCTCAGGGTAAAATGGAAGGAGAAAGAAAATCTCAAATACGGCAATTGTGACCTGTCAGATGCAGGGCAGTGGTTCTCAACCAGGGGCAATTCTGTGCCCCATGGCACATTTGGCAATGTCTGGAGACGTTCTGGGTTGTGACAACTGGGGAAAGGTGTATCTAGTGGGCAGAGGCTAGGGACGCTGCTAAACCTCCTACAATGCACAGGCCAGCCCTGCACCCCAGAGAATTATCTGGTCCAAATGTCAACAGTGTCGAGAAACCCTGATCTAGGGTAGCTTGGACGTTCTGGGATTCTAGGATATGTTTTGAAAAAGCCCCAACTTTATTTAGGTCTCTTGCTAAGATGAAAATGAATACCAGAGACCAAAGCCCAGTTCTTCAGCTTCTCCCTATTTAGGCTGTGGAAAGTGGCCTCCAAACTCTCCAGTGAAAGCACAAGATGTCCCTGAATCGATCCTGGTAGTGGAGCGTCAACCAGGAGATAGAGCACCCAGAAAAGAGCAGTGAGGACAGAGCTTTGGAAAGGCTTCTTTATGGTACAGAAAGCTTTACGAAGGGAGGAGACTCTGCCATAAAGGGTGAAAGACCAAAAACAGACTTGGATTCGATGTTGTAACACAAATCTAATCCCAGGGTCTAATTTGGGAGTGACAGAGAAAGGGCTAAGAGGTTGGACCAGTGGTTAAGACAGGGAGAATATCTGCCCTGGAGAAATCTTTAGAAGAACAAGACAAGAAGTAAACTTGTTTTAAGAGCAGAAAGCAATCCTCAAGTTCATCCATGTAAACCCCCAAACTCAACTACAAAGGCATTCGGAGGAAGAGGACAAGCATCAGAGGGCCCAGCCTAACTCTGTGAATTCAGCAGACCAGGGTACGCCCTTCTCTGCAGCCAAAAGAACTATCCTCTAGCTGGTGTTCTTGGGTCTCGATCTATTTGCGCTTTGAAAAAAGTAAATCCTCAGAGCCCTCCTGGCAGCACCAAAGAGCCCCATTCCTGGGAGAAAACGTGAACCAAATACCTCTTGCCCTGAAGTTCTGGGATGGCGTGGCTTTTAGCCACATAAGATCATTTGCGCCCCTTGGTCCTGAGAGACTGGGGGTAACACCTTGAGTAGAGACACAGGAGATGGGAGCAAAAGAAGCATCCCTAAGAAGGGTGACCGAGAGAAGTCGTAAATATGATGACCAAGGAAGAAGCTTAATGCTTGGGCCGAAGACCAGATAGAAGGGTGGGCCACTAGGGCAATTCTTCAAAGGTCCACTTGGAATCAGGGAACAAACTGTAGTCTCTTTATGGAGGGAAGATACACACCATGCTACTGGCTTATGTAAGGGATGTGCGTTCCAAAAGGGGAAAATTCTACGCTTTCTCCTTTGGTCTTCCCAGTGACCAGGGTCATGGGTTTGGGAGAGGTCAGGCTTGGTTCTTCTGTTTGCCCCGAGCCAGCCACACCCTCATGACCACCAGATACTAACCAATATATAAGCAGGGTCAGAGCAGGTGGTGGGACAGGGAAGGGGGTGGGTAGGTTATTTGAATGTGACAGAACAAAGTTTTTATTTTCTGGCTTGACGTAAAAGTCTTGACATGTTTCACAACTTACAAAACATTTTATGTTCTAATAGTGTTAACCTATTCCTGACAATTATGAAAAATGTCACTTTCCTCCAGGAAGTTGGGGAGTATGCCCTGTCCCCTTCGCAGTGAAGCACTTATGGAAATAACCCAAGACAGGTGGCCACATCAAACCAACTGTGCCTGGACAATGCTTTGGAATATTTGGGTTGGAAAGTTGAATTCCTCCTAGGAAGAAAACCTCCCAAATGTGCCTATTTGGAAAGGGCAGAGATAGATAGCTGAGCCTCTTCAACCTCAGTCAAATAAGTATTGTGACTTATTGAGAGATGTCAAGGAAATGGGTGTCCTTAGCGAATACACCTAGATCTACGGACACAGATTGAGAAATACACACATATCAGCACCTAGAAAACTGAGTGACACTGAATAGATGTTCAATAAATATGTGTTGAATAACTATATATGTATATGTGTATATATGTACACACAAACACACACGTACACATATAGTTACAGCAGGTTAATATGCATATTGGATCACCAGAAATAATTTACCCACAGGCTGGTGAGCACACCTGTGATTTTCTGGGGAGCAGAGATCCTAAAACTGATGAGCCTTTTATGAGTTTGGTTGATGAAATTTCTCCCAGCCACAGGGTTTCTATAATTTGCAGCTCACAGTGCAGTATTCATGCCAATTTTAAATTTTTGTTATTAAATTTCAGTGGTTCAAATATTTACTCATCTTACTAAAAAATTTGGTTGTCCATATAAAATATAACTGCACACACAAGACTATAAACATTGTAAGTTTAGATTTTCAGTATTTATCTACTTATTGCAAAAAGAGCCATCTTTTCTTTTTCATTAAATAATCATCACATTAGTACAATACAATTTTATATTTTTTAAATATACTATATATGTTAAGGATAAGGGGTGAAGTTTTCTTCCTCTGTAATAGCTGTTTCAAGAGTTTAATGGATTAGGAGATTAGTTTTAACCTTGAGGAAAAAAGTACAAATTTGTCTCATTAGGATATTTCTACCAAGCATTTCTTAAGGCTATATTTTAACATTTGGTTTCAAAAAGAAGGAAAAGTTTCATTTAAAAAATAATTTAGTGAATTACATTCTTTCATAACTTCCACCCTAATTTGTTACAAAGATAAGTCTAAAGATTCTTAGTTTTGTGTACTAATTTACATTTATATTTAAAGATTAATTTTACTTGTATCTTAAAACAAGAATTTTATGTTGGAAAAAAAAAAACACTAAATACATTTGTATAAAGGCTGTAAATGTCCAATGGTAAATGCTCCGTCTTAATTTTTTTTTCTACCACAACGAGAAACAGGTCTCTGCAGACAGAGACTTGGGTTCTTAAGGTTCATCTTTCTGAGGAATTGTGGGCTGTGGATCTGAATAACACACAGAAACAACTCGATTTCTCTTTTTACAACTGTACCAGAACTTCACAGCTACAATGAGTATGAACACATGAAAAAATGACTTCACTCAAACAGGATTTAGAAAAGTTGGGGTGACCTCAGGGCCAGGGCAGCACCCCTGCGTGGTGAGGTTTACAGTCAGTCGTTCAATCATGGAGAGAGTGTGTGTGTGTGTGCACATATGTGTGTGTGTATATACAGATATCTATATATATAAATAACCACGGTTAGTCCTTTACAAGCCTGTAAATATGATGCTGTGCTCCATGTTCACTATTTGAAACTTCAAATACACAGGCCATGCACAGGAGAGTTTCTTGTGTATCCCTGTTTGTTACCACCTGTTTTAATAAAAAAAAAAGTATAAATGGAAAAGAATATGAAAAAGAATGTACAACATATATAGGTATAACTGAATCACTTTGCTGTACAGCAGAAATTAACACATTGTAAATCAACTCTGTCAATAAAATATTTTTTAAAGTATATATATACATATATATCTATATCAAACACCACATGAATGAAAACATATTCCATCTGTGTCATGATGACTACGATTTACTTGGAGAGGAATATGGAGTCCAATGTTCAAAAAGTGGATTGTTAAGAGATCTGCCCAGCCTCCCTCCACCCCCTCCAGCACAAACTCAGGATATTACAGGTCCAACTTAAATCCTATTTAAGCTTAGTTACCATTATGTAAGAAAGACCTTACAGATTGGGTCTCACTCAGAGAGCCTAAGAAGACACCACAAGAATTAGTGTGGGGTTTTTGTTTTGTTTTTTTTGGGGGGGGGTGTGTGCAATTTCTTTTACAACACAGAGAATTTTCTATAATTCTGTCCCATGGGACAGTCATTTATCCTAGGGACTGTCTCCTATCTTATTCCGAAACCTCTACTAAATTCCATTTCACGATAGCCAATGGGAGACATAAGCTCTGTGAGTGCCTTGCTCACCACTGTATTAACATGCAGTGCCTGGACTCAGTGAAATATATGCTGAGTAAAAGAATAGTCACACAGTTCAAACCCATGTTGTTCAAGGGTCCACTGTATTCGCTGAATGGATGGAAATTCACAGAATAATAGCCACCATCTGTTCAGTGCTTACTATGCACCTCCTCTGTATTAAATGCTTTACAGAAAGTATCTCATATAATATTACAACAACTCTAGGAGCAGGTGCGATATCACTCCCTCTTTGACAAGGGAGGATGCTTGGGGTTAATTTGTTTAAGGTTATACTAATGTCAACGAAAAACCCAGATCTTCTGAATCTGAAGACCTTTTTCTTACCCGTGATGCCATGCTGCTCTAGATAAATGCATTGATACAGTGATGAATCATCTACTTTTTTTCTTTTTTTTTTTTCTGGGTAACAAAGTTTTTTTTCAATACTGGTACCCACCTGCTTTTCTAGTCTCACTCCCTGCCACTTCCTTTGCAGATCAAATACTCCAAGTATGCAAGTCTTCCAGCCCTGAAATCTTTCTCTACCTCATCCCTATATCCAAACAAATGCCGTGTCCTGCTGCTTTTACCTCCTGAATAGTTCTTGAATCCATCTCCCCTTTCCCCTGCCACAGTCCAAGGCACCAGCAAAGCTGACCTGGACTCCTCCACCAGCGGCCACCCTTGCCGGGCACCAGTCTCACCTGCGCACAGTAGTCACAGTAACCTTGAAAGAAATATGAATGTGACAACAACACACTCCTGCCTAAAAGCTGAATGGCCTCTTTTAAACTTTAGGATGAAGAGAAAACCTGTTCTCATCCTACAAGGATGAGAGTGAGCGGCCCATTCTGGCTGGTCCTACCTGGCCAGCCACACTGCTCTGTTTCCAGTCCTCCTCCTACCACATTCCCACCTGCTTGCAGTATTCTTCCCTTCCCTCTCTGCCTCTCTATCCATCTGGAGACACCTCTCAATTGTTTCTTCCTCAGGGAAGCCTTCCCTGACCTCCTATTACACGTTCTCTTGTCACCATGCACCGACCTCTACCAGCCGCCAGCCACAGGTGAATTACACGCATTTTGTGACTCCCTGTCCTTGATGAATGCCTGCCTCCCTCACCAGACCCCAGGATGCCTGGTCCCGCCTGTCTAGTTCACCGCAGCCCCGCAGCTGACATGTCAGTATGCACCCACCGAACAGGCCTTTTCTTGGTAAATCTGAAAAATATCTGCTTGTCCATCAGGCAACTTAAATATCATCTTTTAACATTCCTGAGAATTCCCCACCTCATTCCAAGTACAGGTGCCTGCTCAGGCAGTTCAACTACTCTGTGCTCCCATGATGTCTGTTTCACAAGTTTACTGCAGCCATGATGGCCTTGCATCGTCATCGTCTATTTACCTGCCTCGTTCTCCCTACAAGGCCCAGATTTCCTGTGTTTTATTTGCACTGTATTTCAGCAGCTAGTACAACCTTTCCATAACTTAGCCGAATGAATGCAAACATTCTCAATAACCTTTGAGGTGGAGAGGGCAGACTTGAGCACTTTGTTTGTAAACGGAGGAAACTGAGGTCTGGAGACTTTAAATGTCTTACCCAAGGTCATAAAGTAGAGCTGGGTCCTAAACTCAAGTCTTCTCATTCCATGACCATGACATCCTGCAAAGTGTCTTTTCCATCAATTCAAATCTTAATTTACGTCTATCACTGGCTCTGTGACCTCAGGAAGGACTAATATTCCTTATCCATAAAATAGGAATAAAAATGACTTCACAGTTCTGTAGTTGAGAATTTCATAATATAATCTACAAAAGATTCAGCACTGTGCCTGGAACCTCTATGATCTATTTTACCTTCTTGCAGACTTTCTATGAAAGACTATATCCTATTTAGGCTTCATGCTTGAGATGAAGGAGGAAGGAAAAAAAATGTTTCTAGCAACCTGTATGTCTGAATATGACCTCAAAAGATGATCGGAATCCTTGGCCCACAATTCAGTCGCTGTCTTCCTCAGTCTGATTGCCACCATTAAGGCCCCAAACCTACAGGGTCACCTCAATTCCTGAATCATTCTGACGAAACCAGAGTCTAGCCCACCAGCCAGTAAGGCCTAGAACTGGCCGTGGTGACACAGGTTTTGTATCTAATGTTCCTAGTAAAACACCTGCAACTGTGTCCAGCAACTGTCATTCTGGCCATGTCCCTACACCTGAGGAAGTGCTGAAAAGTATGATCTCTCCTGTTTATCAGTGAGATGACTTCATTTTCATTACCCAGGAGTGCTGGCTTAATTTCAGTTTTTCTACAGAAAACTATTATTTCTAGCGAACATTTATTTGCTACTAATTCTATATTTATTTGCTTCTAATTCTTCATATCAAAGGGATGTATATAGTTGCTTAATGATACGTTTTAAAATTAATTTAACCTGGTAAGTTAAATGGATGGAAGCCACGTGTTCCAAGGGAGCATTACTGATATAGTTACATGGGTTTTGTGGGTAATAGATACTTACAACTTTCCCTGATCGTATTTATCTTGGCTGTGCTGTGAGGTTGGGTTTTAGGGACTGAGGACATATTTCTTAACGTGCTGAAACAGTCTCACTGGTTTGTAAGAAACATCTTAGACTCCCTCCAGAAGAGGGGGGGATGGCCATCCACTCAGAGAGTTTTGGTTAATTTCTGAGGCAACTTAACGTCCACACCAGGATGCCACACACACCTTCTGGTCATCTGAGCACTAAGGTGATCCATCTGTTCTTAAATAGCAACAAAGAACACCTACATGACAAGTACCTGCCAGCACCCCAAACCTTGAACTGCTCAATTTTCACCAAAGACCATTAGAAAAAGGATACTAATGAATAGTTATAATATGTTTTCCAAACTTTCTCCTGGACTGCTAGTTTCCAAGTTTCAGAGGGACATGGACACATATGAGAATCCACTGAGATTCTCTCCTTGGAATAAATGAAAATTAGATATAAAATTATCAGTCTGCCAATTGTATACCCATAATCACGTGTCTGTGAACTCTGAGGCTCCCTGTGGCTCACTTAACCAATCCCCTATAGCAGTGGGTCTCAACCTGGCTACACACCAGAACTACCTGGGGAGCAGTAAAAATAAACAAAAACCATGATTCTGGGTCCCATCCTTCAGAATTTTTAAAAGCTTCCTGGATGAATATCTTGATATGCAGAAGGTGTTTTTTCATTTTTGATTTATTTCTTTTTTTTTTTTTTTTTACAGTGGCATACAAGAGCTGGCTCCTACTAGCTCTGAAAGTTATTGTTAAATATGAAGGAATTTCGTGAGCTGGACAAATATTGGTAGCTTGAAATTGCCCATAGAGGCTGTATTTGCAACAGTGGAAATGGGCAAAAGCTACGGATCAGGGTTTTGGAAGGAACTAGGGGAGAGCCTTTTTTTTTTTTAAACTAGCACATCACTGATTGAGAACCACTGTCCCACTGAATCCAGAAAGTCCAGGTAAAGAATTCTTGCTCTAAGTATTCTAGTTCTTAAACCTGGTAACAAAGAATAACAAAGTAGGCCTTCAGAGGGCTGAATATTTGACCACAATATTGTCCTGCTGCCCCTTTTTGCAAAATTGTTTCCACCAAATTTTGTTTTGGCATTTTGCCTTTGGTTTAATCAAGGAATGTTATTTTTAAAAAATTAGCTTTATGAAATCCATTACTGCATATTTTATAGGTATATTTTGAGAAGAGCACTGTACTTACTAACCTTCCTAAGTAACCAAATGAAGCCCCCGTGAGAAACTGTTTTAAAGTTAAATTTAGGGGGAAAAAAACACACAGAGCATTGCCCAGGGGAACCAGAAAATTTTCCCATCATGGACCTTGAGCACCATTGTTTTTTCCTTGCCCTTTAGCTGCCCATTAAGTTTTGACCATACTTTTCAGCCCATAAATATTCTCCCCCCGCTCCTGGTTATGCCACTGTATTCTAGTTTATATTTCTCCTGGTACTGAGGGTTTATATTTTGCTATATTAATGTATGTTACTTATAATAATAAGGCCTTGTAAATCCTTCATGAAGTGAGTCTAGGTACGTTTGAAGCACAAACCTGCTGACTCAGCTTTTGCCTCATTTATGATTTGTATACTATGGTGCTGCTGAGACTCACACTTAGCTAATACTGGAATTACCCAGGGAACCTTAGAAAAATACACATGCCCGGGTCCTATCCTCAGAGATCCTGATTTAACTGATCTAGGATGCAGCCCTGCTATCGGGATTTTTAGATATTCTCCAGGTCTTGCTAATGTGCAGCCAGAATTAAGAATCTAGTTGTATCACCCTCACCCTCCCTTCCCAAATTCCAGTTCGGCTAAGCTTAGAAAGCCCAGCCAGATGAGACCCCTTTCTCTTCCACAAACTTGAGCCAAACCAAGTTTGCCCTATGGATGTGTGAATTCAACTGCTGATTGACCACCTGGGGCCCAGCCCCACAGTCTAGCCAGTTACCCTTGGCCCAAGCCCCAGCACCTCCCAGGCCATCTTCCCACCAGCCTCATGGCTGAGTCTGACAAAACATGAAAGAGACAAACAGTTACCAATAAAATTGTGAAGTTTTCCAAAACACTGTTCATCATATATTTCTCTGGTAAGTGTTTGAGCTTGTGGATGAAATTGATCATATATTCACACATCGGGGAGCGGTTTATTCGGTATACAAATCGGCCATTCTCAAACCTTGCATATTCCGTCTGTGAGGGAAAAAGGATTTGAGCATTTGTACACTTTTGACTTCAAAATACATAAGAAAGATATTATCGCCTGTAAAAGCATTTTACTTTCTCAACATGAATCACCTGCTATATGCTGCACTGCTTATGTAGTTTACTTCATTTAAAAAAATCCTATCTCCAAACTTAACACCATACTCAGAATCCATTATTTTTCTGGAAATTTTTTTTTTTAAACTTGGGAAGATCCCACTGAAGCACTTAGAAATAAGAAAGACACTCTTAGATACTCTGGATCAAAGAGGAATTTAAAAAGAAATTACAAGCTATCTAAAGAGTAATGAAAAAGAAAATATTTACATCAAACTTTTGGGACTCAATGAAGCTATACTTGCAGGAAAGCAGCTTCCTGTCTTCATCTTTAAAGATGAAAAGTTATAGAACTTAGTACACATCTTAGAAAATTAATAAACCCTACAAAATAAACCCAAACCAGTGAAAACCAGGAATAGGAAATTAATAAAGATAAAAGCTCAAATCAATACAAAGGAAATTATTTTAAAGATTTTTTTTTTGACGTGGACCTTTTTTTTTTTTAAAGTCTTTATTGAATCTGTTACAATATTACTTCTGTTTTATGGTTTTTGGTTTTTTGGCCACGAAGTATGTGGGATTCCAGTTCCCTGACCAGGGATCAAACCCGCACCCCCTGCATTGGAAGGCGAAGACGTAACCACTGGACTGCCAGGGAAGTCCCGCAAAGGAAATTTAAAATGTAGACAGGATATAAAAACTAGTTCTTTAAAAAGACAAAATAAAATAAATAAACCCTTCCCAATCTTAAGAAGAAGAAAGAAAAGAGACGAAACCACAATTACATTATTGTTCAGAAGATTTAGAGGAGGTTACTTCATGTAACTCTTTGGCAACCAACCAACCAACCAACCAATCAATCAATAAAAGCAAAGGAAAACCTAGAGGACAGGATGATTTCCCATCAAAGTACAAATTGCTAATACTGAACCAAAAAGAAGTAGAAAACTCCAATAGGTCAATTACTGTGGAAATGACTAAAAACTATTTAGAAATCTACCACTGAAAAAGGTCCCAAGACCAAATGGTTTCACAGCTAAGTTTTATATAATCTTTAAAGAACAGTTATTTTCAATGATATTCAAACTATGCTATACCATAGAAAAAGATAGGTATTCCAATTATTTTTATGAAATTGATGTATATTCAATACCAAAAGTTGATAGTTTATAAAAAAGAAAAGTATAGATTAATATCACTTATGAGGTGCAAACATTTTACGTAAAATAGCAAACAATGCATCAAAGTATCCAAAGTAGAACTTTCTTCAGGAATGCTGTGGTGGTTCATACACAGGACATGTGTTAACTCATGATGTCAACAAATTGGAGAAAAATCACATAGTAAGAGTTGCTGAAAAGGCATCTGATAAAATATTGCAGCTATTACTAATAAAAAAAATTTAAGTAAAATAGGAGTAGAAAGAAAGAATTTAAATATAAAATAAAGACCATTTATAAAAACCAATAATAAGTTTAATCCCAACGTCAAACATCAAAAACTATTTCTATTGACATCAGTAACCATACAAGGATACTCACCATCACTATTTCTTTTATTTCTTTTTACACAGTGTTGGAAGTTTTAGCAATGAGAGAAGGTGAGAAAATAATAATAGTAATAATAATAAAAGTGTCATGAACATTGGAAACGAAGAGATAAAATAAAGTCTTCTCTTTTTGCTGCTGCTAATACAACAGAGAAAACCCATGAATCTAGGGGGCAAAACCCGCTAGAGATAAATAAGAGAATATGGTAAGATGGCCAAATAGAATATAGATATGCAAAAACTAGGAGCTTTCTTCTATTCTAGTAATTAAAATCTGGAAATTGGAAATTGTATTAACAAATTATATAATATTTAGAGATATATTTAACAACAAAGGGATAAACCTATATATGAAAACTGTAAAATCTTATTAAAATAGATAAAATGAGATAGAAATGCAAATAGGTTCTTGATTGGAAAGATTTAATATCAATAACATATCAATCTGTCCCCAAATAATATCTAAATCTAATGCAATTACAATTAGGTTGCTCAGGACTTCCCTGGCAGTCCAGTGGTTAAGACTCCACACTTCCACTGCAGGGGGCGCGGGAAGATCCTATATGCCGCGTGATGTGGCCAAAAAACAAAACCCAAAAAAACGATTAGGTTGCTCAAACAAGATTTTTGTTTTTCTTTACATTTTTAAAATGATCTCATAGTTTGGAAGAATAAATGCTGGCTACCTGCCTAGAAAATATATGAAAAAGAAGAGCAGTGAGATTGACTTGCCCCAGCAGATATCAGAACATGCTATAAAGCCACTGTAATCACATCAACACAATAATGGGACATGTAGAGATAAATAGCGGGTGGAATAGAATAGACTCCAGGAACAGCCCCCAGTATATGCAGTAACTTAAAAGGGACAGATCCACTCAGTTGGAAAATAAATGATTTAATAAATGATTTTGACACAAATGCCTATCTATTTGGGAGAAAATATAAGCAGACTCCCATTTCACACCAAATGCAGAAATATACTCCAAGCAGATTAAAGGCTTAATTACAAAACTCCACCTGCCACACCATAGCACTTTCTCTATGAAAATGCCTGAGATTTCATCAGTCGAAGACAACCTTTCCCTGTTCCCTGAACTTATAAAGAGATTTGGGTATGTTAGCTGAGGATGAAATGAAGAATAATTTGACATCTGAGAAACTGAGTTACTCATCTGGTTCATCTTTTCTCACAGGTACCTGTCCAGGCAGGAAGTCCATCTACAGGTAAGCCCTGACAACTTGGCCATTTGGTAGCAACGGTAACACTAACCTTCCGTGCTCCCAACCACCAGCAGGTACCTTTGCTTCCTCCTTCTCAGGGGAGATGGAGGTCACGTGGCTCCAGGTCTCCCAGCTGTGTCTCATTACACAGCCACATTCTCACCCACCCTCTCCTTGGACTTCCCAGACACTGCATTGAGCTGGTTTCCCCACCCCGCCCCCACCCTTCTTTGTCCTCGGCTTCTCTGTTCATGTCTCCCTTTCCACCTACCCCAGGTCTGGCTGCCACTCTCCAAACTTAATCTTTATCCCTATTTTCCTTGCTATTCCCTCTCTGCAGCTAGCTCTCCATTCCCACAGCTTTGATTATCCTTAATGCTTAGGATTCTCAATTGATATTTTCAGTCTTTACCTGTCTCCCAAATCCTAGTGTTGCATCTATATTCGCCCCTGACTATTTCCAGTTGAACATCTTATTTACTTATTTCTGCTGGTGGCTGCACTGTCCTTCTAAGCATAAAACATGTGATCTTTGACTCTTCCTCCTCTTTAATATTTAATATCCAGTCAGTTTCTAAGTACCATTCAAAGTGTCTCCCTGGATTCCCACTACCACCCTTTTAGTAAAGCTCATGACACGTAAGCTTACAGCTACCATCTAGTCAACTCACTTACATCCTCCTCTACCAGCATAACCCTCCTTAACACCATTCTCAGGATGCCCATCCTGTGCTCGGGAAGCTATGAGGGCCTGCAGCATCCCAAATTCTCCTTGTTCAGCCCAAAGTCTTGAAAAACATCTCCTGCTCCCTCTCTCCACCCAATGCATCCTCTCTCTCATGCCTCAACACAAAGTCAGGTAGGGCTCCTGGACATCTGTGAATAAACACCACTCACTGAGCACGGATGAATTGGGTGATGGGTAGAAGACAACGGAAACCACAACTCTAAATGAAATATCACCTGCAAACATTATTCACAAAAAGCAACCCACCCCGGTAAAATGAATATCCATTTTTTGAAGGGGAGGGAGGCATGAACTATAAAAGCCATAAATAGGTTTTTGGTCCCAGTATGTACTGAAATATATTTAAAACAATTAAGATGAAGGGAGTGGAAATGGCAAAAGCAAAAACCAAACTCAAGGCATCAGGGTTCTAGAAGGCAGGTGCCAATCAGCTCAGGACCACCTTGGTTGTTATCAAGATGCCTGGAAGTGCCCTTGAACCTGGAACCTGGGGTAGAAGGGGTACCATCTACTGGGCAGCAGGGTCTATCTCTAACAGATTCCATATCAGCCCCCCTGCATCCCCCCATCCCAAGGCCTCCTGCAGGACTGACACACTGGCAAGCACAGGGCTGGCTTCAGACAGTCGGAGGGCTGGCACAGGATTACTACTGGCCTTCTTTCTTTCAGTTGCTTTCAAATCATTTTGCCTTCTTAGAAGTAATGGGGGGGGGGAGTGGGAGGGGAAGGAGAAGACACTAGAAAAATAAAACCCTCTGCCCCAGTTTAGTTTTAAAGGAAGGCGACAGGCCGCCCTGAATGAAGGTTCCAGCATACAGAGGCCAACTTACCTCTACTTTTTCTACTACTTGCTTCCCAAAGGAGCAAACTTTGGTGGAACAGGTGACTGTCATGTTCTCAGAACTCTCATACTGACTGGTCACGCCGTAAAAAGCCCCGGCATCATCTTGAATACTGCAGTTTAAATCAGCCTGTTGGAAATGAGATGGAGGTGGGGATTACTCTCTCATCGCAGGAGTCAAAGCAGTAACCATCCGGGTAAGACCTCCACCATGCTGGCTGGAGGGCAGTAGAGGGCCGGGGTGGCTCAGAGAGGTGGTGAAGTGACACCCTGCTAGAAACAAGTTCTATGGCTCACTGGTTATTTTTTGAAGAGAATGCTAGTTTGGGCAGTCTTCCCTTGAAATAATGACATGCTGTATGTATGTTTCATTTTACTTTCTTGCATTCAGTATAGAATACTATATATCCTTGTAATAAGAGATTCATGAGGTCTCTGAAATATGTGCAGAAAGCAGTACATGAATTGTATTCATATTCACTAATCTGTAGATATAGTTAAAAGAACAGGAGAATCTGTAGCTGACTGGCCATTTGTTATATATGTAAAAACAGATACTTCATTAACAAATTACAGCACCCAGAGGGGAAATGGTTCCTATTAAAGACTGGCTTACAAAGATGCAAAATAATTAATACAAGTTCCCACTCATTTAACATACTTTTATGATTACTTAGTAAGTGAGGCTCATGCTAGAAACAATACAGGACTATAAGCCAATATGGGATGTACAGAAAGTAGCTTTAATTTAGATAGAAAATAAGTACCATGTCAAAGGTACTCAGTTCGGACAATGGAAGCATTATTTTCAATTAAGGGTATTTACTTTCAGGATGGTTAAGATTTGAACATGTGGAGAAGGGCTGAGAGAACGCTTGCACAGAAGCAGCCTGGAGTGCTTCATTCTAGCTACACCGTGAGGACTAAGGAGACAGGGAGGAATGAGTTTGGAAATGCAACAAGGGCCCAGGTAGAGGAGGGCTAAGTAGGGATATGGGTTGTATCCTGTAGGAAATGGGGACCTCTTGAAAGTGTTGACATAAGGCAATGAGGTGATCAGAGCTGAGCTTCAAGGAGAAATGTCTCAGCGTGGTATAATGTTCACTGCAGAGGGAGGCTGGGAGGCTGCTGCAGTGGCTAGACCACTGACGGACGGTCCCCTTCCCTCAAATATCTACTGACCCTTTCCTGCACACTAGGCACTGGGTGTGGAGCTGGGGATCAACGAGTCCACACAGCTTACGATTTAGGAGGGAGGACATCGCAACAGAAATAAGCACTCCTGAGATGGGCAGAGAGTCATGAGAACAAACAGTGGGGAGGGAGCCCTTGGGGTCAGGGAAGCTTCTGATGATGATGCAGCTCAGATCCAAAGAGAGAAGAGCTGGCATGGGCCGGTGGATCATGCTGTAAGAGAGAGTGTATAAAGGGCGCTTGGCCAGAAACAAGGCTGGAACAGAGACAGCAAGGAGAGAGGGTAGCTGCGGAGGTGGGGGGACGTGGAGGGGTGTGGGGGAGGGGCTTACATCCTAAAACCAAGGGACATACGAGTTTCAAGTACATAGGATAGGGCCAGTGACAGTTTAGGATCAGATCTGCAATCCAGAAAGGCACCCCTGACCACAGCTTGGAGACTCGAGAAGAGAGTGAGAATGGATGAGTGAGGTGTGTTGGGAGGCCTGGAAGAAGTTCCAGATGAGGCATGGTACCTGGGCTACTAGGGTGGCTGCAGAGAAAGAGAGGTGGATCTGACACACAGCGAGACTATATCTTGCGAGGTTTGGCACGTTTTGGCTAGCTAATTTTAATACCTTGACAGGCACTAACCGCCATGAACACCTGAGTCAGCCTATATATATTTTTAATAAGTATCTGTATTTCAATTTCCCTCTTGAATTGAGCATCAGAAAATCTCCATTTCCTTAGGCAAAACTTCGGATATGCTGGCTTCAAATAAAGACAATATACTTTATATTCCCTTTTCTTATGTGCCAAGAAATTCAAAGCTAAATTAAGTGTTCAACTATAGTCATTAACTTATTCTAGGTACTTCTAATAACTACTAACAACAAGTGTCCAGCTCCTGTTACTGGATTCCAATCTACTTTTACTTGTACTTGTCCAGTTTTACATTATCCATAAATTTAGTAATGCTCCCTCACATTTTGTTTTTTGGAATTTTATGGGGCATAAATTGCAAATAATTAAAAACGCTCAGGTGTGTCTTTTGCTCACATTCAAAGGTTTGACATTTAGCTCCATGAGAGAGCAGTTTAGCAGGGAACGATGGAAGTCTTACCCTGAGATCTGTATCTCAGCTCCTTAAGGCTGAAGAGAGGCCCGTGAGTCTACGTGGGCTCCAACCTCCAGTACAGAAAGACAGCAGTGTATCCTAGGCACACAGGAGCTCTGACACTGGGTTGTCATCCAGCCTTACAGGGCGGGTATCATCTGTTGTGAACTAAGAGAGGGCCTTCCAGAACTCTGAGCTGGTCCTGCCACCAGCTGAGAACACAGAGCTCTGAGAAGTGGCTCAGGTGTTTTGTGGGGGTGGGATGACCAGTGATGTTCTTTGTGGGATTGATGCTCTTACTATTATGATGTAGTTTGTGCCAACAAGGTTTAACTTAAAAAAAAAAAAAAAAAGTAAAAATATGCATGTGGTAAGTAAAGGAAAAAAAAACCTGTAATCTATTTCTCAAGTGTCCTTTTAGAGATATTTAGCGTTTAGATATTCAAACATACACATTCCCTATTTTCTGCACAAATTGTAGCATTCTTCTAAACCTGGCTATAAATAAATACTTCTTAGAATTCACATAGTACTGATATAGAATACCAGTTTTTAAAAGAACAGCCCTTTAAAAAACTGAACAGCCACACTTTTTGGTGGCTGCATATTATTCCATTATACAGATGCACCATAATTTAACATGTGCTCTACTGATGAATATTTAGAATGCTTCCCAACAACAATGCAATAATAAGTTAAGTGGAACAGGAAAGGTCCATTATAAATTACTTTTACTTTGTTTTCATTCAATTTTAAAAAATTCCCTGCTTTGAAAACGAGAATTAATGGGCCATAAACACACTGTTAACTAATACTGCAATTTAAACAAACTCATTTTGATGTAATCAAGTTGTTATGAAGGACTGGTGAACAATCAAAAGCAGTCTGGTGTTTGTGGTGTAAGGGGTGGAGTGTGGGAAGGAGCACAGGGAAATTAGCAATGTGCAGGGGAGTCAACAGGAGAGTACATGGGACTGGGTTACTTTTTAAAAACTATCAACTTCAAATTACATCAACTTAACCAGGAGGGAGGTTTCTTAAGAATTGCATCTCAACTCCCTAGGCACAGTGTTTTCTTTTCTTTCATTTTTTTCAATGCTCCATTTTTCACTTTATTTACTTCAGTGGCAGTATTTTTTTATACACAATTTTTAAAGGTTACATTCCATTTACAGTTATTACAAAATATTGGCTACATTCCTGTGTTGTACAGTACATCCTTGAGCCTATCTTACTTACACCCAATAGTTTGTACCTCCCACTCTGCCATCCCTATATTGCCCCCCCGCCCCCATACTGGTAACCACTAGTTTGTTCTCTATATCTCTATAATATATTTTGTTATATTCACTAGTTTGTTGTATTTTTTAGATTCCACATATAAGCGATATCATACAGTATTTATCTTTTTCTGTCTGACTTATTTCACTTAGCATAATGCAATGGCATTATTTTTGACAAGCAAAAGATTTACAATGTAAACAAACTACGAGTCTTAAAATCTAAAGCAAGCATAGAAATAAATATACAAAATCATCCATCCATACATACAAATTCAAAATGTCACCCAAGTTCAGAATGGCATTCACCATAATTTGATGTTAGCAAAATGGCAGAAAATTTTCACAGCTTTTGTGTTTCCACCTCTATGAGTTTCCACGCTTAAGTAATACTGGTGCTATAGCAGCGGCACACCTAGTAGATCTGACACTTAGAGTGGATCATTTTTAAGACCCCCTTCCTTTGACAAAATTATCTTCAGTAAATAATCAGCACCGTTTCACTGTTTTAAACTTTAAACACAAAAACTCTGAAAGTGGTAACAGAGAATGAAGTAACTCTAGTTCTACTTTTTCGTCTTCATAACTACTGTGCCCATTTCCAAATCACAGAAGCAGCAGCACTGTGCGGAATGCAGCTCCAACGATTCCAAACTGTTAGAACTTACTCTAGAATATAAGACTGAGTCTTGGGGCTTCCCTGGTGGCACAGTGGTTGAGAATCTGCCTGCCAATGCAGGGGACACGGGTTCGTGCCCCGGTCCGGGAAGATCCCACATGCCACGGAGTGGCTATTCCCGTGAGCCACAACTACTGAGCCTGCGCGTCTGGAGCCTGTGCTCCGCAACAAGAGAGGCCGCAATAGTGAGAGGCCCGCGCACCGCGACGAAGAGTGGCCCCCGCTCGCCGCAACTAGAGAAAGCCCTCGCACAGAAACGAAGACCCAACACAGCCAAAAATAAATTTAAAAAAAAAAAAAAAAAAAAGACTGAGTCTTTAATCACATGTGTTATTAAAGAATAAGTACCATAATGGATAAGCAATATAAGTGTGCTAGTTTGAAGCATATATATATGTGTCTATACATATATACGAAATAAAATATATATGAAATATATATACGAAATAAAAGCCCAACACAAACTTTACCAGTTGTTTAAGGCTTAGGCCAACAAAGGATTTTGTCTTTTTGAGGAATATTTTATTGATAGCATTGTTTAGAACTGCGGGCACAGTGTGATAATAAAAATGACAACCATTTTTAGATGGTTTTGCCATACAAACTTCTCTGCAATGAACCTCCTTAATGCCTGCACCTGGGGCAGACCATTCCCACCCTCTCACCTTTGGTTCACCACTGTCCCTTAGAATTCCGTAAATAATTTAATTAGTTTTAATTCGGAATGGATGACCCGTAGGTACAATGACAGGAAGTATCAAAAATGAAGGTATTCAAGAATTCACATTATGAAACTCCACCATCTGAAACAATCTCAACAAAGTATGAGTTTTAAAGTTGTTAGGATTAACTTTTTTACATAAAATTCAAGTAGAACATACATTCAGAGAAGTGTACAAATCACAAGTTTACAGACTGATTAATTTTTATAAAGTGAACACACCCATGTAACCAGCACCCAGATGAGGAAATAGAAGCCCCCTCATCCATGCTCCCTTTCTGTACAGTCAAACCCCCCATGTCACAAGAGTAACCTTCATCCTAAAATACTGTACGTTAATCTTGTCTGGTTTTGTGAACGTTTCACGAGTGGAATCACATAGTGTTGACTCCTCTGTGTTTAGTTCTATTTGTGCAGCATTACAGTGTGAGAGCCTTCCATGCTGTGGTGTGTAGTTAATCTATCCTTGTCACTGTAGAGTACTCCACTGAATGGACTACACCACCACCTATCTCTTCTACGGATGGACATTTACAATGTTTCCAAATTGAACCTATTATGAAGAGCGCTACTCTGAACATTCAGGGATACGCATTTGATGAACTCATGTGTGCACTCCTGTTAGGTGTTCCTAGGAGTGGAACTGCTGGTCATGAGATCTATGTGCATTTTCAGCTTTCATTTAGATAAAAGGAACAGATGGTTTTTGAATTATCTTGCTTTTCTTAAAAAAGTTTGAGACAACTTTGATTTAATTATTAGTGTATATTTAATAGGTTAGATTTTAAAAGACTTCTCAACTAACAGTAAATAAGCAATTTGCTATTACAACTGCTTTGCAGTTACTTTTGAACATGGAAAATAATTACACAGCCATCCAACCATATCACAGTTGTTCTTTGGGAATTTTCTAGGAGGAGGTATTGATGTGAAAGATAATTATCTGTCAGCTGATGATATTATGAATATCCCAGAAAGAAATATGGTCACTGAACTCCCGTGGAGCAAAGGTAATATCAAAGAAAGAATGCTAACATTAAATCAGCAGCAGAGGAGGCAAACTCTGTAATGAGTCTACGATTTGTGCTGAGTTCATTATCCACCCTCTCGACTCATTTTTCCCAACTGAAAACTCAGGGCAAACCTATTTCATATAGTTCTGAAGGCAAGAAAATGAGGGAAAAAGTGCTGGTATCAGACACACAAACTATTTTTGCCTAATCAGCTCTTATCTGATCACAGGATATTTTCTAAAAGCAAATAAATATAAAAATCCAAGAAACAGGGACTTCCCTGGTGGTGTAGTGGTTAAGAATCCATCTCCCAATGCAGGGGACACGGGTTCGAGCCCTGGCCCGGGAAGATTCCACATGCCGCGGAGCAACTAAGCCCGTGCGCCACAACTCCTGAGCCTGAGCTCTAGAGCCCACGAGCCACAGTTACTGAGCCCATGTGCTGCAACTACTGAAGCCCGCGTGCCTAGAGCCTGTGCTCTGCAAAAAGAGAAGCCACCGCAATGAGAAGCCTGTGCACAACGAAGAGTAGCCCCCGCTCGCCACAACCAGAGAAAGCCCGCGCATGGCAACAAAGACCCAATGCAGCCAAAAATAAATAAATAAATAAATAAATAGATTAATTAATTTTAAAAAATCCAAGAAACAACTAGAACCCAGCAAACTTATCTTCCCAACAAATTCCAAATTCAAACGATATCCTATCCTCTGGGGATAAGCCAGCTGTTGGGGCCCAGGGCAGGCCGTTCCAAAATGTGCCTCAATGGCATACTTGATTATTTTCGATTAAAGTTACTTAAGAAACAACCAACGGAAGAGGGACACTCTGACCCTCCCCTTGGTCTCCCTGAAAGCAGGAAATAAATCTCTCATATGAAAGGTATACTTCCTGCATCTGGAGGTAGAAGGACACCCTTATCGCCAGAGATAGAGAATTTAGTGCCAAGAAGCCTTTTAAACAAACCTTGTTACTTTAAAAATTTACTTCCCCAAGCCCAAGCCCTGTTTAGATTCTTCACTAATTAAGCACCCCAAACCTACGTCTCTTTGTCCTGTGATTCCTCACAAATTTATCGTTTGTCTAAAAAGTATAATAGATGCCTGCTTCAGCCACTTCTTAGGTCCCATTTCTGTGTGAACTCCATTGCCATGAATTAAAAATTTGTTTCTTTTTCTCCTATTAATCTGTCTTGTGTCAATTTTATTTTCAGTCCAGCCACAAGAACTCAAGAGGGGTAGAAGGGGAAATTTCCCCCTCCCTAGCTGGTCATAGGCCATGTTCTAAAAGGAAAAAAACCCCAAAAAACAAAAAAACAAGCGCCTTGCCGATGTGACTGGAGAGAGCAAGTCCAGGCAAACAGGCCCTTCTAAGGAATCTTTGCCCATTTTGCCCTAGAACAGAGACCCTCCATATGAACTGGGTTCAGAGACCAGCTCCTTCTCCTACCACCTAAGGCAGGAGTCCTTTCTACAGTAACCTGACCTGCGCTGCCTTCTGGCTAAATACTACCTTCAGATACAGGAAAATCATTACTTTAATAAAATACTCACCATGTCCCGGGCAGACCTAATTGTTAGAGAGTTCTTTATCCTGTTGTATTAGTCTTCTACTGCTGCTTTAACAAACTATCACAAATTTAGTGACTTAAAACACCACCAATTTATGATCTTCTACTTCTGTAGGTCGGACATCCAATATGGGTCTCACCAGGCTGAGATCAAGTATTGGTGGAGCTGTGTTCGTTTCTGGAGGCTCTGGGGAGGGATCGGGTTCTTTGCCTCTTTCAGCTTCCACATTCCTTGTCTCTTAGCTCCTTGCCCCATTTTCAAAGCCAGCAACACCAGGCTGAGTTCTCACACTGCCAGCTGTCATCTCTCTAGACCTCTTCTCTTGCCTCCCTCTGCCACTTTTAAGGAAACTTGTGATTTACCCACTCACATAACCCAAGATATTTCCCTGTCTGCTCTTAGCGACCCCCACTCCCCCTTTCCATGTAATCTAACACATCCCCTAACACTGTGATAAGAACTCGGACACGCTGCTGCCTACCACACCCGTTAAGTTGCAATCGGCTTCCCAGCCGCTTCCACCTACAGCTCTGCCTTCTGGAATCACGCAGGCCTAAGAACACTGCTGTAAGACAATCCTGCAACCGTCTTTCATTTCCCCCCTCATCTCACCTTTCCACTCCCCCTTCTCACCCACAGAGTTCTTCAGGTCCTATCTGCTTCCTAGGATCCAAGTTCCACGTTTATTTTTATTTATTTTTAATTAATTAATTAATTAATTAATTTATGACTGTGTTGGGTCTTCGTTTCTGTGCGAGGGCTTTCTCCAGTTGTGGCAAGCGGGGGCCACTCTTCATCGCGGTGTGCGGGCCTCTCACTATCGCGGACTCTCTTGTTGCGGAGCACAGGCTCCAGACGTGCAGGCTCAGTAATTGTGGCTCACAGGCCCAGCTGCTCCGCGGCATGTGGGATCTTCCCAGACCAGGGCTCGAGCCCGTGTCCCCTGCATTGGCAGGCGGATTCTCAACCACTGCGCCACCAGGGAAGCCCTCCACGTTTATTTTTACTAAACTCCATCCTGACTTCAGACCTCCCTTCCATCTAGTCCAGAGACTTGAGAATCCTGAGTCTTCACTTGTCATCATCTCATCTCAGACACCTGACGGACAGCACGGACAGCGGTCACTCCTCTGCGTCTCACTTTCCTCATCTCTAACCTCAGAGAAGATCAGTTTCCAAAGGCCACCATTGTGATGAGAAGAGAGAACGTATACGAGACCCATCTGTAAACGGAAACGTGCCACATAAACGTAAACGATGACCACTCCTGTCAACCCAGGGACTTCAACACAGACCTGGACAGAGATTAAAGACAGAGCCTCAAGTCACATCTCCAGAGGTGTGACCCAAAGTAGATGGTGGTTCATAGCCAACAAACAAGATAAAAGCTTTCCCCCCAGAGCCAGTCTGAGTCCCAATCCATGCTTATCAGGTGAGCAGCACAGATGCAGCAACGGCTTTTTTCAAACAGAAAAATTAGTACTTTTTCTGATTTGTGAGTTTATAACAAGCCTTAGGTTTTAGACATAACTGCTCAAACAGGTACAAAATTACAATCTTTCCCACAAAGATATGATTAGAGATGTCATGAAATCCTGCCTGGAAGCAAAAAAGGCCATCATTAATAAATGTGTGGGGAATGAATTAAAAACTTGAGGATCTATATGTGGGCAAGTCCTGGAAAACAGTGTAAGGTCGAAGTAGAAGCAGGTTACAATGCTAGGCAGAGAAAGCTGACTGCACCAGACAGCAGGGAAACAAAAAAGTGAAACATTAAATTTCCTCAAATTCTTCCCTAAATAATCCTTCTCTTACACGCTTGTTACTTCTGCAGCTGAGACATGTAAGTCACAAGACAAGACTTCGGCTTGGTTTCTCCTCTGTCACCTCTCACTCAGCGAGTGTATTTGTTCATGGATGTGTTCCACTGCTTCATTTCATGTTTTTGAAATTGAAGAAGAAGAAAAAAAAAAAAGCAATATTCTTCAAAGAATGATTCTTCCCATTTCATGGGTGAGGAAAACAAGGCCTAGCCCAGTTACGTAGGATCCAGAGCCCTCTGAGGGGAGGGCTGGGCCAGGGAAGCGGCTCTGCAAAACCTCAGGCTTCTGGAAACCTGGCTCCAGGTGCCTGAAGGACAGGGAAATGAGCGTGAGGGTTGCCAAGGGCGGAACGGAATGGTGCAGCTCAGGCAGAGGCATCATTTGGCTGACGACAACTACTTTGTCACTGGCCTCAGAAAGAAAAGGCCTGCAGGAGGAAAGAGGGAGCAGGTCAGTCCAAAGGCGGGGAGAGGGCTTGGGCCCCGGGCAGGGAAGGAGCAGGCTGCAGACACTCCCTTCCCGCCCGCCTCCCCCTTCCACCTGGAGGGCTTGGCAGGGCTGGGCGGGAATTACTTGGTTGCAAAAATGAAAACATCAAGAGGATTGTCCCTGACAAGAGACAGTATAATAGGCACTGACGGATGCAAGGAGACGCTGGCATTTTCAAACCACTGCTTTGAAACTCTCCTCTTCATCTTCTCCCAGCCACGATCAAAGGACCAAGATTTCAAATTGTGAAGCAATTTCTTCCAATGGCAGCATCTGGCTCCTTGGCAGGCAGCGCTGGGAGCCGGGCCCTGTCGTGGGCGTCCATCCAGGCCTGCCACGTGGTGAGGCTCGGCCAGGCAGGGCACCACGTGGGCCTTACAGCTGCTCCCCCAGGCGCGCCGTGAGCCGGCAGGCAGAAGTGCTCCAGGAGGCAGCCCGGGCAGGGGACTCTTGAGGCTGCTGTCTGCTCCCCAACCCTCCCGCCTGACTCATCTGCACGCATCTGCCCCGGTGGCTTCGGAGGCCTGGGGTGCGGGAAGCTGGGATGACTGTGGGACAGCTGCCACCCCCCCTCCCCACCCCCACCCCGGGGCAGGTCGACTTGCATTTGGGGAGAGCGAGAAAGCTGCCCAAAGGGAAGGGAGCCTTTGAGGGTGTTCACTTCGGGGCAGGGGCCATGGGGCCATGGTGCCCCTGCCCGGTGCAACAGGACGCAGCTGTAGCTCTCCGGCCACAGCTGTTTTAAATAAGAATAAGAGGCATAAACTCAGCCCCCCGCCCCCCGCCCCGCTCTTCAAGTTACTTCCCACGAACTACGGCATATATTTACATCTACAAAATAGAAGATTTTAAAAAACAACCACCAAGAGCCCCTTTATAGTGCAGATCGGCACCCCATTTGAATTTCATCAACATTTAGTACTTCAAAGAATCTTAAAAGCTTGCTCTAATTACAATGGGCACTGCTTGAAAGACTGGCTGTTTGCATTGCAAATTCCTACAAATACTGGCATTCATTAAAAAAAAATTCAATTAATATCGCCCACACAACCAGGTAACTGCCACTGGTGACTTCACACAGTAGCTGGGGTGAAAGAGCGAAGGTCAGGCCCTAGTACGAAGCAGCCGCACAGGCCAGTTCTCTCCAATGGAGGCAGTTAATGAGTCCTGGGTGCCCAGCTGAGCTGGCCCTTCACCCAGCGCATTCATCAGGCATGCGAACGTCGGTCAGAGACCACCTTTTCCAGACCAGAAAACAAGGCCTTCTTCTGGTCTGGAGCTTTTGTGCATGAACAGTCTTACATAGAACAATAACAACAAATCAATCAACTAATTAACAAGTGTAGAGTTGCCAAATAAAATAACAGGCTGCCTGGTTAAATTTGATTTTTATATAAACAACATACTTTTTCGTAGGGGTAGGGACATATCCCTTTGTCCCAAAGATGGCACGGGACAGACACTAAAAAGGTATGCGTTGTTTACCTGAAATTCAAATCGAACTGGGTGGTTTGAATTCTTATTTGCTAAATCTGGCAACTCAGAACAATTCACCTTTACCAAAAGAGAATAACAAAAATTGGGACTTACCCTCAAATTTTCATTGCTGTAAGGAGACATCTTATACTCAAAATATTTTTGAGTGGGAAAAAAATGAAGCTGCTGAATAACACATGGAGCACAATATTTCTTTTAGTAAAAACAAACGGTGTATGTACAATGTTTGTAGATGCATATAGAAAGTCAGGAAGGGTACAGGGCTGGTGGCGGTCGGTCTCACTTTTTCTTCTATAGTCTTTGGAACTGCTTGGAAAATTTAATAAGCTTCTCTTGCTTTGGTAATGTAAACAGTACATTAAAATGGGGGTGGATGGGTAGGGTGTACTTTGCATCTCTACCTTCACAGGGAGAGGGAATTTCACACATCACCAAGGGTATAGGTCCAGTTTTAGACAACTGACCAAGATGCTTGAGGGGTTTATGACTACGTCCAGGTAATCCACTTACTGCTTGCAAAACTGGGTCTGGAAATAAGCAGCCACACCCTGATTGTGCCACTTCAATTCTTTCCTTCTCAAGCTTTTCTTGGTGATGGTTACAGAGTGAAGCTAACTGTGCCTCCGTGAACAGGGTGAATGCTGGGAGGTGCAGGTGTACCACACGTCTGCTTTCCCCTGGGCTTCTGCTTAGCAGCAGCTCTTGGGGACACAGTGGCTCTGCATCTCAGCCTGTAACCACGGCACGGAGCAGAGTTAAACAGCCCCATGAAGGAAAGAATGGACCCCTGACCTTGGCTTTGTTAGCAACCACTGAGCCCAATGGCCCAGGAGAGAAAGCATTAGAGGAACAGCTGTCAGATGGATTCTCCCATGAGGTTAAGGGAATTCCCAATTTAGATTCTGCCTAGATGTCCTGAAGAGTTCAAGGTTAAAAAAAAAAAAAAAAGTATCCGTGGCGGGACTGAGGTCGAGGGATTGAGGGATAAGCAGAGTGAGCTTCTGCTACCAGCTTCCAGGCTGTCCTATTCTGCCTTATGTTTTCAGGGGATTCAGAAAGACTCTTTTAAATAGTCACTGCCATGGAGATCGTTTCCACCCTCAACTCTCACCATTCTCCAGGTTCTGTGAGGTCCAGCGGCCCCCAGGACCTTCTGTCAACTCTCAGTAGGACTCCTGGTCTCTGCACAAGCATCCACCTGCCTTGAAAACTCCTTCCCACTCTCCTTCCATTGATTAAGTTCTTTCAAGATTCAGCTCAAATGCCACATCTTTGTGAGGCCTTCCAGAATGTTCTCAGGCAGAAAGAGCTCCTCCTCTACCTCTGTGCTTCCACATTTCCACTAGAGCCCCTATCCCACAGTGTGTCTGCCATCCCACACCAGACCCTAAGGTCTGCCTCTTACTCATGTCTGCTTCCCCAGCTTTCTAGGAGCAAAGTAGAAATCAGTGAATTGACTGATTTGTTGAATGACTCACTGGTGATGTGTATATTCATTACTAATGCAAATGATTAAACTATTTCTATAAGAACCTAACAACTCCAGAGAGAGCCTGGAAAGGTTTTTGTGTGAATCTCTTGAGGTCTCCTCCTACCCCCTTTCTGTAAATTCCTTGAGAAATTTATTCAACAAACTGTCAGATGCCTATGATATCTGCCCACACTATCAGAGCTGGCCAAGTGACAATTATAGGACCCCATGTACAGCAATTCCTCTAGGTGTACTGAGTGAAATAACTCTTCATCAACTGAATTAAAAAAATAAGTAAATAAAATAAAAAAATAAAAAACTGTTGAAAATCTGCTATATACATTGCACTGCTGGATAAACAAATGTTATAGATAGGATCCTTGCTCCCTGGGGATGGCTTACAAAGTTTAGGGCACAGGGCTGGGAAAACAGGAAGGAAGCAATAATAGACAGCAGTCAATGCAGAAAGCGCTAACAAGCTCCAGATATTTTTCTCATAAAATCAAACCAAAATGGGTTGGATGTGCAAGGTTACTGACTGACCACCATGCACCCTCCAACCCCCATCCTTCTACATGAAATATCAGAACCTGCTATCCAAAGATGATTTTTCAAAAAAACAGACCCTGGTGAAGATAATCATAGGGTCACAGTCTACCGAAGAGAATTTATCATGTATTAGCCCCATTAAGTACCTCTAAACATGGTATTTCTTGCTAATCTTCCTTCCACTACATCATTCCATTACTTCCTATTGTTCACATAATTTCAGACCTTAACACTGTTGTGAGAAGAGACAAGTAGAGAGAAAGGGAAAGATTGTTGAACTGAAAGGCCCTTTCCTTATTGATAACCGTTTAAAACATGTGGGGAGCAAATTATTCCATTTTGCTAATGTCCTTTTCCATGAATTGCAACAGGGACATTTGGTTCCAAATGATAGACTCAAGTCTACAATTCCAGCCTAAACCATGCAGAATCCAATTAGAAACAGGCTGAAACTCCGGAGGGGGTCTATCTGGCCAGTTTACATGTGCACCCAGTTTCTTCTCCCTAAATAAAGCCCAGTTGTTTTATTTCTAGTGCCTGTCATTTTGTCCAACAAATGTCATTTCGTTCCTACCAAGATAAAAACATCTTCTAAAGGCTGCCCTCTTTCCAGATAATTCGCTTTCCATTTCTGTTTTATAGTATCTTCTCACATCTGCTCTGGTTAGTAAGACTAGCCTTGCTTTTTCTTCCCCCAGAAAAATAGGTTAAGGAAGTAAGTTGAATGACTATGAATAAATTGTTAATTGTTTGCACTGGATGATCATAATCCCAAGAATCTTAAAAAGCAAAGCATAAATAGCCATAGGGTAACATGGAGTATATCCTGATTTCTAACATACCCCTAATTTAGTAATGATTTGAGAGAAAAAAGAAATATTATAATTAAGAGTTTGTTTCTTAACCACAGGATACAGATCCATACAATTTCATTTTCATATTATTTTCTTCTTTATTATTCCAAACAAAGTTTGAGAGTAAGCCTTCATCATCCTAATGATTCTTCTGAATAGTTTTTGGCTGTAAGGTTTATAAGTAACATGTTAGTGACACGGCTTTCTTTGAACCAGTGTCCCCAAGTTTGACACTCTTGAGGACTGTTAGGACAGAGAATAGAATTTTGAGGCTCCTCCAAAAATATTAGTTTCATTGCATTTTTTAATTTGGTTAAATACATCATTTTGTTTATTCCCTTAAGTAAGCTACATGTGGCTGGAAACAAACTTCTTTTGAAAGTGAGCTGCAAGCTATACTTGGGTTTCTGTCTTTCAGGACGCATGACTGAATCACACCTACTTCTTCTAGTTTTGGGGATTCTATGATGAATTCCAAGACAGCTGACATTTTATCTTAAACTAGCTGCACTGTCTGCCATATCACTGGCAACCCACCTGCATGGATCTCAGTACTGACATGAAGCACAGCTCTGTCCACTTGTGGGTGTACATCTTCCTTTCTTAGAGCCCACAAAGCATCTGACCGTTGTTTTATAAGGAAAATAAGGAGCATGGTTTTCTGTCAGTGCAAAATGTTCACTTAGTACAAATCCTGTCCCACACTCTTCCTCAACTATAATAACAATTTCAATGCTGCATCAAACTATAATTTTTCTGAGGCATTTTAATTAGGGATTCAAATTTAAGCTACTAAGTATAGTAGTATACACTACTAGTGCAAGTAATTCAACCAAGGTGACAAGGAGGTGGTGAGATGCCTTTTACACTGCCCAGGGTCGCAAAGGGCAAGTAATAATAACTACATCATGACTTACCCCTCTGTGTAGGGGTGGGCACGGTGCTTATGATGGCCACTGTAAGAAGCATCCCACTTCTATGACTGTTGACATGGGAAGTATATGTCTTAGAATTGAGGGAACACAGTATGTTTAACCTTATTAATAGTTGTTTCTATAGAGAGTGAGGAAGGATTTTAAAGACTTTGAATGGAAAGAAAAAATAACTGCAGATGTAGAGGAAGCCAAAAACCAAAGTGACAACAGAAAGTTGTTTTCTTTTAAATTATGCCACACAAGGCTGATGAAGATGCCTTGGTAGACTCACTATTAACTGCTTGACAACTTTCGAAAGCAACTTGGTTCTTTACACACAGACACAAACTCACATATACCTACACACACACACACACACACACACACTAAAATCCTAATCAATGTCTAATAAGAATGGTTAAATTATGATACACCCAGTAAAGAGGATATTATGTAGTCATTAATAATGGTATTAGGGATCTAATGACATCTAGCTACAGGGAAGGGTGCTGGATAAGGAAGAAAAGCAGGATGCCAGATTTAATGCACTCCTTGGTTGAAACTACATAAACATGTATCACATTAAGCCATATTCATGGTGCATTTAGGAATGAATTAAGAATTATAGATTTCGAAAACTGCCTAGAAGGTTATGATGTTGGCTCTGTAAACATGTGAACACGAAGGTGTTATTCCCCGCACAGGCAGCTACCAGGGCTGCACTGATCTCTCTGCTAAAACTCAGGATCCAACTTGAACTTCCTGGTAACAGTAGTCTACTCACCTTGGTGCCCAGGTAAACAGACACCTGAACGCCCCATACTGACAGGCCTTCACAAAGAAACTACACTGCTTCACTTCAGGTACCTGCACTGGCTTCCACGCATAGACGTCGTGGAAAGCACATGGATTCCGGAGTCCAGCAGATCTGGCATCAATTAGCTGTGTGACTTTGCAGAAATCACTCTGCCTCTCCATGACTCAGTTTCTTTATGTGTAAAGTGGGAATAATCACATGTACCTCACAGGGTTTAAATAGTACCAAGTACGTGCTTATGCCTAGTCCAGGGCCTGGCTCAAAGGAGGAACTCATTAACAGCCACGGTCACACACTGCTGAAAAAGAGAGGAGCCCCTTCCCTCCTGCTCCAGCAAATTCACTTTCCTCTCTTTGTAATGAGATGTGGAGTAGAATTAAAATGCACAAGAGTGAATAAAAAATGCACAAGAGTGAATAAAAAGTAGGCAAGAAGGAAGAGAAAGGAAATAAACAGGAGACTGTCATAAGAGGAAGAAGTTAAAGAACAAAAATTAAAAAGGCAAAATGTAGAGAAAGTTGCTTAACAGTAAAAAGAATCCTATTACTCTCTTGGCTCAAAAATTGCTGAAACCACTGACTGCTCCCTATGACTGATACAAATGAACCCCCCTGATTCCTCTCTCTCCTCATTTTCCACCCACCTGTGTTTCCTATATAAGTGAGGGCCCAGCTGCAAAGCACCTTGATGTACCTGAACACACCTTAACTAGCCTTACATGTCCCTTGTTTTGGTGCTTCCCACCGGTCCCTTACCTGCCATACTCACTGCCATCTCTCCCTATCCTAATACTTGCTGACGTAACGGTCAAAGGAGGAGGTGACCCCTAACATCTCTCCGCTGGGACTGTAAAGTAGTACAACCACCTTAGAAAACAGTTGGGCAGTTTCTTAAGCTAAACACGGAGTTACCGTAAGACCCAGCAACTCCACTCCTGCATAGCTAGCTGCCCAAGAAAAACGAAACCATGTGTCTACACACAGACTTGTCCACAAAGACCTCATAGCAGAATTATTTATAAAAGCCTAAAGTGGAAACAATCCACAAGTCTATCAACTAGTGCATGGATAAGTAAAATGCAGTCTATCCATACAGTGGGATAGTATTCAGCGACAGAGAGCAGCGAATTACTGACTCAGGCTACGAAAACATTATAAGCGAGAGAAGCCAGATGCCAACAACCACACACTGAATGATTCCATTTACATGAAATGTCCAGAAAAGGCAAATCTGTACAGGCAGAAAGTGGATTAGTAGCTGCCTGGGCCTGGAAGTGGGAATAGAGACTGACTGCAAATGGGCACTGGGCATCTTTTTGAAATGATAAAAATATTCTAAAATTTAAGAGTGGTGATGACCACAAAACTCTGCAAATTTTTCTAAATATCATTGACTTGTACACAGAAAATGAGTAAAATTTTATGGTATGTAAATGATACCTCAGTAAGGCTCTTAAAAAAAAAAAAAAGGTCTCCCCAGATGCACAGCCATTCACAGGGGCCCTTGGGTGTCCCATACCATTAAGGCTCACAGGGTGGAGGGGCACCCACACTGGCATCTGTGGCTCTGCCATTCACTTGTGTTTTGGGGCCTGAGTCCTGGGGGGCCAGTCAGAGTCTTCCACCCTGAAGCCAGTGGAGTGACTGCTAAATGACTCACTGCCATCCCATTTACCTCAGTGTCCCCTGGCAAAGAGCTGGGGTCACAGCTTGGGTATAAGTGCGGGTACCTCAGCTGGACTCAGTATTTCTCCCACAGCAAACTCCTGAGCTGGTCTAGCCTGAATGAGCCCAGATTGGACATGGAGCAATCATTATGAACAAACTAAGAGTCAGCCTGATGGTGACAACCTGGAGACTGCAGGCACTTTGAGAAAGAGGAAAAAGGGAGGAGAAGAAAGGAGACGTGAGGATAGGACCTCTGTTGAAAGGCACTGAATTCACACAAAAATGAAATTCTGTGAAGCAAATTGCTAATATGAAAGAAATTTCAAAAGGAAGATTAAGCCTACTTAAGAAACACCCATTGACATTCAAGGATAGAGAGTCTAAGTGTAATTCATGCTTTCTCAGTCATTAGAGGAAGCCAATGAGATTTCAAGTTGCAGCAAATTGTAAACCTAATTCAAACTGCCTTTCCTCATTTATTCTAACATAGGCAGAACTGAATTTCTTCATAAAGGTTAAGTACTGCTAACAATTATACTGAAGGAGTGACGTCTTCCATCATATTCATAGAAGACCTCAATTTTAATTCCGCAAATCTTAATTTAATAAACTAATATCTAATCTCAGAGTAATTGTTTCTACATTTGCAAATCTCATACTAGCCACCACACTCTAAACATCTGCAAATCTAGACCTCATTATTTGGGGATTCATGACTGAAGGGTCCCATCACTGAAAGCATTTATTAAAATCATCCCCTGTATAAAATGGAAAATTTTGGAAGCAAAAACAAAAACAACTTTCTAATACTTTGCATTCCACTTTATAGTCAAACAACATGCTGACCATAAGAAATCTTATCATTAAAATCCAATACTGTATAGAGGACTTCCCTGGTGGTCCAGTGGTTAAGAATCCACCTTCCAATGCAGGGGACGTGGGTTTGATCTCTGGTCGGGGAACTAAGATCCCACGTGCCGCAGGACAACTAAGCCCGTGAGGTGCAACTACTGAGCCCACGCGCCACAACGAACACCCAACGCAGCCAAAAAAAAAAAAAAGAAAACAAAAAAACCAATACTGTTTAATTTGAAAGCACTGAAAATGGCTTATTTTTATCTACAATTTCTGATTAATTTTAATTCATTTGGGTAGAACAGTCTCTTTTTATATCCTTCACAATAGTGGCTCTCAAACTTTTGATCTTGGGACCCCTTTTCCACCCTTAAGATTTACTGAGGACCTCAAAGAGCTTTTGTTTCTGTAGGTTATAGCTGGCTGTATTTTCCACATCAGAAATTTAAACTGAGAAAAATTTTAAATATTTATTACCTAATTTAAAAATAATATTAAGCCCATTGGATGTTAACATATATCTTTTTAAAATTAGACATACCTATATTTTAAAAAACAACAAAAATTAGTGAGAAGGATAGCACTGTTTTACATTTTGCAAATCTACTTAATGTGTGGCTTAATGGAAAATACCTAGACTCTCATACCTGCTTCTAAATTCAATCTGTCATGATTTGTACTTCAACTTTTGGTTGAAGTACATGAAGAAAACCCAGCCTCACATAAATGTGTGGCTGGAAAAGGGAAGAGTATTTTAATAGGTTCTTCAGATAATTGTGGCCATTTTTCTTTGACACTACACCAAAACTTGACAAGCGGTAGTTTTTAAAGGTTGGCTATAGTGTGGAGTCTGAAACCATATCAATGAACTTTTCACACTCTGTTACATTAAAATCCATTGGTTTATCTTACACAGTATAAAAATAAAATACCACATTTGTTAATATGACCGTGGATTCCAACAGAAAAGTCTTTTAAATATTGGGAAGCTGTCAAGTTCACCAAAGTGGATACAAGTTTTCCAAAATTCTTATTTTTACTTGAAAGCTCAAATTTTATCTTTGGCAACAAAAATTATCAGTTGTTTTCCTTGATGTAGCAGGCAGGCTCACTGCGTTCATTTTCAGTGTGTACTCTAGGTTCAAGATATAATAAACCTCATAAAGGGCATTCTTGGTGTGACTGATTTTTTTTTTTTTTTTAAATTTAAACTGTGCGGGCTTCCCTGGTGGCGCAGGGGTTAAGAATCCTCCTGCCAATGCAGGTGACACACAGGTTCGATCCCTGGTCTGGGAAGATCCCACATGCTGCAGAGCAACTAAGCCAGTACGCCACAACTACTGAGCCTGTGCTCTAGAGCCCGCAAGCCACAACTACTGAGCCCGTGTGCTGCAACTACTGAAGCCCACGTGCCTAGAGCCCGTGCTCTGCAACAAGAGAAGCCACTGCAATGAGAAGCCCGCACGCAGCAACGAAGACCCAACACAGGCAAAAATAAATAAATGAAAAATAAATAAATTTATTTTTAAAAAGCCCCCAAAAACTGTGCATGCAACCCAGCCCAACTGATCCAAGGCTTCAGCAGTTTTACCCTATTATGTTTGAACCATCAATGCGCACATCAGCAGAGTTCAAAAGGAAAATAATATCTCAGTGTTATAATGAAAATAGTTTTGACCTTGACAGCCCATTGAAAGGATACTGAGGAACCCCCTAAGGGTCTGTAGAACACCCTTTGAAAACTGCTGTGTTATCATATAACTGACCCCCAACCACCATTCAAGTCACTAGGTGGCAGCCACTAATTTAGAAAAAGGAAGTGACTGTTTAGAAAAAGGAAGTGCTTTTTCAGGGTGTCCACATGTATTACTGATCCCGAGAACATTAAATTAAGTAGAAGGCTACTTCCACGATCCAAATTCAGTATGGAAGCATGACAAATGAAACCCAATTACCATTCAAGGATTAAAAAAAAAACTAAACGAATTAAATTTAATACGTAAATTTCCTCCCAAGGAACTTAAAATATTAATTTTTCCTTAGTTCATCTGTTTGTTTCCCCCATTGTTGAGTATTTTGTGCCAGGCGCTTGCTTAGCTTCGCAGATATGGAGAGCGACTGACAGACCCTGTGGGTGGGGTCCAGGGGGCATGAAGCAGTCAGGAAACAGAGCAAAGGCACTTTAGTCAAACGGATCTGATTTCAAGCCCCAGGTCCCCACCCTGGTGCAGCCTGTACTTTGTAATCTCTGGGTCTCTGTTTTCTTAGTTGGATATGAGGCAAATTCCAGTCAACACTGGGAAGACTGGATAAAATGCATGTAAAGCATGAGCACAGCTCCCGGCCCACAGCAGGCATTCGATCAGTGAAGTCACCATTATGAATAGGTGCCTGGAAGCAGTCGAGTCCAGAGAGGAGTGGGACACACATCCAAATAATTATGACACAGCATGGGAACTGAGTAAGCACACAACGCGATAGGACTAAAAGAAAAATCAACCATTTGTTTAAGTGAGGAAGGTGCTATAATAAAGAAGCCACCACCTCAAAAGAAGGAGGGAAAGGAGGAGAAGTAAAAAGTCCATCCACTCACACACAAAGGCGGGCCGTAGGACAGACAGCAAGGGAAACACCCGGAACCAGCTCTTTTAGGGCCTTTAATGCCACGCTAAGAAGCGCAAACATTTGAAGCCATTTTCTTTTTATTCTTGTCAAGACTGAGGAGTTATAAACGCTCAGTGCCAGGAGGTCCTCTGCTCTTAAGCCCCCAGTACACACACATTATCCTTACGCTTGCTGTGACATCCCTGACCCAACAGCAGTCCCCTGGCCCGGGCCTGACTAGTGGAGAAGGGACAGCAAAGCTCTCCTCAGAGGCCGGGGGACAGCAGGAAGCCCCAGCAGCTGGGGGAATGTGCCCTTGGTGTTTTAAAGCACAAATGAGGCACGTAATGGGCAGAGCCATTTTGTATTCTCTCTGACACTTATAAAATCTTGGAGCATGTCTTCAGCTCCACCCAAGCCCCTTCTTTGCCTCAGGTCCTACGCTCCAGTGGAATTTATAGGTCGCTTTGCTTAATGGTGTGAGAACAAACAGAAAGAGGGTCTAAGTGCCTCACGTCTGCCATTGTGACCCCAGCCATCTGCAGAGTTTCTTGTCATTGCATGAGAGAGCCCTGAAGCCCAAGCAGCTGCCTGTGTCTCTTTGGCAGGGACAGCAAATGCCACCTGGGTCACCACATGGATGTGCCACAAGGCCAGCATGAGGACGGCCCACGGATATGAGTCTGTGATCCCTTGGCGATCCTGCAGATCAGTCAGCGGGAATCCACAGCCAGTGTTCTGCCCTCAAGTGTGGGATGCGACCATTCAGACAAAAACCACTGAAATCACAGCAAGGTCTTACTCACCCAGAATTTTACGAGGAAGAAGGCATTTTGAGGGCCCTTTCCAAACAGTTCCTTTAAGCCACCTTTCTTTTCAGGAAATTTGTCATAAATCTGACGAATGTCCACTGATTCGAGCAATGGGTCACTGTAAGAATGGTTGGCATGCCCAATGTGCACGAAGAGGTGTTTGTTGTACTGTAAGAAACCAACAGAAACATTCCCATTACAAACCCTTTGATCAACCTGGGACACATCCATCTTGAGCTGCATAAAGAGTGGTAGTCTCGAAATCCCGGAATTCCGCCTTGAATAGCCTCGGGTCTGTGCCTTCGAAAAGATGAAGATATTAAGAAAAGCCATTATAGCTTAGGGTTAAAACAATCATTGTCTATTATTACAAGGGCATATATTTTCCCAAGTGCCTAAAAAAGTCTTTTTGTAGACACAGTAGGAAACAACAACTTAAGTTACCCAACTACCAAAGCTAGAAACAATTCCGTTACCCAGTTTTACCTGACTCAAGTGAAAATGACAGTGACACCCTTTGGAGCCCATTATTTACAGTGTAAGTCCAATAAGCGGTATGGGTGTGGTCAGCTAACGCCATCACCCAGAATGCACTTGTCACCCCAGCTCCCCTAGCAACAGCATGAATGCAGTGCTCTGAGCAACGGTACCCACCTACTTCTTCCATCAGGAATAAGAGAGCTGAGTGTCTGCCTCACGAGTCCCCTTAGTAACCAATCTAAAACTTCTGCAAAAGGGCTGGTCAATATGTGACTGTCAGTGCAAAGTTAGAGTCATGGGTCTAGATCATGGAGAGGATTCATGGTGCAGGGCTATACGGGACCAGTAAAAAAAAAGACCAGTCACTCATTCACAAAAACTGAAACAAACAAATCAAAACCCTGGTAAGTCATTTAACTAACAAATGGAAATGCTTTCTTCTCCTTGCTTTGGTATAAGATATGGTAACCGGACCACAAAGGAGTGTGGCAAACCAGTGGTTCTCACCCAGGATGCAGCAGAATCACCACGGAGCATTTAAAAATCACCAATGCCTGGGTCCCACCCAGGCTAAACTGGCATTTCTGAGAATGAGGCCAGGCATCAGTAATGTTTAATGCTTCCTTGATGAATTCCAATATGCAGCCAAGTCGGAGAACCACTGGCCTAAACTCTATACTCCAGCCCCCCCATGCCCGCCTCTCCTGCTGAATAGGCAGCAAGACCAGCCTAATGTGACACAAAGACATCTGGGGTACAGGGGCTCCAGGGAGCTCAGAACCCAACAGGGTTCACAAGAGAAACCCATGTCAGTATTCGCCCACCAATCCCTATTCACTTTTCAAGTTTACGCTGGCGTTTCTCCAACTAGAGTCCTTCCAAGCACTAGTTCCATAGGGAATGAGAAGTCCCAAATGAAAGAAGGCTGCTCCAAGCTGCTCGCCAGCAGTACTGTGTACTGGCTGAGGTGGAATCTGCGCTCAGTCTGCTCCAGCACAAAACTTTGTGCCCACTGCCAATCAGCTATGACACTGGGTAAGTCCCCCCAGCCTCCAACATGGGGACAGTGATGGCACCTACCTCCCAAGGGTGCTATAGGGTTTATTTTTGTTTTTTTTAATCTTTTTGCTTATTTCTTTATTTTTTATTTTATTAAAAAATTTTTTTTGGCTGCGTTGGGTCTCCATTGCTGCGTGCGGGCTTCCTCTAGTTGCGGTGAGCAGGGGCTACTCTTCGTTGCGGTGCGCAGGCTTCTCACCGTGGTGGCTTCTCTTGTTGTGGAGCACGGGCTTTAGGCGCAGGCTTCAGTAGCTGTGGCACGCAGGCTCAGTAGTTGTGGCACATGGGCTTAGTTGCTTCGCAGTATGTGGGATCTTCCCAGACCAGGGACTGAACCCGTGTCCCCTGCGTTGGCAGGCGGATTTTTAACCACTGCGCCACCAGGGAAGTCCCAGTGCTATAGGGTTTAAATGATGTACTGCATATTAAGAGCTTACTGGAGCTCCTCCATTCAACAAACAGTAGACACTAAATAAATGTTAGCTACTATTATGTCTCATAAAACCTCTCTCCTTTGAGGTTCATCTGAATATAACACATTAAAAGCACTGCGGAAGAGAAACATTGTGTAACTTTCTATAGCTCAAAGTTTCCCAAACTTGTTTGCTCACAAAACCCTGTAAATATATCCTGAGGAAGTGCTGGTTTACACCCATGACCTGCTACCCACATGCTGTGGATCTCTGGCCACAATGTGGAAGGGCAGGAGGCCCAATACCCCACCTGGTGCCAGCTGCCCACATACAGGGAGTGTGGCCAGGGCCCAGCACCATCTGGGAGAGGGCTAAGCCCCTCTCCTGCTCAACATCAGAGTGCTATCTTTACCAAGGCTTCCAAAACCCTAAAAGGTATCAGGTAAAATGAAGAAGAGGAACGTGAAGCTCTGACATGGACCCAGCCTCTGGTCCAGCTGTCTGGTGGATTTCAGGATGGCCTGAGACCTGGATGCGGCCACGCGGGAACAGAATATGCTGTGCTGGAAGAAAACTTTTAAAATAAAGTAGAAGCCATTGTCATGTTAGGGAAGTGAGGTTATAGGGAGGGGTGAAGTACCTCTGATCTTTTCAAAATTTTCTCAAATGTCATCGCATCATCTTTTCAATTATAAGCAAACCAAAGCCCACAGAAATGTATGGGGCACTGCTGCTAAGGCGCTTCCAGTCTCATCAGTGGGTAGGAGGAGAAAAAACAACACAGGTGAAGCTGGGAGCACAGACACTGGTGCAAGGCCCTCAGAGATGAGGCGGTGCATGAGGAGGTGATGCCTCGTGCCTGGTCCCTCTGTTGGTCCTCTAGTTACCAGTACAGGAGCAGAGGGCAAAAGGCATTGTTCCTTCATTATCCAGACAACTGGCTGTCTGCATGTCCATCACCCAACCCTTATTATCCAAACCTCGCTTGCAGCAAGCTCCCAGCCCTACCCGGCTTTGAGAGGCACCATTTCTGTCACTTCTTGTGGCGTCTGTAGGCAGTGAGTTTACGGGAAAGAATGGAATACAAGCAGAGCCTTGGGGATACCTGTGAATAGAATCCGAGTCTCTCTGCTGAGCACACCTCACTCCCAGCTCTTCTGCCTCGCCAGCTCCCATGGGCTAGGGAATCCGAGCTGGGGTGAAGTTAAAACTGTTGTAACTCAGGGACCACAGCCCAGACCTCCAGGTGTCAGAGGTCAGGAAGGTGAACAACCGGAGGGTAAAATTTACCGTTCTTCAGTGGGGACCATGAAAGTACAGCTGAAAATCAAGGTGCTGAGTACAAAGCACTCTGGAGCCAGACAAGAACCTGAAATCTCAGTTTTCTCATATGTCCAATGGGGATATATGACTGTCATACAGAACAGGTTGGAAGATTAAAGGAAATAATGCACAGAGGGTGCTCGGCATAGGGCCTAGCATACAAGAAGTGTTCAATAAATCACAGCTGCTAAGATTACTATTGTTGCAGTGTATTATGTGAGATTAACTAGATCCTGGGGTAGAAGCAAAAGAACTTTCCTACTTTAGCTATCCCTCCTGCCTAGCAATGGAAAAATAAACACAAATAAGCCAAGAGCTGGGAGCAAGTTGTGAAGCTACGTGACTGTTAAGATCCTTGATTACGGCCCACCCGTTACAAGCTGCTCGGAGTGTGGGTCTCTCACCTGTGTCTGCAGAAAGAAAGAGAACTGTGTCCATTCAGTGTTTGTACAATGTGCTTTCTATATATGTGACCTCTATACAATGACCTCAGGGTCACTGCCTCACAATGACACTGTAGGCAGATTTTATTAAAATCATTTTTACAGATGAGGAAACAAGCTCAGAGATGAACAGATTTGCCTGAGGTCACACACCCAGGAATTGTCCTGAAGTTAAGAATAAAACTTGGATCTATCAACGCCACAGCCCATGCATTTGCTGCAAACATCAACCACACCATCTCCAGAAGAAAATATAAATGCCTAGATCCTTCTAACTCAGATCTACTTTTTCTGAAAGTTGATTTGAGAAAAGAGAAAAAAGCTGAATAGCGTTTTCAAAATTCTGAGAAATGAAATTAGAATTCGGGACAAACATAATTATTCACAGATGCATCAGATAGTCTTCAGAGGTTTCTATTTTGAGGAGTTACCTTAGTGCCCAAGTGGCTGAAATGAACTGAGCATGGGCAGGCTGTCTTTGCCAAAGGAAATTGGGCACTGCCTCCCCAAGGCTGGTGACTTGAAACCAAACCCTGACTGTTGGCATCTGAGTGGCTTTATTCCTGCCAAGAGGTGACTTTGTTTCTAAGAATACAAAGGACTAAGGAAGGCATCCTGGAGGCCAAAGCAGTGGGACAAACAGACCTCCCTCTCTCCTTAATTTAACCTGGCTAGGTGAGGAATCCCTCTGCCCCCAAATCTAGAAGGCTGAAAAGAAGACGTCTACCTGATATGTTTGGGTTCAAGTTTTAATGAAATTAAAACCTAAAAACTATTTGGTGAGGCTCTACTTCCCATCCTGCCAGATCTTATAAGAGAAGAAGACTAGGGTGGATATCTCACTTCCCTTCCTCCTTCCCAAATAAATCCCAGTTTCTTTCCAGCAGTGGTGGTTTCCCCAAAACTAAAGGTGGAACACAAAACCAAAAAAGGGCAGTTCTATTCTATATGGCAGAAAACAAATATTTACAAAAACAACAAAAATAACAACAACCAACAATCCCAAGTATGTGGGGAATGTACAAGCAGAAATGGGGCGAATGTCAATGAGTCATGTCTACCAAAGCCTAAGACTAAATTTCCTTGATATCAAAAAAAGAGGTTAACACTGGCTTGTTCAATTACAAGAAAGTCTCCTAGGCACTCAGTAGATATGCTGATTATCAACATATCAATGACAACAATAGAAAAGGTGCTCACTCTGCAAATTTCTTTTGTGGATTTCCGTGGAACAAATCAGCACACCTAAGGTCCATTATATACCAGGCCCTGTGGTGGGCACAGGGGATCCATGAACTGATAGTACAAAGCCCCGCTCTTCACAGAACCTACAGAGTGACTGTACGGAGCCAGCTTATTGCCTCTGTAATCAGAACCATCAGCTGCCCATTCAATACATGTTCTCAAAGATTCTCATTCAGAAGACTGGCATTACCGACAGTCAACATCCCCTCCCCTGTACATCCCATGACTTAAATCAGCATTTACCTGCTCTGTTCATATGGATGGCCGTATTCTCCAGCACTAAACATACAGTGTGATTCATTAGCAAGGAGAACGTATGTGGAATTTACCTTGAAAATGTGAACAAAGCTTCACAAGCCTAAGGTGCAAACCATGATGAAAACCAAGTTAGCCATCACATGTGAGAACACACTCTCAGATTTGTCAGGTTTCAGAAAACCGACCTTCCTTGCAACTACTCTCAGGTAGCAATAGGAGGATATGTTCTTTTGAAATGAGGGAGTAAATCAAAAAAGAGGGAGACAAGGCCGGAACCCAGAAGAGAGGTGAAAGGAACACGCTGGCCCGCAGCTGGGCTGCTGACCTGGACAGCAGCCAGCCCAGAGCGGACGAGGAGCTGGAGGGCTCCTAAAGGGACTGGAGAGATTCCCTGACTTAGCTGACCATCTGGAGAAGAGTTTGAGAATTCTGTTAGAAATGTGGAGGATGAATTTGTGTAGGTATATAAAAACTGAACAAATGAAAAGGCAATGACAAACCTTAGAAAAAACAAGTTTTACAATCAAGAAAATGGTTCTAACACATTACAAACCATGCTGTGTACAAAATTTGCACAGGTTTGTAATATAAACACTGAGTATTCATTAAACCAAAAATTGTGATATAACCATATTGGGGGGGTGAGGATGTGCTAATAAGTTCAGAGAGCTAAGTCCTGGTCTTCCACAGTAAGAAGTCACGGATAATGTCTGCAGATCGATGGATTGAGATACACAGTAGGAGCATGTTGTTTAGAAATACGGAGATACTATACAAAGCAAGGACAAAAAGGCCGCAAGCAGCTGTTGCTAAGGAGCAGGACTGGGGGGTGGGAGACAGGGCAAGGGGGCAGGGGGTGGCTGCTCTTCCTCACAGGCCATGCATGGGGTGTGATCTGGCTTATACATGAAGCACATCTATTACTTTATTAAATGAAACCGCCAATCCAAAACTATCTTGAAACATCATGGAGTTTTATGAGGAAAGATCTATAAAGGGAAACAAAAACACAAAGAGTCGTGCTTCAGGATGTTCATTCTAGTTGGCCACAAGTTCCCTGGACCTAAAAGGAGCTTGGTCAGATCACAGAGCCTTCCTAGGCTCAAATACTCAGGATGACTGAGCAGGAGCTTGGACCCTTGTCTGCCTGCAGGGTTCACCACAGAGACTGATGTTGCACCGGCACAATCCTACCTGGATTGAGATGTCCCGTGGCTCAGCAGCCCCTGACACAATCTTAATACACAGATTTCTATTCTGACTTGGGGAAATGCTCATTTTCTCTTTTTATTGCTATAATCTCTCCAGTTATTCTTCACAGCAGTTGTAAACAGTGATAAAGGTAAATGTAATCCTAAAATCTCCCCAAAGTGACTTGTGAAGGGTAATTTAGCTACCCTGGGGGATTAACAAAGGACTTTCCCCCTCCTCCAAAGCTGTTCTGCGAGGAGGTCGAGGTCGCTTTCCTTCCTGGTCTCTGGCTCTGCCTCTCTCTCTGCTGCTTAGGGAGGCTGCAGGGGAGGAGGGCTGAGCACCAGACTCAGGAGGCAGACAGGGTCTGGGTCTGAGTCCTGGCGCCGGCACCGCTTCCTAGCTGAGTCATCTGGGAGGGGCGCTTTCAGCCCTCTCCACATCGGTAATGCAGGGATAATAATAGTACCTACCTCGAAGGAGCATCACGAGGCTTAAAGGAGATCACACACATGGAAAATCCACAATGCTGTGCCAAGCATGTAATTTGTTATTATTATCATTGCTATTATTATTTTCCCCAATAATCACGATGTTTCTGTACTTTGGGTGAGATTACTTGAAATTATGGCTGTTCCTCTGACAGCAACGAAATGGAAGTACTAAAAATTTAAAGCAGAAATTAAGAGAGGAAAGTTTCAGACACACTGGTGAGTTCTACTGTCCCGACACTGCCATTATGTACTGTACTGTAGGGTAGCTGAGATGGGGGTGACGTGTGCGCGAGGCCTTGAGGGATCAGGCCCCTGAACTACCCCCAAGGCATGTCCGTGAAGAATGCAAAGTCTGTCCTCGCAAGTGGGGCTAGGGCAGCCTGGGCGGTTGCCCATTACTGCAGATGAGACAAACCAGAACAAGCAACTCCCAAAGTGGCCACTGGGGTTTAATTTTCTTTTCTCTTTTTTCTGAAAGGGCTGCTAATACGTTCTAGCCCAGAGCCCTCTGATGAGGCAGTTCACTTTTCATGCAAAAGGAAAGGGAAAGCCCTAAGAATCTGCTGGTCTGCGGCATCTGAGAGGCTCCCTTGGACACACCCCAACGTTGCACTACACTGTCTGACCTGAAGATGGCGGTCTTTCCCTAAACTTATTCCAAAAATTCCAAGTATTTGAAGAACGCAGTAAAACCTTGAAAAATGACTGCTGTCAAATAATACCGGGAGAAAAATTACAATCCACTTAGGAATTCAAAGAAACCAAGACAAATAACTCATGTCAAGGGATGCTAATGTACAAGTTGAAACAGAACAAGGACAAATCACCTACATTTGCTTCCTGTTATTTTCCTGCCTGGACAGTCTGCTCAGACACCCCCAGCGCAGCCTGGGCAACCTGTGACGGCCCCTGGGCCCTGCAGGGACAGGGAGTGGTTGCAGGACCGAGCCACGGAAAGTGGCCTGTGTCTTCAGTCCCTGGGGAGAGGAGCTTGCCTGGGCTCACGCTCCAGCAGGCTCTCTCCTCAGCTGGCTGGTCCAGAGGCACCAGCCCTGTTCTGGCTACTTGGCCCCCCGGTGCTGCTTCCTCCCTTCCCTGTGCTCTTCCCAGAAAGAAACATCACTGAACACAAGAAACAAGGAACGAATCGGTCCTTCCTTCCTGGATCTCACACCAGGATGCAGCCCCTCACCCCACCTCCCACTTCCACCACCATCTCCATAGGGCGGCTGCTGTTTTCTTAGAAAGAAGTGCGTCTTCCCCACACAAGTGCAGCTGTTAAGGCCCACTGGCTGAGTACAGGGACAGCGACCAGGAAGGCAGGCAGGTAGGGCGGTGGCTGACCTGCTAAGGAAAGCAGCTGGAGCCTGGCTGGGCCTCTGTGAAATGTCTATAAAACCCAGATTTCCAGATGCTTTCAATTGCCTCATCCCCAAATGGTCATGAATAAAGAGGGTGAGCGTCCAGAGAAGCTCAGACGTGGAGAGTGAACCACCCACTGCTGCTACGAGAGGGTGCAGCTGGCGTGCATGAGCTGACAGCACAGCTTGGCAGTCGTGCAGGACAGGGTGGGAAAGGCCACACCCCACCACAGCGACCTGTCACCTCCAGCACTGGAGAACACTCCATGTCCCACGTCCTACTGGAAGACCACACGGGGTAACACGTATGAGAAAAAGCAGGGAGAAGCATGAACATTTGAGCACAGCCAACCGTCAGACCCGCTGCAGTCCTCCTGAGGACCTGGAAGGCCAAATGTGCTTTCTGACCATTTATTCAAATATGTGATGCGTACATTAAGAACCCATGGGTTAGAAGCCAGGCCCTGTTGTTTCTGAGCTGTGTGGCCTGAGCCAAGTTGCTTAAACTTTCTGGGCTGTGGTGTCCTCATCTGAACAGAGATGTCACCTGGCCTGCTCATCTCACGGGTCAGTGTGAGGTCACACGAAACAGGAAACATGACAGTTCTGTGTGAGCCTTAGGGAGCTACACAGATGCTAGGATGCAGGTTAACTATTAATGAGAGCCACACACAAGCCATGAACTGGGGGAGAGAAAGAGTCTCTTTTCTGAAGGACCAGAAACCAAATCTCCCCAAAGAGCTGTTTCCCATGAACACACAACCCCGCTCTGAGATGTAGTGACCCCCTTAGCAGGCACTGCAGGACTTGGAAGCTTCTTCAGAGAGAACTTGCCCTCTTCCACTCCGTCCAGGATATAGGCGAGGATCCTCCTGGCAATCTGGAATCTAAACCCTGCTTCTGATCTTACTTCTCCAATTGAATTCCCATACAAAACAACTGACTCTTCTTTCTGCCACGGCCCTCATCAATGTCCTATTTCCTCAGAGTTGCACTGGTCACATTTTCCAAACCAAAGTCAGGATTTGTGAGATCTGACAAAGGAATTTCAGTTGATCTGTGAATTTAGGCCTTTGAAAGAAGCTATATAAAACCATGAAATCATCCTTGGGGCCCACATTTAACCAACTGCCTGTATGGAAAAGAATCAGGCTGTCTGCAGAATATATCTGCAGAACTTGAGGGACAAGACTCCCCCCAGAGGGGAGAACTCAGGTTCCCTCAGGCTGTGAAGACTGCTGACTCACTCCCCGCACTGGGGAAGTTCCATGCTTTTAGGCTGTTCCAGCCACTCAGAAATAAAGATAAGGGGCCAGGTCATTCCAGGCAGCAAAACTCCTCACCTTCTGGTTGAGGAACTGTCATCGTCCAAGCCTGGGCATCATTCAGGAATTCTCTCCTCCTGTGAAGCCCAAATCAAGTGTCCTTACTTTTCTTTCTCCAAACGTCCCGATCACCTTCCTTCACTGGCTGCCCCCGTGTGAAGGGCCTGCTACATCCAGGCTGTGCTTGGGGAGCTCAGACCTTGAAGGGCAGCCATTTTTGCATCTGAGTGATTTTTTAATTTCTTCAAAAGTACAGTGACATGGTGAATATACAAAGGGGAGCCAAACCATGGTACAGCCATTTCCTGGCAGTAGAACTTGATAATGTACCTTAATGCTCCTGAGCCTCCGTTCCACTGCTGAGAGACGGGACGTAAGAACAGTGCCTGTGTCAAATGCTTGGCACGCAGTGCTTGGGACACAGCTCAGCCAATGCTGGAGGTTATCGTGATGGCTGCAACTAGCGGAGGTGTCTCCCTGGTCAGGTGTGCTCCTGCACCACATCATGGAACTTCTTCCCCAAGATACTGCTTCTTCAAAATCTAAAGAGAATAATCTCCTGTCCCGCCCTCTCCATCCCAAAGCTTGCTTTTCTCTGGCTGTGTAACTCCTACCTAACCGAACTCACACACTCTCTTCCTGCTCACAGCCCTGCTTGTTCTGGAATCCAGATCACGGTAGGCATTAAATACACAACCTCTGCCTGGGAACATGTGGCTGAGCTGCGGGGCGGCTGGAGGAACCTGCCCTGCCCCAGGGAGCAGGCAGAAGGATCCCGTTAGGCTTTATCAGGAAAACCACTCTGCATGCACACACGGGATTCAGCTTACAGCTCACCAAGGCCGGGTTTTCATTTCTCTAAAGGAGCAGCTGCTTCAGGTCTCCAGGAACTGGGCCCTGATTACAGGCAAGGCCCTTTTAAAAAGCCCACCCTGGGTGGAGGATCTTGCACTTAACACCCAAAGTCCTTTGATACGCAACACTGAAATCGCGTAGAAAGTGTACTTTCAAGCATTACTAACCACTTCTAAAATAGTCTTTGTTTTTTAGATCTTCCTTTCTTCACCCTCTGCTGTTTTTCTCTTAGCTTCTAGTGGAGCCAAAGGTAACAGAGGGACCGGCTTGCTGGTTCTCCACCAATATAAACAACCACCGACTCCGGGAAATGTCTGGTTTACACATGATGCAGAGCCAGCAGGGGGCGCTCATCCCCCAGATTAGTCTTCCCTTAGCTCCTTGTAGATTACGGCTGGCTACAGGTACTCACATCAGATACAAACGGACCTGACAACCTTTGGTTACAGGTCTCAGGATATGGAATCGACAGACCTGGATCTGAATCCCATTTCCAATGTCAGCTGGCTGCCTAATACTGGGCAGGCTATGTCATAGAGTTGGGTAAGACAGTGCTGGCTATCACCGGTACTACTGCTGGTAGGGGTGGCAGAATTGTGAAGAATCTTTAGTGGTAGCAGGTGACACGTGGTAAACTGAAGAGTGAATTTCCAGCATAGCTGGGACTAAAAGAGGTGGCTGACTAATTGAAATGGGGGAGAATTCACAAGATTACCTAAAAGAAGCATTCTGACAAGTCTCAAGCACCAGCCTCTCACATTATATAATATGTGCTTTATTTTGCAAACATAAGGTGCTGTAACAATGAACATGTAAAGGCCCTTGAGGTCCAAGGTCACACTGAAAAAACATGTAGCACGTGAGTGGTTTCTTTGGCTCTCAGACTTCCAACTATAGGAAAATTTAAAGCCATCTAAAATAAACTCACCTGGTACATTTAAACAAATTTGGATATACTATCCTTAAAATTTAACATCAAACATTAAGCATGTTAATTTGATAAGGAAGCCAACAAAGTGACAAATAATTTAAGGTCCTAAACAAATTCAACTTTGGATTCTGCAAATCTTTGTCTACATACAGACATGTACACACATTTCCCCCTACGTCTTTGCAATGGCTTAGGTTCACTGGAATCATGGGGCTATGGGTAGTGCTGGCAAAAACCAAGCAAATAAATTAATGAGCTTGGTGCAGTGTGATTTTTTCTCATCCTTATCACAGCCCTACGAGGTAGGTAATTCTATTTCTTTCAATAGAAGAGGCTTGGAGAGATCGTTAGTCAATGGCTGTGGCCAGGTCTGAACCCTTTTCTGCCTGTACTGTCACCCAAGAGGACATAAGGCACACTTGGGGAGCAACAAAGCCAAGAGGAGAATCTAGTTTGCCTGGTCCTCAGTCCAGGGTGGTCTCCCTTAAGTCCATGCTACTCTGGAAATTCACTCTCTAGTTTACCACATCTGTCACCATTAAAGTCACGTGTTAGAGTCTAAGCTGAAGAGCCAAACCTGTTCATTCATCAGTAAAAGGTCAAATCTAGTTGAACCGTTCAGATTCTTTTTTTTTTTGAATTTTAATTTTTTTTTATACAGCAGGTTCTTATTAGTTATCCATTTTATACATATTAGTGTATCTATGTCAATCCCAATCTCCCAATTCATCCCACCACCACCCCCCGCCACTTTCCCCCCTTGGTGTCCATACGTTTGTTCTCTACATCTGTGTCTCTATTTCTGCCCTGCAAACTGCGAACCGTTCAGAGCCTTAAGTGTAATCCTGAACATACATGAAACATGTATCTCTGGACTCTATTCCAAGGACTTGGTGGGCCCTGCCTTTCTAAACTATTCACCAGCTTTCACCTCCTGCTTTATCTACATCAGTCATCGCCTCTGGAATGCTCTTCTCCCTTACTCATCCCTGCCCATATCGATGCTCTACCTCTTGGCATGAGGGCTGCTTCCTTGACGAAGCCTGCCCGGTTCCCTGCCCCTCATTCACAGCATCCAGTGTTCTCCCTCCCCAGCAGTCACCACACTTTGCAGCGGCCTCATGTGTGACTATCGCCTCGTGTGCCTCCCCTACTAGACGTCACCGCCCCCCCCCACCCCCGCACCAAGGGCAGAGTCAGTGGCTGGCTGTGCAGCACTGGGCCGGCCCCTCCTCGGTACAGCGCCCTGAACATGCAAGTGCTCATAAATGTTTATAGAATGGACTGAATGAATCTGTCGGTGATTCACAGTGTGCAGCCCAATTAACACCAACAACAGGAAAAAGAGGAACCGGTCATTCTGTTATTCCAACCGGACCTGTTATTCCAACAGGTCCATAACTGAGGAGGACAGTTACAATGTGAGGGGGCTGCCATAGGCTTTTTAAATTTAAAAAAAAAAAAAATTGTTTTTTTTTTGTGATAAAACATATATATTGAGTCTTGTAGCAAGGATAACAACTAACATCTTGGGACTTCTGCTTCCCAATGTCTTGGAGTTCTGTTCCTTAAAAAAACGGTCACAAGCAAAGAGAGAGATTTGCTCATACAGGAGATACACAGACTGAATACACAATCCAAGAGACCTTCACAATTGGTGGTGGTTCACAGTAGTGAAAAGAGCACACGGAAACAGAAGATCTGAACTCCTGGTCCTCCTGCTTATTGGCTAAATATCCTAAGTCATTTAATGTGCCTGGGCCTCAGTTTCTTCATCTGTACAATGGGGAAAAAAAGAATCCAGTTCACCAGCACGTTGAGGACAAAATGAAATAACCAACGACAATGTACTCTGTGAGCAATGAGGTGTCATACAAACAAAAGTTACAGAAAGCAGAAGCACAATCTGGGCCAAAGCCCAGCCTTCAGCCAAAGAACCATCTACACTTCTCAGACAGAAGAGGAAGAAAAGAATCAGGAAGGTAATCTTTTTGGTTGTTTATTTCAATGCTCCCACAGACAGGGATTTAATCTCTCACCATCACCCTTCTTGTAAAGCCACTCAGACACTAGAGAAGAGTGATCCAGGTGGCCTTCTCTTCCCTGTTCTCAATAATCTCATTTTCCTTTACCTGCCTCAATGGGCCCAATGACCTACTCTACATCTCTTTCTTCATTTTTTCCAAATTTTGGAGCAGGCTCTATTTTTCCACCAGCTCCCAGCATTCACAATTCATAGACAGAAATGTCAGGGGGTCACATGTGGGTTCCAGAGTCTCCACTCTGGTGATGGCTGGTGGAAACCCCTCTACCCGTGGGATCTCCCCCATCCTACCATCAGAGGCTTTCCAGCGAGCCAAAGTACAAATACTCCTGGGAGAGGTCACCTCCAGATGTTCGTATCCAAGTTACTTACAACAGACGGTGAACTCATTCATGATGCTTTTTCCTGGTAACAGAATGACAGCAAGGCGGCAAATACCCAGAGAGCATGGCACCTGTGTGCTTTTGGTAGCCCCCGAGATCAGCAGGGTGGGGTGAGGTACAAAATATGGAAAGGAGTTGGTAAAGCTCCCAAAGACAAACTCATGATTTCTTTAGTTTTTGCCTTGGGCTCACCCACACACAGATGCAATGCTCATACTCACAGCCAAGGAGTGGGAGGGAAGAAAGGGTCTTGGGCTTGCCGGGTGGGAAAGAAGGGAGGCTCACATATGCAGGGGAAATGGTGGGCCTGGCTGAGAAACAGGGAGATGACGGGCACTAGATGGGGCGGGGAAATGGGAAGGAAGAAAAGCGACAAATAGAGTCCAGATGCCAATGTTCTTGGTATTTATGGTATTATAATGCATCACATTCTACTTCAAATTGCTAAAGTACTACTCTGTTACTTCTCCTTCAGAAGGTAGTAACTTGTTATCTTGAGAAGACACAGCTTTGAAAAGAAGTATAGAATAATGGCTAAATGTTTAGGCTTGAGTTTTAAAGACATGAGTTTGAATCTCTAATCCGTCAGATATTAACTGTGTGGCTCTAGGGAAATTATTTAACCTCTCTGTTTTCTCATGTACCACAGAGCACCTACCCTTATGGGGTTTTGTGAGGGTAAAATGTGATCCTATCTATAAGCTTTGCACACAGCACCAGCCACAGGGCAGGGCTCAAAACATGTTACATTTTACCACATGCAAGAGCCTGTTAAGGTCCTTCGCTACAGCTCCAGGAATCCTTGGAGTTTGCAGTCCACAGCATCCATAACCATTTAGCTCTAAAGTTCCACATATTTTCTCAACAGAAATACCTTTTCACTTAATTGAAGGGCTCTTCCGCTATCCTCCCCCAGGTCTGCTTCACACAGGTTACCTGTCAGGCCTGAAGGCAGGGAAAGAGAGGCAAACCCTGGGTTCAGGACACACCTCTCCGGGCACACTCACCGAGTCTGGGTCTCGCTGCTGTTCGAGGAAAGCTGAGAACTCCACCAGGCGGAGTTTGGTTGTGCCAATGGAGCGGCCCTGCCAGGCCGGGACCGAGGGAGCTGGGGCTGACGCAGGCTCAAACCCTGAAATACCGATCGATCGTCACCTTCAACCTGGCCGCTCACCTCCCCTCGGGCCTCAGGCCAACCCCGGGGCAGGGCCCTACCAGGAGGAAAGGCCAACAGGCCCATCCACCAGAGTCAGGGGTGGAGCTGAGCCAGGCAGTGGTGGGTTCTGGCAGAGGAGCCCAGAGGCAGGGCCAGCCGGAGAAGCGCAATGCACGTGGCGGCTCTTTCTAAAGCCGGCGCCAGCTCAGGTTAAGGGCTGTGGCGTGAGGACACCTAATCCTGGGCAAAGGGGCCTCGCTGGGGACCACGGCAAGAGTGATGAAGAGTGCAAGCAGGTGCTGGCCAAGATCTCCTGTGAGACAGGAAAGGCAGGCGACAAAGACCTCCTGTGCTCAACCATCTCCTTCCCTAAGGCTGCAGTCACCAGCACTGTGGAATACTCTCTTGCAATGCTCCGTGGTGTCGGAGCAGAGGGCGACGAGCGAATGCACGGCAGCCTGGGGAGTCTCTAACGGAGAGAGTCCCACTGAGCCTCTGCGCATGCGTGCAGCGGGAGGCAGGCGGGCCGGCTGGGTCCCCCGTTTCTGGTTGGGCTTCCGTGTAAGTGCTCCTTTAAAAAAGCGTGCTCGGACTTGAAACGCACTTCTCTGAGAAAGGGTGAGTAAAACCCTATCTGCCCTCAAGACTGGGACTGCCCGACGTGGCCTGTTTATGACGAGGGAGGAACCACAGCAACTTCCCCTTCCAAGGATGACCCAGGGTCCTGAGTGAAAGTGATCAGGCTTCCTGTTTCTTTAAAAGCCCATCAGAAGAGCTCTCTAGAGATGACCGAGGCGAATCAGGACTTGGGAGGGGACACCCCCCGACCCTCCTGAGCTCCGGGCTAGCCCTGCCTTAAGGAGGGTGCCGGCGAGAAGGGGGCGTCCATGGCTCTGCAAGTGAGGGAGGGTGTGCAGCTGTGGAACAAAGCAAGAGGGTCCCGCAGAGACTCACCTGGAATGGGGGCTGTGACCGCTGGCTGGATAGGGTAGGCCTGCTGCACGAAGGGCTTGACGCTGGAGACAGAGGACGGAGAGAGTCAGAAACCACGACTGCAGCAGCGGCTACTTCCCCCTGGCCTTGGCCTCCCAGGGCTAGGGACCCACCTGGGGGCCCGCCACCGTAAAGTTCCCTGTCTGCAGGTGGTAGCACAGCCCAGGCAGACCTCTGCCAAGACAGAGACCCAGGTATGCTGTCCGTTTGAGACGGGCCAGCAGGCTGCTGGGGACCAAACCACCAAGCCTCATGCCAGTTCCGGGGGACGAGCTGGACAGACGTCAGCCTGCCTTGCACGTGCTGTGATATCTACCTCTGAACCTCTCTTCTGATCCCTGCAGAGACCGAGGTCAGTGGTCACCATTTCCAGGCAAGGATTGGGACACGTTTCAGGCTCTCCTTCTCTGGGCCAAATAGCTCTAGTTCTTTTGAGAATATATGGGCAGGAGTTCCTTTCTGCTTCTATCCCTAGACTGCCCTTATCTTCCAGCTTACTGAGCTTGCTTCCCTTGCCCTCAAAGCATCAGTAGGATTTTCTATTAGCTGCCCCCACTACAGGGAAAGCCGGAATACAATGGGCTATATACAGGATCACCTCCACTGCCCTCTCTCAAGCAAGCACTTTCAGGAGGACCCCAGGCTCTGCCCCCCAAAGCCATGAAGGGATGGAGACCCTCCTCCTGTTGCCAGCTGCACGACCACTAATACTTAAGGTGGGAGTGAGGTGTTTACACGTCTCCCGGATCTGAGCAGTCTCTTTCCTGCTATTTGCCTCAGTAGGTAACAATGGAGGATGACTTCAGTGATCTCAGGTTAAATTTCCCTTCTCCTCCAAGTCTGCAGGCAGTCTGGTGCCAGGAAACCTCTACCCGGGGTGGGCTGTGACCAGCCCCTAGTTGTCACTGCTGGCCCCTCCTCAAACTTACTCTTGTGAGGATCCAGGCTGTCCTGTTTGTATCATTCCCGGCCAGAACTGGAAGGCAAAATGCAAAAAGCTTCAGGGTTATGAGTTCACCTCAAAGCATTGCTCAGGATGTCTATGCACTGTAATCTTTGCTAAAGACAGTGAGTTCAGATCATCCACCAGCTGCAAAGTGACCTTCCCTAAATGCAGATATGGTCGCTGCCCTGCAGAAGATTGCAACCTACAGCTCCCTCTGGCTTTTCTTCCAGAAAATCTCCCGGAGGGCAGGGACTAGGCAGCAGCTCTTCAGCGTTCACCTGACACCCAACTGAAATCTGGGTGCACTGCAGAGGGTTCAAAAATATCTCATCTGACTGCTTTACCCATGTGCCCACCCACCCTTCTCCTCCTCCCTCCATTCTGAAATGTTTCCTGTGTAACATGTGCCTCCACAGCTCCCAGCACGGGGAGAGGACACAGCTCAGAACGAGAGGCCAGGAGCTCGGAGCAGCAGTAGAGACGCCTCCTTTGCTGTGAGCTTTCCTGAGCTTTCTGGTGCCTGCTGACTGGCGGCCTGCTGGAAAGGCAGTAGGATGTCAAGGGAGTCAGAGAGCCCTGGGTTTGAGTCCTGACATCACTAACCATGTGATTATGATCAAGTAACCCAAACTCTTGTTTTGTTACTAATTAACTCCAGTTTTCTCATCTGTAAAATGGCAATAACAGTAAGAGGCATTTAAGATTATTTTGAGGATTAAATGAGATCATAACATTAAGCTTCTCAGCCCTTGGCAGGTGCAAAATGAAAATGATAATAGAATACTTCTGTCCCTTTAGGGGTTAGTTGCCATAAAGTGACCCTGAGGACACAGGAAAAGGGACCAAGGGCCAGGATTAAAAAGATAGAGCCGAAGAGGCAGATAACAACCTGGAAGGGCACCAAAAAAGTGATACTTAATTCCACGTCTTCAGGGACTAAGCTCCTTCCCTCTCCTTCTCCCTCTCTTACTCTCCCCCCTCCCTCTCCCTAGCTCCATGCTTTCTTTCACCATTTTGTACCCAGCAACAGGGCACCACAAAATGGTCCTTACTCTCTCTTACACCTGACCCAATTAACAAGAAGTGCCAGGTGGATGGCTTTGTGCTTGGCCACGTGGACCCCATGCGCTCAGGGGCCATCATTATGGATCCAGCTCACGACTTACCCCCGGCGCCCCCGGGAAGGTGGGGCGTGGAATCCCTGGCAGCCCCAGCTTGTTGTGAATGGCAGTGGCTGATACGATCTGGGCTGACGACATGGCGGCCATGTGCTGCAGGGCCTTATCCTTTGCAGTCTGATCCTTGAAGGTGACAGTGACACACAGAATTAATACACAACACATGGCTACCGGGCAGCTTAAATAGGCACAGCCACGAGCACAGGGACTAAAATACAGAGCCACAAAAAAAGGCCAAAAAAGCAAACATGCACAGATAAATAAACACAGCCAGAAGGCTAAAAACACACTCAACCTACTGTAACTCTGAACGTTTACTGAGAACACCCAGTAGCAAGGTTTAAAAAGAAAAAAAATTTTAATCCATTTTCCAACAGAATGGGAAGCCTCTGAGAAGAGTGGACAATGTATTTATTTTTCCAGCTTCCAAAGGGAGATGTCTCCAATTACTTAACAGACTCAAGGAGAGGGGAAAAAAGGCCCTGCTTTCAAGCACACAGATGGGAGGAGGGTGAGAGAAGAGGCGTGGTTGTGGATCTGGGGTAGGACCATCGCAGAGTGCTGGGAGGCCCGTCTGTGTGCTTGGCCTGGGAGCCCTGGCACACACCTGGTGGGGAGGCTGAGAAGCAGCGGGGCGGCGGGGCGATGAGGCAGGGCGATGACGGGGCCAAGCAGCATGCTGGCGGGGGGCATGCTTTCTCAGGTATCCCCGCCTGCGTCAAAGGCTAGACAGGTTCTTTCCTATAGCCAAGGACACAGGGGATGCTACCAGGTAAGTGGTTTCCCCTTTTCCTAAAAGGGTCTTTTCTGAAAAAGCCAAGGCTGATAACACACAGCTAGCCAAAAAGTCTGCCAAGCACAGCTAAAGTACAGAATACTCAATTTGGTGAAAATACTTACCATGCTTGTTACCTGGATACAACAATAAACAATTTGTTAAAAGGATTGCGTTACAAAGGCAGGGTTATTCTTCTTCTTAGTTAAAAAATATATACGTATACAAACACATGATACTTGGGTACAATAAAATGCGTAGGAGCGTGGGGTTTTTTTCCCACATTTTAGGAGAAATGTGTGACCCAGGTAACTATCTAGAAGGGCAATTATCAACAACCGCAACTCCCAACTCCTTTGAGCTGGTTCTGAGGCTTCCCCAGTACAGGTGGAGAAATGGTCAGGCCCCTGGTGTGGGGCAGGCCCTGATGGTGGGGCAGGGCTTCACACTCAGTAAACATGTCGAGGGTCCTGGCTGCTTGCAGAAGGTCTATACACGCTATCCCAGGCCCGGACTCCATCAAAGCAGGAGCAAAATGGTGACATCAGAGTAAAAAGAGCGCTCTCCCCAGCTGTCATTCAGAGTTCAGACAGAGAGTGAAGGTCAAGGGAAGCTTCAGGCTAAGACACTGAGTACCAGCTGAGAGGTGGCTTCAGTGTTTACAGATTTACCCAAAGGTGATGAATAAACATGCTGAGGCGCCAAAGGCAAGGCCAAAAGGAGGGGGAAAAAAAAAAAAAATCAAAGCCTACAGGTACTAGAAGGTTCTAAGGAAGATCAATCAGGTGGTCCCAAGGTAGAGACACCACTTTGCCCAGTAACTGCCGGGAGCACCATGTGAATTTTCAAAAAGCTTATATTAACCCTTGAAAAAGAGCTTAACGTTTGCATAAAATTTTATATTTTATACACTTCTCTGGCTCTCAACTGAAAAAACGAGCCTCATCTAACAGCTATGCAGGGATACAACTAAAAAAACGAGCCTCATCTAACAGCTATTCGGGGATACACATGGGCATAATGAGTATCTGTAAGGGCACTGCTGCAGCTGAATGACACCATGAGGGCTCCGGATGCCTGCAGGATTATTGGTCCCCAGAGACTGAAGTGATGCCTTTGCTGCCTCTGGTCAGATGGCATTCTTCGAGTTGAAGCTCCATTTGCTAATCTGCTGAACGTTCTAACCTGAAGCCAGCTTTCTCTGGTAACTTTTTTTTAAAGGCCCGAAACATTTCAGACACTGAAATGCCAGGAAAAAAGACAAATTTTGAAGTCAGTAGGATTTTATGATAAACTGACTGTGTGTGTGCAAATGCCCTACAGCCAAACTGAGCCTGACACATACAAATCTCAGTGCCCGTCAGTCTACCCTTAGCTGGTCCTGCAGTTCCACCTGCCACCTGCCCCGCCATCCCCTCAGAGGGTAACCCTGGTATAATGAACAGGAAACCTGGCTCAGTCACACTTCCTTCCTTCTCTGTCAAGAGCACCTTGACATCAATACAAGCTCATGGGTTTCTCTTTGGACCAGTCACTTTGGACTCCAGCCCCCAAGTCATGTAACCCTTAATAAAAGGATATCAATACCCTCAAGGAAACCAAAGGAATGGCATAGGTATAACCACAGATGCCTTCCCCAACGAGCTACAAGCCTTACAACCTCTCCAGGGCCCAGGTGCGGGGAGCTGAGAAAATGGCAGCCCAGGCTGCTTGCCTGCTTGGCTGACGCAGACTGTGCGGAATAACTACAAAAGAGCTGTGGGCTTGGCTCTATTCCAAAAGTACATCATGGGGCCTCTCTCAGACCTGAGACTTCTGTGTTTATGAAATGCTGATGACAGGGGCGGTTCTGCTTGCCCAAATACAGAGTGCGTTTGTGCACACTTGGGTGCAGTGACCAGGAATCATTAACTCCAGGTCCACATGGAAATAAGTACCTACATCTCCACAACCCACTCTTACTCTATTAGAGTTGCTTGAGATGTTTCCCTCTGCTAGGCTGATTGAAAAGTTCTTCAAAACGTTCACGGAAGTTTGATACTTTTCTTTTCTAACAGGGTAATCAGTCAATGAGGAAAGGAGAAAAGTCATCACCTTTGCTGTTTATGTCACATAGCTCCAGACACTTCAGAATACGGTCTTTTTCTTTTGTTAAATAAAGTCAGGTTTGACTCTCTTATTACCCAGCATTCCACCAGGTACCCAAATGAAAACAGAAGTTCAGAAGCAGAAGAGCAAATCAATTGCTTCGAGCACACCAACTTGCTCTATGCCAGTAAAAGGCGTACGTGCTGGGGAGTCTGGAGACCTGGTTCCAAACCTGCCCTCCACCTGACATTAATGGGCTGTATTACCTTGGGCAAATAACCTAACACTCTAATTTTCTTCAACTACAAAGGAAAGAGTTGTACTTTATTTTCTAAAGGTCTTCTGACTCTAAAAGTATTTATAGTTTGACATCCATTATAAGCAAATACATCTTAATACATATAGCTGAAAAACCACTAGTGAAAAGACAGCAGGATGTTAAAATTTGGGCAGTTCTTGGCCACCTGTCCTAATAGAGAGAAAGCCAAGTGCAGAGAGGAAATTTTATCTCAAGTAGAGGTTCTTTCTGCACTTGACCTACCTATTTGAGAATAGGCAATTTTCTACAAATGGACTAAAATGTCTACACCAGATATTTCCCACTTTTTGTAGTGGTGACATTCGGCATACTCATTTAATTTTATAATATCTCCCCTCTATCTATGATATACGATGGAAAATTAAGATTAAAATTTTTTGTTTAAAATCTAAAGTAACCCTGCAGATAATAAGCACCACCAGGGAGATCTCGAAATCAGAACTGAGAGACTGGCTGTGGGCCTACTTATCCTGAAATGGGAGTACAGAAGGACACCGAGCTGAGAGATTTCAATGGAAGGATCTCTAAATTGTCATTTTCAGCCTAGAGATACATGCCTGGCTTTGAAGAAATTATAACTCTCAGTGTCAGACCTGAGTAAATGGCTTCTCTGTGTCATTCTAGTCTAATACCCTGGACTTTTAAACATTCCACTCGATCATCACCACCCACCCCCAGAATAAAGGGGGGTGGGGGGGGGTCGCTAATCCATCCAAACAACAGTAGCTTAAGTAAAATCAAAAATACATGCTACATTTGTACACCACTTTAATTTTATTCTAAGATGTTTTCACACTAATATTTCTGAGATGTGGAAGAGATTTACAAAGGGTGAGCACATTGTTTTATCTTGAAAAACTGTTATTAAGTCAATACTGAGTTATCGTCTATGATGTCTTAGATTACAGGAAATACTGAGTGCATGCATGTGTACATACGAGCATGCACGAGGAAAAACGTGTCCTAGGAAGAAGCTTGGACAACTTCATAGTCACTCCTTTTTACTGATTTTAAGCCCTTCTATTCCTAAGATTATAAACAATGAGGCCATAAAAAGCCGAAGTGGGGAAAGAAAAGGCATATCTCCCTTATCCAACCAAACCCAAACTCAAGCCCACAACCTGGAATGTGGAAAATATTTATGGAGCAGGAAACATGGGTCTAAGACTGTTGATGGAGTGCTAAGAACAAACAGCCCATGTGACCTGAGACTGAGGGCAGACGAAGCACTCCAAGGCAGGGTGCACGTCTCAGTACCCACTCGACTCTCTTCCTGCCCCATTCCTGGCATACCGCGCTGTCAACGGCCTCACTACCTCTGCCACGCGGGGTCCAGCAGGCCATGGCAGACATAAACTTCTCAGCCTGAAGCCTTTCAAACTGTTATTGTTACTAAGTAAACAGGCTTTCATATTTCATGAAGCAGAGCAAGGCTGCCACTACAACTCTGGGATCAGCTGACTACCTTCCTCTTGCTGCTGAAATGTACACAATGTTTGGAAAATGTCTTCATGTAATATCCATGACAGGAAGGCAGCCTATCACAGATGCACATTGCTGGAGTGGTGCGCCCTTCAAACTCAAGGACATTTTATGAATCAGTCTCTGGAAAGTAGGGGACCCTTGTTCCCCCCTCTGTTTTCTCAGCTTTTAAATATTCTGGGGAATCAATTATCTCATAATTTTTAGGCATTAACCATAAACACATTTTAAAGATAATATAAAATGGCACACGCTTGCATGTACTATATTATAGTGGCTACATATGAAATCTGAATGAACAGCATACTAAATCAATATACTCCTGCTTATTCAGGGGCCATCATTTCAGAATTTAAAGACTCCAATCTAATTTCTTCATATGGAAGTCCACCAATACATCAGGAAAAATATGTACAGTCAAAAATAAAAGACCATGGATTCAAAAACTTTTGATAGCTATTAAGTGTTTTTCTCCAAATATACTTCTCTCAGCAATATAAAAATATAGCACATGAGAGGAACGATAGCAATTTGCTTGCAAAATCACTTTTTCAGAAAAAGACAAAACAGAATACTTTCCTAAGAAGTAATTTTGCAGATGTTGTTTCTAATCTTGCACTATGTGTATTCACATGACCTCTGCAATTATTAGCAGTAGCCCTTAAGCAGATAAACATCATAAGAGTCTATGATGGCTTGGAGAAAGGATGGAGGGCACTTGAATTTTTCTAGCCATGATCTCTAATTTGCTTATTATTAGAGAAAGCAGGAGTAAATACAAAAGGGCCTATTTCGGGCGGGCAATGGCTAATGCCAAGGAGAGAAGGCCCATTCATGCTTCCCCTGACTTGCCATGTAATGAGTAGCAATTAATTCATCTTATTGTATTTCCAAATGCCAAAAACTCCATTCACATCAAAGAAAAATTTTTCAAGGCTTTTACCATTGTCCATTTTTAAATGTACTGTTCTATATTTAGTATTTTATAATTGTCAATAGTGTTTCCTTTAATTCTCATGTGGGGCTCAGCATCATAAAGGATTGCAGACAAGGATCTGTGATTTGTAGGTGTGCCTGATGACTCCTACCAGGAAGCCTGGGATTTAGGCCTGTTAATGCCAGGTCTGGGTGTTGGGGAGAAGGCACCCACTAACTTTAGCCCCTTTCCCCGTGAGGGACAGTAAGAGGCAGGAGGCAAATCTCCCTTGAAAAGCCAGAAAGTACCAGCTCCCACCACTCATCTTCTCTGTTTCATTCAAACAGGCAGACACAATGAAAATAGGGCTCGGATGAGGGAGACAATGCAAAAGCATCTCGAGTTAGGGCACTGAGCCCTCATCCTCCACCAGCGAGCACCCTGTAAGGAGGCAGCATGACAACACGTGGAGGGCTTGGGCTGTGGTGCCAGATAGCCCTGGGATCCAATTCAGACTTGTGACCCTGGGTGAGCCCCTTAGCCACTGCAAGCCTCTGCATCCTCACTTGCAAAGTGAGGACAACACCCACCTTCAGGGGTGCTTTGAGAACTGCATCAACCACTCTGAGCATACAGTGCCCACAGCCTTGCCATTCTGTGGACGTGCCATCTATGGGGCCCACATGACCGACCATCCAGGCTCAAGTCGCTCGAGAGCTGAAATGCTTAGGAGCCCTGGTCCTGAGTACATAATCTCTGAGCTCAATGTGATTGAGCACTGTCTATACTGGAGGCCAGTTAACAATGGGATTTCCCTAGGAAGGGATAAAAATGTAGAATGAGGCTGTTTCTGTTGCCCTTAAAGAGAAAATCCAGACCTGGCTCCGCTGACATAGAAAGGTAAATGTATTCAGTCCCCTAGTTTTACACTGTAAGCTCTGTATCATCACACCGTTGATGAGAGGTTCTAATTCCATCACATCCAAGCACAAGAAATTAACTGCCTCCAGTCTTGGTTTTAACCCAGTTAAATTAAAAACAAGGTAATGAAAATATTGCTGAGGAGAAAGAGTACATGTCATGAATGCAAAAGAACTCCTTGAAGATTGGGAGATGCCAGGAAAGGCGGTGTATCATTTCCCAAATCCTGCAGCAAGGCCAAGTGTCTTGGTGCTGGCGCTGAGACAAAGGAGGCGGTTGTTTCGGGCTTCTTTTGCCTTGTGTACTGCTGACAGTCAACGCCTGAACGAGCAAAGTGGCTCAGAGGGCCATGGGGAGCACCACTGGATGAAGTGTAGCGTGTCTTCCCTGTGGACAGGCCCATTCCTGGATAGAATCAGTGGTGACACGGCCAGGATTCAGCAGTGTAGACGCAGCAAAGCCCCAGCAAAGTTCTTGAACTCCTCAAGAGAATTAAATCAACAATTTGAACTTTAAGCTCTCTGCTTACTGGAAGGAATGGCAGGTTGGAAAGAATGGCCTGCTCAGAAATCAAATCACAAAGGCCACCAGGGCGAGAATGAAGAAAATGGCCCCGGGGAGCACATGGAGCTCGTAAATTAGTCACCAACGACTGGACACAATCAGGGAAGCTCAGGCTTTTTTCTGCTCTACTGGGATGATGCAATGTCAGCAAGTACAGGCTTTTCTTCAATACAATCCAGAGCTTGACATGAAAACGTCTCTTGCCTAAGATGTATTCCTGCTGAGGTTAGGGCAGAACAAAGACTTCCTTTACTCTTAGCGCTGTCTGGACTCATGCACTCACCAAAACACACCCCAAACCAGAAGTGGCCTGGTCCACCTTCAGGGGAAGATGAGGACAGTCCACAAAGATGAGGACAGTCCACAGTGTGGTGGTGGCCTGCAGAGCTTGGCTGCAGCGCTCACAAGCCTCTGAAGCCAGCAAATAAAGGACCGCCTCTTTGCTGCTATCAGGGAAAGGAGGCCTCTGGGCAGGGACTGGACAACCTCCCAGGACAAACGAACATATAGAGACTCTGAACAGGAAACTCTAAGTAGGAACTCTGAGTAGGAAAGAAGAGACTGTTTATAGCGCACGGAGAACATTTCTGCAGTCTTTCTACAAGCTGGGATAATAAATCCCTGGAGCTTAAAAAAAAAACAAAAACAGTTAATGACCTTTTGATGAATTAATGGTGAGTGAAATAATTCAAAGTAGAGAATCATTTCTAAAGTTGCAGGCCAGGCCTCAGACTGTACCACACAAAGTCTTCTCAGACAGGCTGCTGTCTCTCACTGCTCAATCGCAGATTCCAATGAGGGGATAAACTAGGGGAGAGGGGGAGATGGAAGGTCACACATGAAACCGGCATGGGTAACACTGCTGTAGACCCAGCTGGTAACACAAGGTCCAAGGGAGATTTCTGAGTCAGCATCTGTGGAATTCCTCAATGCATGTTCCATAGACCTATAAGCCACCTGCATGCTGTAATTGCACGGATCCATCTTCTACTTTATAACTAGAACCAGGCACCTGAAGAGTGATGGGCCAAAAGGATCATGTCTGGGCAGGGGCCAAACATGTGGTCCTCCCATCACCGAGAAATGACTCTCTTCTAGACCAGCGGTTATCACACTCTGACTTGTCTTTTAGACATTTTAGTCAAGAAAATTAAAAAAAAAAAAAAAGTATATATTTGATGTCCAATATTCTGGCACTCTGGCCACAAATGCCTTGCAGTTCCAATCCATCTTAGGGCTTCTGAATCTCACCTGCACTCTGCTGGCCCTGTCACCCTTTCCCCTACTGCCCCAGTCTCCCTGCTCATGGCTCTTGTCTCCTCACATCGTTCCTTGACGTCTTCAGCTATCCCCTAGTTTTTCTTGCCCCTCGCATCTCTCTCCTGTGGTTGCAGTCTGTGTCCAAGGCCATCCCAAATTGTTGGCCAAGTCTATCCTAGCTCAGGCCAGGATAAACTATAGAGAAGAGGTCTCAGGTTGGTGTCAATGGTTTTAGCACAAGTTCATAGTAGACAATGGGTAAAGATCTAGATTAGTTTTAGGATAAGGGCTAAAGGAGAAGAGATAGCTTTCACTGGATTTGATTTTCCCAGGGAAATACTAAACGGCAAGGAAAGACACTGATGGTGGGGGGCTGAGATTGGTTGAGGAAAGACAGTAGGTAGAGGAAATTAGAAAAAGCAAGAATAATGTTTTGCCATTTGATTTCTTTCAGTTAAAAAAAAAACAAAAACCTTAAAGGAAATATAATGAAAATAATCATTTCTGGATAGTACAAACATGAATGCTTAACATGTCATTCTCTGTACTTATTAACTTTTTGTTGTATTTAAAATTTAGCAACAAAAACTTCATAGTTAATTTTGATGTACACTCTCAGTTAATGGCCATTACTTTAAGAGAACCCGGTCTTTAATAACCTAAGTTTTAAATGCTGCCTTTGAAAAGTTTCAGTGTACAGTTTTCAGACTTAATAAGAATAGAACTTTTTAATATAATTCACTCTTTAAAAACAATGAGCAAGAAAGAGTATGCAGCAATCAGATTGGAGTGGAGTGGGGACCAGCCGAGGACGACAATAAGGATGGATAAGAGCCACGGAGCACGGCCCCAGGGGTGCCTGGTCGGCCCCTGGTCCAGGCCCACATCTTTCTCCCTTGGCCTCTTAGAGCAGCCCCTGAATTAGCCTCCCTGCCTCCAGCTTGGCCTCACTCCTCGCTATCCTCTAAAAATGGTTGGAGGGATCTTTGCAAAGCATAACTGTGAACGACCCCTGTGTGCTCCCCACGCTCCTCAGATGAACCTCCCTCCTCTAGCCTCATTCCTCATTCCATGCCTCCAGCTAGATGGTGTTCTTCATGGTTCCCCCAAACCCCCCACCCCCATTATCTGCGGAAATTCTCTACCTTACTCTACGCTTAGTTCTAATGGAACCCCCTCCACGGGGCTTTCTTTAATTCCCCCACACTCAGAATTAATCGTTCTTTTCACTGCGTGGTCTTTGCACTGCTCTGTTAAATTTCTACTGCAGAGTCCCCTAGCTGGGGACAATCCACAGGGAATCTTGAATTTTCCCCAAATGTGGCCAAAAATAACAGAAAGAATGAGTGTTCCCCCAAAACAGAGACTCTTGTGTATTCAACTTTCCATGCCCAACATCTCCTAAAGGGTCTAGAACACATGGCTTCTCAATGGAACCATTACTGGACTGAATTAAGTAATCATTTCTGCACTTTTAAAGTTCAAATCTACACGGAAATCTTAAACTTTTACTAAAACAATTTTGTTTTAAACAAAAATTAAAATCCACAAATTTTGGGGTGATCTGGCTCACAAACAAGCACTTTGAGAACCAATGCACTTAGCAGAAGCATAAAGCTGACCTTTGAAACTCATCCTAACAGATTTTCAAGAGCGTGACTTCTGTAGCTAGGATGACTCATCCACAACCGTGACGTGAGAATAACCAGTCTCTCGAGCCTGTTTTCTTCAGAAGGATATGGCAGAACAGGCTACGGAACTTAGAAAATGTGGGCTTTAAGTGGGACCCCCAAGCTGTCCCATAAAGGCTGGAGGCACGGCTGAGAGGCGGGCATTTCCTTTTCCTTCTGCCTAAAGCAGTGTGGGTTTTCAAACCTTATTCAACAGAACCAGCCAAAGAGGCCACTGCTAAGGATGAGAGAGTGTGAGCTTTAAATAAAACAGCTTTTACTCTTTTATATATGGAAAATTTCAAGTAAGATTTCAATCTGAAATGTGAGTTTTGCTGCTTAAAAAAGGCTGGAAAACCACTAGCCTCAAGAATTCTCCTGCACCCTTCCCGGGAAAGTGAAGAGAGGCTCACAGGCATGAGGGTTCCCTCGGAAGCCACACCTGGCCCTGGCCCTGGCCCCAGGTGTGAGCAAACCACTTTTTCAAACTCCGAGGGAGGACAGGGAAATGAAACTTGGCTTCAGTCTTCACAGGAGGGCCGCAGGCCTCTGTCCACCCCAGAGAACAGAAATCCTTTGACTTCAGAGCATGTGGAGAAATGGCGAGAAGCCCGGCTGGAAAGGCACGGCAAGGACAGGTCCGGAGATGGCCAGTCAATAGCTATCTCCTCCAGGAAGTCTTGCTGCATCGTCTCAGACAAAGCATGGCACCTGTTGTGAGTCTGGATACTTCCTGCCACCCCTACCCCTGCTCAGAAGCTATCCTTGCTGTCTACTGGGATGACTTCAACTTCTGTGGTGAGTTTATCTCATTAGCCAGTGTGGGAGGCCAAGAAGCCAGAGGTTATCAGCCTGACTCCACAAGGAACTCGGCGAGGATGCTCATCCCTGCCTCCCGAGGGTGTCAGGCTCCAGAGCTGAACAAGAAAGTGCAGACAGAGTGAGGAGTTCTATCCTCCTACCAGGCCAAGGGGCCCGAGCCCGTTTCCTGGGAATGGCTGGTAGGAAGGTTAAGGAGGGCGTCTTTAACATAAAATGCCTGTGGGAGGTGAAGGCAGCAGCACCTCTGCAGGCAGGTGGCAGCCAGCCTTATTCTCCTCAACTGTCCTAACTCCCTCCGAGTGGGGACGCAGCAGCTCTGCAGCTAGGAACACATCACCCCGAGATACTGATGAACATCAATCCCAAATTAGGCCCACATCTTGACCAATGGCTCAAAGTTTAAAAATCATCTTACTTCTAAAATGTAGTGGGGCTGAGGGACTGTGGGAAGCAAGGCCTGCACGCCCAGGTCCAAAGGGGCGTGAGGGCTGGTGACAGGTTATCTACAGTGTGTACTGATGAGAAGCCTGCCGCTTGAAATCCACTTCAGCCTCCGCTACAGGAAACCCTGTCTGGAAGAGCAGTGGTTTAGGATTCAGAAAGTTCAAATCCTGACTTCGCCACTTCCTATGCTGGATGGCTTTTGGTGAGTTAATGAAACCTTTGGATCCCTGGTTTCCTAAATATTACTCCTCAAAATCCGAAGAATGGAACTCACTTTGTAGTGAGCTTACATGAGAGAACACACAAGAGGCTCTGCACTGCACTAACTCCTGTCTTTCATTCCCAAACTCAGCAGCACATTGTCCATACAGCTCACCTCTGGGATTGCCTACACATTTAACTTTGGCTCTTTCTGCGAACACTTATCCTACAGTGCCCTATATTTCACATTCCCATTTCCACGGCCAGCTCTGTGAATAGAGGATTGGTTGTTAACTGCCCACTGTGATAAGCGCCATGCCTGGAACACTCGACTGGTATTAGCTGATGGGAAGAACAAAGGCCTCCATTTTTCCAAGAATAATGAGGTAGGGAGGAAGGAAAGGAACTGTAAGAGGATGGAGGTGGTTCTTGGAGATGAAATGCCGAGCCAGTTGCTACCCCACTGCCTCTGTTTCTGCCTCTTCTTCGTGCCTGCCCCAGAGGAGAGTGGTCCAGGACCAGCTGAAAGTGGGGGGAAGTCCTTTTTTAAGAACAAACACAAATACGACTGTGTGTTCGTATGTATGTGTATGTATAAGGTAATGGCAAAACTGTTTCCACTGAGGAAGATTTGTAAAATCACCAAGAGAGAAAAAGAGTGCTTGTGGAATCCCATAGGGATCCCCTCGGACCGGGAGAGCTTTACCCACCATTTACAGGGCGTTCGGTCCAGGGCCATGTGCCCTGGTGAGCATACAGGAACCACACAGTGCAGAAATAGAGCAATTCATAACATCACAGATGGAAACACAAAACTGATGTCTGTAAACTTCTTTGTACATCATTAATCCGTTAGAGAAACTAGAAACAGAGTGAGAACTTGAGCAAACACTGGGGTAGTTACATCCACATAGAAAGGACTGCACCTTTGGTTAAAAAGCAGGAGCTACGAAGTTATTTTAGTCTTCCAACTGCTCAGCCAGTGCAACTAAAAGCCAGCCACCATCAGCCACATGTGCGAGCGAGCGAGCCAGCATGCTGCCCACTGCAGAGGGCACCCCAAATGCGCCTTCCTGGTCACTAGACCTATTCCACAGTCAGCTCTGTTTGCACAAAAAATGTTGGAGGCCTTTGGGAAGGGTCCCAGTGTTCGCCACTTGGGGCTGTGAAATTACACTTTGTTCTTTAGTTTAGAACAAAAACACAAATTTACTTAATGTATGGGGGAAAAAATCAGAACAGAAGCAAAAACAGGCATGTGGGAAAGACAACAATATGGACTACAGACGCATTTTTATTATAAAGTAAAGCTCCTCCATGCAAACTATAATCCCTTTGCATTTCTCAAATAGGGCATTATGGAGGAAAAAAAGTCATGTATGCTTTACTGCAAATTTTGGAAGGGGAGAAAATAGGGAGAACTTGCATTTTTAAATCGTCCATGTCTCTGTTTTTGCTATGAAATATATTTTAAAAGACCGGAAAATGAGGCACATGTACAAAAAAAATAATAAACTCAAGTATAAACGGAATTGCAAACATGGATTTAATCAAGAGTTTTCCCATCTCTAAGACCTATCTTTTTTTTAAGCCCTCACCTCAAATTTCTTTTCTAATTAACAAAGCCACACACTTAAAAAACATTAAGCAATGTGGAAGAAATCTGGCAGAAAATACTCTCTGTTGGAAGAACACATGAAAAATTACATGAAGAAGATGTATTTTTCATAAGTACTGAAAATACATCAAAAGCACAAATTAAAATAATTTCTGAATTTTTTCAAAGTAATTTCACGATGGCCACTTGGAAATGATTCATTTATAATTTCTACACCAACTTTGCATCTCTTTGACTTTTTTCCCCTCTCCTAGCTCAGGGCTGCTTGGTGGATATTTGAAGGGTAAAAAAAAAAATCATGTTTCTGTGCTGAAAAGTTATCAAGACCAGCTCTCTGCTGCATTTGCATTGTTATTAGGGACACACACACACACACACACACACACACACAAACACACACACTCTCTCTCTCTCTCTGAGCTTAATGTGAGGCTAGTACAGAAACAGAGAGATTAGACACAAAGAAATGTAAACAGCTCTCACATGCGAGGAAACTAGGTTACCAGAATCCCAGCACCAGGCATTCACCAGTCACCATGGAAAACAGGAAGTGAGATGCATAGCAACCACAAGCCAAAAAGCAGGAAAGCGCATACCTTTAGCTTGGAATGAAAATCACGAGATTTCCTTCTGGCAAGAACCTGAATGTGACTAGACACCTGCAGGGTAGGGGAAGGGAGGAAAACAAAGGAAAAGCCTGTAACCATGGAGATGAAAAGCCCCCTACAACTGGGCAAGCCAGACGTACCTTAATGGCGGCTTGAATTTCTCGAACTTTCTTTCTTGCTAAGACCTGTATATGACTAGACACCTACATTGTTCGGGTTTATGAGGGGAAACAAAACAAAACAAAACAAAACAAAAAAAGGAAATCAAATATAAAATCGCTACTCCTTGGGAGGGTTTCGGGGTGGGGGGGTGGGGGAAGGTTATTTGCATCTCAACAAAGCTCTGCAGTTAGGAATACACAGTCCCAGCCAGACACCAAGCCCCCAGCGCTGCTCTAAGCTTTTCAGACTGGGTCATCACTGCAGTGACTGGAGTCAGGATGAAAGTTGAAGCTAATCTTAGTTTTCTCACCCAGGAGAAATCACGCACGGGATGAGAGGGGGAGAGTGGGGTTGTTTTCTTTATAAAATTAAAAAGGTGGGAGTAGAGGTAAATGAAAATATTTATAGCTTCTCAGTATCAGGAGGGAAAATCCCTTTTTCTCAATTTAGAAGAGACTATCCATAAATTAGCACATTCCGCAGAATCAAAAAGCTGAAGCTGTAGGTTGTATTCTGATCTCATTAAGAGCTCTGGATTCTGTAGCAAATGTTAAAATAATACTGACATGTAAATTAGATCTCAAAGAGAAATGGAAAGACCCAGTTAGCAGAGCTTTTTTTTTTTCCCCCTTATAAATATCTTTAATCCTTCCACTCTTTTGGGTATTGACTGGGCGCCAAGTGGATTTGCATATTATTACAGAGCGAAAAGTGTGAATACAGCCAGCCAGCCATCCTGTTAAAAATCTGGGTTGAAAAACCACACGGATTTGCTGAACAACAAATTCACATTGGAGAGGTATCACCAACTGCCGCCTAAAAACATCCCCAGGATGCCGGGGTATGGAAACCAAGCCAAGCCCGGCTTCTGAAACACAATGATTCCACTGGGTAAACAAATTTGCATCTCTTTCAGTGGGACTTGGTTAAATTTAGAAGTGTCCCCCCAGTGAAGGGGTTGGGCACATGACCAGAGCTCACAGACCAGCAGACAGCCCAGGTCCAGCACTTTCAGTATGCTGGGAATTAGATTTTGTCTGTTTCAGAAATTTAGAACCTCCCATTTAGAAGTTCAGCGACTGTGAGGCCATTACTTGATTTCAAACACTCTAGCCACCCTAAAAACAGGATTTATGGTAACAAATGAACCTCTTATCTCTAACTTTGTCTTCGAGTTTCAATTTGCTTCTGCATTTTTTTTTTTAAAGTACGGAGAAGCAGGAACTCCCCCATCCTCTTCACCTCTCCATCCTGCTCCTGCTTTCACTTGTTTTCACCAGAATTTTGTTCTGATGTGATTCTCTGACTTGCTGAGGGCCACAGTGGGGGGAATATCCACCGAACAGACAATGCCCTGCCTCTGAGCACTGGCAGGAGGCCACCTGCCTCTGTGCTGACTCAGCAGTGGGCTCCCGGCTGGGGCACAGGAGCGTTCCTGGGGAAAGCTCTCCCCGTCATAAACACTCAGGAAAACAACTTATCACTGAGCAGAGGACTGGAATCTGCTGCTCAGGCTTAACGAGACCACAGTTGAACTCGCCTTTTGGTTTGATTATAGTTTTTAAAATTCATGCCATTTCGGTCAGCATAGGTCAACATTAAAATATACATATATTTTTTTTTCTGTTAACAACTCACCCATGAGGTTGGTTTGATGGTTTTCCCCCTTTCCATTTCTTTCTTTTTCTGTTTTTTGTTAAACACTAATTTCTCATCCGTTCCAGTTCTGAACTGGGTCAGACATTTGGGCTGCTTTACATCAGAAGGAACGAGGAGCGCCAGAACGCTGACAGAGGGCAGAGGAAAATTCCTGACCCTGCTCTGCACAAAGGTATTGTAACTTCATTTCAGTCACAGCAGCTACTGACAAAAAGCCATAGCTTAAGGAGCAACAGTTCCCTGGACGCACATCATTCAGCCTTATATTCCAGCCAATACTCATGGCTGCTAGTGTTACTTTTTCATTGAAATGATGACTAATATGTAATTGTTCCAGGATTTTACAATGCGCAAAATCTCAAAATTTCATGACTTGCAAAGTATACCTGCACCTGCAGCTTTTGCAATGTTTGCAGATGCACAGTTTCGGGAAGAAATTTAAGTTTTACAATACAGTACAGGAACAGTTCATACACTGTCCTTAGCAGTGAAACTTTCCCATATGTGTATAGAAGGAACTCCAGAGACCACATAATAAAAGGTCACTGAAATGATGAACAGTGAAAACTGAGCCAATTTCAAACACCTACAACACTGACGTCCTTACAGGGAACTCCAATCGGGGGCTCCTAGGAGCCAAAGCACAGACAGCCACTGCAGCCAAAATGCCTCCTTGGGCCATTCGCTAACATGCACAATTTCCAGGTCGGTTGTTTTACCTGTTTTCTGGTCCTCGTCTTCCCTGTCCTGAGTTTGATGTATCTGGCTATCAATTCATTCCTACCTGAAAGAAAGAAGAATTTACAATAAAGTAGGTTACTTTGGGGTGGGGCGGGGGGAGGGGGAAGCCTCTGAAAAGCTAAGAATAGAATTCAGAATCAGGAATTTTTGTTGCACCTGTAAGTTTATTAATGCTAGAAAAACAAAAAGGACAATTTTTTGCAAACAATATTTCCTAGGAGAAATTAGGACGAAGGGAATTTAATTATGAACTACAGTCAGCAATTGAGGAGAGAAATGTGCCTTTTAAAAATGTGCCTTTGTGTTTGCATGCTTGTCCCTAAACGGATGGTCACTTGTATAAAAAACAAATACAAGGACTAGTGCGGGAGTATACAGACCTGGTTCTGTTCCAGTCTTATTTTTCATATTCCTTCTCACCCAGGTTTCTACTGAGTTAACTCCAGTTAGAGTCATTAGAACCACGAGAGGATGAACTGCTCTGGCCACAGAAACACAACGAAAAGAAGCTACAGTATGAAGACAGACACCCCCCTAAACGTGGTCACTGTGCCAGTAACAAACTGTACACAAAACCATCAGCGCCAAAAAAAAAAAAAAAAAGAAGACTCGACCTTTTCCAAGCTTTATTACCTCTGGGGGAAAGAAAACGCCTTAAAGTATAAACAAATATCCCCGGTCCCTACTCCAAGAGACTGAGAAATCTCAAAGAGACGACCTGAACTATAATATAATGGGAAACTACACCCCCAAAGCCAAGTGGGGAAATGTATTACTAATACTACATGAAATATAAATGCACTCATACGGGACACGTGGGTCCAAACTGCCACTATAATCATTACGGTATATCCAGTGGTCTAATTTGTGTTTGCTGTCTTACTCCCCACATATACTGCATAGCTGAAGACAGCAAGAGATTCTGTCTTGTTCCCCAAGGTCTCCCCAGCACGCAGCACAATGCTGGGCACACAGAAAGAATAAATGAGGAACTAACACAGCCTCTGGTGACAGAGAGTACCACAAGCCCCAGACCTCCCCAGCAGAGTAAAGAACTGGCGGCTCTGGTGAGAGTGTCTTTACGGGAATCTTGCCTGAGAATACTAAAACCTCTCCCATCGCTGCCTAGAACATTCCCGTAATTATGGCTCTGTTCTCCACCTGCCCGTGTTAGGACTGTGCAGGATACGGTCGTCACTGGAAGGCAAGGGAATCGTGGAATCTTGGGACTGGGAAGTACTTCTGAGTCATCCTTTCCTACACCTAAAAGTCTAAGTCCTCAATGTAAGCCAGCACTTCTAGAATTAAGGAAGTAGCCCATTCTATCTTAAAATATACTGAAGAATTAAAAGACCCTCCTTATTTGAGGCTTCCTGTAACTTTCATCCCCAGATTCTTTTTGTTCCCCTTAATAAGAACAAGGCTAGTTCTTTTTTTTGCTTTTTTTTAAAATTTATTTTTATTTATTTATTTTTATTTTATGGCTGTGTTGGGTCTTCGTTTCTGTGCGAGGGCTTTCTCTAGTTGCGGCAAGTGGGGGCTGCTCTTCATTGCGGTGCACGGGCCTCTATCGTGGCCTCTCTTGTTGCGGAGCACAGGCTCCAAACGCGCAGGCTCAGTAATTGTGGCTCACGGGCCTAGTTGCTCCACAGCATGTGGGATCTTCCCAGACCAGGGCTCGAACCCATGTCCCCTGCATTGGCAGGCAGACTCTCAACCACTGCGCCACGAGGGAAGCCCCCAAGGCTAGTTCTTAATGCACGTGACTGCCTTTCAGATATTACTGACAGCTTTCAGGTCCTCCTGCAGTTGTATCCAGGCTAAACCTTTCCTGTTCCTTTGTTATCTGTGATAAGCTTTGGAACACTCCCATATCCATCCTGTGACCATCCTTTGTCTAGTTTCCTTTCATAGCCTGGAGGCCAGAACTGTAGTCACCTCCCTGGTCCTAAATACTCCACCTCTGTTAATGCAGCCTAACACTGCACTAGATTTGGGGGGATCACAATAAACCGTCAACTGATGTCAATTTGAACTCTTAGGTCTTTTTCATATGGCCTAATTCTCAGATATATCCCTACCCCTGTTCCCAGTCTTTTCATGCGTAGTTGGGATTTTCAGATCCAAATACAAAATGTTGTGTGTATTTCTATCACATTTCATCTTATTAGATTAAGCCTATCATTCCAGTCTTTGAATCTCAGATCCTGATTCTGTGACTGAACTTACCCTTTAACCACAGGAAAAGGACCTCTAAATTCAGTTTTGAGGATTGCTTCTCAAAGCATTCTCTTTCAACTTTTGAGAACTACCAATATATACCCTGTAGTGTCATCGGGTCTACTTCTCCATCTCTCAGATGGTTGTACAGATTTTGCAATTTGTCTCAAAGGCTGGCTGACAGCAGAGCCCAGCTAGGAGCGCCTAATTACCAGAAGCCAGACCTAAATGACAATGTCTGCAGCGGAGCCAAGCATCCTCCAGCTCAGGGCCTCACTGTGCACCCTGTTCAGAGCTGAGTGGCCTGGACGAAATAAATCCAGGGCTCTGAATTACATGCAATTTCATCTGAACCTTGTCCAGATGGGAAAAACGTCTCCTGCCCCCCCGTCTGCTTATTTTCTAGGAAAGCAGACAGAATAGCTTGATACAAGTGGCATATAACCTGTATCACCAGTTTTTAATTTCTTATGGCATTTGGTTGAATGAATGAGATCAGTACCTAGGACAGCCACGTTTGACTGTGCACCCTGTGGTTTATGCACTGGCATAAACAATGTCAATTCATAATTTGATTAAAATGCTTCTAAAGATCACTACTTCTACAAGAAGGCCTCACTGAGCATCTACTACGTGCTGAGCGCTACGCTACATCATTTCATGGAAAGCTGGTCATGACTCTCATGTCCCTGGTTCTTTACATGAGCAAGATTACCCTTCTTTTAAAAGCCTGTGTTCTTTCTTTCATACCATGTTTCAAGCCATGAAGAGTAATTAACTTGAAGCTGCTATGTGTTTCTTCTTGCCTTGCCATAGGAATATTGCTGATTCAAATTATAAATTCAAATTCCACTAACACTAAGCATCTACTGTGAACTCAAAGCAGAGTGTTAATCACTTTATTTTTTGTGAATTTTTTTAATGACGATAAGGGTGGTTTTGTGCACAGAAAACATCAGTCAGGTTTACCTGGCTTTAGAAATGTTTATTTCATTTGTTTAGTTATTTTTAAAAAAACCTTAAATGCCCTGGTTCATCTTTTAAGTTTTCAGTTCAACTTACAGATCCTATAATTTTTATAATCACTTTCAAAGGGCCATTGGATTAATGTTTGGTCCATTTTACAAACCTAGTTAAACTCCTTCAAACATTTAAACTATGTATTTATAATCTATAATTTATTTAATTCTTTTAACTATTAGAATTGTTTGATTTAACTTACAAAACCTCCCCTTAAACAACTCTTAGAAACCTAATAAATTCTCTTAAGTGCCCCAATACTGCTTAGAAATCTAGTTAAGACTTCAACCTTCCCTAAAATCAAGTCTAAGTCTGTTACTTTATTGCATATTTTAAATTGGAAATACAGGCTAACCTGTTATGTGGGCCAAATTATTTTAAATATGCATACTGAAGTACTCACATGCACAAATCCTTTAAATAAAAAATATTAACACTATGGCTATGATTATATTAAAAACTTCTACATTCAATTCTAAATCTTCCCAGAATTATAATATGCTTACCCTTTAAGGAAACAAGTATGTCATTCCAAATGATTTTGGAATATCTTTTTGGGTGCTTGGGGTTGTACTTATTTTGCTAGGTTCTGAATGAATTCTTGTTAGCAACCTTGATAGGACGTTCTGAGCCCTATTTATATTTCTATAGCATGGCCCTCCAAATGGGGTGGATCCATACAGTTCAAAGCCTTGGATTTGAATCATGGTACTAAGGTACAGAATTCTCCAACCAAGGACAGGGAACTCAGGGACACCAAACATCACTAATGTAACTGGCAGTGGGGCTCTGGTCCATACAACACAGTCCTGTTTCACAGCCACGAAGAATGCTGGTTATTAGAAATGTTAACCCTCATTTCTCTAACTCTCGCTTCCAAAAAAAATACACATGTACACATACAGTGGTGCTTGATCCAGTAAACCTTGCATTACAAAAGTTACTGTCAACTAAGTTAACTTTAAAGTTAATCATGACATTCCTAAACTATTCCTACAGTTATGTGGGTACCATCTCTCCCTGTGCCTTACATGATGCCTGTCTGGTGTATCAGGGATATAAAGATAGCCTAGCCTGCTGCCCACAAGCAGTTCACTGTCCAAAACAAGGGCTAAGATAGAGGAAATCAGCTCTACGTGTCAGACAGCAACTGAAAGAGGTTCTAGTAACATATGTGGGTAATCAGCCACAAATAATTCCAGAAATCTAGAAAGCCTTCCCCAAAGTACTGGAATATAAGCTAGCCTTTAAAGATAGATTACATTTTCTCCAACATTACAAAAACTTTCCGACATACACAGTGAACACAATATACACTATATACCCACCATCCAGATCCTACCTTCACTTTTTCTTTATTTGCTTTATCACACGTCACTCCATCTATCCATTCTTCTACCCGTCCACTGAGCCATCTTATTTTGTTGTTGTTGTTGCATTTCAAAATAAGTGGCAGGCATGATAACACCCCTGCATCCTTCAGTGTGCATATCATTAACTAGAGTGATAAGACTGATTTTGATAGGCAGAATGGAGGGGGTACGCTGAAGACCCTTTTAGACAGAGGAAGCAGCATTTTAAAATATATATACAGAGGAAACTGGGGCTCCTAAAAACCAGGCATGCTGACCCTCAAGCTCCCTTGACCACTGCACACTTTCTCTTTCTGAGCCCAGGAATCTCCAGGTTCTACATTCACAGCATCCATGAATCATCTCCTTCATTCTTCTCTATAAATACCTGTAATAGCTTATAGAGCTGAGTGGCAATGTCACACTTCACCACTAAGTGTCATCATACTACAGCTTCTCTGCAGCATAGAATGTCCTTTAGAAATGCACACCCTATCACTTCTTTAAATCTGAGATGCAGTAGCTGCAGTTGCCTTTGCTTTTCCCACAGGCAAGAGGCAGCAGCAAAGGCAAACAGCCTGACCTGTCGCTTTTATACTGTGATCCTCACTAAGCGCTGCGATCCAGTTTTTATTTTCCTTTTCCTTTCTCCTAAATGACACAACACAGTTGAAAGTGAGCCCATCATTGGCTTTTCCAGCCTCCCAGATTGCTGTGAAATTTCCTGCTAAGGGGGCAATAGAGAGAGATTCCAACAGAAAGACAGGGAGTTCACGCTGTGCTTGCCTTACCCGGAGAGAAGACGGGTTAACGTTGCTGTGGGCTTGTGTGTAATGGGATGTGGCCTCAAGGTCATGTTTGAGGCACAGCAAATGCAGGGTCTGTGGCTAGAAATTGTAGCCCAGAGACACTCGGCTTTAACAGTGTAAGAGCCACTTTGTAATTGAATGGAGTCAGGGAGCCACAAAGGAAGAAGTAACAAATGAAACCTCCTCTTCCCTGGCTGCAGCCAGTCTGAAGACTAACACATACTCTGGCCGGGGGAAGGGGCTTTAGTGTACTCTAAGGAAACCTCTCTTGGCCCTCTCTTTGCTGGGACGGACATGGGCGGATTCCCCCACAGGTTTTTCCCATCTTAAAATAATGAGAATCAGAAAGAAAACTCAAGTTTCTTCTGACTGCTAGACCAAAGCTGTATGAAACAGGCACTGATGCTATGGTTGTAGCCATAGGGTCTTCCACACCCCCTCACAAGCCTTAACTTGGCCCAAGGGCACTATTAGGCTGTTCCTTGTTAACACCCTGAGCTGTCTGAGCTCTGTACCTGAACACACAATTGCTTTCATGGCCTGCATCTCCTTGCCCATTGCTGCATGTCTGGCTTCTGCCTACCTCTCAAATGCCTTGTCCTTCATGAGCTTTCCAGCTGGAAGAGGCCAGGTCCCGTCCCACTAAACATCCACAGCCCTTGACCTTGGCCTCTTTACTGCTGGCTCGTATCTTTTCTGCCTTATATTCGATCGTTTCAGCACATGTCATGGCTCCAAACAGATCATAAAGTCTTTAAGAACAAGAACCAATGAGGGAATTCCCCAGTGGTCCAGTGGTTAGGACTCTGGGTTTTCACTGCCAAGGGCCTGGGGTTCAGTCCCTGGTCGGGGAACTAAGATCCCACAAGCCACGTGGTGAGGCCAAAAAAAAAAAAAAAAAAAAAAAAAAGAGCCAATAACATTCATCTTTTCTCTGCCTTCCCTTCCCAACCAGCTCAATGTTTATGGAATGAATTGTCATCAGGAGCAGAAAAGAGGCTCCTATGTCCCTACAATCCAGTTTGACACTGAATCATCAGCATAAACTGCAAAAAGATGACCCAGTGAGAAGCAAAGAAAGATGTCTTCTACGAGGTGACAACACCACAAGGCATGATTCTGTCCTCCAACACCAGCAGCAATGCCCAATGAGACAGCGATTTACGAAGGACTTTCTTGGGCAAGATTCTACGAGATGGTGTTAAAATACTTTCTAGCTCTGGACCTCTCTGTATGACCTGAGGTTCATGTAAAGGAAAAAGTATCTTAGAATATGAAAGCCAACAACCAAAAAGCACAGGTGTAGGGTACACTGCAGGAACCAAGTGTCAGCTGCTAGGGAGAGGTCTACAGAACGGGGATGTTGAATGAACCTGTCCTGCTGAAGACCTGGGGCGTCTGTATCTATGGATACTGCCAGAGGAGGCAGTAGAGACCATGCACTGACACGTGAGGAGTTAATAATTAGCCATTTCTCACACACTGCTGCATCACCCCAGCAACGCTGGGAAAGAAAGGAGGTCTACCAAAGCTGGCCAGTCACCCACTAGTCAGACACCCACAACACCTACAGGGCACAAGCAACATGCTAGGATTCTGGGGGTAAAGAGATGCCATCTCTGCCTTCAGGGAGCTTACATCTGTGAAGGACTCTCACCCGTGAGAACGGACTCAAGTCACCCTACCCCTCTCCACGCCTCTCAATCATGGCATGCATCAGAGCTGCCAAGTTCCATTTATCTGAATGACTGCATTATGAACACCTGCCTCCCCCACTAAAGACAGGAATTTCCAGAGGAGCAGAGACCTTGTGTTTTCGCTCATCGCTGTGCCCCCCGTGCCAAGAATACAGCAGGTCCTCAGAAAGTAAACACTGACGGAACGAATAACTGAATGAGAGGGATGGAGAACCAGAGTGGCAGAGGGGTTCAAGGCTTAGATTGGGGGTAAAGGAAGGCTCACGAAAAAGAGCATTTGAAATGGTCACAGAGTGTTGTTGCCAATGAGGAAGTTTGGACACCAGTGTCTCAGTTAATCCCCAATATAAATCATTGACCAAAAATCAGCACCAACCAACATGGAAAATCACCAGAATGGGCCAGGCAGCCCATTCTGGGTTGCCGGGGGCTGGTACCGCATGTTCCCGATCTAAAGTCTTACAAAATGAACTGGTGGCCTTCAGGAGGTGAACACTGGAAAGTCTCAAATAAATATCCTCTGTCTGCACTCACCCAGAGGCTTACAAGGAACAGCTTTAGAAGGAAAAATACACAGACGAAGGCTGTGTTAACCCTGGTTGGTCAGAACTTATTCCTTGAATCCCTTCAAAACTCCTGGCAATAACTCAAGTCCCACCTTCTCCGAGTTCCCATCAGTCAACGGCAGCTGATAACATTATCAAGTGATGGCTCCATAAAACACTGTGGTCTCCTTCATCTTAGCTAACAAACTACACATTTGCATAAGACTACAAGAGTCAAAGAGAGACGAGCAAGTAAAAATGTCTAATGTTATGGATTGAATACAAACAATCCCTCCATGTTGAAGAGAATTCTTTTTGTTGTATTTATTTCCAGAAGGAAAATAAATATAAATGCAGAAATTTTTCTAATGGCTCATTCTTTATGAAGCAATAAAAAGATGCTATACAATCACCTTTTAAAAAAAAAAATTATTTACTTTATTTATTTAATTTTTGGCTGCATTGGGTCTTCGTTGCGGTGCGCGGGCTTCTCTTGTTGCAGATCACAGGCTCTAGGTGCACAGGCTTCAGTAGTTGTGGCTCGTGGGTTCTAGAGAGGAGGCTCAGTAGTTGTGGCTCGTGGGTTCTAGAGAGGAGGCTCAGTAGTTGTGGCTCGCGGGCTTAGTTGCTCCGCGGCGTGTGGGATCTTCCCAGGCCAGGGCTCGAACCCATGTCCCCTGCATTGGCAGGCGGATTCTTAACCACTGCACCACCAGGGAAGCCCTACAATCACCTTTTTAATCCTCTACCTAGCCTTAATTACGTTATGCCTCTAGTCGTTCTTTCTAATCCATCCTATATACAGCTACTTGAAGCATATCTCTGGCTCAGCCACTCTACTGCTTCAAGACCTTCTGCCTACAGTCTAAAGGTCAAACTCCTTTAGTATAGTATTCAGTATGGTCCCACCATCTGGCCCTAACTTTTTTTTTCATGACACACTACCGTCACCTTAATCCATTTTACTGCCATCAAAATGCACACCTAACTTTCAGTTCCCTGAAGCATCCTGCCATTCTAAGGTTTTGCTCACAAGTACAATACCCCTTAAGACCACCAATCAAAAGCCTTCCAGGTCCAGCTCAGATACTCTTTCCACCACAAAACCTCCATGAAAGGCCTGAAATAGGCACTAGGCTTGGAGTGTGTGAAGAGGAGTGAGCCAGGGAGCCAGGCACCTGGAGCTCACCTCACAGACCAGTGGTTGGGAAAGACCACAATACTATAAAGCAAACTGAAACCAAAGACACTGTGAGTTAGAAACAAAACTGCCTGGGACTTCCCTGGTGGCGCAGTGATTAAGAATTCGCCTGCCAATGCAGGGGACAAGGGTTCCATCCCTGGTCTGGGAAGATCCCACATGCCACGGAGCAACTAAGCCCGCGAGCCACAACTACTGAGCCCACGTGCCACAACTACTGAAGCCTGCCTGCGCGCCTAGAGCCCCTGCTCCACCACAAAGAGAAGTCACCGCAGTGAGAAGCCCGCGCACCGCAACGAAGAGTAGCCCCCGCTCGCCGCAACTAGAGAAAGCCTGCGCGCAGCAACGAAGATCCAATGCAGCCAAAAATAAATAAATTTATATATATTAAAAAAACTGCCTTGTATAATACAAGTGGGGTGAAGGGAGATGGCTTGACTCTGACTGGGAAGTAGCACAGATTCCCCATGCTGCCCTGGGCCCAAAGTACTTCACTTCTGCATGGGTCAGGGCACTGCCCACATTCTGGCTCTAGTAAGAGTTCCTTGTGTAAAAGACCATAAGCTCCTGAAAGGTAGGTTCTATATCTTCAGCATTTTTGTGTCCCACACACTCGAGGTGTGTACAGGATGTTAACGGACTCTAACCTTGTTGACCCCAGTGGCAACCTAAGTAGACCCCCTACCCAAAGGCTCTCAGGAGAGCGTTCAGTCCTGACAGTTGCTGCCATTCATCCTGTGGGCATTCACCTTCTCCTTCATGCCCACATCTGATTACGTTGCTTTCCTACATCAACAGGTCCCCATCCATTATAAGAAAGACAAACACTCCTTAGCTTGTTACCTAAGGCTAACAGCCCATTCCTGTACTGCTATAGTAGCTTCAGAGAGTTCCCCCAGCCATCGTTCTGCTTTTCCACACCTCCATGCCTTTGTGTAACCATCTGTCCTTAAATGTTCTTTTTCTTCTCCTTTGCCAGCAAAACTCCTATTCATCCCTGTAAGCGCCAACTGAAGCATTTCCTCCTTGACATCTGGGAGCTTTCCAAACTGAGTTAGTCGTTTCTCCTTCGTATGCTCGTGTACTGAGCAGAGAGCCCGGCTGCTGCCACGCTGCCATTACTTACCTACAGGACTATCCAGTCCCCTCTAAGCATAGTGACTGCTCTATGGACAGAACCCATCTGGTTCTGACTCCAGATCTGGCGCCTGTTAAGTAGGTGCTCAATAAATGTTTTCAATTAAAAGAAAAAAAAAAGAATGAATGAGCTCTCCTCTTCCATATGGAGAAAATCAGAAAAAAAAAAAAAGATCTAAATAAGAGTACCTAACTTGGATAACAGCATTGTCAATACCATCTGAAATCTGTAGGCCCTTTTACAGTTACAACTATTTTAGTGAGAGGCGGCACAATTCTCCAGACTCTTGTCCTGTGCTTTTAGCTTGGCTCAAGTGTGACCAACACGTGCTCTTTTCCTCCTCACCCCTCTCTCCCCCTGATCACCTCCACATGCCACAGTAATATGGACCTGGTCCAAAAAAAAGGTAATCCAACATTAACCCAGGAGAGTCATGTTAATGAAAAACTTTGGTAAGAACACTCTGTTTATTTATTAATTATTTGGCCTTAGAGAAGTGTGAAATCCACACATTTGAAGTGCTAAAAACTGCTGGTCTTTAATGGAGAATCTTTAATAGTGGCATTGCTGCAAACTTTTTTTTTTTTTTTTTTGGACTCAGATGTATCATTGCCTAGATCTTTTCTGGGAAATTTGAACATGTACTTATTAGCTGTGTGAACATGGGAAACTTGCTTCACTTCTCTGGACCTCTCTTTCATTACTTTAACTGACATACACGGTTCCTGTCCAGGATACCATACCACATGGCTTCTAGTATAAACCTACAATGCTTCTACTTTTAACGCTATAGAAATGGAACATCTTTTCCATGCTACACTGAAAATGTCCTCAAAATCTTTGCATTCATTACCCTAAATCATCCAAACGATATGGCCATAAAACCTGTTTCTAAGTAAACGGAGCCCTTTATTGTGATATCTGAATATTAAGAGGGCATCATGCAAACTACGTAGTTGCTACAATAATCTTTTAATTTAGAATAGATTCTTCCTTGAATAAAATAGCAGGAATTAGGTTTTTGCTAAGGGCTGAATGAGGCCAAAATTATAATTTGTGGCAGACTGTAAAATTAGCTCTATGAATAGACTGCAGGCATTGCATTAAATGTCCCAACCATGCCATCAATGGTCATCATGCAGAAGTAAAAAAGGCCCTGTCTCAACCTAAAATGCAAGAAGTCCAACGTTCTAGAAGTGGAAGAGGAGGCCACTTTGCTTTTGTATATTCTCATGGTAGTTAGTGGTGGTAATTTTGGAGCAGGACCAGGAAGGAACTTTAGAGAGGATCTGATGGATATGGAAGTGGTCCTGGATTCAGGGGTAGCTATCATGGCTATGGAGGAGAACCTAGAGGTGGCAATTTTCTAGGTAGCCCTGGTCATGGAGGCTATTAGCCAGAATCATGGTGGAATAAGACACAATGTTATTCCTTTAAAAAATTTTTGTGGGTGTGTAGAGTTAAGAAGCTGTTGCACGTTTATGATTTAATAAAAATTATTCTAAAGGAAAAAAGAAAATAAACAGCGTACCCCCCACTGGATTTCCAGAATTTAGTTCTCAGTGTAAAAACACAACTATCATTAGAAGAATTAAGCATCAGCTTCTGAAGTTATATAGCAGTAGCTATACAAAGGTGAGTTATGCAAGCATTAAATCCAAATGACACTCACATAGGATTACTTGCTGCTTAGAAAACATAGTATTCGATAAAAAGAATTCTAAATGTCTAGGCACTTAGTAATTCTTTTAAAAATAATATGGAAACCATAACATAAAGAACAACATTTTAAAAAATGCACTCAAACCCAAGAGACTGAAACTTGGGGGGTTAAGCTAAATGAAATAATACTGGATGACAGGTAGGGATGAAGTGAGATAACAGAAAGCTAGACGATACCTACTGTGTGAATACCTACTGTGTCAGCACTATTCAAAGCACTGTGCTTATACATGCATACATTTAACCTTCATTCCCACCTTATTCCCATTTTATAAATGCTGAACCTGAGGTTCAAAGAAGAAACTTGCCTAAGTTCCCAAACTAGTTAAGCGGTGGAGTTGGGATTTGAACCCAGCTTTGTCTTCCAAGCTCATTATGCTTAACATCAGACCAACTGCTCTGAAAATAGCCTCTATAATAAGTTAACTTCTCACAAGATCATTACTAAGTGCTTAACCAAAACAAAATCTTAAAGGGGGCCCAACCCAACCACGAAGTGGATGGAACTGTAATATACCATTTTAAAAGTCCATTCACCACCTATAATACAAGATAAAACCTCACCTCTTCACGCCTTCAAGGCCGTCATAATCTGGCTACAATGCAGTCCCCCCCTCCCCTGTTCAGTAATAGCTGTTAAGTATCTTCTATGTAAAAGGCATTGCACTAGGCACTGGAGGAGATACACACTGGAATAATACATGTTCTCTGCCCCCAAGGAGTTTAGATTTTAGAAGGAGAACTGAGGCAAGAAGCCACACGTCTGTAATAAAAGGCAGAATATTTAGGAGGAGAGGAAACAGACTGAAGAACAGTTTGAGAAAAGTCCAGAAATGTTTCCTCCTGTGGTTGCCACGCTCTCTGTCATTTACCCAACTGCGCTGGACGCATTCGACTGCTCTCAAAATCAGAAGTAGCCAAAGGCAACAATGTCATCAACGAGAAAGCAGTGGCCTATGAAACGGGCTTTCATTTTAGCTGGTGATCAAGCAAAACAAAGAGATTAGCTCTTTTGGTTGAGTTTTAGATTCAGGAGATTTAACCCATTTTTATTCCCCTTTTAAATTTCTAATTACTCAGGTAATATGCAATATATTCTCTGTAAAAAACAAAATTGTTACACATACAAATCCACTTTTTACCCTTTCTCCTGCCTCGCTCTACAGAGCTATTGTGTCCGTTGGGTGCTATTCCCTTTGTGTAGATGACCTGCCCTCGCCCCTCGGTCCTGCCCAAATCTGCTGAACACTTACTTCTGAGTTGTCAAGACCCAGTTCAAAAGGCACTCCCCCAGCTCCCTGACAGTTTGTCCTGCCTCTTCAGCTCAGCAACCTCCATGCAAACTAGCATAGTGCTTGCCATGCACTCTTCCTCTGCAAGTTTTTGCTCCTTTTTTTTTTTTTCCTTCTTTTTTGACGAATTAGGAGCTTCTTTAAAGCAGGGCCCACGTCCTGTTCCCACAGTATCCCCCGTCCTCTAACTCCTGGCATTGTACTCAGAGCTTGCTACTTAATGATAGCACTGCTGCTGATTTTAGTCACTTCTTGAAAGAAAAAAATATTTGAAGAGGTGACATCATGGCACACAGGAGGTGGTGACAATGTTTTCTTTGAAGAGGCAGGAAGACTGGGAGGGAAAAGGAACAGGAAGGACAGAAAAAGCACTGTGCTGGCAGGACTGGGATATAAAGAAGAACACAAGAGTTCGAGGAACTCACAGCCCAGCTGAATGCTTGTGAGCTGCTGAGATACCCATGCACCCCCAGACACCTCTCCTCCTCACAAGCTCCAAGAAACGGACAAGGCACACACGATCATAACTGAGATACAGGGGGCAATAAAGGACACTGAGTGACTGCTTCATTCCCTAGTGGACAGGACCCGGAAAACTTAAAGCCTTTCCCTTTTCAAAATTAGCTTGCTAAAGCCACTCTGTTTTTAATTCTTGTGATCTTTAAGATTTAGCATCCTGCCTCAATTCACCACCCTCACAGAGGATAACACTCAGTATTTAACTGAGAAAAACAAAATTTCTAAGAAACGGCTAGAATAAGTTAGAAAAAACTGGATAAAATGGAAACAAACCAGCTCATTCAGGGCTGTATCCTGGGTAGCCATGATATTTTTTAAAGACAGGGAATACGGACAGTCGACGTGGCTTCATCTGCAAGTTCATTCACCACACACAAGTTTGATTTTTTAAGAAAAGGCAGAGCCCAAACTACTTCTCTTGACTCCAGCCCTGAAGGCTGCTTTGCAAAGATATCTCAGAGTGAAATTATCCAGCAAACCCTTGGTGGATAGAAGGTTCCACAAGTCAACAACCGCTTAAGCAGTTTAAACCAACAAGCAAGATGCCCTCTATTTAAATACTATGAGCGAATCTATTTTAAGCCTTTAAAAATCCTTTGGGCAGGTGTTTAAGCTGTGTACAGACTGAGCCTGGGGAGGCTCTGGACGAGGGGGAGGGCGGGCTCCACTCTTCATGCAGGCAACATTTTGTTCAGACAATCTTCCTGCAGCAGGTCATGTGACAAAGGCCAAATAAACAGCATCTGGGGATTTTCAATTACAGACCTTCGCCCAGCATGCCTGCACTGTAATCTCTACCAGATGAGGCTCAGGCCTCCCTATTTTCAATAATTCACACACTGTGTACACATAACATGACAATAAGGGCATTCATGGTGCAGCCTGATTCGCAGATCAAAGCTAGCAAAGGGCCAGCTGTAAGCATGCTCTGCTGCTGGATGATTCGTGCTTTTCACAGGCTTGGAAAGATGCTCTGCAGGACCTGGCAAGCCGGCCTCTTTCCTGTGCGGTATGCCGAGCAAACTCTGAGCATGAACCAGGCACAGCCTCCTGGGATGGCCAGAGAGGCGACTCATTCCATGTGCATCTGCAAGTACTGGGCAGCTTCAAACTCCAGCCTACTCAACAAGCTGCCTCTCGGGAAAAGCTTGCCTTGGGCCCGTGCAAGAGCCATGCAAAACCTCGCCCACTCCCAGGAGCAGGTGGTTCTTGAAAACGAGCCTGTTCTAAAAAGACGGTAAGGTTCTCGTACTTAATAAACCCTCAGCCAGGTGCTCCGAGTTTACAAACCCAAGGGCTGTGGAGTCTCCACTTAGCCATCACACACACAAGCGACTCATACGCAAACTACACGGAGGTATCTATTTAACGCATGTTACAGAGCTTTGAGTCTGGGAAATAAAAGAGGACACTCTGTTGTTATTACCAAAATCCCCACACGTTAACTCAATTAACTTGTGTGTGTAGACTAACGCATTTAGCCACTGTGGGCATGTGCACGCATGCGCGTCTGAGCACTTGAAAAGCATTCGGAATGCTCAAGTCCACAACATTCCACGTGCCTACTGCCCTGCAGGGAGAGTTGCAACTGGAGGAAATAAGGACACCGCTTTCTCATATAAAGATTTCATACCCGTCAATCAGGGTAGGACCCCGGAGAAAGCCGTAATGGTGACTTCCTCAGCAGCAAACACATGCTGCTCACAGCTGTGAGCTGGGCGTCCTTACCCCCTTTTCTCTCTCATTCAGGATGGTTTCCTCTTAATCACAATAATCCCAAAAGTGCTAAAACATATCAATCGTTGGGTAAGCCCTGCCTACAAAGGGCCAGCCGGCTGGCTTTTATGGCCTTGTCCAACAGCAGCTGATACTTCATTCAGTGACAAATCCAATTTAGCAGTTACAAGAGGTTTAGCATCCCTGAAAAAATATTGGGGTTGATCTGGCACTCTGAAGTCAGCAAATGCTCCACTGCCATATTGTTGCAGAGATTATTCTGCTGTCATGTCTGGGTGTCTACAACCAACTGTCTCGCACCTTCTCTACCCTTGCCCCCCACGAGCTGATGGTGATGGTGGTGGCAACAATTTAATCCCTGGATAAAAATACAGGCAACAATCATACTTGGAAACTGACTAAATCATGTGATTTTACCACTGCCTTCCTCCCAAACACACACACACACACATACACGAGTAACTGGCTCCACTTTTCAAAAGGAAGATTTCTATAATACACTGAAGGAAAAGCTATGGGGAGAAATTAATTTCACTCCAACCTCTGGATTCTGGGTCAGCTTTGAAGAGTAAAAGGAGACAAGCAACATGTAAAGATTTTACCCTTGGACTGAAATTCGTATTATTAAAAAACTCTTGCAGGACTAATGTGAAGACCTGGGAATAAAATTCTTTACATTCATTTTTAACATCAAAATGTTAAAACAAAGAAAAGCATTGAGCCATGGTGGAGGGAAGCAAATAAACTGACAGAAAGAAAAATCAGCTTTTGAATTTTTAATACATGCAATATATACATATATATGCATATATATATATACTTTATAGATTATTAAATAAATTCAAGTTAAAAGAATCGCCAAAGAAAATAACTCAGATAATTTAGCTACAAAAGGGATACACAACCAACAAAATGCCATATTTAAGCAACAGCACAAGGTAATTTACAAAGTAGAATAAAAGGGAAATGATCTAATAGGAACATGGCTGATTATTCCTTTAATATTAGACTTCGTAGTCAACAGTTGGTTTTTTATCCCAGCTCCAGTTTTAACGATACCAAAAAAGTGACCACAGAGACATCTGGTTTAAAAAAAAAAAAAAAAAAAGTTTTCAGTGCCATAAATGAGATGCGCAATTGTGACTGGCAAGATATCAACAATGGAATATTCCATAGAGTTTTTATTTCATGTGGTTTTAAAACTTTATTCTTTTCTCTGGATTTTTAAAAGCATACACTGGAAATTAAAACAAAAAGCAAACATCCAAAGCCTGCAGACTAGAGAAGACATTTAGCTTCTGTGAATAACAATCCATTAGATTAATATTTTGTCAATGTCACTTATCACAACAAAAGCAACGGGATTTTATAATTTACTCTAAGTCTGGTTTGATTAAAATTCAAAAAACCACGGTAAAGCTATATTGAATTTCGTTTGCCGCATTGTAATTACTTACTTTGTAGCTGACTATAAACAGTGTTTTATTACAGCCACAAAAATGCATTTAAAAACTAACAGTAATTCAGAGACACTAGAAGGACCAAGGGAACAAGTCCCATCACTTCTACTTTGAACAGCGAGTCAGTTTCTACGTTAATGCGACATCAGAAAATGGGGACCCGTGATCTTTCTCCATCCTAGGGGACCTGTGGTCTGCCTACGTTGCCTTCCCTTAGATCAGGGCTCGGACCCCCTGAGAGCACAGATTTGGCAGAGCCAGCTCTATGCACCTCCTTCCTAAGACCGAGAAAGACTCTCACTTGGCTCCAACTCAACCATGAGATAATAGAGGCTGCCAGGCATGATGGATGACTTAAAGGCTTAAAACTACTATTTGCATCCTCCAGATAAACAATTAGATGGAAAAAAATTTTTTTTCTGGAGGCAGCTTCCAATACTGTTAATATACCTGGCAGGGGAGAGTTAGTTTAGGGAAATGAAGACTTACTTTAAAAACATTTGTCTGAGCCATTTTCTGAAAGTGTCTTTCTGGAGTGGAAAGAAGCAAACCATCCATTTTGGATAAAAAACCAAGTTTAGAAATTTAAAAGTTAGAGACGTATAACTGCCTTAAAGCTAGTGTCAAGGTTTTCAATGCATTTGATTACTTAATTTTTCCATTCCCTTATTTTAAATCCATAATTCTTAAAGGTGGAATAATAAAAAATTCACTTATTGGACAAGGCAGGCAGGCATAAACATGATTTAAGCATTTAAGAGAGGAAACAGCCTTCACACGCACTTGCCAGAGAAAAATTGGTGGTTCTGAAACAGCATACAGGCAGTTTTCTGGAGCTCATGAGGACCCAGGAGGCAATGCCTGAGAAATGACAGAGACATATTTGAAAAGTCAACCTGCATTTCTCTAGAATGAATTTACAGGACAGGGCAGGAGTACCTCTGGAAGTTCACCAAGCCTCCATTAATAAATGAGGCAGCAGTGCAGTTTCCGTGGCAACAGAGACTCCAACTCTCCAGCAAGCTTAGTGCATAAACGCCAAAGGTTTCTCCTCAAATCTCAACTTCCCGTTTCCAGGTGCTGACAAAACCAAACATACTTTTAAGCCTGGAAAAACAGTGCAGGGGTTTTGAAAAGGGATTCTCATAACACTGGCCTGGTCAAAGTGGTGTGGCAGCTTCACAGACAGAACTCTGCAGCTCCATCTTGCTGTAACAGAGGCCTGGAGCATGATTTTAAAGGGAGTTAAGAGCCCCCTGAGAATGTTCCATGAGTTAAATATATTTGCTGTACTATTATAATGTGTTACGACAAGTTATATATCATTGTAATAGGCTCCCATGATTAACATTAGTCTGTTTTTTCCTTGCTCTGTAGAAATCATTTGAGGATAGGATCAGCTTGCTCACCAGTATGGGCACCTGAGGAAAACTGACTGCATTTCTTTAACATATGTAACCTTGAAACTTATACTTCATGATGTCATGATACATTTTCAAAGGAGACCTTTCCAGAACCTTCCACATGAACAGGGAAGTGTGGTGCAGACTTCAGAACTCTGCCATCAACTAGTCACTGACTTTAGGGGACACTTATTAACCTTTTTACGCCTCAGTTTCCCCAAAGGTCTAATACTTTATAATGCTGTAATATCACAATAATGATGAGATCTCACTGCTTTTACATTCCTTCCAAACACAAGCAGTCAGAGAACACCAGAAAGCACTGGTGTCCTTTGATCCTCCACCTTCCATTTCCCTCTGAACACTGAAAGAGCTGAGTCTCCAAGGTCCAAACCAAAGGAAGATGGCATAGTTCCCAGTAACTCCAAGTAGCTACAAGAAGGGCTACTATGCGAGCAGTAGCAGAGGAAGCGGAGGTATGGAGGGATTCTTGGAAAAGCACAAGAGAATTCTAAACCAACCCTCCAAGAACAAGGCAAAACCAGCATTCACCACAGAGTTCTCCTTGGAGAAAAATGATCAAGAAGAATAAGTACAGTCTGTGTGCTCATGTAGGGAACACACTTCTTAACCAGCATCCATCCCCGCCACCTCAAGGGCTGTGCCAAGAGTACAGAGACACTCTCTAAAGCCAACGGCTTCCGACTACCACCATACCTTATGGGCATGACTTGGGTGCAGACAGCTGAGAGTATCAGAGGAGGACAAAAGGCAGCTCTTCTGCACCCACAGAGCTTACAATCTACCCTGTGGCATACAAGAGATGCAGGTAGGAAGAAACGGCAGATCCACAGGGGTTTTATGTTTTTAAGGGTTTTCCTTTTTAATTCTGTTCCCTTCCCCCCCAACCCCTTTCACACAGGAATAATCTAGTTTTAAGTCCCTCTCTGCATCCATATAATAATGTAACTTCCCACACGAGTACTGCCTTTAGCATGTTATCATGCTAAAAGGCTTTAGCAGACAGTAACAAATTCCTGACAGCTCCGACTGATAACTTGAGAAGAGAAAAGGTATTCCATTTCAATTTTCAGACAGGTCTGGCCTGGGGACAAACCAGTTGAAGGACAAAGAGGGTAAATTTCCAGTATGACTCCCCTTGTAAAAACCATAAAGTTACTATCCAGGGGGAACAATCAAATGTCTACGAGAACTCTGAAAGCTACTGCATATCTAATTCCATTCCAGTCATGAAATCACATACAGGGAGCCGTAATGTATGTATAAACTCCCTTAATATGAAGCCTGCGTCTCATTTTTCTACCTCTGAGGAAAATGAGGCTTCTGGTGTGAATGGGGCCCTTCTCTCCCTGAGAGGAGACATGCAGAGAGCTGGTGTACCTATTAACATAGCCAGCATCCCCAAGTTACATGAAGAGCACAAGGAGAGACACAATGACATCACTGAACCCTAGACCCAGGCATCAAGGGCCAACAGATGCTCTTTCATGTCATGATTATGAATATAAGTAAAAGTAGAGAGAGAAAGACCCTTGCTCAGAAACAACAACCATCCCCATTATATGAATTCTGACTGACCTTTCTGTACAATTTAATTACAGACCTTTCAGCGTGAATGAGCAACTGGGAGTATTTATTTAGCTTGGTTTATGAAGTGAGTAGCTAGAGGAACAGCAGAAGATGAGCTAAGTTTGCTATAGTGAGACAGCCGTGCCAAGAGTCTAGACTGCATCCTGCAGACAATGCAAAGGGCCATCAGATGTGCCCAAGGAAGAGAATGTTTAAACATCCTACCTGGGCTTTGAAAAGCTAAATCTAGCTATGGAATGAAGATAAGAAATCTAGCTATGGGATGAAAACTAGACTGACGGAGCTAATTGGAGGCAGGGAGATAGGCAACAAGAATAGAGCAACAGTTCAGGTGATAGAGGTGATGAAGGCCTGAATTTGGGGAGTAAACCTGAAGAGAGCAGGAGAGGAGATGGAATCAGATGAAGAACTGCCAGGTCTTCTTGACATATTTGGTGTGGATGGGAAGAAAGGATTTCCATGGCAGCTGATATTCTTAGCTCCAAGATGGTAGTAACAACTTAGAAACAAAGAATATGGGAAAATCAGAAGACTGGACCAAGGGAGCCAATAGGTCTCATCTGGGGTATTCTCATTTGAGAACACAAAAGGATGTCCATGTGGAGCCGTCCAGCAAGTAGGTGGATGTGCAGGGTTGGAGATTAAGAGATTCAGGCTGAGCAGGAGACACGGGTCCAGTAGTCTAGAGCCTGTTGCTGGTAAACAAACCCTGAGAGCAATGAATGACATCCAGGCAAGGAGTGTAAAAGAAAGAGGGCACTGCGGAGAACTGACAGTAGAACAGAAGAAAAGGAATCAGCAGAAGAGGCAGAGAAATCGAAGAGAGACATGTACTTGGTCCAGTGATATCATGGAAGGCAAGGATAGATGAAGCTGAAAAAAGAAGAGTGCTAAAAAAAGTCAATCATAGGACTTCCCTGGTGGCGCAGTGGTTAAGAATCCACCTGCCAATGCAGGGGACACGGGTTCGATCCCTGGTCCGGGAAGACTGCACATGCCGCGGAGCAACTAAGCCCGTGCATCACAACTACTGAGCTTGAGCTCTAGAGCCTGCGAGCCACAACTACTGAGCCAGCAAGCCACAACTACTGAAGCCCACGTGCCTAGAGCCTGTGCTCTGCAACAAGAGAAGCCACCGCAATGAGAAGCTTGCGCACGGCAACAAAGAGTAGCCCCCGCTCGCCGCAACTAGAGAAAGCCCGCGCAGCAACAAAGACCCAACATGGCCAATAAATAAATAAATAGATAAATAAATAAATAAATAAATAAATGTTCCTTTTAAAAAAAAAAGTCAATCATATAAAATGCTAGGGAAAGGTCAAGTGGGATGAGAACTATGAGGATATGTTATACGGCACATTAAATTACATCTCTTCAATGCTATATAATAAACATCCTCACATGCAAAAGTAGTTGTGGTTAGAGGTGAGGTCCACCCATCAGTTTGGTCTAGTTCAGTTTGCTTCTCAAGTGGGGTTCTAAGGATCAAGGGGCCCTTCGAGATTTTACATGGCTCATATGGTCTCGTATGCGTAGACTTTGGTCACTGACCTAGGAAGTGGGGGAATGAATAGAAACATATCCAAAAGCAGCTACTGAATGGTGTGTGGTCTGGGAGAGAGTGTGGACAAAGCGGGGCCTGTATCGTGCAGACCTTCGGTAGACAGTAAGGGAGGTGAGGCACTTTCCCAGACCGATGCAAAGACTGGGGGTGCAGGGCGATTACACTCCCTGGTCAATGGCAAGCAGAGCTAAGCTATGGATACAAGAGATCATCAGTGAAGATATTCTGTAAGAAAATTAGTTATATGTATTTTACAATAAAAAGCATGTATATTTTATTAGTATTTATAAATTGTGTGCTACACATGCTTTAGATTAGTAAAAAGTTTAATCAACACATATTGATTTTGTGTGTGCATGTGCGTGTGCGTGTGTGTGTGTGTGTGTGTGTGTGTGTGTGTGTGGTTGGTTGGTTGAAAATATTTACCAGTACACCACTGGCTATCGCCTCTTTATTCCAGTCATTGCTTCTAAAACTTTCACCAAAGGGGCAGCAGGTTCCTAAATCAGCAAGAGATGGTACATTTGAGGATCCAAAGATCACTGCCTTGCCAATGAGTTTCTCAAGGGTGCTCCAACCAACTCGCACAAGTTAGAAACCCCACAATCATGCCTGGCTTCCCCTTCTGGCTCCCCATCCTTATGCAATCCTTATGCAATCATTCAGTTACATAAATATCCATCTCTCAGACCTGCCTATACCTCCAACCTTCCCTGCCTCTTCTTTTGGACCTTTTGAAGTAGCCTAACTGCTTTCCTTATCATCCATCTCTCCCTGCCCCACTCTCACCTTCCTTAAGGCTGTAACCAGAGGGATCTTTCTTAAAATAACAAGTCTTATCACATTACCTTCAATGTCATCTTCCTATCCCTGGGCTTTCTATCTTGCAGTCCCCTACACCAAGAATGCCAACCCTTGTTGCTACCTGCAAACTTCTATTCATTTTTCAATAAAGGCTTCCATGACTTACAATGAATGATTCCCTAATTAGGCTCCTTACACCCACCCTGCGCTCAAAACCACATTCTATCATCACTGTTTCCACGACCACATTCTCTACTAGTCTAGGTACTAGAAACTAGGAACTAGATAGCAGGAGCTTTTTTCTGTAACTCCTCTAATTCCCAGCCTCCAGGATACCACCTAGCGCATAGGAGATGATCAATAAATGTTGACAGAATGAATGGACCAGAAATGTACACAGAGTATGGACTGTACTTCTTTCTGAAGCCTACAATATTAAAAAAAAATTTTTTTTAAATAAATAAGTTGTACGGAAAATACTATTTTGAAAAAAAATATTATTTGGGAATTGTCCTACGTCTATGAAAAGCAGTGCTCAGAGGTCTTTCATGAGTTGCTTGTGTAGTGACATGTTTTTCAGGAGAAATTTATAAGCCTGTTTTCTGAGTTTGAGCCACACGGATTTTCTGTTGAAAAACCCTTTCATGCCATGTATGTGGTTTCTCATCTACCCAAGCCTCATAATGACAAAATATTATCACAAAAACCAACCAGAAAACAATGAAAATATTTGTAACTGTAATGCCTGGACTTAAAGGAACTCTCTCAGCTACTTTAATATTAAACAGAGTCAGAAATGTTTGGCTTTAGAGGACAGTGTAGGGATAACTTCAACAATTTCAACTTTCTTTGCAGATGAGAAAATTAAAGCAAAGAGAAGCCAAAGACAATGCCCAAGGCCACACCACTCATGAGTTTACAACTGGGCAGAACTGAGGCCTCCTGACTCTGAGACAGTGCTCATTTCAGAACCACTCTATGCTAAACCTTAGCTTTGTACCGATTTTCTACTTAAATGTTAAAATTTATCTTTAAAGTCCATGTCATCATTAGCATTTAGTAAATGCATAAAACGGGCCCTTAACTTTGCTTCCAACAGGATTTAAATCCAAAATTCTTCTTAATTAGACAGAGAAAGTTAATCCGGATATATCTGGAATTATGTCCCAGAGTCTATTCTGATCACAGTCACAAAATCAAAAACTTAAAGGCTGATTCTCCCCTTGAAGGATCAGTGGCCTTGGAATGTTCCTGGAGGCCACATAGCATTGTCTACATTCAATATTATCCGAGGACAATGCAGTGTTCCCAGTGCTCCTCAACAGTGGAATCCTGTCTGTCACACATTCCTCCTGAATGTATTCAAAGTTTCACAAAAGGAGGTCCCATGTTCACAAAGAACCCAAAACTTTTGTTATTAGGATTCACAAGGACATGTGGTATGTCATGAGGTAAGAGGAGTGTTTTCAAAATCCCATAAGCTTTGAAGAGAGAAAATGAAATGCCTTCTTTTTTAACTGGATTGATAATATGGCAGAGATAAGAGGAGGCAAAAAAGACTAATTTTGAGCAAATCCACAAACATGAAAGATGACATATGCTGTCACTTGAGTCCTTGCTTTACCCCATGAAGGGTCGTCTGTCTACCAGGGCGGTGATGGCTCATCCCTCCTGCGCTGCCCCTCAGCCAGGCCTGGCCCAGGTGAGCGAGCACCTACAATCTTCTGCTGGGGGAGGCATTCTGGTGGCCCTTCATCCATAACTTCAACCTTAAAAACTTAGAATCCTCTCTGCAACTACACAACTTCTCTGAATCGTTCTCTATGGATCATTCCTTCATCCACAGAATGTCTGAGCCAATTAAATCTCAGCTGTTAAGATATACAGAGTAATAGAATTTGAAATGTATTATGCAACTCTCTGTCCTACAAATCCTTCTTTGTAATTTCTAAATGCATCTACACTGCAGCACTTGGGAAAATACTGAATAAATCTACATTTACCCTTTATGATTTTAAGCCTCCTTTAATGTTTCCCTTCAACTTTCTTCTTTCCGACGGAAGGGGTCTAACGTCTTCAGCCCATCCGAAGGCGACCCCCAGGATCGTTTTCACGGCCAGCCAGCGTGCTCATCTCTTAACATCCTCCTGCAGGAGCAACATAACACTGGGCATGACATTCCAGGGGCCAACACGAAACAACTGGACTGGACACTCAGATAAAAATACCGCTACCAGATCTTATATACAAGGCAGATTTGATGGTTTAGAAGAGCCCTTGCCTGGGTATCTGGAGACCTAGTTCAAACTCCAGTTTGAATTTGTCTGAACCTCGGTTTTCTTATATGTAAAAAAGGGTCTAAAACTCCCTTATAGAACTGTCGTGAGGATCAAGAAAGAACATTTCTATGAAATCGGCTGGCATGGTCTCTGGCACCTATCAAACACACTGTACATGTCAGCTGAACCCCAAATTAGCTATAAGTAAATTCATTTCTCATCACTATTATAATTTCTCATCCACATTATTGCAAATGTGACCTGAATGCAATTACTCCCTCAGTCCAACAGCAACAGGCTCACACCCCTCCAACATTCACCACTGCCAATCAAGGGAGGGCAAAGAGAACATTCACGCCTCTGCAACTTTTTGTTTCCCTCAAAGCACTGCTGCACCTATAGAAAGAGTGGCCAAAAAACATCAAAGGCTAATTCACAAAAGAAGAAATGTAAATGCTCTGATGAAATGAGAAAAGGTCCATTCTTACATATAGTCAAGACGATGCAATGTTTAACAATTCCTTATACTGGGTTTAGTTTGTTTCTCTTTTTTTCCCCACTGAGAAAACTATGACAGACATCTCTTAGCAACTTCCTTCCCTGCCCCAATATTCAAGATACTATCCCTAAATTACATCAGGAGCAAAGGTTATTTTTAAGTCTTTTGATACATATAATCAAATTGCTACCCAAAAGGGTTGAATCAATATATTAGTAAATACTCCCAACAGCAATACTTGCTCCTAGGAACATTAGAAAATGAGTACAGGCAAAAAAGGGTATTTTATTTTTGCTTTACATTGCCTTGTTCTTTCTGAGTAGAACACAAACAAGCATTAAAAATTATATTTAACAGGAATGGTTTTTGCTATAGCTTAAGAAAGCAAGATAAAATATACATATAGGATGATCGCAACTTTGTAAAATAAAAATTAAGTCATGTAAAGGAAATATATCAAAATGTGGTTGGCTCTGGGTGATAGGAATTATAGGTGGATCTTTTCCCCTTCTTTATTCCCCTACTTTTTGTCTGGGCAATCCATCTCACTCCTGCACCCACCTGTGGAACACATCGCCTGCACAGAGGCAGCACCTGTAGGTGGTGCATGAGGGCAGATGACAAACCCAACCAGAGCAGTACAGGTATGTGGGGGAGAGGCTACTCTGTCAATCCCATTCATAACCCCGACTCTCCACAGATAAAAGGTGACTGCATCCCATCTCCACACTGAACACCGATCACAAATCCAAGGACAAAATACACCGAGTTCTATAGAGCTGACACAATTCAAGACTACAATTCATGCGTACATGGCATTCAAATTCAGACGGAAGAAAAAGCAAGCTATTTCTAAACCCAGTCATACTGAATTATCTACCACATCCTCTTCCATGTCCTCTGGACCTTCAAACATGTAGCCTAAGATATTTCTCCCTTCCCTCTCTTCCTGACCAACTCCTACTTCTATGTCAATTCCCATCTTAGACAACCCTTGCCTCCACCAAGTCTGCCCTGACCAAGACTGGGGTCACACACAGGGACCACCACCTACCCATGTCAGTAACTATTAACGTGTATTATAGACTAAATCGTGTCCCCCTCAAGATCCATATGTTGGAGCCCTAACTCCCAATGTGACTGTATTTGAAGACAGAGCCTTTAAACAAGTAATTATGGTTAAATGAGGTCATAAGGGTGAGGCCCTAATCCAACATGACTGGTGTCCAAGAAAAGGAAGAGACAACAGGGATGCCTGCACACGGAGAGGAGCCCATGTGAGGACACAGGGAGAAGGTGGATGTCTGCAAGCCAAGAAGAGAGGCCTCAGGAGAAACCAAACCTGCTGCTACCTCGATCTTGGACTTCCAGCCTCCAGAACTGTGAGAAAATAAGTTTCTGCTGTTTAAGCCACCCAGTCTGTGGTCTTTTGTTACAGCAACCCTAGCAAAACAACACAATGTGTCCGAAGCTTCCAAAGAAACTCTATAAACTCACTGAGGGCAGCAGCCACATCTGCCCTGTCCACTACTGAGGGCCCAGTGCCAGGCACAGGGTAAGGGCTCAATGAAAAATTAACACATCTTGAAAAAAGGAATAACAAATAAGAAATATTGAGTGCAGAAATTAATAATAGTTTCAAGCATGCAGCCCTAGAGTGTGACAGGAATGGATACTTTTCATATTAACAGCTAAGTAGGCAAAGAGAGGAATGAGAGGGTAACCAACCATGTTGGTCCCTTTTATTCTAAATAGTTTTTAAAGTATGCTTGCAGTGTAAACTCCTAGACATTATAAATAGTTAATTTCAAGAGAATTATGGATGGAGAGTAAGTTAATTAAGTTGTTTGCCTTTTTGCACTAGGGTATATGCAAGTGTGCCTGGCTTGAGAAAGAGTCACTATGGGATGTGCAGCATTAATTAACTTGGGCTTAGCTGCTGAACATAAAAAAAGCACACATTAAGGCTGAGTTAGTTGTATTTAAGGAAACTGCACTTCACAATACACCACTTTTCAGAGGTGATCTTTGCCAAAGAAAAATAGATCTACTTTTTCTTCTTATGACCAATGTGACTTTATTCTCCACCTTTACCCTGCTATGTCCACAATATGGTGGAGGTTTTTCAAAATAACACTTAAGGCACAGAAACTAGTAGAGGGAGTACCCAGCCTAAGAATGGGTTGTTTTCCAAGGCCTGAAGTCAGACACTGAACTGCTCCTGGAAAGACAACATGCAGAGTTAGGTTTCCAGCTCATCTACAAAATCTTGATGAGCTCATAAATCCAAGACCGGTCTTTCTATCCAACCCATAAAAGTAAGACTACTAACAGTGACAACCTGTGTTTTTTCCTGCAGCGTGAAACAGAAGAGGGAGTCGTCTCCACTTCTTCCCCAATCTAGTAAGAAGTAACGATTGCTTTCTATCATCCTCCTTTCCTAGCTTTACTTCCTTCCCAAATCCTATTATCTTTTTTTGCCTAGGTCCCAGGTACTCTACCCCTAAAGTCTACTAGGTTCCAAAATTACTAAGCCTTTTCTCTGCTCCCATTCCCTCAGTGTAATGATCCCACTTAGGAGGTATGAGGAATCGATCTGATTGACCTCGTTTACACTACATTCAGTGCCCTGTATTTGTCCTAACAGGAAGAGTAACATTTTAAAAGAAGATTATTATGACTCTCAAATAAAACTCCAAAGAGCAACATTAAGGCATTCATTCATTCATCCATCCATCCATGTAACAACTGATGGTATAAATTTTACCATTTAAAAGCTCACTGCCAAACAAGTTTATTCTCCTGCAAATATAAAAGTGTTCTGTAAGTATAAAATGCTAGACCTAGATCGGGTAGTAAAACTATTGGCATCGCCAGGAATCTATCCCAAATCAGTGAAAATAAAATACTATCACAATGGCAGATCTGCTGCTTTCTAGTTAAACAAACAAACAAACAAACGAACCACAAGGTTTGATAATACATATATTCGCCCCTCGTGTGTTGGCACATTAGCTCCTGCCCTCTTTCTGCTACGTTCTGAGCACCCGAAGCTCTGAGTCCCATGGAAGTGACATATAATCACAGAGATAATGGCAATCTCATGCATCTAGAGAATCAAAGGCAGGGTAAAAAGTCACAAAACTCCATAAAGCATTTTCTCTACATATACTGCTGTATTTACACTCCACCTTTCCGAACTCTGAGAAGGAAGCATCAAAACATTATCTTTAATCAGTAACAGGTATCATTTATTAAGTGCCTACTGTGTGCCAGCCAATGAGCAACACATTTCCCAAATATCCCTCTCCATTACCACAACAGTTCTGTAAGACAGGTACTATTATTATTCCCAGTTTCCAGATGAGGAACCTAAGCCTAAGACCAGTTAAGGAGCTCACTCAAAGCACAAAGCTAACAGACGGCAGTGCTGGGATTTGAGCCCAGGTCTGTCAGAGTGCACTGCCCTTAAAAGGAGGTTGCATCAGATGTTCACAAGTCCAAAGCTTCCATGGATATCTGTTCCAGCCACTGTCCAGCCTAAGTAACAGATGACCTAAAAAGGATGAACAGTCTAAGTAAATCAAATGCTAGAAAATCTATTCTGTGTAATTCATACATCACCCTCCCCCATCCAAATGTGAGCTGAGTAATTTATCTTTCACACCTCAAATGGCTTGCTTTACACCAAACTGTAATTATCCCCAACACTGGTTGCCAGCCACTTGTTAACACTGGCTATAATACATATTGCTTGACATCTAATTTTATCCAAGTCATCTTTCTTGAATTCAAACCTTAAATTCTCATTCCTCAAGATGTAACTACTGCAACTCAATTCAACAAACATTTATTAGGTCTTTACATAATTACATGTGTGAAGCATACAGATACAGCCCTTGCCCAAGGCTAGCTTAAAGTCTGCTTGGGGAAGAAAGGAACCAAATGTGTAAGCACCAAGGAGGCGGTGGCTAATCCCTGTTTGAGAAATTCAGAGGAGGCACCTGAAAAGAGTTCTTGAAGAATGAGTGGGGACTTCTAAAATGGCTAAATAGTATTAGACCTTGGACGAAATAAGTAACTCTGTGTGACTAAAAGAATAGGGGGAATAAACAGTGGTGATAGGTTGTGAAATTTTTTATACATGAAAAACTTTATCCTGCTGGGAAAAGGGATCCAAAGCTTTTCTCAGCAGCATAGGGACAAGAGTAAATTTAAGTTTCAGGAAGATGAAACAACGTACCCAAACATTTTTGGGGGGTGTGACTTACTCTCTAGATAAGATGCAAGACAAATCCCACATTTGTAGACTTTACGTGCCTAGTTTCTTGGGTTGCTAATGATGAGTATCAAAAAGCTGTTTATATTTCTCCTTTTTCATGATCTTAATTCATGCACAGTACTCTCCTGCTCTGTACATGTTAGATCCAAGTTGAACCCTGTATTAAAACATTTCAGCACAAGAAGGGCAGGGGGAAGGCAGATCAGCAGTATTTCAGCACCTCTGTGCAGGCTGGAATGCAATGTTCATAATTAGGATGATCTGAATTCCACACCCCCACCCCAAATCTTCCTTTTTTCAATTCATTGATAAAATCTTGATTAAAAATACAGACATTTTGTCATCCTTACTACATTTACCTCATCTCACAACTCTCCTGACTGGGTGAAAGCTAATGCTGCTGCTTCTGTCTGGTCAATTATTGCATGGACACAAGGGACCAATTAATGCCATCCATAAAAGCCTGAATCATTCTGTCAATTAACGAGAACTAACTATGTCATCAGATATATTACTGGTGAGCAAGTCTATTTGGTTGCAATATGTCTTGAAGGAGAGCAGTATCAAATGAATCACAATTGACTTGGACAACTGCTAGCATAATTTCAGAAGATGAAAAGACAGATGTGGTAGTTATTAGTGGTCCCCTGAGGAATTACAGCCAAGCAATTGTAATGTGCTAAGACTGAACTAGCAGGTGCCTGCAGTACAAATCAGACAGAGGGTTAAATCAATATTTTCAATTTCTTAGGATCAATCTGGTGTTTGAACGAGATGGAAACTTGTTAGCAATTGGCAGGACGTGTAAATGGAAAGTCAAACTTCTTATTATTTGTTAAAAAGGAATGAGTGTACTGCATCATGCCCTTGGCACAAGGTAATGCTTTCATGATCCAGTAGCTGGGGCATTCACTGAGAATCAAGCGGTTCTTAAATTTTAATAGAGTGCAAAAGGTTAGCTTTATAAAGGTTGAACATTCAAGATCTTTAAAAATGATTGAAGTGTCAATAGGAAAGTTTTGAGCTGTGACAACAGTATAGTTATTAATGATTAGTGCAAGAACCAGAAGGAAACCTTAAACTCAATAGAAAGAGGGGGGAAAATAAGGTCTTACCAAGAATTTATAGATTAAACACAGCCTTGGGAACATTACTACTTTTCTCTTGCTTTACTAAGAAGCAGTCTGGCTTTGAGGACAATTTACCAAAATTTTTGATTATTTTTTTCCCAGTCATCTATATATATTGTATTTATAACCCTTGTTCAGTGTCTAGATTGACTGAAAGACTATCTCCGACAATGTTCCATCTTGGTTTTTATTAGGCTTCTTCCTTTTAATTTAGGGATAGACAATCCTTCATATGCCCCTAAATTATGAAGATCCAACACACATAAACAGAGCTTGGAAGTGTAAACAAATAAAACTTGCAACCTAATGCATTTTGTGTGTACACAGTAACCAGTTTAATCATTACTGGGGAGCAGTGCGGTTCACTGGAAAAAGTCAGACGTGGGTGTGAATCTGGGATCTGTGGCTCCCTTGTTATGTGCCTCAGGGCAAGTCACATTGCTGCTCCAGGATCAGTTATCCCATGTGCTCTAGCGGGGAGGGGTGGGGGGGGAGGTTTCCTGCCTCCTATACTTATTGGAAGCAGTAAATCTCCTGCCTGGCATATCAATTAGAAGTGCAAATGTTTCCTTCCTATTTAAAGCAAAGTGGTATGTTTCAATAAGAAATAAGTAAAGAGTAAGTACAGTACAAAACTTAAATATATAAAGCCAATGTACATAGTTATAGACAAATAGCGACTTTATATTCTCCTTTTGCTTAAAAAAAAAAATCCTCTCCAGAATCTTAAAAAAAAAAAAAATTAATTCAAACACGTATTTCTTGACTACATAAAAACCAGATTTTTGAGACACAAAGATAATGAGGCAGGGTATCCGCCCTCAAGGAGCTTGAGGGTAATATGCACCTAATTAATGGTAAACAAAGCGGATCTTAAGATCAGGGCACTGGGGGAATTCAGGGAAAAGAGAAGGCCTTTAGGTGGCAGAGGGGGGCTGTGGAAGGGCAGGCTCTGCAGGAAAACATCCATGGAAGAAGTGATATTTGAGATGGGTTCTGAAGTATATATACTTCACAGTATGTGTCTGTGTATATATAAGGTAATCATAAATAACACATACAATCCACTATAATTAATGTGTAAAACACATGTGTGTGTATATTTATGCATATGACACATACGCTGACAGCTTTTTTAAAAGAATGAACACATGATAGTCTTGTTTATCAAATGCACCCCGGCAGCAGACACCTAAGAACAAACGGAGCTGGGCTGGGCTGGGCTGGGCTGGACTGCTCGGGAAGGGACGTCCCTGGATGACACGAGGCCCTGAGAGCTGGTCCGTCACTCTGTGCCCGCCTCTGGGCACGATGGTCTCCACGTCCGGAGGTTAACTGGGCCTGTGATGAGGAGAGGCCAACTCTCAGGCTGCCCCGACGGCGGTCAGGTTTGAGCTGAGTCCTCCTGAGGGCCCAGGGGCTATGGCAGCAGCACACTGCCCAGGCAGCCCAGGGAACGAGGTAGGCCAACCGAGAGGAGGCTGCCCACTTCCTACCCAGATAAATACATGTCGAGATGAGCAGCGCTGACTTCACTAAGGGATCCAGAAGTTATTTATACTATTAACCGGATGCCCCCTGGAAGCCTCTGTGATCTCTGCAGGGCAGGCTATCCTCTGACCTCACCTGCCCAGTGAGGTGAGGGAGGTACTGCTCAGTCTCCAGGCTGTTCTTTCTCTTTATTTGTTCACTGTCACCCTCAACTACCTCATCTCTCTCTCTCAATTCTCTCCTCCAATTCCACCAAGGCTAAGCTCCTCTATTTCCTAATGACACAGAGGTCTCTCCTCGACAGTAACTCCAAGTCCCTTCTCTGATGGTCTCCCTGGCCTCCCTGTCCCTCACCTGGCCTCCCTCAATATCTCTACTCCCAAGGCCCAGCTCAGCAAAATCACCTCATCAAACTTGTCTGATCCTCTCAGTTAGAAAATGCCCTTGCCCTGTTCTACAGACAACTACAAACCCTCCCCTTCCCAGCGCGCCTTTAAGATCTTGGTGTTAGGGAGAGATAAAGATGGCCTCAACAGTCTCACGATGCCAACACATGTGTCATGCCTCAAGAATTACATAGAAGGGAGTGCCCTGGTGGTCCAGTGGTTAGGATTCGGCGCTTTCACTGCTGTGGCCCGGGTTCAATCCTTGGTCAGGGAACTGAGATCCTGCAAGCAGCACAGTGCGGCCAAAAAAAAAAAAAAAAAAAAGAATTACATAGGAGATTACAAGTAAGGCACTATGCAACGGTCTTCCAGGTATAACATGTGCTCAATATACTCAAATCTGCTCTATGGGATGTGTGGCTACGATAGTTTGTCTCTGTGGCTCCGCGAGAGGAGTCTGTCTGAATAAAGACGCCAATAATGCGAAGTGACTAGATGGGAGCCGAGACGTAAAACTAGGGAAGAAGAGATAAAGTGGCTTCATGAATAGGAATGCCTGCCAGATACCAGAATTGGAGGTGATGGATGAAGATCGGCATACTGAAGAAGTCTTGGATAAGTTTGTTAATTGTCACGAGCAAACATATGAAGAATTTCTGAGCACTTTCACTCATCTTTCAAAAGATAATGTGACCAAAAGAGGAGCCTTTGGAACCAATTCTTCAGAAAACAATTTTACTTCAGTAAAATTTACTCAGAGAAATGAACCAAATGATCACCATCTTAGCAATAAAGCCATCTTTCTTTGTACTTCGTCACAGTGTTCAGAAGAGGAACAGATAGTGATGGATGAAGGCCAAAAAGTTGGCAGTTCCTTTCAAGGTGATCTGAATCGGGCAGGAAAGGTGAAGGTAGACAACTTCCTTGATTTAGAAGATTTGGACTTGGATGAAGAGATTAAGCCCCAAATGAGTAAGGATGTGCTGCTGCTTCCAGGAGAGGTGGAGCAGGACATGAGCATGAGTGTTCCTTCTTACATTCCTTCCGTGGCCCAGCCTCTTATGTCTGGAGTGAAGCCAAGGCCCACTGGAAAAGGAGCAAACAAAGGGAAGAGATAGTCGGAGATGAAGTTCGGCCCTTCTCACTTGATGAAGAATTTGATTATGACGCTGTGATGCTAACCCCCAAGTTCACTCCTGCAGAGATAGATGCCATCAAAGAGCTATGCAAGCAAAAGAGCAAGAGCACAGACTTAGAGAAACCCCGTGACTGATCCACCAAGACATCTTCGTGTTTATTTTTATTTTGTTCTTATTCGAGCAACTTTACAATAAAATATATACCTACTATAAAAAAATATATATACTCAAATCTTATAGCTTTCTTGATGAGTTTCTACAAACACCCAAGTTCACGCCTAATCTCTACAACTGGGTAGGAAGGGACCAGGCAGAAGCACACCATATCTTTATGCTTCTCCATCTCCTGTGCTAACACTGTAGCCTCGAATGTAGAAGATGCTCAATAAATACATGGATAAAGGAAGAAAACTGTTTGGCTAGAGGATCAATCTGAGCATTATAAGCCAATGTTCAAAGTCAGCAAGAGGGGGACTTCCCTGGTGGTCCAGTGGTTAAGAATCTGCCTTCCAACACAGCGGACACAGGTTCGATCCCTGGTAGGGGAACTAAGATCACACATGCCGTGGGGCAACGAAGCCTGCGTGCCGCAACTACTAAGTCCATGTGCTCTGGAGCCCGTGTGCAGCGAGGAAAGATCTCAAAGGCCACAATTAAGACCCGATGCAGCCAAATAAAAAATAAATAAACAAAGCAAGAGGAAGGAACAAATTCAAGATCCTTTTCTTTGGTTTAGAATTTTCTTCTAAAGACAAATATCAGGGTAAGCAATGTTTCATGCTTTCATCACAGCACTGACAGCTACAAAGAACTCAGTTGCTCCCCAAGGTACATCCAGGGTCCCTTGGTGACCACAGATATATGGCACAGCCAAATGGGCTGGGGGAAGGTTCTCTGGTTCGGGTGAGGCTTAAGGGATGCTCACACAGAGGGAGGGAGGGGCTGAGTGGGTGGGCTCATTTGCTCGTTCATTCCCTCATGTATTTTCTGTCTTGGGCTGGGCAACATGGAAGGCTCTGAAGATTCAAGGGTAAACATGAGTCTCTGCCGCATAGAACCATATGGTCCTTTGGGGCAAAGTGCGTTTGATATAAATCCTGTCTGCTGCGCTTGGGTCTGGGGGAGCTCTTGAGACACGCACGGTGCCTCCAAGTCCACCATCACTACATACATTAATCAGGTCAGGGAGCTAAAACCATGGAAAAGGGGACAGAGGAAGCAGGCAAATTTCCTTTTCTTTCCTTCTTTTTTGGGGGGTTAATTTTCTTTCCAATATTTAAAAATCCTCACAAGCTTAAAGCAGTGCATCTCTGCTCCATAAACATTATCGTCTGCAGAAATAGTTTGTGGGATATATCAATACATAACAGAACCTAACTAATGGATACTCCAACTTGTTCTCAAAAGGGTTTAAGGCAAGTTCCCAAAAATACAGGGTGAGGAAAACAATGAGGACAAAAGAATAAAAAATAAGGCAGGAGTAAGATTATACCAAAAAATGCAAAGCAAGAAAAAACAAGGACTCTATATAGCAAGGCCTGCCTTGACTCTACTGATACCAGTGAAGGTACTGTGAGTAGAGAAACCTTTTGCTTGCATTTTTGGTTAAGATGTACCATAAAATATATACTTTGTATATAGTTTTTTAAAACAATCACCCTGCCCTGGGGCAGGCTATGTGTATTGCTCAACTTCAATTTTGTAAAAAGGAAAGCTATTCCTTTAAGAAATTCAACTCACAAACGTCAGCTTTTGAAACCAAGGTTCAGCACAGAAGAGCCAATAAAAATGCTGTAACTTGAAACCAACCCACACGGCACAAAAAGAAAGGAGGGAGGTCAGCCGGGTTGCCCTCCGACACACCCTTCTAACTTGATTCTAGAACAGCAGCGCCCAGTTTGCAAGACAAGAAGCTAATTGACTCAAATGTCTGCTGCATAAGCTATAAAATAAGTACATAAAGAACAATATGAACATAGAGGGCCATCAGTTCCATAAAAAGGCCTGCTGTCCAGTGCCACACTGGGCACCAAACAAGCGGGGCAATTGTTTCAGCAGGCTGCATGATGAGGAAGGAATAATTAGCGTACTTGTGAATCAAGTGTCCACCAGGAAGAGATCTCCATCCTGGAGCGCAGCAGGCACCACCCGCAGCCCTCAAGAGTCAAGCTGGGGTTTTTAAAGATCTTTATTGACAATCGTGATGCAAGCAAATACATTCTTCAGCCCAATAAACCAACAACTCGCTCCACTGTGGCCATTTCTTATTTGCTGAAACACACACACACACCCCCCTAAAGTTTCACCAACTGTTACTTTCCGTTACCAGGAAATGTCATTTTCTCTCACTCATTTTTTCATTGGCTAGGGATACAATAACTCCTGCCAAAAAGGGAGGGGTGGTGACAAAAGCATCCATTTGAGCTGTCCTGGCACAAAGAGGGCAAAACATGAGATCAAATCCATAAACGTTTGTCCACAGAGTTTGGAGGAGGGGGACCAGGAGTAAATACCTTTGGTCCTAGGATTTTTCTCATTATCCAACCTATTGAATGGAAAAAAAAAACAAAACTGTTTTCTTTCCCCTGCAAATCTGAAAATAAGCAAGTGGGATGTGTGGTCTGTCACTAGGACAAAACCCATTGACCGGGTGGTATCTGATGCACACGACAGTCTACAGCATAAGCAACATACGCAACTGACTAGAATCAGTAGATGTGAGTTCAAATCTCTGTTCTCCCTCCTAAGAGCTGAATCCTGTTTGGCAAATCATTAACTTATCTGGGCCTTAATTTTTTCTATCTGTAAAATAGGGATAATAAGTGTTCTCATTCTCACAACCTCCCCCGAAGGGTTGTTGAGAGAAAGAAATAAGATTATGCAGATGAACATCATTTGACACGAATATAATTCCTTAACTTGGTCTATTTGGAAACTCAGAAAATGCCAGGCATAATCCCAGCATCTCATGAATACTTACTGTTTGCTCAGCACTGAGGCAGGTGCCTAGGAGATGGAGAGAATTAAAAGGTGCCCTCTTCTTGCCTGTGAAGAACTCGCAGGCTAATTAGAGGCAGGATATGTTCGTTTAGGGCTAAAGCAAGATTAGGCATGGTTCGCTGGAGGTAATAAAGTCTAAATGCTTTCCCCTCATCTGACAATTCTTCTGCACTCAGAAAAATCCACTGGGTTCTATCCAGAAGGCTTACAGCCCTAAAAACAATAACAACAGAATTGATGAGTGGTATCTCGGCAGCACCCAGAGGTATTCTCAGAGACAGAGCTGAGAGGAATTCTTTCCTGCCCTTTAGTTACTCTATGAATTCAAACCATAGGGAGCACAGTGGCCCCAAAGGAAATCTTGTCTTTAGGGACAGAAAGACCTGCTCCCAACCTTTCCAGTGACCTGTGCTTTTAAAAGAAAAGAAGACTGCACGGAACACCTGGAAGGACCTCCTTCAGGAAGCTCCAGTCCCAGGGACTGGAAATCCAAAGTCTAACAATATTCATTAAGAATGGGTTCCTGGGAATTCCCTGGTGGTCCAATGGTTAGGATTCCGTCCCTCCACTGCAGGGGGCCCAGGCTCAATCCCCGGTCAGGGAACTAAGATCCCACAAGCAGAGAGGCGCAGCCAAAACAAAAAAGAATGGGCTCCTGTAGGCCAGGTAGAGCGCTAAACCTTTACACACATTATTGTATTTGATGCTTAAAGCACCCTGAGAGAGAAGTAATTATCAGATCTCCATTTTGCAGGTGAAGTTAAGGACTTGATAGTGTTAAGTAACCGGACCAAGGTTTGCATAGCTGGTAAGAACTGTGATTTGAACCCAAGCATGTTGATTTCAAATCCCACACTATTTCTCATCACACAGGATCACTGCAGGTCCACTCTCCACTCTGCTGTTCGTTTCTTGAAAACTAGTCACTCACACTATTTTCTCTGCAGAAGGACAAAAGACACTATGAATCTACCATGGAGGCCCATCAGAACCACAGTTGACAAGGAAAAGTGTAACCCAAGGTACAAAGCCTAACAAACTTATGTTCTTCTCCAAGGAAATTTTTCCTCCTGAAAGATTTGGCAGGTTAGGAAAAGACAGGATGGAGAGCTAGATAGAATATGTCCAGAAAGTTTTAATAATTTTGAGTGGTTAATAAATTTTTTAAAAATTCTACCTCACTAGGAACAAGAGAATATAGTTAAATAATGTATTCACTTTTCACCCACTGAACGACTGAAGACTTTTTAAAAGACAATTTTCAATGCTAGCAAAGGTAAATTGATTGAGATCATCTCATATGTACTGCTAGCAAACCTTCTACAAAGTAGTCTGGCATGCTGTGTTTCTAGTTTCATATCTAAGAACTCTTTGCCTAACCTAAGGTCATGAAGATATTAGCTTTTACATTTGCCTTTTATATTTAGGTCTACAATCAATTTTGAGTTAATTTCTGTGTATGGTGTGAGGTAAGGGTTTAAACTGATCTTTTTTTGCATATGGATAGCCAATTGTCCTAACACTATTTGTTAAAAAGACTATCCTTTTCTCTATTAAATTGCTTTGGCACTTTGTAGAAAAATCAATTGACAGTAAATATAATGGTTTATTTCTAGACTCTCAACTCAGTACCACTGACCTACCCTTACACCAATAACACACTGTCTTGATTACTGTAGCTTTTTAGTAAGTTTTGAGACCAAAGTGTAATCCTCTATTTTCTTCCTTTGCAAATTTTTTTCTTTATTCTGGGTCCTCTGCCTTTCTATATAAATATTAGGAACAGCTTGTCAATTTCTACCAAAAAAACCCCAAAAGACAAAAAAAAAGCATGCTGGGATTTTTATAGGGATTGCATTAAATCTATAAATCAATTTGGGGAGAATTAACAAATACTGAGTCTTCCAATCCATGAACATGGAATATTGCTCCATTTGTTTAGATCTTCTTTAATTTTCCTCCCCAATGTTTTATAGTTTCCAGTGTGCAAATCTTGTACTTGTTCTGTGAAGTTTATTCCTAAGAAATTTATTTTCTGATGCTTCTTTAAACAAGACTGTTTTCTTAATTTCATTTTCAGATTTTTTGTTAGTATATACAGTTGATTTTTGTATATTGATCCTGTATCCTGTAAGCTTAATGAACTTATTATAGGTTTGTGTGGGTGTGTATGTGTATGTATTCAAGACTGTCTACACACAGGCTCAATTCACCTGCAAATAAAGACAGTTCTGCTTCCTACTTTACAAGCTGGATGTCTAAACTTGCAGTACACTTTTCAACAGAAGTGGCAAGAATGAACATCCCTGCCTTGCTCCCAGTCTTAGGGGGGAGCCGTATTCATAATTTGCACAAAGCAGTCTACTCAAGCTATTATCTTTCCTGAAGACTTTATGAAACAGAGCTGGATAAATATTTTCGTATACTGATGACCCATGATCACACACAAATGAAAAACATACTTACAAACTTAAAAAAAAAAAAATCAGTGTGTTTTAAATTAAGAACAGAGAACCAAAAATGTCATCTAATAGATAAAAACATATAAAGTTACTAAAAACTAAATATATGAAAAAGCAGCACTGTCACATGTCATGATTGTGTAAAGTGGAGAAAGGTGACATAAGGGAGGGCAAACAGGGGCAGCCCAGTCTGGGGAAGGTGACATCACTGCCAGCTGCTGAACACCCTCCAGGTCAGCATGGCTCGCAGGGCCAGGAGCCCAGGCTCACCCACTCTCTCCACCCTCCACTCTCCCTAGCGTCCAGGACTGGAAGGGCCTGGCGGGAGGAGGCTCTAGCAATCTGGCCCAAACCCTCTCCCCATCAGCACATGAGCCAGCTGGGAGTGAACCACGCGGGGGTCTGGAAGAGAAGAAGCCTCCAGTGGGAGCTCTCACTCAGCAATCTTCACATAACAGTTTCTTAACAAAGCAGCCGGACTTCTTTACAAAAAAAAAAAAAAGAAGAAACTTGGTTCCAGAATGGAAACTATCAGGCACCATGTAGCACTGTTTGAAAGAACATATTGGTTCCAAAGACCTCGTTTGCTCTGAAAGATGAAAGTTTAGATGCCCCAGCAAAAGGCACAGATGGGTGTTCAGAATCCAACTGCTCGACAGAACTGCCAGCTCTGACATACATTCACACTCTATCCTGTACACAACTTCCAGGCTGTGTCAGTACATTCACACTCTATCCTGTACACAACTTCCAGGCTGTGTCACTGCACCTGCCTAGAATGACTACCATTTTTACAATCAGACAAGCCTGCAGACAATGGTTAGACACCTACTATATGTAGAACCCAGTGCCCACAGTATACACTGAGTTATCTGTAACGTACATATTCTGTCACACACTGAGATAAATCTGATAGGGAAGGACGAATGGACATAGTAAACAGACTAGACGTTACAAGTAGGGATTTCACAGAAAATAAATTAAAAAATAAAAGACCTGTTACGAGGTTTTAAAATCTAGCCAGAGAGAGAAAAAAACCTCTCTGGGTAGAACTAAAGCTCATTTCTCTAATTTTACAGTAGTTCTCATTTTCCAGTATCTCAAGAGTGGTGAAAAGCCAAAATCACTTAGTTTCTCCAAGGACAAGAATTCATTTGGGCTGAGGCAGGTGGACCCCCATCTGCTGAAGGGAAACTGGCAACACTTAGGGTGCCCTTTGCTTACCTCCATTTACACATTCATCACATTTTCTTTCTTTTTTAAAAAAATATATTTGTTTGTTTATTTATTTATGGCCATGTTGGGTCTTCGTTGCTGCGGGTGGGCTTTCTCTAGTTGCGGTGAGCGGGGGCTACTCTCCGTTGCAGTGCGCAGGCTTCTCATTGTGGTGGCTTCTCTTGTTGCAGAGCACGGCTCTAGGTGCGCGGGCTTCAGTAGTTGTGGCACGCGGGCTCAGTAGTTGTGGCTCGCGAGCTCTAGAGCTCAGGCTCAGTAGTTGTGGCGCACGGGCTTAGTTGCTCCGCGGCATGTGGGATCTTCCCGGGCCAGGGCTCGAACCCGTGTCCCCCTGCACTGGCAGGAGGATTCTTAACCACTGCGCCACCAGGGAAGCCCATACACATTCACCACGGTTTCTGCATGTTAACTCTTTAGTTCCCACCCCCAGCTCTCACACCCTCTGTCCCCACTACCCCCCAACAACTGTCCCTCTCACCTTTGTAGGCTCTGTGCCTGGTATATAATAGGTACCACACACATGTTTCCTTCTTTCCTCTGGTAATGGTTCTCTGGACAAGAAAATGTGATACTGGAAATACCCCATCATAGCTGGAGCTTTGTCACATAGCACTAGCACATTACACAATGAGGCAGGTCCCTGCCTCCCCAGCTTTCCCCACATATAGCTTGATCTCCCATCAGAATGGTGTGGAGGAAGAAGAAATTACCCATGTCAAGGAAGCACCTACTCTCCCCGCTCTCTGGCTGGAAAGGTGAAGAGGCCAGGGTCTCCTCTCCCACCTGCAGTCTGGGAAGCCTTGGCACCTGCCCTGCCCCGCCCCTGGGAAATGACTTTCAAAGGCCTTCCACAGACGAGGCAGGGCCTTTGTACAGAACTACCTCCTTTAAGCCTCGGCACAACCGTGTGAAGCAGGCCTCAACTATAAAGCGGGAACATTTTACAGGCAAAGGTTATCAGAGCTCAGAAGCCAAGTAACTTGCCCAAGATCACACAGCTGCAATTTAGCCTTCCATTTAGAAAAGACCCCAAGGGCCCACACACATGTCCTGCAAGGTCTTATTAGTCATTAAACATTTCCTAAAGTGCTCAGAGAGGTGGCCTAATGAGCAAAGTGAAGGAAAACCAGGACAGCTGTTCTCTCTTCTTCATTGTCGCAACCAAAGACGAGATGTGTGGGGAGTGGAGGATGGAAACTGTTAAACAAGTAGAATCTCACGTATGCCACACACACACACACACACAAAAATGCTGGACAGTTACCTACTAAGAATGTTGTCTTGAAATGTAAAAACTACAAATTAAACTGGAACTGGGGTCTGAATTGCTTTTTTAGTTCACTTGTTATGTAGTCTGTACAACATGTAATCAGGACATGCTCTGAAGATTACCCCCAATAAGCTCTGAAAAGAGCACAGTCATTAAATAAAATCATCAGATAATTGCATGGTTCTCGGGGTTGGGTATTACTAATAGAGATGCTAATTTTATCTGTGCAACCACACTGATATCAGAATGAGGGTGCTCCTGAAACGGAAGTTCCTTCAGCAAAGCTCCGCTGCACCCCATTCCACAAGGCGGCAAGGCTGAGGAAAGCTCCCGGATGCCTCTGCTTAGCCGGAAGGAGCAGAGTAGATGGGCACAAGGATACCTCTGAGCCCCGGTCCCTGGAAAAAGCAGTGGCCTTCACCAGCTACATGCTTTCTTCATCCTCCTCCTAGTAGAGACACTTCACAGGCAAGGCCTCCAGCACCCCATCTTCTACTGGACTCCTGTGGAGAAGCTGAGGATGAGAAGCTTGGGATAAATTATCTTGAGTTCTTACTCTCAGAGGACGTGACAGGGTGGACCTGTCTTCCCCAAAGCCTTCATCTGGCAAATGGGTATGTGCACCCTGGATGTAATGGTTCCTCCAAAATAATTATCTCAATAAATGTTCTACACTTGTGAAAACAATTTTTCTCTATATTTTCATCGACAGAGGACCCGTGTGTGAGAAATGAGACCTCTCATTTCCCTACAGGTGAGGCAGAGCAGTTAAGGAGAAGAGAAGGAGGGAAAGGAGGAGGAAGAGCAAAGAAGGAAGGAAGAGGACAGAGTGAGCGAGGGCGTAAAGGGGAGGGGTGCTCACTCGGGGGTCGCACTGCAACGCTTTACCAATGCTCAGTCGATCAGTATCTGGCTACAGGTTCCACACAGGTTGATCAATAGTCTAAAAATACATGAAAACAGATCTGGGCATTTTCTATAAAGCCATTTTTCACTTTTTCAAGAAGCTTCAACTGACCATCTGTGATGTCTTTAAGTCATGACCCTCCAGAAGGGCTGGGAGTTTAGGGTTCTGGATCATTTGCTGTAATCAGGAAGAAAGGGGTGTGTGTGTGTGTACTGGAAAAGCCAGGGACAGAACCTACATATTGCCTAGAAAAGCACCTAGGTCAAGACAAAGCAGAATGAACTGTGGTCTGTGATACCCCCAGTACACAAAGGCAAGTTCCTCAAGCCCCAGAGAGCATGAGATCCACAAGGCTGTACCTAAATAGCCAGTCTCCATGAGGCTGGGCTTGTAACTTGGGCGCTGCCCAGAGGAAAGCCATCACCACACACTAAGAGATTCCACTCAACACAGAACTCTTTAACTTGGGGCTCTAGTTTCCCTTGCGGTGGCATACAAATTTTGCATGTTGCCAAACGAATGAGAATCTATCAAGTGGAGAATATCAAACCCAGCATATGTGGGGCTTATTAACTTGAAACAGACTGGAACAGTGGTTGAGAGGAGGGACTCTGGAGCCAGACTGCCTGGGTTCAAATCCCAGCTTTTCCACTTACGAACTTTGGATTTGACGTCCACTGTCCTACTAAACAGGAACATGACAACACCTATCTTATAAGGTAGTTATGAGGATTAAAACAAGCTATCTATATAAAAGTAAGAGTTATAAAAATGTTGTTATTATGAGAGAATTTATGTATATTGTTTCCTCAATGTACATGCTACAATTAAATGTCTGTGCACCCACCAATTCCTATGTTGAACCCTAATCCTCAGTGTGGTGGTATTTGGAGGTGGGGCCTCTAGGTGATTAGGTCATAAGGGTGGAGCCCTCATGAATGAGATTAATACCCTTAAAAAGGGCTAAAGAGACCTGAATGCTCCTCTTCTGCAATGTGAGGACACAGTGAGAAGATAGCCTTCTATGAGCCAGCAAGCTGGCCCTCCTCACTGGATAGTGAATCTGCCAGTGCCTTGATCTTGGACGTCTAGCCTCCAGAACTGTGAGAAGTAACTTTTTGTTGTAGATAAGCCACCCAGTCTATGGAGTGTTGTTATAGCAGCCCAAACAGACTAAGCCAGCACACATATGAAAACATTAAGATTCTTAGGCCCGAAAGTATTTTCCCTATCATAGAAGTAATTGCTAACATTTTATCTTATCTCTTTTGATCTTCCTATTTTGTAATTACACTTATTGGATGAAAAACCTGAACTCAAAGAGGGGAGCCGACTGGGTGGACATCTCACCACCTGTGCGTGGCAGATCAGAGCTGAGCGGTCTCCCTGGCACTGTGCCACCTCCTCTCCCACACGAAACAGGGATTTCCTGTTACGTGAGTCTAACACGGCCCTGACTAGAGATTTACGGTATCAACGCTCCCCAGCTCATCTGCTGGGATTCCCAGGCTGTTTACTTACTTCCAGTCTTCCTGAAACATTTCTGACACACCACAGAAAAATAATTCACTCATAACTACAATTCCAACCCACATGGCCAAATGGAATCCACAGAGATAAGCTATGAATGAAATGAGATGCAGCCTACCCACCCATTCAGAGGCCACCCTGCCGCAGGGCACAGTTGACTATTCTAAACCCAGTACTACCAGTATACCCCATGCAGATGCCCCGCAAGACAGGAGGCAACCTACTTCCATTCCAAAGATATTCTAACTACCCCAGAGCTGTGTAGAAGAGGTCCTAAATTTCCATTTGCATGCTGAGGGAACTCCCAAGGAAGGCCTCAGTTATATTCCCATTTTAGTTTAGAAGAAACTAAACTCTGACAGAGGTTAACTTTCCTCGGTGTCCACGTTACGTTATGATGCAAATATGAATAAAAATATCCTCTCATGGGTGCATACAGCTTTAACAATTTCTAAATATTTTCACATGTGTCATTTCATGGGGTCCAATTAAGCTTTTTTTCTTTTTTTTTTTTTTTTAATCAAGGCTCAAAAAGTTTTGGGGACTAGACCAGGGTTACAGGGCAAGAAGGTGCTTGGAACTGGGGACAGAACTCACAAATCTGGACTCGTTTTCACGTAAGGAATGGCAAATCACTGATCTGAAAGCACCACCTGCTACAAAAGCACTGAGCGTTTGGCTCATCATGCCAGGGCCTTGAAGAAAATCATCCCACAGAGACCCTGGCTTTGGATAACAACAAACTGGAGAACAAACTGGAGAACAGGGGCTCTGCTTCCGGAAGCCCTGGACAGCAACAGGGGTTCACTTCCCCGTGTTAAGGGCAGATGGGCTAGTGGGGAGACCAAGGCAAAGACTGAACAAAGCATGCAGAGAGGTACAAAGCTCCCCAGCGGCTGCAAACACTTCCCTTACCTCCAAGCCCTTTCTGCTATCAGCCTTGGAGAGACTGACATACAACATACCTTCCTGGGTTCCCAGCTGGACTTTCAGACTTAATCTTGCCATCTTATAATTGTTTGCATTTGATTTCTTTAAATTAATGTACATCAATAGCCCAACAAAATCATTATAATAATGAACTTCATTTGGAAAACCAGCACTTACAATCCCATAGCCCTTCCAAGCCAACGGTTTTCATTTGTCTGGGTTCCCTTCTGGTCCTCGTCCTCTGAAACAGTAGCCATGACTGTAGAATAGGCACTACTTTGTATCCCACTTTTACTTCATGTAATTGCATTTTCTCTCGCAACCCGAGCATGTCTAATGACCCTGGCAAGTTCCTACTCCAAAGACTTCTTTTAGGGTGTTTCGATTTCATCACCAATGTAGACAACTGATCTCAGAAGCTCCATGACATGTCTGACTTGTAACTCCTAAGGTCTGAGATCATGGTTTTGGGTGAGAAGCAGAACGATCTGGGGGCGGGAGGAGAGGAAGAAAGGAAAAACAACTGTGCCTTTCTTCTCAGGAGACAAAGTGCTGTTAGAGGCGAAGGCTTTAAATGCCCCCGTGGGTGGGAGGGGGCAGGGGTGCCTATGGCTCTCAGGATACACAGCCTCGGTGCTGCCTTAAGGATGAAGCCACTCTCCAGTCCCCAGTAAAGCAGTGTCCTGTGAGTTGCAGAAAATTTCTGTAAAGCAAGAGCCCTGAGCATATTTCATTCAAATCGAATCATGTCACACCCCCCAACATACTTTCCCACTTAGCACCTTTGCCAGCTGGCTCTGCACTGATGGAGAAGTTTATACTCCAAGACCTGACACTCCACCCCCTTCGCCTTCTATCTCCTCCCCTCCCCCCACAGCCTTGAGCCCCAACTCCAGGTCCCTGCCCACCTGGCCACTTTGCTCACTCAGCGCCTCCACCTCCAACTCCAGGAAGTATGACCCTATTCTCAAGGGGCTCACGATCAGAGTACGAAAATAAAGGTTTTGAGTGTATGTCTATCACATAAAAATCAGTAAGCCATTTAGTTGTACGTGAAACAATAACAACATGGTTTTAACCCATCATTTCAAATGGTGTAAAACTGGCCCAATATATTACAAAATAAGATTGCCTCTTAAACATTTTTTTTCTACTGTGAAATATAATTTACACACATAAAAGTGCATATGACATAGATATACCTTTAAAATGAAGCATTATAAAGTGAACTGACATAGGTGACTCAGATTTTTTTTAATTAAAAAAAAAAAAATCCCCTCTGGAAAAGCAGTGATAACAATGTAGTCACGAAGCCTTCGTCACCAGTAGGAGTGGAAGATGCTGAGTTGCAAACCTTTCTCTTGATTGGGTCATCATTTGCATCACTCTTAACACCCCTCCGTTTGTATTTCAAGTCGACATACATTCCAGATTTCCCAGGACAATCCGAATTCCAAAATTTAGGTTCTTTGGTCTCCATAAACCACCAAAAGTGCCTCAAATTCCTACAGATCTCCAGGACTTTCTGTTGAACCAGAAGCATCGTTAAAAAAAAACCCTGAACATACCATGAGCCCTAATTTGAGGTTCAAAATGTATTTACTGTTACTCTAGCCTATTTTCTGTGTCTGCTTTCTGTTTGTACTTCTCTCACAAAACCTAATAAGATTCAGTTGCTTCATAGGGGTCCCAAGTCAGTCTTAAGCTGACTCAGAGATTTTCTCATCTCCACCACTAAGCGTGGTAAAGGTTACAAGTACTTCCGGTGCAATTATAAATTGCATCTGCACACCCTAGCTTGTAAGTGCCTCAGGACAATTTCACACTGCTCTGCTTCAATGTCTCCCTGTCGTCCCCTAAGCTTGAGAAACCCACTGACATTGAATCTCCTTTGACAGCAAAGGCAATTATGAGAGTTCCGTGTGAGGGGAGAAGGGAGGGCCAAGGAAGGCACGGACAGAAGGGCAGTTCTGAGGAGCTGGACTTGACTGACCCTCCCGGACTCAAAGGGCTTTCATCTCCCAAGGAGCCGGACGCCCTGACTCTGGGTCATTAGCACCAGCACTGATCTCCAGACCGACTTGTCCCCAGAGAGGCCCCAAAGCACTACTTCCTCAACTTTTCTCGACTCAAAAAAAGAAAAAAAAAAAAAAAAAGGTATGCCCTTTGAAAGAGCTTAATGAGGTCTGGCCATGTGAGAACTGTTCAAAACACATCCACACTTTTCACATACGTTAACAGTGGTTCCACAGACAATGCTGGTGACCCCACATTTGATGGAGGCAGAACAATTATAACTCTAGTTACAATTTGGAGCACATCCGCTGTAAAATATCACATGATGAAAAGTACGCACGCACTTTCATTCTCTCAAGAGTTTAAGACAAAGGTTAAAAATAAAAGGTGTTTAATGGTTATTAGCTGCGACCGCCCACATACATGAAAAGTAATGAGAACATGTCTCCCAATTTCCTACAGGTTTCCTGCCAAATTCCTGCCTCCTTCGTAAGGAGACAGAATCTGCAGTGTTTTCTTTGCCATGCAGATATACCCCATATCACTGTAAACAAACGCCGCTTTCTTTGCAGCTAATAACCACATGTGTGGGTAAGAAACCTCTCCAGTATAAATCCGTGGGGACAAGGCTGCATTGTGGGCATTAAATAATTATAACAATCTGACATGAGTCAGAGGATTGTTTTTCAATGGCCCTGTTGCACTTCAAACTTTCAAGTCGACCCCAAACTCTCTTTCCTGGCACTGTGTCCATGCGCTGGGCTATTGTGAAACAATTCTCATTCTTTATAGTTTGGTCCCATTGCAAGGAGCTGGCAACGTGGGCACTCATGAAATATTAACACGTTACACTGATTTTTTTTCATAAGTGTGGCCAACAGTGGATCAATTATATTACTATGAAAAGCTTTTCATAATTCATTTGGGGAGCATCAAGATCTCATTTCTAGAAGGCACAAGGATGATGAAGTAGACAGTTCTGAAGAGGCCGGCACTCACGCACAGAATACAATAATTGTGAGAGATGGAGTAAATACACTGTTCACAAAAGAAGAAAAATATTTAAATCTGGCAAAATGATTAAAACAGGGTCCAACATGTCAACAAGTTGAGAATTAAGTCCAGGGCAGTCTCTCTCTGTAAACAAGAACAGAAAAGCCCCAAATGCCGGCAATTTACACCCCTTCTTGTTGACCACCATATTTATCCCTGCTTTCTTCAAAAGCAAAATTTGTTAATTTCTAGATAATAGAAGAATTATCTCAACCTATCCCTGCTCTGAAGTACCTTTTATTCCAAGAACATTAACGGCTGGCCTGAAGCAACAAGAGTCTCCTGGCTTGCGTGTGTCCATGGAGAGCCTGGCGTGAGGTTCTGCTTATCTGGCAGCTAGTGTTTTCTCTTTAGTAGTGCTGGGTGCATAAACTTCACATAGGCTGCTCCACCAAAGACGGGAACCCTTCATCAGACAGGGGAACAAACAATATTCCAAGCCAGCAGGCCTCCAGCCATGCTGCCCAGAGAGGACATATTCAATATGGAACAGGGAGGGGCCCCGCAGTTCTCAGTCCCCTACTTTCACATTATTAACACTGTGGTGACCTGTGTCCAACTGTCTCTGCCACTAAACCATGAGCATCTCGAGAGGAAGAGCCAGGTCTTATTCATCTTGGTACCCCTTTCCCTGGCAACAGAGATTTGCACAAAAGCTGTGGTAAATGAATAGCCGCATCTAGTGTGTAAATGCGCTCCCACTCTGGGAATCTTGCATCTGGCTTGCGTGTACAAACTAAACTTATCCTCTTTCTTGCACTCATCCATAGCAGCACCAGGAGAGAAAAAGGTCACAAAGGGCCATCTTTCTGATATCCGTGATTAGGGGCCCAATGTGAAAATGCCCCAAATAAGCCAACAAATGCTTTCTGTAAGCCAACAAATGCTTTCCATTACTTTAGAGTTTGTAAGCCACTAGGAACACCAAAAAAGGGCGGGGTGAGTTACACTGTTGAACCAATCCTGAAATCCCCCTGGAAAATAAATATGCAGACAAAAGAGGTTCCCAGGGGGCTAACGACTGACAAGAAGCCTGGTTCAAGTGTCCTGAAAACTGGACCGCTGCTAGAATGCTTTTCCAAAACCCTATGGGGCTTTCTAGAGGGCCTAGTGGGAATGTGGTCCCACGGGCACTAGAATGAGAGAGGGTGATGGCAAGGTAGGCCGTGTGACCCCCATCCAGCCCCAGGTGGGACCATGGATGCAGTGGTACTGGGGTAACAGAAAACCACCCAGGTGCATAGCCGGTGCCTGGGAGGACGGCTCATGAGACACCGGCATCAGCCTGATGGTGGTTCCCAACAAAGGAAGGACACAGCAGTCCCCAGGTCACTCAGCCTCAACAGAGGCCTGGCCTGGGCGCCTAAGAACTCTCCATCCTCTGAAAAGCGAAAAGGACTTCGGTCAGGGCCAAATCAAAACTGAAGTGCTGTAAAAACTAACTTAAAAGGATTAGGTTTATGTCATACTTATGATCCCAACTTGCAGCCTTCCGTCCTTCCACTGAGCCAGTGAAGTAACAGAAGAGAATTCATCACCCTTGAAGGCAGGCAGCAACTTATATGTGTTGGTATGGCCAGCGCCTGCTCTCTCATGCACCCCAGTGCTGAAAACACACATTTTTCCTGTGGCTCCACCTATGTTCTGAAGAACATATAAGCAACACACAAGCATACACGTATCCCTAACACAAACACTCACTAAAACTGTCAAATCCCTATGCTTCAGCCTAGATTACAATTTAGTCCAATCATCACCCAATCATTGAAACGACTTATTACTTGGTTACATTTAGCTAAATTTTTCACTGGGAACACCTGTCACCACAGACGTGACATCACATCCATGCTAAGTTTTAATTAAGGAGGATGGTCACTGCACACACAGCCACACAGTGTGGTCTACATTTCTGCAGCTTGGGTCCGTTACATTTCTGAGACCTCTTTTCTTCTCCAGATTCCTCTATTTATTATCCATATTTTCTGAATTATTTTAAATGTTGTGTTTAAGTAGAAAAGAAAAGTTCTGAAGAACAAAAACCAAGTGGAAACCGCTGGGGTGGGAAAAGCATTGTTTACTCCAGAGGCAGCTGGGAGCCCTCTCTCTTCCCCAGAGACCTCCACTGCAGATGAGGGCAGTGGCCTGGTTTGTCTGGGAAGGAAGGGAGGGCAGCTTCCTGGCCCTGGCAGGCCTGTTTTCCAGCTACTGCAAGAAAGCAACACAGCTTCCATTTTAACCTCACCCTCTCTGATGATTGAGGGACAGGGGCTCTGGAGCCCACAGAATGAAACCTACTCTTATCTATAAACAGAAATGGGCTTTGATGTTGGCCAGCTTGCTTGCCTCTTTCCCTTTTCAACTGTGGTTTATCAGCAGCAACATCTCCATTAAGCACTTAGTCAGCAGCCATTATGGGGCCCACTTCTGCACTGGGTGCCTGTTCCTGAGAATAATAGAAAGAAAAAGCATGTGCCTGGCCCACGGGGATGATGGGTGGGTGGGCAGTCACACACACACACACACACACTGCTTCGGGACAGTCACGGGTGGCTGGACTTGAGATCAGGATTCTCAGCTCTCTCACTGTGTGACAAATGTCCTAACCTTTCTAAACCTCTACGCCCTTCCTGCTGTTGGGGGAATGACAAAAGACAACACAGGCAAGATTCTCAAGTGCTGTTATTTGATTCATTTATATGACTTGTGAATCACTTCTGATCTGGACTTTCCCTCCATTACAGACCCCGGCACTCCTGACAAGGACAAGCCCCTGAGGTTCCCTGAAACCAAAAGTACCCGCTCTGGTCCAGCCCCAGGGTCCCCCTCTTCCACGCAAGTTCTCTAAGCAGGCCAGCTGGGGCTCGAGAGGCAGTCGTGGAACTCAGCTCCACCTCTTCGGGGCCGGCCAGGACCTGTCTCCCACACTCTCAATGCACATTGGTTCCTACAACCTTTGTTGGCGCCCGCTGGCTACATAACCATCTGTTTCAAAGAGGAACAGACTCTCTTTTCAAGAGAGGAACCAGCACTCAAACACAGGACCAGTGGCCCAGGACACGGTCCTCTGAAGACAGAAGCTCATACGTAATCCCAGGGCGCCCAGGCCCCCGTGGGGCCTGGGCCTCAACAGCCAGAGTGTGGTCTCCAGTCGCTGCCAGACAGCGTCCTTGCACAGACAGCAAACAATGGCATGCAGTGTCCTCCCCACACGTCAGCCCTGCAGACCAGCGAGGGTGGCGAGCAGCAAGCAGGAGGCAAAGGGGAACAAGAAACAGCCACCAGAACAGTTTGTTTGTGTCCAACTGTTGAGAACCTGGACGCAGTGCCAATGGGGAAAGAAACACCCTCCTTGTAGCACTTCTTTGGGGCCGCAGACTTGTGGTCAGCACCTCCCGGCTGTGTCCAAGAGAGCTGGACCCAGGCTGGACCCCACCCTCTCTCCTCCACCGTGGGTGGTGACTCAAGACGCTGGCTGCAGGAGGAGGGGACACCAGCACCCCAGCTAAATCCAAATGAAATGCAAAGATCTCAAGTGAATTTGCAGCTCAGTGTGCTGTCCTCCGGCACCACTACCTTCCCTAAAGAAGGGAAGGACCAGGTACCATCGCATTGAGTCCTTCCATAAGCTTGCAAAGGAGGTGCAGACTGAGGCTCAGAGAAGTTAAGTAGTCCACACAAAGTCACACAGCTCTTATCTTGTAGGGAGGCTTCTGGCTCCTTATGTTTCAGTTCCAGAAATGACAAGCACAGTCTTGGCTTTAATATTACACTACCTATCAAGAGCACCGCTGTAAAGAACAGAGCGTGCGTGCGCACACGCACACGCACGCACACGCACAAACGAAAATGCTATTTTCCCAGGCCCTACGGGCTGCCAAAAGAGCAGAATGTGACTCTCAGTGGTCACTTCACCTCAGCAGCTCTTCCCTCCCTCCTATCTCCTAATTTGGCTCACTTGACACTCTCTTAAAGGGGGCTTCCTCAATGGCTGATTGAAAGATGACATTTCTATAATTTCATAAGGAAAAGGAAACACCCAACAGCCTCCTCTGGCCTCCTTCCACCTCTCAAGCATCCGAAGTGGTAGAAGCTGCTGCCAGGACTCCCAGAGAGCCCCCAGCTCACCCTCACTGCTTCTACAGCTCCGACACCCTCGACCCTGTGAATGTCCTCACCAGGACTGAACTCCTCCCTTCCAGCTTCGGGCCGGCTCTTAGCTGCCTGGCTTAGCTGCTCCTCCTGACTCACATCTACCCAACAGAGCCCACTGACACAGGTCCAGCAGGAGCATTAGAACGCCAGTGATTCTGCCTGCCCACACTCACCCCACTCCCACAGACTATGTGCCCTGACTCTTGGTTGCAAATATCATGGTCATTAACCCTTTCCTTCATTCCGGGGACCTGCCTTTTCCTTCCCAGCATGGCCAAATACCTTCAAAGAGGTATCACTCTATGGAATTGTCTCACTGGGTATAGAGACGACCTGCTCTGAAGCTCACGAGCGGTGATTCTCCAGCTTAGTGTCCTGAACTGGAAAAGCGCTCAGCCGCCACCCTCCCCAAATATGACTGATTCCCTCTGGTCCTGAATGTAGAGGGTTCTTGCTTACCAAGTGGAATTTGAGAAAAACCGTGGGCTTCCAGCATCTCCAACATGTAAATTTTCTCTTGATAAATTTCATGTCTCAGATACTACATTTGAAAGAAGACTGGCTACCAGCAGTAATTCAGAATTCTGTTGTAAAATTTTTTTTAAAAAACTTATGCCAGTGTGAACTTCATCTGTTATCACTTATCCCGTTTATTACAGATCTTGTTGTCCGTGTAAGGCTGAGAGTTCCTTCGGATGGAGACAAATACCTTTATCATTTCCATCTCCCCAGGGACTGGCAGACAGTAAGTCTCTTTTAACTGGTGCCCTTTTGGAATTCTAATGAGAGAATACCAGATAGGGATTAGCCCTGTGTACTAGGATGTACTATTCCACCCTGCCTACCCAAACACCTCTCTGCAAACCCCTGAAGTCTTGTCTTTCACTCACATCCATCCCCAAGTGCTCACATCAGGAAGCCATAGCTGCATAAGTGGTGGCAAGAGGGTCATTTCCTCTACCTTCCCTGTAAACCCAGGAAGCAATCTTCTCAGTCCACAACCACAAGCCCAAAGCCACAAGCTCAAAAGCCCATGTGCATCATAAAGACAGTGTTTCTGCACATGGCCCTGGCCCTGTGGTTAGCTCTGGCTGGCGTATAGCTGCTGCGTACAAGATGATCTATCCAACCATAGATGGCTTTGAAGGACTCTTTTCAGGATAGAGGCAAGAGCTTTACAAAATAAGCAAAATAAGCAGAGATCACTTGGGGAGAAGTTACATCTATAACACCCCAGACTCCCCAAGCATGACAGAATTTGGACTTCCACCCACCCTCACCCCCATCCCATTCCCAAAGTCTACGATAACCGAGGACCTGTATCTCCATGCTGGGAACTTTTTTTTTTTAAATAGACTATTTTTTAGAGCAGTTTTTTTTTTAAATTAATTAATTTGTTTATTTATTTTTGGCTGCGTTGGGTCTTCATTGCTGCACACAGGCTTTCTCTAGCTGCAGCCAGCGGGGGCTACTTTTTGTTGCGGTGTGGAGGCTTCTTCTCATCGCGGTGGCTTCTCTTGTTGTGGAGCACGGGCTCTAGGCGTACGGGCTTCAGTAGTTGTGGCACGTGGGCTCCGTAGCTGTGGCTCGCGGGCTCTAGAGCGCAGGCTCAGTAGTTGTGGCACACGGGCTTAGTTGCTCCGCGGCATGTGGGATCTTCCTGGACCAGGGCTTGAAGCCGTGTCCCCTGCATTGGCAGGCGGATTCTTAACCACTGTGCCACCAGGGAAGTCCCATACAGCAGTTTTAAGTTTACAGCAATATTAAGCAGAGGGTACAGAGATTTCCCACATATCCCCTGCCCCGACACATGCAGAGCCTCCTCCATTAACAATATCCCCCATCAGAATGGCACATTCACTACAACTGATAAACCTACACCGATACATCACTATCATCCATCTGTAGTTTACCTTAGTGTTCATTCTTGGTGTACATTTTCTGGGTTTGGACAAATTTATAATGACATTATAATTTGTAACAATCCATGCTGGGATCTTCAGTGGAATCGGGGCCACTCCACTATGAGCAAAGCCACTCCCTACTACCAGTGAAGACCTCTCACTGATCTCTTCCAACCTGCTGTTTCTCTCTGGTTGTGTGGGCTTCTGGGTCCCACCTTAGGCTTTCCCCGGGGATCACAGACACCCTTCTCTGGCCCTGGCCCTCCTCGGCAGGAGATGAGAGCTATGCTGTGAACCCGCCCACCACAGCTGAAGAGAGCGAAGGTACCGGGCCCCATGGGTGCCGACACCCAGCCAAGATAAGGACTCGGAAGAGACCCTGTTGCAAATTCCTCAACAAATTCTGAATGGAAAGAGTCTTCACGTCAGCTTACTACTTTCCAAGAAACAATAAAACTGGCTTTCAAGCAAAGGATGGGGGCAGGGCGCTCAGTGGCTCATTTAAATAAGAAGTCTTAATCCAGCAGCTCAGGTGACATCGTCGCAAATCTGCCTCCCATTAGGTGAGCTACTCGTTCCAACCAGTGACCAGTCCCATACATGTGTAGGTTCCTCATAAAATAAAACTGCCACCACAGTTACAAACCCCATGTCCTCACACCACACCATCCACAGGCTGTGAGATTCTGTTCCAAAAGCTTCTGCAAAAGAAAGCATTTTCCAGAAGCCCCAGAAAAGAACCTCATCTACTTCACTGGCTCTGAGTGGGTAACCAATCACTGTGGACATACACAAGCTGCTTGGTTTCCATCAGTCACGCCCACCTCTGTGGTCGTCAGTGAGGGCGACCCCAGCCAGAGGACAAGGGGCAAGGCTAGCCTGTGTGCTTTCCGTAAGGAGAGGAGAATGGATGCTGAGGTTTCCAAAACACCCTCTACAGCTCTGGAGTGTTTAAGTACCAGTGACTCCCAGCCTCACAGGCAGAGAAGAACGCAGCCATCTCAGCAGTCCAGGGAAAGAAGTATTAACTGCAGGCAGCCAGCAGGTGAGGAAGTACCAGCAGCCCCAAGGAACATATCTCAGGGCCGGGGACAAGGTGACAGCTTCATTAGAGGCGCAGAACCGCCTGAGACCCCTATGGGCAAAAGCAATAGTAAGAGTGTCGCCACAAGGAACCGCCACAGGTGACACCAGCGTGAAGGATGGAGTGCTGAGCATCGACCCCCTGCTGGTGACACCTACAGACCCAGGGAGCTGCAGCAAGGCCCCCAGTTGCACCAGAAAGCATGGACCCTTCAGTCACCAGAAATCCCGAGCCCACAGAGACACTCAGAAGACCGAGGGGGAGGGGGAGAGGGAGGGACACGTGCCTCAGCCAGAGAGGTCAAGACAAAAGTCTCCTCAGCTCTCCTGTGGGCGGGGAGCCCAGCGTCCTCCCAGCACACCCCGCGCTTGAAAAAACGGGGAAATGTCTTGGAGTTCACTCTGGCCACCTCCCCAGGCTTAAACCCCAGTGGAGAAAATGCTCCAGCTTCTGTACATTTGTGTCTAAATTCCCAAGCTCCTTCACTCCTAAAAAGGCTTCACCTGTTACTAGTTACTTAGGATTCACAAGAGTTTTTTCTCTTGTTTATCCTTCCCTTCTTGTTGCTCTGAAGAAGGCTTCCTGCCTCGGCGCATTTCCCTAAGAACACGGCTGCCTTGTCAGGACAGGGCCCCGAGCACACAAGGTAAAGCCCAGTTCCTGCGGCTGGAGCTGGAGCTGGAGCTGAAGCAGAGGGTCTTTCTTAACCTCTCCTGTCACAGAAGCCTCCACAGATCTCAGCGGTTGCCCATCGGGCCCCCAGGGGTAAAGCGCAGGAAGCTGGATTTTGGCAGCCCCGCCTTAGGCCTAAGTGGCAGCACTGGCAGCTCCTGCCTGCTGCAAAGAAGGGCGGTATCTGCGGAGGTGAAGAAAGGCCGTGCCCAGCCTCCTAGCTGTGTCTAAGGCTGCGGAGGGAAAGAGGTTCCTGTGGCCAGATCAAGAGCTATGGTCTCTGAAGAGCTGGGGATGTGCACCCAAGGACATCAGCCACATGGGTGACAGTCCTCCAGTGGGGACTCTTGAATGTCTGCTAGGTACGAGGCTGGGTTCAGAAACGGGGCTAGGGATGAGTGGAACTCTGCCTTCCCCTAACACTCGGCCTGTCAGGGGAGAGAGCAGTGGGTTTGAATCTTCCAGATTCCACATGCCTCCATGCAGAGTGGAATTTAAGGCTCTTCCACTGAGCAAAGGGAATGGTAAGGAGTCCACTGCGAAGAAGAAGCGGGAAACTGAAGACACAAATATCCTAAGGTTACACTGACCTATGGGATCTGGTGGGGTCAGGGTTGGACGGTGAGCAGGTCCGTCACCAAAGGTCCACTGCTCTGCCTTCTAAGCCTGTCCCCTCTCAGATGTGGGAGTCTGTAGGTTCATTCACTCTTGCTAGGTCGGGAAGGATGTAACGCTAATCATTACCACACTCATTAAGAAAGAAAACCAGTGTTTATGCCATATTCAATACGACACTTTTGGTTTCTACTTTGGGATGGGTCTCACTGCTTTTCTTAACTTAGGCTCAGAATTAAAACCTCCAGTTCAATAAAGGATTTCACAGCTCCTTTCCTCCTCTTCTAGCTACTCTGACTGCATTTACTGGAGTCATACAGCCTTTCACCTGTGACATTCCATCCTCGCAGCCACTTAGTGAGAGGACACTATTTTTCTCCCCATTTGACAGATGAAAAAAAATGGAAACTTAGGTGACTTTTTCAAACACCAACAATGAGAAAGAAAACATAATTGACAACTTTAAAGTATGTGTATGGGCATGAGTAATGGTAGAAAATTTGAAATTGTGCCTGCTCAGGAACTTCTGTGAATCACAATTGTTGCTCTCTCCCTAGTGTCTCCAAGAAGAGAGGCATGGTGACCAGTGCAATGACCCCCCCCCCTCCCACAAGCAAGAGAGAAGGCGTTAGCTAAGCTAGCATGCTCTGGGTGGTCCCACGCCAGGTGCCTCTTCTTTCAGCCTCAGAGCACCTTGGCAAGTTGGGAACCTGCCTCCCTTCTTACAGAGCAGAAAGCCAAGGCTTAAAGAAGAGGAAGAAGCAGGGGAGGTACATTCATTGGGGCTGCTAGAAACCAGCTAAGTAGCAATACTCCAGAAAAGAGGTCAGACTCCTGCACCATGTAAGCCATTTGGCCTCCACTGGAGACGGCTCCAGGGCAGAGCTGAGGACACAGGAATGGTCGAAGTGTGCTGCCCCATTCCACGTCCAATCTCAAGTTCACTCTAGGCACTATTGTATGAGCCTGCTATGACCTGTAATTTCCTTGTCTATGTTTGAGGCCAGTATTTGATTATTCCCAAAGGAGACTATTTAAGCATAAATCACTAAAAATAATGATAGCCACAAGTTACTTGGGAAGTGGGATGAATAGTGCATTTAGAAACAGAAATAATTTTCTTTCTCATCCTTTCCCTGTATTTTCTGAGGCTGTGTACTGTGTTCACTTAGAAAAAGAAACTTCTAGTTTTTCTTTCGCCCTCTTCCGTTTTACATTCCAAGAGGAAAAATCATATTCTTCAAAACCACTTTGTGGATAAGCAATAAACACATACATCTAGGGCTCTGGCTACTTAGGATTCCTTGTGAATGGGTGAGGACTACAATCTGCCATCCAGGACGGGAGACAGGGACACAGCAACCACAGGAACCACTGAGCTCTCAACATCTGTCCAGGACTGAGCACTGCCAACACTTCAAAGCATGACCTACTTCACCTTAACACGTACATTCCAGGAGAAGGCCGATCATCCACAATGGAATTTTCCTTACAGCCCTTTGGAGTTTTCATAAATTCTCATGGAAAGGTTCTTTTACCATGAAATGTTGCCTTTATATAAACCCTTAGACCTTCCTTGCACAGGTGAGCTAATGATGATTAATAGTTTCCATTTGTTAATCTGTTAATTAACTGTTATCAATAGTTTTACTAAGTGCTATGCTCTATACTTGTATTTTTCCTTTTAATCCTTATTGCGACCATACAACACAGGTGCTATTATCCAACCCACTTTACAGATGAAAAAAATGAAACTTGGAGACAGATTAAGTAATTTGCTCAAGGTCACAAAGGTAGCCAGGAAGTGGCAGGGCCAGGACTGTGATTTCCGAACTCACCTCAACACGTTAAACCATCATGCTACACTGTCTTCAACCATGTGTTATACACAAAAACGTTTTAAAGCATCCTATGGGGAATTAGTCTTCATAAAGACTGTGTTGGGAGGTGACAGAAACAGAACTCTATGACAAAGAAAACTCTAAAGCTTGACCAGTTGCACTTTCCTTAAAAAAAACAAAACAAAACCATAGGACCAAAACTTACCTTACTGTAATCAACCCAACTGTACATGCAAACATTATTGCTTCCGAATACCTTTGCAAAAAAAAGGAGAGCTTTCACATTTGAGGATTTTTATTGTGAAAAACAGCATCTGTGCTGCTATACTCAGTATTTTCACATCATTCTTTAAAACAACCTGCAATGCAATTTGCTTCCCCAGATAAGTGTATTATATTTGATTCTTATTGCAACTCATTTATTACTAATTATATTTTGAATTTTTTTCCCCAAACAGCCTCAGGATTTTGCCTATGGGAGCCAACCTACCAATTCGTTTGATTATTCAGCACAACCTACTATTCTTATAGGCAATTTCACAGCTGCAGGGATTTCATGCCTGCACATTTATAAACCAAAAAATAGGAGAGAATTCAAACCTGTCCTGATCGTCACCTATTTTTTACTCAACTCTCAGACCATGATGTAGAGATAATTTCCAAGGTTAAAAGACAAAAGTTGCTTCGGCTAACCCAACTAGTCAGTTTACTATTCAGTGGAAAGCTCAGAAGCTTGAAAGCTGGAAATTGGTGATGTTTTTACCCATATTCACTACTGTCCTCAGGCCCAGGACAGCGGCCCCAACTTGAACCGTAGGCTTTAGAAGGCCCTGCCCTGGTCCTCTTTCAGCCATACTTCTCCTCTACTGGTGAGGAATCTTTGAAGGTCAAGGGGACAGCCCACTTAGGGCCCCCCTTACCTTTCAGACCATGAACCAAGGACCTGAGGTTTCAGAATTCCCAGCTCAAGATCCCCATTCCACTTCCACGGCCCGCGCAGGCTATTTCCCTGAGTCTGTCTCAAAGGCACACTTTTGTCACTGGTGTGGGTACCCTTAGGTGCAAGAAGTGGACAAGGGGCAGCTTTGGGAATGCAGGGAGTGGAGGAAGGTTTGCTTGCGCCAACTGGGATATCTATACACACATATTATGAGATGCAACCAGGGGTAAGAAGAGATGGGGGCAGGCCCCTAAATTTGAAGGTGGTTCCAGATTATTATGAAGGTACATTTGTCAAAGTAAGAGGTTAGGAAATGTTATTTAAGAGTTTATTACCTTGATTTATAGTATTACCTTGACTTATAACTTTTAAGTATTTAGCCATATAGTATATGAGCTCCCATCTACACTCTTGCTTCTAGCACCATAAATATTAAGAGCAAGTCTAGCTATATTCAAACATAAAAGTACTGCCATTTAAATAGACAGATGAGAAGCTCACACAGACCCCCAAAATGTATAAACCAGCCACTTGATTCAGGCATCAAAAATTGCTCAGCAAAACTCCTAGGAAAGAGTAAAAGAAACTCCATAAAACTATCTAATCAACTTAGAGACACAACAAATAGAGCTGTAAAAGTAACTTGATTTAAATAGATCAGTTCTTCAGAACATACAAGGTTTATCAATCATGCTTCAACAAGTTTCTGCGGCTACTTATCTTTATCTAATCACTCAACACCTGAGTTCGGAGACACAGTCTTAATTTCTGAAACTCCATGGGTTGTCTTAAAACTATGATACATAACTACCAAAAGCAAAAAGATCACCATTATGTCTATCACGCATGGAAACTTGTGCCATCTTTAGGATCAAGCATTTTGAAAATAAAAAGGATAAACTCCTTTGGTAGTGTTATGGGGCCTCCAAACTTTAGTGGTTCTACATCAAAGATAGATTTTATAATAACTGCAATGCTTTTACAATGGCCAGGATATATGTTATTACATGATCTTTACTCTTAGGCTCAAAAAGGAATTAGACACCCACAATATATAATTATGCCATAACAACTACAGTGAATTGGACCTGTGCTGTGATTCTAAAGGAAAGGATTCTGCAGTAAAAATTGCTCATTTCATAAACTACAGTTACAAATGTCCAAACATCTCTAAATTGATCATATTCAGCTGTCTCCCCAAACAGATAAATAAATAATTTAAAAGAAGTCATGTTAGTTGTGATACATATCTTCCCTCATTACTAGCATTTCTCTCCCAGGCAACTGGCAAGACTGCTCTATGATAGAACTTTTATGACTAGAAATTGTAAAGGAGATTCATTATATTGTTTGATCTGCATAGTGAACCACCAAACGGTCATCTGACCCCTGCTTAAACACTTCTCACTATATCCCAAAACAGAGGCCTAGTCTACCATTATAGGACTATTAGAAAATAATCTTTCGGGCAGACTCTGGGAGGGCTCACGGCAAGGAGTACTTCCCAGAACTTCTGCTGCCAGCGTCCTTGCCCTCACGATGAGCCACAACCACCCCCTGCCTCTACAGGAGACCCTCCAACACTAGCAGGCCACATCCGTCGTGGGAAAAGTCAAAGGCTTGAGAGGAATGAGGTTCCAGCCCCCACCTTCTTATCTAAAGGATTCCTACTAGACCCACCTGAGAAAACACCATCTCGAGAGGGCAGACAGCAGAAACAAGAAAAACTACAATCCTGCAGCCTATGGAACAAAAACCACATTCACAGAAAGATAGACAAGATGAAAAGGCAGAGGGCTATGTACCGGATGAAGGAACAAGATAAAACCCCAGAAAAACAACTCAATGAAGTGGAGATAGGCAACCTTCCAGGAAAAGAATTCAGAATAATGACAGTGAAGATGATACAGGACCTCGGAAAAAGAATGGAGGTAAAGATCGAGAAGATGCAAGAAATGTTTAACAAAGACCTAGAAAAATTAAAGAACAGACACCTAGAAGAATTAAACAAGAAACAAACAGAGATGAACAATACAATAACTGAAATGAAAAATACACCACAAGTAATCAATAGCAGAATAACTGAGGCAGAAGAACAGATAAGTGACCTGGAAGACAGAATGGTGGAATTCACTGCCACAGAATAGAATAAAGATAAAAGAATGAAAAGAAATGAAGACAACCTAAGAGACCTCTGGGACAACATTAAAGGCAATAACGTTCACAATATAGGGGTCCCAGAAGGAGGAGAGAGAGAGAAAGGACCCGAGAAAATATTTGAAGAGATTATACTTGAAAAATTCCCCAACATGGGAAAGGAAATAGCCACCCAAGTCCAGGAAGCGCAGAGAGTCCCAGGCAGGATAAACCCAAGGAGAAACATGCCAAAACACATAGTAAGCAAATTGACAAAAATTAAAGACAAAGAAAAATTACTGAAAGCAACAAGGGAAAAACGACAAATAACATACAAGGGAACTCCCATAAGGTTAACAGCTGACTTCTCAGCAGAAACTCTACAAGCCAGAAGGGAGTGGCATGATATATTTAAAGTGATGAAAGGGAAGAACCTATAACCAAGATTACTCTACTCAGCAAGGATCTCATTCAGATTCGACAGAGAAATCAAAAGCTTTACAGACAAGCAAAAGCTAAGAGAATTCAGCACCACCAAACCACCTCTACAACAAATGCTAAAGGAACTTCTCTAAGTGGGAAACACAAAAGAAGAAAAGGATCTACAAAAGCAAACCCAAAACAATTAAGAAAACGGTCATAGGAACATACATTTCGAAAACTACCTTAAAAGTAAATGGATTAAATGCTAGAACCAAAAGACACAGGCTCGCTGAATGGATACAAAGACAAGACTCATATATATATATGCTGTCTACAAGAGGCCCACTTCAGACCTAGGGACACATACAGACTGAAAGTGAGGGGATGGATAAAGATATTCCATGCCAATGGAAATCGAAAGAAAGCTGGAGTAGCAATATTCATATCAGATAAAATAGAATTTAAAATAAAGAATGTTACAAGAGACAAGGAAGGATACTACATAATGATCAAGGGATCAATACAAGAAGAAGATATAACAATTATAAATATATATGCACCCAACATAGGACTACCTCAATACATAAGGCAACTGCTAACAGCTATAAAAGAGGAAATCGACAGTAACACAATGATAGTGGGGGACTTTAACACCTCACTTACACCAATGGACAGATCATCCAAACAGAAAATTAATAAGGAAACACAAGCTTTAAATGGCACAATAGACCAGGTAGATTTAATTGATATTTATAGGACATTCCATCCAAAAACAGCAGATTACACTTTCTTCCCAAGTGCACACGGAACATTCTCCAGGATAGATCACACCTTGGGTCACAAATCAAGCTTTAGTAAATTCAAGAAAACTGTAATCATATCAAGCATCTTTTCTGACCACAACACTATGAGATTAGAAATAAATTACAGTGAAAAAAACGTAAAAAAACACAAACACATGGAGGCTAAACAATATGTTACTAAATAACCAAGAGATCACTGGAGAAATCAAAGAGGAAATCAAAAAATACCTAGAGACAAATGACAATGAAAACACGACGATCCAAAACCTATGGGATGCGGCAAAAGCAGTTCTAAGAGGAAAGTTTATAGCTATACAAGCCTACCTCAAGAAACAAGAAAAATCTCAAAAAAAAACAATCTAACCTTACACCTAAAGGAACTAGAGAAAGAATAACAAACAAAACCCAAAGTTAGCAGAAGGAAAGAAATCATAAAGATCAGAGAAGAAATAAATGAAATAGAAACAAAGAAAACAACAGCAAAGATGAATAAAACTAAAAGCTGGTTCTTTGAGAAGATAAACAAAATTGATAAACCATTAGCCAGACTCATCAAGAAAAAGAGGGAGAGGACTCAAATCAATAAAATTAGAAATGAAAAAGGAGAAGTTACAACAGACACCGCAGAAATACAAAGCATGGTAACAGACTACTACAAGCAAATCTATGCCAATAAAATGGACAACCTGGAAGAAATCGACAAATTCTTAGAAAGGTATAACCTTCCAAGACTGAACCAGGAAGAAACAGAAAATATCAAAAACAAACAAACAAAAAAAAAAGGAAAAAAAATATCAACAGACCAATCACAAGTAATGAAACTGAAACTGTGATTAAAAATCTTCCAACAAACAAAAGTCCAGGACCAGCTGGCTTCACAGGTGAATTCTATCAAACATTTAGAGAAGAGTTAACACCCATCCTTCTCAAACTCTTCCGAAAAATTGCAGAGGAAGGAACACTCCCAAACTCATTCTATAAGGCCACCATCACCCTGATACCAAAACCAGACAAAGATACTACAAAAAAAGAAAATTACAGACCAATATCACTGATAAATATAGATGCAAAAATCCTCAACAAAATACCAGCAAACAGAATCCAACAACACATTAAAAGGATCATACACCATGATCAAGTGGGATTTATCCCAGGGATGCAAGGATTCTTCAATATACGCAAATCAATCAATGTGATACACCATATTAACAAACTGAAGAAGAAAAACCATATTATCATCTCAATAGATGCAGAAAAAGCTTTTCACAAAATTCAACACCCATTTATGATAAAAACTCTCCAGAAAGTGGACATAGAGGGAGCCTACCTCAACATAATAAAGGCCATATACGACAAACCCACAGCAAACATCATTCTCAATGGTGAAAAACTGAAAGCATGTCCTCTAAGATCAGGAACAAGACAAGGATGTCCACTCTCACCACTATTATTCAGCATAGTTTTGGAAGTCCTAGCCATGGCCATCAGAGAAGAAAAAGAAATAAAAGGAATAGAAATTGGAAAAGAAGAAGTAAAACTGTCACTGTTTGCAGATGACATGATACTATACATAGAGAATCCTAAAGATGCCACCAGAAAACTACTAGAGCTAATCAATGAATTTGGTAAAGTTGCAGGATACAAAATTAATGCACAGAAATCTCTTGCATTCCTATACACTAATGATGAAAAATCTGAAAGAGAAATTAAGGAAACACTCCCATTTACCATTGCAACAAAAAGAATAAAATACCTAGGAATAAACCTACCTAGGGAGACAAAAGACCTGTATGCAGAAAACTGTAAGACATTGATGAAAGAAATTAAAGATGATACAAACAGATGGAGAGATATACCATGTTCTCGGATTGGAAGAATCAATATTGTGAAAATGACTATACTACCCAAAGCAATCTACAGATTCAATGCAATCCCTATCAAATTACCAATGGCATTTTTTACAGAACTAGAACAAAAAATCTTAAAATTTGTATGGAAACACAAAAGACCCCGAATAGCCAAAGCAGTCTTGAGGGGAAAAAAACAGAGCTGGAGGAATCAGACTCCCTGACTTCAGACTATACTACAAAGCTACAGTAATCAAGACAATATGGTACTGGCTCAAAAACAGAAATATAGATCAATGGAACAGGATAGAAAGCCCAGAGAGAAACCCACACACCTATGGTCAACTAATATATGAAAAGGAGGCAAGGATACAAAATGGAGAAAAGACAGTCTCTTCAATAAATGGTGCTGGGAAAACTGGAGAGCTACATGTAAAAGAATGAAATTAGAACACTTCCTAACACCATACACAAAAATAAACTCCAAATGGATTAGAGACCTAAATGTAAGACTGGACACTATAAAACTCTTAGAGGAAAACACAGGAAGAACACTCTTTGACATAAATCACAGCAAGATCTTTTTTGATCCACCTCCTAGAGTAATGGAAATAAAAAGAAAAATAAACAAATGGGACCTAATGAAACTAAAAAGCCTTTGCAAAGCAAAGGAAACTACAAGCAAGACGAAAAGACAACCCTCAGAATGGGAGAAAATATTTGCAAACAAATCAATGGACAAAGGATTAATCTCCAAAATATATAAACAGCTCATGCAGCTCAATATTAAAAAAACAAACAACCCATTCAAAAAATGGGCAGAAGACCTAAACAGACATTTCTCCAAGAAGACATACAGATGGCCAAGAGGCACATGAAAAGCTGTTCAACGTCACTAATTATCAGAGAAATGCAAATCAAACCTACAATGAGGTATCACCTCACACCAGTTAGAATGGGCATCATCAGAAAATCTACAAACAACAAATGCTGGAGAGGGTGTGGAGAAAACGGAACCCTCTTGCACTGTTGGTGGGAATGTAAATTGATACAGCCACTATGGACAACAGTATGGAGGTTCCTTAAAAAACCAAAAAACAGAATTACCGTATGACCCAGCAATCCCACTACTGGGCATATACCCAGAGAAAACCGTAATTCAAAAAGACACATGCACCCCAATGTTCAATGCAGCACTATTTACAATAGTGCTTCCAGGTCATGGAAGCAACCTTAATGCCCATCGACAGACGAATGGATAAAGAAGATGTGGTACATATATACAATGGAATATTACTCAGCCATAAAATGGAAGGGAATTGGGTCATTTGTAGAGACGTGGATGCATCTAGAGACTGTCATACAGAGTGAAGTAAGTCAGAAAGAGAAAAACAAATATCGTATACTAACGCATATATGTGGAACCTAGAAAAATGGTACAGGTGAACTGGTTTCCAGGGCAGAAATAGAGACACAGATGCAGAGAACAAACGTACGGACACCAAGGGGGGAACGTGGCAGGAGGGCGGGGAGTGGTGTGATGAATTGGGAGATTGGGATTGACATATATACATTAATATGTATAAAATGGATAACTAATAAGAACCTGCTGTATAAAAAAATTAATTAAATAAAATTCAAAAATTAAAAAAGGAAAAGAAAAGAATCTTTCTATAATTGGGCCAAAATTTGACTGCTTCCACGATAACTAGGTCCTACAGGACTAATGTGCTTCCTCCTAACCGATGAGCATCTTACACTTGTTTTAAAATAACTCTCATGTCTTTGTGGAACCTTTTCCAAGCTGGGCCAAATATCTCCCAATCCCTTCAATGATTTTGTGTAGCACATGGTTTCTTGCTCTCTTTATTATCTGGGTTGTTCTCCTCTGAACAAGCTCCACAATGTCTACATTCTCTTTAATGGGGGCTTTCTTCTGTCCACACTTGGACCCTCAACACACAGAAGGGTACCCGGCACAGAGTATATAGGAGGGAGAGAGGGGAGGGGGGAAAACAGGAAGAAAACAGAACACCCAACTCCAGGTATGACCTAATATGGTCATCATCCCCCTCTCTTCATCAACACAGTCTGAGATGACACTCGTTTCTGCAGAAGCCATGATTATAAACGTGCTGCAATCTCACAGTCAACAAAACTCAGGTAGTACTGCCAAGTCACATGTTCACCATCTACTCAGCCAAAAATTAATTAATTAATTTATTAGTTTTTTAAAAGTCGTATGTCACAAGCTTGGAAAGCACTTTCCCCCACAGAGGTCCCTTAAAGGTTTGAAGAATGGAAACATCATAAAGCATAGTCTTTCCAGGTTAATACTTTGAAAAGAACAACATTTACTTAGGTATATAAGCTCTGGTACACGTGCCTAAAAATTAAATTTGAATACTTTATCGCTGTATCCCAAGAAATCTCACAAAACAGATGGGTTTCGTGATTTTCCTGGACCTAACTTAGGGATTTGATGAGACATGTATCCCTCCAAAGTTTAACCACCCCCTCGAGCCAAAGTCTCCAGAGCATTGCTACAAACCTCCTCACTCTGCCCTTCACCAGGGATGGGCAAAACCCCACCACCAAATCCTGACAGAAGGCCCTCCACCCATCATGCTGCCTGACAGGAGGGCAAGAGCATGTGCCTTGTACACCAACAGACCTGGCCTGCACTCCACAGTCCTGGGCAGGGGGCGACTCCTTAGAACAGCAACTTCCCGCCCTTAAAATACGGATAATAGAGCCTAGTCTGCAGGATTGCTGGGAGGGGTCCAGGAGACCCCACTCTGTGAAAGACCCAGTTCAGTGACTGGGACATGGCAGGCACTCGGGAAACGCAATCTTCTTTCCTCTTCACCTCCCATCTCCCCTTTCCCTAAAGCTAAAAATCCCAGCATGAAGGCACACACAGTTGGCACTCAATCACCAAAAGCCACGAAAATTATTATCTTTGCTGCATGGCTTATGAAAAGCCATAGTTCCCCTTCCTATTTACCAACAAGGCACCTAAAGACATCTTTCTCTCACACAAGATCGACTTAACTACCTAAGCCACAGGTAAGAAGGAAAAACCTTCCTCATTATAACTAAAAACAAAGCCGCACTAATTCACATGCAGACTCATAATCCCTCAGCCGAGGGCCTTCAGAAATGCCAAGACCCTCAGGGAAGTGAAATTTCCTCGAATGTACAGAGGCAGAGAACACCCGGGGTTTCAAGATGACTAATAATGGAAATGTACTATAAACAGGGAATATTAAAGAGCTTAGAAAGCCTCTCAGGGAAAGAGAGGAAAAAATCCTCACAATTCGGAGCCTGGTGGAGAGAACGGCAGTTTTCAGGCCAACAAAAAAATATATAGGTGAAAACGTTAGGCCCTCGCAACTTTTGTTTTCGCAGAATCCGGAGCCCAGGTTGGTCCTGTGAGGCAGAACGCTCCCCGGCTTCTCGCTACCATGGTGTTTTTTCTATCTTGACAATTCACTTCCCCGACAGGCATGCCGCCAACTCAAATGAGACTCAGAGCAGTGAAAAGCCCTTCAGGTAAACAGTGTGATAAGCTAAACTGAAAAACTAGACAATGTTTTTGGACTATGAGGTAGTTGCTATGGAGACAGTTGCTAATTAACTGCTTTCAACCAGGAGAACAAAGGGCTCCGGGCAGGCAGGCCTCTGTATCTCTGCGTGAGCAATGCTCCCAGGCCTGCGCCATCGGCACACCGCTCATATCTGGAATACCTGAGACCCGGCTGGGTTTGCCACATGCCTGAGGAAATGACAAGAGTGCATCTTCTTCACCCTGCACTGGTTGCAAGGCACCTGGCCACCAGTACCTCTGGGGGAAGCAAGCTGCACAGGGGAATGAAGATTCACCGGCATCCACGCGTGCCAGGCACTTCCATAAATATTATCTTCCTCCCCACCGGGAGACAAAACTGAACTATCCGAATGAAGGGTCGGGGGGAGAAACATAACTGCTTTAAGTGATATATTTTACTTGACATGCTTCATTAGAGAAAACAAAATAAAACTCATAAATTCAAAGGGGAATAGATACATCTCCCCTACTTCGGGACTATCTTCCTCATGGGGAAAAAGTGACTGGATATTTCTCAAAAACAAACAATGATCACTCCATATTTCTAAGCCCCACACCTTGTGGGCACTCAATAAATCATAATAAAAAAAACCCTTAATTGTATTACTTATCACTGATGGATTTTCTCCTCCGACACCATCCCATGCTGACCAGTTGCCTGGAACGTGGTCTCATCTTCAGAGGTTAAAACTGGTGCCCTGAGACTGAAACAATCCGTCTGAAGGGCTGACCTTTGAGCTACAACCAGTGAAAACCAAAGATCTATGTTCCGTTCACGAATAGTTAAACTGAAGTGCGAAATGGGAAGAGAGCTGGGCGTAACTACCTCTACTCACTCCAAGGCAACCCAAGAGGGCCTGTTTCAGCCCTCTGCCTAATTTCAGCTTACATTAAATATAGCCACATTAAGTAAATGCCAAACTCAACCAAGCTCTGGTGTGATCCATTCTGCTTCCCCAGAACAAAATCAACTTTTTTAACTCGTGAGAAGCACTGGTCAAAATAGCCTGTGAGCCACCTACCTTCATGATTTGAGACAGAATCTGGATTAAAGCATGTTATGATTCTGAATGAAATAACAATCAGACTCTCAGCTGGACTCTGCAGTGATAATGCACATAAACATTTCAGGAAAATCCAGTGATCAGGCAGCACTGAAATCCATTTAAGAGCATAAGCTTTGGAAGCAAACAGGCCTGGGCTCGAAACAAGGCTGCAACTCTACTAGCTGTTTAATACGAACGTCTGTGAGCATCCGATTACACGTTTGCAAAATAAGGACACTAATACCTCTCAGAAAGTTACTGCAAGAATTCAGTGAAAGTGTTTACTCCAGTCCGTTGCCTATGGCAGGTACTCAAGACACTGTGGATATTAATTAAAGCCTCCGCTGATTTTCTACTTTTCTTAAAAACGGGACAAAACTGAAGGCCCTAGTTTCTACCTCCACAGCCAAACTCATGAAGAGAAAAGGAGAGGACTTACAGGCTGAGCTGGGATCCTTTCCACCCACCAAGAACCCTCTTCTCTCCACAGTATACCATCCTCACCAATCACCAGCCAGAACTGGAGAAGTTTTCACTACAGTACAAACTGCAGGTATTCGGCTTACTTGTCAAATCCAGCCCATATCTGAGATAAACTCAGTCCTGTCTTATGAAACCAAGGAGTTAAATTCTTGTTTTGCAGATGGCAGCTTTTTCATAAGGCTTCCAGCCCAATTCCCTCCCTGCTTGGGCTAAATTTTATCAGTCACTGCCCAACGGCATCTCACCTCTTCTCACTTCAGTCTCTCTTGCCTCTGTTCCTTCCAGGCTGGACATCCAGCAATCCCCATCCACCATATCCACCATCCATTCATCCATCCGTCCACACACTCAACAGAATTTACCAGCCACCATCTTTTTTTTTTTTTTTTTTTTTGGTCAAATCCTGCTTGTGCTTTGAGTCTCTGACCTCGCCACCAGCCAGAGAAAACTCTGCCTTTTTTTTTTTTTTTATTTTTATTTATTTATTTATTTTTGGCTGTGTTGAGTCTTCGTTTCTGTGCGAGGGCTTTCTCCAGCTGCGGCAAGTGGGGGCCAGTCTTCATCGCGGTGCGCGGGCCTCTCACCGTCGCGGCCTCTCTCGTTGCGGAGCACAAGCTCCAGACGCGCAGGCTCAGCAGTTGTGGCTCACGGGCCTAGCTGCTCCGCGGCATGTGGGATCCTCCCAGACCAGGGCTCGAACCCGCGTCCCCTGCATTGGCAGGCAGACTCTCAACCACTGCGCCACCAGGGAAGCCCACCAGCCACCATCTTTGTGCCAGGTACCATGCTGATGCTTAGAACACAAAGATGTAACCGACTCCATTTGAGAGGCATTCTTAGGCCAGTGCAGGATACAGACATCTACACAGGATTAGCACAGGTAAGCCCTGTGCTAGGAGATGCACGTGGTCCTGGGGGCACAGATAGGGGCAAGGGGAGATCAAATGCCTGACCACAGTATCCCCGGAGAAACAGACTGTGTCTCCTGCGGCTATTCTTGCTTCTTGTGCAACCATTCACTTTCATCATACCCACTAATGTCCCCATATTAAGCAGAGTACAGGGAAATGTACTCTGCTTAAGGGGGCTACTGCTAGGGAAATGGAGGTGGGAGAGGAGGAAGGCTGGCGTCTAACCAGCACACTAGGGAACATTCCCTGACACACACCCAGCTCTACAGCGTGGCTTATTGCCTCCCCTCAGCCCCTGGGGCCTAGCTCTATCTGTTGTTCTATCTCAAGAACAACAGGACCGTCACCATGACTCCTGGCAGTCTCCTCCAATGGTCTGAGAGCTCTCCAAGAGCAGAGACCTTATCTAATTTACATTTCTATCTGGAGCACCTACCACAGTGCCTGGCACAGAGCTGCTCCACAGAAGCTTGCCACACTCAACTGAACTTCGGTCTAGAGCATGTGGGTGATTTAGGCAAGATCACAGAGCTAAGCAGCGGAACTGGATTGGAACCCAGAGCTCTGGCTCACTCATTCTGCACTGGGGTGACTGCGGGATCTTTCCTAGAGGGGCCTATTTAGCACTGGAAGAGCTAGAAGTAATCGTCTTCAAACCTGGGTATTTACATAACAAATGGGTTCTCCAGCCTCAAATCTCTCCTTAAAAGCCTCTCTCACCCAACTTTGTAGGCCTGTGCAGGTAGAAGTGAGAACACTCCCACAGTGGAAACTGTATTTAATTATTAGCATTATGCACATATGCCCTTGGGGTGTCCGAGTCCAAAAATATCAAGGAAAATCTTGCAAAACTTTCAATCTTTAGTTATCAAAGAAAAAAAAATTCCTTGTGGTATCTGATAATCTCCCCTCTTTCAGAAAGACTGCATTCTCAATCCCCCTACTTTCACCTTCGACCATATAGACCTGGAATATGAATAAAAAAAACATTACTGTTGATCCAGGTTTTAAAAGCAAAGCATGTCAAGGAAAACAAATAGAGACTATAGAACCTTCCAAGCTATAAGCAGCATATTAGTATGGGAAGAGCAAAGGATTAAGAGGACTCGGGTTCAAATTCCAATGTGCTAATCATGTTAAGGCCACAGGCCAGTCTCTTAACCTCTCTAAGCCACTTACTTCATTTGCTAAATGGAAATTAATAATAACTCTTCTTACCAGGGTTGCTGGACTAAGGGAGATAACATCTGAAAAAGCACTTATAAACTGTAAAGCTCTGGAGGAGATTTTTTCAGTAGGTGTTAAAATGCAGATACACACACCAAACACACAGCTGTGGTCAGTCTTAGAGAGAAACATGAGTACAGCTATGACCGTTAAAAGGAGCCAGAATGACTTATGGGGATAAAAGCCATAGAACTAGACATCTGATTGGGAATAACAGACATTTAGTCACCTGAATAATTGTTGGAGGTCAAGGAATATGAAAAATAGTAATTGCTAAAGTCTTGTTAAAAATAATAGCCCCGAACTAGGTGTGTGATTGTTAACGGGCCCCTTAAATCACTCTGTGCCCAGATTCCTTATCTATGAAATGAGAATAATGAGAGTATCCATGTCATGGGGTTGTTATGAAATTTAAATGAGTTCATATTTGCAAAGCACTTAGAGTAATGCCTGGCACATTTCTCATTTGATAGCTAAGTAGGTAGGTAGGTAAATAAATAAACAAGCAAACAAACAGAAGATAAATTTGTATTCCTCTCTTTTCCATGACACTTATTCATTCAGATTTTAACTCCCCTACAGATGAGGGAGGACTAGTATGACAGCTCAAACTTGACCTGAGTGGCTGGATGGACAGATATGAAGCACTCCAATCTTTCTATTTTAACATGGTACCAGCAAGCAGAATGCCAGATTTTTCTTCTTTATTGAGTGGGGAGGTCAGGCAAGGAGGAAAGAAAAACCAAACCGATTCACAGACTGCGCCTAGATCACTACTACCCGTGCTTGCCTCCGAAGTGGGACAGCGCTGCCTTGAGACATCCGACAGTAATCACCACCTCCACAGAGGTTCATGTTCCTTCCACAGAAACAGAGCATTCAAGGTTTTACAACATTTGTACCAAAGAAAGAGAAACCAGCGCTGATTTGGTGCCAAACTCAACTGTAAATATGAGGTGTTTTTAAATCGGTAATTACAGATGAGAACGTTATATACTTTTGGCATACACACCATAAGGCATTCTTGGTTTACACACTTAAATAAATATACTCATCACAGGTTTCAATTCTCTTCGTGCGTTTATTTGACCTTGAGGGATCAACTTCCTACTATGTGCAGGGCAGTGACTTGCAGTAGGCGAGTGAAGACAAGATATAAAATCCCAGACCCTGAAGAAGACAAAACTCCTAATAACAACATTTCCTTATACCCCAAGGTAATACAAGGGTTTCTCTATAAATGACAAAACTCAGTGAGACAAACCATGCTGGGTATTTTTTTCCCCCAATTTAATTCAATAAACACCGAGGGTCTGCTGTGTGCCATCTCCATACCACCTTTCACGCTCCCCCAAGGTCCCAGTCTCGATACACAAGTTGCCACCTTCAGTGAGTATTTGTACGAGGTAAAGTCAGAAGAGAAGTGCAGTGTGATCTTCCTTGCTCGGATATTCTGTCCTCCCCCTGAGATACAGTTTCCCCCACACTTTCTGTACTACTGTGGAAATAAAAAGGCAATCCTAAGCAGACAGAATTCTCAACCTTAGCACTGAAGAGTCTCCACACTCTCCCCAAAACCAGCACCTCCAGGCCCCCAGTCGTTCTAGACTCCGGCAGTGAATCAGCATGGCGGGCACAGCTTTTGAGAAAAACACCGCCTGCCACCTCATCAGAGATCTGATTCAGCTGGCTTGGGGTGAGGCTGCTGTCACTGTTTTTCTTTGTTTCAAAGTTTCTCAAGTAATTCTAATACACAGTTAGGGTGCAGAAGCAGTGCACTCCCCGAGGCAGGAACTTCACCAACCTGCACTTCCAACGAGCTCCCAGGTGATGGGGTGCCCCCAGTCCATGGATCACAGCTGGGGAAGCAAGGCTGTAGAGCCTAGGCCTCCGTGTTTTTTATTAGCTCTCCAAGTGATTCTGATACAACAAAGGTTAGTGGAAAGAGAATTAACTGACTTTGGGGTCAGACTGACCTGGGTTACAATCCTGGCCCCAACACTCTGGAATCACAACCATGACCGAATTACTAATCCTCTTTAAACCTGCACCCTTGTATACCACATGAGTGTTATGGATTGAATTGTGCCCCCCACCCAAAAAAAAGATATGCTCAAGTCGTAACCCTCAGTACCTCAGAATTCGACCTTATTTGGAAACAGAATCATTACAGATGTAATTAGCGAAGTTAGTTGATAACATCCTGGAGTAGGGTGAGCCCTGAAGGCAATATGATGGGTGTCCTTATAAGAAGGTACTGCAAAGATACAGGGGGACCAAACATTATGTGACAGCAAAGACTGGAGAAATGCAGCTGCAAGACAAGGAAGGCCAAGGACTGATGGCAACACCAGAAGCTTAGAGGAAGGCATGGAACAGATTCTCCCCTAGAGCCTCGAGAGAGCTTGGCCATGCCGATGCCTTGATTTCATACTTCTAGCCTCCCAACTGGGAAGCAATACATTTTGTGGTTTTAAGCCACCCAGTTTGTAGTCCTTTGCTACAGCAGCCCTAGCAAACTGATAAAATGAGGTGCTGACACCTCCCTTGGCGGGGCTGCTGCAAGCCTGAATCTGCTATAGGGGATGGTGAGGGCCCTGCTGATCAGTGCAGGACAGATTTCCTTTCCTTGTTAGACATAGTAGGGAAAAGCACCAGGTGATAAGCATCCCCTTTCAAGGAAAAGTAACTGCTGGGAGACGTGTTCCGGCACCTAGCCTCTCGGAGGGTGTTCGAGGTGGCAGCACGGCAGGCAATGGGGCCCATTATGTTGTCTGCGCACCCACTCAGGTGCTCCCAGTGGGTCGTAGGAGCAGCTCTGCTCTGTCATGAGTGCAAACAGTTACAGGCCCGGCTGGGTCCTGGGGGCCGATTTTGCACCTGGAAGTTCTGACAGGCAGCCTGTGGGCCACACAGCGGGAAGCTCAAGGTTCGAGGGCCCTCCCGGAGAGGAACAATCAGTGCCTCACATCAGCCTTGGCCCTAACCCCGAGAGGGGCTGTCACGAGTCCCAAAGTGAGGATTCCAGGTGCCAATTTATATAGGACACTCCTAAATCAGTGAACCCGATTACCCAACAATCATCTGCACCATGAGGTGTATTTTTTTTTAAATACTTTTATATGTATATAAGAGTAACATACAGAGACTGTGTTAAAGTCAATTCTCACTTTTCAGAGCACACTTGCTCCTATATAAGCTGCTGCCCTTGGCCTCATTCATTCGGCCATCAGATAATCACACAGTGACTACTACATGCATGAGGATACAGAGATGGTGGTGGCGGAGATCAGGCCTGAAGAAGCTCACGTCTGGCAGGAAGAAAAAAAATAATTGACAAGCATTTACTGGGTGCTTAGGCCTTGCCAAGTGGATCACATATGTTATTCACTTTACCAACGCAGCAAGCCCAGGAAACTGAGACTAATGACTTTACATCATCTTTGCAGGGTCACACAGCTGATTAATAGAAGAGGTAGTATTTGAACTGCTGGTTCCAAGCCCTTCCCACCGTCCCACAGCTGTTTCCTGACAGATTTGGCCAAGTGAACAAAATTTAAGAGAGGTTAGGGTAGACCAAAGGTCATGGCCATTTCACTCCAGCACCCTAAGAATGAAATGTCTGCTTCCATTATCCTCTGTAGTGATCCAATACCGATTCTTCAAATCAAAGCATTGCAGATATACCTGGGACACCCTCAAGGAATACCCCGTGTCCTGACTTCCCCAGTGAGGAGCGGCTTCTGAAGAGCTGCAGTGAGGTCACAATGAGAACATGAGCTCTAGATGTCAGGCCGTCAGCAAGATTCCCACCTGGCCTGCTGCATCACAGACTATCCCAGGGCTTAACAATAAGGAAGTCGTTGGGATAGGTCTTTTAGGTTCATGTTCCACATCCTGCATGCCTTTTTCCTAACAAAGGCTTAACATCACCATGTTAGTGGGTATCTAAAAATGCCTTAAAAAAAGAAAAAGGAGTGAAATGCCAAACTTAGTATGTCTGTAACTTACTTCAAAAGGGTCAACATCCTACAAATAATAAGAAAGACAATACTCTAAGGGAAAAATAGAGGAAAATACTAAATAGAGAATATATGAAAGAAATACAAATACACAATAAACATATACAATTATTTAAGCTCACCTGTAACCACAGAAATACAAATTGAATAATTAATAATTAATAATAATTAATAATGAGTAATAATTAATAATTTTGCTATCAAAATAGCAAAGATATTTTAAAAATCAAATACCCAGCAGTGATCATGAACTGGAGAAATGAGCATTCTCATTACTTTTTTAGTAGGGTGGACACAAGTAATTGGCAATATCATCATAGCTCTTAAAGAAAATAATCTACCGTTTAACCATGTACACTCTACTTCTTGGAATTGTCCTAAAGAAATAATCAGGTATATTACTCAAGAGCATTCACTATAGTTACTTGTGGCAGGGAAAAACTGCTTTAATTGCTCAAAAAACAGGTAACTGGTTCTACAATTACAATTCTAGGTAATTTTTTTAAAGTAACTTTATAGATTTTCAATGATACTGCAAAAATCTAAATTGTGACTCCAGTGTTCCATTATGTAAAAGAAAATGTTTTTAGGCATAGAAAAAAAACTAAAATAAAAAAATATAAAATAAATATATAACAAAATATTAAATTGATTAATTTCCAAATAATGGGAGTTTGATTTTCATTTATTTATATTTTTCAATTATTTCTAATGTTATAATCAGAGGGAAAACAATAAATATGAGTAAGTACTACATATTATTCCCATTTATAACTTTCATTATAAGATAATTAAGTATATATAATGGAACATTTTAGTGTTTACCTTGTTCCTGGCATTATACTAGATTTACGTATGTCTCATTTCATCATCACAGCCACCATATGTGTTCCATACAACTGTCCCTCTTTAAAGATAAAGAGAAGCTGGGGAACCTGCCCAGAGTTGCTCAGGTATAAGCTAAGCTGTGCATATCCAGGCCTGTTCTAAAACCAGGACATTGTTCTAACAGAGTGATGCAGTGGCGGTCCTGAGAACAAGTCTGCATTTCTATTTCAGTGACCATCACAAGGATATGAAAATAAACAGGCTTACATCAAAGAAAACAAACTAAAGAAGAAAGCAACAAGTTTTCAGATTTGCCTCTATTTATATGTCTAGGTCAAAACTTTCTTCATAGTACTATATAGCACTCAAATATTTTTCCCCTTACTTTCCTTTTCTGGTTACTCTTATAATCACCTTAGAACTGCCCCCACAAAACATTTGAGGGGTCAATGACAGCTGCCTAGAGAGAAAACACCCCAGAGCAGAGAGGCATTATTTATCTATCAAACAAAGCTTGATGGAAAACTCCCTCAAAAACACTCACTCACTTTTGTCCTATTTCTGGACTCACCAAACAACTTTCTAATCAGTGAGGTGATCTCCAAGTATCCCCATGCACACAGAGGAATGTCCTGGGCACTTGCCCAGTGTCCATCACCCTGCAGCTTGATCTCCCAATTGAAGGCACTTCTAAGTGCCCACCCATCCTTAGTTTCAAGAAACATCGGAGTCCATGTCTAGTTCATTTGTTCCTTTGGTGGAACAATGTTATTATCTTGTTATTATTCCTCTATCTTTAGGTTTCTGTAATTACACATTGTGGTTCACGCACAAGTTCCAGTTTAACTTACTTGGTGTATAATAAACATTTCACCTATGTTCTCCAAATAAATAAGGCTGTTTGCCGTGTGCTTTTTATTGTCTCCCTACAGTCATCTAGCTTTATTCGGCCTGCTATTAAGGAAGCATTTCCCCCTATTCCACTATAATTTTACTAAAGAAAGAACATATCTCAAAGGCAAGAAAATAATTGCTTAGAAAACTGGCTTAGGGCTTCCCTGGTGGCACAGTGGTTAAGAATCCGCCTGACAATGCAGGGTACACGGGTTCGAGCCCTGGTCTGGGAAGATCCCACATGCCGCTGAGCAACTAAGCCAGTGCGCCACAACTACTGAGCCTGCTCTCTAGAGCCCGAGAGCCACAACTACTGAGCCTGAGTGCCACAACTACTGAAGCCCACTCGCCTAGAGCCCGTGCTCTGCAACAAGAGAAGCCACCCAATGAGAAGCCCGGGGAACCGCAACGAGGAGTAGCCCCTGCTCGTCGATTAGCCTGCACGCAGCAACAAAGACCCAATGCAGCCAAAAAAATAAATAAATTTATTTTAAAAAAAAAAGAAAAGAAAACTGGCTTAAATTGGCCCCAAGCCTCAATCCACAGGCCCTCTCCTCCAGGCCGATATTCCTAAACTCCATAGACATATCTAAGATGTTTCACTCCCACACCCAACCCGACTGTAAGGCATCACTGGCTGGAGCCAGGAAAAAGCCTGCTGATCGGGTATCTCAGTCACAAGAAACCTCAGTAAGGAGGACCTGCCCACTCTTGAAACCGACAAGGCCCTTATCAGTGCCTTCCAGAGATATCCCATTACTGCCAGAATCTCCTATCAGACCAGGAATCCATCTTCAAAGTGTTGAGAGCAACTCACATCATAACAAGGGGTCTTCCCATGCTGATTACAAGGAGTCCCATGCTGATTACAAGGAAAGCGGGAGACCAAAGTCTGTGAAGATACTAGATACCTTCAGCTGATAAGGGTTTCTACAGAAGCCTGAAAAGATGCTCTGAATTTGTGTTCTTAATCACAGACCAATCTTAGGCAGTTCTCTGAAAGTTATAAATGATGAAAGCCAAAGCTAGGTATCTCCTAGGCATGAGCCACACATGACAGACCCAACAGGAGAGCAGCCACTTCTGGAAGATCTTTCCAGAAGATCTTTCCCACAGGATGTCCCAACACCCAGTCCATAACAGAAACCAGGCATTCATATACAGCCTATAAGAATAATGCTGCTATGAATATAGGCACGCAAGTCTTTGTGTGGACATAGGCTTTCACTTCTCTTGGGTAGATACCTAGAAGTGGATTACTCTACGTTTGCCATTTTGAGGAACTGCCAGACTGTTTTCCACAGAGACCGAACCATTTTACACTCCCACCAGCAGGGTATGAGGGTTCCAATGGTTCCCCATCCTCAACAACACTTCTTAGTGTTAGTCATCTCAACTGCAGTCATCCTAGCAGCAGGTGTGAAGGGGTATCTCGTTGTGGTTTTAATTTGCATTTCCCTAATGGCTAATGATGTTGAGCATCTTTTCATGTGCTTTCTTGATTATTTATGTACCTTCTCTGAAGAGATGTCTATTATGATCCATTGGCAAAGTCAGTAAAAGTTTGAATCAATAAATGAAGACATGCAAATAGGCTTCTTTTTACATCCTGAGTGTCTGAGATTCTTTGATACTGGGGATACAGAAGGAGCAGAACCTGGGGAAATTCCCCTTTTCCACAGATTAAGAGAACTGCAAAAATTGTCTCTCCTCCTCAGCACAACTCAGGGATGCAGGCAACATCATCTCCATTTTTCAAATTTAAGTTGCTGTTTACTGAGCACCTACTATGACCAAGAGACATGGAGATGAAGAAGACATGTGAACAGCCCTCGAAAAGTTCACTGCCTATTAATAGAGGAAACAAATCCCAAGAGGTAAACTGACTTAAGTGATCCAAGGTCACTTAACCTGGGCGGCCGAGTCCACATCTTCTTGATGTCCAATCCCGAGTATCACAGTTCCCCCCAGGCTGGCAGGAAACAAAACTCCAGAAAGGTCCACTGAAAGGCGGGGGCAGGTAGGAGGCAGCGGCACTGTAGGGGCATCAGAGGCCCCACAATGGGCCCAGGCTCAGCAACTGCCTCTGGAGGGTCAGGACTGGCACAGGGGGCCGCAGTGCTAGCCTTGCCTGCACCCAGATGCCGGACAGGACCCCTGAAGAGGTAATGAGCTGAAACCTGTAGCGCATACACACTGCTTCTGCTTAGGCTGGAGGCAGTTACCAGCGATGATTGATTTAAATAGCAGAGCAGAAGCTTGCACAGCCCTGGCCCGAAACAGACAGCAGAGTAGCTGGAGGCCGCAGCCCCCGACAGGGGCAGTCTCTGCACTGGAGGAGACCCAGGCGGGCCCAACGCGTGGCAACGCCTCCCCGGGCCCAGCTGAGCCCGGCTGCACACACCTCAACCACACTTGGGCCTCCTGCCTCACGTCCTCCTCTCACTACGTATCCCCGCTGTCGAAGAGCAGCCAGGAGCCTCTCGACTTGCGTCTGTTGAAGCTACTTATCAACCTGGCTGAACAGCAATCTGGAGGGCAATGTCAAGTGTAATGGCACATTCACCAGGACCCTGGGTTCCCACCTCCCACCTATTCCTAAGCCAAACTCTCTCCTGCCTGTGCCCCCTCTCTCAAGGCATTCAAGAGATGCTAGCTGCACACCCCAAACTTGAAGTTGGGTGGCCTCGGAAATCATTAAATAATATAAATTGTACAGTCTCCGTCAGGAAATAATAAAAGCAGTGCCCATAAGAAAAACATGGGCTAACACACACCGCAAGCGTACTGTGTGCCAGCACCCAGCTAAGGAACCGATGGGAGTCGCCTCATTTAACTGGCACAACGACTTCACAAGGTAGGTTTCATTATCCCCATTTCACCGAGGGGAAACTAAAGTTTAGAGAAATCAAGGTCAACCTGCTATATCTTTCTAGTTCTAAAATGAAGAGCTAGAACACACTAAAATGCACTTCTACCTTGTAATTCAAAAGTGAGGTGGCAAAAATCTCAATTTATCCTGGTTGGGATCTCAATTACATTAAAGTGATTTACAGTGAATTTTAGTCCCTGCTTAAGAGAATGGCTAAAGTCACTAGAAAAGGTGTAATGTAAAATGCCCACTTCTCAGGAATTCCCTGGCAGCCCAGTGGTTAAGACTCGGCGCTTTCACTGCCAGGTCCCGGGTTCAATCCCTGGGTCAGGGAACTAAGATCCTGAAAGCTGTCGGCAAAGCCAAAACAAAAACAAAGCAAAACAAAACAAAAACACCCACTTCTCCAATTACACAGCATACATACCTGTGTTTTAACACACACTGCACTTCATTCCATGTTTTTTTTTTACAGTGCTCACCCCAGCAATATGTATTCTTAGGGCCCAGCACATAAACTGGCACAGACAGTCCCTTGGAAAAGTCTACTTAAATACTGACTCAGTCTCAATACATTCTTCACAACTCTGTAGAAAGAGGCCATTTTCACATTTGAAATGTCTGCACTATACATTTTTTAATTGTTTCATTTTTGCATTTTCTCAAATAAATTTTATGGAAATATGTGAAAACTTAAATATTTATTAATAATATTACTTATCAAAACTAATTTACCAGTATGCCATCTCTAAGCCAATAGGCTTGTCAAAGGTATTTAGATAATATTTGCCACCCCTTTTGAAATTATAAGTCTCATCATCAAATTTGGCTGACATTTAAAATAATCCTACTGACCAAAAAGCCAAGCTTTCATAGCCTCAGTATTTTTCTCCAAAGAATTATTTTATAAAATAAAATGCATATAAGGCTTCCCTGGTGGCGCAGTGGTTAAGAATCCGCCTGTCAATGCAGGGGACACGGGTTAGAGCCCTAGTCCAGGAAGATCCGACATGCCGCAGAGCAACTAAGCCCGTGGGCCACAACTACTGAGCCTGAGCTCTAGAGCCCGTGCGCCACAACTACTGAGCCCGCGTGCCACAACTAGTGAAGCCTGCGCGCCTAGAGCTCCTGCTCCGCAACAAGAGAAGCCACCGCAGTGAGAAGCCTGTGCACTGCAACGAAGAGTAGCCCCCGCTCGCCGCAACTAGAGAAAGCCCGCGTGCAGCAACAAAGACCCAACGCAGCCAAAAATAAAATTAAATAAATAGATAAATAAGTGAATAAAAATAAAATGCATATATTCCTTAGTTTTTGCATTCTTTAATAAGAAATGTGAAATATGTTTGGCCTTTTTTTTAAAAAAAGTAGACTGATTCAGCCAGGTAAAGCAGAAAAAGTTCTGACACAGATCTTCCTTAACTTACAATTGAGTTATCTCCTGATGAAGCCATCATAAGTTGAAAATATCATTAAGTCGAAAAATGCATTTAATATACCTAAGCGGTCACACATCATAGCTTAGCCTTGCCTACCTTAAACATGTTCAGAACACTTACATTAGCCTACAGTTGGGCAAAATCACCTAATACAAAGCCTCCTTTACAACAGTGTTGAGCATCTCACGTAACTGACTGAATACTGCACTGAAAGTGAAAAACAGACTGGTTGTATGGGTGCAGAATGGCTGTAAGTGTATCGGTCGTTCACCTTCATAGTGGCGTGGCTGACTGGGAGCTGTGGCTACTGCCGCTGCCCAGCGTCACGAGAGTATCATACCGCCCATCGCCAGCCCGGGAAAAGATCAAAATTCAAAATTTGATGTATGGTTTCTACTGAATGCATATTGTTTTCACACTCTTATAAAATTCAAAAATTGTAAGTCGGACCGTGTGACTCTTCTTCTTTTCAAAGACTGGAAACAAAAGACATGCTTTCAAGCCCTTCGGCTCTCAAACAATTTAAATTAATTAATACAAAGGAAAACAACTTCCTCCTACACCAACAAAAAACTGACATATTTTTACTGAATTATCCTTTTGGCTGCGAAAACTCCAGATATAAGTGATACGCAGCAAGTCACTAACTAACTCTTTCTCTCAAGTTTAATAGGAGACATTAAGGACTGGTCCCTCAAACCAGGTACATCACACAGCGGTTGGCAAAAAGGGACAGGTAATGACTACATATCCCTCCCCTTCTTCACTAGGAACATTCCATTCAAACGGGAAGAAAGTCAGGAAGGTTCAGAACTCTGAAGTTCTGTTCAGAGAACAGAGGTCCAGGACCCTGTAAAGTGCTGCTGTGTCCAGGGAGCAACATCCCTTTATTCTAAACGACACGCATGTGTCTCAAGTCCCACAGCCCATCCCTGAGGACAAGGTGGGGGTCGGGACCCCGGCCGGCTTTTGGTCTGTTCTCCATCAGCAGCCAGGGACTCTCTGCAAATCTAATCAGATACACCCCAACCCTGCTCAATACCCTCTAACGGCCCCCTTCACCCCGACACACAGCGAGAGCCAAAATCCTTACAAAGGCCTCCAGGGCTCTACAAACTCTGGGCCCGTGACCTCACTGGTTCCTCTCCTCACTTCCCCCCTCGCTAACCACTCCAGCCACACTGGCCCTCAGGCTCCTCAAACACACCAGGCACACCAGGGCTTTGCCGAGGGTGTGTGTGCGTGTGTGTGCGCACGCGCGCACACCCACCCGCTGCCTAGAACATGCTTCCCCAAACATCTGCTTGGCCTGTAGCCTCAACCCCTCACCTCCTTCAGGTGCAAACCCTCCCATCCCCCCCCCCTCCTGCCTTAATTTCCTCTTTACCACCTTCGCCATCTGACTTTCTTACTATCATCCCACTAAGATGTAAGCTCCACGAGGTCAGAAACCCCTGTTGGATTTTGCTCACTGCCATCTCCACAGCACCTAGAGCAGTACATGGCCGGCACTCGGTGAACACCTGCTGAATGAAGGCAGCACTGTGAACGGCTACACCATGCTCCACTGGAAAGCAAAATCTGGCCAGGCCCTCCTGACTAGGGTTGCCATGTATTGATAAAATACAGCTATGGCATGGGATATACGCACACAAAAGATGATTCTTTGTTTATCTGCAACTCAATTTTTTTTCCCGTAAATCTGACAACCTTCGTCCTCACTCCAGAATGGTCAAACCCAGGCCATCCAGGTCACTGGGCGAGGCAGAGGTCTGAGGGTGTAATCAAAGGGCCAAGAGAGAGGTCACTTCCTCTCCTCAGACCCACTTCATTGAGGCCCCTGGTGATCCGGGTTCTGCCAGCTCTGGGTTGAAACATGGGCCCACGCGGGCCGAGGAAGCCACCAGGCAGAGCTCTCATCTATGCCTCCTCTGCTCTCAAAAAGGAGCACTTTCTTTTCCTAAATCCCCATTTGGCCTGGTCTCAGAGAGGCCCAGATGCTTATGTTCCCTCCCACCCTCCTCTGTGACTGTGGAAACCACAGAGACAGAGCATAAACAAGTCCCTAACTCCCGGCTCCCTGCACACTCCCGTCACAGCCCAGAGCCCCCGCTCCCGCTCCAGCTCCGGGTCAGACCGTGTGGCTGCGTTTCTGACTCTATACAGGGCCAGAGGCTCTCGGAACAGCATGTTTGTCTCGTTATCTGTATGTCACCAGCAGACCACCTTCTGCGACATGTGAGAGGAGACTGAATATAGGCCCTGCTTCTTCTCACATGTGAGAGGAGACTGAAAACAATCTAGAGCTTAGAATAAAAATGTTAGTAAATTATGACATACCCACACTATCCATATCGAGCTTCTGAATAGTCATGGATTTTCAGATATATGCTCCCCATGGTTATTCCGAAGTTTCCCGTCTCCTGAAACTTCTAACGTGGGAGACCCCTGAGGTTTCCGTTCTGTAGCCTAAATCTCAAAGGACCGAGATCTGTAAGTTCCTGGCAGCTAAAGTCAGGTGGGATCTGGGAGCAGGGGGTGGAAAGGAGCCAAAAGTGCAGGTACAGGGAAGACGACATATCCTGTTTTGCCTGGGAAGGTCCCAGTTTATTTCTGTTTCCAGGTGTTATTATTTACGCTGCTCCATTTTATTCTAAGTGTCTCAGTTTGGACATTAAGTGGTGAAACTGAGAATGACCTTGGCACCCTGGAGCCAGGATCAACGGGACAGGAGGGGACAGCCATGTAAGAGCAGCTGCGATCAAGCAGGGCCAACTCGCCCCCAGGACTGGAACTGGGGAAAGGGCATCTGTGGGCAGCAGCTTCCAGGATGAAAACCGAGGAGACAGGGCTGATCTCTCCAGATCCCTCCAGCTCTGAACGCTAAGAGAACAGCTGGGAGAGGTGCTTGTCCTACCCTCCCACTGGGCCTGCACCGAGCACATGCAGGTCCACACGTCCCCCGCAGTTCCCGGGCACAGGCCACCAGGAGCCCAGCCTTGGCTCAGAAGCATCCTCACATTAGGGTGTCAAGTGACTCAAAAGTCGGTCTTTGATCTGACACAGAGAGAGGCCAGGCCCTGCTTCTTCTCACAGGTCACACCTACTGCCTCTGGGTTTTCTCCAGATTTCTTGGCCCTCAGGTTGGCCCCAAGAGAGCAAATTGTGGCAAATATTGAAAGGGTGCTGATTCCCCAGGCTCCCTCACACCCTGACACGCCTGCCAAGGGCTCCGGGCAGCTTGTCACTGTTACTCGCAGCGCACTGCAAGTCCACGCTTCTCAGCTGTAGGAGCTACAGTTAACAGGGTGGCTGATGCCTCACAGTTGAAACTACTGAAGGAAACTCAGCAACACTCCCAGAGAGCCTGGGAGGAAGGAAATCACACTTTGGGCTTGGACCAGAGTTGGCTTAAAAAAAAAGGAAGGAGCCACACTGGATTGGGGTCCAACCCATTAACATTCTAGGGAGCCACAGACTACAAAGTGCCAAGACATTAGGCACCCTGTTAACACGCGTACGAAAAAATCCTATGTGTGTTTCCATCAGCACATCACCAAGGGACAAACTTAAAAACTTCAGCATACTTAGCACAGTAAAGATGCAGGGATCTTGCTCCAGCATTTGTAAGGTTTCATGTGACATGCAACATGCTTACTAAGATGTTCACAGGAGTGAGCTGGGGCTTGAGATATTGACTCAGTGCTTCAGATGGGTTCTCTCCTTAGCCTTCCTTCCTCTTTGCCTTTTCTCTCTCCTAGACAATCTCCAAGGTTTCTGCTCCAAACCCTGAGATGTTATTTTCCAAATTGTTCTCAACCCAGAATGCTGAATTTCCAAGTGCCTGCTGGTTCCTGCTCCATGGAGAGCCCCAAAGCCCTGCAAATTCCATACAACTCAAACTCATGACTCCAATTCTGCCCCATAAAACCTGTCCTTTCATGCTGTACATCTTCCTTGTCTCTATAAATGCACAGCTGCCCATACAGATGAAACACCTTCATCTCTTTCCTTGCAATAAACCCTACCAAGTCTTCTGATCTCCAATATCTCTAATCTAATACCTGATCACAAATATACTGATCTGAAGTACCTTTCCCACCTCATCGCCTCCTTGTCACTCCCATAGCCTCTGACCTAGTTCTAGCCCTTCTGCCCCAAGTACTGCAGTAGCCTCCTTTATGGGTCATCAGGCCTCCAGAATAACTCTCCTCAAATACTAGTTGAATATCCTAAAACAATGGCTTCTATTCCCCCCACCCCTTCCAGGAATGTGCTACCTGCACAGAAAAGTTGAACTTCAGTGTCCCAATCGCCTGGCCCATTACTCCATAATCTCTCATCCTGCCCTTCCCAGCTCATAAGCCACCCCACTTCGTCCATCCTTCTCTGCACCCCACACTCTAGCTCTACCAGAACCCTACTGTTCCTGAGAACATGTATGTTTTCACAGCTCTCTGCCTTCAACCCTCTTCCTCTTCTACTTAGTCCATCCCTCAAAGGCAGTCCGGCATAGTAGCTAAGACTAAGAACAAACTGTCTTGGCAGTCAGGTAGACCTGGGAGGTTTCTGAGTCCCCACTCCACCACTCAGTACTATGTGACCTTGGCTGCCAGTGCGTGGCCTAAACATCAGAAAAGCAGCTCACTTGGTTTTCCCAACAGTGAAATGGGAGATTCCTTCCATAGGTAGACACCTGGGGAAAAAATACTGTGAGACACGATAGCAAATACACACAACTTAGCAGAGAACCTTCTTGCCTAGTTGGCACATGTTTTCCAAGCTCTAAAAGAGGAAACACTGATAACTAGCTCAGGGCATCAACAGTGCTGATGCAAAGCTTCTTCAGAGAATAACTTCCAGAGTGTGAGGGCTGGGCTTTCTGTCCATCTCCTCTAGAGGGATTCGAGCGCACAGGCCCAAAGGCATCCTGCAAAGAGCAAAGCTGTTCACCTTGGACTGACTATGGGAAACTGAGTTTCCCCAGACACTGCACCTGTGAAAAAACAGAGCACCAGAACCAAAACCCTGGTCTTTGTCATACTTATTGTGATTTAAAAGGAAAACACACACATCTGGTTTAATGACTCCTCGACACAAAACCCCTGGCCTTTATCACACTAACGGTGATTATTCTTTTGTGAAGAACATGTGGTTTGGTGACATCTGGATCTGGAGACCCAAGTTCAACAACATTTTAAGGGTAGCTAAATTCAAATGTACATAACAGTTCAGGGTGCCTACTATGTGCCAGGCACTTGTACCATGTAACTTCACTTAACCTTTACATTAGTTCTCCAAAATTAGCGTTCAGCTCCTGGCCTACTGCTGCCTCGGATTCGGCCACCTTCTCTCTCACTCAGTACCTTAATTAACTGGTATGTTCACCTACTTTTTCAGCATTCTCCTCTCATTCCATCTTTACTAGTGAAAGAAGAAAGTTTTATTATAATAGCAGCTAACATTTATTGACCACTTTCAAAATGGGTCATGTAGGGCTTCCCTGGTGGCGCAGTGGTTGAGAGTCTGCCTGCTGGTGCAGGGGACACGGGTTTGAGCCCTGATCTGGGAGGATCCCACATGCTGCGGAGCAGCTAGGCCCGTGAGCCACAACTACTGAGCCTGCGCGTCTGGAGCCTGTGCTCCGCAACAAGAGAGGCCGCGATAGTGAGAGGCCCACACACCGCAATGAAGAGTGGCCCCCACTTGCCGCAACTAAAGAGAGCCCTCGCACAGAAACGAAGACCCAACACAGCCATAAATAATAAATTAATTTTTTAAAAAATGGGTCATGTATTAATATAATGCTAAGCATATACATATACACCCAGACCCGCTTTATTGAGATATAATTCACATACCATACAACTCACCCATTTAAAGTGCACAATGCTCTGATTTTTAGTATACTCACAGACTTGTGTAAGCCTCACCACAACCAACTTAGAACATATTGATCATCTCAGAAAGAAATCGCAAACCCATTAGCAGTAACTCCCCAATTTCTCTCAAATCTTCCAGTTCTAAAAAACCACTAATCTACTTCCTGTCTATAGACTGCCTATTCTGGACATTTCACACAAACAGAATCACACAATATGTAGTCTTGTGACGGTCTTCTTTCACTTAGCGTAATGTTTTCAAGAGTTGTTCATATCATAGTATTTATTAGTACTTTTTATTGCCAAATAATCTGTTGTATGGATATACCACATTTTATTTACATAGTCATCAGTTGATGGACATTTGGGAATTTTGTACTTTTTGGCTATTAATGAATAATGTTGCTATGAATACTAGTGTACAAGTTTTTGTAGGGACATCTGTTCTCACTTCTCTTAGTTATATACCTAGGAGTAGAACTGCCGGGTCATATGGCAATTCTATGATGAACCTTCTGAAGAACTGCCAGACTGTTTTCCAAAGTGGTGGTATCATTTTATATTTCCACCAGTCATGTATGAGTCCCCATTTCTTCACATCCAAGCCAACACTTATTGCCAGTCTTTTTGACTATAGCCATCCTAGTGGATATGAAGTGGTATCTCATTGTGGTTTTTATTTGCATTTCTCTGATGCCTAATGACGTTGAGCATCTTTGCATATGCTTATTAGCCATTTGTATATCTTCCTTGAAGAAATGTCTGTTTAGATCATCTGCCCATTCTTTAATTGGGTTATTTGTCTTATTAGAGTTGTAAGAGTTCTTTATACATTCTAGATACAAGTCCCTTATCAGATTTATAATCTGAAAAAAGTTTTTCTCCTATTCTCTGGGTTGTCTTTTTTTTTTTAATACTTTTAAAAAAATTTTTTTTTGGAGTACAGTTGCTTTACAATATTGTTTTTGTAAAAAGTTTACAATTTACAAAAAGTTTGTAATTTTTACGAAGTATCAGTTTATCTATTTTTACTTTTATTACTTATGCTTTTGGTGTTATATCCAAGAAGGCTAACCCAAGGTCAGAAAGACTTATTCTCACGTCTTCTTCTGGAGTTTTATAGTTTCAGTTCTTACATTTATGTCTATGATGGATTTTTAGTTATTATAGTGTATGATATGAGAAAGGGGTCCACTTCATTCTTTGCATGTGGATATCCAATAGTCCCAGCACCATCTGTCGAAAAGACTACTGTTTTCCTCTTAAAATCATCTTGATACATTCGTTGCAACTCAACTGACCATAAGTGTGAGGGTTTATTTCTGGACTTTTGATTCTATTCCACTGACGTGTGTGCCTAACTTGATACTAGTACCACATCATCATAAGATTGTAGCTCTGTAATAAGTTTAGAAGTTATCTTGAAAAAGAAGTTTCTTCTTTTTCAAGATTGTTTTCACTATTTTGGGTCCCTGAATTTCCATATGAATTTTAGGATCAGCTTGTCAATTTCTACAAAGAAGTTAGCTGGGGTTTTCATAGGGATTACAATGAATCTATAGACCAATTTGGTGATTACTGCCATCTTAATAATATTAAGCCTTCCAATCCATGAACATAGAATATCTTTTTAAGTATGATGTTAGCGGTGGATTTTTCATAAATGCCCTTTATCAGGTGAGGAAGTTCTATTTCTAGTTTGTTGAGTATTGATATCACGAAGAGGTATTGGATTTTGTCAAATGCTTCTTCTGCATCTACTGAGATGTTAATGTGATTTTTGTTCTTTATTGATATGATGTATTATATACATTAACTAATTTCGAATTTTAAACTAACCTTGCATTCCTGGGGTAGATCCCACTTGGGCATGGTGTGTAATCCTTTATATATGTTGCAGGATTCGGTCTGCAAGTATTTTGTTGGGGATTTCTGCATCTATATTCATAAGAGATTTGGTCTATAGTTTTCTTATAAAGTCTTCGGTTTTGTTTTCAGGGTTAATATTGCTCTCAAAGAATGAGTTGGGCATGCAAAACGTTTTCACACATTATCTTATTTAACCTTCACATCAAACTTGTAAGATGGGCACTCGTATTTGCCCCATTTATCAGATGAGGAAATGAAGGCCCAAGAATATTAAACTGCCCACGGTTACACATCCAGTGACGTAATAGAGACAGGATTTAAACCCAGTCAGCCCTCACTCCTGACCCTATGCCCTTCATCACCATGAAGAACTTACTCCTTTGAGTTAACTGACAAGCCCCCATACAAACCAGACACTAACTAGATTAGTGGCAGGTTAAATCTACACTTACCAGATTTTGTGACCTGGTCACAAAGGTCTAGTAACCCACCCTAACTTAACATCCTTCTGAATTCCACAGTGATAGCTTACTTGGTTCATTGTTCCACTTAAGTGAATCATTCAGGATCAACAATGTCATCTTAGAATAATCAGTGGTTGAAGTAATGTTCAGACAACTAAAACTAAACCCAGAGTCAACCTGAAAAAAGCTACGTACACGTGCGCATGTACACACACACACACACACACACACACACACACACACACCCTCCATTCGGAGACAGATAAGCATACAAACATACTGTGTCAGGTATATACTAGGAAAAAATAATTGTCAAAGTCTAGCTTTCTAAGGATAGAATTTCTAACTTGTAAAAATCAAATCAGGGTGGGAAATGGGTAGATTCAGTCACTGCAATAACCAAATCAAGCTCAGCAATAAAGACAGCCACTGAATGTCCCATTTGGACAAAACCATTGTGATACTGACATAAAATGTAAACTAAAACTGTTCTCATTCACAACACCTCAGGCACAGGGTCAATACGGTTACAACAGAAGGGTGTAAACATGGGAGTGAGGTGCTGCTGGTTCTACACTAAGTTCTGCTTCACCAAGAGGTTCCTCAAGATAAGATGCTCTAATGGAAAACATCATGGGCTCTGTGCCTCAGCTTCTTATCTATGAAATTATAATCCTCACCTCCATTATTTCTTTAGAATGTTGTAAATGTGATAACAATAAGGATGCGGGAAAGAACACCTTATAGAGAAAAAAGATGAAAGTATTATCACCAGCAACTTTCACTAATTCAAACATTTTCTGAAGGCCTAATGTGTGCCAGGCACTACGCTAGGGGCTGGAGATACAGACACACACATTAAAAATGAGTCTGAGATGAATGGATAAAGAAGATGTGGCACATATATACAATGGAATATTACTCAGCCATAAAAAGAAATGAAACTGAGTTATTTGTACTGAGGTGGATGGACCTAGAATCTGTCATACAGAGTGAAGTAAGTCAGAAAGAGAAAAACAAATACCATATGCTAACACACTTACATGGAATCTTAAAAAAAAAAAATGGTTCTGAAGAACCTAGGGGCAGGACAGGAATGAAGACGCAGAGGTAGAGAATGGGCTTAAGGACACGGGGAGGGGGAAGGGTAAGCTGGGACGAAGTGAGAGAGTGGCATGGACATATATACACTACCAAATGTAAAATAGATAGCTAGTGGGAAGCAGCTGCATAGCACAGGGAGACCAGCTCTGCTTTGTGACCACCTAGAGGGATGGGATAGGGAGGGTGGGAGGGAGACACCAGAGGGAGGGGATATGGGGATATAAGTATACGTATAGCTGATTCACTTTGTTATACAGCAGAAACTAACACAACAATGTAAAGCAATTATACTCCAATAAAGATGTTAAAAAAAACAGAGTCTGAAAAGCGCTCTGAAAGGTGGTCATATAACATGCTATGGAAACACAAAGGAGGGAGCAACTAGCTCTGCTTGTGGAGACTAAGGAAGGTTTCAGAGAGGGGGGGGGGAGTATTTTCTATTCCTACTGGTCTTGAAGGACCAGTAGGAGTTTACCAGGCAGAAAACAGGATGAAGAGTGTCCCAGACACCAGGAAAGCCCATTCTCCCTTTTTCATTGTTTATTTGGAACCAAAACTCTCTTCCACACAGCAAGGCAGCAATGTAGGGGCACAGTCCAGAGAACCTCAGGTTCCCATCCTGTCACAACTCAGAGGCAGCAGAAGATGGTGGTGAAGAGTTCAGGCAATGGAGCCAAACTGATGGGGATTCACATCCTGGCTCCAGGAGTTCTTAGTTATATGATCCTGGGCAATTTACTGAACCTTTTTAGGCCTTGGTTTCCTCATCTGTAACATGGGAATAATTATAGTAGCTATTGATTTGTAAGGAGGCTTAAATGAGTTGATGTTAATTGCTTAGAATAGTACCTGGCACACTGCAAGCACTGGATAAATACCGTTATTATTATTAATCCCTGTCACAATGCCTGCTCTGGTCAGTCCAGGCCTGACTAAGATTTGTCCATCTCAAAAGGCCCCTATCCCAATGCATGTGGTCATCCCACCTGGCAATTCCCTTCACCTAACAACTGTTCATGACTGCTGTCTCAGGACACATGGGACTGAGAGAATGCTTCCTAATACACACGGCTTAGGATCCAAGTAACCCAAACAGCATCTTCCATAATCAGGATCATATCGCCATTGCAGTCTGTGTGTTGCTGTGAGACAGCAAACACAAAGGCACATCCGAGTACAGAGACTGCAGCAACAGTTGAATAAACATGCAATCCGATACCTAACATCTGGCATGTCATCAGCCCCAATACCTTATTCACAATCAAGTATGTTTAAGGCTGTGGCTACTTTATAGGTACAAATGTCTTTATCAGGACATTAATGTGCACCAAACCCCTCTCCATAAAAGCAGTCATAAACAACAATCTCTTCTAAGCTGTCACGGAAGCTACTGTGTTTGTAATAGAACCATTCATCTAAGAGACAGTTGCCAAAGCCCGTCTCAACACAATAGCAAGCAAGTCAGTGCACAGAGGCAGACCCAGGGAAGAGGGCAGGCACAGAGTGAGTAATTAGGACTTTTGTAAATGGCTGGGGGGGAAAAAAAAACTCAGCTTATTAACATATGTTCAAAGTTACCCTGGATGCTGCAAAGCTTTGGGGTGATCAATTACATTTCCCCCAGAGCACTTGCTTTTAAGGTAGCCTAAAAAGTTCCTCCAGCTATTGTAAAAAGAACAGTGTCTATGGAAATTTTTTTTCAGCTAATGACCAATTTCACTGCCTGTAAAGGGGGAACACTGCAACACTACATAACATTTTTTAAAATAAATTAAATGTCCCAGGCAGGAAATTTCCCTGTCACACCTTTCAGACTGTATTCTAAAAGGGTAGAAAGGAGAGGGCGTATATCTGATACAGGAAGAGGCTTTAAAGAAATAATATCCATATGGGCTTTGAAGAACGATTTGATTTTATTATTTACCTGGAAATGAAGCATTTGAGAGAAGAAAGTTGGGCAGATGTAATAATCTGCAGTGAAGGCATAGCAGGTAAATATCAAGTAAATGAAATATACCCGTGATTAAATCAAATGATTATAATCAAATGAGAATTTATAGCACTCTGTAAAGTCTCCAGAGTGTTTTCATACTCTAAAATCCACCCACCTCTGCCTAAAGGCAATGCAAGTACAAGATTACCTGCCAGGAATCTGTTACAAAGAATAACATGGTCATCAAAAAGACTACCGACATTTTTAAAAAGACAGGCCCGCAACCCTCCAGAAATAAAGCATGTCCACCCTAAAGTACAAGTTAAACGATTAATATTGGCTCGGCAAAGATGTGGATCCTGTTCATTCTGGTGTAGCAGCTTGCTGTGAACATGTGGACACTGGAAGAATGGATTTAAAGGTTTTCCTCTCTCTCCCATCACCATTTTACCACAATACATGAACATCAGAATAATGCCACTGTTAGTCTGGACAGCTGACTGACAGGTCCAACTGACTGGGCACCTGTCGAACTCCTGGACCAATGTCCTAAAATGTATAATAAGAACACCCTGCCCTGCTTCCTGGCCCCAGCACCACCACTCTCTAACCACCTGTCTCCCCAGATCGGTGCCTCGGCCACGAACCCATGGAAGGGACAGCTTGTTGGCACCAGCTCCTCTCCCAGCACCACTCTCCTGCCCACCAGGACCTTGCAGTGGCCCCCCCAACTTAACCCCTGCTGAACATCACACCAATGTCGACCTGGACGATATGACTTGTTTCTCATTCTTGGTATTTTCCACATTTTTCTTTAATGAGTATTTCTTACTCAGAATCAGAGGAAAAAATAAACTATATAATTATTTTTCCCTCTAATTCCAAAAGTAACATATGTTCACTATTTCACAGAACTCCATTACTACAGAAATATATAATAGACACAGAGTTCCCCATAAACCCATCCGCCTGCAGCAACTGCTATTCATGTTGTAAATTCCTTCAGATTTTTTTCTATGACCTTAACCACATAGCACACTTACATGTTTTAATTTACTGAGTTGAGTATTCTCTAGGACAGGCCCTCTACTACAGAGATCAGCAGAACACTATCATAATAACAATAATTTGTAAAATAACCACTTTAAACACTTACTACCAAAGGAATGGGATGCGTTTAAATAACAATGGTATTAAGAAATTAAGACACCCTCTCAAGTGAAATGCTACAGAGAGAGGAACTGAAGCTCTAGCCCTAGGTGGACGTCAGCGGGGGTAGACGAGAGAGACAGCGTTGGAACCCAGGGCCGTGCAGCTAAAAACGTGCACATCCGTGAGTCCAGTGGAAGCTACTGCTATGGGGCCTGCCCAGTCTCTGCCGGCAACAGGCTCCCACTGGTCCCTTCCATCAGCTGTGACTCTGACCCAGTCAAGTTTGCCCTGATCTCCCCTCTCCAGTACCTTCTTTGGCAGAAACTCTGAAATGTTTCTGCCAAAGTACCTCCCTTAACCAAACACCCCTCTACCTAGGCTAGGCAACTTAATCCTGAGTGACTGCTCCAAAATATCCTTTCTTACCTTTCTAGTGTGCCATGAACAGGGGGGCTTAACCTCAGAAAAGCAGTATTTTTAGAATTCAGTTCAAAATACTTTCTCATACATAATTGCATTTTCTCTCAACATTGCTGAGAGGTATGGAGAAATATGTTGATTTCCTCGCCCCATTCTACAGATGATGGCAACAAGGCATAGATACATCGCAAATAGGTATAGTTTTAGGGCAGCCAAAGAATTGGGGAGGAGGAAGGCAGAGAATGTGAGCAATTTCTTGTGACCCCAATGTTCCTTTTGCCAGATTGTTCTGCCACCTGCTCTTTACTAGGCCCATGCCATTCATATCAGTATCAAACTCTTCCCATTCATATCCATGGGGTCATGTCCTCCTCAAAGAAATCCCCCCACTAACTGGTTACTTTGGTAGGTTTATTTGCAAATTCACAGTTCACTACTGTGGACTTCAACATCAACGTATCATCCAATCAATGCTGATGAGCCTCACCACATCTTACTTCCTTGTCTCCAGTGGCCATCACCCACGTTCATATCAGTTGACCACATTTGCGGCCACACCTGGAAACTCGTCACTTGAAATCTCTCCACCTCTAACCTCAGATGCTTCCTCTCCTGTGCATGACCACAGCCTCCTGTCCCGCCACCTCTCCTACGTGTGCACAGCCTCTGAGCAGCACATGTCACGACCTGTCGGCCCCTCCAGCTTCACCTTGTCCCTGTCCCTACCTAGGCTGGTGCAAGCATGCACTCACTAGCACCTTGGTGTCTCAGGTCCCAAGCCTTGACATTGTCAAAATATGGATAAACCAATAATCCCCTGGCAGAAAAAAATCTATATATCACAAAATAACGCCAGTGGGTTCCCCCAAAAGTAACGTGCTCCGCCTTGTACAAAAATTAATTCAAAACAGATCATAGACTTAAATGTAAAACATAAAACCAGAAACCTTTCAGAACAAAACATAGAAGAAAATCTTCAGGATCCAGGGCTAGGCAATGAGTTCTTAAGACTTGACACGGGCTTCCCTGGTGGCGCAGTGGTTGGGAGTCTGCCTGCTAATGTGGGGGACACGGGTTCGAGCCCTGGTCTGGGAAGATCCCACATGCCGTGGAGCAACTGGGCCCGTGAGCCACAACTACTGAGCCTGCGCGTCTGGAGCTTGTGCTCCGCAACAAGAGAGGCCGCGATAGTGAGAGGCCCGCGCACCGCGATGAAGAGTGGTCCCCGCTTGCCACAACTAGAGAAAGCCCTCGCACAGAAACGAAGACCCAACATAGCCATAAATAAATAAATTAATTAATTAAAAAAAAAACAAACAAAAAAAAGACTTGACACTAAAAGTACAATGCACAAAAAGGAAAATTAATCCATTGGATCTCATCAACATTTAAAACTTTTACTCTGCGGAAGCCCATGTGAAGAAGATGGAAAGATAGGCTACAGACAAGGAGAACATATTTGCAAACCACGTATCTGACAAGGGACTCATATCTAAAATAAAGAACTCCCAAAACTCAACAGTAAAAATATAAATAATCCAACTAAAAAAGGGACAAAAGACATGAACAGACATTTCACTGAAGAGAATATACAGATGGCAAATAAGCACATGAAAAGACGTTCCACATCATTAGTCATTAGGGAAATGCAGTTTAAAACCACATGGGATATCACCACACACCTATCAGAATGGCTAAAACAAACAATAGTGATACCACCAAATGCTGGTGAGGATGCAGAGAACCTAGATTGCAAGTGAGAATGTAAAATGGTACAGCTGCTCTGAAGAACACTTGAGCAGTTTAAAAAAAAAAACAACAACTGAAGGCACAACTACCATTTGACCCAGCAATGCATTTATCCCACTGAAATGAAAACTTACGTTCACACAAAAACCTGTATATAAATGGTCATAGCAGCTTTATTTGTAATAGCCAAAAACTAGAATAAACCCAGATACCCTTAAACAGGTGAATGGGTAAATACACTGTGGTACATACACACTAGGGAACCACTCAACAATCAAAGGAGCAAACTACTGATACACACACAACCTGGATGAATCTCCAGGGAATTACGATGAATGGGAAAAAGCCAATCCCAAAAGGTTACATACAGTATGATTTCACTAGATAACATGTTTGAAATGACAACATTTTAGAAACAGAGAATAACTAATGGTTGCTAGGAGGTAGGGATAAAGTCAGGGGAAGCAGGACAGCATTGGGTATGGTTATAAAAGGGCAACCCTGGGGATCCCTGTGGTGTTGGAACTGTTCTGTATCATTGCGGTGTGGATACACAAACCTACACAGGTGATAACATTGTACAGAACTTAATAAAACACACACACACACACACACATTCACAAATGAGTACAAGGAGAACTGGGGAAATCTGAATAAGATCAGTGGATTATATCAACATTAATATCCTCATTATGATATTATACTACAGTTTTGCAAAATGTAACCACTGGGGGGAAATGGGCAAAGTGTACAAAGGATCTTTGTATTATTTCTTACAATTGCATGTGAATCTACAATTATCTCAATAAAAATTTCAATTAAAAGAAGAAAGTAATGTTCTCCAACTTCTCTCAGGCCCTCCTTCCACTGCTCAGCAATTCTTCTACTCACCCCTGTCCGTCCATATCCCATTCCCCCACAGTATCTCTACTATGCTTGCTCTATTTTTCAAAAGCCCATAAGCCACCTCAGCTCACATGGCCTTACTTCTCATCTGAAGAAAGGAATCACTATGCCCTCCCTGGGCCCTCTACCTGGACCCTTCTCCTGCCATTATGCATCAGAGTAAAAGAAGCCCTACTCCTTTTAAAGTCTCTTCCTGGTTCTATTCCATCATATACATCCTCAATTACATATATTTTCTCCCCTACTAACCAAATGACCAAGTCTCTCCCCTGTCCTAAAATAAGTCTTCCTTTAACTTTTTATGCCCTTCAAGATACTACCTCATGGTTCTTCCTGTATATGGCAAATCTGGGCCATGGTAATGTTCCCTCTCCGTACACAGGGAGCATAAACTGAATAATGTAGCTCATTTCCTGTACCCAAACTTTGTAAGGACTGTTTCAAATGTCAGTCTCATTCCCTCCTCATTTGTTTCTTTTACCACCTCTAAAAATGTGGCCCTGTCCTCTTGGACCCAGGCTGTAGCTTAGCCCAGTGGCTCTCAAACCTGGCTGGTCACCCAAATCACTCAGGGAGCTTTTAAAAACACAGATTCCCAGACCACACTCTCAGAGATTCTGATTCAACTGGTTTGAGTCCGTTTTTGTCATGTCTCTTTTTTTGAGCTTCTCAAGTGCTTCTGCTGATGATGGTCAGACTTGGGAACCACTGATGGGTCTCCCTTTTTCTTAAAAAGGCAATCTCTTTTACTCTCCCACAAATACAGACACTCCATTTAAAATCCATGCCCATTTCACCACAATACACGTGAGCCTGCGCATATCCCCCATTCTCATCCCTTCTCTGCTGATGAGCCCCCAAACTACCCCTGCAACTCCAACCTGCCTGAGCTCCAAGCAGGAATTTCCAAACACCACAGATCATCCTCACCTGGATGGCCACCCAGTACACCTCCAGCACATAACAAAATTCAACTCCTCATTCCTCTCCTCTCTACAAACTGCTTCTCTTGTCTCCACCCCCCATCCTTTTGATAGTCCCATCGTCCTCCCCATCACCCAGAAGCAGAACCCTGGAATCATCTTCAACTCTATCTTCTCTTTCACAGATCAGATCTGGTCAGCCAATCCTGTTGGTTCGACCTCTGAAACTTCTCTGCCAGCACCGTCAGTACCGTAGTTTAGGCTCAGCCTCTCCCACTGGCCTACTGCAATAGTCATCTAACTTCTCTTCAAGCCTTCAGAGTTGGCTTTGTCACACCCAGGCTGAGTCACATCACCTCTCCTGAAAACATGCCATGGTTTCCCTTTGTCCCCAGGATGAGCACCGGGCACCATGGCATGGCACTCGAGGCCCTCCGCGATGCAGTGCCAGCCCACATTTCTAGGTTCATCTGCCATCTCCCTCCAGGATACACCCTCAATTCTAAGAGCACCAGAGCTGGGTCCTTTCAGGACTCTATGCCTTTATCATGCTGCTCCCTTAGGCCTGAATGCCTTTCCCCTTCTCTCTCTCCCCACAGTAGCAAATGTGAACCTAGGCTTCAGAAATCCCTCGAAGTTAATATGCAACAATTCTATAACTGTGCACAAGCATGCATTTTTTTGGAGAAGAGATCCACAACTTTCTATAGATTCTCAAAGGGGGTCTGTAATCCAAAGTAAGTTTAAAAGCAAAAAAAAAAATTTTTTTTAATGAAAAAAAACAAAAAACACTAAGTGGCCTTTTCCCATTGAAAGTTAGTTCACCAAGTCTGTCTCTCAGACTCTGACTCTTCCAGCCTTTTGCATTTTCAAATATAGACCATGCGCATTCCCCAATCATAAACAATCATACTTTCTACTGCCCTACCACTGAGCCGTATATATCTCTAGTACAGAATATACTTCCTTCCATGTCAATATTGTAGTTAGTTGTCTTAACTGGCTTGTTGTATCAAGCTGACTTTCAAATGTCAACTCAACGACTTATTTACTGTGGCCTTGAGCAAGTAACTTGACCTTGGTGGGCCTCAGCTTCCTCAGCTATAAAACAGGGATCGTCAGGGTAACCTACATCATTGGGTTGTTCTGAGGAGTAAACAAGACGACGCATTCTAAAGCAATGAGAAAGTGCCTAGCACGCAGTAAGTGGTCAAACAGGTCAGCTTTCTTAATTATTTTACATCTGTAGTCCCCACTCACAGTGGAAGCACAGTACAGGCCCTCACTGAATGACTCACGAGTCCATGTCTTCCCGAACCCAGTGCTCATCCATTGCCACAGAAAGCTGTTGAAAAGCGTAAGTTTCCAACTTGGTAATAATTTAACATTCTCTCTCTTATTTTTTTTTTCTCCCTTATGACCAATTCTTGAGCCATCCTAATTAGCTATTTTTTACCTGGATTGCACAAAGAGGGCTCACACCTTGTGCATAAACCTTTGTAGGTCAGACCCCCACTATGTTAAACTTCCCAGTCCAAACACTGATGACGTTGGCTTTGCTATTCTCACAGGAACCAAACTATTTCAAAATCCCCCGTTACTCATGTGTTCTGAGGATCCCAGAATTAACCCTTGGTCTGCTGCTGTGCCTATGTGGGTAGAAATCCTTCCTACGTCTTGAACTAACATTTGCCAACACACAGAGCAAAAACCAGCATTTCTTCCTTCTTAGTCTAGGAAGACCATTAAATATACAAACACACCTTTCCCTCTCTTTTTTTTTTCTGTTTTCTCCCTTCCTTTCTAGTCAGCTCCTCTCGGGGCTTGGAGGTTTACTTACTCACCTTTCTTTATTTTAAATAATAACTCACACATGCATATATTCAGCATACATCACTGGTACCTTCTCTGGCCAGCAAGACAGGGTGGGGCCCCTGCCTTACGGAGCTTCTAGCCTGTTCTAAGGGTACAGCGCTTTGTCCTTCACATTTCTAGCAAATTCACTTGAAATAATATCCCAAATCACAGGTAAGACAGAAAGAGGAAATCAAAGATGACACATGGCGTTCAGATAGAGAACTAGGAAGAACAAGTTCAGCTCAGGCCCCAAGGCTCACTCTCCCAAGGCCTGGAGATCCTACAGGGCTCAGATTCTACAGCCATTTCCACATCAGGGCTTCTGGGGCCTCCACAGAGGTAGACCACCTTCTTGGTCCCCATAGAAATGATGTGAAAGTACCCTGTCTTACAAAGGGACGACTCTGCATTGCCTTGACCAGTTCTTCAGATCAGGAAGAGCCTGGGGACCTCAGATGTCAGCCTCTTTGCCTGCACTGACTAACTGGTGCACACTTGTGCCTGCTTCTGTGCACTCCTTCTGATGTCCCCTTGTCAGTTCTGCCACCACCTCACCGAAGCGGCCCCTTCTCTCTTCTGTCTTGCACTTCTATGAAGTAAGCAAAAGAGGCAAGTCCGACTCCTGTGCTCCACTGGCTGGGAGGGCTCAGGTCAGCAATTGGGGAAGACCAGCCAGGGAGGACTGGCCCAAAGATACCTTCCTCCTCATCTTTTCTATGCCTCACAACTCAGCTCTCTAGGGCTGACCAGTAGGCCTGGCAACCCAGCAAGAAAGTGGGGGCACCCCTGGAGCTCTCCTAAGCAAGGACCCTGAAGATATCTGCTCATAAAAGGAGAAAGCAATTGTCCAGCAATTGCTCTGCCCAAGCTGCCTGTAGGATCCTAGGGCACCAGAATCTTCCAGACATCTTTCTGGCCACTACAAAGGCCAGCCTTATGATCTAGGATCATCCCCGCTGTGATATTCGAGAAGCTTTCTTCCTGCCAGCATTGGGCCAGGTGCCCTGGACATTGGTGGCCAAGAACAGGCTTCAAAAGGCTAAGTGGAAGGTGAACCTCTTCAAAGGGGTCTCAGACTTCCCAGAAAGCTCTGGCACACAGCCCTAACCTCAGGTCAGTGCTTCCTGCAAATGAACTTGTGATGGCTCCATGAGGGCAGGGACTGTCTGTCTGGCTCGCTGCTGTATCCCTGACAACCCCTAGTACGGGGCTGGAATACAGGCGGTACTCTCAATGCTGACTTGTTGAATTCACTTATAATGACCTCCAGCAAGGAAGGAATGAAAGCACAGTGGAAAGAGTCCGGGTTTGGGAGTCAGACAGAGCTGGTTTTGAAAGCATCCAGCTATACCATTTATACCGGTCATGCACAAGCCACTTTATCCCTTTTAGACTCAGCTTCCTCATCCATAAAGTGGGAATCACAATACCCACCTCAAAATGCTGTTGTGAGCATGAGACGGAAGTTTTATGCAAAGCCTTTAACCCAGCTATTGGCAGAGAGCACTTCTTTATTTTCACTTCAGAAACACTGATTAACTCTCACTGTATGCCAGACACTGTTCAAACGTGGTAGGGGGATCCCAAACCACAACAAGTTCATTTAATTCTTTTTTTGTTTTGTTTTGTTTTTTTTTTAAATATATTGGATGATGGATGATTTTTGCATTCTTTTTTTTTTTTTTTAATTCACGTTCTTTTATTTATTTATTTATTTATTTATGGCTGTGTTGGGCCTCCGTTTCTGTGCGAGGGCTTTCTCTAGTTGCGGCAAGTGGGGACCACTCTTCATCGCGGTGCGCAGGCCTCTCACCATCGCGGCCTCTCTTGTTGCGGAGCACAGGCTCCAGACGCGCAGGCTCAGTAATTGTGGCTCACGGGCCCAGTTGCTCCGTGGCATGTGGGATCTTCCCAGACCAGGGCTCGAACCTGTGTCCCCTGCATTGGCAGGCAGATTCTCAACCACTGCGCCACCAGGGAAGCCCCATTTAATTCTTAAAACAATCCTGTGAAGGAAGATCTATCTAAATCTCTCTTGCGGTTGAAGAAATGGAGGCACAGGGAGGAAAAGCAACTTGCCCGGGGTCTGATGTCTAGAAGAGGTAGGGCCAGGCTTCGTATCAATTCCAAAGCTCAGAATTTAAGGTGCTACGCTGCGTGTCTCTGAGGCAAGCAGCCAGTGAAGGCTAGCTCCGGTCCCTAACTTGGTTATGAGAGATGTTTGACCACACTGCCTGACTAGGGTTTTCAAGTGCAACAGAAAACACATCCAGACATTCCCATGATTCACTGTTTTGTTCTGTCTTGTTTTAAGCTGTGACCTGCTCCTGTGAAATTCAACGCCAGACAACTCTGCTGATCAAGAACATCTCTGCCATCTTGTCCTCCTGCTCTCTACTCCACAACTATCTACCAGAAAAAGAGACACACAGCTATGTAAAAATAAGAAAAAGAAAGGAAAAAGAAAACACAGAGAAGAGAGGGAGTGAGCTTGCAACCTCTCAAGAACAGTCAAAGAAGTCTCACCCTCCTTCTAATTATCCCTAAGAACAACTGCTTACCCATAGGGTACGGCAGGCAGAAATAATCTGTCCACGTGGAGATCAACCATATAAAGGCTCCGCCTCTCCACAGACCCAGGTAGCATAGGGAAAATTAAGCCATCTTTTCTAACGGCCCAAACCTCAACGTAAAGAGAGCTTTCCATTTTCCCCCTCTGTAAGATTGCATTTGCCCTACTGTCAACCGCGGAGGAGATTTCATTACCAAAATAAATCAGCACTGCACTTGACCTTGCTTCTCCAAAGGCTCAGGATTAGTGACATCACAATACTCTACAGATGCTCAGAAATACCGGAATAACCCCCTCAAGACAAAAACACTTGGTATTTCACTAGAAGGCATTAAATTATTTTGATTTTACTCCATGGAATCCAAAATGCTGTCAATGTTTTCATTTCCAAAATGCTTAAGAGGAAAAGCATGCTCTTAGGACCTTCAGAAACCTCGACTCCTGGTCTGGTTTGTGTCCTGATTCACGTGTGGTAAGATGGGGAACAGGCCGGAAGCCAAGGAACAGTAGCTCTGGTCCCACACTGCTCACATGACTCAATTCCGGAGTGGCTGGGGCCTCACTGTGGAGGCTCCCAAACCAACCTTCTCTCGCCCTCAAAGTTACAGGCAGGTCCCATGCAGCTCTCAGGCACCTGGGCTAGCTTCTCTGAAGGGATCCAGTCTCCATTTCCCATAGCCCTGATAACCACCATGTTTCCGTTCCAAAGCAACAGTAGAAGCAAAGCTCCTCCACGCTGGCCAAAGAGAGGGAGTTGAAGGGGATGTTTTCTCCCCAAGGCAGTGGCCTAGACATGGGGGTGGCTTCAGGGCCACTGCAGCAAATCCATCTCTTGCACCCCTAACCAGGACACATGACCTTGCAGTTGTAATTCCTAATGCTACTCGCTCAAAATGACTGCCCAATTTTAAATCAGGTTGGTCACCAACACAGTCAATAAATGTAACGTGGATTTCAGGAAAAAGAGAATCCATGCGTCAAGAACACACGCTCTCAGGAAGCACTCAGAATCTGATTACTTTCAGTATTAAAGACATGCTCCACAACTAGCGCCACATTTGTCAACAGACTGATCACACTTACTGAAGTACAAGTCACAAAATCCAGCATCATACAATATACATGCCCCAAGGACCACGGATATCATCTACTTTACCCTCATTTTGTACAGGGGAGAAAACTCAGACACAGACCAAGGGTAGGATTGTTCAAGTTCACTGTGGGTAGACGGCTCAAATCCAAAGCTTCTCACAATTCTTTTTCCTAGTCTGCTGCCTTTGACCCCCAATTACCAACAAGAGTTCTTTCACAAATTATTTTCACAAAAAAATTAGTTCAATCTACCATGGCTGCCACCTAAAAAGGAAAATCAATGGAAAAAAACAAAACAAAACTGGAGTTGAAAAGAATAACTCTGGCTTTGAATTATGTTCTTATTCCGAGCCCAAAAACCTGCTTCCTAAAGGGACAGCTCCTTTCCCAGTATTCCCAGTGAGAAATGAAAGGCAGTAGTTCTTCCCAACCAGCATGTCCAACACTAGGCCAGTATTCTAGATTAAAACAATTTCTGGGTAAACAAATGGGTGTTGGTACAAGGTAGAATGGCCCGAAGCTACCTTCACTACTCCTAGTAAAATCAGCTTCAAAGAAGGCTCAAAGATTAAAGTGCTTTTCTCTGCCTTTAAAATGGGGAAGTTGTATTTTTAGGTATGAAAACAAGACCCTGAAAGCAAATAGCCAGGCTGAGGAAGGGTAGTCCAGGAAAGATACAAGCACACAGAAAATCGAAGGCCCTGAAACTTTCTACCCACAGCAGCTGAGATGTTTCATCCCGAGTCCATTTCACCAGACACGAAGAAGCTTCTTTGGCTACAAAGGATCACATGAGAACATAAAACAAATACTGAAGGTTTACGTTCTCTTTCTCTCCTGTGTGTGTGACACTGACTGGCCGAGAGACCTCTAATGCTGCAGAAAGCAAAATTTTCCTTGTTTCCATTACATCATCCAAATTGGAGAGGGGTAGGGCAGGGTGGGGGGCACAGCTGGTGGCAGCTGCACCACCATCTGCTTTCTCCTCAGCAGTGGGTGCTAGTTTGAGCTGCAGCCTCCTACGGCTCCTGATAGAGGAGGTGCGGTATTAAAGGTACAACACCCTATTATGGAAAAGCTTTCAAATTATTTAGAAATAAATCACTCCCATGATAAGTTAACAACCTCCGGTAGGCTGCTGAGCCGGTTCTCTTTGAGTTTAAGGTTATTTGTTTGCATCTCTTTAGACTCAGCCACAGTGCAAACTGTCAACTTAACGTGCCCAATTAGACAAGCAGAATGTATGTGCAACCACCTGCCATCTGCTTCCCAAAAGGTAAGCAGGCAGAAAGTACAGGTCAGCAGCTGGAAGCCTTTACAGCAGGTGCAGGGAAGGTCCAAACCCCGTGTGCAAGCCCCAGACTAGTGGATGGGTGCTTGCTGCCACCTTTGGCATCCCCAGCCATCCGGTCAACTGGTCTCATCCTCTTGGGTGCTCTTGGAGTTTTGAATGCACTGTGAGGGGTCCCCATGTGGAAAGGGAGACTGGTCAGAGTAGCCTGGGGGTCAGTGCCTCCTCTGGCCATTCAACTGCAAATTGGCAACAAAAATGCAGCAAACTGGTGGTTCAAAGGTCTGATCAAGTCCCTGGGCATGTTTTATATGGCCTATACAGGGTTGTGTTTAAAAAAAAAAAAAAAAAAAGTGCTGGCTTTTAAACATGAGTACATTTCATATATAAACATCTATCTTGCTAGCTCTGGCAGCACGAGGCCCCATTTCTATGGAGCTCCAGTCAGTTATCTGGAGCTAAGCAGCAGCACTTCCTTTTGATGGGGTGTGCATTCAGAAGAATTAGTCCCCACGTTTGGTGTCTGCATATGCCACTGCAACTACCTCTGTTCCTATCTGGTCCTCGAGAGCTTTTGATATGAAGAAGAAGAAGAAGAGACTCCAGGGAATGATTTCCCAGTGGTCCTTTACTGACTCTCCTCTTCAGTTGAGATTCAGTCCCTTGGATGGCCAACTAAAATTGTACAAAGATCATTCAACCCAATACAAGGAACGGATCTCAGTAGAAGGCTAGCTACGTTGACCCCTTACCACAAAAGCAGGTTGCAGCATTTCAAAGGAGCATTTCAAATCACTTACCATACATCTTGCCTTCATCTGATAAGATGATTTTCCTCCTCCCACATGGTGGATAGATAGCCAAGGCTTCCTGAAAGCTCTGCTCAATATCGGGGCTCCAGACCCCTTCTGCATCATTGTCAATGGGCTTATCTGCAGAGTCACTCATCCTTTCCATGTTTTCGGCAGGGCTCTCACTGCCGCTCCAGCTGCTGGGCTCAATTTTGGCGGTTGGATTTTCCAAGCCGAAGCCTGGAGTCTTTTCAAGAAAATAAACCTAAGAGAGAAATCAAAAGATAGTATGGTAAGGACACGGTAACCATCAACATACTGCTCTTGCTGGTTCTACTGCATACTTTTCAGTCACCAGCTTTGCTTGGAGAGTAACTCTTAGGAGAGAATATGGAATTTTGAGATCCAAGTGTCTTTTGTTCCTATGTATCACGTTAGGAACAGAAATAAAACAGCAGGCAGAAGCTGGATAATCTTCACAGATGACAGGAAATTTTCATCTGAGAATAGTACTCACTCTGAATTGCAAGTTCACAATGAATCATGCAAAATTTGCTAAGTACCTACTATCTACCAGGAGCACTTTGCTCGATGATAATCAAATCTCCAGAGCAGAACAAGTTGTTTAAAAGAAAATAAAGTAAAACAAAAGGCGTCTACCTCACTGTGGCAATTAGCACGATAACTCTAAAATGTCAAACCATCCCAGAATTTGTCACTGGGATCGCCAAGATGCAAGATGGCGGCAGAATGGCAGACAGAAGGAGGGAGATTATTTTATCACAAATACTCATTCTACAAACAGCAATGCCAGCAGACCTGGACCTGCTATTCTATAACATTTATCCGCAGGGCTTTTTACACTGTACGAGTCAGGTCACTTTGCCACTCTCAGCTTCTAGATTGTAACCCTGAAGCTGGAACCAAGTTGTCCCCAATTCCTGCCTTCCCTGCAACAACTACAAGTGGCCAGCACATCTGCAGAAATGTTTCACACCCACATGAGGCACTTCATCTGGTAGCCTCCTTGGAATTCCTGATCACAGGAAAACTGCGGGGGAGGCTTTCGTTTATTTTTCTGTAGCACTGAAGATTACAGAACCAAAAGAAATCTTTCTCAAAGATTTATCCCCCTTAAATTATGCATGTAACCTATGGTCATAAAGGGATAAGCATTCCAAACAAATGTCAAACTGGCACAAACACCAATGTGAAAATGATCTAATCCAGTACCCCTTGCTGTCTGCACACTAACATATCAATATGCTTTTGTTGAAAAGGCATCAGATCATTCATTCAAAGCCTTCCCCAAAAAGGGGATAAGAATTTCTCCTGGGGATTGATCGGAAGAGGGGAGGCGCAGGGCCTGAGTAGGGAGAGCTTAGTGTGACCACCATTCCACCCCCTTCCGCCGCCTCAAGTCCATGCAACATTACAACAGAGGCGGCCAGGAGGGAAGCAGATGCGGGCAGCCCTACTAGGTACCAGGCACTGCTCTGTATCCCAGGGCAGTCACCTCTGAGAGCCAGCACCTCTGAGAGCCAGCCCTTTCCTTCTCTCTCCCAACTGAACCCCTTTCCCCTGCCTTCCCCCACTGTGTATACCTAAAGATCCCAGGTGCAGAAAGTCTGAGGCACAGGAACATTACACAATAAATGGTATAACCAACGGGTGCTTTTGGCTTCGTATCCTGACAGCTTTTTAGATTTGGCAGCACCTGGATAAAGGAAACCCTCAGGTTATCTGCCTTTGAACGCTGCCACTGATCCATCTTTCAAAGAACTTGTCAGCAAAATATTTACTACTTCTTACCAACACATGTACACTGACACAGGACTTTAAAAACTGCCAAATGTTAAAGATATAAATTATGCCACAAGAAAGGGTTTTGTGACTGACCCCCAGATGAACTCTACAATGCCTGCAGTGTGGGCCTTTGAATTCTCAAATTATTACATTTTTTTCTTGGTTGGGATCTAAGAGTCTTATAAAATCCAAGCTGAACTGCACGCTACCCTAGAGTCTAGCTCCAAAGAGGTTTATTAGAGAAATTATAAGAATACGTGTGAACTCTTTGAGTAGTGACTAGCCCGTTCACCTTCTCCCTCTCCACCTTACCCCAAAACTAAACAAAACAAAACAAACAAAACTAGACACATACAGAAACACAGGCCAATTTCGCAGCTCCAGGCAGCTCACAGCAGTAAGACTTCACTCCAGAGAGCCACATTTTAAGATTAAACTGTGTCCAGCGCTCAACCACTATGGTAGAGGGATGGAATCCAGGGGACCAGGGGAACTTTGACTAAAAAGAACATTACCATATAACTGAAAGCCTCAGAGTCTCCAGACCAAAACACAACACCCCTAATTCAATAGCTGAGGTCCCCTCTGACACATGTCATTAACTGGTCATTCAGTCTATGCATGAACATCACCAATAACAACAACAAAGAACCCACTACCTTCCCAGTATCACCTTCTTTGTACTAACATGTTGAAATTCTTCCATCTATTAGGCTAAAACCCATCTCCTGGTTAACTTCTAACCATTCAGCCTTGAGGTCTATCCATGCCTTGGGGAAGCAAATCTCCCCCAAGACACCCATTTAGGTATGACCAGAGCAGCCCCCAGTCTCCTGACCGTGTTCCAGACTAGACACAATTCACATCATCCCTCTTGCCCAGCCCAGTTTGTCCACAACCTTCAATAAATGACACTCAGAGGTGGACTTAGGATCCATAAAACTTCTAAGCTCCCACCCTCCAAGTGCTGTTCCTGAATCCCGACTCTTGATCAATTGGGTTAGGAGCTAAAATCAGGAATTTATATCTATTCTATTAAATTCCATTATTTTTAGCCTTAGCCAGTGGCTCAAAACTGGTAAGATCTTTCTGAATCATAACTGCCAAGCTTAATGTCCTCAGACACCAAACAACTTCTGAAGGTGTTACACCACAGGGAGGGTGTTAGACCTGTTTTGTAGAAGTTCCAAAGAAGATTATGGCTCAACATAAGGAAAAATTTCCTGTTAGTTCAACAAGTGGTAGATGGCCTTATAAGACAGGCAGCAGAGTATTACAGACAACCCCTTCAAGTTACCTCTAAAGCTAAGGGTCACAACTCCTTGGTTGCTGGGGAATTCAATATTAACTAACATCAACTGATCCATCATCCACTTAGGAAGCACAGGCGCTGCTCTAAATGCTCACATGTTTTTATTCATTTATTGCAAAGGGAAGAAGAACTCCATGTCCAGGCTCTTGCATTGGGTGAATTGGAGCTCAGCAGGATGGCATTACCTACTCTGGACAAGGGCCAGGACACAGCCCCAGAAGCTACCAGATACATAATCCACAGACTTCTACAGGCCCTTGGTTTTACAACCCAATTGTAAGATGAGGCCCTGTATGGGCAGAGTTTCCAATCACAAGACTAGGAGTGGCTGAGAAAAGCTCCCCGTACTGGATACCAAATTCCATCCCTCAGTTCCCTTCCAGCCCAGCTCAAAATCCGCCTCATCCTGGAAACCGTCCTTGTATCTAGTGGCTCTGAGAGAATCAGCCACACATTAGGAGCATCCTAAAAACGTGTGGAATTAGTTAACTACCACCCATTCTACCTGGCTTCTGAATGTACAATAACAAGCACCTGCTTATTATCAACAATAAGATCTAATCAAGTGATATACGCATAGAGTATCTGAGCCTGCAGAGTTGATGTCCTCACCTCCTCATACATCCTTTGAGCAAGGGAGCCAACTTTCACTTACTTCAGTAAATGAAGAACGTAGTATTGTGGGGCAAGGGGGGGTGGTAGGGGTGGGGGGGCGGGTATGGTATTAAGATTCAAACTGATCTGGATTCCAAACCTGTCTCACCCATTAGCCACGCAGCCCAGACTAAATTAGGTAATCTCTAGAGGCTCAGGTTTTAATTTATAAAATGAAAATAATAAATTAAATGCAATCCCAGTGCAGAAAAATCATTAAGTAGTGGAGGGACTCTACCCCATGGAGTTTCCATAAAGATTTAGTGAGATAATGAATGAAGGTGCTCTATCATCTGAAAAACCATGAACAGATGACATTTTCAAGTCCATCATCTCTAGACAGTGGTATGGACCTTGTGATGACCAAACGCCTACTGATAATGGGATGGTAAAGAAATGAAGGAGCTTCCCTAATGGTTCCCCTTGGGAAATAAGTTTAAAGGATCCTCTTCCTTAAGGTCTTCAGATGTCTAAATGGAAAATTTAAATTGGTAACAAACACCTGCACTTATAATGCACACGATCAATAGTTTTCATATTCTTCTGGGAAGTTTCGTTGAAGGGAATAACCCTAAATCTAAATGAATGCCTAAAACAAAAGAGAGAAGGGAAAATGTTGTTGGTTGAAAATGTACTATATATCATGTAGCCCCCCTGTGCCTCAGTTTCCATCATTAACACTTTTCTAAAACCTCCTTTTTTCCTGAAACTCTTCCCAGCCACACTGGAATAAACTCCAAAAAGAAATGTTACCAGTGACCCAAACATTCCTGCTAATAGCCAACTCCCTAAATGAATCATTCTTTCAGGATTACCCATTTACATTTCAAGACAGGTAACATGAGCACACTGGAATGACATCTTATATGATGAACATTATACATATATGTATGTGTGTGTGTGTGTGTGCATATATATACACACACACACACACACATACATATATACAGTATTCAACCAGCACATATTTTGATTTAAAAGTCTAGGGGAAGAAGGAGGTTAGATGGTCAATGCAGGTGCTTCTGACACCAACTCTATCCAAGGGACGTATGCACAAGGGGTAAGACACAGGACACAGGAAGCGCTGCTCCCTTCATCTTAATTCCTGTGGGTCTCTCACAATGTAAGCATCTCACCCACTTAGTGGTGATTTAAGAGCTCTTAAATAAAAGGATTAGTTTTAACTAACCCTCATGATTAGGGAAATGTCACTGAACGTGAGGATCTAAAAAAAAAATCCATAAAGCTTATTTTAGCCAATATCTTCATACGCTGTGAGGAAACGAGAAAAGAGGCGGACTGGAAGTTAGGACTCTGCCTCTACCCGAGTAACCCTGGACCACACAGTATCCGCCATGTGCCTCAGTTGCCACCGTTAACACTGAAGGAAACCAACTTCATCATTCATCGCCTGTGTTTCCAAAGACTACCTATAAGAGAACTTAGACTAAGTTGGTTTGTTATCACTCCCTCCATCCACATCCCAATGTCCTCGAGGGCAAGGACTACTACAGTCACCATAGGTATCCCCTGTGCTAGCACAGTACTTGGCATAATAAATATTCAAAGAAAGAAAAAATGAACCAACAACCAAATGATGTGAACTGAACATTCTTTGATAACAAGATGACTGAACTTATCACCCAAGCTTTCCATGAGAAGGGTCAGAGTTTCAGCTCCTTTCCCATTCCTCACCCTGACTCTGGCCAAGGTTCTAATGAATAATAAGAGCCCCAAAGGAAATCAGCAAATCAGGAAGATGTTAAGAGGACAGACTTATGCCAAGCACAGTTTGGATAACCAAGAGTTAGCTGTCTGATTCAACTTCTTATTAATCACGATTACAGACAACCAAGAGCCCTTTGTGTTAAAGGGACAAATATGGTTTGGGTCTTCTAGGACAGGGGTCCCTAACCCCCAGGCCGCATACCAGGACCAGTCCACAGCCTGTTAGGAACCGGGCCGCACAGCAGGAGGTGAGCAGCAGGCGAGAGAACAAAGCTTCATCTGCCGCTCCCCATCGCTCACATTACCGCCTGAACCATCACCGCCCCACACCCCGCCCCACACCCCGGTCCGTGGAAAAACTGTCTTCTGCGAAACCAGTCCCTGATGCCGAAAAGGTTGGGGACTGCTGACCTACAGGATCGTATTTAATAACTGCACTGCCCGCACTGGGTATTATTCCTACCTTATGAGGTCCAGAGGCCTAAATAAGTTGGCCGAAGTCATATATGCTTAATAGTCGTTGCTCCAGATAGAATGCACATTCCATGGGAATACCGGACTCAAACTACATCCTCACTAGACAGCGAGCTGGAGGCTGGATTCCAAAGGGAGAGAATGTAGGCAGTGCTGAATTCTCAGCTCTGTCCACAACTGACACCATGCAGCACAGTCTAATTAATTCCTAATGAATAGTTATGATACTGACTCACCTCCCTGGGTACTTGGGAGGAATGTCAGACACTAATGACGGTTCATCGCTTTTGCATATGTAAATGGGGAGAGCTGTTATTTTCGTACCATTTCAGACACTAGCCAAACTTGCTAACAAGTGGCCTGAGAAATACAGGTGAGGATCGGCAGCCCGGTTTTGAAGGCAGTCTCCAGAGAGATGGAACGTCTGCCGTGTAGTCAGTATCAGCCAGGGAGCCTTAGTGTCATACACTCCAATTGCCAATAGGTTCCCTCTAATTTCAGCAGGAAGGAGCAGATAATTACTCCTTCTCATTTTCGAAAATCACTTCTATATCAACAGGATCCATCAACAAGCCAATACCTCTTCACCAAGACCCCGATGCTGAGCACCCCATCAGAGGTCTTAGCATTACCCTCCTGGGATTCCCTGATTAATTCTCCACTCCATCAGCTCCAAGTACTTGCCCAGGTGACAGCTCGAGAAAGGCTTTGACTGATTTCATGCTATGCGGTTCTGTATTACCAGCCTTTGAGGGAATCACCTTCCCCATCCCCTTAATGAACGTGTTAGCCATTAAGAACAGAAATTCCTGTCTCTTCCTTCCCTCTTCACCACCACCAGGCAAGCTTAATCACTGCTCTCCTTCATCAGTGGGCTCCTTCAGAAAGACAAGGCCATACACTCAGGTCCAGGCAATCTATGCCATCTGACCATTCCAAGAGAAGACTTGCTATCAAGACAGTGCACCTGTAAGGGGAGCATGAGCTGGATGACATGACCTGTAGCCCAAGTCATGGATCCCTGGAAGGCGGGTTGTTTAACCTTGGGAAACACGTTTCAAAGCCAGAAACAGAAGCTTCTTTAATGCTCTAAGAGGGAAAAAAGAAAAAAATGCCACAAGAGTTAGCAGTAAGTAGCATTTCAAAAGGAAAATTCCTAAGCCCTTTCCCAGGAATAAGAGTCAAAGAAAACCCCCCAAACTAACTCCTCCATTCCAAAAGGTCTGTAGAGTGAACACACATTTCAAGTAGACTCACCAATCCTAATGCTTAAACAAAGAAAACAAATACCAGGAAAAGAATACTCCTTAGTCACTAAGTCATGGGTAATGTTACTTTCTTAGTTGGTGAGATTCACCATCAGACTATCATGATGCCTCAGCATTTTAAATGAGTACAAATTAAAAATCAAAAGTAGACAGTTCATATTTTATTTTACTTTTTAAAAAATTTATTTATTTTTGGCTGTCTTCGTTGCTGCGCGCAGGCTCTCCCCAGTTGCGGCAAGCGGGGCCCACTCTTCGTTGCAGTGCGCGGGCTTCTCATTGCGGTGGCTTCTCTTGTTGCGGAGTACGGGCTCTAGGCGCGCGGGCTTCAGTAGTTGTGGCACTCAGGCGCATAGCTGTGGCTCATGGGCTCTAGAGCGCAGGCTCAGTAGTTGTGGCACACGGGCTTAGCTGCTCCGCGGCATGTGGGATCCTCCCGGACCAGGGCTTGAACCCATGTCCCCTGCACTGGCAGGCAGATTCCTAACCACTGCGCCACCAGGGAAGCTCCAGTTTTACTTACTTTTCTTATTTTTTATTTTTGGCCACGCCGTGCGGCACGTGGGATCTTAGTTCCCCGACCAGGGATCAAAGCTGTGCCCCCTAGAGTAGAAGCGCGGAGTCTTAACTACTGGACCACCAGGGACATCCTGACAGTTCATATTTTAAAAGCTACCAACACATCAGATAAACACATATGCTGCGTTTGGTCAGACCCTAAAACAAGCATTTCAAAAGAGTCCATCTCAGCCCCAGGCCAGAAGGAATGCCAAACAAATGGGCCTCATGCAATCAAGGTGCTGTTCCCTAGGTGGCAAGTCTGTAGGTCATGCCTAGGGCGTCATCCTTCTTACAAAAGCTGGTGGAGACTCACTCAAAGTTACACAGCTCATTGCCGGCCAACTTAATGATATGTTGGCTCTGGACTGACTCCAAGTCCCAGCAGCTGACCTGTCCGGATGCAGCTCCTTTGGCTGATGTGGAATCCAAATTCTGCTGCATTAGGAGTGGCCTTCTCCACTCTACACAGAGAAACGGTCCTGGCCTGCCTTCTCCAGTTTCTATGATTTAGGATGCTTCTCCCATTCTGGCCATGCCTCCATCTACCCTGGATTATTACACAGCATGCTGGGGGAAAGCAGCAACAGGTAAATCCAGAGCTGACTTCTGCTTGGGTCATAAGCCAATCGACAAGGAAAACTGGAACAAGATGGCATTTGAAAGTGCTGAACTGTGAGGTCCACGCTCTGCTCAGGGTCTTCAACTGGGTACAGTGGCATTCAAATGCTCTCTAAAGACCCAGTGGATCCATGTGACTATCATCAACACCGCATCAGAGAATCCAAAATTTAGGCTCCAACATGCCCAGAAGGAAAAAACTCCTCTTTCCTGCCAACTTAGGGTAACCAAGAACACAATGCACGACGACAAATTTTGTTCCTTTCCATCCTCTCAACCATCAAAAATCATATGTTTACATTTTTGTGTGAGTGTTGGTCTGGCCCATCTTACTTTAAATACCCATTTCTAATGCATCTGATCATAGAGATACTGATCCCATATCATACATGAGTATTTTCTGAGTCCCAACACATGATCATAAAACTCCTTGGGAGCAGAAACAGAGCTTGTGTGACCTCTAGGACCAAGGGCAGTGGCATGTAGCATTAGGACACTGGATAAAAGAGGGACAGACAGAACAGCAGGTAGAACTATCTGTTCCAGTCCCGGAGTGATTCCACAGTTATCTTAGAGAAAGTGTATTCCAGGGGCTCTGGATAAACTGCTTTTATTGAATTATGCTTTTACGTGATACCATCAGCATACCCAGAAACATCCCCTGAATTAGTCACTGGATGTACTCCAAGAAGTTGAGTATGTCCTTCATCACATTACACAGATTGCTCTTTACAAAGGTCCCAATGGAAAGTTCGATAACCAACAAAACACCACGTGTTTTTCACCTCGTGTTCACCCGACTAGCCTTCCTCACTCGCTGCCAAAGAGCACTATAAGCCCCACTGGCAGGCCCCTCAGAGAAAGCATGGTGGTTATATGGTCGGCAAGTTTGGTTTCATTCCCAAACCCACTTTAGGTCCCTACCTCAATCCTCTTCTTTTTCTTCCTTCTTTCCCTGCTTTTTAATTTGTGCTCTTTTACAGCCTTGCAAGCTGCCTTAAATTCATTCTGAAACAGGACAGGGCAGAATCACGAAGGGGAAATGATTTCTGTTTTCTTTTTATTATCTGTTTCAATTCAATATGATAAAAGATTTATTGAAACCCCCCACCCCATGTCTCCCCACCCATGTGCCAGGCACTAGAGAGAGGAAATAAACATGCTCCCCTCCCTGCCCTCAAGGAGCACCCTTCCAGCAGGGAGACAGAGAAGTAGGTTAATTATCCTTCAAGACTTCAAGCCACTCGCTGGGAAGCCACTCCCGCCATGTTCCTGCAGAAAGCACCTTCGCTCCCCAGGACAAATGAACCCTGTCACTCACTGCACAAGAATGATCTGTCTCTGTGGCTGTCAACCCTGTGGGTTTGTGAGAGCTTTAAGGCTTAGGTCCATGCCTTTAGTCATTTTCCTGTCCTTGGCATTTAATGAAGGTCTGGCACACAGTCAATGCTCCCCAAAAATAATGACCCAAAGGGTGCCTAAAATAATGAACCCATGGATGAATAAATGAATGAACAAGTGCATGAATATAATATGTCAAAAGAGGAATGAACTAAGTGCCGTTGGAGTGCAGAAATAGGAGCTGATTCTGTCTCTCAGGTCAACAAGGGCCTCATGGGAGGTGATGCTTAGGCTGGTCTTGAAGTCTGAGTAGGACTTACGGGGCCAATTATGAGAAAGCTCAGGGAGGCCTGTGCAGAGAAGGGTATCTGTGGAGGGGATGTGGTGAAGAAAAGACAAAGCAAGAAAACAAAAGGTAAACTGAGCCAGACCACAAGGGGCCACACACACAGCAACAAAAAGTTTGGGTTGTTTCATTCAAAGGCAACAGGAAAACATCAGCAATATCAGGAGTATGCAAGCAACTCCTAAAGGGGGGTGTGTGTGTTAGTGTATGTGTGTATTTGGGGGGATAAAGGATGAAGAACTGGCAATTTTATAAATCTGGAATCCAAATTGTTTAATCAAAAGCATTTTCAGTGTGGTCCAAGACCAAAAGAGTCCTCTAGATAAATTCAAGTGTTACAATGTGGCTCATCGCTTAATCGTTCCAAATTTATAAAGGCTTTCTAATATACAGGTGTGCTTGTTTAAACAGCCTAGAACCACAGGAGTCATTCCGCTTGGTGCCGTCACTCAACTCTTCCAATAAATGCTCTCAGACTTGGTCGTGGAGGGTTCCACGTATTTCCCTGGTCCCTCGCTGATAGCGCGGTCATCCTGAACCCAACATGGGGACTAGACTGCTATGCTTACACAGTGACACATGTGTGCACATGGCCAACGTGCAAATGGCAATGTGAGCAAGTGTATCAACAAATCAAAAATGTATGACACTGCTTGTTCACAAATGTCTACCCGTTCCCAGGGTCACTGATACAACTGAGTCCCCACCTCTCCAATGAGAAACACATCTGCCATTTAATGATGATACAGGGATGGAGCAGCTGCAAAACTGGTCTTACACTGAGAGGGATGCAAATTCAGGGGCCAATTAAAGCCTCACCCTCGCCCCCATCCCTGCCCTCCAAATGGAAAACTGGTCCTTGTTTTATACCCACTGCAACTTCAGCCAGAGAAAGAATCCTGGCAGGAAACTGGCTGAGGCAGAATAAGTATTGTTCTCCTTTAGACAATACATCAGTCATTCAAATTAACAAATATTACTTGAGCACCTACTGTGTGCACAACACCAGCTCTAAGCAGTCCATAAGCGCGTCAGGGCATGTAGTGGGGCAAGAATCCCAGGCAGGCCTTCCCTGGTGGCGCAGTGGTTAAGAATCCGCCTGCCAATTCAGGGGACACGGGTTCAAGCCCTGGTCCGGGAAGATCCCACATGCCGCGGAGCAACTAAGCCCGTGCGCCACAACTACTGAGCCTGTGCTCTGGAGCCCACGAGCCACAACTATGGAGCCCACGTGCCACAACTACTGAAGCCCGAGCGCCTACAGCCCGTACTACACAACAAAGAGAAGCCACCACAATGAGAAGTCCGCGCACCGCAAGGAACTGTAGCCCCCGCTCGCTGCAACTAGAGAAAGCTCGTGAGCAACAACGAAGACCCAACTCAGCCAAAAATAAAATAAATAAAGTTAAATTATATTAAAAAGAACCCCAGGCAAAGAGAGGCATGGACAGAAAAGCTGAGGCACCCAATTCTGAAATTCAGGCGAAACATCTGCTTCCCTTCTGCGAGGCCCAAGGTGCTCTGAAGGAAAGCTGACTCTGGCCATGACACCCACCACCGGACTCCTCCCTCCTCATCCCCAACATGCCCCACCCCAGCAAATGAGGCAGTTGTATCAAGCAAAAAAGGCAAAAGGCCACAGCTTGATTCAATCAATATTTCTACACCTCCCCAGCGCGCACACACACGCACAAAGGAGGAGTCTCTTTAGAAAAAAAATAATAATAAACGGGACAGATATGTATTTCCTTCCAGGATCTCTTCCTCCTGCAGATTCTGCTAACCTTGGTAGAGGAACAAGGAACTCCACTCTCTCATCAAAATGCATTTCCAGGGCTTCCCTGGTGGTGCAGTGGTTGAGAGTCCGCCTGCCAATGCAGGGAACACGGGTTCGAGCCCTGGTCTGGGAAGATCCCACATGCTGCAGAGCAGCTGGGCCCGTGAGCCACAACTACTGAGCCTGCGCGTCTGGAGCCTGTGCTCCGCAACAAGAGAGGTCGCGATAGTGAGAGGCCCGCGCACCGTGATGAAGAGTGGCCCCCGCTCGCCGCAACTAGAGAAAGCCCTCGCACAGAAACGAAGACCCAACACAGCCAAAAATAAATAAATAAATTTATAAAAAAAAAATGCATTTCCGATTACAATTACACCATTTCCAATTACACCTATGAACTGCCGCTAAAGCCCTCCCCCTCTCGGACATTCACGGTGTTGATGCCTGCTCAGTCCAAACGACTGATGAGGACTTTACTTACAGGGCGAGACTTGAGAGTCCAAAAGGCCCAAAGACAAAGCAAACAAACCCAAACCCTCACAGACACACAGACCTGGCATACCGGGCACTGACACCTTCAAAGTCACTTTTCTGTATTAAGGATCTGTCTCTAAAAGCACCCAAGAAAATGCAAAAAGGATTTTCCAGGCCCTGGGTGAGGGAACCCAATCCCTCAGCTCCCTCTGAGGGATTCTGCTCCTCAGAGAACCTGGCTGAATCAGCACCCAAAGGAGGGCCATCATCTCAGCCTTCTCCCATCCCTTCCCACGCAACTCGTCACCAAGAATGTCCACTCGGCCCCTCATCTCTCAACTGCATCCCATCCACTCCTCTCCACCCCCACTAACTTTCCTCCCGTCTCACAGGCAGGACCTCTTCACACCTCTATGAGCTGGGCTGTCCCCTATGTCCCCAAACACCACCACTACCAACAACCTAGTTCTGCCAGGTTCCCGACCCTGGAAGTACATAGATGGCTTCTTAAAAATACAGATCTCAGCCCTGATGCCAGAGGTACTGAATCAGAATCCCCAGCTCATGTATTTTTAGCCAGCTTCTCCTGTGCTATTCTTCAGCCAGAGTTTTCCCAAAATGCAAATATGACTTTTATCCTATGCTCACTTTAAATCTTTCAGCAGAGGCCCACACCCTCCAGGACCTAACTGCGTAACAGGACACCCATGGCCTTGACCACCTGCCCCCAGCCTGCTTCTCAGGCACCTGTGTAGTCTCCCACATTCCAGCCAGAGACCACTCCAAGGTGCCCAGGCACAGCAGGTTGCCTACTTCACCCCCTCAGCCACCTGGGCCCCTCTGCTCAGCTGCTTCTCTCACCAGCAATTCCATCTAATGAATGTCTACTGGTCCTTTCAAGACCAAAGCCACCAACCTCTCCTCTGGGAAGCCTTGGCAGATTCCTCCACTAGGAGAAGTCACTTCCACGTCCTCATAGCACCTCAAGCAAACTTCCAACACCATACTTGGTAGGCTTCACTGTAATTTCTCTTAAGATACTGTTTCCAGCTGATCGGTAAGTCCCTTGGCATTCCTGTGTTTAACATCTCCCACTATCAGATGAATTGTTGGAACTCCAAAAATGTTTGCTAAATGCTTTCCTTTGTGGGCACCCCTACAATTCCAGGGAGGACACTGTGCATCTGGAGAGTCTATATGGCCAAACAGTTAAAAATATGTGTATATAAAGAGTACGTAAGATTTTAGAATCCCAGAGGTTTTAATTTTTGAGTTCTCCACTTGTTAGCTGTGTCTCAGGGTGTTGTGTGTGTGTGTGTGCGTGCGTGCGCAGGTACAAAGCAAAATGAGAATTAACATTACATACCTGTTGAAAGATTAAACGAGATGATCCATGTAAGTACAGATGTCTCAATCCTCGGCAGCCATTATATACATTACTTAATCTGTATGCTTACAGATCAGTGGGTATGTGTGCACACGTCTTAGAACTGTGCCTGACACACTGCAGGTCCTCAAATAATTGCTGAATGAATGTACACAACTATAATTAATACTTACTGCTTACATATCTGTCATTCCTGCTATACTGCAGATTTTCAGAAGACAGGGGCTCTGTCCCATTCATTTCTGTACCTCGTCCCTACCCCAGCTTGATAAAATTGTTCGCTTTAGTTTAACATAAAATATTAATACAATCTTCGTGACTATTAAGAAACTCATCCTTGCTTAAGGAATCACAAAGACAGCCTCAGGCATACTCTAGACCAGACCCACAGAATGAAATGAAAAAAAGGCGGTAGCTTAAAACCTTCCTCCAGTCTCCAAAACCCCTGACCAGCTGGCCTCTACTGGCCCCCCACCTCAAGGTAGGGACTGTTGCCTGACAAGCCACAATCCGAGGGCTGAACTGGTGACACACACCCCTCCTCCCCAGTCTGTGGCATCCCCCAGCCCTGCTGCAGCAGCTGCTCTACCTGGGAGATCAGATCGGGAGCCTGCCTTTTCAGCTCACAGCAAGTTCACCCCCCAGGGACCTGGGGGCTGCAATTGCTGGCCAAAGTGTCAGGTTACCACAAAAATAACAGCGGGCCTACACCAGGCAGGCGTGCAGGCCAAGTGCAGGAGGGGAAAGGTGAGAAAGAGAAAACCAGGAGAAGAAAAGCGGACATTGGAGTCTGTGTGGAAGAGGAACTGGGTTTTACAAAATGTACTTTAAATTCGTAAGTATACTCCTAACATCACCACTACAGCCCCTGCAATAAGTCATTCATTTAGCATCCAATCCAGAGTAGCTTATATATTATACTTAAGTATGTTGAATGTGCTTTTAAAAACATTATTTTAAGGCGAGAGGGGGATGGGTTTGTTTGGTTTTTTTTTTAAGTTTGCTTATTTAATACTATTTATAAAAGTCAGATTTGGGTCAATGAAGATTTCAACAAGTATTCCCATTCAACAAATTCCTGATATTACTCAGCTGTAATTTTCTCAAAATTAAATCCAAACATGACAGAGCTAATCAGGCCTAGTGAAGGAGGGACAGACCTTCAAAACAGAAAAGGCCAATAAAAAGCATTTATGTACTTTTTTTCCCTAAAATAAAATCACAGTTCACTCCTGTGCTATCCTCTTGCAGGAACACTGCTGGCTTGATGTGGTCTGACCCAGCCTGGGTACTTCAAACAAAGTTAACTTCAATCACTACAGGGAGTTAGCAGGTTATTGAATCTCCATCCATTGTGCTTTCATCTTGGTTTACTCCACACACTATGCCTTTTTAATTGGCTCCTCGCAACTGTTTTATAAGAGAGTAGATAGAGACCCAGCTATTAGGAAAGATGCCCTTCTTCCAGCTGGGCAGGTAAACCCCAGACCAGGCAGTGAACCGGGTGGGTGAAGTTTCCCGTTGTAATCTCTTACATGTGAGAGACGCTGTGAATGCCCTGGCAGGGGAAGACAGCTAACTCTAATAGGCACCTTAGATTCCCAGCCTGAAGGTGTTAAAAGAGAAAGAAGATTTAAAAAAAAAAAAAAAAAAAAATCCAAAAGGGGGGAAAAAAAGGATTCTGTGGTTGGTTGGTTGGTTGTTTTTAAGTTAATTTTGATGGAGAAAGGTTCCCCCATGTCATGTTATTTTGCAGTTATTGATTTATGTTTCATGTTAAAATATCAGGGTTACAAGTATTATATGGCACAGCAGTAATCTAAACAGGACTCTATCTATTGCAAACGCTTAAAAAAAGGAGGTACTTAAAATGACAATCTTAGTGGCAGCCAACAGCAGCTAATAGACATGCAGACAGGCAGATTCTGTGTGTTTTATTTTTTAGCTTTTAAGAAATACTAGCTCTCTCCCAATCAAATCAGTAAAAACTTCAGAAAAGGAACGTACTACCAGCAGAGTTTGAGCTCTACAAATTTAGAAGAACACCAAATAAATAGTGAAATGAGAGGCAGTTTCATTCTGCTTTAAAAACAGTCAGAGTCTAGTTCTGGGAAGAGAGGACCTCATCCAGCTCGCTCCTGCTCGGGCGGTCAGAATTCACACAGCTCATGCAGGACACATCACACCGTGCAATTATCAACCAGCATTGATTGCCACTGCTAAAAGATCTTTAATAATCCTGATTTTTACCATAAAAGCTCTCATTATTATCCCAGCTCTCTTTGCTTGTTCAGCGTGCCTGGTCACTTACAGGAGGAGGAGAAAAACCCAGGGACTCGGCTCATCTTTCCCCAGCCATGTCTTCCAGGGAGTGTTCGTTTCCCCGCAGCGCAATGCCACGCCACTGCACTGGCCGGCACACTGGGTTTAAAATTAGCTGAGACCTGGAGAGCCACGGGTAACCTTCTGACAAGGTTAGCCAGCAGAGCAGAGCACGGCTCAGCGAGGGACATTAATAAGAAGCCAAGGAGAGCCTTTCAACAAGCGCATTAGGGCCTCTTGGAACCCCTGCAGTCTGGAAGCCGGGGGAGCTGGGGCCCCCGCATCGGGAGGCTGACCTAGGCTCTTATTTTTATTCCACCAAGTCAGCAGCTTCCTTTACAGGCGATAAACACAACCTCCAAAAGTGTTTCTCCAAGTTTAAATTCAATATACTCGGTCGCTGATTATACAAATAAATTTTTAAACTCTAAACTGGATTTAAGGAATATAATATTTATGGAACGCTTCTAATTATAAAGTTAATACCCACAGATGACCACAACAGTGGAACATTCAGAAACATACATAGGAGAAAATTAACTTTACCCACAGCCCTCCACCAAACAATAGTCAGTGCTAACAATGCATTTTGATGTATATCCTTGTACTAGTAACATTATTATTATTATTCCCTATAGTCTGGGGTTCTTTTATTGTCCACCTAACATTTTACATTCAGCATTTTCCTGAGTCCTGAAATATCCTTTGTATTCATGAATTTTAAGAGGTATAGTATTCCATGTCATGGATATACCATTATTTGACTATTTCCCCATGGCTGGACATTTAGCTTTTGCCCAGCTTTTCACTGTATGGCAAACATCCTTGTAATGATTTCCTACGGACAAATTCCTAGAGTCCAGGGGCAGGAAGAACTTGAAGCCACTGGTGAAGATTGGGAACCCCATGAAGACAGGGACGGTGCCTGCCATGTGTAGTGTTTTCTAATTAAAGCAATGTGTCTCAGTGCTTTCCAAACAGAGAACCCTAAAGTCTAATGTGACACGTTCCGAGCGCCTACCAAGAGGTCAACAGGGCCAGCACCACAAAGGTCCCCTAAGCACTGAGATAAAGGAAGGCAAGCAAGGAATGGATCTAACACCTCTGAACACCTGTCAAAGGTGATTCAGATGCTGCTCCCACCCCCTCACACTGCCAGCCCCCCATCAGTGCCTCACTTGTACAGCCACTCTGCTTGTTTCAAATACTGAAATACTTCCATACGAACTGGAAAGAGTCAGTGGCCCAAGCCCACTGAACGCCTGTCCTCCTTAGCTCCCACCCCTCTTCCAGTGCCCCCAATTTTCTCAGTATCCAACAAGTACATGTAAGTGCCTGGCACACCTGGGGGCCTCCAGTGTCTTCCATTGGGTCCATGTCCATACTGTCTGTTAAAATACCTTAAACATCACCCCTCTCCGCACATAACCTATAACCCGGGATTTGCTTTTTAAATTTTGTTAATCTTCCCCTCCAACCAGCTCCTCAGAGACCACTGCTTAAAATCTTAATCACCAACACATCAGCGCTGTTTCTGAAGTTCATTAAATTCCCTAATATTTTATTTTTAAAATTGAAATGGACACTTAATGGGAAGAACTTCCCGAGACACCGGCTGTGGAGGTGGGGAGGGGGGCAGTTCCCACCAAGTTATTCTCTACAGAGCACAGTGAGCTGGGTTAGACAATGACAAACATCACAATCCTAAGAGTCGTGGACCTAGTACGAACACCAGTGACATTGGTTCCCCGAGGGTAAAAGCTATCTGCTTAAATCTCATGAGACTTTGAGGAGCTCTCAGAAAGTCAATGATAGTCTCAGCAAGCTAAAGCAAGAATACTGAAATGCTGAAGTCTAGGAATAAGAAGAGTCAGTACAGCCTAACTTATGCCCTGACCACCCTGGTACTGGCTCACTCTATAATACCAAAGCAACATTTGGGGCTGGGCATATGACTATGCACTTGGAAGCATGACCTCTACCTTAGCCCTCCCTTTACTACGCTATTTTCTGTGGAAGAGAACAGGTAACTAATAAGTGGAAGAGAGTTTTGTTTCCTCTAAATGTTTTTGTCCATCCTCTACTGGGGATGCCAGGGCAGGAACACCAGCCAGGAAAGGGAAGAAAGACAAACAAGGGGTCTGTAAAATCAGACTCTGAAAACCAAGAAGGGGTCAACCTGGATGCATTACAGCACTGTCCAGTCCAGCAGCTGGGATCATGGCCCAAGCTGGAATCAGCTCAAAGACAATGCCTATCCAACACCTCCATGACGGAAGAATATACTCCAAACTCCAAGTCACTGTGGGTGCTGCAGCTTCTTTGCCAATTCAGCAAAATTCTAATTAACGGATATAAAAAATATTTTTGATTCATAAAATCAGATGTAATGGCAAAAGTTTAAGGAAATGCCTTGTAGTAGTAAGTGGAGATAATATTCACAGCTAACATTTATTCAACACTACTGTGTGTGAGGAACAGGGATCTAGACTCGATTTTTATTATTTCTTCTAATCCTCATCACATCTATATTAGGTAGAGATGTAATATTACAATATCCATTATTCAGATAATGAAGCAAATAAGGTTTAGAAACAGTAAGTCTTTTATCCACTGGTCAAACAGAAATTCAAACCCAGATCTCTCACACCTTGAGCCCAAGGTCTGTCTTTGTGAGACACTGAACCTCCCATCGCCGGAGGTAATCAAGGAACAGTTGAGCAGGGATGCTGTGCAGGGGACTAGAGTGGGCAGAAGAAGGTCAAGGAAGGTCCATTCCAACCCCTGATCTATGACACATGAAAACAAATTGCCTACTGTATGCTGGCTCTGTACCAGGTGTGTGTGTATGGGACATGAGGAGTAGGAGAGACCCTGTAAATGAAGTGAGCACACTGTTAGAGCCGAGATAATGGACAGTCGTTCTATTTTTCTGCTCACAATAAAAAGCAGCTGAAAAGCAAGGCCAGTGGAGAGTCCAGACTCTTGGCCACCGTGACCCCAGCAGAGCTGGCACATGGCAAGCACTGGTGTCTCTTTCTCCCTCTCCAGAAATGCAGTGGCACGGATGAGAGCCTCACTACTGCAGGGCAGGGAAAGAGTTGTGATTCCTGCACCTGAATTTTTTTTTCAACACAAAGCTTATATTTACAGTGAATTAACTATTCACATTTGTACTGGAAAATACCATGAACACAACCAGAAAAGGAAATGAACGAACAAGTCACACAGGAGAATAAGCATATGACAAAATACGCATCTTCACTAGGAGGGGGAAAGAATGGCAAATTCAAGCAAGTTTAAGGTGTTATTTTAAATCTCCTAATCAGCAAACCTTAAAAGACAATAAGAACATCTGTAGTGAACATGACACAGGAACTATGCTAGTGATGTTGGGGATGTGAAGATCCAAATGGCTATACTTACGAAGTGCCTCAAAAGGGTGAAATTCTTTGACCTAGTAACCTTAACCCTAGAAATTTATCAAAAAGAGAAAATCCCAGGGTAGAAAAAAATAAGGAGCACAAATATCTACATTGCAGAATCATGTATAATACCATGAATAGCAGAATGACTAAGAAAACTACAGTACATGAATGCAAAGGAAAACTGCATTCTTTCACAAGAAAAATTTTTAAAAACAGACTGAACCATGAGGGAAAGTTTCTCAAAGAATATTTATTTTAAAAAGCAAAATACAGGGGAATTCCCTGGCGGTCCAGTGGTTAGGACTCCGCGCTTCCACTGCAGGAGGCACGGGTTCGATCCCTGGTTGGGGAGAACTAAGATCCCGTATGCCGCGCAGCACGGCTAAAAAAGTAGATAGACTGGCAGATAGATAGATAGGCCGGCAGGCAGAGAGATACATAAATAAATAGCAAAATACAAAATTGTGTGTATATGTGTATATATATAAAATTACGTGTATATATATATATATGTAATTACAACTCTAGTTTTATGCATATTTCTACAGAAATAAAGTGAAAATAAAAAGGAAACAGTTACTCTGTTAGGAGGGTGACATTACAGGTTTTTATTTTACACTTTTTTATGTTCCATTGTTTTTGTAATTTTTAAGAAATTATTCCGACTTTCTTTAAGAAAATTTAAGGAAACTCAGGTACAAATTGAGGTATTCAAGCATCTGAATACAAGAAAGCTTAGAGGTCAGACATCTGTGGATACTTGAATCCTCTTTACCACTAGGATCCACCCAACCAAACTCCAAGGTCTAGCTGCAACCTTCAAATGCAAACACAATGCACAGATTATAGCCTACTTTAGGTAGACCTAAGGACTTAATGTTCCTCTAAACATTTCAGTAACAATAACAGCTAATACTTACAGAGTGTATATTCTGTACCTGGCCCTATTCTAAGCACTTTATCTGTCAATGCATTTAACTCTCGTAACAACACTATGAGAAAAGTACTATCATTATTCCCATTTAGAAACAAGGAAACTAAGACACCGAAAAAGAAAGTAAATTTCCCACCTGGCTCATGGATCCTCAAGGCCAAGATCTAAACAGTCTGACCTCAGAGTTTAAATTGATAATTACCCAACTAGACTGCCTGTCTGTATAGCCAAGTCTCCCAGCCACTGCTCTGCTGGTCCTCTTTTCTGAAACGTCCTTCCTCCCCTTAGCCACCTCTAAGGCTGCCACACAGAGGCCACCTCAAGTGCTACCTCTTCAGCAAAGCCTTCCCTGGCTCTCATGCAGATTTGCTGTGTTTCCTCTATCTCATGGAACTTTAAACACACAATTACCGTTTCACTGATACTGTTTAGTAATTAATTGAGTCTTTCTTCCTCAGAGAATACAAGTTTGGGGTGGGGAGTAGATAGAGGTATTCTTTGTATCTCTAGTCACTAGCCCAATGTCTGGCAGGTAACATGTAATCAAGGAAGGAGGGAGGGAAGACGGATGGATGGGTGGCTGGACAAATGCATGAATGACTCCTCAGTAAAGGGACTAGAGAACTAATTCATGTGTTGGTGGGTGAATATTTCACACATGCTTGGGGTTAAAATAAAATGGGGCCTTGAAAAGTATGCGTCCTCAAAAAAGGAAGGAAAACCACAACAAGGATAAACCTTGAGGACATTATGCTAAGTGAAATAAGTGGGTCACAAAAGGACAAATACAGTATGATTCATTGTATATGAGGTCCCTAGGATAATCATTCTCATTGAGACAGAAAGCAGGATGGTGGTTGCCAGGGGCTGAGGGGAGAAAGAAATGGGGAGTTATTGTTTAATGGGCACAGAGTTTGTTTTCCAAAATGAGGACAGTTCTGGAGATGGATAGTGATAATGGTAGCAAAATAATGTGACTGTACTTAAATGCCACTGAACTCTATACTTAAAAATGGTTAAAATAGTAAATTTATGTTCTGTACATTTTACCATAATTAAAATTATAGATAAATAGGTAGATAGATAATTAGACAGATAAAAAAGGACCACAAAGCAAAGAAGTCAGACCAAGTCAAAGTATACCTAGAGTGCAATCCAAACATAGCCCTCAGTGCTGGAACACTCACCACTGCACAGAGATGCTGCATGTATCGTTCCAAGACTCTTCCCCTCTCAGCAAGGATATTACTTCCTCCAGGGAGCCTTCTTGGATACCCAAGTCCAGTCTTAGGGGGCCTGTCACATGCTCCCATAGTACCAGGCCCTTGTACCAGAGCCCGTCAACAGGTCTATCCAGCCGGTGTCAAGCTCCGGGAAGGCTGCACCCTTATCTTGCTTGGATGCGTCCACAGGACCTGACTCAACAAATATCACCTTTAATAAGTACTGAGTCAATTAATTAATTGCTGGGAAAAGGAGAGGCTAGACTACTGCTCTGATTTTCAAAGCTTACACGCAGGGTTGTCTTAAGGAGTGGTTAACAAGGCAAGCTAATACATCGGCCCTCCATATCCCTCGGATATAGAACCCACTGATGTGGAGGGCTGACTGGACTAAGTCATTTTACATAAGGGACTTGAGCATCCACAGATTCTGGTATCTATGGGGGCTCCTGGAACCAACTCCTGCAGATACCAATGGACGACTGTAACTCACAGAAAACCCAAAGATTTTCTAACTTGAAACTGAAAAAAAAAGGGTGGGGGATCTCCAACCACAGAAGATTGCCAGACAGGTTCCCACTGCCCCCTCTACCTCCTCTATTAAACAGAGGGGATGTTCTTTGTGAACAGCTGATTTCCAGAATCTACACCCCTCCCCACCAAAGTTAGAGCTCCACGCCCACCTTCCAATACCCAGGCGGAGACCCAGGTGCCAGGCGCAGCACAGGGGCTTAAACACATCACCTCTTCAAATTCTCTTGAAGTCAAGGGAGTATTTTCCTCTTTGCAGGAACAAAAGTTTAAACTGCAGTTTGATCAATTTGTCAGGCACCTGTTCTTCGGGCTAAAATTAGAAAACATTCTTTAAAGGCTGGTAAATCTTTATCGATACTGAGGGGTCAGCTCAGAAGGCGGGGGCAGTAACTGCTGTTCTTTGCCTAGTCCGTTCTTTAAGGCAGCTGGTACCTGTACTGAATTTCCTCTTGTACGTTTTTCTGCCATATAAATTACTTCATCACCCCTAAAGCTGTTCTGCTGTATACACCTCCAAGTCTACTCTTGGTGCGTGTTTTGCATAGGAGAACAAATTTTTGGATTTGCTACTGGGCAAAGTGTGTTTCCTTCCCCCCTCCTCCTCCAATTACTGGGCAAACTATAAGAGTGATGCTGAGAGGCAAGCGAGTGTCATCCACACTGGAACCCCACCATGCAGAGCATACAGGACCCAACTGAAGAGTACAAATGACTTCCAGCATGACTTGAGTAGACTTTAGGGCACACGCACACATTTGAGTTACAGATCCAAACAGGTCATGCTGAGATGACAAGGAAAGATTATCAAGGTAAGAGATACACCTGCCTGTGGGTTTCTGGAAACCCTCAATCAGTAAGCAAAGTTCACACACGAACCTTAGGTTTTGTTCTTACCCATTCACAAAAAATCATAGGTAAAGGATATCTGAGGACCTAAAATAGAGGAGCTGACACTCAGAGGACATTTTTATATGGAGATCTTGATTACTACTTCTTTTTTTCTTTGCTTAGTCTTCCATTTATTTAGTCAAACCATACTTATTATAAAACATGTGAATTATGGAGACAGAGATGTGTCAGCACACAATCTGACCCTTAACTGTTGCTGGGTAAGATAAGACAGAACAAGAGTATAACCTTTGGTAATTCTTTTTTTTTTTTCCAACCTGGGCCTCAGTTTCCTCATCTATAAACAAGGGAGCTGAAACAGGACTTTTATGTAGCTCTCAAAAGTAAGATTCTAATTCTACTCCACTTAGCTGTCTACAGAACAAGCAGGCTTCTGGCCCAGGCACGGGTGGATTGTCCAACACTTAAATATTTTTAAAGTCCCCTAAAATATTATTGACCACATCATGTATATATATATATATATATTTGGCCAAAAAGTTCGTTTTGTTAGTGAATACGTTGTTCAATACAGTTCTTGGTGGAGATGAAAAGTGTGTCTATTTTTACTTAAAACCGAACGAACTTCTTTTCGGCCAACCCAATATATATACACACATGTTCTGACAGCATTTTTGCTTCTGAAGAAGCAGACTATTTCTCACAAAATAATAAAAAATGGTGTTTATAATTTTGTCCAACTGTTTTTAAAGGCTTTAAAAAATCTTATAAGAAAATTATGGGTAAATTTTAAAAAGAAAATACATTCTCATGCATAACAACTCATTTAAAAGAGAAGCAGGGGACTTCCACCCTGCCAATGCAGGGGGCGCGGGTCCGATCCCTGGTCGGGGAACTGGGATCCCGCAGGCCGCACGGCACAGCCAAAAGATTAAAAAACAAAAAATAAAATAAAAGAGAAGCAAAAGCTTCATCTGGCTGTCTATCTCAAGGAAACATTTCCTGCTTCCCTCCCCACCCCACTTTACGTATGATATTACTTTGTGAATGGGTAAGAATCAAAAACCAAGGTTCCAGCTGGAGCCCATCACATTCCACATGACCATCAAATTTGATAAAAATTCTCTATTTAATTAATATGTTCAAGCACCATTCAATAAGCTTTGAGGATTATACCTTCATCTGAAACTTAGAATACAGTGAATTTTCATAGAGTTTTTTTAGTTTTAAGAACAATCATTGATAAATTCTATCTTCAAAAGAAGAGAGGTGATCATGTCTATCCCACTTTACAACTAGTTGAATTCAACAAAATATCTAGAATCCTAAATACAAATAAAATTTTCAATTCCATATTCCTTCTTTAAATTGAATTCATTTTTATTTTGAGATACATTGCTTCCATGCAAACCTGTGCTTCCTGAAAAGTTTGTTCTAGGTGGGGCAGTGGCACCAAAACAAACAAACAAACAAAAAGTCTAGGAAAAAAAAATCTCTTTGGTCTTAATAGGCTGTAAACATGTTCACATATTCCGGTTTTGAACAGAAATAGTAAATGAGAGGAAGAAAAAGGATGCGTTTGGAATTTCAGGATATTACGTGTAGATTCACAGACAGAAATCTGAAAGAACTTTGCCAGAGTAAAGAAAGACCATAATCATATTAACATTTTAAAGGAGATTTTGTTCACAATTCACACATACTGATGCAGTGCTTGAGGGACTGCCTTATCCCCTTCTCTAGATGTCTAGATAAAGCATGGCCTACTATATGCTACTTCTGCAAGGCTGAGACACAGAAGTGGTGGGTATCTGGATTGCTCAAAATTTAGATGGCTGTCAGAAAAAACATAGAAGCATTTGTTCAGTTAGCCTTAAACAGGCATGTGGCCAACTTTGGGCCAGACACTGTGCTGGAGAGATAAAGATGAGTAATGAACATGCGCCCCACCCTCAAAGATCTCACAGTTCAGTGAGAGGCAGACACATCAGCTGACACCCAAAACAGTGCATAGCACGTAGCAGGTGCTCAAAAAATATAAAGCAGGTTAGGAGCCAGGGAGGGCAGGCAAAGATCTGCCTGAGGAGCTAGAGTTTAGCAGGGAGCCTGACTCTTAACTTGGAGGGCTGGGCTGGAATGCACACTCCACCACTGTGCCGCTGTACCAGGGCAATGCATTTAACATCACCACGCCTCAGTGTCCTCATGTGCTCTCTCCTAGGGTAGTGATGAGCTAACATACATGGAAATGTCTGGAATGGCAAACATGTTAACCCCATCTCTGCCCAATGGCTACCCCAGGTCTGGGGCAGGGACCAGAGTGGCAGAGAACCACTGTGGGAGGAGAAGATTTTTTTTGCTACTTCTTCTTCCTCTCCCTTTTCTAATCCTTCCTGCAAAACCCCCTTTCCCCAATGCTGACTCAGCAAGACTCAAGTGAATGAACCAAAAAGGAACTGGGAGGAAGGGAATGGGAAAGAGAATCCTGGCTAACAATAAAGAAAAGAGAAAATGGCCATCCTTTGGAAGGGAAGCCATCAGTAGTTCTAAACTGGAAAAGGGAAAAATAAAAAACAAAAACAAAAAAACTCCTGAACCAGATACCTAAAACATTTCAACTTCTGCTGGTTAGATTACTTTTCTGGATAGCCTCGAATTCTTGCCAATTAGCTGTAGTTATTTTCTTCCCATCTCCCTGTTTGAACTTCCTTTACTAAATTAATTGCAGCACATTAACATTTAATCAACACAAAAGAAAGACTAAACCAAGCTCAAATATAATTTTAGAGCTTGCATTTTCTTTTTTTAAAAAAATGGGCGTTTGTGTATTTCTGCATATCTAGTGGTGAATGCACATTTGTTTACATATATATGTACATGCACACATATATGTGCGTTATTTAAGTAGGCATGCATCTATATACAAATATAAACCAGCCTTCTTGTAGTTGAGGGGAGTGTGACAGATACCAGCATCTGTACCTGTATCTACCATACCCGGAGGCAGCAGGAGAGGTAAGTTGAGTGTCTACCCCAGAATCCTGCAACCTCACCCTGCACCAAAAACTAAGGTCCCACGCAATGAAGAAGCCCTGAAGTTTCCAAGAAGACCAGGGCTGGAGGGCTGGAGGTGCTCAAACTCCCTGTGACTGGACCCAGCCCCTAAAGAACCTCTCCCTCTTCCTGGAAGAAAGCTTTCCTTTTAGTAAACAAGGGACTTTGTCCCAACCAGGAGAGCTGAAACTGCTGGGGGTGGGAAGCAGGGGCTCCAGAGCTGCCTTCATGCCTGCAAAAGACCATAGCCACACCGGGGGAGCTGGAACCCTCAGGCTGCTGCCCCTTAACTCTCTTGAGGTTAAGAAATGCTGCCAAGTTCACTGTCATCCACCTCAGCACGTCTTTACTTAGAAGCAGCTGTGTCCAAAGCCCAGCGCTCAGGGCTCACTTCTCACAGCACTGTCTCGTGTGTTTCACAACCACCACAAAGGCAAGAGGGGTGATATTACTCCTTTCACAGGTGAGGGGTCTGAGGTTCAGGAAAGCTGATGGGGCCGAAGGCAGACACCAAAGTGGGTAAATGGAGGAGCCACCAGGCCACCTTCACGCCATGACGACTGGCCAAGGGAGAAGAATCTGAGCTCCTGGGTTCTGGTCTCAGTTCAGCCTCTCATCTAAGGGTAACCAATGGTGAGCAGGTCTTAACTTTGTGAGCCTTAAGCTCAATGACTATAAAAAGAGGGAGTTCCCTCGCAGTCCAGTGGTTAGGACTCTGTCCTTCCACTGCAGGGGGGCACAGGTTCGATCCCTGGTCAAGGAACTAAGATCCCACATGCTGCGAGGTGTGGCAAAAAGAAAAAAAAAGGCGGGGTGGGCGGGGGGGGGGGGGGGGAAAAATAAATAAATAAAAAGAGAAAAAGAAGCCAACTTTTGTTCTGTATCTCGTAGGACAGTCAGATAGGAACACTCTCTGTGATCATTACTCAACCGAATTCTCAAAGGTTGGGTGGGTGGTTTCCTGTCATCAGCTCTCACAGCATACAACACATCCCCTGCCATCGATATCCTCCCAACTCAGGTTTTCACGGCCTCAGGCATTCACCTACTGTGCCCTGAGGAATCCCTCCACTGCCTGCCTCCCTGGAAGACATCAATGATTCTTCTCAACAATGAACTCAAGCAAAACAGGCAACCGTTGGGCAACACCAGAAGTCTGTACTTACCTTTACTACAACTGATACTCAGTTTTTATTCTGTCCAACCCCACTGTAAGTTCCTCACCCAGAGACCCAGCCTTGACTTCTCTCTATTTGTCATCACTATGACACTGCCACTACCACCATGCCTTCAATCCTGGAGTTAAAGCAAATATCCACATGGCAATATTTTCTGGGTATCCGCTAGGTCATGTAAAATAAAAATGGAAATAGGGATTGGGTTTTTTAAGAGAAATAATATGGTATGGTCTTGGCCCCAAACAACTCACAATCCAGTGAGGAGGATGGAGACGTAACTGACTGCTGGGATTTGCTGAATCATTTGACGCTGGAATCTGCCAGTGACTGGGAGTTGGAAGGGACAGTGACTGAAGGATGACAGAGTCTGCTCCTGATACTATCTCAAAGGATATGATGGCCGGCTGACTTTAACAAGGTGGAAATTTAATAAGGATAAATGTCAAGTTACGCACCTCGCTAAAAAAAAAAAAAAAACCACACGCACGCGCACACACACACACACACACACACACACACTCACAAGTATAGGGTAGAGAAGATCACATGAGAAAGCCTTAAGGGACTGGGTTGCCCAAGAGCTCAATGACTCAGTGTGATGAGGCGCCTATAAAAGCTAATGCAGTATCAGGCTGCCCTGAGTAGACTGCTGCATTCACAGTAAGAAAAGTGAGATCTCAAATCTGGATCCCAGCAACCACAGAGGGATGAATGGTCAAAAGTGAGCGAGTTTCAGAGCGCTGACAGGAGTATGAAGCCACATCCTAATAGGAATGAGAATCATGAAGCTGGAGAATGAACAATTCACAGGGCCATGACAGTCATGTTCAAACTAGTCTTGGGCTTTACCATTCCACTCCCAGGAATAGATAACAGAGATACAATTGACCTAAACCATAGAGGCACTGACATTAACCCAAAAGCAGGGGTTTAAAAAATGAGAGGGAACAGGCAAAATGAAACAGAATAAATTACCTATCTCATTATGAAATAATGTTACCAACTGCAATATCATAGTTACTGACATGAAAGTTATAAAAAGAAAATTCTATTTATAAGAAAAAGAAAATTACAAAATACTATAGACAAATACTACAGACAAATTTCATTTTGTAAAAACAACAACATATACACACATCGAAAACTGCACTGAAGGGGCTTCCCTGGTGGCGCAGTGGTTAAGAATCTGCCTGCCAACACAAGGGACACGGGTTCGAGCCCTGGTCCGGGAGGATCCCACTTGCTGCAGAGCAACTAAGCCCGTGCACCACAACTACTGAGCCTGCACTCTAGAGCCTGCGCACCACAACTACTGAGCCCACGTGCCACAGCTGCTGAAGCCCGCACACCTAGAGCCTGTGCTCTAGGCACAAGAGAAGCCACCGCAAGAAGGCTGCCCGCACACCACGATGAAGAGTAGACCCTGCTCACCACGGCTAGAGAAAGCCCACGTGCAGTAACAAAAGATCCAATGCAGCCAAAAATAAATAAATAAAATACATTTATTTTTTTAAAAAACTGCACTGAAAATGGTCTGGAAGACAACATGGTGTGAAGCTCACAACACTAATTACCTATGAGTGGTGAAGTTACTGATAGTTTTAAATTCTCCTTTCTGCTTCTCTATATTTTGCTTCTCCGTATATTCTCAGTGTTTCATAATGGACATATATTGCAAACCTGGGAAGAAAAATTACTTTAGATTTTTCAAAAGAAAATATCTAAATGGGCTAGCATATGAAAAGAGGAATTAGGCTTGTGCCTTCAGCAGGAAAGGAACTGGGATTAGTGGGTAAAGATTCTAGGAGACCTTATCTGAGTTCAATATAAGAGAATGGCCTGTTAGTGAAATAAACAGCCCTTTGTTGTAGTGAGCTCCCCATCAAAAGAGCTGTGCCTCTAGAATGCTTTGAGACTATTTGGGAATGCACTGTAGGAAAAGCCTCCATGCAGTACAGGGTTAGCTTCTCCTAAATCTGTGTATTCCAATTCCTTCAACACTGCTCAAGCCATCCCCACTCCAGAATCCATAATACCTCTATTTTGCTCTCTATAAGTTCAAATCTTCCATCAAGCTTTTAGGATCTACTTCTCTGCTCTCTCACCAAATCAGAGCCAAATGGAGTACAGTTAAAAGAACATTCAACTGGGAATCAAAAGGTTCAGTTCCCAGCAGTATCACCAGAAAGATATACAGCCTTGGACAAGTCAATCTCTAGGGGCCTCAGTTTCCACATCTGTAAAATGGCAGTAAAATGTATACAACCTCACAAGGTTCCACTGACATTTCAAGATAAAGCCTGTGAGACTGCTTTATAAACAATAAAGTGTTATACAAGCTAAAGATGATACATTCCTGTTGTGAGAGCATTCAAGCAGAAGTTGCATGGGCAATTACAGGGATCTTATTCCACTGGAAGTAGAAAACTTTAATTCCAAGATCATATGATTCTACATTGTGGCTCAACCATCACCTCCATGAAGAGGTCCTTTACTCCTTCAGCTTTCTTCTGACCACTTCTCACACCACAGAATATAACAATGATTGCTTTTTCTCTGACTTCTAAGGATGAGTCTTGATTTTTCACTATAACTACATTTTCTTGAGACAAGGACCAAGACCTCTACCTTTATCCACAATTGCTAGTGCTGCTAGGCACTCACAAAAGACTCACTGATGATTTGACTGAACCTTAATAGAACCCCTACTTAAAGTACAGCCTATGGGCTGGCACTATTGGCATCATCTGGAAACGTGTTAAAATGCAGATTCTTGGGCCAACTCCCAGCTCCGCTAAATCAGAGCCTGCATTTTAATAAGATCCTTGAATGAATCCTATGCTAACAAAGTGAGGCTGCTGGTGGTCTACAGACTACCCTCAAGAAGCAAGGGCCAGGGGCACGCTCATCCAACGAGATCTCCAAAGCCCAGAAAAGCATCTCATTTGTTCACTCACTCATTTATTCAGTCATTCACTCACTCAACAACCATATATTAAGTTCCTACACCATGCCAGGCACTTTTCTAGGTGCCAAGTCCTGTTCTAGCCAGGTGTGACTGAATGGTGAGGATTCTCTAATACTAGAGAGAATGGCCCAATCCAGCTGCCTGCCCACAAAATCCAGCTAAAAGCAATTTAAGTGCCTCTGAATTCCAGCTCCTCCAACCCTGGCCCAGCACCTCAAATGCTTTGCAGGTGTCAGGGCTGCTATCTCTTCACAAACCACCAAGGACCCATCCACACCATAGCCACCGCCCAATGGTTTGGGCACAGCCCCTTTATATTTCTGCAGGTGCTACATTCCAAAAATATTTCTTCTTATAAAGCATGGCAGGAATTCTACACTGAGGGAAGAAAAGAGGTTCAAGAAGGGCCTTATTTTTCCCAGGGGAGAGAAGAGACTAAAACCTCTCATACAGAAGTTTACATTTTCAAAATGTATTTATTTTATCAACCACATGCTTGCAAGTCAAACATCCCCTCAAAGACATTTTGCAGACAGAGATATTCTGGGAACATACTGGAGGCAGCTTATTTATCTGCAACTATTATAAGACTAGCCCGAAGGGATGAGTATCAGATGCTCTCTCCCGCTGAAATGACTGTCTGCCTGCTTGCCATCCTATGCCAGGTCACAGCTACTTCATGCCCCCAAATACCCCCTGCTTGGCCCTGCCAAACTGCCTCTACCCCACCGGTCCTGTGAGAGCTTTCCAATTAGCCCAGGTCACTCCTGATGGGAAGGGCTATCAGTTTGCTCCACGAGTTCTACAACATCTTTGCTCCTTGCGGTCTGTAAACTGACAATGGAAAGTGTAATTACTATACAAACGTAACATTAATATCAAACATTGCCACAGTGCTGGAAACCCCTGGGGGCTGGGGGCTGGTAAGATCCCAAGCAAACTCAGCTCTTGGGTTTCACTGTCTGAAAGGGAATTATAAGAAAGTATACTCCAGTCAGCTACAACTGTCTCTTAACTCTCTCCTTCGCTATCTTTAATCAAGTTATCCTTTGGGCCACAAGATCTAGCAGTTAGGAACGCTTTCGTATCTCCTGCAGTCCTCTCCACCTTAGCCTGTTAACTGTCTCCTTCCCCACAATGAGCATCTTGGGGTCAGGGTGGCTTTCTGTTCAGTGCAGCATCTCTGGAGCCCAGCAGATACCTGACACATCCAGGTCTTCAGTAAATACTGACAGAATGGCAATTCGTTCATCAAGCATTTAATGAGTGCTGAGTTTTAGGATTAAAATACTAAATACCCAAAGATAAAAAAGAAGTAAAGAAATGGTTAGCCCTTGTTGGCCTATGGAGACTAAACAAAACAAGGAACAAGGACTATGAAAGCCTGGATGCAAACTCCTATGTGAGGGGTGAGGGAATTCCTGGAGCAGAGCAAGCCAAGTGCAACAGAAATGGAATTTTCTTATCCACAGCATCTCACACAGATCCACCCCCAGTGTGTAATTCACTGTGTACTGAATGTATTTCCCACACACCAGCCTCTTATTCTGCAATTGGCCAAATTTCTCATCTGTCTTTTAAAATATCGGTATATACTGCATGGTATATCCTGTCTTCACCCTAAACTGTTTTATTACAAGGAGAGCCACCCCTCATAACGGGGTGTACTTCTCATAGGCATTCTGATTTCATTCTTAGCCCCAGCTGTGAGGCTGTTAGTGCCCTGTTAGGAGGGCAGAGAGGTGCAGTGATGCGCAGGCCTGCCATAGGCTGTGCCCCTGGGACCCGACTCACACCTCCTCACTCTAAATCCCGTGCTCTCATCACCTACCCACTTCCTCTCCCAGGCCTCTCTCCACCTAGCATTGCCACGTAACGGAAACGCAACACGAGCCACACATGTCATCGCACATTTCCTGGTAGCCTCATGAAAAGAGGAAAAAAGAAACACATGTAATTGATTCTAATAACATCTATTAACCCAACACACCCAAATATTATTTCTACCTGTAATCAATATAAAAATAGCTGCCAATGAGGTATTTTACATTCTCTTTTCGTACTAAGTCTTTGAAGTCCAGCGGCCGTTGTACACTGATGGAGCATCTCAATTGAGGGGCCACCTTCTGAGTGCTGAACAGCACATGTGGCTGCACGGCACGGACCCGGAGCGAGCACTTCTTACACATGCTTGAATCTCAGAGCCTCACACCTGTTGTTTCCAAGCACGTAAAGCCTTTTCAGTGGCACCGACTTCTGGTGTATTTGAGTTCGGGAAGGCCCCAATTTTCAGTCGACATAGGTTCTCCATGTTTCAGTGACTTTCAGCTCCATCCTTCAAGTCTCACCGTAGGCACCACTCCTTTAAGGAAGCCCCCACTGACCATCCCCCCAACAGAGCCCTCCCACTTCAGACACCACAGCCCTAACCCCACACTGTGAGTGCCTGCCCGGCTGTGTTACCCACTATTGTACGTCCCTTGAAACAAGACTCTGTTTCATTCATAGCCCAAGCTTTATCTCCCAGCCCAGAACAGCCTCAATAAACATTTGCCAGACGCACGGATGGATGGTGGGATAAATGAATGGAATTCCTCCTAACGCAAAATCTCTCACTCTCTAGGCCATAGTTTCCTCGTCTGTAAAATCTCCATGGCTCCTTCCAGCTCTGAAAGTCAAGAAGGCCATGCAGTGACTTGCGTTGCTTACGCCTGGGTCACAGCACTGACGGGGGCGCTTATACTGAGCCCACATTGCACAGCCAGCTTGACCAGCCATCTGACACAGGAAGGAACATTTAGATTGCACGCACTTGAGAGGTTATTTCTCTGGACCAGTGCAAAATGGGGCAAAACAGATTGTTTTCAGGTCTTCAGAAAGCATCCTATGAACCTCCTGCTATTCCACAGAACTATAGAAATGCCTATATTCTCTCATGTAATTCTTGAATAGCTTCCCTGGCCAATCATTTATATACTTCTTACACAGAAAATGTTTAATTGTATCCTTAATGAATGAATGTCATTAAAAGATCACAAGGTCAGGTTTTAGACTCCAAAGTTCTGGTTTTCATCACGACTGCCTTTTTACCAGCTAGTTCCTTGGTCATCAGTGTGTTATTTAACCTCTCTGTACTTCAATGTCCTTATCCATAAAACCGGGGTAACAATATAACCAACTCACAGAGTTGTTGTAATGCCAGAATGCCTTATATACCATAAAGGGCCAAGCAAATGTAAGCTACTATAGAAACTGCTTCTTCCGAAGCATGTCAAAGTGCGGTGACAGAGCAGTTCACAACTAACACAGCCATGGCCAAGGCCCAGGCCTGGGGAACTCAGGGAAAGGCCGGAAGGAACCCAGCGCACTCCACTCCCGGGCTAATGTTGTACAGGCCCAGAATTCACAGCCTAACAAAGCCAAGCCCCCAAGGTGCTGCCTGGATAGGAAGCAGCCCAGAGGGCAGGCTCCCCCAGGTAAACCAGGCACGCGTCTGCCTGGCGCCACTGGGAGGTGGCCGTGGAGGAAGGCGGCCTACCGGACAAAAGAGCCAGCCTTTCGAGGTTGGGCAGGGAGTTTCTGTCTCAGAGAGGCAGGGCCGCCACTGAGAAAGGGGTCCTGCCCTCAGTCAGGCCAAGCCAAGGAGCTGGAGAAATAGCTTCACCTGCTTTTTCTTTCTTTCTTTCTCCCGCAGTGTTTCAGGGGCACCTGAACTTTCCCAAACCAGTTCTGCCCATTTCAAACAGGAACTAGGTCTGCATCTACGTGTGTGTGTACACGCATTTTATCATTTCAGAAGAAAGCACTTTGCAGTCCGAGAATGAGTCATCAGTAATCCTTGTCAATTTGCCAGCAGCCTGCCCCTCTTCATTACAAACAGAAAGATAAAAGCTCTTGCACTACATTAGCTGGCATACGCCTCCACAGACAGTACAAATAAATTAATTGTGCCTCATCTCAAACAGCCCGGGAGGTGTGCAGGAGGGGAAAATGCGCTCCGTCTTGTTACATTAACGAATTAAACTGCAATAGAGCCGTGACCACTCTCTTATGTACAGACGCCTGGTTATTCGGCCAACATAAGACTGTCGCCCACTTGGGGCAGCACTACCCAAGGAGGGCGTCCATGGGCCAAGAAACTGTGTCTCCTGCCCAAGGGAGTGCGTCTCCTTCAGCGCTTTCGTGGTCCTTGGGGGATGGGGGGAAGTGACGACCACAGTGGCCACTGTAAGGGCACCTGGGGGACAAGAGTCACCCCTCTCATGCTGGGCGCTGCTGCAAGAGGGAGGTGTTTCCATCATTTACCCCAGGCAAATAAGCAAACCAGTTCTGTGGCCCTGGTATGCACGGCAGAGTGAAAGAGTCTGTCATCAAGCAAACTCTGTCATGCTGAGGAGGGTGAGCATTCCAGAACAAAGCTATTCAAGACCGACTTGAAAAACAAGTCAGACTCCCCTTCACCACAAGCTAAGATTACACTCTCAAACACACCTTTCTACGATTCTGAGACATTTGCTTTTGCAGTGCAGTTAAAGGCAATTTGCTACAATGCTGTGATTTTCTTTAACCTGGTTCCGTACTACATAATTTAGGCAACCTGCATTTTATAAGTTGAAGGAGCATGACTGAAAAGCTGATCCTTTCATGTTTTATCTCCAAAGAGACAAAAACAGTGCTTACAGGGAAGGAGGGGGACAGGAAATGGGGGAATGACAGTGGAAGGAAAGAACAAAGCGGACTCCAAGGAGAAGAGGAAGAGCCCCTCTCCTCTCCAAGTATCACCCTATTAACCGGTGACCTGCAAGGATGTTAAGATCACAAACAGCTAATCCAACCGTAAAATATGTCCAAAGTATTTATTATACTGATGGGCTCTAGGTTTGGGTATTGGTAGTTTGGTTTGTTTTTTTTTAACTGTAAAATCCAAGAATCTAAAAAATTCTGAGCAGAAAACCTGACCTCACATGGCTAGGTCCTGCCTATAACAAAAACAAAAAAATTAAACCCAGAAAAGACAATAATAAAGCCATATTCAACCTTATCATAACAGAAGAAATACCAAGTAAACAATGAGGCACCATTGGGCCAAATCTTTGTAAAAATGACCATTTATCTAATGCAGGCCAAATGTTGAAACTGGTACCTTACTGCACTGCTGGTGGCATGGTAAACTGACACAAGTCTTTTGGAAAGCAGTTTAGCAATCCATCTAGAGCCAAAAAAAAAAATGTTTGTGCCCTTTAACCCAGAAATAATGCTCTTGGGAATTCACCCTAAGGAACTAATCTGCAATAGGATGAAGCCATATCTCCAAGTATTATTTATAATAGCACAAAACTGTAGGGGGAAAAAATCTAAATGTCCAATAATAGATGAATGGTTAAATAAATTCAGCCTGTGGGATGACAGATTGTAAGACCATTAAAAATCATCTTGAAGACTATGTAACCATTTGGAAAACATTTGCTTAAGGTTTACTGAAAAGAGCAGAATACAAAATTGAGTCTACATATGATTACAGCTATACAGAAATATGTCTGCATACAGACAAGGGCTAAAAGGAAAAATGAAAACAGTTGTGTTAGAATAGCACGCTTGTGGGTGAACTATTTTCCTTTTGTTTCATTTCCTTTATTGTGGTTATAGCATTTTATCTTGTGAAATAAAGAGAAATCACGGGGTGTATATGCAGCAGCTCAACTCACATTCAAAGGATGAATCAGGAATCTGAGAAACCAATATGCTAATTCGGGGCATGTGCAATACCTAGCACGAGTCTCTATACTATGCTTTGCATGGGTCCCTCCAATCACATCTCTCAGCCAGTGAGGCAGGCTGATGAGCAATCGGATGCTCGGAGAAGCAGAACGACCTACCCAAGTCTGTGTGTGGCTACAAATGACAGAGACAGGATGAGACTTCACATCAATTCTGCTCCAAAGCCCCAGCCTGTCCTGTCTGCTTTTGCCGCTACTTCCAAGATCCCTTCCATCTCTGGGAAACAGTTTTTCCTCCTTAATAAAATGAAGAGATTCAACTTTCTTCCAGCACTGTGTGGACCCATCACATGTGGTTCATAGACCACCTGCATCCAACTCACCTGCGCGTCAGGTTAAAGCTCAGATGGTTGGCCCCAAACCAGACCTGGTGAATCAGAGTACAGACAATCCCAGACTTGAGGATGGTTCAACTTAAGGAGTTTTCAGATTTGCAAGGTTTGAATGTAATACCCATTCACTAGAAACCGTACTTCGAATTTTAAAATTTTGATCTTTTCCTAGGTTAGTGATAAGTGGTACCGTACTATCTCATGAGGCTGGACAGCAATCACAAGGGGAAACAACTGACACACTCACAACCATCCTGCACCCATACAACCAGTCGGCTGCTCACTTTCAGTGCATTATTCAATCAACTACATGAGATGTTCAACACTTATTATAAAAGAGGTTTATGTTAGATGATTTTACCCAACTGTAGGCTAAGGCATGTGTTCTGAGCACATTTAAGATAGGCTAAGCTAAGCTTCAAATGCATTTTTTTGTTTTTGTTTTTTTTTTTTGGCTGTGTTGGGTTTTTTTTTTTTTTAGTTTCTGTGCGAGGGCTTTCTCCAGTTGCGGCGAGCGGGGGCCACTCTTCATCGCTGTGCGCAGGCCTCTCACTGTCGCAGCCTCTCTTGTTGCGGAGCACAGGCTCCAGACGTGCAGGCTCAGTAGTTGTGGCTCACGGGCCCAATTGCTCCGCGGCATGTGGGATCTTCCGGGACCAGGGCTCGAACCCGCGTCCCCTGCATCGGCAGGCAGACTCTCAACCACTGCGCCACCAGGGAAGCCCCTCAAATGCATTTTGACTTACAATATTCTCAATTTAGGATGGGTTTTATCGGGACATAAAGTCATCCTAAGTGGAGGAAGAGCTGTATTATAGAACTTTCTCTACTTTACATGGCAGACGTAGTCTGATTTTTTTTTTTTTTAAGCCAACATATTTCACGTTTACAATTAAAGAATGTAAAAGTTAAGGAATAACGGGATGTAACCCCGTCAAGGAAGATCTGTATCTGGGAGTGTAGCACCTGAATCTGAATTTAACCAGCTACCCAGGCAATTCTTATGCACATGAATATTTGAGAACCGCTAGTTAAGAATCATGCAAACATCTGCCAAATCCAAACACCCAAACTCGTATGTCCATCTCCCCACACACAAGAAAGTTCCCTGGATTGGGGAGAGGGGTGGGGTTTAGAAGCTTGTACTTGTTCAAATGAGTATTTAACCTCAAAGAGTTAAAATGTTTAAGACGGAAGAACACAAGAGAGTGATCTGTGTTCCTCAGACACTTCTTTTTCTGGTGAAATAATTCCTGGGCTCCCAGACATGATCCAGTTTCACATGTCCATGTTTAGCATAGTGCTGGGAATATAACTGGTGTTCAAAACGCTTACTGAAAAAATGGGGGAATGAATGACTGCTTGAGCTGGTAGTGTGGCAGTATCTTCCAACCAACTACACTTAGTGTTTATTTTGTTTGCTTGCTTGTCTGCCCGCAGCCCTGGGAAAGGCCCGTGACGTGGGGGTGGGCTGTAGAGCATCCCTCCTGTCCTGCACAGTGGCACTGTGTCCTCAGACGCTATAACAGGGCTCGGGATGCTGTGCATTGTGAACAGTGGTTGAGTGAATGAACAGGCACCAGCAAGAGCCAGAAAAAATATGAGGGCTCCTGGATCCAGTCATCTCATCCATAAACGGACACTGTTCCTACAGGAGAAGGGAATGGGGAACTTCTTTACCAAGTGCACACCATGCCCTGGGCTGGGCGCTCCCACACTCACCTGTCCTCAAGGAAACCACAATGACATCAAGTAGACTAGCAACTAGGACTAAATGGTCTGTCCAAAGACCCAGGCAGTAAGTAAGAGACTCTCGACTCAAAACCACTTTCTCTGCAGTCTTAACTAAATACAGGGTAGTCAAACAAGAAAAATAAGAAAATTAAAAAATATATAAGTCTAAAAGAACATCCCATAGAGGATCCATTGTCCAAAGGAAACCCACTGTATACACACGTTCAAAGATTTGGAGTTAACTTAAAGAGGCTTCCAAGAAGAGGCACTGGGGCCAACCTTACACAAGCTGTGGACAGGGAGTCGCCCTTGCTAGGAACTGTCCCTTTAGCCTGTGGACGCTGTGAGAGAGCCTCAGCTGCTCACCTAGGGAGCCATCTCTCTCCTTGAAAGCAGTAAGTAATGGCAGCACTGATGCTGCCCCCAAATTACCATCGGCTGCAAACACTTCAGAATCCAATGGACTTTACACCCAGACCATGTGCAGGATTCTATTGGCTATAATTATTGAGCACCCACAGGAGCACTTCCCAATGTAATGAAGAGTTGAGATCCATTATGAAATCAAACTGGCCTGGATTCAAATCCTGCCTTCACCATTTGCTGACTGCGAGACCTCCACCTCCTGAGACTCGATCTCCTCATCTATAAAGGGAGATAATAATAATGCTCACCTCAGAGAGCTGTTTTGAGAGTTCAGCAAAACAATGCCCTTGGGCTTCCCTGGTGGCGCAGTGGTTGAGAATCTGCCTGCCAATGCAGGGGACACGGGTTCGAGCCCTGGTCTGGGAAGATCCCACATGCCGCGGAGCAACTGGGCCCGTGAGCCACAATTACTGAGCCTGCGCGTCTGGAGCCTGTGCTCCACAACAAGAGAGGCCGCGATAGTGAAAGGCCAGCGCACCGCGATGAAGAGTGGCCCCCGCTTGCCACAACTAGAGAAAGTCCTTGCACAGAAATGAAGACCCAACCCAGCCATAAATAAATAAATAAATTTTAAAAAAAACAAAACAAAACAAAAAAAACAATGCCCTTAAAGGACTTACCACAGGACTCGCATGCAATAAAGTTGCAGTAAATGGTACCTACTACAACAGTCACTACAAGCATTGCAAAATCTGAACACTAGACGTTTCCCCAATTCACAAGCACACACACTACCTATGTGTCCTGCATTCTCTACTGATTTTTTCCTGTTCCCCATAAAAAGCTTCATGTATTAACACAGGGCATATACTTGTTATTTTTAATAGGCATGGAATAAGTGCCTATTCCTCTCCCCAGGGATCTAACTTTTTAATGATTTCCACATTAGATTTAACATTAAATGCAAATTGATCCATAAAGTCATCTAATTAGAAATTAAACATGCCATAGACATTATCCACGATTTAATTAGAAGAGCAACATGATATGATGAGAAATGCCCCTCCCTAGGAGGAGAAGCTGGGAATGGAGCTCCACCTCGACCAATTACTGGCTGGGATCTGGAAGGTCACCTAGCCTCTCTGGGCCCCCGCAATATGTACAAGTTAGATTTCAAACATCCTTCCCAAAGAAAAGAAATCTACAATTCAAATCACTTCAGTAACTATTTATGGAGCAATAGGCTCTGGGGATTCAAAGACTCATTCATGCTTTAAGGAGTCGCAGATTAGGGAATCTACAGCCTGTTCCACCACCAACACACCCTGGCTTGTGAAGTGGAAGGGTTCGAATTTTCATTATGGGCAATGCTACTGGGCAAATGTTCCTCCCACCCTGCCTTCCCCTCTTTTGGAAGGCCATGCCCCCAATGTTTATTTCCCAAAGCATAATTTTCAAGTCTCAGGACTCAAAGCTCAAGGCTGGTATATCTGGTCAAGCTCTTTGCTGTTTAAATCATTACCCCTACCCCACCTCCAACCCAGGGCTTCTCCCAGATCAAATTCTGAAAAGGCTGCCAAGATCTACCTCAGCACTGCTTGTCCTTTTCAGTGCAAAACGATCCTTGTCCCTAGCCTGGCCTTTTGACCAAAAAAGTGGAAGGGGAGGAGAGGAAGAGACGGAGATGTGCTGAGAAGCCCTCTGGAATCAGGCACGCAGCACACAGTCTCAGAGGTTGAGCGGTGCCCCGCGTGGCCAGGGACTGTACAGCGGCTCGGCAAGGCGTGAGGCTGACTCACGGGCGGCATCTCCCTCTCAGGTATTGGGGAGCCTATGGGACAGTATCCTACCCTCGTTCACGTGAGTGATGTGTGGGGGTCCCGCTCCTTCCCTCTCTCACTCTGGGACAAGGACATGCCTCCATAGCATGCTACGGCATGCCACCGCAGTCCCTCACCCACCCCCAGGCACCTTCTATCACCTCCTCGAACTGCTCTCATTCTACTCTGTTTGGGGTGAGCAAACAGGGGCTGCTGCCCCTGCAGAGACCCTGAGGAGGCGTCTTGGGGTGACCCAGACCAGGACAGCGGGCCCTTTCCTGGTTCCTGGAAATGTCACTGTCTAAGAGATAGCCTCCCAAACTCTGGCAACCCCAGAAAGCAACCACAATTCAACAGTGGTTGCTCAAAAGACTCTTGGACGCCCCCCCAAGAACACCCTAGAGCAAAGTTTTCCAACTCTTAGAAGTTACAGAACTGCCCTTAATTGAATATGATGATACATGTAAAGCATATGGAAGTAAAATTTATACTACTCAGCCCAAATTAGGGTAGAGGAAGATACTTAAGGTAACATTAGGATGGAGGTTATTGGAACTTGATGGAATTTCTCCTTTAAAAAAAAAAAAAAAGCCTGGGTCACACTAAAATGAATGTGAAAAGTTATCTGACTACAGACTAGCCTTGCACTCTGCTTGAGAACCCTACAGGGATAAAACAAGAATGTAATTTTGTGAAGAGAAAAGGAAAGGAAGGAACTGGATTCAGAAATGCCCTTACACGAAATCAAAATGTTATTCTCACACAACTTCAAACTTGAATTATGTCAATAATTCCACCAAAAAAAAAAGTGTGAGATATCAAGATCCTTACAGAAGAACATCATTCTATAAACATGATTTCAAAGCCCCTGTCCCACAAGGGCTGGGGGTGGGGGGAGCTGCAGGGAGGCCAAGGGGATGCAAGAGGATAGTGAGGAAGATGATAAGAGCAATGATGCCTTCCTTCTGAAGAGGAACTTTGCAGCTTACAAAGCCCTTCCACTTTCGTTATCTTCTCTGATGCCCCCAAGACAGTCCTGTGAGGGCTGTGGGGATGCCCGCTTATCTCTGTTTCATGCTCTGAGAGGGGAGGGAGCTGCTGAAGGTCCCGCAGCCAGCAAGGGACAGGTCTAGCAGGTGAGCCTCAGGTCATGTCAGGACCAAGCATCATCCATGGACCACTACTCACAAAGAACACCCAGGATCTTTCCCAGGGATGTCCATGCATCTCTGTATGAGATGGTGGGAGGAGGGGGTGGAATCATGAGCCTGTTTTGAGCCATTCCTACCAGAGCTCTGTGTACCCTACCTCACAGTATGAGGTTAAAGGGAAAGAAAGCCACTTCTTCCTGCTTTATCTCAATAAAGATGCATGAGCCAGGCATGGTTCTAAGTGCTTCATGTACATTGGCTCATTTTACTTTTACAACAGCTCTATGAGGTAGGAACTCCTATTAATACCCTTATTGTACTATTCAGTAAACAGCAAGGTTAAGTAATTTGCCCAAAGGCAAAAAGCTGGAAACTGGCGGGCCAGGAGCCAGGAGCCAGGCAGTCTAGGGCCCAGATGCTGTTCTTTTGACCACTAAGCTATATACTGCCTCACAAGAGGTGCCAGTGTTAGTGGATTCAAACCTGCCGTGGGCCTGGGTACAGGACCCTCACAGCTCCCTTATTTCACCACACCAAGCTTCCTCAACTTCCAGACGCACCATGTTTCAGAAATATGCAGGTCACCACATTCCCTCCCTCCCTCCTTCCACCTCCCATTATTGAGTTACCGCAGGAGGATCGTGTATTAAGGCAAACACCACTTTGACATAACCTAATAACCACCCATCTCCCAGCATTCGGCAAGAATGAATGCTACAGGGCACACGTGCAAACTCGATTCTCAGTCCAGGAGTGATTTCTGTGGGAAGCGTAATTCCATTGTCCTCCTCACCCAGCACATCTTATATCCATAAAACACAAGACCCCCATCAGTCAGGATACCCAGGAATGAAAGGCCCTGCCTCCTAATCCGTGTTTCAGGTACAGCTAGACTCCATCTGGTGACAGAAAGTCAAACCTAATCTGATCTTTTCATTTAAAAACACAGTACCAAACACACACAGCTGTATGTAGAAGGGAGCATTGTAACAGAGACATATAATTATTCCCCATTCAATTCTGCTGCTTACTTATTTATTAGCCCCAAATTACTCCTGATATTGTAGCCTATGGTCACTATAAACAACAGGCTTACCTCGAAGATATTGAGGGTTCCGTCCAGACCACCACAATAAAGCCAATGTCACAATAAAGCGAGTCACACAAATTTTTTGGTTTCCCAGTGCATATAAAAGTTATGCTTACACTATATTGGCGTTGATTAAGTGTGCGATAGCGTTATATCTAAAAGCAATGTACATACCTTAATTTCAAAGTACTTTATTGCTAAAAAATGCTAACCATCATCTGAGGCTTCATCAGGTCGTAATCTTTTTGCTGGTAGAGGATCCTGCTTCGTGTAGACCAGCCCCCAGTGCGGTGGCTGGTCTGTTGCAACTTCCAGAAACAAGCTTCCGCAGGAGCAGGGTGCCTGTGCTCTGCACCCAGCTGAAGGAGACGCAGCTACCCCTGCCCCCCCTTTCCAACCACCTGACCCAACCTACACCCTCTCCCCGCCCCCTCCTCCCCAGCCTCCAGGCTGGGTTCCATCCTCTGACCCCTCAAGAAGCCCCTCTAAACTAGAAAGGATGTCTTCTCTCTCTCTCACACCTGTTCTGCTGGTTACACTAGGTCACAAGGTGTTTCCACCCGTGTCTCTGAAGAAGGAATGACTCCAGAGCATGGAATTTACAGTAATAAGGAGTCTGGGGGAGAGGGAAGTGCTGAAATCATACTAAGTTAGATGGTCCTAAACAGAAGCCAGAATCGGTGACTGAGGACTACTCGATTCCCCATCCCAAGGCAAGCTGCATACGGACAGGAATCTTTGTCTCTTTTACTCACAGCTATAGCCCTAGTGCCTAGGACAGTGCAGGGCACATTTTGGCACACAGTAGACAACTGGGGTTGTTATTAGCTGAATTGTGTCTCTCCAAAATTCATACATTGAAGCCCTAACCCCCGGAACCTCAGACTGTGATGTATTTGGAGATGGGGTCTTTACGAAGATAATGAAAGTAAAATGAGGTCATAAGGTGGGCCCTAATCCGGTAGGACTGGAGTCCTAAGAAGAGAAGGAGCTCTGGACACACAGAGAGACACCAGGGGTGCACGCGGACAGAGGAAAGACCAAGTGAGGACACAACAAGAAGGCAGCCATCTGCAAGCCAAAGGGAGAGGCCTCAGAAGAAACCAAACCCACCAACACCCTCATCTTGAAGCCACTCAGTCCATGGTATTTTGTTATGGCGGCCCTACGGAAGTACTAACAGGGATGAACAAATACATGTATGAATGAAAGAGGGATGAGTCCATGCCTGTCTCATTCTCCATTTTATCTTTGAAGCTTGTGCCAGTATACACGGTGTACTCTCATTTTAAAAGGCCAAAGCAGCAGCCAGTCTCTCCCCAGAGCACCATTTGGAGGCTGACCAGGCTGAAGCTCCTGGGAACAGGGATATGGGTACAATTTCTACCATCAGCATCCCACTCTCCAAACAGAACTTCCCACTTCTCCTAGCTCCCTGGGGCTCTCTGGGGCTAGTCGCTTGGCAGAACAGCCCTCAGATGTGACTGCTTGAGAGCTTTCTACTGGCTACCACCCTGTACCTTCTATCCTTACTCAAAGAATAGAGTCTGGGAACAAATACTTCTGGGCATTGGTGTTGTGATGTGATGCCTGGAGCTGCTGCAGCCATTTGCTGACCATGAGAGAGTCTGGGAACAAATACTTCTGGGCATTAGTGTGATGTGATGCCTGGAACTGCTGCAGTCATTTGCTGACATAAGAGGAGGGAGCTGACATGCAAAGGATGGCAGAGAGAAAAATGGAAAGAAGCAGGTCCTTGATGAGGTCACTGAGCTGCTGAGCTAACATACTCTAAGATCACCCTACCTCCAGACTTCTAGTCCTATGAGATAAAAGTTCTCCTTATTATAAAGCCATTTTGAGTTGGTTTGACTGTTACTTGCAGCCAAAAGCCTCCAGCTACATTACATGAGCCAGAATGCTACCGGTATCAACTTTCTGGTTTTATTAGGCAAAATCTGTGGTTCTTGACTTTTTCAAGTTTGGGAACCCCTTTTAACGTCAAAACATTCTACACAACACCCATCTAATAGCAGTCCTACTTTCAGTATCCAATATCTAACAGTCAATAAACTACTATGACTTCCAGTAATGTTTTGAAGTAAATTTGCATTGTAGACAACTAATTCTATCTAAGGAAATCTAAAAACACTCAGGCATAATTTTAGACAACACACATAGAATTAAGTGAGCCTGCAGACAATTCTTGGCTGGGCATACGGGTTTGAGGACACTCACACTAACTGCACAGCCCTCTCCCCCAGCCCCTAAAAACTATCTGGCCCCCAACTTGAGAACCCTCTGACTATACAGAAGACCAAAGACCTTTCCAATTCAGTTGGGGTCCACACTTTATGCTTCTCCTTGTCAATTCAGGTCCAAGAACTATTTAAGACTCACGTCCCCCAGTGAAGTCTTCCCAGATGGTACCCGTCGATTGTGGTCAATTCAAAATTGCCCTCTGATGCTTGCGTAATTAATACCAAGCACACTGGATTTGATTTATTCTCACCCAGATAAAAATTTGGTCTCTCGGGACTTCCTGCGGCAAACAAACAAACAAACAAATAAATAAACCTGGTCTCTCATTTTACGTTTTCCCAATTCTCCCACGTGACTGATATATTTCCCAAGGGAAGAAAGGATGGTGGTGACAGTAGTAATACTAATGGTAGTAGTGGTGGTGGTGGTCGTCGTGACGTTTTAGCACGTTATACATTGTAGCCAATGTGCCACGTATTTTACATGATTGTTTAATTTCATCTTCAAAGCAACCTTTGAGATAAGTATATTAGCATTCCCATTTTACCGAAAGAGGACAGTGAGACAGAGTTTAGGTAACTTGCTCGAGGTCACACAGCAAGTAAGGAGCAGAGCTGTGGTGAGAGTCATCCACGCATAAGCATCAACCGAAGCTGGGTGGATGCGGAAATGTGAATGGGCCTCATGGGAGGAGGCCCTCTGACACAACCACATCACCTCCTCCCGAGCCAGTGCAGTGGCCTCCCTGGTGAGCATATCCTGAGACTCCTGTCTCTTCCCCTTACAATCCAGCCTCAAAGTCAAAGAAAACTTTCTAAACCACCAATCCAATCACATCTCTTCCCAGTTCATAAATTCTGCAGGCCAGCTGGTCACTAATAGATACAATCCAGACTCCAAAACATGTTCGCAGTGGAGCCCCAGAAACACTGTTCCAGACTTGGGGTCCATCCACAACAGGTGCAGATCCCCAGATATAAGCCTTTCTTATCTCTGTGCCTTTGCACCCGCTAGAACCCCTGCCTGGAATGCCATCCCATCTCTTCCATACCCTTCCTTGCGGCTAACACCAGTCCTCTCCTCTGCTCACCATCAGCACTCCTCCCGAAGTTACTTCCTAACTCATGGGGCACAACAACCGCCTCACCTATCCTTTTCTTGACTCTCTGTCATCGCACTGACCATGCTCTTCATGACATGTCTGTTTCCCTCTCTTGCTGCACGGGAGCTCCGTGAGCACAGGATCTTACCTGCCTTGCTCTGTGCTCTGTCCCCAGTGCCTATAACAGTAGCTGGCCAGACAAGGGGCTCAGTCTTTACTGAATAAATGAATTGTTAGAATCACTGCCTTCGCCCTGTGTGCACCGTGCTGCTCCATTAGCACCTGCCAACCAGTTAATAATCATGTCTCTTCACTGCAAACTCTTCGAAGAACCCCTTGCATCCCACACACCTGACAAAGTGGACACCCAGCGATGACTGCCACATTATTTTCACAAAAGACACATCCACAATTCCGTTCCTTTTTATTTAATATGTCTTTGCTCATTCCTGTTATACAAGCTTAGGAGAGGAAAAAAAAAATGTGTTGCAGTTTTGGACTTTTAAAAAGTATAAAAAGCTCCCTTTTGAAAAGGGAAACCAGAAAGTTTCCAGCAAGTCAAAAAATTAGAAGACCTCAAAAACAGGCCCATGCTAGTTTTCTAAGAAGTAACTATCTCTAAATGGAGTATAATCTATAAAAATATTCAATCACTATGCTGTACACCTGACACTACCAATAATATAACAGTGTAAATCAACTATACATCAATTTAAAAAATAAATAGCTAATAAAAACTTTTTGGTTTTCCATTTAATAAACAGTTCAAACAATACAAAATGAATGAGGTGGAAAATGAGAGTCCTTACATAATTCTAAATCCTAAATAAGTGATCACTATTAGCATTTGATGTATATTCTTCTCCCCCCCATAAAATTAATGCATATCAAATTATATAATATGTACTCATTTCATACATATATACACACACATATGTATATATTAAAAATAGGATCACACTATACATACTGATCTGTAATCTAACTTTCTCAGATAAGTTCTTTGCCATCTTTCCATAACAATACATAAGATGACCTCATCATTTTCAAAAGCTTTATAATATTTACTACATGGTTTTACTGGAGTTTATTCAACTACTCCTTTATCAATGAATGTTCTAAAGTCCTAGTCTGACTAAAATAGAATTACCATATAATCCAGCAATCCTGGGCATATATCCAGACAGAACTCTAATTCAAAAAGATACATGCACCACTATGTTCATAGCAGCACTACTTACAACAGCCAAGACATGGAAGCAACCTAAATGTCCATCGACAGATGAATGGATAAAGAAGATGTGATACATATATACAATGGAATACTACTCAGCCATAAAAAAGAACAAAATAATGCCATTTGCAGCAACATGTATGCAACTAGAGATTATCATACTAAGTGAAGTAAGTCAGAAAGAGAAAGACAAATATTACACAAACTCACTTATATGTGGAACCTAAAATATGACACAAATGAACCTATCTATGAAACAGAAACAGAATCACAGACATAGAGAACAGACTGGTGGTTGCCAAGGGGGAGGGGCGTGGGGGAGGGATGGAGTGGGAGGCTGGGGTTAGCAGATGTAAGCTTTTATGTATAGAATGGATAAACAACAAGGTCCTACTGTATAGCGCAGAGAACTTTTGATATATTCAATATCCTATGATAAACCATAATGGAAAAGAATATTAAAAAAAGAATGTATATATGTATACAACTTCATCACTTTGCTGTACAGCTGTAATTAACACAACATTGTACATCAACTATACTTGAATTTTGGGACTTCCTTGGTGGTCTAGTGATTAAGACTCCAAGCTTCCAATGCAGGGGTCGTGGGTTCGATCCCTGGTGGGGGAAGTAAGATCCCACATGCTGCATGGCTAAATAAATAAATAAATAAATGGCTAAATAAATAAATAAATAAAACAGGACTTCCCTGGTGGTCCAGTGGTTAAGACTTCGTGCTCCCAATGCAGGGGGCCCAGGTTTGATCCCTGGTCAGGGAACTAGATCCCATGTGCATGTCGCAGCTAAGAGTTCGCATGCCACAACTAAAGATCCCACATACTGCAACAAAGATTCCACACACGGCAACTAAGATCCCGCATGCAGCAACTAAGACCTAGCGCAGCCAAATAAATAAATAAATATTTTAAAAAACAAACAAAAAAGTTAAAAATAAAAAAAAGGGGGGGACTTCCCTGGTGGTCCAGTGGTTAAGACTCCATGCTCCCAATGCAGGGGGACCAGGTGCGATCTCTGGTCAGGGAACTAAATCCCATATGCACGCTGCAACTAAGAGTCTGCATGCCACAGCTAAGATGCAGCACAGCCAAATAAACAAATAAATGAAATTTTATTTGATATGATATGATAATGATAAATAATAATAAATAAAAGATAAATAAATAAAAAGCAAGGAAATTGTTATTAAAAAACTATTCTACATTTAAAAAAAAATTGAAGTATAAAGTCCTAGTTTGACACTATATTAAACAGTATGGTGAGGAACATACTCATACAAATCTTTCCTTAGGATAAATTATATTAAGTAGAACTGCCAGGTCATAGAATATGCACATTTGACCTTTTAATCCCTGTTGTCAAAATTCCCTCCAGAAAAGTTATGTGGACCCCGACCAGTAATATATAAAACTCCACCACCATCCCACCTCAGTGAAGGGTGTTTTTGATCAACAGAGTTAATACCTTCAGCAGGATAAAATCTCTGACCCTTGGTACCAATTCATATTCACCTCACCAACTCTGCCTCTTCAAGAAAAGCAGGCATGATTCTATTCTGGTCCAGGGTTCAAGAGCCTTACCAAGGTTAACTCTGGGCTGCACTAGAGGCACACATAACTGCACAGACCTCAAGTGAAGACCACTATTTCACAGAGAGGTCCTTAGCTCCGGGCTCTGACCACAAAGCAAAGGGATCACAGGTAGGATCCCTTGTCAGTGTACAGAGAGCCTGTAGCTTCTGCAAGACAGACCCTCATGAAGGAGCAGTCATGCAGCAAGTATGTATATCCCCGCTCATCATTCTTGTCTTCTAAGGGACTCTGGGAACTGCCACAGCAGAGCTAGAGCCAAGAGCACATACAGTAAGTCCCCTACATACGAACGAGTTCCATTCCGAGAGCACATTCGAAAGTTCAATTTGTTCATAAGTCCAACTGTTAGCCTAGGTACCCAACTAACACAATCGGCTGTATAGTACTGTACTGTAATAGGTTTATAATACTTTTCACACAAATAATACATAAAAAACGAACACAAAAAATAAAGAAAACAATTTTAATCTTACAGTACAGTACTTTGAAAAGTTCAGTAGTACAGTACAACAGCTGGCATACAGGGGCTGGCATCAAGTGAACAGGCAAGGAGAGTTACTGACTGGAGGAGGGAGAGGAGGTGGGAGATGGTACAGCTGAAGGATCCTCAGCAATAGGAGACCGGGGTGGCGGGGGGTGGGGGGCAAGCTGCAATTTCATTCTTCGTTAATATACTTTCAGTATGAATACGGATCAACACTTGGAGCATCAAAACTTTTTATTTTTTTGAAGAATATTTCTACAATTCTTCCCTGCCTTCTTAAACAGAGTTCACTAGACAGAAGCATGTTTCTTAAGGATCACAGTCATACCATGAACACCCACAGGGGTGTTGACCACTCAAAACAACAGGGCAATGGGGGCTGAAGAACCCCAGTTTAATATACTTTTAAAATGTGTCTACTATTGAGTTTGTCTCTTCCCATATTACCAGCTATCAGCTTCCCTCTCTCCAGCAGATGCCCCCTCTCTACTTCAGAGCCATAAATGGTCCCCTCCAGTCATTTATGCTATGGGAAGCAGTAATTAAGTAGGTTAGAATTACAAATACATTAAGAACAAACAGATAGAGCATAGAAATCACCTCTGAGTGACGTAGCTAAGCTTGGGGAGGTCACTGTGAGTGAAGCAGTTAAGTTCTGGTGCACAGACTTTGTGAAAACTCATTCAAGAGCCATCATTACATTGACTATGTGCCTTAAAATGTCTTGCAGATAGTTCTATCACATCCCTGGGGGGAGGGATGTTGTTTTTGACACATAGAGGCAGGGAGCTGGTTGGCCACCAAAGGAAAAAGCATGAGGAGGAGTGGAAGGGTGATCCTAAGGTCTTGGGTCCAGTGTTTTCGAAAGAACACATCAACTACTTTCCTCCACAGAAAATGAGAGGAACATCCAAGCACACAAGCACAGCACCGCAGGTATACAAGTCTGCTGCTGGCATGCTACTGCTAACAAAAAAAAAGTGTCGCAAATGTTGTTATTCCTTTCCCTTACTTAAGCTTTCTAGAAAATCTCCAAATAGCCAACAATCTAGAGCCAACGGGTTTTACAAACCACAACTCTCCTCTTAGGCACAGCCACTGAGATCTACAAGTGTCACATGGCCTGGTGAAAAGAGTGCTGGGGTCAAGGTCAAAAGACGACCTTGGGCCAATCATATGCCCTTTCTCAGCTTAGTTTTCCCATCAGCATAAAATGGGGATGACACCTGCTCTTCTCTGGGAAAAGAGGGCCGTTGTGGGGAGTGTGAGGAGATACAGCTGTGACCACCACTACTCTGCCGGAGTCTGCTAGGCTGCCCCTCCCACTCAAGCCTGCATGAACTGCAGGACACGTGCATGGGGAGCACCACGTCTGGTCCGGCCACACCAGAGGATCTTTTTTTTTTTTTTTTTTTTAAAGTAACAATTCTTTTTTTTTTTTTTAAGAGAGGGGTTGTTTCTTCCTTTATTTATTTATTTATTTATGGCTGTGTTGGGTCTTCGTTTCTGTGCGAGGGCTTTCTCTAGTTGTGGCAAGCGGGGGCCACTCTTCATCGCGGTGCGCGGGCCTCTCACTATCGCGGCTTCTCTTATTGCGGAGCACAGGCTCCAGATGCGCAGGCTCAGTAATTGTGGCTCACGGGCCCAGCTGCTCCGCGGCACGTGGGATCTTCCCAGACCAGGGCTTGAACCCGTGTCCCCTGCATTGGCAGGCAGATCCTCAACCACTGCGCCACCAGGGAAGCCCCACCAGAGGATCTTGACAGTCCTAGAAGGAGCCAGGTAGGAAAGGGGCTCAATGACAAGTTTCCAATTCAACACAGCAGGCTGCAGCCCAGAAGCTCCACTGTCAGCTTTAGAAATATCTTGGCAATGGTTTTTAACAGCAGAATCACCCTCTGCCAAAGGAAACCTTACATATGCCCCCAATATATAAAACAGATAAAAAGTGGTATTTGAATTTCTTAATTATTTAATTTATAGTATTTATTTATTATAAATACAGCGAGGCTGCTCTCATGAACATAAGATTAAATTACAAATGAAACATCTAATATATTTCCCTTTTATTTTTCCTACAGTATAAGAAATATAAAGAAATATAAAGCAGGAATACAAAATCCTGATTCACAAATAGTGCAAATGGTATCTATTTAGCCTTTTACTTGCAGCCTCAGGAATCCATTCAATTAAACTAACCAGAAACCTAAACTTAGGACAATAAAAAAATTTTTTTTTTTTTTTGGCTGCGTTGGGTCTTTGTTGCTGCGCGCGGGCTCTCTCTAGTTGCAGTGAGCGGGGGCTACTATTCGTTGCGGTGCGTGGGCTTCTCATTGCGGTGGTTTCTCTTTTTGCAGAGCACGGGCTCTAGGCACACGGGCTTCAGTAGTTGCAGCATGCAGGCTCAGTAGTTGTGGTTCACGGGCTCTAGAGCACAGGCTCAGTAGTTGTGGTGCAGAGCCTTAGCTGCTCCACAGCCTGTGGGATCTTCCCGGACCAGGGCTCGAACCCGTGTCCCCTGCGTTGGCAGGTGGATTCTCAACCACTGTGCCACCAGGGAAGCCCCTAGGAAATTTTTATTTCAAGTTGGATTACATTTCTTATTAGGAAATGTTCAGTTTGGAGGGAGGTGAAGAATGGTTTCACTGGCCAGTTTAAGCTTTTATGTGTGGAGGAAAGGACTGTTAAAATGTATCTTGGAACATAATTCAACGTTCAATGAGGTCAGCTCTAAAAATCCCCAGATACTTGGTACCAGGCTCTGACAGATATTTATGCAAAATTCAAGAGTCAAATTTATTTTGTTTCACACACTAAGTTCAAACTAAGTTTCGATTTCATCACTGACATTCTACCAGCCTTTGTAAATATGCACAGTGAGAACATAAGCCCATATTGCCTAATGGAACTCATTCAATTTATTGTAAAAGTTTCAGCAATATATACAAGCAAGGGTACCAAATTATATTTGAGAGATTTAGGTAATGGAGTTTGTCAGCCAATGTAAAAAAGTGATTTATTGCCTCATTTGAAATATCTGGAGCTCAACCTTTCCTTGAGTGGTCAACAAACTCTAGTATGAAAAAGTAAACTCCTAAGAATTATTATCCACGTCATTACAAATAACTCATAAAAATAAAAAGACAATATCTTAGAATAATGACCACACTGTATATTACACACATAGCATCGCTCTAAAAGGTTACCTACTGAATAAGCAGAGTTTTGTATATACAACACACAACTTTTGGTAACAGCTGGTATACAAACCAGCCCTTCGGCACTTTTTGCTGCCATTGTTCTCACAATATAAGATGAAATTTTCTTCACTTCTGTATGTGTCAAGTACTTGAAAGAGCTGGTCTTTCTCATGTTTGCCTGGATAAACACATACAAATGCAAGCAAAATGCTGACAACTGCACCACCCACACTTCCGCTGGGGTACATCGTAAGAGCATTCGTCATACAGCCCCAGCACTTTCATTAAATGGGGAGCATTTGGTTCTTCTCTGTATGCATCACTCTACAATGACACTAAACACCTTCACAGAGCACTGTGAAGCTACAAGTGCATGTTCCATGTCAGGCTGAAACTTGGTGGTGGAATTCTACGATTCTTTTTTTTTTTTAATATTTATTTATTTATTTATTTATTTATTTATGGCTGTGTTGCGTCTTCGTTTCTGTGCGAGGGCTTTCTCTAGTTGCGGCAAGCGGGGGCCACTCTTCATCGCGGTGCGCGGGCCTCTCACTATCGTGGCCTCTCTTGTTGTGGAGCACAGGCTCCAGATGTGCAAGCTCAGTAGTTGTGGCTCACGGGCCTAGTTGCTCCATGGCATGTGGGATCTTCCCAGACCAGGGCTCGAACCCATGTCCCCTGCATTAGCAGGCAGATTCTCAACCACTGCGCCACCAGGGAAGCCCCAATTCTACGATTCTTAAGAACAGGGTAAACCCTTGGGATCTAGGAACATGTGAGGAGATACACAAGACCTGCTGTTCTGTTCTCAAAAACAGAAATGACTAGAAAGAAAAAATATGGATTCCCCGAGAGCGGCTGTCAGCTCAGCTCCTGCCTCAGCCCTCAAGCCAAGCAACAAATGCAGCCTCAAGAGCGGTGCAGAAGTGCAGTGCATTCCACCCTTCCCTCCCTCCCAGAGGATGGAGGCTCACTCCATTCATCCACTCACTCACACATTAATTTGGTCAACCCACAGACAACCACTGGATGTCTACTTCGCAAGGCATATGCATGGTGTATGTTTCCATGCACATAAATTTAATTATATTTTATTTTGGAGAGTTCCTCGATACCCTTAAAAGTAACCTGAAGATACCCAAAATGAGTGACCATCACGAGAACCAGGACTCACTTCTGTTAACCAAACAGGTACAGCACTTGGCAAATGTTAACTATTACTATCACATCCAAATACTTTGACTTGTACAAGCGTGCTTTCAGCTTCTGTGTGCCAGGCAGGATACACAGATAAGATCCAGTTCCTGCCCTCAAGGGGCTCAGAGGGAGGGAATGAGAGTAAATCCAAGATACAGAGGACAATGTGATAAATGCAAAGGCAGAGTAACAGTATGGGGGACTAGGGGAAAGGAAAGAAGGCTTAGTTACATTATCCTGAAGGAACCGGGAAGGCTTTCTGTGAAATGATGTACATTCTTCTCTTTAGAGAGAAGCAAGAGCTGAACAAAAGCAAGAACATATCCCAGGTAGATGCAGGAGGAAGAGAAGGCACGGAGGCAGAAGAAACAGTTGAGTGTGGCTGAAATAGAGGAATAATGGGTGGGAGTGGCTGGCCAGGAGGCTGGGAGGGAGCACCAAGACTTTCTCATCAGCAGGCTTAATATGATTCAGGTCGCCTGGTCTCAAACACTTCAATCATCTGTAAAGTGGAAAGAGTGGCTCCTCCAGCAAATTCCACATACCAAACTGAGTGGTCACACTGCATTCTCCCTGTGCTTGGCAGGAGGCTTGGCCCATACATACATCATCTTCCTCTGGTCTAGGTACATGGAGGGAAGCTCCCAAAACCAACCAACCACAATGCCGACTCAGCCATAGTAGAAGATAAATATAATACATGTCTCTGACTTGGCAGGAGTCGAGTTCCTCTAACATAAGTCTTTCCATGCTCTAAAATCCATGCAGTTTTTTAAAAGCACGCCCAAGGCCACTCTGCTTCCAGGGGATTTGAGGTTTTAGCCAATTTGCTTATAAGATGGCTGTGCAAATTTGCACTATCCCATGAGCCTGGGTTTGAAATGGAGGGGAGGATCTCAGCTATAACAGGGAAGACTTTTAATAAAGAGCAGAACCCAGAGCCCATGCAATAGATAGCTGCTCTTGCAGGTGAACCCACGCTGGGCACTGCTCACCCAGCTCTCCAAGGGATGCAGTAACCAAATCCCACTGGCCCCAAATTCACTCACTTCACAGATACATTCTGAATGCCTATTATATGCAAAGTACCACAGAGACCATAAAGGTGTGCAAGCCACAGCCCGAGCCCTGAAAGGGCTTACAGCTTAGGAGGAAGGACACCTACAAAAGCCAGTAAAGGGACTTTCCTGGTGGTCCAGTGGTTAAGACTCCACGCTTCCACTACAAGGGGCACAGGTGTGATCCCTAGTTGGGGACCTAAGATCCCGCATGCTGCATGGTGCAGCAAATAATAATAATAATAAAAGCCAGTAGATGGTGAAAGTGCCATTAAGACGTTGATGGGCCAAAGGAAGTAAAGGTCCCTCCTGGTCAAGAAGGAAGAGACTTCCTAAAGGAGGTAGCTGCAGAGAAATGGAGGAGGTTTTCAACACAAAACAGTTGGAAAAGGTGCTCCTCTTTTCTGAGCCCTTGCTATGCATCACTTCAATCCCACAACAAACCAGTGTGCCAGGTGATACCGCATGGACTGGGCATGGAAATCCTGGTGAGCACATTGTCACACACATCATGGGTGGTAGAGCCCTCGTTCTCTGCTACAGAAAGCCTTTCTGCTAGAGGGAATGGCATGAGTACAGCCGGTATGGGATATGAGAAGAATCCAACATGTTGGAAGGACACATTGTAGGACATCCGGCTGGAAACATACACTGAAACCACACAGCAGGGGCCTCATCTACCTGGCCTTAGGAGAATGTGTTTGTTGACTGGGTGATGAAGCACGTAGGGAAGAGGAAGCTTTGGAGAAACAAGAGTCCAGGATCAGGCATAGCGGCTAAGAGCCACTGGAGCCAGCCAGCTCTGACACCTACTAGGTGTGTAACTGTGGACAAGGTCTTTAACTTCTGTGTGCCTCCACTTCCTCATCTATTAGATGGAGATGATAATACTACCTACTTCACAGAATTGTGACACTAAATGAATTTGCAAAGCAATAAGAATAATGCCACCCATAAAAACGGCTATAGAAGTGTCACTGGATAATGATGGTAACAATGAAGCAGCCTTAATTAACCAGATGAGACACCCTGAAGTTGGGATATTATCTCAGAGATGACTAGAGTAATCCAGACAAGAGAAAGGATGGTAGCAGCTACTGGGAGGGGGGACGGGGGGAGGGGGGAGAGAGGAAGTAAACGATCTGAGAGATCAGAGAACTCGAAAGGGGAGGAGAGGGTTGCAGCCTGGGAGAAAAGCAGTGCTGCTGGAGGGGCTGCTCAGCCATAAAAGCACTTGGCAAAGACTTAGAGGACTCCTTGCTAGACTTCAATCCTTACACACCCAGGGGCAGTCCTCAGAGCCTCAAATCTTCCATCTCGAAAACGGAGCCAACAATCCTTACCCTTTCTACTCTCAGCATTGTCATGAGGAGCTAATAGGGCAGTGGATTTGGCCACAGGATGTTAAGACATAACGCACTGTACAGATGGGAGGCATGAGTCGGGACAAGGGACTAGTTGGGAACGAGCCCAAGGAAAGAGAGGCACTCTACTCAACCTTGTCCATGATGTTCCCAGAGAGTAAGACTGAGGGTCAATTCCAACATCCTCGCCCTGCACAGCTGCAGGCTGGTACCAGCCCAGGACCAGGGACACCTGAGGCTGCCACGGCACTGAGGGTAGAACACACAAAGGTTCAAGGGGCAGACCCCCAGTGCTGACAGCAGAATTCACCATTCCAGCGCACAACGGGGATAAAAGAAGCCCATAGAAAACCCAGTTGGCTCTACCTCTTCCAGCTCTCCAGTTATAAAGTCTGTAAGCAGATCAAAAGAAGGGTTCCGGAGCCAGCCAGTGATGGGGACGAGAAAACCAGCCCCTGAGGGCTGCAGCAGGCGGCACCCCACCCCCGCCCCCGCCAGCAGTTTGCCTTCCATTAAAGCCAAGTGTTTGTTTACATTTCCTGCATCATCTTGTCACTTTCTGGATAGGATTTCTTACAGAAACTCATCTTTTTCATGTTGAGTGTAGTCTACATAGTCCAGGAGACCATAAAGAGCAGCAGCTCGCATACCCTACCTAAGTTCTCTTTATTTGAGCTTCAGGAGGAACTCAGGAGCCCCGGCCCCAAGTCTCTTCTCCAGCAGACCCTGCACCTCCCTATCACATCCTTCACCACAGAAGACTGGGACGGTGTCCTTAACACAACTCTCTCCCTCCCACTACCCTGGAGTTCCTTGAAGTTCCCTGAACTAGCCGAGAGTTCTCATCCTTCTCTGAGTCCCCACCACCCAACACAGACCCTAGCATATAATGAACTGAAATGTCACCCCATCCTTTGGAATCCAAAAGCAGTGAGAACCCACAGGCACAACCTGCTCCAAATACTCAACTTTGCCCCTTACTCAAAAGTCTTTTAATATAGCAGCACCTCATGTCTTCAAGCCTCCCTGTTTGGTTTTCCAAAAACCTGACTTCTGAGGTCAAAGGAAAGGCCTAATTTAGGTTTGTGACCTTAGCCTGTGTTTCATTTTACAGTTTTGATTTGTTTGATACAGGTTGTGGAGAAGTAAAAGCCCTTACCACTCCAAAATACAGTTACCAAATTCAAACCACTCCAGAATAGGGCCTTCTCCCTTCAACCAACTTTTTCGGCTGACTTTTAACAGTTTTAAAGTTGATAAACTAGAGGAAGCGCTTTATTTAAAGAAAGAAAAAAAGATCTAAGTAAACAGTTCCCAGAGTTCTCTAAGAATTTAGACTCAACACAATCTGTCTACACAAGGATAAATGCAGTTTTATTAAAGAAAACACAGCGGGCTTACATACACTCTTCAAACAGTGTACACTGTCCACACGAAGAAGCAAACAAATTCAAAGCGGGTGGGACAGGGTCATCAGTGGGGAAGTGCCATGGTTTTTCGCTCGAAAGCTGAACCACAAGGCAGGCAAGTGTCAGAGACAGACTTTCTCAAGGTATCTCGAATGGCGCTCAAGGAGATGACCACAGAATCATGCGGTGGAGTTACTGTGATTGTTTTCAAAATAATTTTTATTGAAGAAACAATCAACTGAACTACATATAATCTGCAAAACCAAGCCCCTTGGCACCAAATGTGTTAAAAGCCTCCAATAGCACTGGAGTTTCAATTTATTCCAAATATAGACCTGAAATCACAAACTACAGAGCCAAAGCCGCAGTGTTTTAAATGTCTGACCAACTCCATCGAAATACCCCACACTTCTCGTTTCAGAGTGAGGGAAAAATAAATGAGTCAAGAAACACAATTTCTAGAAATTCTTCCATTATAGGAGGGAAAGTCTAAAGATCCGTGTGGCTTTTAAGAAAGCCAGCAGAAACTAGAACATATGCAAAAGTTATTTCCACTGCACACTGCACACTGCACATAAAACGTCACTTTTCCAACAATTTTAAAACACATGGTACGTTTACAGTTTGATTTTTCTCTCACTACTTGAGTTTTGTCAAGCACCTGGATGTTAAGAGTTATAAAAATGAATGAAGGGGCTTCCCTGGTGGCACAGTGGTTAAGAATCCACCTGCCAATGCAGGGGACACGGGTTCGAGCCCTGGTCTGGGAAGATCCCACATGCCGCGGAGCAACTAAGCCCATGCGCCACAACTACTGAGCCCATGTGCCACAACTACTGAGCCCACACACCTAGAGCCCGTGCTCCGCAACAAGGGAAGCTACCGCAATGAGAAGCCCGCGCACCGCAACAAACAGTAGCCCCGCTCGCTGAGACTAGACAAAGCCCATGCACAGCAATGAAGACCTAACACAGCCAAAAATAAATAAATAAAATAAATTTGTTTTAAAAAAAAAAATGAATTAAGATTCTGTTCCTGCCCATAAGGTGCTCACAAGTTGGGTATCTGTACCCAAAATGAAAGGGTTTAATAAATAGATGATACAAATTTCAGTAAGGGACTTTTAGTAATAGAAAAAAGGTCCAAAGTTCTTTGCAGCAATATTTTATTTTCCATAGTTAAAGAAAAAAAAAAGAATTAACCTAACCAGAATGATCTATCAGAGAGACGCTGCTAAACCCAAAGTGGCAGGATGTGACCGGGAGCATTTTTACCAAAGGACTGGCCGGGGACGAGACCTGCACTAGCTATCGATCATCATCAATCTCCACGCTTCACTGTGACTTTCTACCACTTCGTCAGCTTTCATAGATTAAAACACTCCAGGCCAGTCCTTGATTCAATTGGTAGATAACTACTGCTTCCCTCAAAAACCATATATTCACTTTAATCCATTTGAATAATTTCTCAAACTATGGGCTGAATTCTAACTGGACTCCAAGTCCACACAATCCCACATGAAGCTAATCTTCAACTAGAGGGCCAGAAGCTCTGGTTACTGGGATTTCACTCATTCCAACTCATTTAACAAATATTCATTGAGCACCAACTGCCAGGAATTTTCTAAGCACTGAGCAATTCCACTGGAAACTAAAACAGACATGGAACCTTCCCTTGTGGGGCTTACAATCTAGCAGTCAGAGCATCAACAAATGAATTTTATTGAGGGAAAGGAACATGATTCAGGATAACAGGCAGCTGGGCTGGGGAAGAGACGGGATGGGCACCCACCAGATAGGATGGTTAGTTAGAGAGAGTTTCTATGAAGACAAACCCTACAGAAGATACATTCTAAAAAATTGCAAAACACCTGTTACAAAGGTTAGTGTGACTGTTACCAAAAAAATTTTCTGAATAACTAGTATATATAATTTAGAAAAGACAAAAATATGTTTAAAAATAGAGTGAGGCTAAACTAATCTATAAACTTAACAGAACCCCAATAAAAATAGTTTCTGAAAAATTTTTTGACTAGACAAAAATGCGTCTAAAAGTGTAAACAGACAGATAAACACACCTGTGAAGAAAGTCAGGAAAAAAATCTTAAAGAAGAAAGTGATGAAAAGTGAGTAGCTGAATTATACAGCAAAACCCCTCACAGAGCTATGGTAATTAAAGCTCCATGTAGATAATGGAGCACATGTGAATTTAGTTTACCAATCTATAGAGAAAAGAGTCAATGAATTGTGTTAGGACAAGACAAGCATTAAGTTAAAAGGTCTGGATCTCTACCTCACTCTTTCCACCATACCAAACAAAATCTAGACATATTCAACTATGTAAAGTATATTATGACTTCTTTTTTTTTTATGTGGAAGACATTTTTCCAATAATTTCAGGGTAAGATAGTCTTTTGCATGCAAATGAAAAACCTAGAAACCATAAAGGAAGAGTTGATAAATTTGATGTAAAATTAATTTCTTCATGGAAAGTTATGTAACAGGGAAAGTGAAAAGGCAAATGACAAACTGAGAAAGAATATGTGCAATTACCCTACCCCACAGGCCCCTGACGTTTCGTTGGGACATTAGCAGTGCTTCTCAAATTTTAATGTGCATGCTCTTCACCTGGAATCTTGTTAAAGTCAAGATTCTAATTTGGCAGGCCTGGAGTGGGGGGTCTCAGAGTCTGCATCTCTAACAGGCTCCCGGGAATACCAAGTAGCTAAATTTTACAGAAATTTTCTAATTAAAGAGATGTGGGGCCAGAACTGAGGGGGGCTCAGATACCTCATAAGAATCACTTGGGAAGGTTTCAGAACCGTGGTCCAAACTTCACCATTGGACATTCTGATTTAGAAGATCCAAGGTGAACAGGAGGAGTCAGTATTTTTTTTTTTTTTTAAACTCTCCAGGTGACAAAGATATTCAGCCTGGTTTTAAATCCAGTGGACAAGATCGTCTGAGTCCCTTCCTGCTCTTTTCTGTGCTCTGAATACTACAGAGAGACATGTTTGAACTGGTAGTTTAAAACCACTTCTTTCCCACCCCCAGACCTCCCTCCCCTACCCACACATCACCTTCCTGCAGCCTTGTCCTAACATATTCTCCTCTCACAACAAAGGCTGACAGAAGTACAGAAGCAGAGCAAAGGAGGCCCACAAGCATGGTTAAGTGGCATCCCAGTGATGGTTTACCCACTCGCTGTTTAACCACTTATTGGCTGTGTGATCCTGGGTTAGCCTCCTAATCTCCTGGACTGTATTTCCTTACTTATACAAACCAAGTTGTTGTGAGGGTTTAAATAAGTGAATCTATTAAAAGAACTGTGTAAATTGTAAAACATCATGTAAACATTAGATGTTTTTACTAGATGTGACATTGGGAACACACTTGTCTAAATCTGAACCCCTCATGTCCATGTCCCAACAAATTTCTACACTGTCCCCCTTTCCAATCCCTTCTCAATTTAAAGAAAAAAAAAAACTCTCCAGGTTTCTGCTTTCTAAATATACAAACAAAACAGGCAGAACATAAATACTAAAAACAGAACTACCATATGACCCAGCAATTCTACTCCTGGGCATACAACCGAAAAACACTAATTGGAAAAGATACATGCACCCCAATGTTCATAACGGCATTATTTGCAATTGCCAAGACATGGAAGCAACCTAAGTATCCATCAACAGATGAATGGATACAGAAGATGTGGTATGTGTGCACAATGGAATACTACTACTCAGCCATAAAAAAAAAGAATGAAATTTTGCCATTTGCAACAACATGGATGGACTTGAAGGGCATTACGCTAAGTGAAATAAGTCAGAGAAAGACAAATACTGTATGATCTCACTTATATGTGAAATCTAAAAAATACAACAAACTAGTGAATATAACAGAAAAGAAAGACTCACAGACATAGAGAACAAACTAGTGGTTACCAGTGGGGAGAGGGAAGGGGGCAAGGGCAGTATAGGGGTAGGGGATTAAGAGGTACAAACTATTATGTATAAAATAAGCTACAAGGATATATTGCACAACATGGGGAATATAGCCAATATTTTATAATAACTATAGATGGAGTATAACCTTTAAAAACTGTGAATCACTTTCTTATATAATATTATACATCAATTATACGTCAATCAAAAAAAAAGGGAGGAAAAGTTTCCAAACTTTCTCAGTTAAAAAAAAAAACAAACCCGCAGGTAGAACGTGTTATATCAAGCCTAAACTAAAAATGGCTTCCAATCTGTAAAAGATGCCAACAAATACTGCATATGTCTCCTAATGTACACGGTAAGGGTTTTCCAAAACAAATTCTATCCTCTTTAGCAACTTCTACTTTGTTATTTCTAAATGTTAAGTGTCACCTAAATCTTCCTCCCTGCTCATTTATACTGCCACCCCCACTGCCCTCCAATCTGGGGAACTGCAGATGAAGCAGGCCTTTTGTTTCTGACACCATCCCCAGGGGCACACACACATCTTATAGGTCTCCTCAAGAGAGGCGTTTGCTATTTAATCCATTTGCTAATAAAATGAACCTGGAAGGTTCCCTGACAGAGGAAGCTTGAAGCACGTGCAGAATATACACACTGGATTTATCATCAGGAAGCATTTGCCAAAGGCCACTGAGCGCATGCTTTTCCACACTGATCAGAGATGGCAGGGGAGGAAGTGAAGGGTGGTGCCACTAGGCAGGACACCCAGGTCTAATGACACACCTGGCCTGCCTCCTTCCAGGTGCTCAGCCAACCAGAACTCCTCAGTGCCCCAGGGTATGACTGGGAAAATTCCTCACCTGCCACATTTGAACCAAGCCACCGCACAACCTAAACCACATGGCAAACCAGGCAGCAGAAAGGCCTACATAAGGCCTGGAAATGTTCCAGTCTGAAACACAGGTTAGGAGGGTCACCCTATTGTTACTACCTGGTTAGTTCCCTCAGACAGAATCCATACTGGAGAACTGGGTCCAGGACAGCAGCCCCGCCTTGCAGACCAAGCAGAAGCTGTGTGCTATCACACTGAGTAGGGCCTCTCCAGAACACCACACAGGGCTTATTTCCCAGCAAACTAGTCAGCCAGAGACCATTTGGTTTCAATTAACAGAAACCCACTCCCACTAACCTAAGGAAAAAAAAAAAAAAAAAGGTAGGGGAACGTGGGTTCATTATAAGGTCAAGGGGTCTATCAGATGACCCCGAATCAGGAACTGCAGCCAGCCCTCATGGGAAATGGAAACCAGGAAATGGAAAACCATCCGGAAATGAGACTATTCCCAAGGTCTCTCATGTCCTCCTCTGCACAACAGCTTTGTTCTCTTCTCTCTGCAAAGCAGTTTTAATTCTATGCTTCTGTGTACCCATGGGTCAAACATCTGCTCCCCAGTTAGCTTCTCCCTGAACTGTAGGGTGAGCATCGAAGACCCACTAGGATTGCTGTCTCAATCCCAAAAGATTCAGGAGAGAGAGCTCAACTCAGCTTGGATCAGACGGCCCCCTTTGATCCAAACATCAGAGAGAAGGTGGGTAAGTTGGTCTAACTATAGAGGATATCTACCTGACTGGCACAATTACAAAAAATGACAATATAAATGACAACAGCTTAATGAACTCTGACCTTTTTTAAAGCCACAAGGTTTCCAAAGGTACCATCTTGTCTTCTTATCATCACTCCAAGGAAGCACAGCTGTACAGCCAGATCCTCAAATAACAGATAAATGTCTTCTTTGTAGTTTGCCTGTTGGTTGCTTGGGTCGGAGAAAAAAAGCACTTTGTTGTTATCAAATAGGAATTTATTTCTGGTTCCTCCTTTCCTCTTTACAGGAGGGTTCTCGGCAGGAATCTTGCCTGGAAACAGGCAGAACCCAGCCAGTACACAAAAATGTCCTTGAATCACGAATGCAGAGGTAGGGGAGAGACACAGTCATGGTAGAGAAATACACACACAGAACTAAAGCCCTCTGGGGCAGGCATACTGAAAATAATTCTCCATAGGAAGAATCTGTTCAGTGTAAAGGTTAAGCAAGGCTCCTTCCTTCCTTACAAAAGCGTCTGGGTTTTTCATAAAGTAGACCCAAAGAGTCCATCAGTGGGGGGTCTACTTCACCTAGGGCAACAATCACATTCCTCCCAGATCATGGGCTGCTCTGTGTGGTTGCTAATAAGATAATCTGTTACAGGAGGCTTACAAATCCATTTACATTGATTTTAATTAATGAATCAATCCCTGAGCCTGAACAACTTGGTCCAGAGAGGGTAAGCAATTCAAGATTCAATCTGCACTCCCAGCCTGAAAGCTACATTAAAAAGAAATTAACTCTCAGATCAATGCAGGACAAATAAAAATAATTGGGTTTGTATCTCTTACAACATAAGAAAAAATCTCTTCCAAGTTTAGACAGTTACTCTTCACACATTAATAAGGGGAATATATTTTCAGTGATTTCCTAACAAACTCACCTAGGACTAACAGGTTTTTTTGGACAAGCCTGAAATCTGGAAAACCAAAGTCAGATATTATGACTCTCAGTCCAACCTCTGAAATGAAGATGAGTCCAATTTTCTCAAAAACTCATCAGAACCTCTCAGCTCAGACTGAAGTTGAATAGAGAGTTACCCAAACACAAAATACAAACGACAAGTAAGAACAAAGTGGCACCCACCAGCCTGGCTGTGCCCTGAATCAGCCAGGCTTCATTAAGAAGGCAGGCAAACTTTTTCATTTGCTTTTACTTTATCCTTTACAAAGGCTGAAATAGAATTTGACCTTTCTGAGCCATCACTAACTATGAATTGGAAACAAGCTCAATTTAAAAGAAGGCATCAATATGTGACTGCTCATCGGTTCATTTTTCTCTTCTGTTTCCTCATCTTTTTCACAGGGTTTGTCTACCCACTCTATTTTTAGACTCCTATCAGAACTTCCAATGACTCCATGTAAACCTAGTGGAAAAAAGTCTAGTTTCAGTCCCACTTTCTCAAATCCCCCAGCTGGCCAACACCAATTAGCATCGGAGAAGAACATTAGAGTTAATAACTGAAAACGTATCACACTCAATTTTAATTTTTTTTAAGATGGAAAAAGTTCATAAACTCACCAGCAAACCGTAAAGCAGCAGAGAGACACCAGCCTGAGTCTGCCCCCACTTATGAAGGCAAACAAGGGGGGTGCTGCTCATAAAAGAGAATAAATACATACAGGGTGTGGAGACCCATGACTTTGGGAGGCAGCATTTCACGTTTCTCCCTCACTCTTTACAATATTTAATAAAAGAGTTATCAAATTGATTTTGAAGTCAGTAAGACTGGCCTGAAACACTGCAAAAGGAATTAAAAAAAAAAAAGACCCTGTACATAAGGAAGTAAACTGCAAGAAAAAGCAAGAGCAAGAGAGCCAGGCCAGAGCTCGGGCGGGCTGGCACTCGTGTGTTTTCCTCTCCCTCCCTCCATCCCTCCCTCCCTCCTTCCCTTTCTTTCTCTCTCTCCCTCCTCTGTCTCCCGACTAGGCGAGCAAAACAAAAGACGTTGATACTTCAGCTATGCATATGGACTCCAGAGCTTTCTGCCCCTAATGTCTGCTTGCATGCCCTCAAGTTTTAGGATTCACTGGACACTTAACTAAAGCTCCCTGAAACATTTCCTGTGCATTTCTGGGGGCACCTCAGTGGACCCAGCCAGCTGCCTTTCCTGGCTGAGTTGCGCAGGGCAGGGTATGCCAATGCAGCCTGACATTCAGAGCAAGACCACAAATTATAAACAGTTTCAGTAAATTGACTTGAGTGTCTTTGTTCCTCAGACATACATCTTTCTACCACTTACAAAGGCAGGCAGCAGAACCTAACCACCAATGCGACTATAGCCAGGACTGGGAAAGGAAGTTATTGAAGCCTGGATTTCCTGCTTTTGCTTGTAGCCAAGAACTATGAGGCTTGTAGTGGTTTCAGGAACTGACTCATCTAATGATTCATGGATAAGATACTGCTTTTAATACGTTTCTGACCCTAAGACTCAGGAACTTGAAAACCAATCTGAACCTATGCTTCACTCTTATTTGCAAATGACTATTCACAGCAAAATAAACAGGAGGACAATGGTTAATGAAACGATGAAAACATCACACCAAGGGCAGGAAAAGCAGAATGTGGACGCCACATTTGAAGCCATGATCAAAAGCCTAATCTGTGGGCTGTGACTTGATAGCATCCAAACTTCCCAAAAGTGAATAACAGGTGGGATGAGGTTTATTTTTAGATATCATTCCCCTAGATGTAAAAATAGATTTAGCACAGCAATATTTTAATTCAGGCGCATCTGGGGTTGTGACTCTAAATACCCAAGATGGAAAGCAGCATGTAGCTCTAAATTTAACTGCTACAGTTGCAAACCAGGGAGAGTTCAGGGTTAGCTGACCAATGAGTAATGGGTAATAAAGGACTCATGGTGGAACTCACTCTCTTAAATCATCCTCTACAGGAAGACTGCAGTTCAGTATTTCCACCCATCCTCTGACCAGTCTTCTCTTTCCCCCCTCCACACACACACACACACACACACACACACACACACACACACACACACACAGGCACATCAGTCCTGAAAAGCAAAACTCTCTAAAAGTAGAGTCAGAAGCTGGCACCTCTAGCTGCGCTCTGTGACGGCCCCATAGATTCATTCATCATCAAGAAAGCCCACTAGCGAAAAGTTTTCAAGCCTCCCTGGCCCACCAATCCTTGGGTTTTCCCTGCCCCTCCCCCTAGGGGCATTAAGAACAGGACCAGTTTCAGGGGTGGCTTTCAAACCGTTTACAGGTTTCAACACCAGTCCAGTCACACAGAGGGAAGGGGGAAAAGAAGACAAAAATGGCGGGGGGGGGGAGGGGGGCCATGGGGGATGGAAGAAGCAGTAAGACCAGTTGACCAGGCAAGGCCAAAGTGCAAGGGCTGCCTGGCAGGCGCTGCCCAGCTGGGCTCCTCCAACAGATTTACTGACATGACGTCAGTGGCTCCAGTCCAGCTTTTCTTTGGTAGCTTTTACCACTTGCCTCCCCTGTGTTAGGGAGCCACAGGACCATAAAGAAAATTCCCGTTGTGAAACGAGTTTAACCTCGGGGCACAGAGGCCCGCCTGTAAATTATAGGCCTCCTCACCCTCTCTCTGTGCCCCTGGAGGAAGGGGAAGGGAATAAACCCCTACTCTACTGTACTTTCCTTAACACAGAGGAACCATTAAATGAAGCTTGCTGCCTTTAAAAAAAAAAAGGGGGGGGGGGCGGTGGGAAGGGGTGTGGTGCGGATATTAAATGAGTATACAAAGTTTCACAGGACAGAATGCTGGTTAATTTCTCAGGGATGTCATGAATGATGATAATTTCAGTACTACTCACTCATTCTGTTGTGAGGCTGTGTTGGCTGGACTGTGAACGCATACGGCTTTGTTTCACCAACAAAACAAAAAAGTATTACTGAAACTGAAACTCCAGGCCTGAATGGAACCTCTGAAGAGAGCACTGTAGATGTATTTAAAATGAGATTTTCTTTTGGCCTAAGTGCATATTCTGTGATGCACCAACATGGGCATCAAACAATTTCCAAAAAGCAAAGACAGAAATTACTAAAAATAAGTCTAATAGGAGACTCATTAAACAAAAAACACTCATTTTAGACTTAAAGGCTTACTATTGTATTCCCACAACAGCAGAATAGCTGTGTTCCATCTAGGACTCCAGTGCATAATGCTGCCTAAAACTACAGAGCCTTAAAATTTTTTAGCTTATAAAAATAATGTATTAGTGATAAATTCTTTAAATGAGTGAGAGATTAAATATATTCTATTTTAAACACTTTAAAAAAGAAAGGTACAAAACTTAATTCAACCAGTATTTATTCAAACACATGTGTGTAAATTGACCCCAACAATATCATCAAAATATAGCTTGCAGTCTGAATGGTTCAGAGTGGTAATAAGATAAGGAATCTCTCACCTTCTGGTTATTTAAACAAGGCGCAGAACAAACCATCAGGGAGACAGGACTGAAAGCAATGATTAAAGTCTTCTGTGAAGCCTAAATTAATGTGAGCTTTGGCCTTCAAGATGAGAGTCAAGCCATGAACTGTCCTGGGGGAATTCTTCAGTTTGGCCTTTTTCGTAAGGGAGAAAAGGACATGATGACAAGCACAAGAGTGGACATGGCAGGAGAGCCAAAGGGGCCAAACATGAGACAAGTGTGCAAGGAAAGTTTTTATCATGGACCAAAAAGTTGACATGATAGGTGGGATCCATTTCTGAGGGGGGCGAGGGGTGTGTGACAGAGACCCTACCCAAGTTGTAGCTCTGAAATAGCATTTCCCACTAAAAGAAACCAAGCTCTGCAGAAACGGTTCATTCTAAATCCAAGAATACAAAACAAGACACAGGATAGCAAGGAAGCTGCTATCAATAAGGGTCACATCAAAAGGACACAGGAGCCAAAACTCCCACTGCCCAAAGATTGTACAATTTGAGCATCAATAAGAAGAGGAAACTACACGGAATCAAAAACATCCAACAATTTTAAATCCACGATTGCATAATGATATTCAAACAAACAAAAGAAACCACATACCTGCCTTTTCTGTACAACTATATGCCAGGTTAACCAAACAATTGATGACAGAAAGTTTCTATAAGAGTATTTTGGCTAATAAATGAAGTAGGAATGAGAGGACTGGAATATGACCAGTTTACGAAGCCCATATGAAACAACAGATACAGGCAGAGATCATAAATCGGTGGCTAACACACAAAGAAAGAGACAATTGGACATCACGTGCCTCCTGGTGGCTTGCTAGTTATGAAATATTCCTGCCTTAAAAAACAAAAAACATTAAACCTCAAACAGACCAAGCTTCTAGGTCTAAATTCCAATTTATAGGAGATACAGAGGATAGTGGCGCATGATAAACAGCACTAAGAGAATGCAACTGCAAAATCCAGAATGAGCGAAACTGGACAAGAGAAACAGGCTTTTATAAACACATCACCCGCAAGGGGGAATAAAGGAGGGAAGAGAACTTCAAAGAGCTTTAAGAAACAGAACAACCAAAGATAACCTTTGATCTTGTTTGGACCCTGATTTAAACAAACCAACTATGGGAAAACACTGATGAGACAATCAAGGAAAACTAAAGAGCCACTAGATATTTTACATTAAGGAATTATTATTAAAATATTGGCGTGATGATATTAGTTGGTGTTTTTTAAAAAGAGTTATATTTTTAAAATACATACTAAACCTTTACAGATAAAATGGTATGACATCTGTGATTGTTTCAAAATAATCTAGTGGAAAAGGAACCAGGGATTTAGAAGAAACAAGAATGGCCACGGGGTGATGACTGTTGCTAAGTCATGATGGTCCAGGGACGTTCACTGCCCTCTACTATACTGAACTTTTCATAATAAAAATTTTGAAAATCTAAAATAAATAAAAATAAGGCACTGCTCCTGTCCCCCTCCTTCAAAAAGACAGAAAGATGCTAACAGAAGAGATACTTGGCACTCTAAGTCATGGCTACTGGGTGATGTAATCACAGCCGTAATTATAATCTGCAGATAACATTAATGAGACACTCTGCCAGGCATCGTGCTAACCCTCACTATAACCCATGAGAAAGGCACTACTATGTCCATTTTACAGGTGAGAAACTGGGGTTCAAAAAAAATAAAGAGGTTGCCCAAGGTCAAACAGGTAAGTGGAAGAAATGTATGTAATTCCACAAATTCAAAAATGTAATGAGAATCAGGATGAGTTATGTCTTTTCAAAATAGTTACCGGAAGTGCCGGTAACTCCCTAAGTCAAGAGATCCGATGCTCTCCAATGTGAAAGACAGCAGAATCAAGAAGTGGTGCTTTGCTGATGACCATTTTTGGTGAAACCTAGGAAACTGAAGGGGCAGTCTCTTTAAGATCTCAAAGTGATAAAAGCAGAGGAGAAAGGGTGAAAAAAGTGGACAGCATGTGTGTGTGTCTGTGTGGCTGTGTGTGTGTGAAAATATGAAAGCAAAAGGGAAATTGTCTGAAGAGAGAAAAACAACAGAGCAGGAAATCCAGCAAGAAGGGAAGCTGGAAAAAAGCTTAAAACTAAACCCAAAGGAGGAAGATGGAAAAGCAAATAAATGAGCTCCTGTCAGACTGGTCCATTCTGGTTAGGACAAAACCCTCAGGATCTTGGACAGAGAACCGGAGGACAGAGGAAGCAGGAGACTTCAGAATGGGTTGGGGCAACCAATGGAGAAGCTCACTGTGGGCCATTCGCCATATTCCATCATATTTTACTTATCCTTTTTATTTTCATTTTTCAGATAAGGAGACAGAGGCCCAGAGAGATTAAATAATTTTCCCCAAGACCTCTCAGCCAATAAGCAGAACTGGGACTGGAACCTGGGTCTGAGTTCAAAGCCATGCTTTTATATTTGCTTAATATATATAGCACGAGAGAGATCTACACAACGTTAGGGCAACACCAAAATGGCCAACAGCAGAGGTACCCAAAAGGCACTGGGAAATATATGACAACTCTTAAGAAGGGGGCAAACCAGGACAGGGAAGGAGGGGAAGACAGGAGCACAAGTCCTAGAAACTGGCCATCAGTGCCCCAACCCCTTTTGGCCCAGAGTCAGCAGAATTAGGTGAACAAGAGTAAGACAGTATCAACTATCCCACAACCTTCCACTAAAGACCAACCATGACATCAAAGATGGGTAGCAACCCCATTAGCAATCCCATTTCAAAGTCCCTGCCTGTCTATTTCAGAGACCTGATTATTAAGGGCTCTGAAGAAAGCAGTTAACTCTCTTTTCCCTTCTGCCCCTGCCACTGTCCATCACACATCACTGCCTAAATCATATTTTCCAGCTGGTCACCTGGGTGGGGAGGGGAGAAATTCACCCCATCTCCCTTGTTCCCAAGTACTCCCAAAGGTCATCTTCCTAAAAACCCTACCCCCAACATGAAGGCATTTCCATATCCAGGCCTTCAGGGTGGTAGAGGGGGCTAACTTACTCTGCCTGCAGGCCAACAAGAGCACATTCCAAAGGAAAACCAGATAAACTGGCAGGTCCAGTTCCAGGCTTCCAAACCAGATCAGCTTCTTGCCAGAGCCCCCAACACACCTATAGAGCAGTTTAGATCAACCCAGCCCCCAGAGAGCCTCTCATTTTCATATAACCAGTCTGAGAGGTGAGGCGTTCTGGGTCCCCACAGTCTTTGAAGACTGACACCAAAGGGGAGAGGTGAATCTTGCCCCCCCTCTCAAGAAGATGAACGACTAGGGTGGGGCAGTTCCCCTAGGAAAGGCTTGAGTGGGTCACACCTAACATCTTAGGACCTTAGCCACAGGTTTGTTTTGAAAATAGAGTAAAATGGGCCACCAAGAACACAAAACAAAATAAAGTGTTAAGTAGTCTGCCTTTTCTGCACAAATACACCAAAAGAGGGGAAGTGTACCTTTGTTTCAATGTCACAATCTAAACACCATTCAAATGCCACAGGTGACTTAATATGCAGTCTTTTTTAGCCTGGCAGCCGTGAAGTCACACAGATCTAGGAATTGGCTTCAAATTTTGGTCCCCATTGCACTGGCTGTGTGACCTTGGGCAGGTTACTAAACCTCTCTGAGATTCACTTTCTTCAACCACAAATAAAGCTCTCAGGTTTAAATTAAGGTAATGCTGAAGAATGGGGCTTAAGACAGAACCTGGCCTGTCAGCCTTCCTTTCTTATCCAAATTCTCCCAGGGTGGCCTGGGAATTAGCACAACTGAGAGAAGAGTTATGGAATAGACTCAGCAGTACTGCTCCTCCTCCATAAAACCCGCTTTGGGAAGGGAGTGTGGGGTTGTGGACGGGGATGACTCAGATAACAACACTGCTCCAGGACCTTTCGGCCTAAGGCTCTCACATTTTCTCTTTAATCTAAAGCTCGGCTCAAAAGCAGCCTGGATCATCTTCCCAGAAAGGGAAAGCAAAGATTTTCAAGTGACTTGCCCAAGGTCACAGGGAGAGCCAAGACCAAGGGCTATCCAACCCACACAGCTGGAAGTGGAGGGACCAAGATCCCAGCCCTGGGAAGACCCTCAAATGCCTTCTCCCAGTGAACCACCCCAACAAGGAAACAGTTCTCCCAATTCTCAACAGCAAAGGCCAGAAGCCATTCTTTCAAACTGAACACCTGCCCAGGTTACTGCCTAAAGCACATGATAAAATAACTAAATGAATAGTGTTGTTAAAAGAATCACCTGGAATTGAGCAGTGTCATTACAATTATTTTTGGTTTTAGGCAAAGTACTACAATTTCTTAAAAATTTCTAAGATTCCACTCCATTTTCCCTCTGTATCCACAGGTTCCAAATCCGCATTCAACCAACCTCGAATCGAAAATATTTGAGTAAAAAAAAAAATTCCAGGAAGTTCAAAAAAAACAAAACTTGAATATGCCACAAGCTGGTAACTATTTACATTTAGTATTTACACCATATTTACAACTATTCACATGGCATTTACATTGTATTAGGTATTATAAGTAATCTATACAGATAATTTAAAGTATACTGGAGGATGTGTGTAGGTTATATACAAATACTACACCATTTACATAAGGGACTTGAGCATCCGAGGATTTTGGTATCTGCAGAGGTCCTGGAACCAATCCCCTGTGGATACCTGGTCCAATGTATTTCGGCACATCATAGGACGTCATTACAGTCTCCCAAACAACAAAGATAAGCAAAGTTTGAAACTAAGAACGTCAAGAGCGCCAAGACTACAGGTTTTAAAATCTGTAATCCGAAATCCCCAAATTTCACACAGTACAAAGCTTTCAGAATTCCACTGGGAAAAACTTCTAAATTGAACTTTGCAAGTCCCAAAGGAAATGAACCAGTGCTGAATCATTCCCATGAATGATGAGACACTGTATTGTTTTTTTAATTCGTTATGAATTGATCCACAGAATAGCAGAGGGTTTGAAACAATTTGGTTGAAACTAGCACAGGTTTATAGGAAAAGTTGTTCTCTGAAACTCCCCTCTATTGAAGCTCAGAAACAGCCTGGGACGCTCCAAGAATAACACTGTTATGAGCTCAATATCAGGGCACCTCAAAAGACTCCTGCTTGAGATTTTTCTCTCTATTCTGCTTAATTAAAGGGAGTCAGCCAGTTTCCTCAACAGTTCCTATTCGTAGGATGACCATATCACTTATCTTGCAAACTGGGACATTTTGACAGTAAAAGAGGGCGCGATTAAGGGCTGCGCCACAAGCAGCCCAAACCAGGACTGCACCAGGCCAGAAGTTACACAGCCACAAGGAATGGTAGAGAACAATCCTTTAGAAATACAAGTGGATAAAAACTACCACAAACAGTTATTATGAGGAAGACAGTGCGCATCTGGTAGGAGGACCCAGCAATAAATTAAAAGTTAAAATTAAGAAAAAAATGGGCAGGGGGGAGGGAGACGCAAGAGGGAGGGGATATGGGGATATATGTATATGTATAGCTGATTCACATTGTTATACAGCAGAAACTAACATACCATCGTGAAGCAATTATACTCCAATAAAGATGTTTAAAAAAAAGAAAAAAGAAGGAAATGGGCAGTGTAGAACCTGAAATTCGACGTATAAATTAACCTATGCTGGGTTCAACTTTTCCCCATCTTAAATCAACTTAAATCAGATTCGATACTTAACTTGTGGCCTCACGTGCCTTCCAGGTCTCTCTCCCTCGTGATCTCCTAGTTTATTTATCTTTTATGATTTAGTTCACAGGCTGTTTAAACTGTAAGCCATACGGGCAGTTAACATGGTCAACGTTTATCATTAAGGAGAAAGTCATCCCACATTACTGAAGTTATTCTTTCTTAAGTAAAAAAACCTTCCACTGTAGATACTTCTAATGGATACCTTTAGGCTCCGCACTAAAACCAGTCAACTAGCAGAGATGTAAACTCTTATTACTAGGTCACTGCTCTGAATATCAATCTTAAATCATTTGGCCAGCAAAACAAATGTACTCACCGTGTGAGGAGTGCTGGGAGTACCATGCTTCATCTTTTTCTATGAGATAAAATTCACATACCCTTTTAAAAGTATAATTCAGTGACTTTTAGTAGATTCACAGGTTGTAAACCATTTTTTTTTAAATCTACCTTTCTCCCCTCTTCAACTATCAGTCTGCCTGCCTCTAAAAGCCTTTATTTCCCAACTAGTCTACTCCCCTCTCTTAACAATTTTTAACCTCAATTTTTAATTTAAACTAGGAAACCAGATTAACACACAGTTCTATATACCCTGGTTAAGAAGACGTGAGCAAAAATGCAGGTGTTCCTCAGCCCAGGCTCACACAAAGCAGTCTTAACTGCTCAAACCAGTCACTGGGAGTGGCCCCGCTCTGAAAACACGGGGACGTGGACACACCCTGAAGCGTTCCTGGGTGTCAAGTGGGGCAAGACCAGCTTAGGGCCTCTGGCTTTGAAAACACAGGTTTCTACCCACCAGCTTCCAGAAAGGATTCAGCTCATCTACCCAGGAAGTACCTCAGTACTAACCCAACTTAAGACAGTCATCTTGGACTAACAAACATTCTCTTAAAATATGCAAATATACTGGCAGAGAGATGGTCTGCCATTCACACTGAGTGTGAATTATATTTAAGGCCCAGAGAAAGGAATCTGATGAGAGGGGCAGAGATTTAACTCCAGAGCTTGGAGTACTTGGAGGAACAGGATAAGTCTGACAGCAGTCACACCTGCAGCTCTAGCCTACTGAGCTAGCTCTTATCTACATATTATCACAGCCCTTCAAAGTGGGTAACACACCAGCCCATTTTCCAGATGAGGAAACTAAGGGCACAGAGAAGTTAAGCAGCCTGCCTCTAAACAGGTTAAGAGGTGCGATTAGGCCAGCAAAGGTAGGGGGAGGTACCTCTCTGCCTCTTGTTCTCTCACACCCAGAGTTGATGCCCTCAGAACTCCAGCAGGGATTCCTCAATAATGGCTTTACCAACAGGTCCAGGGCCTTGAGCATAGCTTCTCTATGAAAAGATGAGTTCCATACAACCACCTTGGAAAAGAACTTTCAGAACCCAATCCCAAAGCTGGGAGAGTGGCTTCCAAGAAAGAACCTAAGGAAGACATTTCCTTTCGAGTGGATATAGGTGCACCATGCTACCCATCTTCGGAAGCATTCCCATTTAACTGGTACTACCATTTGGCACGGAATGACCTCAGATATTGCGTATTTACGGATGGATTTCCTCTACTTTATGAATCAGGGAAGCGTGGTTCAAAGAGATAAATGGTCTAGGACTTTATGGGATGCCTCACCTCTCCTGGATTTCATCATTCGCCTGAGACCATAAGTCTGGCTCTTCTTAGCAACTGCTTCAGCCTCGGGTGTTCTTCGAGAGTCAACGTCCAGGCTGACCTGGCAGGAAATCCAGGGAGACCTGGTGTACAAGACAGCACATGAAGCTGCTGTTTGCTGAGCATGTATTATGTGTCGGGCACACAGGAGGCATTCTATTAAAATGTACAGATGGGGTCACCGAGGCTCAGAGAGGAAGTCATTTGTCCAAGGGTACAGAACAAGTGTGGCTGAGCCAAGAGTCCCACTGAGGTGTGTCCGACTCCAAACCTGTGCTTTTAAACCTACGTTATTATCCTGCCTTTTTCCAAACCAGAATCAGGAAGCTTCCAGCTCCCCACAACCAGTCCCCTCCCTCCCTTTTGCTTCTTTCATTAACTGTTCATAGCCAAGTTTTAGATCTATACCGGCTCACGACTGGCAATGAAACTTCTTTATTAGTATTTTAGGGTTGAGTTCATTACTCTGGAGAGTATTTCGGGGGTGGGGGAGATGTTTGTTTATTTAACAACTTAGTCCCACTCTAATCCCAAAACGGCATCTGGCAAAAAAAATTAAAAAAAACCACTTTCCCTTCAAGGCCCAATTCCAACATCACTTCCTCTACAAAGGTGTCCTTAGTCCCCACCACTGGGCAACACAACTCTTTGGATATATCATGAGCACTTACCCCACTGGATTTTTTTTTTTCCCTTTATTCTGATATTACCTAAGAAAATGTATGTTCCTGAAAACTACAAATGTGTAAAAATGAAAGCCCCTCCCCTTCCCAATCCACTCCCTCAAAGCAACTCGTCAATGATGTATAATCTCCCAGATCCTTTTGGAAAGAGATGCAAACATGTTTCATCAACATTTCATCAACTCTAAGACACCAGTGATTGTTAAATGCAGTATGATTTTATTTCTAAGAAATACTGTTGCGAAACACATTGCCAGAGCACGGCCTTATCACTTAGAAACTGTATTTTATAAATATTGAAACTTTATCATATGGCAATCTTATGCAGATATAAAAAGGAAACTATATAAGCAAACAAAAGTGGGTAAGATACACTAAAACAACTTCTCAGAGAGATCAATATCCATGCTTTTCCACACAGTACTGCCCTCTGTGTCAATAAGAGCACTGGCGACATCAAATACATTCTTAGGAACGCTTGGCGACTGACTCTGGAATTTTCTTCCTCTCCACTGCATTTGTTCTGCAGGCTGTGATGAGTGTATGCAACCACAACATGGGTCATGACCACCACCTGGCCAGCCATGATTGCAGGGCACATCCTAATTTCAAAATGTTCAAATGTGGGGGAAAAAAACTGCACCTTGGAACTCATGAAATATGAAAAACACAGCTTCCCCACTGGATTGTGATGATCTCTTTAATCTCTTCACATGCCTGTTTCCCTTGCTAAATTGGAAACTCTGCAGGGGTGTTTTACTGATGGCCATTCATTGACCACCCTTGGCTGATCACCAAATCCCTGGCACACAGGAACCCCTGCAAATGTTTCAATGTAACAGTTCTATGCAAAACTGGGAGCCCCTAGATTTCAAAGTGCCTAAGGTGGAAGGAAGAGAGAAGAAAGGAAAGAATAAAAAGCCGAGTATGGTTTATCAGCAGCAAAACCATGCTCATCTCTGGGATGCTGTCACGATCACCCTTCCTATGCCCTCACTCTGCAATATCAAGGTGCACCACGTGAGACCCTCTGTGAAGATCCCCACTACTCAAAAATGAAAACTACCTCTGTAAACAGCCAGGCAGGAATTAGTCCTCAAACCCCTTGCCAGGGAGCCTGAGGCTCACCTCCATAATCACATCTGGAAACAACTGCTACCTTCCCAAGGGGTAACAGATGTGTGCTGAGCATGGAGAAGGCGGTTCTGCTCATTGTATTGCTTCTCCTGCGCATTTTTGTGTAGCCGTATCTTTAAAACCAACCAAAAAGATCTTAGTGAATTCCATAGAGATTCAGTATATGCTCCTAGGTACATCACCTCACAGATACAGGAAAAATCCCATTTAGAGTTAGGAGGCAAATTTAGCCTGATTCCATCTGAGGATAAAAGTTAGAATACCTAGAGTAATAATTCCCAATCAGAGGTGGACACCACTCTGGGGTCTCTTAGAAATACAGAAACACTGCACCTATCCCAGCCCTCCTAAGGCTCCAGGGCTGATACCCAGTCTGCGGAAAGCTCCATGGAGGCTGTGATGCACATGCTCAGGCGGGAATCACTGGTGAGCCAGAGACTCCCTAGGACAGGCGTGGAAAGAGGCTGCCCTGGGTCTGAGTCAGAACCATCCTGCATTAGCCATGTAAACAGATCTGTGCAGCAAGAATTAGAAACCCCAAACTCAAAAGGTGGGAGGCCTGGAAAGGAGACTGAAAGTGTGCAGAGAGGCTGGGTGGGGAAAGGGACAGACAGTCTTACCCTGGCTTCCCCAGTGCCTGGCACACATCAGGGACACAAATGTTTGCTGAATGAGATTCACATGGCTGATAAGCACATGGGCATGCACATCATGAAATTTCCACTAATCCACCTACTATGTGCAGAATCCCTGAAATGGCCCTAGCAACTCAAGGCAGGAGTCCCCCGGTCGATTCACCAGTGGCAGAGATTTTAGTTTTGCTTCAGCTTCACTGAACATCTGAGTAGAGATGTTCTAGAAGCATTTCCCTCTTTAAGAATTCCTAGTCATAAAGGAAGCTGCTTTTTGCCTCCGAATCACAGATAATACTTCCTCTGATTTTCAGTTACATAGATATTAATCATTTTTGCACTTGATGAAAGGTGGAAGAAAATTAGGGAGGTATTTTTAATGCACAACAAAACTAGAAACATTCTGTCAAAATAAGAACCATATTGGTCTTATCCTCCCAGTATTTAGAACAAAAGCAAATTTTGAATTATGGGAATTTCTTGGCTCTGCCAGTATGAAACGCTATTAAATAGCTTGTTTTCTGTTTTTCTGTCAATGGAAATACCTGATGAGGTCTTCTAAGCATTCCAGATTTCAAGACGGGGTTGAAGGTTCCCTCAGCTGATGTAGCTCTTTCTAACTCTTACCAACCACCATTGTCTCCCAAAAGCTTTGAAATGAAAAGGCAGCGAAGGAGAAAGGGCTGAAAGAGATTCCACCAAAGGAAGCATAGGCTTACAGAGGTTTCAATGGTTTCGGAATCAGCCCCCAAGATACCCCCAGCCACGGTGATGGGTGATCTGAAAATGAAGCATATCAAAACGCTATTGATGAGCTAAATTACCAGACAGCTTATCTGAGGCCCACATCCGCCATATGGTGCCCCAACTTCTGCCGCCTGTTGCTGCCACAACAATAGGCACGCCTACCCAGAAAGCACCATCGGACAGAAACCCAGCAGCAGCGGCATGTGGGGCGGCTACTGTGTTTACATTTTATTTTGTGCTATTAGCTGTGAGCCTCCCCCTATCCCAGGAGTGACTTGAAACACACACACATTCAATGTCAAAGACCTGTGTTACCTGCAGGACACATGCGAGCACGCCGCATGTGCGCACGTGTGTGGGTATACATCAGGTGAACAGAGAGAAAACCAGATGTCAACTTCAGAAACGGAGCTGTCTGGTTGGGGGGAGGGAGAGCCAGGCCAGCTCCCAGCTAGAGCTGCAAGCAGACAATGCGCTTTTCTCAAAACACTCGGGCAGGCGGGCCTCGGGGAGTGGCTATTTAAAACACTTGGCTCCTTTTATTTCACCACCAGGGAAGTGAATTCGACTCTTAAGTGCCAGAGCAAATGAAGTCATTTGGTTTCCGCGGGCAGAAGTCTGCATTTTAGCAGAAGTCAGACTGGACGAAAGTCGGAAGGTCCAGCTGAAGATGTTCTTTCTTCCAATTAAAACTGATTCCACAGAGGATTTGGCGCCTGGGCTTCATTAACTTTTTCTTTTTCTTTTTTTTTTTGAAAAGACACTAAGGTCATAGAAAATGTAAAGGACACTGGAATGAATGCTGTCAAAGATGACTCCCTTTACAAAATGCCATTAAGTATGACCACATAAGGATATCACCTTCTAAAGTCTTGGGTGGTATAAAAGATTAACAGTGATTTTTGGCAAATGAATTCATAAGATTTCTGCATTTCTTTCTTTCTACTCTCTCAAAACAGGTTCCTATCTTTGCAGAGATTATATCATTGATGGTAACAGAATATCTATTTAGTTTACTATCAGGGAAAAGACACTGGTTTTCAAAGAGAACTCAACAACACATAGCATCTGGTTATGAAAAAAAGCACAAGATGCAGGTTTGGATACAGTACAAAGCAAAAAAAAAAAAGCCTCTTTCCTAATATTCAGATCTAATTAACTATTACAGAAAGCCACTCATTTCATCCCCCCAATTAACCACACCTAAGCAGACAACATTCTTGGATGAACTTTTCAAATTTTCTTAAACATTCTCAGTTAAAATAAAAAAAAAAAAAAAACCTCCTTTCAAGTTAAATTGAGATTGCACTTGAACTCCATCCAAGAGCGGAGCTGAACTGAATTATGATAATTAGAAAGCTGTGCTTATAAAAAAGCAGCACAGTTCATGCATTTTTTTTAAAAGTTCATGCCAGAGAATATAAGTTCAATATGTTCTCACATAATTAACATTTCCCACCATTAACAGCAGTTTTTCAGTTTATATGTAAAAACAACAGCACTCGCCATTGTTGTATCTACCCCCGCCAATAATGTTTCAGTCACTTTACACGTACATCTAAACCTGTCAGATGCCTCAAAGCAACCAGAATTTCCCAATGGAGACAATGGTGGTGCTTAACTTGTTCATCAATAAACTGGCTTTTTCTTTTAAACCCCTTTTCCAATGCTGGGCCCTGCTCCTCATACTAAAACCATTAATGAAATCCTAGGACACAGCCTTAAAAACTAATGTGAAAAGGGCAGGAAGTATTGCATCAGGATAGTTAATACTGGGGGGTTAGTGGCAATACAGCCAGGATAGAGCCTTCCTCCCTGGGCCTGCCACAAAAGTAGAAAAGACGGCCTCTTAGGAACTCCCCCCACCCCTTATCCAATCAGAAGAGAGACCAGTGGTTTCACAGTTAGCCAGGCAGGACTCCCAGACTATGGAAAGTATTTTCAGAGAATCCTCCCAACCATGCAAAAAGCCAGTGGACAAAAGGAGAACTTAAGAGCTGAAAGCGACCCACCCAGTAAGAAACACTCCTGAAAACCCATTTGCTTTGACTAAAATAAATACACATTTCAAAATTCTCTTATGCTGCACCACTACAAAGCCCGAATGTATCTGAAGAAATGGTTGGATTTCCACTGTGAGTTCAAACAAGGGAGAGTGTTGAGGAAGCTTATGATGACAATCTTACACATTGAAAATTCTCAACTGCCCACAGCTTTGAAACAAATTATAAAAACCCATGCAGAAACACTCCAAATGGGCTTCCCTGGTGGCACAGTGGTTAAGAATCCACGGGACAATGCAGGGGACATGGGTTCAAGCCCTGGTCCAGGAAGATCCCACATGCCGTGGAGCAACTAAGCCCATGTGCCAAAACTACTGAGCCTGCGCTCTAGAGCCAATGAGCCACAACTACTGAGCCCACGTGCTGCAACTACTGAGCCCGCGCGCCTGGAGCCCGTGCTCCGCAACAAGAGTAGCCACTGCAATGAGAAGCCCGCGCACCGCAACGGAGAGTAGCCCCGCTCCCCACAACTAGAGAAAGCCCGCGCGCAGCAACAAAGACCCAACACAGCCAAAAAATAAATAAAAAACAAAACAAAACAAAACAAAACACTCCAAGTATTTAGATCCAAATATTCTAGCATCCCACAAACTACCCCAGAAGAGGGAAGGCCCCAAACTTCCCTGATTTCAGTATTCAGTAATTGCGATACAAGGGGGTTGAAATTTGTATTTGTCAAAAAGCCCAACCCTGAAACATTAAGTGCTTAGGATGGACCTGAATTACTTGATTTTATCACCTTCGTGAACAAGAAAATAAAATATATCACTGATACTGTTCAAACATGACTTGGGATCTAACTTAAACACCACAGTGTAATCTGTGGCTTCTACAGATAAAATAAGAAAAAGCGCCACGCAGCTGTAAGAGATTACTCCAGTCATCGGTCAGTCCCCAATAGCCCAGCAGCACAGCCTGAGTCTGTCAAAGCTTACAATATACTTTTCTTGCCGAGTTCAGAAGTAGGCCATTAGCGCTCTGCAGTTCCAGTCTCTGAACTCGCAAGAGGAAGCTGTAATGCCCGCATTTATCAACAGAAAGGTGGGCTCTGATTTCCTTGCAGTTCTACAGAGAAAGCTGGACACTTGCTCGGGCCAGTATTCTTCTGTCTTTGGAAAAAACCCAAAAAGTTTTATCACTAAACAGATCCAACTTCTAAGCACAGCTTTCAATCCACAATATTTTTTCTCTCCTTTCGCAATCTCTTTATTGGAAACAAGATAAAATGTCTAAAATACAAGCTTAAAAGTGTTATCTACCTACTGTCTGTATGTGAGCACGGTCATTTTACATACATGGGATCATACACACAGTTATTTGCACCAACCTTTTGAGTGATAAGACACTACAATTATCATTTGCAGGCAGTATAATTATGCTCACAATTAACACATAATAACACAAGAGATTAGAGAGAAGAGTAACCCCACAGGTGCACAAACTCTTGTCCCACCGCCATGTATGACAGGTCAATCCATTTCAGAAGCAAGAAACCTTAAAATATTGTTAACGGCACAGCTCATTCCTCCAAAGGCCTATCTAACATTTGGGATCTACATTCTCGAACTGTCGCCGTTACACATTTTTCTACTGAAAATGTGACAACAAATATGATCTAGATCCCCATGTCAACACAAGTATATTCCACCAAATTTTCCCATTAAGAAATGCCCTCTTATACTTGCTGTCCTGTATTGTCAGAGCCAGCAAAATTCAAAATTGTTTATAAATGACTGAAACTCAAGCAGCAAAACACCCGAACATTTTTTTCCGTATGACTTGCTTGTCCTTTTTCCAAAAAAAAAGTGGGGGTACCAGTGCCCAAAGTGAGTATGTGAATATAGAATTCTTTCTATATAAAGCAAAAGAGGGGGAGGGGCAGAGAAGAAGAAAGGAGGAAGCTGACTTTCCCCAGACTGCCCCCCAACCCCCTACCACCAGCAGCCCTTACATATAATTAATTTGCTGCTGGGGCCTAGGCACACAATGCACCACAATGCCAGGAAGCACCTCTTGGTGAGAAATTCAGTTCAGTCTGGCTCAAACTAAGTTAGCGTGTCCTCCTTCTTTAAATTAAATTTCATTAAGTATATGCCATGGTGAGTCCTGGTTTATGTTTTGGGAAAAGAAGAAGAAAAAAATCCTCCAATAATCTCTCTCAGGCATGTTTCCTGGATGGAGTTCTATTTGTTACTTTATAAAACATCACATAGAGGAGGAATCTACACAAAAATTCTTTCCTTTAATAGTTTTTTACTCTTACTGTCAAGGCAAAGTGTCGCACTGGTTTTATTTCAAACTTGTAAAAAGAGAGAGAGAAAGAGGAAGAAAAGAGAGAAAGAAAGAAAGAAAGAAGGAAAGAGAGAGAAGGGAGGAAGGAAGGAAGGAAGGAAAGGTAGTCTGATATTCTCCTAAAACTACAAATCAAATAATACTTAATCATTAACGTAAAAATAAAATGGTCTACATGGGCATTTTTATACCATCGGCAAGAACCAGTAATGGATGCAGCTTATCAGCTCATTCTTTTACACCAACAACAAATAAAAGAATTGTAAACTCTGTTTAAAACCTGAAACCTGAGAGTCCAACACAGAATTGCACATAGAAAGAAATACTAAACAAAAATATCTGTGACCATTTATGGGAATAGTGAGATTAGAAAAATAAGCCTTTCCCCTAAAAAACAATCAACAATTCAAAACCTCACTGTTGACAAAGGTTCAACTAATCCATTTGTCTTTCCTGAGTCACTTTGTAATTGATTCTACTATTTCCATCTAAAAAGGAAAGATTCTTACCAAAGTTGGATCTAAGTCTGGCCCTTACAAGCATTCAGATGTACTTGGGGCTCAAAGATCCTGCTATTTACAGAAGGGCACAAACCCAATAGTGAAAGGATGAAGCACTTGGCACAGCCTGAGGTCTGTTCCCCAAACCACCCCACAGTACCCTGGCAGACAAGCCCCCATGCATAAAACACCAGCCAAAATTCACTGCAAGCTTTAGAGAACAGAGCCCACTCCCTGCTCGGACAACGCAGCAGGATCACTTCCTCCTGAAGGGATCTGTCTATTCAGGTAACCACCTGCAGGCACCCAGCACACCCCAAGCATCAGACCACCTAAACTTCCAGAAACAATCAAGGAAAAAGGGTAGGGAGGAAGAAACACGTGGTTGTCCAGAACTGACAGTGTTCTACTCATTTGCAATATCTGTAGCATTTTTAATACATATATTTTTTAAACTATAATATTTTGAAATCTGATACGTTTTGCAGACCTTTCTGTGCCAGGACCTGGGCTTCCTCCAAAGCACTGTTTTTAAAACACGGCCTTTTTACATTACCCGCTCCTGGAACATCATCTGTCTCTAAGTTTCCAGTGCTTACTGAGGTCAATTTTCATTTCTGCAAATCACAGGCAGCCACTTGCTTCTGAGAAGTTAACAAGCCTCCTGAGAAATGCTGGTGGCTGGTATTTCATTGTTTCATAAATATTTTTATACAGTGACATTCAACTTTAAATAAATCTTTAAAAAGACAATTAAAAAGCAAAGAAAATTATCTGGATTTTATTTATTTTCGTGGGAGAAAAAGAAGGGAGGTGTGAGCCCCTCCATTGTTTTCAACTCATTTAAAATGTTGCTTCGGTTTAAAAAAAAATAAAAAACACATTAAAAGAAAAAGAAAAAAGGAAACTCATATAAGTTGAACTTTCTTTAAAGCGGGCCTCTGGACTTTAGAACAAAACAAATGTTGCTGCTACGAACAAAGAGCAGAAATGCACCCTGATTTTCTCCCCTCCTGGGGATCATTTCTCTTCCAATAAACAAACGAATCCCCCAGTATTTCCTACCGAAGGGAAGTTTTCCAGGGAGAGTCTCCTCCAGGGTTTGGTGGTAACAGCGACTCAGTCTTTTTTGGACACAATGTTTCTGCTGACTCCTGAAAATTTTCCACTTGAATGTGCAATGAAGCAGCGGCGGCGGCAGCAACAGTCCTGGAGAAGCGGCAAAGACGACCGTGCCTCCTTTCATCTTTGAGAAGAAGGAGCGAAACCCCGCCAGCAGCACAAGTCGGCGCAGCCCCCAGGCCGGCCTCGGGGGGCCCAGGCGCCTGGGGCGGCTGGGGAGGCGCGGTGGGGTGATCGGGCCGGCTTCGGGCTCCCTGGAGGCGCCGGCGGCTCTCCCCGCCCGCGCTCGCTCCTAACTTCTGACTTCCCCGGGAAAAACGTGGAAACTGCCCGAGGGTGTGTGCGTGTGCGCGCGGGCAGGCAGACGGGCGCGAGAGGGGGGCGCGGGGGGCGCGGCCGGCCTGGCGCCTCCAGGGCCGCCTGTTGCCGCGCGGGCTCCGCAGCGCGCGGCCCAACTTGGCGTCCCGGCAACTCCCGCGGCGGCGCCCGGCCGCTCACCTTGAAGGGGCGCGGGGAGGCGGGCGCAGGGGCCCGGCCCCGGCCCTCCGCGTGCCCGCCCGCCAGCCCGCCGCACACAAAGCAGAGTCCGGAGAGAGAGAGCGGCCCGTGCCGGACGCCGCGGGCCCCCAGCCCCCGGCGCCCCGCGCGCCCCCCGCACCCAGCATCAGCCCCGCGCGCCAACTTACCTCGGCGAAGGGAGCTGCCGCAGCGCCCGGCGAGTCCGAGGCAAACTTCGGCGCCGCTTCCCCCGCCTTCAGCTCGGAGCCCGGCTCCCGGTCCCCGGGCTGGGCCACCCCCCCCCCGCCTAGCACCGCTCCTGCCCCGGGGCCGGCTGGACGTACTGGGCTGCTGCCCGCGGCTCCGGGCAAAGGTGGACGGGGTGGGGGGGCTTCACTGCATGGCCTGTCCCCGGACGCGGCCGCCCCGAGCCCGGGCCCCGCCGCGCGGACTGGCCCGCAGGGTGGAAGCGAGTCTGCAAAGTGCTTGGTGGGCGCCCGCGGCGGGCGGCGGGGCCGCGGCGGCGGCTGCAGAGGCTCGGCTCGGCTCGGGCGGCGCGGCACGGCGCGAGCGATGCTAAGAATGTTCGGAATGAGGACAGGAATGAAATGAACGCCAGGACCGAACTCGCTCCGGAGGGGTGGGGCCTCGGTGACGTCATGCGGCCGGCCGCCCGGGGCCGGGGGCGGGGCCTGCCGCCGCCGGTGACGTCATGGGGATTCGGGGCGGGGCCGGCTCGGCCGCCTAGCCGTTGGGGCGCGCGCGGGCTCCCTCAGGAGGGGCGGCGGGGCGGAGTCTCGCGCCCACGGGGGAGCGGGGAGCGCGCGGGAGCCGCCCTGCCCCTTCCCGGCGCGGGCTCCGGGCTTTGTCCCTAGCTGGGCGGGGCGGACCGGGGGGAGGGCGCCTCGGAGGAGCCTACGCGGCGCGGAGAACTCTGGAATCCTGGGTTCCTGCCTTGGGGCGGGCGCCGAGGCCGGAGATGCGCGCGCCGCTCCTGCCCTGCCTCAGTTTCCCTGTCCCGGGACGCGGAAGCTCGGGTGGCCGCTTGGAGCGCTCCTGGACTCGGCGGAAGTCTGCAAGTGTGGGGAAGAGAAGTTTCTCTTCTGGAAATTCACGTAGTTGTTCACAAGCGCGGTGGACGCCTTCCCGGGGCCGGATTCCCAGCCTGCCATGTCTTCCCCTCTTTTTCAGTTTATAAAAAGTTCAGGGCTCTCATTCAAGTCGAAGTCAGCCCTACTGTTGGAAAGGGAAACCTTTAGCATAGCAAAGAAAGGATAATTGCGGAGTTCGTAATAATGCTGCCCTGCTAACACGGTCTCCTCCGAGTCGCTCAAGAAATCGAGTTCACTCATCCCTGCGAGTTGTAATTTTCAAAAGCAATGGGTCAGGTAAAAACTCCCTAAATTTTTAAATGCTACATCCGGCAATTTCACGCCACTCTTTTTTTGGGGGGGGCGGGGTGGAATAAACTTCATGTACACATAGAATAACTTTTACCCTACCTTTGGAGGTAGTGACGCTGAAGTGACATAGTAGACTCCGTGGGTAAATCAGAAAACAGCTGGATAAAGCTGACCCACTGTGTCAGAACTGTCTAAAATTTGGGGTAATTGTAACCGGCAGTTTCAGTTAGATCGAAGTAGCAAAGCAATTCCTGTTCTGTTGACTTCTTTTCTTGGGGGCACTTTGCTCTCCTTTCCAGTTGGGGCCCCCAGGATACATAATGCCGCCTATTTTGTGTGCCCCCAGGAATCCCCTAAATATGGGTAACCGAGGGAGGAGGAATGTGACTGGAGATAGCACATTTTCTACAAAGCATAATTTTACTAATGCATTTTTAATTGAAATTTTTGTTGAGAGAATTGAATATTCACATGCAGTTGTAAAAAATAACAATACAGAGAAAACCTTTGTTCATTTTCCCCATTTCTCTCACCAGTGGTAATGTCTTAACTATAATAACACAATTGAGATGTTGACATTGATACAATCCACCACATCTTATTCACATTTCCCCAGTCTTGTACTCATTTGTGTGTGCCTGTATTTCCTTCTATACAATTTTCTCACCTGTGTAGGTATCCACCACCACAGTCAGGTACTGATGCATTTTATCTCTATCTAGTTTGCATGCAATAATGAGGTGATACAATGAGGGTCACAATAATGACTAGCCACCTTAACGCTGGTTTTGGGAAATTTGTTAGGGAAACACAGACTTTGGCATTACAACTGTACTAGGCATATCTCTCTCCAAATATCATCTTCTAAATACACCAGATAGAGTCCGATGGCAATGCCAGACAGTAGGGTTTCTAAATCACTGTTGGTTAGCCCAGTACACCTGGGTGCCTTTCAGACACTATGTCCCATCTCACAGCCACCTGGCAATACAAGGTCTCCCAATCCTTACTGAATTCAGGAAAAAAATCCTTGGCCTAGGATTCAAAGCTCTTCATGACCAGTATTTTCTCCAACTTCTCCCATCTACATGCGTATTTTTTGAGACTCATCTTAAAAACCTTTTCTTCCAGCAAGACTACTCACATAGATATTTCCTCCCTAGCACCCTCAAAATTCCTTTCTCCAGACAAAGTACTTGTATTCTGTTAGTTACCAGCATACTGGGGTGCCCCAGATCTGAGCCTCTAGAAAGTGTACTGGGTCTCATTCAGCTATGTGTACACTGCCAGAGACCTACCCATAAATGGGAGTAACTTTCATGGTCTCTCCACCCTAACCTCCACACATTCTCAGTCTCCTCAGCCACCAATTGGTCAGTGCAGAGGAGCTAAGGGTTTAGGACCCAGGAGCTGTTCACGCCCAGCATCTGAGGGCAGGAAAAGTAGCTGCCACCTGCTAAGATGGCAGCAACTACCATGTACTGCGCTAATACTTAGCCCTTGGCATTTTGCATTTGCCATCTCAGTTCATCCTCATGGCACCTGTACAAGGTGGCACTCGTTAGCTCAGTTTATACAGGTGAAGAACTGAGGTATAGGAAGGTACTATGACTTGCCTACGGTCCCATAGTCAGGAAAGAGCAGAGCCAGGTCCTGAATTCCTTCTGACTTCAGCCCATGTTCAGAACCCCTCTACTGCCCACAAAACAGAAATGGATATATAACAAAACAACAGAATGCCAGGCACTGTTCTAAGTATTTCCCATATATTACCTCATTTAATCTCTACAGTCACCCTATGAGGTAGGTGATTTTATTTATTCTCATTTTATCAGTGAGCAAACTGAGAATCAGAGAGGTGAAATTATTTGGTCAAGATCATACTGTTAGAAAGTACAGAGTGAGGATTCAAACCCAGGCAGTCCAGCTCCAGATTTCATGCTCTTAACCTTCCACTCAAAGGCCCAAACTCAGTAGTATACAGAACAAGAAAGATCAACCATCTGCAGGGGCTGACCTACCCTGAAATGTAACAATTATACATATCACCTATGATAAAAGAAAGTTTGTTACCTTCAAGTTTTACCAAGGAAGAACCTAATTTGTAACATATAAGAGAAACAGTGATCCACTTAATGGTAACAAGTCATGCTGAGGTAGAAACTCTGAGTCCACCTGAAACTAAAAAGGAGAGCCAGCGGGTTAGAGTTTACCATAAGGAAGCACTTGGCTCAGGAAGATACTGCTTTGGAAGACAAAGATGTATGATTAATAATAATGATACAGTTTGTCTCGTTTCTAAGAAGTTGATCCCCTTTTCTTATAGGAGTGTAAAAATTGGTACAACCACGTACGAAAATTTTGGTAGTAGCTAGTGGAGTTGAAGCTATGCATACTTTGTGAGCCAGAAGTTCTTAGGAATACAGCCAAGAGAAACTCAGGTATGTATGCACCAGGACACATGTATAGGAATGTTCATTGGGGCATTTTTGTAGTAACCCCAAGCAAGAAACAACCCAAATGTCCACTAACAGTAGAAAGGATACCTGAATTTTGATATAATCATACAGTGGAATACTACACAGGGTTGAAAATGAATGAAGTACAGCTACATGCAACAACATGGATAAAGGCTAAAAAATATAATATTGAGTGAAAGAAGCATGAAATAAAAGAATCCATGTAGTATAATTGTGTTTATATAAAGTTCAAAAATAAGCAAAATTTACCAGCATTGTTTAGGGATATATAATTATGTGCAAAACTAGAAAGAAGGGGGAAAAAAACTAGATAGAAGAACATGAAGTAATTACCAATAAATCTGGGGTAGTGGTTATCCCAAATGATAGGATGTTCTGGCAAAGAGGGGAAAACTGGGAGAGGGGGCTTCTGGAGTGCTGGCAATGTTATATTTTTGTCTGGTTTCATGGGTGTTTATTTTAAGGATTCATTAAGCTATGTATTTGTTTTAAGCATTCTTCTTTACATATCTGTTGTATTTCACAATTTGTTTCAAGTTTTATTGAGAAATAGTTGACATACATCACTGTATAAGGCATACAGCATGATGGTTTGATTCACATATATTGTGAAATGATTACCACAGTAGGTTCAGCTAACATCTATCTTCTCATATAGGTACAATAAAAAGAAAAGAAAGAAAAAAGAAAAGGAAAATTTTTTCTCCTTGTGATGAGAACTCATAGGATTTCCTCTCTTAACAACTTTCCTTTATATCATAGAGTAGTGTTAGCTATAGTCATCATGTTATATATTACATCCCTAGTACTTATTTACCTTGTAACTGAAAGTTTGTACCATTTGACTGCCTTGCTCCAATTTCCTCCACCTCTGGTAACCACAAGTCTGATCTTTTTGTATGGCTTTTTGCTATTGAGTTTGTTTAAGATTCTACATATAAGTGAAATTGCATAGTATTTGTCTTTATCTGACTTATTTCACTTAGCATAATTCCTTCACGGTTCATCCATGTTGTCACAAATGATAGAATCTCCACATTTTTTATGGCTGAATAATATTCCAGTGTGTGTGTGTGTGTGTGTGTCTGTGTCTGTGTGCCTGTGTGTCTGTAAGTGTGTGTGTATCACAACTTCTTTATCTGTTCATCCACTGGTGGACTCTTATGTTGTTTCCATGTCTTGGCTATTGTAAATAATGCTGTTATGAACATGCGGGTGCTATCTTTTTGAGTTAGTGTTTTCATTTCCTTGGGATATACTCCCAGAAGTGGAATTGCTGAATCAAAATTAAATCTAGGGCTTCCCTGGTGGCGCAGTGGTTGAGAATCCGCCTGCCAATGCAGGGGACACGGGTTCGAGCCCTGGTCTGGGAAGATCCCACATGCCGCAGAGCGACTGGGCCCGTGAGCCACAACTACTGAGCCTGCGCGTCTGGAGCCTGTGCTCCGCAACAAGAGAGGCCGCGATAGTGAGAGGCCTGTGCACCGCGATGAAGAGTGGCCCCCACTTGCCACAACTAGAGAAAGCCCTCGCACAGAAGCGAAGACCCAACACAGCCAAAAATAAATAAATAAATAAATTTTAAAAAAAAAAGCTGGTTTAAAAATTAAATCTATATTTAATTTTTTGAGGATCCTCCATACTGTTTTCCGTAATGTTTGTAACAATTTACAATCCCACCAACAGTACACAAGGGTTCGCTATTCTCCACATCCATGCCAGTATTTGTTATCTCTTGTCTTTTTGATAGTGCCCATTCTAACAGACATGAGGTGATATCTCATTGTGCTTTTAATTTGCATTTCCCTAACGACTAGTGACATTGAGGATCTTCTCATATACCTTTTAGCCTTTCATATATCTTCTTTGGAGAAATGTCTGTTCAGGTCCTTTGCCAATTTTTTAATTGGGTTATTTGTTTTCTTGCTATTGAGTTGTGTGTGTTCTTTATATATTTTAGATATTAACCCCTTATCAGATATGATTTGCAAATATTTTTTCCCATTCCATATGTTGTCTTTTCACTTTGTCAATGGTTTCTTTTGTTGTGTAGAAGCTTTTTAGTTTGATGTAGTACCACTTGTTTATTTTTAATTTTGTCACTTGTGCTTTAGGTGTCATATCCAAAAAATCGATACCAAGAACCATGTGAAGGACCTCTCTTCCTATGTTTTCTTCTAGGAGTTTCATGGTTTCAGGTCTTACATTTAGGTCTTTAATCCATTTTGAGTTAATTTTGGGGGGTGGTGTAGGGTATGGGTTCAGTTTTATTCCTTTACATGTGAATATATAATTATCCCAACACCATTATTGAAAAGACTTTCTTTTCTCCATTGAGTATTCTTGGCTCCCTTATCAAATATTATGCTTGAATTTATTTCTGGGCTCTAGGTTCTGTTCCGTTGGTCTATGTGTCTGTTTTTATGCCAGTACCATATTGTTTTGAAGCCTATAACTGTATAGTACAGCTTGAAATCAGGAAATATGATGCCTCCTGCTTTGTTCTTCTTTCTCAGGATTTCTTTGGCTATTTGCGGTCTCTCGTAGTTTCATATAAATTTTAGGAGTGGTCTTTCTACTTCTGTAAAAAAAAAATGCCACTGGAATCTTGGTAGGAATTGTATTGAATTTATAGATGACTTTTGGTAGTATTATTAACATTTTAACAAAATTAATTCTTCCAATCCATGAACACAAGATATCATTCCATTTATTTGTGTCTTCTTTGCTTTCTTTGATCAAAATGTTGTAGTTTTCAGAGTAAAGATCTTTTACTTCCTTGGTTAAATTTATTCGTAAATATTTAATTGCTTTTGATGCTGTTATAAATGGGATCAATTTGTTCTTCAGAAAATTCACTGTCAGTGTATAGAAACACTACTTATTACTGTATGTTAATTTTGTATCCTTGACTTTACCGAATTTATTGGTTAGATCTAACAGCTTTTTGGTTGAGTCTTTAGGATTTTCTGTATATAAAATCATGTCATTTGCAAATACAGTCAATTTTCCTTCTTCCTTTCCAATTCTAATACCATTTATTTCTTTTTCTTGCCTAATTGCTCTAGCTAGGACTTCTATTACTATTTTGAATAAGAGTGGTGAGAGTGGGTACCCTGTCTTGTTCTTGATCTTAGAGGAAAAATTTTCAATCTTTAACCTTTGAAAATGATGTTAGCTGTGGGCTTGTCATATATGGCCCTTATTATGTTGAGATACATTCTTTCTATGCCTAATTTGTTAAGAGTGTTTATCATAAATGGGTCTTGAAATTTGTCAGATGCTTTTCCTGAATCTATTGAGATGATCATATGATTCTTTTATTCTATTAATGTGATGTATCACATTGATTGATTTGCCTATGTTGAACCATTCTTGCATCCCAGATGCTTGAATCCATTCAAATGGCTTGAATCCCATTTGATCACGGTGTATGATCCTTTTAATGCGCTGCTGAATTCAGTTTGCTGTTATTTTATTGTAATTTTTTGTATCAGTGTTCACCAGGGATATTGGCCTGTAGTTTTCTTTTCTAATAGTATCTTTTTCTGGTTTTGATATCAGGATAATACTGGCTAGTAAAATGAGTTTGAGAGTGCTTCCTCCTCTTTGAATTTTTGGAAGAGTTTGAGAAGAATTGGTGTCAATTCATCTTTAAATGTTGGATAAAGGGGAATTCCCTGGTAGTCCACTGGTTAGTACTCCATGCTTTCACTGCTGAGGGCCTGGGTTCAATCCCTGGTCAGAGAACTAAGATCCCACAAGCCGTGTGGCATGGCCAAAAAGCAAATAACAAAATAAAATAAAATAAAGAAAAAAATAAAATAAAATTTTGGTAAAATTCACCACTGAAGCCATCTGGTCCTGGGCTTTTCTTTGGAGATTTTTGGTTACTCATTCAATCTCCTTTCTAGTAATTGGTCTATTCATATTTTCTATTTCTTCCTGATTTGCCTTAGTGAGTTGTATGTTTCTAAGAATTTTTTACATTTTTTCTAGGTTGTCCAGTTTGTTGGTGTATAGTTGTTCATAGTAGACTCTTATGATCCTTTGAATTTCTGTGGTATCAGTTGTAATGTCTTCTTTTTCATTTATAATTTTGTCGATTTGAGTCCTTTGTCTTTTTTCCATGGTTAGTCTAGCTAAGGATTTGTCAATTTTGTGTATCTTTTCAAAGAACCAACTCTTAGTATGATTAAAATCTTTTCTATTGTTTTTTCTGTTCTCTGTTATATTTATTTCTGCTCTCATCTTTACTATTTTCTTTCTTCTGCTAACTTTGGACTCAGTTTGTTCCTCTTTTTCTAGTTCCTTAAGGCATAGAATTAAGTTGTTTATTTGGGATCTTTCTTGCTTTTCCATGTAGGTGTCTATTACTATGAAATTCCCTCTTAGAACTGCTTTTGCTGTATTTCACAAGTTCTGGTATCTTGATTTTCCAGTTTTTGTTTGTCTCAAGGAACTTTTTTATTTCCCCTTCAATTTCTTCATTGATCCATTCGTTGTTCAGAGAGTGTTTAATTTCTGTGTGTTTGTAAATTTTCCAGTTTTCCTCTTTGTTATTGACTTCTAGTTTCATGCCATTGTAGTCCGGGAGGATACTTGATATGATTTCAGTCTTCTTGAATTTGCTAAGACTTGTTTTGTGGGCTACCATATGGTCTATCTGAGAAAATATTCCAAGTGTGCTTGAGAAGAATGTGTATTCTGCTGTTGTTTTATAGAATATTCTGTATATGTCTGTTAGGTCCATTTTGTCCAAATAGTTTCCTTATTGATTCTCTGGATGATCTATCCATTGTTGAGAGTGGGATATTAAAGCCCCCAACTATTATTGTATTACTGTTTATTTCTCCTTTTAGCTCTGTTAGTTTTTGCTTTATATATTGGGCTGGCCAAAAAGTTCATTCAGGTTTTTCCATAAGATGTTAACAGAAAAACCCCAATGAACTTTTTGGCTAACCTGATATTTAGTGGGTGCATAAATAATTACAATTGTTATATCTTCTTGATGTATTGACCCCTTTATCATTATATAATGACCTTCTTTGTCTCTTTTTACCATTTTCAGTTTTGAGTCTATTTTGTCTGATATAAGTATAGCTACCCCTGCTTTCTTTGGTTACCATTTGTTTGAAATGTCTTTTTCCATCCCTTCACTCTTGGTTTATGTATATCTTTAAGGCTAAAATGAGTCTCTTACAGGCAGCATATTGTTGGATCTTGTTTTTTTGGGTTTTTTTAAATCCATTTATCCATTCTATGTCTTTTAGTTGAAGAATTTAATCTGTTTATATTTAAAGTAATTATTGATAAGGGCTTATTATTGCCATTTTGTTCATTGTTTTCTGGCTGTTTTATAGATCTGTTGTTCTTTGTTCCTTATCCTGCTCTCTTTCTGGGGGTTTTGATGTCTTTATTTATCAGTGTGCTTTGGTTTCTTTATCATGTTCTTTTGTGTAATTACCACAGGAGTTTCCCTTGTGGTTACCATGAGGCTTACATAAAATATCTTAAATTTGTAACACTCTATTTTAAACTGATAACAACTTAGCTTCAATAGAATTTGTAAACTTTTACATATTTTTGGTTATTGCTGTTACAGTTTACATGTTTTTAGTATTATATAACTAATAACAGATTATCATAGTTATGTCTATTTTACTACTTAAAAATTTTTTAAACTAGAGTTGTAAGTGAATTATGCACCACTATTACCAAATTGCAGAATCTAACTATGACTATATATTTACCATTACCAGTGAGTTTTATACTACCTTTTTATGTTTTTATGATATTAGTTAGCATTCTTTTACTTCTACTCAAAGAACTCTATAACATTTCTTGTAAGGCAAGTCTGGTGGTAATGAACTTCCTCAGCTTTTGTTTGTTCGGGCAAGTCTGTAACCCTCCTTTGTTTCTGAAGGAAAGCTTAGCTGAGTGTAAAATTCTTGTTTGACAGTTATTTTCCTTCAATATTTTCAATATGTCATCCCATTTTCTCCTGGCCTGAAAAGTTTTTGAGAAATCTGCTGATAGTCTTATAGTCCCTTGCATGTAACTTCTCTTTTTTCTCTTGCTGCTCTTAAAATTCTTTCTTTGTCTTTGGCTTTTGACATTTTAATTATAATGTGTCTCATTGTAGCCCTATTTGAATTCAAGCTATTTGGGGTCCTTTGGTCCCGATGGATCTGGATGTCCATTTCTCTCCCCAGGTTCAGGAAGTTTTCAGCCATTATATCTTTAAATATACTTTCTGTCCCTTTTTCTTTTCCTTCTGGAATTCTCACAATGTAAATATTGTTTCTTTTCCTGTGTCCCGTAATTCCCATAGAGTTTCTTCACTCTTTTTCAATCTTTCTTTCTTTTTGCTCCTCTTCCTGGGTAATTTCCAATGTCCTATCTTCCAGGTCACTGATTCTTTCTTATGCATGGTTGAACCTATTTTTGAAACCGTTGAATTCTTCAGTTTAGTTATTGTATTTTTCAACTCTGGGATTTCTGTTTGGTAGTTTCATTTTTGTTTTTGTTATTTGATGGTTGCTATTTTTTTTTGGTGAAACTTCTTGTTTTGTTCATGCATTAGTTTCCTAATTTTGTTTAGTTGTCTGTTTGTGTTTTCTTGTACTTCACTAAGCTTCCTTAAAAGAATTATTCTGAATTCTTTGTCTGACAGTTCATAGATCTCCATTTCTTCAGGGTCAGTTTTTGGAGCTTAATAAAGTTTCCATTGGTGGTGTCATATTTACCTGATTTTCATGATCCTTGATTCTTTACATTGGTATCTGAGCATTTGAGTAATGGGGTTCCTCTTCCAGACTTCACAGGTTTGCTTTGGCAGAAACAGTTCTTCACCAGTCAGCTTAGTTGGATTTCTGGGTATGTCTGCTGGTAATGTCCTTGGGCAGGTGGGACCAGCTATTATGGTCTATTTTGGGGGAAGGCAACTGTTCAAGCTCTGAGGACATGGATGGAGGGCATGTGCCACTGACTGAGAACAGTTGCATAGGACTGCTGGCATTGTTTCCTACCCAAGTGAGGCTCTAGGATGGGGTCCATGGTTGTGTGGATTCCCTGGTCAGGTTTACTAGATGGTCAGGACTGGGTACTATATTCAATAGCAGATGGGACTATGAATTAGCTTCCATGCCCTGGCAGGACAGCAGGACAGGACCCTAGCCTGTACAGTTTGCTGTTTGGGGACCCAAATCAGAATGTTCACTAAATTCCCTGGTCAGGTGAGGCCACCATTTTACCACACAAATGGTGGAAGCCACAGGCACTCTCTGTTCAAGTGCCACTGTGTGTAGGACTGTTGAATGGGCACATGTTTCCCATGTTCTCTGGTCAGGTTCCCTGGTCAGACAGGCTGAAGACTGTATTCTGTAATGAGCAGGGCTACAAATTAGATTTCCTGCCCAGGGATAGTGGGAGAAGCAGCCCTAAAGCTGGTAAAGTTCTATGTTTATTATATAAACTCAAGCCAACCCACACCTCAAGTTCCCTGATTGAATAGGGCCACTGGCTGTGTTCTGCAAACTGTCAACTCTGCCCACCAGCCTCCCAGTTCAAGTGCTGCTGGGCCACACAGCTTCCAGGAATTTTGTCCAGTCCTTGTGGTCAGATGAGGCTGGAAGGCACTCTCTACAGTGGGCAGGGCTATGTAGCAGCTTCCTTGCCTGAACAAGAGGGAGAGGGGCTGCTCTAGGTAACTCTCAATTTCCTGAACAGGCTCTCAGGTTGGGAGGGCTGGGAGCTACCACCAACCTTGGCCATGAGTTAATCCCCCCTGCCTGTGTGTAGCACGGGATCATTCCCCGTCCCCTACTAGCTTTGCTCTGGGGGCAATCATCTCTGCCTGCCTACATCTTGGCTTGAGCACTGCTGGGCCACATTGCTTCCAGGAGTTATTGCCAGCCCTTCTGATCAGATGGGGCCACAGGACACTCTCCACAGCAAGGAGAGCAGGGGTAGGGCTATAATTCAGCTGCTTGCCCGGGCATGGGTAAACCAGGGTCTAGGGCCAGCAAAACTCCTTGTTTGAAGTCCGAATCTGACAGATCTGCACCCAGCCAAGTTCCCTGGTCAGAGTGTGCCCCCAGCTCGGTTCTGCGGATGAGCAAAACTCTGGTTGGAATTAATACTTGGGCACTGCATGGTGTAAACTCAATCTGCCAAGATCCATTATTTTTGCAAGCATCTACCCTCTTCTCTGTCAGTCAGATTCCGTGCAATTCCATGGAACGAGATCAGGGCAGGGGCTCCCACAAAGTGACCCACAATGCTGGGAGATGCTGGTTGTTCCTGCCGGGGTTCTCTTTTCCCACTGGAAGAACTGGAGGCTCAGGGGAGACCTTTCCCCATGGTGCTGTACTGGCCCAGGATTGGGAGTGGGGACAATGCTATTAACATGTAACCACTTCTCTTATCTTCTATGCCATCTGTCTTGGTCTCTGTGCTACAGGAGGTGCTCCAGCCTTACCCCTGTGTTCTAGGATTCTATCATTTGTGTCTTGTTCTGGAATAGTTGCTAGTTGTTCCTCTTGTGAGGGGGACCAAGTCAGGGACAACCGATGTCGCCACCTTGGTGACCATATTTCACAATATTTAAACATTAAAAATAAATGTTAAAGAGACCTGCCAATATTCAAATGCCTCCCATGTGCCCAGGGCTTGACCTGGTTCTGAATCCTATCCCTTCTCACATTCCCATAATCCTTTTGGAATACATCATTCTTTCTCTTCCAGATTTTCAACTTCACTGTATATTGGATCCTTTCCATTAGCATTTAAACATACACAAGTCCTCCCATCTTAAAAACAACAAAAATAAAAAACAACCTTCTATTGCTCTAACCTCATCCCCTCCTAATGTCCTCTCTCCTTCCTTTCATAGCTAAACATCTGAAAGGAACTGTCTCACTCCATTGCCTCCATTTCTTTACCTCTTAATATTCTTTGACCCTGTCCAATTGAGCTTCTGCCTCCATTACTTATTCCATCAAAACAGGTGTCCTTCTAGCCCTCATGATTCAGTGTAGCTGATTCAGTTATATATATATAATTTCCTGCTTGACAACATCATCTGGGTATCTCAAAAGTATGTCAGACAACCTGTCCAGAATTGTGATCTTCCACTATGCATATGGTCCTTGTCAGGTGTTTCCTATCTCTGGGAAAAGCACACAGATGATGGGCTTGATACATCCCTACCTGCTGAATACCCTTCAATAGTGTTCTATCATATATTTAGGAAAAGTCATTCTAAAGCCCTTCATGATCCAACCTCTCCCTACCTTTTCAGGTATCCTGCATCTCTCCCTCCCAACTGCGTGTCCCTAGCACACTGGAAAACTTTTAGTTCCTCAAATTTATCATTTGCCCACAGGGTCCTTGTTTGTGTTAGTACAGCTCCTTGGAGTACTTTTCCTTCTTCTTTAGCTAATTCATTCTTCTCCCCCTGTTATTAGCTCAAATGTTATTTCATCAAGAGGGTCTTTCATGATTCTCCAGCCTTTATCACATTAGTTATCTAATGCTGGGTAACAAATCTCTCTATAATGTAATGCCTTAAAACAGTAATAATCATTTATTATCTTTCATGGTTTCTATGGGTCAAGTATTTGAGAATGTCTTGGCTAGGTGGTTCTACCTTACAGTCTGTCTTAAGATTGTAGTCAGATATCAGCTGGGGATGCAGCTATCTGAAGGTTTGACTGGGATTGGAGTTTCCACTTTAAGACTGTTCACTCATGTGGCTACCAAGTTGGTATTTGCTCTTGGCAAGGGGACTAACTTTCTCTCTACATGGACCTCTGCATGTTTCTTGGGCTTCCTCACAAGATGGTGGCTTGAATTCAAAGGTAAGATTTGAGAAAGAGACAGAGAGAGAGGGAGAAAGGGAGAGTTGTGGATAGAGAGAGAGGGCGGGAAGGGGGGAAGGAGAGAGAGAGAGAGAAAAAAAGCTCATGCAGGCAAAAAGCTGCATCCTTTTTATGACTAACCTCAGGAGCCACATAGTATCACTTCTACCATGTTCTGTTTGTTAGAAGTGAGTCGTGATGATCGGCCCATATCCAATGGGAGGGGAATTAGATTCTACTGTTTAGAGGAGAAATGTCAGAAATCTGCAGACATATTTTAAAAATCACCTCACCTATACCCTCCCTTCCTGGACTTGCCACAGTCTGTGTATATACTTCTGTGACTATTTGATTAATGCCTATCTTCCCACATTAAAACAAGCTAGTGGAATAAGCTAGTAGGATAAGAACCATATCTACTTTTCTTTCCATCTGATTCCTAGTACCTAGCACGCTATCTGGCAATTAGTGTGGAATAAATATGAATAAGTTATAGATTATATATGATACCTGCAACGCCCCTTTTAGGTAGGTATCATTCTTTCCATTTTATAGATGTGGAGTCAAAATTGTTGGCTAACTTGTTCAAGTACCAAAGTTTGAATCCAGATCCCTCTGATGCTAAGCCAGAACTATTTTTAGGACTCTAGAATTTCTCCTTATGACCACAAAAGAGGCACAGAAGTTACTCTGGTCTGAGTGAAATTGTCTCCTATGTTTCTACATTTTCTTTTTTTTTTTTTTTTTTTTTATAAATTTATTTATTTTATGTCTAGCTGTGTTGGGTCTTCGTTTCTGTGCGAGGGCTTTCCCTAGTTGCGGCGAGCGGGGGCCACTCTTCATCGCGGTGCGCGGGCCTCTCACTATCGCGGCCTCTCTTGTTGCGGAGCACAGGCTCCAGACGCGCAGGCTCAGTAGTTGTGGCTCACGGGCCCAGTTGCTCTGCGGCATGTGGGATCTTCCCAGACCAGGGCTCGAACCCGTGTGCCCTGCATTGGCAGGCAGATTCTCAACCACTGTGCCACCAGGGAAGCCCCTCTACATTTTCTTATCAGGAAGCTTTGTGATAGCTAATTCAGCTTCCCAGATGTAAGGATTTAAGGACGGACTGTTCCTAAAGTGAGATAATACTCAGAATCTAGTCATGGATAAAAAAAGATTCTCCAAAGTAATTGATCCTTTTGAGTTTTCTTATCATGAAAAGAAGAGAAAGTGGAGTTTCTGAAACTACCAATCTACTCTTGGGAGAGTCACTCAGAGTGGTCACTGGGAGAACTAGTGGCTCTCAATACCAGATTCTTCTGTCTGACCCCATGCGTTCCTCCACTCCTGTGCAAAGTCTTATCTCCTTCTTTACTATGGAGAAGGGAGACATTCATTAGCTGCTCTGTCCAATGAGGTGGCCATTAGTCATTTGTGGTATTTTAAATTAATTGAAATTAAATAAAAATTTTAAATTCAGTTTCTCAATTGCACTAACCACATTTCAAGTGCTCAAAAGTCACACGTGGCTAGTGACTACCATATTGAAAAGTGCAAATTGTAGGACATATGTATTATCACAAAAATATTCTATTGAACAGTGCTGCCAGAGAACCTAGGTAATCCTAGTCCCAGAGAATTCCCAAGACATGGAAGAAGAGGAAACCAAGGGCTAGAGGAATTATCCATCGCAAAGACAGCCCCAGCTCACCTGAAGGAAATGGTCCCTAATCGAGGGGCTCTGGGTGTGGATTTTCCTCTACAGGTCTGTGCTCTCTCACCAGGCTTTCTCTCTCTTCTCCATCTATCCTCTGAGCTATCTCACTTTAAATAATCACCAGCACTCTCCAGACCAGATTGCTCCACACCTGCCACCCTGCACCCACTGAGCCTAGGCCTATTCTAGGCAGCTACTCTGCCAAGACAACACATCTTTACCCTTAAAACCATTTCATCTCTGTACTTAGGCCAATCTTTGCCCCTCCTGTCTCAGAGTATGTAATTCCTCTCCTTCTTAGATATAGTCCCTCCATCAACTTCTCCATCAACAGATGTGTTTTGGATTCTGTGCCCTTCATCGCACTGGAGAACTTGCTTTACTAATTATTCTATTTCTCTTCATCATCTTCATCTTTCCCTCTCCACCTAGTAGGCACAGCTTACCCAATGTTGTTAACCTGAGTTAACCCTTAGGCCACCGTCCCATCTTCCCCTTCTTTTCCCTACCAGTTGGCTCTGGGGAGCTGTCTGCCTACATCTTCATTTCTTACCTAGAGCCTAACTTTCATCTAATTCATTTGCTTCCTATTTAATCAAATTTGTTCAAGATATGTCATTCAAGGCTCCCCCCAATCAGTCCCTGGCCCATTTTTCTTACCCATTTTTCTCTTTGTCACCTTTTAGGCAAGCTCATCTCTTCACCATCCACCACACATGTCTAAAACATTCCTGCCCCTGCAGCTTTATTAGTACTATCTCTCTCGCCAGAAATACTTGCTCCATGTATACCCCTTCATCATTGGAGGCTGAGCCCAAGTCCATCCTTCTCAATGAAGTCTTTCTGATAATAAAAGCCCAAGTGCTTCACTGACTCCCATCACTGAGCACAGAACTGCCTGGTGCTACTGTGTATTGTCGTATGCATATTTATCTTCTCTCCCTAGTTGAGTTTCAGTGTGCATTCTGTCAGGGAATTAGCATTCACATCTTTTCACTCCCAAGAGTTTTGAGATGCAGAGTCTTGTGCATAATGGATATTCAAATATTGGTTGATTGACTCATACACTGACACCTTCTATCATCACTTCAAAAGGGGCCAGTGGTAAACCACGAAGCACTATTTTAAATAAACCTCCTGAAAAGAATATTATGAAATGGAGACTGACAGCTATTAGCTATGTAAATGCCCTGAGGATGAAGGTGATGCGTTAAAAATAGTACACCTCTATTATGCTAAGTGAAATATGTCAGACAGAAAGACAAATACTGTATGATATCGCTCATAGATGGAATCTAAAAAATACAACAAACTAGTGAATATAACAAAAAAGAAATAGACTCACAGATATAGAGAACAAACTAGTGGTTACCAGTGGGGAGAGGGAAGGGGGAGGGGCAATATAGGGGTAGGGGATTAAGAGGTACAAACTACTATGTACAAAATAAATAAGCTATAAGGATATATTGTACAACACAGGGAATATAGCCAATATTTTACAATAACTATAAATGGAGTATAACCTTTAAAAATTGTGACTCACTATATTGTACACCTGTAACATATCATACTGTATATCAATTATACTTCAACACAGTTTTTTTAAGTTAGTTTACTTTTTTAATTAATTAATTAATTTATTCACTTTTGGCTGCACTGTCTTTGTTGTGATGTGCAAGCTCTTCGTTGTGGTGTGTGGGCTTCTCTAGTTGCAGCTCATGGACTCGAGACCATGCAGGCTCAGTAGTTATTATGGCTTGCGGGCTTAGTTGCAGTATGTGGGATCTTAGTTCCCCAACCAGGGATTGAGGAATGCACTGGGAGCATGGAGTCTTAACCACTGGATCACCAGGGAAGTCCCTCAATACAATTTTTTTAATTAAAAAAAATAACAGTATACCTCTTTGGTAGATCCTGGGACAACAGGTGTGAAAGGGGGCTGGGAACTGCAAAGAGCTGCACAGCTGGCAAGCATCTTTGCCATTGTTGATACATTTTGGTGGGTGAGGAAAAAAAATCTGTGCTGTATTTTACTGTTTGGTGGCAAGGGGAGGGAGGAGTGCAAGGAGAAAGAGTATAGACTTTGGAGGCAGGACAAACTTGGCTTGGCTCTCAGCTTCATTGCTGAATTGATGTATAAAAGTGAGAAGTAATCTTTTTTTATATTGCAGAAGAATGTTATTGGCCCAAGGAAAGGTTTGTGATAAAAAACATGAACAGTATGATATCACATTTATAATTTGTTTTTATAAATGTTATCATCAGAAAGAACACAAATAACAAATGTTGGCAAGGATGTGGAGAAAAGGGAACCCTTGTACACTATTTCTGGGAATGTAAATTTGTGCAGCCACTGTGGAAAACAGTATGGAGGTTTCTCAAGAAACTAAAAATAGAACTACCATATGACCCAGCAATTCCACTCCTGGGTATATAGCTGAAAAAAACAAAAACACTAATTCGAAAATATGCATGCACCCCAATGTTCATAGCAGCATTATTTACAATAGCCAAGATAAGGAAGCAACCTAAATGTCCATTAGCAGATGAATGGATAGAGAAAATGTGGCATATATATAATGGAATACGGCTCAGCCATAAAAAATAAAAACATTTTGCAATTTGCAGCAACATGGATGGACTTGGAGGGCATTATGCTAAGTAAAATAAGTCAGAGAAAGACAAATACTGTATTATATCACAGTATTTAGGTGGAATCTAAAAAATACAACAAACTAGTGAATATAACAAAAAAGAAGCAGACTCACAGGTATAGAGAACAAACCAGTGGTTACCAGTGGGGAAAGGGAAAGGGGGGGCAATATATGGGTGGTGGAGTGGGAGGTACAAACTATTGGGTGAAAGGCTACAAGGATGTATTATACAACACAGGGAATATAGCCAATATTTTGTAATAACTGTAACTGGAGTGTAAACTTTAAAATTATATAAAAAATTTAAAAATTAATCTATTAAAAAATTAGGCATGAGAGAATCAAAACAAAATTTCAGATTAAAAACAAAAGTATATGTGTGCACAGAAAAGGACCAGAAAGCTACATGCCAAAATATTATAGATTATAGGTGATTTTTTCTTTTTTTCTTTGACATTTTCTGTGTTCTTCAAATTTAAAGCACTGTGACTCTTATAAAGAAGGTCTGCTAAAAACATTATCTGAGTTAAAGAATTGCAATATAAGACCCCCTGATTATGTATATTTTAAGAAGTTTGAATCATTTCTCTGCATTGAAAGGTGTATGTGTTTTTCTTTCAACAATCTCAAATATTCAAAAAGATGATTGGAAGCTACCAACATGACACCACAGCACCCCCAAATTCTTCAATGTGTCTTTCCTCCAAACAAGAGCATTCCAATACATAACCTTATACAGTCATCTAAATTAGGAAATTAACACTGACCTGTAAGCCTCAAACTGCATTTGGGTTCCCTCAGTTATCTAATAGAGTCCTTTATAGCAAAGGAACCTGTCCCATATTATGTGTGGCATTTAATTGTCACGTCTCTTTAGGGTCCTTTAATCTGAGTTAGTTACTCAGCATTTTCTTAACTTTCATGATTGTAATGGTTTTGAAGATTATCGGTCAGCTATCAATATTTTGTCCCTTAATTTGGGTTTGTGGTAGTCAGACTCCAAAATGTCTTCAGTGATTCTCATCTCCTGGTATTTATGGCCTGTGGAGTCCCCTCCCACATTGTACTGGGGTGACCTGTGTGACCAGAAGAATACTGCAGAAGTGACAGCATGTACCTAGAGGCCAGGTGGTAAAAGACATTGCAAACTGTGCCTCAGGTTGCTTGGATTGCCTCTTGGATTGCTTGCTCTGGGGAAAGCCAGTCATTGCACCCTGAAGACACTCCAACAGTCCTGTGGGGAAACCCACATGGAGATAAACTAAAACATCCAATCAGCAGCCACACTAACCTGCTGGCCATGGAATAAGCCCCCTTGGGGGTGGATTCTCCAGCCATCTCAGGGGCAAGCCTGAGTGAGAGCCACCCATCGAAGTTGCTCCCAAATTCCTGACCCACAGAAACTTTGAAAGATAATTTGTTACGCGACAATAGCTAATGAATACAGATTTGTCTGTTTCCTCATGATTAGATACAAACTATTCATCTATGGCAGGCATACCACAGTGGTAATGCTATATTCTCATTGCAACCTGTCATTTCTATGCATGATTTCAGTTTATTGGTTAGATTTGATCATTTGATTAAGGTAGTGTCTGCCATGCTTCTCCACTGTAAAGGCATATTTTTGTGTGTGTAATTAGTAAGTAATTTGTGGGGAGATACTTTGATACCATGTAACTGTACTGTGTTTAAACAACTTCCACTTTATTCGTCAATTTTTGTTATATCTGTATAGATCCCTGGACTCCTATTTTATTCAATGGTTATAAGATATTACTATCTGTGTTTATTTTGATGATCAACTCATATCATATTTAGCCAGTCAGGGCCCCTTCAACTGGCTTCTGTGTCCTTTTGAGATGTCTCCATCGTTTTTTGAGCACTTTACAACTTTCTGGCCCCAAAGTGTTCCCAACACATCTGATACTTTCCTTGGCCAGCTCTCAAATTACCCATTTCACCAAAGAGACATGATTCCTTTTAGTGGAGAATGGTTTTTAGAAGTCAGGATCTGGGTGCTAGGTATGCTCATTGCTCTTGGGGGACTACTTCTCTCATTGCATCTTTATAGACAGAATTAGATAATATATGCATGCATTCACATATATACTTATATCTATATCTAGCTAGCTAGCTAGCTAGGTATCATCTTTTGCAACTATGAGTTTATAATGGTACCTCCAATTCCAATCAAATACTCTTGAATTCATTCTAGTTTTCTTTTCCACATTTGTAACTCTGTTCTCCAACAATGAGAAAACTGGCTCCCATTATTCTTAATATATGATTTGATTAATCCCCTATTGTAACTAATTTCTCTTCACCATTTCCTGCCTCCCCTCCCCTGACATGGATGCCGTCTTCACCTTCTTAGGTTCCTGCACTTCACACTGGGAACATCCTATTCCAGCAATATGGTGCATTAGATATCCCAAATGACCCTTTGTATACGTTGCCTATGGATGTGCAACAAACCACCCAAAAACTTAGTGGCTTAAAACAAAAGTAATTTATTACTTCTCACAATTCTGTGGATTGTCTGGGAGGTTCTGCTTATCTCACCTGAGCTCACCCATGCGGCTGCATTCAGTTAGTGGGTTGGGTGGAGAATGGCCATTCATAGATGTCCTCATTCACATTTCTGAGGTCTTAGCTGAGATGGCTGGGATGGCTCAAGCTCTCTCTTCATATGGTCTTTCATCTAGGACTTCTTTACATGATTCTGAAGTGTTCCAGGAAGCAAAACTGAAAGGCCTCTTAAGTCATACGACATAACTTACACTACATTGTATTAGTCAAAGCAAGTCACAGGACAGCCCAGATTCAAGGGGTGGGGAAACAGACCCTCACTTTTTGATGGCTGGAGCTGGAGCAGCAAGTTACATTGCAAAGGAGCACAGGGAGACAATTCATTGCTGGCCATTAGTGTAACAATTTGGCACACTTTCCTAATTAAATGATTACAATGTCAGTTAAAAAAATTTTTTTTTAACCATTATTTTAAATGTTTCTCTGAACCGGAAAGAATATAAGAAATCTCAGATCTCTAATCAAAATAATAGCAGAAAACTTGGGAGACAAGAGACTCCAAGATTTGTCTTTTTCCCTGAGATTTTCTGCATCACTGGAGAACTTGAGCTCCTATCTTAATAGTTACATGGTGCATGGGAAATAGAAGGCAAAGCTAAGGGTTACAAAAAGAAGGGAATCAAATATCAGACCCTTACATAAAGTTCAGACCCCACCCTCAGTCTAAGGTGAATGAGAAAAACAATCTTACTGAAATAAAGGAGACAGCAAGAAAAACTTGCATGCATGTCTTGTCCTTGGTGCTAGATGTTGGGGAAAAGAATCATCTGAAAATTTGTAACCAAAAACTGACCATCACATGGGTTTACAGAGTTTTCTGTAAAGGAAAATGCAAGCTGATGATGGTATTCAAAGTGGTCCCCTGTTGTAAGGCCCTTCATTGACTGAGAGGCGCAAAAGTGAATGCTCACTGGAAAAATTCAAACTCAATCCAGGCCTCCAAGAATTCCTACAGATGAAGTTCCAACACAAATGAGAAATGCATTGTAAAATAAGATCACAAAACATGCTAAGAAGCAAGGTACCAGGGCTTCCCTGGTGGCACAGTGGTTAAGAATCCGCCTGCCAATGTGGGTTCGAGCCCTGGTCCGGGAGGATCCCACATGCTGCGGAGCAACTGTGCCCATGCACCACAGCTACCAAGCCTGCGCTCTAGAGCCCGCGAGCCACAACTACTGAGCCCACGTGCCACAACTACTGAAGAACGTGCGCCTAGAGCCCATGCTCCGCAATAAGAGAAGCCACCACAATGAGAAGCCCACGCACCACTACAAAGAGTAGCCCCTGCTCCCTGCAACTAGAGAAAGCCCACGTGCAGCAACGAAGATCTGGCGCAGCCAAAAATAAATAAAAATAAAATAAATGAATTAAAAAAAAAAAGCAAGGTATCATCTGTGAGAACAAGCAGAAAAAACAGAAGGCAGAAATAGAGCCTTTATGTATTCAGATACAAGACTAAAAGACATGGACTTTGAAGTAACTAAGTTTAATGTGTGTTATGGACTGAATCATAGCCCCCTAAAATGTATATGTTGAAGTCCTAACCCCCTGTGTGAAAGAATTTGGAGTAAGGAAGTAGTTAAGGTCAAATGAGGTCCTGAGGGTGGAGCCCCGACAGGATTAGTGTCTTTATAAGAAAAGACAACAGAAAACTTGTTCTCTTTCTCCACCATCTGAGAACTCGGTCAGAAGTGCCATCTGTAAGCCAGGAAGAGAGCTCTCACCAGGAACCTGAGCATGGTGGTATCCTGATTCTGGATGTCCAGGCTCCAGGCTGTGAGAAAATAAAATTCTGTTGTTTAAGCCACCTATCCTATGGTATTTTGTTATGGCAGCCCAAGATGACTAATACAATATGTTTACATAAATATAAGACAAGTTTAAAATAGGAGCATGGAATAATTTGACAGAACTGAGAAAAGTCCATAGAAATTCTCAAAATTAAAATTATAATAATGGAAAGTAAAACACCTGTTTGAAAAGTGGGTTCCACCACTGAAAGTAGATTCTACCACTGAAGGTAGAATTGGATGAATTTATATGGAATATAAAGAGATTGAATATCTGATAGGTTATGAGATATGGTGGATATAATGAGAAGGTCTAGCATATCTCTAGTCATATTTCCAAAAGAAGATAATGGGGATAGGAAGATTGGAACCCTCATACATTGCTGGTGGGAATGTAAAATGCTGTAGCCCCTTTAGAAAATGGTTTGATAATTCCTCAAAAATCTTAAATATAGAGTTAGTGTATGATCTGGAATTCCACTACTAGGTATTTATACAAGAGAAATGAAAACATACAGCCACACAAAAACTTATATACAGGGACTTCCCTGGTGGCACAGTGGTTAAGACTCTGCATTCCCAATGCAGGGGGCCCGGGTTCGATCCCTTGTCTGGGAAATAGATCCCACATGCATGCCGCAACTAAGAGTTCGCATGCCACAACTAAGGAGTCAGCGAGCCACAACTAAGGAGCCCGCCTGCTGCAACTAAGACCCGACACAACCAAATAAATAAATAAATATTTTTTAAAAAAGAAAAAACTAGTACACAAATGTTCATAGCAGCATATTCACAATAGCCAAAAAAGTAGAAACAACCCAAATGATGAATGGACAAACAAATGTGATATATCCATACAACAATATTATTTGTCAATAAAAAGTAATGAAGTACAAATAAATACTCCAACATGAATGAATCTCAAAAACATTATGGTAAGTGAAACAAGCCACTAACAAATAGTCACATACTGTAGGATTCTATTTATATGAAATTTCCAGAGTAAGCAGAGAAATAGGAAAAGAAAGCAGATTAGTGGTTTCCCAAGACTAGGCAGCAGATGAGGTAGGGATGGGGAGTGACTGCTAACAGCTACAAGAATTCTTTTGGGTGTAATGTGTTTTAAAATTAGATTATGGTCATGGCACACAACTCTAAATATACTAAATATACTGAAAACCAGGAAACTATACACTTTATTTTTTTTTAAGATTTATTTATTATTTATTTTTGCTGCATTGGGTCTTCATTGCTGCACGTGGGCTTTCTCTAGTTGTGGTGAGCGGGTGCTACTCTTCGTTGCAGTGCGCAGGCTTCTCATTGTGGTGTCTTCTCTTGTTGTGGAGCACAGGCTCTAGGTGAGTGGGCTTCAGTAGTTGCAGCACGCAGGGTCAGTAGTTGTGGCTCCTGGGCTTAGTTGCTCCGCGACATGTAGGATCTTCCCGGACCAGGGATCGAACCCGTGTCCCCTGCATTGGCAGGCGGATTCTTAACCACTGTGCCACCAGGGAAGTCCCAAAACTATACACTTTAAACAAGTGAACTTTATGGTATATAAATTACATATCATTAAAGCTGTTTTAAAAAGAGGTAATAAATAGGAAAGAGCCAATATTCAAATTCATAATAACTGATAATTTTCCAGAAGAGTTGAAAACACATCTTTAAATGCAGGAAATCCAATGAATCCCAAGCAGGATGAATAAAAACAAAACACATATCTAGACTCATCATCAGATAACTAAAGAACACCAAAGAGAAAAAGAAGATTTAAAAAGCATCCAGAGACAAAAGACACATCACCTGCAGAGAAGCAATATTGATTGCTGTCTGACTTCTCAACAGCAGAAGATCTGATGGAAGCTGGCAGACAGTAGGATAACATCTTCATGTGCTGAGAGAAAATAAACTACAATTCTAAACCATATACAAACCATATATAATATACATATTATATATTTCAAGAATGGGTTAGAAATAAAAAAAACTTCAGACAGATAGAAATGTGAGATTACATCACCCACGGACCTTCACTAAAAAAAATTTTAAGGGCTGTACTTCAGCCAAAAGGAAAATGAACGCATATGGAAATCTGAGGAGCATGAAGGAATGATGAACATATTGAAAAACATTTCAGTAACTCTAAGCAAACATTGTATAAAATTTTTTTAAATGTCCAGTTTGTGGAAGAATACAGGCTAGAATTAAAATAATAGACAACACTGTCATATAAAGTGGGGATGAGTTCATGTGTCCTAAGGTCCTTGATTGGTCTCCCTACAGGCAACTCATCACTTCCACTGCCCATCCCTATTGGATTGTGCTGCAGTTTGTTTTCCAATAAGTCCTTTGATTTGACCTGCCTTTAATCTTTATCTTCTGACACCCTGTCCTAGTTGCTACTGGTGCATGTCAGTGAATGACTGACTAGGCCTGTTGGAGCAGTTTTTCCTTTAAATATTAAAAAGCTTAAACAGGCTCATACAAGGATTGGGTTCTTGGGAATTCCCTGGCAGTCCAGTGGATAGGACTCGGCACTATCACTGCCAGGACCCGGGTTCAATCCCTGGTCAGGGAACTAAAATTCTGCAAACCGTGTGGTGTGGCCAAAAAGTAAAAAAAGGATTGGGTTCTTAAAATTATCTTCATTCCAAAATATTCTTTTAAAATTTTAGAATGCTTTTTTTGATTCAAAACTGAAATGTTAATTATATTAAAATTTAGAAAATTGAGAAAAATATAAAGAAGAAAATAAGTATCATATCATAAAACAAAAATTATTTTAAAAAATTTTAAACTGTTTGTAAAACACAACAAATAGATTAATGTAACAAATAGTTGTGTTTCCACCACTCAGAACTGAAAATTGCTCGTACTTTGTCATATTTACTTCTAGTCAGTTCCTTACATTTTCATAGCCTGGGATAAATTACAAATAGAGGCCCACATACTTTATGTCTAAATATTTAAGATCTAAATCAGGACAACAAACTGTTAAAGTATATTTTACCCTCCTACACTAGCAAATAATTTTCCTGACAAAAAATTATAAGGCTATACTTTTTTGAAACTAAAAAGTAAGTAAATAACAAATATGATTTAATTTTTTTAACATCTTTATTGGAGTATAATTGCTGTACCTTGTTCTGTTAGTTTCTGCTGTATGTGTGGGAGTTTGCTGATGGACTTGTGATATTTAGATGATTACTAAACTAAAATATATATAATCTATGAATAATTATATATTTTCCACAAAGTTTTTTTTTCTTGCCTCCATTTCAGCAAATCACTAATAATCTCGTTACAGTCAAGATTTTCACATACTTTGTCTTCTATTGGTCATAATGCCAAATTTGACAACTTTTCTTCAGCCATTGAAGTTCTTAGATAATTTTTTGGTTAATTTCAGTTTGGGCAATTTTTTCATCTAAGACAGTATCAACTGGAATTATCAGTAAAATTCTTATATATTTGCAACTCCTGTTACAAAGGGTTAATTTCCATAATACACAAAAAGGTCCTACAAATTAACCAGAATATAAATCCACCAACCCAATAGAACAATAGGCAAAAGATATGTTTTATAGCCAGCTGTATTTCTTTTTCTTAAAATTGTTCATATCCTTTGCCGAGATAACCACTTTGTTGTCCCAATAACACGTAGCTAAATAGTTCTTGTTTTACCTACTGATATGTGATTATCACTTCATAATATGAATTCTCATACTTGTGAATCTATTTCTGAGTTCTTTATCACAGGACACTGATCCATTTGTGTATTACTACACAAATGCTCAATTATTTTAATTCTAAAGGTTTATGTAGATTTGTGTGTGAGAGTTTTTTTCCTATTGAATTGTAACTTACATACCATAAAATACACAATTCTTAGTTTTATAGCTAAAATGAAGTTTGACCTATATATAAACCTGTCTACCACTCAGATTAGGATATGGAATATTTCCAGTACTCCATAAGAGTATCTTATGCTCCTTCCCTGTCAATACCCTTGAAATGCAACCGCTATACTGATGCCAGTCATTTTTGCCTGTTTTTGAGTCTCATATATATGGACATCACATACAGGATTTTCTCTTTGTTTGGGTCTCTGTTTGCTCAACATTATGTCTCAAAGATTTATCCATTTCATTGCATTTAGTACTTTCTTATTGCTATGTAGAATTCCACTGTATGAAAAAGCACAGTTTATTGATCTATTTTACTGTTGATATACATTAGCATGCTTTCGAGTTTGGGGATATTGTGAATAATCCTTTGAATATTGTTGGATGTGTTTTTGATGGATATAAGCAATTATTATTATTTTTAAACTTGTCTTTTTTTTTAATTTTTAAAATTATTTATTTATTTATTTATTTATGGCTGTGTTGGGTCTTCGTTTCTGCGCGAGGGCTTTCTCTAGTTGTGGCAAGTGGGAGCCACTCTTCATCGCGGTGCGTGGGCCTCTCACCATCGCGGCCTCTCTTGTTGCGGAGCACAGGCTCCAGATGCGCAGGCTCAGTAATTGTAGCCCACGGGCCCAGCCGCTCCGCGGCATGTGGGATCCTCCCAGACCAGGGCTCGAACCCGTGTCCCCTGCATTGGCAGGCAGATTCTCAACCACTGTGCCACCAGGGAAGCCCTAAGCAATTATTTATGTTGGAAACATACTCAGAGATTGAATTGCTAGGTCATAGAGTATAAGTTTATTCAGATTTAAAAGATACTTTCAGTTTTCCATAGTGACTATAACAATTTAAACTTCCTAAAAAGTGTATGAGCGTACCAGTTGCTCCACATTGACATCAACACTTGGTATTCTCTGTCTTTTAGGATGGGGGTGTAGTGGTATTGACTACAGTTTTAATTTGTGTTTCCCAGATTGTTGATAATACTGTACAGTTTTTCATCCATTTATCAGTGATTTGCCCATCCTCTTTTGTGCTGTGCTTGTTTAAATTTTAGCTCATTTTCGTGAAAATCACCTAACTTCTGTTTAGTGAACTGCCGGAACATATTATATATTCTGTATAGGATTCCTTTGGTAGAGATGTGCACTGCAAATATCTTTCCCATGCCCTTGGCTTGCATTTTTGCTTGCTCAATGTTGTGTTTTGATAGGGAATATTTAAGCTTCAATTTATTATATTTTCCTTCTGAGTGATTGTAATTGATACCGTATTTTAATTTCATTTTCTACTTGTTAATTTCTAGTGTCTAGAAATACATTGATTTTTGTGTGTTGATCTTGTTTCCTGTGGCCTTGCTGCTGGGCTCACTTATTAATTTAGGAGGTTGTTTTTGTTTTGTTTGTTTTAGATTCCTTGGGATTTTCTATGTAGATAATTATGTTATCTGGAAATAGAGACCATTTTATTTCCTCCTTTCCAATTCGTGCGCCTTTTATTTTCTTTTATTGCCTTATTGTGCTGGCTAGGCCTTCCAGTACTATGCTGAACAAGAGTGGTCAGAGTGAGCATCCTTGGGACTTCCCTGGTGGTCCAGTGGTTAAGACTCCGCACTTCCACTGCAGGAGGCATGGGTTTGGTCCCTGGTCGCAGAACTAAGATCCCGCAAGCCGCAGGGGGAAAAAAAAGGAGTGAGTAGCCTTGTCTTGTTCTTGAATTTAGGGAGAAAGCATTCAGTCTTTCAACATTAAGTATAATATTACCTGACAGTTTTTTATATAGATGCTCTTTATTGAGATGAGAAAGATCCCCTTTATTCCTAGTTTGCTCGGTGTTTTTATCACGAACAGGAAACAGATTTTGTCAAATGTTTGTTTTTGCACCAACTGATATGATCATGTGTTTTTTCTTCTTTGGCCTGTTGATATGGTGGTTACACTGATTGATTTTTGAATATTTAATCAGTTTACATATGTTTTAAATTCCTCTCAGCAGTGTTATAGTCGTCAAGGTAGAGATCTTACACATCTTTTATTAGGTTTATTCCTGTGCATTTGATGTTTTTGTTTGTAAATGTATTACTTCTTTAATTTCATTTTCTAAATGTTTGTTATTGGTATGTAGAAATAATTTTTTTTACATTTTTGATTTTGTATCCAGCAACTTGATAAATTTACTTAATAATTACAATAGTTTTTCTGTAGATTCTTTTTTATTTTCTAGGTACTCAATCACATTTCTGTGAATAAGGACAATTTTAGTTCTTTCTTCTTTTCTACTCTTTATTTTTGTTTTACTTGATTTATTGCACTAGTTAGGATCTCCAGTACAAAACTGAATAAATGTGATAGTGGACATCCTTGATTTATTTATGAGATCAGTGGGAAAATATTCAGTATTTCACCTTTGAGTAGGATTTCAATGATAGATTTTTGGGGGGGTTTTCCCCCATGTTCGAAATTCAGAACCATTAAAAAAAATGTCCTTTAGCCCCATATAAATTATTAAGACCTGCTACTGTAAACTCAGAGGACAATTTTAAAAAATGACCAATAGAGAATAAGTAAAATAATTTACTTTTGATTATGATTGAGAATGTAGCACGTTTCAAGTTTTTTAAGTATTTTCAATCAAAGTAAAATTTTCATAGATAAAAATCCACATGTATATAATTATGTATATAATTAAATGAATTATAATATACTCATATATCCAGTACCATAATCAAGATTTAAAACATTTTTATTTCCCCCTTGAATTTTGTCTTGCCTCCTTTCAGTCACTACACACAGCATATAGGCAACCATTGTTCTGATTTCTGTCATGGTTTTAGTTTTGTTTGTTCTAAAATTTCACTTACATGGAATTGTAGAGCATGTATTCTTTTGTGTTTTGGCTTATTTGCTCAGCAAAATATTTTCAATGTACCATAAATACCATACATTTTTATTTATTTAAGCTATTTCTTAAATAAATGAACATTTAAGCTATTTCTAATTTGAAGGTGTTATAAATAAAGCTACTATAAACATTTCCATACAAGTCCTTTTGTGAACCCACATTTTAGTTTCTGGTGGGTTAATACCTAGGACAGGAACTGTTGAGTTATGATGGATTAAGTCTATGTTTAACTTTATAAGAAGCTTCAAAACAATTTATCATACTGGTAGTGCTGTTTTCCATTACCACTAGCAATATATGAGTTCCAAATGTTCTGTATCCTCAACAACATTTGGTGTTAGTCTTTTTTAAATTTAGCTTTTTCTTTCTCCTTCTCCTTCTTTTTTGTAATAACCTCTTCATCAGATTAAGGAGGTTCTCCTCTATTCCTAATCTGCTCTGGGACTGTATCATTTATAGGTGTTAAATTTTATCAAATACTTTTTCTGCATTTATTGAGAAACATATAATTCTTCTCATTAATTTTATTAATGTGGTGAATTATATTGGTTGATGTTTTAACAAATTTATTGAAGCACAATTTACATACCTTAAAATCACCAATTTTAAATGTACAGTTTGATGAGTTTTAGGAAACGTACACTGTTGTACAACCACTATAACAAACTATCACCCAAAATGTTTCCTTGCTCTCCCTTGCAGTTCATTCCTATTCTTATTCCAGACTCTAAGCAACCTCTGAAATGCTTTCCGTCTGTGTAATTTTGTTATTTCTAGAAATTCTATATAAGTGAAATCATAAAATATGTGGCCTTTTGTGTCCTTTCCCACATGGCAATGAACTGAGGCCTCCTGCCAACAACCATGTAAGTAAGCCATCTTCAAAGCTGATTATCTGGTCTCCATCAAACCTCCAGATGACTGTAGCCTCAGGTGATATCTTGACTTCAACTCCATGAGAGACCCTGAGAGCTATCTGAGCAACTCTCAAACTCCCAATCCATACTATGAGATAATAAATATTTTTTGTTTCAATCATTAAATACTGAGGTAATTCATTATACAGTAATAGAAAAGTAATACACTTGCATTCCTGGAACAAGTCCAGTTGGTCATGATTATCCCTTTTACATAACCTATATTCAATTTTCTATTATTTTACATAGAATTATTGTTTAGTTTCATGAAAGATAATGGTCTATAATTTTCCTATCTTGTAATGTCCTATTCAGTTTTTGGTATCAAAATTGTGCTGACTCATAAAATGAATTGGGAAGTTCCCTTAACATTTTTATGACCTGAAAGAGTTTTTGGAAAAACTAGTACTTTTTCTTTATTACATATTTAGAGGAATTCAGGAATGAATACATTTAAATCTGAGGCTTTCTCTAGAGAAAGTTTAAAAATTACAAATAGAATTTCTTTTATAGATATGGAACTATTCAAAAATTTTTTCTTCTTATTTCAGTTTTGTTAACTTTTGTTTGTACAGGAATTTATCCATTTTATTTATTCATTGCCATAAAGTTTTTCCTAATATCCTCTTATCTTTATGTTGTAGGATTTGTAGAATTCTTGATATTCATACTTAGTGCTCTCTTTTTTCCATCAATCTTTCTATGGATTTATTGATTTTAATAATCTCAGCAAAGAAACTTAGACTTTGTTATATTTCTCTATTATATGTTTACTTCCCGTTTTATTGATCTCTGCTTTTATCTTTATTATTGCCTTCTTTCTACTTTATTTAGGGTGATTTCTTATTCTTTTTCTAGCCTCAAAAGTTGGGAGCTTTCATAATTTATTTTCAACCTTTCTCTTTTTTTGGAATACATACGTTTAACATTTAAAATTTCTCTCTAGGCACTGCTTTAGGTGTTTCCTACACGTTTGTATATGTAGTATTTTTTTGGCTATTATTGAATTTAAAATATTTTTCTAACATTCATTGTGATTTATTTTCTGTAATTTATTTTATTTATTTTCTGGGCTATTAAAAAGTGAGTGCTTAACTTCCAAATCTCTGGAGAGTTTCTAATAATCTTTTGTAAAATTGATTTATAGTTTAAATCAACTGTGTTCAGAGAATATATTTTACATTCTTGGTATTCAGAGTGTGATTCTTGAGCCCAATAACATCAGTATCATTTGTAGGCTTGTTGGAAATTAAAAATCTACATTTTGTCAAGATCCTGGTTGATATCTATGCTGACTAAAGTTTGAGAAGCACTACTCCATATTATTTCAATCCTTTGAAGTGTGTTGAGGCTTGCTTTACAACTCATCTTATAGTCTATTTTGGTGTTCCACCTGCATTTGAAGTAGTTCACATTATGCAGTAGTTCAGTGTGCTGTTCTATAAATATTTATTAAGTCAGGATGGTTAATCATACATTTCAAATCTTTTATATCCTCATTGAGTTTTTGTCTCCTTATTCTATTAGTTCTTGAAAGAGGTCTGTTAAAATGTCCAACTATGTGTGTGGATTTGCGTATTTCTTCTTTTAGTTCTATTAACTTTTGTTTATATATTTTCAAATGTGTGCTTAGGTTCATACATGTTTAGAGCTTTTTCATCTTCCTGTTTACCTTTTTATCATATGAAATTTCCTTTTTAACCTTTAGTAATATTTTTTTCCCTTCGAGTTCTATATATTATACACCTAGATTCCTTAGAGGCTTATATTTTATATATGTAGCTTTTTTTTGGATTAGTACTTGCATCTCATGTCTTTTTCCTTCTTTTTCTCTCAATCTGTCTTAACTTTGTATTTAACAGTATTTTTTTGAGACAGCAGAAGCAAGAACTACAGTCCTGCAGCCTGCAGAATGAAAACCACAATCATAAAAGTGTTTTTATGTAAACATAACTGGCCTTTTAAAAACATCTAGTCTTTTAGTATTTATCTTTTAATCATAGTTTTCATCCATTTATATTTAATGTATATACTTAGTAATATAACTGAGTTTAAATCTACCATCCTTTTATTTATTTTATGTTTGTCCATTCTATTTCTTTGTTTCTTCATTGCTCCTTTCTTGCCCTCTTTTGGATTAACAAATTTTTTTTTTTAATTTAATTTTATTTTTTTGGTCACGCCATGAAGAATGCAGGATCTTAGTTCCCCGACCAGGGATTGAACCCGTGCCCCCTGCAGTGGAGGTATGGAATCTTAACCACTGGACTGCCAGGGAAGTCCCAAATTTTTTTATTTTTAATTTTTTTCTCTATTAGCTTTTGAGTCATATGTTCTTTTATTATTCATTTAGTGGTTACCAAATAAATGACACTATGTCCCTTGACTTGTTAAAGTCTACTTAAATTAATACTTTTGCCACTTCCTGAACAATGCAGGAAGTTTACAACAGTTTAATTCTATTTATCTCCTTCTCATCTTTTTTTTCTTTTTTCTTTTTTTTGCCCACCCTGCACGGCTTGTGGGATCTTAGTTCCCGAACCAGAGATAGAACCTGGGATCCCAGAAGTGGAAGTGCAGAGTCCTAACCATTGGACCACCAGGGAATTCCCATATCTCTTTCTTATCTTTTATGTTATTGTTGTCACACATTTTATTACTACCTATATTTTAATATCCACATGACATTATTATTATTTTTATTATCAGTAAAGATTCATTTATATTATCTACATATTTATCCTTTCCCATGGTCTTTATTTCTTCCTTCAGTTTCATGCTTCAATCTGGGATCATTTTCATTCAGTCTGAGGAATTCCCTTGAGTCTTTCTTATAGTGCAAGTCTTCTGGTGACAAAGTTTTTCATCAGAAACTTTGTTTGAAAAATTGTTTGTTTGAAGAATTTTACCTTAATTTTGAAGGATGAAATTCCAAGTTGGCAGATTTCTTTAAAATTTCAGTATTTTAAAGATATCATTCACTGTCTTCTGTCTTTCATAGTTTCTGCTGAAAAGGTAACTGAGTTTTATTGTTTTACTTTGAGGGTAGCATGCCTTTTTGCCCTCTATTTGCTTATATTTTACTCTTTGCCTTTGACTTTAAGCAGTTTGTTTTTATTATTTATTTTAGATGTATTGAGATATAATTTACAAATGAAATTGTAATTCAGCAGTTTGACTATAGATACAGCTTTCTTTATACTTATCCAACTTGGAGTTTGAAGAACTCTTTGAATTTGTGGTTTGATACATTTCATTAGGTTTGGAAATCTGGGCGTTAGTATATCTTCAAACATTCTTCTGTTCCTATTTCTTCTCCTCTTCTTCTGGAATTCCAATTATATACGTGTTAGATCTTCACATTGTATCCTATACTTATCTTATACTGTTTTATATAATATTCATTGTTTTTCCCACTCTGAATTTCAACCTGTATATTTTCACTTCCAGTTTATTAATCCCGTTTTTTGCTGTGTTGTAATCTGCCCTTAAGCCCATCTCTTGAATTCTTAATTTCAGTTACAATTTATTTTATACTTCTAGAAGTTCCATTTGACTTTTTTTTTTTTTAATTTTATTTATTTATTTATGGCTATGTTAGGTCTTCGTTTCTGTGCGAGGGCTTTCTCTAGTTGCGGCAAGTGGGGGCCACTCTTCATCATGGTGCACGGGCCTCTCACTGTCACGGCCTCTCTTGTTGTGGAGCACAGGCTCCAGATGCGCAGGCTCAGCAATTGTGGCTCACGGGCCTAGTCGCTCCATGGCATGTGAGATCTTCCCAGACCAGGGCTCGAACCCGTGTCCCCTGCATTGGCAGGCAGATTCTCAACCACTGCGCCACCAGGGAATACCCCCATTTGACTTTTTAAAAATAGTTGTCAGTTATCTGTCGAAATTTTTTATTTTTTACATGTTAGTATGGTTATTTAAAATGCTTGTTTGACAGCTCCAATATCTAATTTACTCTGGATCTTTTTCTATTGTCTGTAGCAGCTCCCAGATAGGAGACCTCACCTCCTACACCCACCACTGACATTGCCTAACTGATATCCACATTTTAAAAGTATTATTTAATATGACACCAAAAGTGCAGGTACAAAAATAAAAGTAGTTAAATGGACTACTTCAAAATTGAAAACTGTGTGTCAAAGGACACAATCAACAGTGAAAAAGAAACCTAATGGGAAAAACATTTATGAATCATGTATCTGATAACAGGTTAATATCCAGAATATTTAAATAACTCCTAAAATTCAGCAACAACACAAAACAACCTGATTGAAAGTGGACAAAGGACTTGAATAGACATTTTTCCAAAGATTTATAAATGGTCAACAAACACATGAAGAGATGCTAAACGTAACTAATCATTAGGAAACTGCAATTAAAAACTACAATGAGATACCATCTCACACGCATTAGGTTAGCTACAATTAAAAAAGCAGAAAATAAGAAATGTTGATGAAGATGTAGAGAAATTGGAACCCTTGTGCTCTGTTGATGGGAATATAGAATTGTATAGCTACTGGGGAAAACAGTATGGTGTTTAAAAATTGAACATAGAATTGCCATATGATCCAGCAATTTCACTTATGAGTATAAACTCAAAAGAATTAAAAGCAAGGTCTCAAAGAGATACTTGTACACCCATATTCATAGCTGCATTATTCACAATAGCCAAAAGGTTGAAGCAACCCAAGTGTCCATCAACAGATGAATGGAAAACAAAATGTGGTATGTGCATACAATGGAATATTATTTAGCCTTAAAAAGGAAGGAAATTCTGGTATATGTTATCAATACAACATAGATAGGCACTTCCCTGGTGGTCCAGTGGTTAAGAATCTGCCTTCCAATGCAAGGAACACAGGTTCAATCCCTGGTTGGGGAACTAAGATCCCACATGCCATGGGGGCAACTAAGTCCATGTGCCACAATTACTGAGCCTGCATGCCACAATTACTGAGCCTTAGTGCTGCAACTACTGAGCCTGTGTGCTCTGGAGCCCGCACACCACAATTAGAGAGCCCGCATGCTTCAACTACTGAGCCCATGTGCCACAGCTAGAGAGAAGCCCGCATGCCACAACTAGAGAGAAGCCTGCATGCTGCAACGAATAGTCCGTGTGCCACAATGAAAGATCCCATGTGCCGCAACAAAGACCTGTCACAGCCAAAAATAAATAAATAAATAAATAAACATTAAAAAAAATACAACATAGATAAACTTTAATGGCATTATGCTAAGTGAAATAAGCCAGTTACAAGAAGACAAATACTGTGTGATTCCACTTATATGAAGTACTTAGAATAGTCAAATTCATAGAGATAGAAAGTAGAATGGTGGTTGCCAGGGACTGGGGGAGGGAGGAGTGTGGAATGGAGACGTTGTTTAATGGATGTAGATTTTCAGTTTTGCAAGATGAAAAGCGTTCTGGAGATTGCACAATAATATAAATGCTTTTAACACTATTGAACTATATAATTCAAAATGGTTAAGATGGTAAATTTTATGTTGAATGTATTTTACAATTAAAATAATAAAAAAATTTTAAAAAGTATTAAATTAAAAATAATTAAAATAACAATTAAAATAATTAAAATAATAAAACAATAAAAATTAAAAATTGTTTAAAAACAATTAAAATAATAAAAAATTTAAAAAAGTATTGGCCTTTCTCACCTTCTGAGATGGCCCACACTCTGTCTGTGGAGTGTGTTGCTCTCTAAATAAATCCACTTCTTACCTATCACTTTGTCTCTCACTGAATTCTTTCTGTGATGAGACATCAAGAACTTGAGCTTCATTAAGTCCTGAAACCAGGTGTGTGATCTCAGTTGGGAAGACTGTGGGTTTTGGCCGGGTTCTAGTCCCAGCTGTGTGGGTTCAAGTCCCAATCAGGGTTTTGGCCAGGTTCAAGTCCCAGCCACATGAGTTCGAGTCTCAATCTGGGTTTTGGCTCGGTTCTAGTCCCGGCACATGGGTTCAAGTCCCAGTCTGAGGTGCATGGTTTCAGCTGGCGACCACGAAGGGACAGTGATAAGGTAAGAAAATGTTGAGAGTTAGGTCTTGGTCCTAAAGAGGCCCGTGGGGCACCACAAGCCAGGCATACTGGGGAGGACACTCTGCCCACGTCTGCTCATTTTTGACCAAGACGTCAACCCCGTATGCTTACGCACATCCAACAGCAGATCCAGGACAGAATTGTTAATCTCTATACTCTTCTCCTTGACTCTGAAGTTTTTCTCCTACATTCTTGCATTTTTATTCATTCCTGCTCTATTTCTTTCTCTCTTCTGTTAACCCCAGAAGACCTGTGTGACCACCAAGGTGTACTTTTTATTGCTTTTACTCCCCTCCCTCTGACCCTTACAAGTGCTGACCCCTTATTCCCAACTTATAGCTACACCAACTCCCACTCATCATCAACACCACTGAGGACGTCTTCTGTGCCATTTTTTTGCGACTTTTGGGGCACTGACACCTGGTTGGGAGACTACCTTGGAAGGGATAGCATCTAAAATCATAAGTGCAAATCTTGACCAAATTGTGTGGTGGATTTTGCCTTAAGGGTGGAATTTTGGATAGCTCAGGAGTTAGAGACATCACCTCAGGCTTGTCTGAAATGGGTCAGGCTGTATCAATCCCAACCAATACCCCTCTGGGCCATATACTCCAGGATTGGGAAAGATTTGGACAACAGGAATTAAAAGGAAAAAACTTAGTAGGTTAGGTAATCAGGTTTGGCCACAATATGAGTTAGGAAATTTAAAATGGAGTGAAGTACCCTATGTTCAAATTTTCATGGCCTTGTATCTAGGCAATGGAACCCAAAAGGAATTTAAGGCGTGTGTAGCTTGGAGGAATAACTCTAGGAAGGACACAGAGCACATTTTAACTGACCCACCCTACAGGGCCATGGATCCCGAACGAAAGTGGATCCCTCCTCCTCCGAGGTACAGGCCCTTTTGACTATGCATTTCATAACCTAGTCTGTCCCAGACATTAGGCACAAAATTCAGAAAGCAACTGCTGGTCCTCAGACTCCAATGAATGATTTGTTCCAATTGGCTTTTTAGGCTTTCAGTAATAGGGATATGGCCAAAAAGCCTGAATACACCCAGAGGAATATGCAAAAGGCCCAAATGATTGCAGTGGCTTTGTCTGCTCAAAGACTGCCAAAGGGGAAGTTGGCTTTTCTGGGCTAATCTGGCCCTGGCAGACCACAAGGCCACAGGTACCCATACAAGGCCAGTGTACCCTGTGCAGACAAAAGGCACTGGGGGGAAGATTGTGATTGATGTGCCCTTTGCAAACAACCAGGGCATTGGAAGAGGGAATGCCCCAGATGCCAGAGAGCGATGGGGCCCCCTCAGCCATCGATGGTTTTGCAATCAGAAGACTGAAGGGGCCCAAGGCCGAAAGTGGCTCTGCCTAGAGATACCATCTACATAACTAATGTCTAGCCTCGGGTGGTCATTGATGTGGTGGGCTACTTGATAGAATTTCTTATAGACACTGGTGCAACCTTCTCGGTCTTAACCCAAAGGATTGGAAACCTTAGCAATCATAAAGAATATGTAATGGGGTTGTCAGGGAAGAGACAGGGGCACACTTTCCTGGAACCCCTTTTGTGCAAGATCAATGGCCAACTGTTTTTACATTCCTTTCTGTTTGTGCCTGACTGTCCCATCCCTTTAATGGGAAGAGATTCATTAACTAAGTTAGGGGCCATTCTGTTTCTCGAGGGGCAAGGGAACACCCTCATCACCAAATGGTTCTAACAAAAAGCAAAAAGGAACAGATAAAATCTGAAGCTAAAACAGAAGCCTTAATAGACCCTAGAATGTGGAATATCGAGGTTCCAGGCTTGGCCAAAGATATCCAGCCGGTGATTATTAAGTAAAAAGGGTTAAATAGTGTCTAAATATAAGGTACAAATTTCTTAAACCTAGGGAAGATCCTCAAAAATGTTTGTAAGTAGATTACCAAAATAGGAGGCCACTGGTCTGACCAAACTGACCATAGCTGATATTCAGAGTCTGATAGGAATTTTAGAAGAGGCCTTCTCCCCTAAACTACATGAGGAAAAGTAAAACTTTCCAACATAGGTGAATGGGTATGTCAGTCCTTCAATATCACTGAGGTAACCACCCAATTCTTTGAAAAAGAAAACAAAACTGTCCTTGTTTTACAAACGTAGTCTTTACAGGACCAGAGGTGTGGCTCCAAAAATAATCCAAAGCCCACCAATCCTTTTACCACTCCCCAAACCTTCCCTATTTATCTTAAGAGGCTTGTAAATATTAAACAAAGGGGAAACAAAGTCATCCTAGGAGGAACTTACCTGTTCCTTTGAGATGCAAATGTCCTATCTGGTCTTCTCAGGAATGCTTCCCTCTGCCATCTTTTTAAATGCAAATTTTAAAAAGAGGGTATGTTTCCATTGAATTACTTAACAACGTATTCCTATAGTACAGCCAAGAGATGCACACACATCAATGGTTATCATCAAAATATAAATAGGAACATATCCACATACTTCCCTCCCTTTTATACATACCTCCTTCCTAATACTTTAATAGTTTAGATTGGATAACGAATCCTCTTAAAAGCATTATACTTTGTGTACTCTGTTGCTTTATGTCTCTTTTTTTTTTTTTATAAAGAATCAATTTTATTTATTTATTTATTTTTGGTGGTGTTGGGTCTTCATTGCTGCACGCAGGCTTTCTCTAGTTGTGGTGAGCTGGGGCTACTCTTCATTGCGGTGCGTGGGCTTCTCATTGCGGTGGCTTCTCTTGTGGAGCACGGGCACTAGGCACGGGGGCTTCAGTAGTTGTGGTACGTGGGCTCAGTAGTTGTGGCTCGTGGGCTCTAGAATGCAGGCTCAGTAGTTGTGGCGCACAGGCTTAGTTGCTCCATGGCATGTGGGATGTTCCTGGACCAGGGCTCGAACCCGTATCCCCTGCATTGGCAGACAGATTCTTAACCACTGCATCACCAGGGAAGTCCCTATGTCTCATTTTTAATTGAACATTAAGGGAATGTAGTATTTTAATCATAACTCTGCCAATATCTTTATCTAGAGGCCTGTTGCCATTTTTGTCTTTTCTGAAATTTTTGTCGCCAAGAAAGGATTACATTTTTTTTTCCTTCCAGATTGAGTTGATGTAGTGTATTTTTGGTTATCAAAATACTCATAGCTTTGGGACTTTGAAATGGTAAATATTCATGATGTGTGAAAAAGCATGATACATAACTGTCTGATCTTAATTACATATAAATGGATGCTTAGTTATGTTTAAATACACAAATGAGACCTAGAAGGACACATCAAATGGTAAACTGCTTGTGATGATGGATGACTTTGTTTTTGCTTCTTGTGTTCTTTGGTTTCCTATTATGCACATGTTAACTTTTAAGAAATAAATGTTATTTTTAAAACCTTAAAAAAAATAAAAATAAAAAGAGGGTAAAGTAATTTAGAATTTGACTTGCCAAGGGTAAATAGAAATCTTAAGTGTCTTTTCTGTAAACACTAGTAAAAAGGGTTTAGCCATCTAGGCAGGTGACCTTGATTTGTTCCATCTGCTAGAAGCCCAATTTGAACCCAACCCCTCGTAACTGATGGCTTTTATGTTGCACATGACTCAGGGCTGAAATTTTGGAATGGGAACTGTGAGGCCTCTGTGTTTGTTTGTGTGTTCATATGTACCTACACGTGCATTGTAGGTGTATGGTATTGCCAAAAATTAATTCATAAAAGAGCTCTACTTAATTGGCTTTTAAAAAATTAAGTGCTTATATAAATACTCAGAAATAAAAAACAATCTGGCCAAAATGAATTACAGGTTCATGTCATCGGGAAAATATTCAGTACTAAACTGATATCTGGTATTGAAGGTGGCTTTAAGCTTGTTAATTTGATTAATATAGACATGTTAGAGTCATCAATATCAAGTGTAATACTTCTGTTGTACCTAGATTTATTAGAGGTCAAATAAGACCTTATTCTGTTACAAATTTGTCAACAAGAAAAGTAACTCAATGTGAGAAAAACTTTTAAGAAAAGTAAAATATGTGTTTTTAGTAAAAGAAGGTGTGAAGAATGAAAAATACTGAAAAGAGTTTGCATGATCAGGATTTTCTAAGACTGGATTGAATTTAGTTGGGTAAATGGATTTTGTTAGGAATGGGCTAGAACAAGACGATTTTTTTTCTCCCTCCAAAGTATTCTTGAAATGCTGCTTTTGACAACAGATTGTGTGAGTTTCTTTGCCTTTAAGTGACTTGTATTTGCTTTTAAGATCTTTTGTAACTTTGGTTAAGGAATAAGTATTGTCTCACAGTGACCTATGATCTTATTTGACCAAGTGTTTTAAAACTTTTTGACGAACTTCCCAAATATCACATTTTAATTAAGTTTCTTTTGATTTCCAGCTAACTTTGGGGTACTTTAGAGGTCCCCTGAGGTATCTTAAAGAGAAATATTTAACTGGGATTATTTGGTATGTTAAGTTAAATGTAATCATTCGTAATTCTGGTTATTGTAACCAAGTTTCTTTATCGATTACACTGTAATCAGATGTTTAACCATGCCTGTTAAGTCTTTTGTCATTTATAGATATTTTTGTACTCTGATGCTGTTACAAAAAGTGCTTCATCGTCAAGGAGATTCATAGAAAGGCTATGGAAACAATTACAACAGTTCCACACCAAGATGATGGCTCTGCAAGGATTCCAGCCCATACTGACTTAACAAGGAGCTTCCCTGCCCCTGGGGCCCCTAGATCAGGCATCCAGAGATTTTTACTCCCTGACAGGCAGGGTTGACACCCCTACTCAGCCTTGAAGCAGTTACAGAAGACAGACCATCGCCCTTCTGCTTCCCATAAGAATATGGGAGTAAAATCTCTGAGGGGGGAATGAAACAGGAGGGAAGGAGGCAGGGCACAACCTTTGAAAGAATGACATAGCCAGAGGACATGACATAAACTGATTAGAACCAAATGGATCCAAGATGGCGGACAAGTCGACTTTTTCCACTAGACCTTGAACCTCAGTATCAGCAAGCTCACATCAGCAAGCTAAATGACACACCCACAGGCACCATGACAGTTCCAAGACTGACCATAAGGATCAAAGAGTGCGCGGTGGCCCAATTCCTGGAAATCCCCGTCCCTTCCTAAAATAGCTGGAATACTCCTCCCACTCATTAGCCTATGAAATTACCCACTCCTATAAAAACTGACAACCCCTTACCCTGGTGCCTTTCTCACCTTCTGAGATGGCCCACATTCTGTCTGTAGAGTGTGTTTCTCTCTAAATAAATCCACTTCTTACCTAAAAAAAAAAAAAAAAAAAGTATTGGGGGACTTCGCTGGAGGTCCAGTGGTTAAGACTCCGTGCTTCAAATGCAGGGGGTGGGGGTTAAATCCCTGGTCAGGGAACTAGGATCCCACGTGCCGTGCGGCACAGCCGCACGGGAGTAAAAATCTCTGGATGCCAAAAAAAAAAAGGGATTGTTTAATATATTTGTTGCAACACAGTTGAGCTTTTCTTCGTAGAGGCTTTTAGCACACATTAAACTGGAAGGTAGTAACATGGTTTATAAAATCTATTAATGCTGTAAATTAATTGATAGGGGTTTTAATGTGAAATCATTCATTCTTGGATAAATCCAAGTTAAGAAATTTAGTTTTGATAAACATCTGTATTCAACTTGCCAATTATTTTTAGGACTTTGGAGTCTAGATTTCTTGGCAAGATATGTCCATAATTTTCTTTTCCTCTACCATCCTTGTCTAGTTTATGTATCGATGTTTTATTAGAATCATGAAACAAATTGAGTGTCTTATCTTTTTCTCTTCTTTTGAAAGTTTATATAAAAGAAGGTTATCTCCCTTTTTAAAAGTTTGGTAAACTTCACTCATAACACATGGTGCTTTTTGAGAGATATTTGACTATTAATTCAATTTCTTTTTTTTTTTTTAATTTTTATTTATTTATTTATTTATTTTTGGCTGTGTTGGGTCTTTGTTTCTGTGTGAGGGCTTTCTCTAGTTGCGGCGAGTGGGGGCCACTCTTCATCACGATGCGCGGGCCTTTCACTGTCGTGGCCTCTCTTGTTGTGGAGCACAAGCTCCAGACGCGCAGGCTCAGTAGTTGTGGCTCACGGCATGTGGGATCTTCCCAGACCAGGGCTCGAACCCGTGTCCCCTGCATTGGCAGGCAGACTCCCAACCACTGCGCCACCAGGGAAGCCCTAATTCAATTTCTTAAAGAGCCAACAGTCTGTTTAGGTTTTCTATTTCTTTTGGAGTCAATCTTGGTAATATAGTTTGCTGTATTTTTAATTTCATTTAATTTTATTAGCATAAAGTTGTTCACTATATTCTCTTATGTTTTTTAAAAAATTATCTACTGAAACAAGCACTCTTCTGGTTATTATAAGTATCCAGTCAGAGTTTCAGAGTTCCAAAATAGTTAATTCAAGCAACTCTTTCCAGCTCAGCCTTTGCTTTGGCGAAGGGACCAACTCTTGGAGATTCCTACTTCACCATTTTTCATGAAGTCACTCTGATCTGGGCTGGCCTCACCTTTAAGAAAAGCTGAAGCCAGGAACAAGCTTGTTTGGCAGTCTTCTTCAATTTTACTTTCTCATTAGTATTTCTTGTAAGGCATATCTACTAGCAATAAAAAAAAAAAAACTTAGGTTTTGTTTATATAAGAATGTCTTACTTCACCTTCATTTTTGAAAGATAGTTTTTTATTATAAGATATTCAGTTGGGGCTTCCCTGGTGGTGCAGTGGTTGAGAGTCTGCCTGCCAATGCAGGGGACACGGGTTCGAGCCCTGGTCTGGGAAGATCCCACATGCTGCGGAGCAGCTGGGCCCATGGGCCACAATTGCTGAGCCTGCGCGTCTGGAGCCTGTGCTCCGCAACAGGAGAGGCCGCGATGAAGAGTGGCCCCCGCTTGCCACAACTAGAGAAAGCCCTTGCACAGAAACGAAGACCCAACACAGCCAAAAAAAAAAAAAAATCAGAACAGTTCTGGCTCATATCCTACATCCACCATTTACCAGCCATGTGACTTGACAAAAAAAAAAAAAAAGATATTTGGTTAACAGGTCTTTTTTTCTTAAAAAAATATTTTAGCACTCTGAATATGTCATACCATTGTTTGGTGGCCTCCACTGTTTATCATAAGAAGTCAACAATTAATCTTATTCATGGGACTTCCCTGGCTGTCCAGTGGTTAAGACTCTGCACTTCCACTGCAGGGGGCGCGGGTTTGATCCCTGGTCAGGGGAATGAAGATCCCACGTGCTGCGTGGTGCGGCCAAAAAATAATAAAATTTTTTTGAAAAGTCATATTGGTGTTGCCTAGTACATGGCAAGTAGTTTTTCTTTCCCTGTTTTCAAGATATTTCTCTTTTTCTTTTAACATTTTGGTTATGATATGTCCATATATGTATCTCTTTGTGTTTATCTTACTTGGAGCATGTTGAGCTTCTTTGATGTGTAGGTTAAAGTTTATTAGCAAATTTTGGAAAATTTCAGCCATTAATTTTTCAGATTTTTTCCTGTCCTTTTCTTTCCTTCCTCTCTGATACTCCTTACATATGTGATGGTGCACTTAATGATATCGCACATTTTTCTGAGACTCTGTTTTCAAAAACATTTGCATAATTTCTGTTGATGTATCTGCAAATTAGTTGATTCTTTGTTCTGCCAGCTCAAATCTACTACTGAGCTCCTCTAGTGAATTTGTCATTTTGGTTATTGTACTTTTCAACTCCAGAATCCCACTGATTCCTTTAAATAGTTTCTAGCTCTTTATTGATATTCTCTATTGATGAGACATTGTCATCATACTTTTCTTTAAGTTTTTTTTCCTTTAGCTCTTTGAACATATATGTAATAACTGTTTTCAAGTTTTGTCAGCTAATTCCACCATCTGTGCCCCCTTTGAATGGCAGTTTTTAATGTCTGCATTTTTTCCTATATAGGGGTCACACTTCCTTGTTTCTTTCCATATCTTAGATTTTTGTTGTTGTTGTTGAAAACTTGACATCTTAGATATTATACTGTGGCAGCTTGAATACTTATTGCCTCATTCCCAGGAAGTTTTTGTTGTTTATTTTCTTTGCTTGATTGTTTGCTTATTCCTTTAGTGACTTGTATGAACTAATTTTGTACAAAGTCTATTTCTCCTGTAGTATGGAGCCTCTAATTTACCTACTCAAGTTTTCTCCCTTTGTTTTTATCCTTTAGCCTGGATACCTAAGAGTCACTCCTTGGTCAGCAGAAGTCACTTATTGGTCAAAGGTCATGCTTAAGCTCCCTTAGCCAGTTAGATTTTTTACATTTTACTGTTGTGTTTTGCAGTCTGCTATCACAATTCAAGATATTTTCATTTTTGTACCGCATTCAGCCAGGGACTGGTAACTTGGATGTTCCTTCTCTAATCACTCCCGAGAGGGTGCAGTCTTGTGCATCACACATTCTTCCAGATTGCCAGTGATGGGTGTGATTTCATTTTTAGGATTGGCTTCTTAGGCATTGTCTCTGCGGCAGAGTAGCTTATTGTTCCTGTGTTTGGTCATATGTGTACAGGCAGACATCTGCTTTATTGCACTTTGCAAATATTGCATTTTTTTACAAATTGAAGGTTTGTGGCAACCCTGCATTGTCAGATGATGGTTAACATTTTCTAACAATAAAGTGTTTTAAATTAAATTGTGCATGTTGTTTTTTTAGACATAATGTTTTTTTAGACATAGCATTAGAGTACAGTATATGTAAACATAACTTTTATATGTACGGGGAAACCAAAAAATTTGTGTGACTCATTTTATTGTGGTATTCACTCTATTGTGGTGGTCTGGAACCGAACCTGCAATATCTCCAAGGTATGCCTGTATTTAATCCCCTTACTCTATTGAAGCTTCACCTGGCATTGATGGGTCTATATGTGGCTAAGGGAATGCTTTCAAGTCTGCCCCATGTCCTACTCTGACTGCTCCTGCATCAGTGCAGCCTTGCACATGCACACAGCCTTCCTGACCCCAGAGTTGACTGTGATCCCAGGAGGCTTCTTCTTGGCTATCTCTTTCCCTGGTTCTCTCTATTAAACTTGTGTCTGCTTTATTATTTGGTTTGTATAATGGAGCTGCTAGCCTCCTCTTCATTGTTCTCCACCTAGTCTTCTTGGTTTTTGACAACCTTCTTAGGGAAGGAGTTCTCCACTCTGTTCCAGTCAGTCCCCTCAGGCAGACCTGCAGAATTCTTCATCTCATGGCCTACCTCTCCTCCCAGGCATAACCCTGTGCCACTGCATCTAACTGGGGGTGGAGACCAACTTTTATTTTGGTGATGCTCCTGCTGTACAAGAGGAGACTGGGAGTGGAGGGGAGGGAAGTAGCAATCCCTTATCTTCGTGGCTTGACTTTCCTAGCATGGAGACTCTGCTCTGTGAGTACATGGGGTGGGGGTGAGGGTGGGGGATGATTTGACTCCTAGTATTCTCAGCCTTCTATGCCTAGGGTAGAATTTCTATTCTATGAGTGGGGCTGAATGGAATAGAATAGAGCCTCTGCAATACAAGGTTGGGGTGTGGTGTGGTGGTGGTGGATGAGAAGCCCCAGCAGCATTCCCCCTCTGGGTTGAACCTATAACCCCAGATTGGGGGTTGAGGGGAGAGGTAGTCCCCACTTTCTTGGCTGCTTCTTGACAGCTCTTTCTGCCTGGAGTTGAATACCTAGGGTAGAGTTTCCATAACATGTGTATAAAGGAGGGAGTGGTAGCTCACTATTCTTACCAAGATTTAGTAGATTTTCTTAAATGAATGTTTCTCCATTTGCTGTATGTCTTTAAGACAATTTCCAGAGACTTTTAATTGTTTTCTTAAAATAATTTTCTCCAGTTAACACTGACGTTTTGCTGGGAAGAGGGCCCACTGAGCTCCTTACTCCACCATTCTGGAAGTCCCACCCCCAAAATGATCTTTTAAAAATGTAAACCTAAATGATTTTCCTGCTCTGAAACTATTCCTCCTCTCTAACCTAAAGCAGTTTAATGAATTTAATGATTCCCTATTACTTTTAGAATAAAATCTGAAATTCTCAATTTGGCCAACCTACGTAATCTAGCCTAACTCTCTAGCCTCAGTTTGAACTAATTTCTTTCTTACTCTTTTCCCACTGGCCACACAAGATCTCTCCCAGTTCCTCAAACATGCTAAGCTGTCTTCTGCCTCAGGACCTACCCACACAGCTTTCATGTGCTTGGAAAGCTGTGCCATTCTTTTTTTACCTGGCTAATTTCTACTCATGGTTCAGAATTCAGCCTAAGCATCACACATCAGCAAAGTCCTCTCATTGTGTCCTGACGTGGGGAGATCCAGCGCCTCACTGGAACAGAGACCATCCCTTTCCACACCTGTAATATTTATTATTTTGAGTTATTTATTATTTAATAATGTTTCCTTCTCTATTTGACTGTAAGCTCCCTGAGGGATTGTTTTCTATTGTGCCTTCCCAAGGAGCTCAACAAAGACTTGACTGATAGACTGATTGATCTACTGTGGAGCCTTTTAACATGGAGAACAGTGCTGAATTATCCTGTAATATAAGGTGGGGGAACAATACAATGGTTACTAATATTTATTTTTTACTTTTCATCTCTTCACAATTTATGCAATTGTTCTAAGGCAATTATGTTTTCGTCAAGGCATATAGATGCTTTTGGAGTTTGGATGACGAGTTCAAGCACCCTTTAATTCAAAGAGACAGCAGTAGGATGCTTCTTCTAGTACCTCCCACACAGAGAATTTGCCTCTTCCCTCCTTTTCCCAGATCTCTCTCTGAAATCAAATGACACACCCTGGCTGAGAAGAACTTGTGGAGGCCAACACAGGGAATATGCTGACTCATGTCTCCTTCCCATCCCCTTCTTTCTTTTCTGTCATGTAGAATTATAAAAACATGTCTGTCTTGTTTATTGGTACAAGTAGACACTTAATATATCCCTCTTTTCATTGCTTTTCCAGTACATAGGTAATTGTTTTAGTTTAGTTACATAACAGTGAGATCTTAGAGTTCCTTCCATTGTTTTCTAGCTCTTGCCCAGTTATCTCTGGAAAATTCCTCAACAATAACCTTGGTTTCATTTGGCTGACAACCCCCAAAGTGGCCATGCTCATGCCAGTCAGTGCATAAATATTGTTGGTAGTTTACCTACATCAAGGAAAAGAAAAACAATACATTCAAAAATGTAATTACTCATAATTTAAAAAGCAGCATAACTCTCCAAGTGCCTTGACAGTGCCCAGAAGTCCCTTTTAGAATCTCTGCAAGGGAATTCCCTGGCAGTCCAGTGGTTAGGACTCCGTGCTTCCATTGCAGGGGGCATGAATTTGATCCCTGGTCAGGGAATTAAGATCCCATAAGCCACAAGGCATGGCCCCCCAAAAAAAAGAATGTCTGCAAATTTTGCCAACATGGTTTTTAAAATCTCTTTCTAAATAAACCCCAATAAATGTATTTTGAATGAATGAATGAATGAATAATACCCGCTTATAATCAAGAACTAGAAAAATAAGTAAAAAGAATTTTCTTACTGAATTTTATTGCTTTCCTATTTTGTGTGTAGCCGTAGCATGTCTCCTAACAGTATTCAGTGGGAAATGTACAGCATGTTGGCTTCAGTTTGTGTTTCTCCCTTCACTAGATTTTCCAGGGGTGGAGGGGCTTAATCCCTATTCATGCAATTGTTTCTGCCTATGGGAAACAAGATCTGCATTCCGAGCAGTTGAGTTATAAGTGCCCTTTTGGAGCGCAACTGGCTCTGAATTGCAAAACCACCTATATTATACTCAGCACCAAAAAGGAGTAATGTCTTTGCGCTTTCTGGGTTTTCTTTACTTCACCTTTTTGTTCTATTTCCATTTAAAACTATTATTAGCTTTAAAATAAAAGAAAAAATATATATAGATAAACATATCTTTTTGTTTTTCATTACAGCTAACGAATGCCCTGGAATCAGAGCATAGATCAGTAATTTATAATTTTACCTATAGTATATTATAGTTGAGAATTTGAACTCATAATGACAACACTTACTTAGGTAACCTAGGAAAATGGGAAAAAGAAAATAAACATTAGCTTAAAAGGTTGGGTTAGATTCCCTCAATTTGTAGTAGATAAAAAACGGAACAAATTAAAATAATTATTTAATGAAATACAGAAGTCAACTCCATTTTACTGAGTCATGTTTCTCTGTCATTCCATAGTTCCTTAGTTAATTGATTGTCACAGTGCTTAGCGCAGGGTAGGCAATTATCAAATGAATGAATGGATGATTGGATAAATGAATGAATGAATAAACAAATGATATCACCTGGATGTAGTTGAAGGGTTTGGAAAGTTTAGATAAAACTTGATAGTTTCTCCAGATATTTGAAGGTCTTTTTGTTTTTTGGAAGATTCAATGAGTTTATGAGGCAGAGCAAACACTACAGAGGGCCTACTATGTGCATGTTTGGCCCATTGGAAATAGAATCACTAAACAGTACAATCTTGCTCTGCTGCCTCGGGGTAAGTGAGGGGATTTGTAGAGAGGAAGCAATCTTGTTGGGGAGTGGGGCTGGGAATTTGTCTGGAAGCTGAGTTTGCACAATTAGTGAGGAGGATACAGTGAAGCCACCTCTTGGCCCCATCACTTATATTGGTTAATATTTAATGCTCTACAAACCCACCCCTTCAATACCTTTACTTCTTAAGGCCACATAGATGATTTTGTTTATTATGAAAAAGGTCAGGAAGTTCCCAGAAAGAAAAAAAGATGGAGATTAACATTTTGAGAACTTTTACCTTATATCCTATTTATAAGTGATCTTCCCCTACCTAAAAACCATTTGCTTAATAATATCTTACCTTTAAGAGAATTTCTGGGCTTCCCTGGTGGCGCAGTGGTTGAGAGTCTGCCTGCCGGTGCAGGGGACACGGGTTCGAGCCCTGGTCTGGGAAGATCCCACATGCCGCGGAGCAACTGGGCCCGTGCGCCACAATTACTGAGCCTGCGCGTCTGAAGCCTATGCTCTGCAACGGGAGAGGCCGCGATAGTGAGAGGCCCGCGCACCGCGATGAAGAGTGGCCCCCACTTGCCACAACTAGAGAAAGCCCTCGCACAGAAACGAAGACCCAACACAGCCATAAATAAATAAATAAATGATTAATTTAAAAAAAAAAAAAAGAGAATTTCTGAAGTAGTACAATGAGAGATAACCCTACTTTGTCTGATGTCTTGATTGTGTTTGTTTGGACCATGAAGTCACTACACATACAGGAACTGGAAGGGGTGACTTATAGCCACTGTCTCAGGAAAGCCGAGCCTTTGCTAAGGGTCTCTGGTGTGCCTCGTCCCAAAATATCCAAATTAACTCGAGCTGTGGGAAGCAGGCTGATAGTTTCCTACTTCTGTTAATACCCCAAGTTCCTGGGGAAGGCCTGCAATCCACCTGTTCCAAGTGAGAAAAGCAGGCAGGGAAACTGGGTGCTGTCACATGCTGGAAGCAGGGCCAGCAAGTCAAGGGCTGGCTCTGAGCTTGGGAGAATGTTCAGGGCAGGATTGGGAGGTCATGTCAGATAAGAGGGCAGGATCCCTAGTGCTCAGTGGGACGGACTGGCACTGGGCAGGAAGGGAGCCCTGCAGCCTAAATATTACCACATGGATTCTCTTAGTGTGAATCTTTCTCAAAGAGCCTCCTGAGCCCTGGAGGGTTCCAAACCTCCATGAAGAGGAAATTCACAGCCCTGGGGGCCTGGGCTCTTCTGTCAGGAGGCTTTTGCCCCCTAGCTAGCTGACAGGGCCCTAGGCTCCAACCACCCTCCATTCATAGGGATGTCCTGATAGTCCTAAATGCCTGCCCTGCTGTTCCGGGCTTGGGGAGTGTGAGCCAAGGCGATGCATGGGTAATGAGATTTGCATCCACATTTTCCACACCGCATCTGGGGACACAAGGTCTGACAAACATGCGTGTGCTTGGGGGATTATGACCAGAATATGTGTAATCAGAGCTGCCCCAGAAACCTGGCATCTGTTGTAGCCAAAGCTTTGAGCAGTAGGGTCCCAGCTTCTATGGTCCTCACAACCCTAACAGCTGCCTTTGCTTTTGCTATTGTCCAAGGTAGGTTCATGTCAGGTGACATTCAGATGGCAGTGGGAATTTGGGATGATGCCAGAGGCCCTGAGATACCCCTACTGGCTAATCATGCCTTGATGCAACCCCAGTTTCAGTTAGGGTTCTCCACGAGGGTGCTTTTCAAAAGCAGTACTGGTAGCACAAGGCCATTTTCTGTCTTTTAGATTAGCAACATGTTTTTTTATTTTTTAAATGATAATACTGGCTTCAGTGAAGGATGAGGTTGAGATGGGTAGGAGTATACATTAACAGAACTTTTATGAAAAGGAGTTTGCCACTTCGTATAAGGAGCCTTAAAAAATTAGATTTCTAGACAGCTCTGTTATACATATCTGTCTCATAATGCACTTTGGCCCAGTAATTTCTTTATAACAACCTCCTTTCAGGAAATGATCAGCTATATGAACACAGATTTGTGATGTTTATCCCAGTATTGCTAATGCCAAAATAATGGAAATTTACTTCAGTGTCTAATAATAGATGAATGATTAAATTAGTAACATTAAACTTATATAGTGGAATATCATGCCTCCACGAAAAATGATTCATAGTCAATCTTCCGTATCTGTGGAGATACCGTAATTCAACTAACCACAGATGGAAAATATTTGAAAAAATTCCAGAAAATTCCAAAAAGCAAAACTTGACTTTGTCTTGCACCAGTAACTATTTATACAGCATTTATGTTGTATTTACAACTATTTACATAGCATTTACATTGTATAGGTATAATAAATAATTTAGAAATGATTTAAAGTATGCAGGAGGATGTGTGTAGGTTATATGGAAGTACTACATCACTTTATATATGGGACTTGAGCATCTGTGGATTTTGGTATCTGTAGGGATCCTGGAACGAATTCCCTGTGGATACAGAGAGTCCACTGTATTTAGAGAAAATATATGGTTCACAAGAAAGTAGGTATAAATTCTCTTAAATACAGTAAAAACTCTGATTTAATGTGGGCGGAGAACACTTAAGGACATGAATACCAGATGAGGATTATCAGGGCCATATAGGAGGCCCACATACTCCGCAAGTAGAAAGATAAATTCCACACCCTTCTTGGAAGATGATTGGTAATTTTTTTTTTTTAATTGAAGTGTAGTTGATTTACAATGTTGTGTTAGTTTCAGGTGTACAGCACAGTGATTCAGTTATACATGTACATACACACACAAACATACATACACATATATATATTCTTTTTCAGATTATTTTCCCTTATAGGTTATTATAAAATATTGAGTATAGTTCCCTGTGCTTTACAGTAGGTTATCTATTGTTGGTTATTTTATATATATATTGTGTACATGTTAATCCCAAACTCCTAATTTATCCTTCCCTGCCCCCCTTTCCCCTTTGATAATCATAAGTTTGTTTTCTGTGCCTTTGGATCTATTTCTGTTTTGCAAAAAAGTTTGTTTGTATCTTTTTTTTTTTTTTGGATTCCACATATAAGCTATATCATATGATATTTGTCTTTGTCTGGCTTTCTTCACTTAGTATGATAATCTCAAGGTCCATCCATGTTGCTACAAATGGCAATATTTCATTCTTTTTTATGGCTAAGTAATATTCCATTGTATATATATATATACCACCTCTTCTTTATCTATTCATTTGTCGATGGACATTTAGGTTGCTTCCATGTCTTGACTACTGTAAACAGTGCTGCAGTGAGTGGCAATTTCTATCAAATTTTAAAATACACAAACTTTGGGACCCAAGACTTCTACTTTTAGGAACTTTTCCTGCAGATACATTTGCATTTGTGTCTCATGATATATGTACAAGGAGAGTTATTACAGTATTGTTTCAGTGGCAAAAGCTGGAAACAACTAAGTGTCTACCAACAGAACATTGGGTAAATACAAGATGGCACAGCTATCAAAAGTAGCATACTAGGGACTTCCCTAGCGGTCCAGTGGTTAAGACTCCAGACTTCCAATGCAGTGGGGGGGACCTAAGATCCCACATGCTGTATGGCGTGGCCAAAAGAAAAAAGAAAAAAAGTAGCATACTTTGCAGCTGTTAAAAAGAATGAGGTACTTCATTTACCTCATGACTACTGTGGAACTTTGTATATTAAATAAAACTCAATATAAGAAATGAAAAAAGTACAGCACAAAAACTAATACACTACTAATGTGTGTGTGTGTGTGTGTGTGTGTGTGTGTGTGTGTGTGTTAATTTATAGACTATCTCAGGAAGGACATAAAAAGCTGTTAATGATAATGGCTCCTTTGGGGAATAGGAATGAAGGGAAAATATATTATTCACTTTATGTTCTTTCATATTTTTCAAATTTTGTACAATGTAGATATATAACCCATTCCAAAATCAATAAACAATAAGAATAACATTTAAAAGTAAAAAAGAAATAGAGGATTTCCCTGGTGGCACAGTGGTTAAGAATCCACCTGCCAATGCAGGGGACACGGGTTCGAGCCCTGGTCCAGGAAGATCCCACATGCCACAGATCAACTGTGCACCACAGTTGTACCCGTGCAACCACAACTACTGAGTCTGCATGCCACAACTACTGAAGCGCATGTGCCTAGAGCCCGTGCTCTGCAGCAAGAGAAGTCACCACAGTGAGAAGACTGCGCACCTCAACAAAGAGTAGCCCCTGCTCGCCACAACTAGAGAAAGCCCGCACCCAGCAACAAAGACCCAGTGCAGACAAAAATAAATAAATTTTTAAAAAAGAAAAGAAATAGAAATAAATTTTAAAATTACTGGGAAAATGCTCATAGAATAAAAATAAATGAAAAAAGAAACCCACAGTAAACCATATATATGGTATAATCCCATTTGTTTTGTGGTGGTTATTTTTTAAATATTTATTTATTTATTTGGTTGTACCAGGTCTTAGTTGCAGGAGGCAGGCTCCTTAGTTGCAGCAAGGGGCTCCTTAGTTGTGGCATGCGAACTCTTAGTTGCGGCATGCACGTGGGGTCTAGTCCCTGACCAGGGATCAAACCCGAGCCCCCTGCATTGGGACTGTGGAGTCTTATCCACTGTGCCACCGGGGAAGTCCCTCATTTGTTTTGTTTTGTTTTGTTTTATAAATTTATTTATTTATTATTTTTAGCTGTGTTGGTTCTTCGTTTCTGTGGGAGGGCTTTCTCTAGTTGCGGCAAGCGGGGGCCACTCTTCATTGTGGTGTGCGGGCCTCTCACTATCGCGGCCTCTCTTGTTGCGGAGCACAGGCTCCAGACGCGCAGGCTCAGTAATTGTGGCTCACGGGCCCAGTTGCTCCGCGGCATGTGGGATCTTCCCAGACCAGGGCTCGAACCCGTGTCCCCTGCATTGGCAGGCAGATTCTCAACCACTGCGCCACCAGGGAAGCCCACTCATTTGTTTTTAAAGTGGTGTACACAGAAAAAAGACAAAGAACAAATTAAAATGATGCTGAATGATACATAAAAGAGTTTTTTCCTTAATATTTCTGTTTATTTTTCAGATTTCTCTATAATGACTACATGTATTATTTCTGTAATCAGAACAAAAAATAGGCAACTTATCTCTGGTTAATGAGATTAAGGGAAACTTATCTTCTTAATTCTTTTTCTTATTTTTCCATAATTTTTTTTAATTTTTATTGTTTGTTTGTTTGGGTCTTTTTTTGGCCATGCCGCATGGCTTGTGGGATCTCAGTTCCCCAACCAGGGATTGAACCTGGGCCACGGCAGTGAAAGCCTAGAATCCTAACCACTAGACCACCAGGGAACTCTCCCGTGTTGTATTATTTTGAATATGGGGAAAAAAAATGATTATTAAAACTCTAATCCAGGACTCTAGATCAGAGTTTCCATAATTCTTCTTGAGGCTCCTGAGCAGTGCCCTGCAGAGTGAGAAGCATGTGTTCCTGGACACTCTCTGGCCAGGCTGGGCTTGGCCCCATGGTGACCACCACTGGTCCAGGAGAGAAGGGGAGAGCACTCTCTTTCTCAATGCTGGCTACCACTGTTTCCCAACCAAAGACCTCTCTGTTCAAGCAGCCACATTTGCTGCTGCAGAGGGACCCTGGGAGTGAGGAGAAGTGGAGTAGGGAAAGTTGGAAAGAGCCAGAAAGACAGAGGCCAAGGAAGAAAGCCAGGCACAGAGCAGCTTCTAGGCTGCAAGCATCTGGGGCACAGTGTTCTAGGCTCCCTTGTTCTCCACGTTTGTTGAGGTTTCTTGAGTATCTCTGATGCTGGAAGTCTTTGCCTCCTCTATCCCCCCAGGCTCTGCTTGTCATTCCAGATAGACCATGAGCATCTACAGCTGTGCAATTCCTGGCACAGAACCTGGCCTGCTGGAATAGCTGTTTTCCTAACAAGTAGTAGTCATGTAAATGTAGTATGTTAAATTCAACAGTGTGAAAACAAAGAGCAGAAGAAGGACAATTCCTGGGTGCTGAGATGAGACGGCTGCCATGTACTGTTGTCTATGTTGAATCCTGCCACATTTTCCATTCAGAAAGTAAACATTAATAATTTGCATATTTATTACAACAGTTTTTTTCTGAAAGGTGGCTTTGTTAAATTGTTTAACAAAGTTAGTATATTATGACAATTTTCAGACATAAGAAGAAAAGTGTCTTGAGAACGAGGTGCCCTTTTCTTGTTGGTTGTATGGATCAGTGGCAGCTCTGTTAGCAAAAGCCGAATTTTAATTCAGGGGCCACTTCTTGCTCTTGTCCACAAACCAGCCCAATCTGCCTTGAAACTTCAAAAGGTGAGTGTGTGTGACTGGACAGTACTAAAAGGATAGTCTCAGATGCACATTTACAGATGCTGAGAAGGAGGTAGAATGTGCATAGGAGAGGTTGTCTGTTCTGTCCTCACGCTTGGATTTCTGGCTTCCCCAGTATGAGAACTGCATGCTGATGTGTGGATTTCAAAGCAATTATTGAGACCTAAGGGCTCTATTAAGCAGAAATTGCTGTCTGACTCGGCAAGCTTCAGTGACTTGGTCGCTATGGTGTTTAATCCTGACTTGTGGGCCCACACGCTCTCTTCCAGATTGCAGAGCATAGATTCTGTGATTGACCACATTTGACTGCTCATATCCTTGTACTGTGTGTGTGTGTGTGTGTGTGTGTGTAAGCATGTGTGCAAGCTCACTCATATGTATAATGAATGCACATTGGCTTCCCTCTAAAATTCTTATTGAAATAGTGATACAAATTACTTTTGGTCACATTCAGTTTTAAGATGGGAAAAACCAATTTGCTCTGCTGAAACAAATAGAGCAGAAGCATGTCAGCAATCTTGGGCTCTCATGTTTGGGGAGGTGTTAAATAATGAGGGGCCCTAAGTCTGGGCATGGCCCCATGGTCTACTACACAAGGCCTCTATCTCTTTCTTCCCGCTCTGCTCTCCACCATCTCAACTGAGCGGAAAGAGCTTTGGGTAGAAAGAACAGGAAGTCACTGAAAACCCTGGGTTCCCTTTGTACAATTATATCTCCTATAAGGAGATACCTGAGGGTCCTTTTCTCTCAAAGCTCTTCTAGGGGTCACTCCCTAATGTCTTATTTGAGCAACCCAGACCCACTTGCTGAATTATGTATATTTTGCTGGTTACTAAATAGCTAAGAGGAAAAGATGTATCAAACTCAGTATTTTAAAAATGAACATATTAGTCACCTTCCCCATTTACCGCTACTTCTTCTCCCCTGTTCCCTACCTTGGTGTGGTGGCTATGAGAGGGCACCTACCAGAACGTGAACTACAGGGAGTGTAACTGACCAAGGGCCCACTGTGCTCTGAAATCCTTCACTGTGTTTGGGCTGAGACCATGCTTCCCACGGGCTGCAGCCAGCAATGACTAAGCGTGGCCAGGATACTGAGGCAGATCCATTTCTGAGTGATGTGGGATAACTCTGAAGTCTGACAACTGACTTCAGCTCAAGGACTCCCTGACAGCCTTGCGAAATGTTCCATGACAGTCTAGGATGCTTTTGCCCAAGCTTTCTTTCCTTACTCCAACACTTGGGGTCTCCTGCATTTGTGGTCTGATGGCTCTCCCAGTTGTTTGCAGCTCTGTCTCCATTTTCTTAAATGAAAATCTTTACACACTTAATCCCATCTTGGCATGACTTTCTCAAGGACTCAGATAACAAAAGTAGTACTGCGGGTGGGGTAATAATACTACTGGCTTCTTTCCTTCTGGGAGGACTAGTAGTTCATCCTCACAGGGATAGAGACTCATTCTGATTCTGGGTTTGCCTTTCTTGCCTCTGGAAAATGATCAGGGGCTCACATTTGCCAGGGGACACAGCAAGGATCCTACAGAACTACCAGGCACTAATACTAAGACTCTCTTTCATCAAAAGACGCCATTAAGAGATTGAAAAAAATCAAGTCTACACAATGGGAAAAGATGTTTGCAGTACATGCATCTGTTATAACTTGTATACAGAGTATATGAATTCTTACAAGTCAATATGAAAAAAGCAGGTAACCTAATAGAAAAATAGGCAAAGGAGTTGAACAGTACTTCACAAAAGAGAGTATCCAATGGCAATAAACATTTGAAGAGATATTAATTCCACTAGTTATTTGGGAAATGTAAATTAAAGCCTTAAGGTGATGCCACTAGAAATGGCCAAAATGAAAACACCAGGCAGTACCAAGTGTTGACATGTGACTGGAGTCGAGTACGCAGAACTTTTACACTCTGCTAGTGGACGTGTGTTTTGGAACAACTATCTGGGAAAATAGTTTGACAGTGTCTATGAAACTGTACATACACATTTCCTCTGACCAGCAATTCCATGCATACATAAGTTCAACAAAAGAGGGAACTAGAATGTTCCCAGCAGCATTATTTATGATACCAAAAACAAGTAATAACACAAATGTACACTGAGAGAAGAATAGGTAGATAAATTGTGTTTGTATGTTCATATAACAGAATACAGGGTTGAGGATGAATGAACTACTATTACATACAGCAACGTGGACACTCACAGACAATGTTAATGAAAGAAGACAGACTGTACAAAGCATATGGGATGAATCCATTTGTAAAGTGCTTAAAATCAAACTAAATTAGTCTAGACTGTTAGAAATCAGAATAGTGGTTATCCGTGCGGGGCGAGTAATGAATGGGGTGCTGGTTAAAGTTATGTTTCATGAGCTGATGCTAATTACACAGGTATGTTACTTTATCAAAATTCATCAAGTTGTACCAGAATTTGTGCAACTTTTCGATGTGTATGTTTTGCTTCAATAAAACTTACCCCAAAAGTTAATTTTTTCCTCAATATTTTCATTATCAAAAATTTAGAAAATACAAAATAGAAAAATAAATATTGCAAGAGAATACCCACTTCAAACATTTTAATCATTATCCTTTTGGCCTTTTCTCTATACACTCAAATGTCCTCTTCAGCCCTTCCTTCAGATAAAATCAGGACCATGTTCTAGATTCTGTTTTGTAACTGTGTTTTGCAACTTCCACCATATATACAGTCAACACCTTTCCATGTCATTAGCATTCTTTTACCACATTTAAAGGGTTGCTAGTTGTCTACCGAATTGGAGTTCCATAGTCTATATAAGAAGTCATTTTTCATGTTTAAGTTGTTTCTAATTTTTCAGCGTCATTAACAATAATATGTGGTGATCAGGACTTTCCTGGCAGTCCAGTGGTTGGGACTCCATGCTTCCACTGCAGGGGGCATGGGTTTGATCCCTGGTCAGGGAACTAAGATCCTAGTTCCGTGCTGTGCAGCTCGGCCAAAAAAAAAAAAATGTGATGATCATTCTTGTAGCTAAATCTTTGCCCTATATCCACGATTATTTCTTTAGACTCAAGTTCTAGGAGTTGGGTGTCTGCATATAAAGCGTTGTATACCCTTGAGGTTTAGACATCTCCTGGTTAATTTTTTAACACTGATGTAACAGTTTGCGCTGAGAGCGTGCTTTGAAGTATGTTCCTATCAGGTGGTTCTTGGAATCCTGAGAGCAACAACAGCAATGACAATGTCCATAATTGCCATGGAGCCTATTATTATCACTTCATGTATTTCCCACCAAAAATCTGGCTATGTGGGGACTAACAGCTGCCTTTTACAAATGAGGATACAGGTTCAAGAGAAGAACCATATTCAAGTTCCCTCAGAATTGAAAGCTGGATTCAAAGCCAGAGGTGTCCAACCCTAAAGCCCTCTGCCACTCCATAGCGCCTTCTGGGGAATGGTAAATCCTTTTGTTGAGCTACCAGGGAGTCCAGCTGGACCAGTGATTGCTGTAAGCTACAATAGCAACACAAAAATGATCATAGTGAGAGCTAACGCTCAATTGATGCTAATAGACTGATCGGGAAAGCAAGTGGGATTGAGACAGAAAAAGAGAATGAATCTGGAAGTGTGGGTGCATGTGGGGAGGAATTCTGAGTCTTATGGAAGTTACCAGAAGATAAAAAATTGAAATCCCATGTCAACCCACTTGTTGGTGACATGTCACAAGCTTGTATAAGCCTCCTCAGCCACCAGGGCACCAGGCTGTTGGACTCATTCCCCGGGAGTAAGATTGATAAGCACATTCCATTAAGAACAGATGTAGCTGTGAGAGGCCAGAAACCAGTTTACTAGAAGACACAGAGGGAGTGGAGAGGCTTGTGCAAGCTTTTTGATTGTGGCTCGGAGTTTTTGTGAAAGGCCAAAGAAGTGAGACTTTCTGGGGACATTCCAGTGAAACTCTGATTCAAGCTGTATCCCTTTTTCCAGGAAGCTGTTAAGGCTGGTTACTCAGAAAAAGTAAGAAAACTCTGTGTGTGTGTGTGAGTGTGTGTGTGTGTGTGTGTGAGAGAGAGAGAGAGAGAGAGAGAGAGAGTAGCATGGGAACATCCATGAATGAAAGAAGCTCTGTGATTGACAAGTGACAAGTTTGGGGGAAACTGGATGTGTATGCCTATTGATAATTTGTTCTTAGTCCTCCCTGCTGACTCACATTTCAACACACAGTCTGCTTGTCAACTGATAGGGCGAGTTGCTTGGAAGGTACAGAAAAGAGAAGAGGCAACATGGGGAAGTGGGAGAGAAGGCTTTGGAATGCCACAGCTTCTAATCCAAATTTAGTCACCAGTCAGATTAATGTAAGGGAACAATAGTTAACTTGTATTTCAGGATCTGTGCTAAGTGCATCTTCTGTATCATTAAATTTTCAAAGCCACTCCACAGCGAAGTTTCTCCCATTGTCCCTGTTTTATAGATGAGGAAACCAAAGATCAGGAGGCTTAGGTAATTAATGGGAGATATCAAATTTGTTGAGAGGCAGGTTTGAACTGAGGCCCATCTAAATCCAACATCCTACTCTTCTTAATGGTGTGACTTAGAGAGAATTTTGTAAGCCAGGCCTCAGTGTCTATTCTTTAAAGTAGAAATAAATACAGCTGACCCAGGTCATTGTCTGGGGGCCTAAATTATGGTATTTTACACGAGGGTCTGGCACATAATAGGTCCTCAGTGAATGTTACTTTCTCTAGGGAGAGGACTTTCAGAAAGGGAGAGGGCATATATAAAACCAAACCAAACCAAAGAACCTGAAAAACATCTAGTGGCTTAGATGAGGCTAGATTGGACAGAGGGCAATACCATTAAAAAAAGAAGAAGGATTCAGATTCAACTGAGAGTACTAACAAACAGGATGAAGAGCACAGGGCTCAGAACATCACATATACTGACTTAGCCACAAGCTTGTGGAGATGATGGTATTGTGTCTAACTGGCAAATGAAGAAATAATGTCCTAAAATCTAGGTACCTTGTCCCAAGTCATGTTGCTGGGATTCTTTCCAAGGAGTGAACATATCTTCTATGATTTTTTTTGAGACAGAATGTGCATCCTGTGAAATTCATCTTTAGAAGTATACAATTTAGTGGGTTTTACTATATTCACAAAGAAGTGCAGCTATCACCACTGTGTAACTATCTGATTCCAGAGTATTTTCGTTGCCCCAAAGAGAATCTCCATTCTCATTAACAGTTACTCCCCATTCCTCCCTCCCTTGGATGCTGGCAACCAGTGCTTTGCTTTATATTTCTATGGGTTTTCCTTTTCTGGACATTTTATATAAATAGAATCATACAGGATGTGACCTTCTGTGTCTGGCTTCTTTCACTTAGCATTATGTGTCAAGGTTCGTTCATGTTGTAGCATAAATTAATATTTCATTTCTTTTTATGACTCAGTAATAACCCACTGTATGGCTAGACCACATTTTGTTTATCCATTCATCAGTTGATGGAAGTTTTGGTGGTTTCCACTTTTTGGCTGAATAAAATTGCTATGCATATCTGTGTACATCTGTGTGGATATATGTTTTCAATTCTCTTGGGTATATACCTAGAAGTAAAATTGCTGAGTCATATGATAAATCTACGGTTAGCTTTTTGAGGAATTGCCAAACAGTTTTTCCAAAGCAGCTGCACCATTTTACATTCCCAACAGCAATATATGAGAAATCCAGTTTCTCCACATACTTGCCAACATTAGTTATTATCTGTCTTTTGATGATAGTCATCCTAGTGGATGTGAAGTGGTATCTCATTGTGGATTTGATTTGCATTTCCCTAATGACAAATGATGTTGAACGTCTGTTCATGTGATTGATTGTTGGTGATTTGTATATATATATTTTTTCACATTTTAACAGCTTTACTGAGGTATAATTTGCATACCACGAAATTCACCAACTGTAAGTATACAATTCAAATGGTTTTAAGAACTTGATTGTCTCCTGATATAGGTGTTTAAAAGTATCCCTTTAATCCCTACTTTAGCTGCATCCCATAAATTTTGATATTAGATTTTTATTTTTAACAAGTTTAACAATTTTTAACAATATTTTTCAAAATATTTTCTAACTTTTCTTGGTTTTTACTGAAGTATAGTTGATTTACAATATTGTGTTAGTTTCAGGTGTACAGTGAAGTGATTCAGTTATACATATATATATATATATTTTAAAATTTCAGATTATTTTCCATTATAGTTTATTACAAGATATTGAATATAGTTCCCTGGGCTATACAGTAGGTCCTTGTTGCTTATCTATTTTACGTATATTAGTTTGTATCTGTTAATCCCATACTCCTAATTTATCCCTCTCCCCTCCCTTCCCGGCTTGGTAACCATAAGTTTGTTTTCTATGTTTGTGAGTCTATTTCTATTTTGTATATAGAATCATTTGTATTATTTTTTAGATTCCTCAAATAAGTGATATCATATGGTATTTGTCTTTCTCTGTCTGACTTCACTTAGTGTGATATTCTCTAGGTCCATCCATGTTGCTGCAAATGGCAATATTTCATTCTTTTTTTATGGGTGACTAATATTCCATTGTGTGTGTGTGTGTGTGTGTGTGTGTGTGTGTGTATTACACACACACACACCCCACATCTTCTTAAACTAATCATCTGTTGATGAGTGCTTGGGTTGCTTCCATGTCTTGGCTGTTGTAAATAGTGCTGCTATGAAGATTGGAGTGCATGTATGTTTTCATATTAGAGTTTTCATCTTTTCCAGATATATGCCTAGAGTGGGATTGTTGGATCATATGGTAGCCTATTTTTAGTTTTTTAAGGACTCTCCACACTGTTTTCCATAGTGGCTGCACCAATTTACATTTCCACCAATAGTTTTGGAGGGTTCCCTTTTCTCCACACCCTCTCCCACATTTATTATTTGCAAACTTTTTGATGATAACCATTCTGACTGGTGTGAGGTGATACCTCATTGTAGTTTTGATTTGCATTTCTCTAATAGTGATGATGAGCATCTTTTCATGTGCCTATTGGCCATCTGTATGTCTTCTTTGGAGAAATGTCTATTTAGGTCTTCTGCCCATTTTTTGATTAGGTTGTTTGGTTTTTTGACTGAGTTTTATGCATTGTTTGTATATTTTAGATACTAACCCCTTGTCAGTTGTATCATTTGCAAATATTTTTTCCCACTCTGTAGGTTTTTTGTTTTGTTTATGGTTTTCTTTGCTGTGCAAAGTATTTTAAGTTTGATTAGGTCCCATTTGTTTATTTTTGCTTTTATTTCTTTTGATTTGGGAGACTGACCTAAGAAAATATTGCTATGATTTATGTCCAATAATGTTTTGCTTATGTTCTCTTCTAGGAGTTTTATGGTGTCATGTCTTTCATTTAGGTCTCTAAACCATTTTGAGTTTATTTTTGTATATGGTATAAGGGAATGTTCTAATTTCATTGATTTACATGTAACTGTCCAGCTTTCCCAACACCACTTGCTAAGGAGACTGCCTTTTGCTCCATTGTATATTTTTGCCTCCTTTGTCATAGATTAATTGACCATAGGTGTGTGGGTTTATTTCTGGTCTCTTTATTCTGTTCCATTGCTCTATTTGTCTGTTTTTGTGCCAGTACCATGCTGTTTTGATTACTGTAGCTTTGTAGTATTGTCTGAAGTCAGGAAGGGTTGTGCCTCCAACTTTGTTTTTTTCCCTCAGGATTGCTTTGGCAGTTCTGGATCTTTCGTGTGTATATATATTTGGGAAGTGTCTTCAGCCACCTTTTAATTGGATTATTTGCTTTTTTTTTTTTTTGAGATATGAGTTTTTTATATATTCTAGACACTAGACACTTATCAGATATATGATTTGCAAATATTTTCTCCTGTTCTGCTTCTCTTTTCATTTCCTTGATAGTGTCCTCTTATGCCTAAAAGCTTTTAATTTTGACAAAGTAGAATATATCTATTTTTCTTTTGTTACTTGTGCTTTTGATGTCATACCTAAGAATCTAGTGATAAGTCCAAGATCATGAAACTTTACCCTTATGTTTTCTTCAAAGAGTGTCACAGTTTTAGCTCTGATATTTAAGTCTTTGCTCCATTTTGAGTTAGTTTTTGTATGATGTGAGGGAAGGACCCAACTTCATTCTTTTGCATGTGGGTGTTAAGTTGTCCCACACCATTTGTTGAAGAAATTATTCTTTCTTCGTTAAATGGTTTTGGCATCCTTGTCAAAAATCAGTTGGCCATAGATGTATGGGTTTATTTCTAGACTTTAAATTCTATTATGTTGATCTATATGTCTATTATAATGTCAGTACCACACTGTTTTGATGACTGTAAATTTTTAGTAAGTTTTGAAGGAAGTGTGATTCTTCTTACTGTGTTTTACTTTTTCAAGATTGTTTGCATTTTCATATGCATGTTAGGATCAGCTTCCGAAACTATACCAGCTGGAATTTTCAAAGAGATTGTGTTGAATATGTAGATCAATTTGGGGGAGTATTGTCATCTTAACAATATTAAATAAACTTTTAAAACTTATTTTGTTGTTGTTATGAGGTATAATTGACATATAATATTATATTAGTTTCAGGTGTACAACATAGTGATTCAATATTTGTGTACATTGTGAAATGATCACCACAAGGTCTAGTTAACATCGGTCACCATGCATAGTTAGAAAACATTTTTTTCTTGTCATAAGAACTTTTAAGATTTACTCTCTAGGCAACTTTCAAATTTGTAATACAATATTATTAACTACTGGGTTGGCCAAAAAGTTCATTTGGGTTTTCTGTAAGAGCTTATGGAAAAAAAACCAAACAAGTTTTTGGCCAACCCAATATCATCATGCTGTACATTACATCTCCATAATTTATTTATTTTGTAACTGAAAAGTTGTGCCTTTTTTCCGCCTTCACCCATTTCTCCCATCTCCTACCCCTCCCCTTTGGCAACCACCAATCTGATCTCTGTATCTATGAGCTTGTTTTTGTTTGTTTGTTTGTTTGTTTAGATTCCACATATAAGTGAGATCATACAGTATTGTCTTTCTCTGCCTGACTCATTTCACTTAGCATAATGCCCTCAAGGTCTATCCATGTTGTCGCAAATGGCAAGATATCATTTTTTATGGCTGTATAATATTCCTGTGTGTGTGTGTGTGTGTGTGTGTGTGTGTGTGTGTGTGTGTGTGTATCACATTTTCTTTATCCGTCCATCCATCAGTGATTGTTTTCACATATTGATTATTGTAAAAAATGCTGCAATGAACATGAGATGAATTATCTTTTCAAATTAGGGTTTTCCTTTTCTTCAGATAATACTCAGCAGTGGAAGTGCTGGATCATATGGTAGTTCTATTTTTAATTTTTTGAGGGACCCTCATATTGTTTTCCATAGTAGCTGCATCAATTTATATTCCCATCAACAGGGCACAAAAGTTCCCTTTTCTCCACCCTCTGCCGACTCTTGTTCTTTCTTTCTTTCTTTTTTTGGCCACACCATGCGGCATGTGGAATCTTAGTTCTCTGACCAGGGATTGAACCCGTGCTCCCTGCAGTGGAAGCGCGGAGCCCTAACCACTGCACCACCAGAGAATTCCCATGTTATTTCTTGTTATTTTGATAGTAGCCATTCTGACACATGTGAGGTGATATCTCATTGTGGTTTGGATTTGCATTTCCCTGATGATTAGTGATGGTGAGCATCTTTTCATGTACCTGTTAACCAACTATATGTTTTCTTTGGAAAAATATCTGTTCAGATCTTCTATCCATTTTTTAATTGGATTGTTTGGGTTTTTGCTATTGAGCTTTATGAGTTCTTTATATATTTTGGATATTAACCCCTTATTAGATATATAATTTGCAAATATATTTTCCCATTCCATAGGTTGCCTTTTCATTTTGTTGATGGTTTCCTTTGCTGTGCAGAAGCTTTTTAGTTTGATCTAGTCTCATTTGTTTATTTTTGCTTTTGTTGCCTTTGCTTTTGGTATCAGACTCAAAAAATCGTTGCAAGACCTATGTCAAGGAGCTTACTGCCTATGTTTTCTTCTGGGAGTTTTATGGTTTTAGGTCTTAAATTCAAATCTTCATTGAAAGTTAATTTTTGTGCATAGTGTAAGATCATGGTCCAGTTTCATTCTCCTGTATGTGGCTGTCCAGTTTTCCCAACACCATTTATTGAGGAGACTATTCTTTCCCTGTTGTCTATTATTGCCATAAGTTAATTGACCACATAAGGTTTATTTCTGGGCTCTCTATTTTGTTTCAACAATCTGATGACTTTTTTTTCTTTTTCTTGCCTTGTACCTTGATTAGCTCCTTCACTACAATGCTGATTAGAAGTGGTGAGACAAATATCCTGATCTTGGTCCTGACCTTAGAGACAAATCTGTCAGTCTTTCCCCATTAACTATGATGTTAGCTGTGAGTTTTTCATAGATGCCTTTAATCAGGTTGAGGAAGTTCCCATCTATTCCTACTTTGTTAAAAATTCTTATCATGAGAGGGTGTTGGATTTTGTCCATGCTTTCTCTGCATCTATTGAGATGATAATGTGGTTTTGTCCTTTATTTTATCAATCTGGTGTATTACATTGCTTAATTTTCATATGTTGAATCACCCTTGAATTCCTGGGATAAATTTCATTTTGTCATGATGTATAATCCTTTTTATATGTTGCTAGATTTGGTTTGCCAGTATGTGTTCAGGATTTTTGCATCCATGTTCATAAGGGATATAGTTTTCTGTAGTTTCTTTCTTGTGAATTCTTTGTCTGGCCTTGGTATCAGGGTAATTCTGGCCTCAAAGAGTGAGTTAGAAAGTATTCATTCCTCTTCTATTATGTTTCAATTATTTATTTTTTTCTTTCAAATATGTCAGTATTTTGGACAGCCAGTACTTCATTAAAAACAGAACTTTATTTTGGGCTGTGGTGGGGCAATACATGAAATGTAACTGGCACCCAGGTGTTTATCCTGGTAGATCAGATATCCCAAAATGCCAAAGGAGATGCCATCATAATGTAGAGGAGGCAAACTGAATACATAGCCACACCCATGCAGTCAATGCATGTTCAGCCTGGCTAAACATAAACCTACCTTAGAAGACAATCCCAACACACAACCTCTTCCTGTTTGCAGACTATCTTTGGAATTTCCAACGAGAACTGCATCTCACTCCTCATTTGCTCCTCATGGATTCTCTTGACTAAGGACCACAAAGTTTGTTCTCCCATTTCTCCCCCAAGGAATAAATACACATATTTCTTGTTTGTGACTGTTTCCAGTCTAATTTTGTCTTTGTTCAAGCAATGCATATCAAAATAGCTCAAGGAACTCACCTTCCAGTTATCTCTTGCCCTACAAACACTTTCCTTCAAGAAACTTTTCAGGGGAGTCCAAGCCTAAAATGTCTATGGAAGGTCCACACAGTTTAAAGTGTGTTGAGTAAGAGAAAAGTATGGTGTGGGCTAGATCACACTGTGAAGTCTTCATGGACCAGGCACAGAGTTGAGTTGAGCCTTGAAATGTAAGAAAGACTCGGAGTGATTTAGAGGCTAGAAGGGTCATTCCAGCTTCAGGAAACAATGTGCGATGTTCCCAGCTCTCAGTTGAGGTATATGCTGCATATATGTAGCAATAGTGAGGTAATCTGATTGGAGGTGTGTATGGGAAATTTGGTAAGGTAGAGAACCATGCAAAACATTTTTAGAATTTTGAATAGCTTTAGGATTCTATTTCACCATTCTCCAAACTACATTTCTTACTACACTAGTATTCCTCTAAGTATTGTTTTAATTGAGATATAATTGACATATAACATTATATTAGTTTCAGGTGTACAGTGTAATGATTCAGTATTTGTATCATTTGAAAAATGATCACCACAATAAGTCTAGTTAATATCTATCACCATACATAGTTACAGATTTATTTTGTTGTGATGAGAACTTTTAAGATCTACTCTCTTAGGAGCTTCCAAATATACAATACAGTATAATTAACTATAGTTACTCTCTAAGTATTAATAAATTTCTCCCAATGCATAAAAAATTAAGAGGTTCTGTGGTCAGCTCCATCTAATGAATATTGTTAAAGTCCTTACCGTAGGATGTCTCAAAGCCTTCATTCAGTGAATATTTATGTAACTCTAATGGGGGAATGTAGTATCCAAAATTTTCCTGCCTTATTTGGCCATGGAGTCCTATTTTGAAGAAGATTCAAGCAACATATTCAAGACAGAAATTGAAATACAGATTGTAAAATGTTGATCCAATCTAATCCTCTTACCTTTCCAATGTAGCCTTGAGGGAAGTGCTTCTTTAAGGTCACACATTAAGTCAGAGCCTGTACTGGGGCTAGAATACAGGTCTTTGACTCTGGACAAATTGTGGTGGGTCTTGGTTGCCATGTGTATCAGTTAGGGCAAACACTAGATGCTGTAACAAACAAAGCCAAAATTTCAGTGCCTTGGCTCAACAGAAGTTTATTTTTCATTCATGTGGTAGTCTAGTGTGGGAGTTTGTGGTCAGTGGGCAGCTTGCTTCCCTGTGGCTAATCAGAAACCCAGGACCCTACAGTTGTGTGGCTCTGCCATCCCCTGGGGCCACAGAGTAGATAGAGAAGCCTCATTTGCTTTTTCAAGGCCCTGGCCCAAGAGGAAGTATAATGCAATGGTTAAGAATATGGACTCGAATTAGATGTCGTAAGCTGGAATTTCATCTCTGTGACTTATTAGCTGTGCTCCTCTGTATTATTCAACTACTCTGACCCTCAGTTTCTTTGTCTGTGAAATGGGGGCAGTAATAGAACTTTCCTTATAGGATTGTTATGTGCATTAAGTGAGTTGATGTTTGTCAAACACTTATCTATACCTGACACATATTATGCACTTCACAAGTGTTTTGTAAATAATAGCAACAACTATAGTAATAATAACTCCTGCTTACATTCCACTAGCTGTATCTGGCTGTAAGGAGAGCTAGGCAGCCATTTCCCAGTGACAGCTCCACACTCTGAAAGGAGAAAGAGGACTTTTTGAATTTTTTGTAGAGAGCTAGCCATCTTTGCAAAAGCCAAGCATCAGAATTTTTTGTAAATCAAGTTTTTTGGGAACAAAGCCATGTTCATTGTGTAGTTTTTTTTTTCTTTCTTTCTTTCTTTCTTTTTTTTTTTTTTTTTTAGTGATTTAATACCAAGCATTAGTATTTGTATTTGAACAGATGGATAATGGAAAATTTTAAAGGTTTTGAGCAGAGAGGTAAAATAATAGCAAGAAGCCACTCCAGATATTTTTTTCTATCTCAAATATCTTTCCTATAAATTTGAGTTGTGGAAGATAAAATTGTGTATATTATTCTAGACTATGACTATGTCTGACTGAGGATATGTGAATTTTCAATTGTTATGAGGAGTTAAAAATAAAACAGAGGGCTTCCCTGGTGGCGCAGTGGTTAAGAATCCACCTGCCAATGCAGGGGACACGGGTTCGAGCCCTGGTCCGGGAAGATCTCACATGCCACGGAGCAACTAAGCCCGTGCGCCACAAGTACTGAGCCTGTGCTCTAGAGCCTGCGAGCCACAACTATTGAGCCCTCGTGCCACAACTACTGAAGCCTGCGCACCTAGCGCCCGTTCTCTGCAACAAGAGAAGCCACCGCAATGAGAAGCCCACGCACCACAACAAAGAGTAGCCCCCAATCGCTGCAACTAGAGAAGAGCTGTGTGCAGCAACAAAGACCCAAGGCAGCCAAAAGTAAATATATAAATTTATTAAAAAAAACAAAACAAAACAGAACACCTGAATGGAATATTAAATAGAAAAATGCCTTTTCGCATACCTTATATTTATATAATTTGTATATTTGTGTATTCTACATACATTATACATACCAAGCAAAATGAATATACAGCTAGTACTGAAACTACTGAGGAGAGAAATTTTAAATTTTCCAGAGAGAAAAGAATGATAATAGGAAATTAATTGTAGAGAATCTTTATTGCTAATTTAATATGTATTAAAAAACTAATGCTAATGGTGTGCTGAGGTAATTGATTTACTTTGTTGAAAGTTTTAATTTCAGTGGTCCTCACTTGACTTTTCCCATAAGGTTGCATGTTTCTTTTATTTAAATTCTCCTATTATAAAAGTATGAATTATTTGGGCTGTTGATAATATTCCATTTCTCTCTGTAAGCACATAATAAGATAGCATTTCCCTGCCCCTTTTGAAGTTAGGCATAGTCATGTGACTTGCCTTGGACAAAGAAATGTGAGTGGCCACCATGGATGTCACTTCTAGGCAGAAGAGTTAAGTGTCAGTGTATAATTTGCCATGTTCTCTTCCTTCCTTCAACTGTGGGGATTATGACCCATTACAGCCTTCCTCTACCCGGATCTGAGAGTTTACAAAGAGCACAGCCCCACTGCCAACCATCAATGAACATGCAGTATAAGCAAGAAATAAACTTTTGGTACAGTAAGCCACTAGGATGTGGAGATGTGCACTGCCTTACTATAACCTAACCAACCCTAACTGATGCAAAGAATATCAGGTTGGCAAAGGATGACTCTAGTTTTTTTAGATAATATAATTGTGGTGTTCAACAGACATGGGTAGAGAGAGGCACAGCCTGGATATGGGAACATATTGCTATAGACTGGATATCTGTGCCCCGCCACCCCCACCAAATTCATATGTTGAAACCTAATGTCTAATGTGGTTGGCGGGGAGGCGGGGCTTTTGGGAGATGATTAGGTCATGAGGATGGAGCCATCATGAATGCGATTAGTGCTCTTATAAAAGAGACCGCACAAAGCTCCCTAGTCCCCTTCCATCCTGTGAGGACACAGTGAGAGGATGGTCATGTATGAACTGGGAAGCAGGGCCTCACCAGACACAGAACCTGACCATATGGACACCTTGATCAAAACATCCAGCCTTCAGAACCGTGAGAAATAGATTTCTGTTGTTTATAAGCCATTCAGTCTGAGGTATTTTGTCATAGTAGCCTGAATGCACTAAGACACGTATAATAAGTGACAAGGGCCTAAACTAGCTTACTATAGTGGGAACAAAGGACAATAAAGCATTAAATATAATAATAAAACAATAAACCTAAAAACATTACTCATACCATGTTCTTAAACATCATGCTGTCTTCTGAGCCTCTGTCAGCCTCAGATACAGGAGTGACTTGTAGCTGCACTTGGCAATCATAACATCTTCCCAGGGAATGGCTTGACTTTGCCTCTGAATTATTTTTTAAAAACCTAAGGCTAATTATGTTTAATGTACTGGTACAGTTTGGTTATTGGTTTATTGGCTATTATCTAATTGACGGGATTTCTTCTTATCTTGCGAATTGAAATCTCTTTAACATGATAATTATTACTGGACAATACAGGATTCAATTTATTCTGAAAGTAATCACGTTGTAATATCAGGTTTGCTCTTTGCAATCAATGGAGATTGATTTTTTCATTATAACAGAAAGAAATACTAATTTTAGGAGCAACAATAGAAAGATAAGGTCCAATGGAGCCATTATTGGTATAGGCAGCTGATTTCAGATCACTAGCTAGTACTGTTTGTTGAATCACAATAGACGGAGGTCCCAGGGCCTTTTGTATAGATAAAGGTACTGATGTAAAATACACACCTAACCTGAGGGAATTACTGAATAAGGCTTGTGCTTCCTAGATATCAGCTGAAGTACAGAACTGGTCCCATTGTCTTCTTGGTCTGTAGCTCATTATATCAGGAAAAAGCCTTCATAGAAAACTGACTCATCCAATATCCAATATCCAATATCCAAGTTTAGTATAAGATCACTTATCATTTCCCCAGACCACTAATGGACATGTATGGGAAGGTATTCGTCCTTTTGTTGATGTGATATTTATTATTTAAAAAATTGCCGAGAGAACTGGGTTATGAAAGTCAATTCAGCAAATATTTACTGAACACCCACTTCTTCCACATATTGTAAACAAAAGCCCTCACTGCAGTGAATGTGCTTATCCTGGAAAGTGGGGGACAGGGAGTGGAAAAGATATAAGTGATATGCCTACCTGGTTCTCCTGTATACATTAAAGTTTTCAAAATGCTGCTTTAGAATTCAATTGTCATATAACTTCATTTATATTTTAACTTTTTATTGATATCTAGTAGTTCAAGTCCTCCAATGTTGTTCTTTTTTCAAGTTTGTCTTGGCTCTTCTCAGCTTTTGCATTTTCATATAAATTTTAAAAACAGCTTGTCTATTTCTCCCAATAAAACATGGCTTATTTTTTGATCAGGCGTGCTCACAATTTATAGATCAACTTGGAGAGTATTGGTATCTTTAAAATATTATCTTCCATTCAATAAAATGGTATATCCTTCCACTTATTTAGATTTATTGTTATTTCTTTCAATTACATTATGTGGTTGTCAGTGTAGAGGTCTTGCATATCTTTCATTATATTTATTACTGGATACTTGAGGTTTTTAGATGCTCCTTTTAGAAGGCTGAAAAATGGCCCCCTAATGATGTCAGGTCCTAATCCTTGAAACCTGTAAATGTTACCTTATTTGGAAATGAGGTTTTGCAAATGTAATTAGGTTAAGGATTTTGAGGTGAGAAGATTGTCCTGGATTACCTGGATAAGCCCAAAATGCCACCACGGGTGGGTCATCCTTATGAGAAGCAGGGGAAGATTTGACATAGGCACATAGGGGAGAAGGTCATGTGAAGATGGAGCAGAGAGAAATTTGAAGATGCTGGTCTTGAAGATTGGAGTGATGTTACCACTAGTCCAAGAATGCCAACAGCCTCCAGAAGGCAGAAGAGGCAGGAACAGATTCTCTCCTAGAGCCTCCGGAGGGATGTGACCCTGCTGACATCTTGATTTTGTCCCAGTGAAACTGATTTTGGGCCTCTGGCCTCCAGACTGCGAGAAAATTAGCTTTTGGTGTTTTAACACACTTCTGGAGTTGGTAAGTGCCTCTAGGTTAAAGGGACCCCAAGTTCCTGATACCTCCAAATTTCTACTTTCGCCTGCATCTTGGTCCAGCAATTTTTAACTATCTTTTTGGGTTCTTCAGTGACTCTGAACAGATTAAAAAATTTTTAACAGTTCAGCAGAAGAGTGGTTATATTATCTAATTTCACATTACTCAATAAACTCACCTGCCTTTTTCTTGAGCATATTATAATTTTTAAAAGTTCATTAATTTCCTGTATTGTGTCTAATTTCCCTATATTAGTCTTTTTCTCTTTCTTCCTTTCTTTTTTTCTTTCTCCTGTTTCTTCATTTTGCATCAGTCTGTTATGTTAAAATACAAACTTTCTCCAGATGTCTTAGGAGACTTGTTTTTAAAAAACATATATTTGAAAAACAAGGCACTAAATGTTGTTTGGAGATTGTGTGTGTTTGTGTGTGTGAGAGAGAGAGAGAGAGGTTGAAGGGGGAAGGCTGCAGTAGACTTCACTGATTAAAGGTAACCTGGCCGTTTCCTTGAGGGGACATTAAAATGTCAGTATATGTAAGTCCTTTCTCTTGAGCAGGGGTATACTCCTAGCTTCGAAAGTCCTGGGACGTCTCACCAATCAGTTTGATGATTTTTCACTTCTTTCTTCAATATTCAGGCCAGTGCTTCCCCACTTCCTTGAGTTGTTCCCTGAGTTTAGAACACCTCAGCCAGGGGATAGGGTCTGACCAGTTCCATTTTAGGTGTCCATTTCTGGCCCAGTAAACAGTGATCAGGGACTTGGTCACATAGTGTATAGAGCTGCCACTTTTGTACTGAGGTTAGGGTATTTTTCCAAGAGGATATTGAATGGGAGGACATTATGAGCAAACTCTTTATAAGGCACATTTTTACATTTTGACTCACTTTCCTTGAAGCACTTTTGAAAGTTCTGAAATCTTTATATTTCCAGAGAAACCACACCTCTTGGTTTGGGTGAGTGGGAAATAATCAAGCTCTCTTGGGTAATCTTTCATAACCTGGGATACCTTCCAGGTGATGGGATGTCCATCTACTCATGATGGTTAGTACCTGGGCTCTCTCAAAGCAATGTCATTGATGGGACATGCAGGGGCAATAATAAAATTATAGCAGAAACTTCCTTCATTCTTTAGGTGAATTCTGTTAGTTCCAAATTTAGATGAGGAGACTTGGGGATGAGCAGGGTCCTGCTATCTGCTCATATTCTCTGGTAGTAACTTGGTGTAATTGAACACGAGAGAATAAACTTCAGTAAAGAGACTTTCATTGGAGCCAGAGCCATTCTAGCTGTGTGGCTAGGGCATGTTATTCAAACTTGGAGTTTCAGCTTCCCCCTTTCTTTAAAATGGGAAAAATAAAGAATCCTTGTTATGCTCATGGTCTGCGAAAACAGTAAACATGTTAAAAATAGGGTAGTTTTTCTTACGCTCTTATGTTTTACATAGTTCCAGTGACTGGAAGGCATCTTGCAAAGTTTTCACCCCCAAGAGAGAGCCATGTTGATTCCTCATCCTGTTCTGCAGAGGACCTTCCTGCATCAGGATACAGTGTCCAGGCAACCTGGGCCAGTGACAAGTTGGAGCATCATTCATTCAAGAGCGGAAATGGATGGTCTGAGGGAATGACTAGAGAGACAGGATCTTGTAGAAAAGGCAAATTAAAAGTTAGTCAATTTGTCAATTTGAAGGAGCTGGGTCAAAAATGAGAAGCTCAGTTGTGTACAAATTGGACTAAAACTTGAAAAATCAATCATGAGTGAAATTTTGAAGTAGGCTTGGAAGACAGAGTCTGGAGTAATTCCCAGAACCACTAGGTATGGCTCTTCTGCTCCAGGCAGGGCATGGCCTGAGGGCTCAAAGGCCAGGCCCTGAAATAAGATAGCCTTATGATTTTTATGTTTTCTATTTATTTTAGTAAAAAATCCAACATCTACATAAGTATAAGAAGTGAAAAATAAAAGTTCACCTCTCTCTTCCCCCTTTTAATCCTTTTTCTATGCATTTACACATATATAAGAATACTTTTTTACATAAATGAGATCAATCTGCACATAGCATTATTTTTAACTTAGTAATATATTTTGGTCATTCATTCACTCAACAAATATTGATTGTGCACCATTTTAGGTGATAGAGATGTAGTGGTAAACAAAACAGAAATTCCTATCCCAAAGATCTTTTCATATAGATACATGCCACTTATTTTTAACAGTGACAAAATTATTTTACAATTTAAGGGGCATCTATTGTTTTCTCTCAGTCTGAGTCTTGACTTTTCATTTCCAATAGTGCCATTCAAACAACAGCTTCTAACTTTGCTTAAGTCTAATTTTTTTTTAAAGGGAGGGGGGATCTTCCCCCTTATTATTATTTTTTAAAATTTATTTATTTAATTAATTTATTTTTGGCTGCATTGGGTCTTTGTGGCTATGAGCAGGCTTTCTCTAGTTGCGGCAAGCGGGAGCTACTCTTCGTTGTGGTGCGCAGGCTTCTCATTGAGGTGGCTTCTCTTGTTGCAGAGCATGGGCTCTAGTCGTGCAGGCTTTAGTAGTTGTGTCACGCAGGCTCAGTAGTTGTGGCTCATGGGCTCTAGAGCACAGGCTCAGTAGTTGTGGCGCACGGGCTTCATTGCTCCGCGGCATGTGGGATCTTCCCGGACCAGGGCTCGAAACTGCGTCCCCTGCATTGGCAGGTGGATTCTTAACCACTGTGCCACCAGGGAAGCCCTGCTTAAGTCTAATTTATATATTTGTTTCCTTTTATGACTAGTTCTTTTTTGGTGTTTAAGAAAACCTTTGCCTATTCCAAAGCTGTAAGGATTTTATCATGTTTCTTCTAGAAGTTTCATGTTATATCTATCCCTTTATGTAATATCTATCCCTTGATTAAGACTTGGCCTGGTCTGAATCACAAAGATTGGTCAAGAAATGGACAGCCATAGCTCCAACTAGTACACGAGATACTCTTTACATTTTGGGGTAGTGAATTTTGTGGGATAAAAGCCTGAGCTTCTGTTGGCTATCTCTACTGCCTGAGCATGAAGTGTATGCAGAAAAAGAAAGCAGAGACAAGAGATGAAAAGAAGCAGGTTCCTGACAACATTCTTTGGATACCTGGATCCCACTGGACCTGAAGCCATATATCCTTGTGTCTTTCAGTTACATCAGCTGGTAAGCCCCCATTTTGGCCTCTGGGAGTTTGAGTTGTGTTTATTTCAACTACACTTAAAATTTAGATGACTAATGAACAATGTAAGGAGGTAGCATCATGTATTTAATCAGTCCTCTATGGATGGACATTTAAGTTGCTCCAGATTTTAACTATTATGAGCCATGCAACCCTGGGGGCTCAGCAGAGGAGGAGAATGGAAGAAAAGTTTGGATAAATGTCTGGGAGGAATGTTTTGAGGGAGATGCAGTAGATTTCAAAAGAAGAATAAAGCCAGCCTGCCTAGCTGTGCCAAGGAAAAGGGACTGTGTCATCAGACTCTTCAGGAGAGGATTGGAGACCCCTGCCCAGGAGCAAAGGAGTGGCCAGGAAGAAATAAGGCTATTCCACATGCCTCAGCACCGTGCCAAGTGAGGGGAGAAGGCAGAAGGAGAAGCCTGCTGCCATTATGTGTGCTTGGATCACGGTCTTGGTTTCAGCTCTCTCCACAGATCTCTTCCTGCTCACGCACAGCCCTCTGTGGAGGTGACTCATTCTGAAACACAGGGTCTTTCTGTGACCTTGAACATAATCTTGAATATAAATAATCATTTGAATAACTTTAAAGTCTGGAAGACAAAATATGTGATGAAGACATTATTATTGTTATTATTATTATTATTACTACTACTAAGGCACATTTGAAAAGTTAAGAGAGTATACTGGAGATAAAACTGCTTCAGCATAAACTCTGGAGTCAGAAAGATCTCAACAACTCTACTGGCCTAAAACTTTGGGCAAGTGGCTTCTTATGTCTCCATTTCTTAGTCTATAAAATGAGGAAAACAAACACTTCCTTCATGTAATTGTTGTGAGGATTAAATGAGGTAATTTTTAGCAGCATAACCCAGGGAACAGAGCCAATGAATGGTCATAGACATTATTAATAAACAAAGGTTCAGAAAAGTAGAGACACGTCCACGTTCTCATAACCAGGGAGAGTTCAAAACAGTCTTGAATCCATGAGTTCTGACCCTTGTTCTTTCCACTACGCTACACAGCTTCTGAAGTGACTTTTGAAAGGATGAATGGGGAAAATGCTGACTATCTTAGCCGGTGAAGGGAGAGTGTAGAGATAATAGGACGTTTCCTGATTTTTTTCGTTCAGTGTTGGACAGTTTTCCTTTCTCAGATATTCTGCGAATACTGGTCTATTTAGAGTGAGGTCCTTTCAGGCACAGACATAGGGCCACCGCAAGATTTCCTACTGTGATGATGACCGCAGCAGAGTGGTCCAACTTCCCAGAGCTCCTGGACTAGGCTCCCCCTAGCGGCCGCTGCGGGACGTGCGCACGCCAACTGGGACAGGAGGCCTTGGGCCCACAGAGGAGAGGGGTCATTTACTAAGAGCAGGCAGGACAAACACTTCACAGAACGTACCCAGCTGTGATGCAGTGCTTCCCCACGGGAAGTACACTTATATTCTGCTCTGGGGGTTCCAGGGCCAAGAGGCTCAACAGTGGTAGGGGGTGGAGCTGAGATCCTGCAGGAGGAATGTGGGTGAGAATCGGGGTGAGGAGGACAGAGACTTTCATGACCCAGTGAAATCTTGAGTAGCTCACTCAAGACCCTCCGGGCTGGGGTGTTTGGCCAACTGGCTGAGGGAACATTCTCGTCCAATCTGGACTTGCCTCTGGGGAACCCCCTCCAGAAGCTCTGTGCCTATTCTTGGTCTGCATGCAGGGGAACTCCTGTCTTTGAGAACTCTGTAATAGATTTTGGTGGAAGCCTGTACTATTTAATACCCAGGACACCCTAGGAGCTAGATTCTTTTATTATCCTTGTCTTGAGACGAGGAGACTGTGATTCAGAGACCCTACCTCTCATGCCAAGGATCACACACCCATGGAATGGGAAAGTTGGCATTCAAGCTCAAGGCTGCTTCAAAGGCTGTTTTCTTTCTACCAGGCTACCCTGCACTGGACACTGTAATTATTTGTTACCTACAGACACCATCAATCATAGAACTGAAGAAAAACTTGGAATCGCAGCAGAGAGGAAAAGCCTCCTTATCCACAGTTGGACTTGTATCTCCTTTCCCTGCTTCTTACCCATCTTCCTCCCTCTGGATGGTCTGTCCTACAAGCCTTCCTTTTATCTAAGAACCACTGCCAAGCCACAATTTCCTGTGTTTTATTATCCAGGGAAGAAAGTAGTGTCTGCCAGCCTGATTTGTGACTCGGGGCCATAATTACTTCTGGACTGTTTGGGTCCAAAAGGCTGGCTAAACATCTCCAAGAAATACCACAGCCTTCCTGTTCTTTCATCTCCTTGGTGGAAGTTAAATACAAGAGAATGAATATTATTAGAACACTAATAGTATTATATGTTGAATTTACATACATATAAATATTTATAAGTATATAAGTGTATTATATGTATATGTGTATATGTATATATGTGTATATATATGTACTTACTTCTCTGTGTATATATTTACTGTGTGTTATCAAACAAAACTGTTTGATATAGATGTCAGTACTCACTATATAGATGAGGAAACTGAAAATCTGAGAGGTAAAGTAATCTGTCCGAAGTCACGTCTCTGGGATATAAGGGCTGAGATTTGAACCCAGTTGGTCTGAATATCAGTCTATAATCTATTTCCTGCATCACACTTCCTTGTTGTTTAGTTTTTTTTTTCCTTTTTAAGTCAACTCTAGTTAGATCTAATTAACTTGCAATAAAATGCCCTCATTTTGCAGAAATAGAGACACAGATGTAGAGAACAAATGTACGGACACCAAGGTGGGAAAGTGGTGGCGGGGGTGGTGGTGGTGGGATGAATTGGGAGATTGGGATTGACATGTATACACTAATATGTATAAAATGGATAACTAATAAGAACATGCTGTATAAAAAAATAAATAAAATAAAATTCAAAAAAAATGCCCTCATTTTGAATGTACAATTTGATGAGTTTTGACACATGTATACACCCTTGTAATTACCACCACAATAAACATATAAATATTTCCATTGTGCTCAAAAGTTCCCTTGTGTCCCTTAGGGCAGAAGTCCCCACCCTTTTTGGCACCAGGGACCGGTTTCATGGAAGACAATTTTTCCACGGACGGGGGTGGAGGGGATGGTTCAGGTGATAATGCCAGCAATGGGGGAGCGGCAGATGAAGCTTCGCTCATTCGCTTGCCTCTCACCTCCTGCTGTGCGGCCCAGGCTGCGGCCAGGGGGTTGGGGACACCTGCCTTAGGGGTCAATTCCACCCCAGGTAACCACTAACCTGCTTTCTCTAGAACTTCATGTAAATGGACTCATGCAATATGAACACTTTGGGGTTTGGGCTCTTTTGCTTAACATTTATCCATGTTGTTACATATATCAGTAGTTTGTTTCTTTTTATTGCTGAGTAGTATTCCACTGGGTCAATATACAACAGTTTCTTCATTTATCCACCATTCCTCCTGATAGACATTTGTGTGGTTTCCAGTTTTGAACTATTATGAAAAATGCTGCTGTGAACATTTGTGTATACTTCTTTGTTTGACATAAGTTTTTATTCCTCTTGAGTAAATCCCTATGAATGGAATTTCTGGGTTTCATGCAATGTATTTAACTTTTTATGAAACTGACAAAATGTTTTTCAAAGTGGTACCAGTTTACACTCCCACCAGCACTGCTGGGTTTCAGTTGTTTTACATCCTTATCAACATTTTGTCCTCACATGGCAGAAAGGGAGAACTCTTGTCTCTTCAGCCCCTTAAAGGGCACTAATCTCATTCATGAGGGCTTTACCCCTATGAGATAATCACCCTCCAAAGGCCTCACCTCCAAATACCATCACATTGGGATTAGGCTTCAATATATGAATTTTAGGAAGACACAAATATTTAATCCATAACAGTGTTTAGGTATAAATTCAATTTTTAAATAAAATATAGATCTATTCATATTTTCTATTTCTTCTTGAGTCAGTTTTGGTAAGATGTATTCTTTTAGGGAATTTGTCCATTTCATCTAAGTTGTCAAATTTGTTGACCTTATGTTGTTCATAGTATTATTCTTTTAGTATCTACAGTATCTAAAGTGATGTTCCTTCTTTCATTCCTAAACTGGCACTTTGTGTCTACTCTCTTTTATTCTTGAGAACTCTTGCTAGAGTCTTTTTCAATTCTATTGATCATTTCAGAAATGGTTTTACTGTTTCTCTCCTTCTACATATTTTGGGTTTAATTTACTTTTTCTAGCTTCTTAAGGTGGATGCTTAAGTCGTTAACCCCATTCTCTGCCTCTCTGTTGATTCAGAGTTTATATTTTGTCTGCATGATCTTTCATAGCCAGTGTTGGGCAAATATTTTCCCCATTATTGTTTATTCTGTTATTATTATGGAACATGTCTTGTTTTCTCTATTCTAATATAATCTGTTTTGATAGATCAGGTAGATAGAACAATACCTTGTTCTTTGCATCCTGCACAAATATTAACATAGTGTATGTACTAGGTGCATGTACTAGGTGCTTAATAAATAATTATTAAAATAACAAATAATATTTTAGTGTGTTTCCATGCACCGGACGTATATATATGCAGAGTGCACATTATAGGGATTGGGCTTAATATTCCAGTTTGGTCATCAAAAATCAGCTCAGTCATCATTTATTCTTGGAAAGAGTCTCCATTGGTGGAGAGCATCACTCTCTCATTCAATTTTCTTTATCTTGTGTGTACTCCTATTGTTACACTTATGTTATATCATAATATTTAAAAAATTAGTTTATAAGTATATCTCTCCTACTCTAGTCTTATTTTTTTTGACAACAGGGCCCCTGTCTTGTTCCTCAGTGCCTAGTACAATGCTTGACATACAGAAATCATTCAATAAATATTTGTTGTGTGAATGAGAGAACAAAAATGCCTTTCTCTGCCTCTGAATTCTGGTGAAACATTCAGAACATATGTAACAACCATGTGTTCTGTTGTGCTATATTTCAGAGAATAAACACACAGGCCTATTGTGTTTTTGAAATGCATTTTAAATGGAAAAACGTTCAGCATGTGTTGTAGTAACTGCTCTCACTCAAAGCAGAGTCCGGAACCAATCAACGCCTAGGACCCAACAGCAAGTGGACAACACCACCATCCTCCCCCACCCTTTCATTTGTCCTGGAAGAAAATTACTAGTTTAAACCAAACTAACCTCTCCCGTCTTTGTTCCCAGAGATGAGGACTGTTTCACAAAGAAAGGAGGGTCTGCGTCTCCACTGCTTGAGAAATACTGCATTCAGAGCAATTATATAATAGGAAATGTCCCTAAACTCCAGCCAGATCAATTTGTTCCCCCTCCCCAGGGCTATTATCACAGTGCCCTTGCCAAAGCTCTCAACAAGTCTTCATAATCTCTTACATGCTTGGTTCTCTGTGGAGTTTTCCAAGCACTTTCCTATCCATTATCTTTTCTAATCATCACAACAGCTGCTATATGTTCCAGAGGGCACTGAATAAAGGAAAAGAAATCCGGCTCTGGAGCCAGACAGCACTGATTCCATTTCTGCTCTGCCACTTCCTGGTGTGTGGCAGTGGGCAAATCTCTTCATCTCCTTGAGCCTCAGTTTTCTCATTTGTAAAATGGGAGTAATAATACTTACCTCACAGCCTTCTTGTGATGGTTAGAGCTAATGGGTATAACCCATGTGGCATGGTGTTTGGCACATGATAGGTGCTTGATAAGTGGTAGTTATGGGACTTTAAGAATCCGCTTGCCAATGCAGGGGACACAGGTTTGAGCCCTGGTCCGGGAAGATCTCACATGCCACGGAGCAACTAAGCCCATGCGCCACAACTACTGAGCCTGCGCGCTAGAGCCCGCGAGCCACAACTACAGAAGCCTGCATGCCTAGAGCCCGTGCTCCTCAACAAGAGAAGCCACCGCAATGAGAAGCCCGCGCACCACAATGAAGAGTAGCCCCTGCTCGCAGCAACTAGAGAAAGCCCGCATGCAGCAACGAAGACCCAACACAGCCCCCCAAAATAAATAAATTAATTAAAAAAATAATAAATTAGCTTATAAAAAAATAAGTGGTAGTTATTATTTTCATGTTCTGTAAATGTTGCACTTATTTCGGGTTCTTGTAGTAATTCTGGGTGAGATTAAATCAGGTGCAGTAAAACAATGCTAATGGGCATCAGATATGTTGCCAGCTTACTGCTTCCCAGCACAACAGCTTCTAAAGGCAAGACTAGAAGGAACTTAAACAAACAAACAAACACACACAAAAACAAAAAACCCTCCCCCAACACTAAATGGAACAGAGGGAGGCCCTGTAACTTAAGTATTGCTAGAGTGCAACTGAGTCCATACTGGAATCTGTGTAAGAACTTGTGCTGAAAGTCGTTGCTTTGAAGAATTTGGTATTAGTTAATCTGTTTCTATGAGTATCATTTAACACAAACAAAGTTGGCAGCTACTCTGTGCTAGATGCTAAGGTTAGAGAGAGAAATGAAATAATTCAGTAACTGAATTAATCTTTGCTCTCCAACAGAAGGCTGTACAAAGAACACAGAGAATGGACTCACTAACTCTGGGAGAATTGGGAAAGGCTCCACAGCAGATCCTTGAAGGATAGGTTGGGTTTTCCTCAGATGGTGCCAACACTGAGTCTTAAAGGTGTGATGAGATTCTGTGAAGTTCAGCCGTGGGGAGCAGGGAAGTTACAGGGATTAGCTTGGCATGGTTGTCAAGTGTTTGCTCTAGAGTTAGCCAGAACTGAGTAAGAATCCATGCTCTGTCATTGATGAGCTGTGGAACCTTGGATAAGTTGGCTCAGTGTTTGTGTTTCACAACTTAAACTAGAGACGCTAATAATTCCTACTTCGGGGATTTTAAAAGATCTACAAATACTTTCCCATCTTCCCCATATAAATTTGAATAATTGAAAGGGCAGAAATTGGAGGGATGGATATCAAAATGTTGCTTTACTACTAATAAGACTGTGTTTGAAAACTTGGATGTTTTAGAAACGATGTGTTTCCTAATCCTGTATCTCAACATCGAACGCACTCACTAGGCACAGGAAGAAACTGAAATACAGGCCTCTCTCCTGGGGCAGATCTACTCCACTCAGCTCACCGTGAGACTTAGCAACAGAACAAAACGCATCCTTTCTTTAGGCAGGCAGATCGAAGAGTGGTCCTGGATGTAGCTGAGCCAGATGTGTCTAGTTCCTTCTTCATAACAAGCCAATGAGGTGAGTCACTCTCCCCAGGGAGACTGAAGAGGTGAGCAAGAGGCCAAGGGTTTTATTCTTTTTTTTTTTTTTAAATTTATTTATTTATTTTTGGCTGTGTTGGGTCTTTGTTTCTGTACGAGGGCTTTCTCTAGTTGTGGCGAGCGGGGGCCACTCTTCATCGCGGTGCGCGGGCCTCTCACTATTGCGGCCTCTCTTGTTGCGGAGCATAGGCTCCAGACGCGCAGGCTCAGTAGTTGTGGCTCACGGGCCCAGTTGCTCCGCGGCATGTGGGATCTTCCCAGACCAGGGCTCGAACCCTTTCCCCTGCATTGGCAGGCAGATTCTCAACCACTGCGCCACCAGGGAAGCCCCAAGAGTTTTATTCTAATGGAGATCCTTCCACATGGAAACATGAAGCCAGAGGAAGGGAGGTTGCTTCCAACACCTACAGCAAAGTATTTTTGTGAGGATGAAATATGAGGTAATATACACAAAATACTAAGCACAGTGCCTGGCACATAGTAAACACTCAACCAATGTTAGCCTTTATTGTTGTTGTTGTTATAGCAGCAGATTACCAGGCCCCAGTATATTGTCTGATATCCTTCCATTAAAATATCCACGAAGATATGCAAAAAGACAAACACTGGAGGCTAAAGGGAAGACCATAAGCCCAAGTCTGTGGGGGAATTCCTTCCAGCTATACTGCTGATAAAGGTACACATCCTAGATTACATTCTCCTTTAGAAAGCATGGAGCCCCCTTTGGAGAAGGAGTCTAAAGTGACCCCAAATATCAGCAAACCTTGTGCAGCTACATCCCTTCTGCATCTGGGGTTTATCTCTTGAACTTGATAGAACTGGTCCTATCCTCTCAATTCCATAAATTCCACTCCACACATAGAGAGAAGCTAGTGGTGATGAAGGCAGAGGCAGGAAAAAGGATGTGGTCTTTTATGCTCTGACAAAAGAACTAACGAATGCGTCTGACCCAAAAGTCAGAGGGAGAGGAGAGCTTACCACAGTCTTCCTTAGCCAAGTGAGACAAATTACCCACCCAGCCTAGGACTAGGGACCATGTATATCATACCTACTCTAAGTGTGGATCTTAGAGAAGTATGCTCCAGCACCCAAGTGCACAGGGAGAGAAACCAAGGAGATCCCATGACCTCTACCTGTTGGCAAAAGTTGAGCCTTGTTAAAAGATAAGTCAAAAGTAAAAAAAAAAAGGAGCCCTATAAAAATTACTGTAGCATAAAATAAATGGAAAATTATTCTCTAGGCTCAGAAGAAAATCTTTATTCTAGAAATTACTTACTATGTAATGTGATAAAGATAATTAACACAGCTGTATGGTATAAATTAAAGTTAAGAGAGTAAATCCTAAGAGTTCTCATCAAAAGGAAAAAATATGTATATTTTTCTATTTCTTTAATGTATCTATATCAGATGATGGATGTTCACTAAGCCTATTGTGGTAATCATTTCATGATGTAGGTAAGTCAAATCATTATGTTGTACACCTTAAACTTGTACAGTGCTGTACGTCAATTATATCTCAAAAAAACTGGAACAAAATAGTAAAAAAAAAAAAAAAAAAACGTAAAAATTACCTACTAGAGGAGTCAGAAAAGTTTTTGGAAGACATTTGCTAGCTCTTTCCAGCAGGATGTAGGCAGTCATGTTCTCTCTGAAGAAGGATAAGTGAGCTTTATCAGCAATGGTTTGAAATAAAAAGGAAGCTTGCAAGTCAACTTCAAAAGCAGGATTAATAATAATAATATCAATGTTGGACATGATTTTATAAAATTGAACTGTTCCTGAAGAAAAGATTAGAACAAATAAAAAAGGATAAAAATCTAAGTCTTACTAGAAGAAACTATTCTTTATTGGAAGAAAAGGGCAGTGTTTGGAGAACAATATGATTTGGTATGTTCCAGGTGATATTAATATATATTCCTAATGACCTATTTTGAATTTTAAGGAAAACAAAAGATTCTGTAAGAATCCATGCCCAAAACAAAAATAGAACAACCCAGATTATCTACAAAGGAACAAAAATCAGACTTCTCTTTGGCAACACTGAATAACTTAAAACAATACAGCAATGTCTGTGTAGTTTTGAAGGAAAAATATGTGAAACAAGTATTGGTCAGAGAAACCAAGAGAGAGATGAGTCTAAAATAATTCAAGAATATTAAATTGTAGTATAAAGGGATAGGTAGTAAGCATTGAAAACAAGTGAACATGCGAACATAAAAACTTAACTGTGTCAGTTAGGTCCTGCCAGAAACCATCTAGGCATTTCAAACAGAGGGAATTTAGTACAGGCTATTTGTTCCTTAGGGGATGGTCTTCCTGAAGACACAAATAGGGCCTTACTTCTCAAACTTTAATGTGTTCAAATCACCTGGGGTCTTTTTTTTTTAAGTGAATGAATTTATTTATTTTTGGCTACGTTGGGTCTTCATTGCTGCGTGTGGGTTTTCTCTAGTTGCGGCGAGCGGGGGCTACTCTTTGTTGTGGTACACGGGCTTCTCATTGTGTTGGCTTATCTTGTTGCAGAGCATGGGCTCTAGGCACTCGGGCTCAGTAGTTGTGGCTCGCGGGCTCTAGAGCACAGGCTCAGTAGTTGTGGTGCACGGGCTTAGTTGCTGCATGGCATGTGGGATCTTCCCAGACCAGGGATCAAACCCATGTCCCCTGCATTGGCAGGCGGATTCTTAACCACTGTGCCACCAGGGAAGTCCCACCTGGGGTCTTTTTAAAATGCAGATTCAATAGGTTTGGAGTGGAGCATGAGATTCTGTGTTTTTAAGAAGTTCCTGAATAAAGTCAGTGCTGCTGGTTCATGAGCCACATTTTGAATAGCAAGGAAATAGGGGAAGTTGAGTCAACCAGAGATTACTAATAGCAGGAAGCCACAATTTTCCTCAGAGTTGAAGGAATACCGAGAGGAGATGTTGTTACCAAAGACTAGAACTCGGTGCCTTGGTGGTAGCTAGCAACATGGCCATGCCTTCCTGAAGGGAGCTGGGACCAAGGGGTTGTCTGGCAGGGTCTGAAGTGACCAGCAAAGATGCAACTGCTGCTGGAGACCCAGCTGGAGGCAGAGAGATAGGGAGTCAATACCCTGGGCTTCTGCCCTCCTTCTAGCCTCTGATCTTTTCCTACCAGCTGAAACTCCCTTCCTCAGTATAGCATACTGCCTCCCTGGCTCTCAGCTTCTCCTTCTAGGTTGCTCTTAAACTTCTCATTCTGTTAATATGCTGAGCTGTTAAGCTTGATCCCAACTTGGTTCCAGTTTCTACCTCCAAACTGGTGCAGTCAAACATATCACAAAGAGCCCTCTAGGTATAGGATCCACCCTCTTAGAAAGAACTGGAGAGGCAGGGTGGGGAATGAGTGATGGGGAAATAACAAATAGTTAATGTTAACAACAGACATAGTTTTTCTTTATTTTCTTAGTTTGCTTATTACACTATGTACCTCCCATCTTTCAGTGCGTTGAACACACCAAGCTCTCTCCCACTTCAAGGCCTCAGCAAAGGCTGATCTCTTACCATGAAATGCTTTTCCCCCTAATCTGTAGCTGGTTAACTCCAACTCATTATTTAGATCTTAGCTTAAATGTCTCTTTTGAACAGATAGCTCCCCTAACACTCCAGTTTATAATAATTTCTTGTAACATCTTTTCCTTGCTCTTCAATTTCAGTATGAAATTATATATTTATGTGATTATCTTCCATTCCCCTGTCCCCCACCAGGCCTTTAATTTCCATGATTGTCAAAAAGTGTATCAACCTTGTTAAATGCTGTATTTCCCATGCCTGGAAAACTGGACGAATAAATGAATGTGCCTCTCCACCACATTAGTATGAAAAAGCAGGTTGGGTGTTTTGGTGGCTGAAGAACATATTCCTGATTTTAATATTTGAGTGTGAATATTGAAATAATGTGATTTTTGGAAGGCATTTTGCTTTGGTAATGAGCTAGTTAACCAGGAGTTCAGATTATTCTAAACTTTCATAAGTTGTATCATATGGTACCTGCATAACATTGGCCTTTAAAAACAGGTAATATCAACAGTTACCATGTGTTGAGCACTTAGTCAATGCCAGACACTGTGCTGTTTTGTAGACATTATTTCATTTAATCTTCATAACCACCTATGAGGTTGTTATAATTTCCATTTTACTGATGAGGATACTGAAACTCAGAGAAGTTGAATGATGTCCTACAGCTTATACGTAGTAGAATAAGAATTAAGACCAATGTCTTTCTGTTTTTTACCAACAATATAACTAACTTTTATAACTTCTAAATAACTAGTTTTAAGCTTAATGTAGTAGGTATTTCGCCCCTTTTTCTAACTCAAAGGGAGGGAAATGACCTAAGCTGTGAATAACAAAAAGTCTTCAGGGAAGTTTCCTGCCTGGGCAAAAGGTAAGTAAAGCAGGGACCTGTCTATGCAGAGGTGTGAGAGCCCTCAAGGAGTCCAGTGTGGAAAGTGTACATCTCCTAACCACAAAGAGCCAAGAGAGGTCTCTGTGGGAAGTTAAGTTCAAATTGGAAGGTTGAATCCAGTGATGTGCCAGCTCACAAAGCTGATTGTTAAATTTTCAGGAATTTTGTGAGCTGGTTATTAGATGCAGCCATTATTAAAAATTAAGTTTTATAAACATATAATAATTAAAAATTATACTAAGAACAAAGAAACTACAAGCTCAAAACTCATCACTTCTTAATTATTTTACTACATTTTACTGTTTTCTATGCTTTTGAGTTGTTTCTATCTATTGACACTGAATGGTGGAAATACTATGTAGTGGCTGGTGTGCCACTGTGCATCTCTTTCTGACTCTGTGTTCAGTGACATTACATAAGTACCTTGAAGTGGTCCATTGTGAAGTATTTACAACATGGAAATCAGCAAATGCTACCAACCAACCTCCACTCTCCCAAAAGCTGGTTGCTAAACATTTATCAGGACACCACTGATTTAATCCCTGGGAAAAGGGCAAGGTTCAGAGACAATGTCAAAAGAACAGTAATGATTAAAACTACTGTTGCCTGCGGTTGCTCTCCTCTGTATTTGGGATAGCTAACACTCAGGGGGGCTAAAAAAAGGGGGCTTGGTATCTTACAAATAAAAATGTTTTGTATGGGTGTTCTTTAGTTAAAAAAGAAAAAAATAAAACGCTGATGAGAATGTAGTTATGAAATAGAAATTAGACACTATTAATATAAACTCAATTGGAAAAAAAATTTAGGGGCTAGAAAATCTCATTAAATAGCTATAGATGGGATGATGGGATTCTTTTTTATTTTATTTTAGAGCTGATTAAACTTGGAGGTGATGCATGAGGTTTAATCTGTGTTTACAAATTTTACACTTGCCGCATCCTGCCACTGTCTTGCTACTGCCCTGTTGTCCACGTCTTTGGAAAGCTACAAGATGTTTGTGTAAATTTTGGAATGTTTTTGTCTCTTGTTATATTTGGAAAAAGCTCTGGAATGTGTCTGAAGTAGCTGAGTATTATTTATAGCAGATAAAGCTTACTGTGATACAATGTGATGGTGGGACCGCAGTTAGAGTTATTGTCAGCACCAGAATTTTGGCTGTGCTTGTATTGATATAATAGGTTTTCTGTAAGGGCGTTATTTGGCCTTTGAAATCAGATTCTTAGCAATCCAGGCAATATGGTAAAGAATATGAAAATTTATGGAAATCTTCAATTTGACTTATTTGGGTGAAAGTTGGCTAGCCTCAATACCTGGGACATTTTTCCTAGCATCATTTTCCTGGTTGTTTAAAAATTTTACTTACAAAGTAATTAATTACAAAGTAATATAAGCTTATTGTAAAAATTCAAACAGCATAGACTATGAATATCTTAGAAACTCACAACCCAGGATACCAGAGGTCAGACCCCATAAGTTAAGCAGTTTATGTAGTATTCCAGAGTTCTTGTATCCATTAGCACTTAACATATATAAGTATGAAAATTAAATGAGATCATATTACTCTGTAATTTGCTTTTTTGTTTTTTCTTTTTAAAATTTTGTGATATGTTATCATACATACAGATGATTATATAAATGGATGTGTACGTTTTAATGAATTATGATTAAGTGTACACCAGTGCAACCTCTACTCAAGTTAAGAAATATAAAATATCCTGCACCTTAGAAGTTGTCTGTGTCCCTTCATGATCACAAGTACTTCTCAGTCTTCCACAGGAAATCATGACCTTGATTTTTGTGACGATCATTGCCCTGATTTTCTTTATGCCTGTATCATATATCTGTGTATCCCGAAATAATATTTTGTTTAGTTTTGACTGTTGTGAACTTTATATAAAAGGAATAACACTGAATGCATTTTCCTGTGACTTCTTTCTTTCATTCAGTAGTGTTAATGAGATTCATTCATGTTGTTTCATGTAGCTGTAGTTCATTTATTTTCATTGATGTATAATATTTCATTACCTGGATATGTCAATTTGTTTATCCATTGAACTGTTGATGGACATTTGTGTTTTCAGTTTTTTAATATTATGAATAATACTATTATAAGTAATTTATTTATATCTCCTGGTGTAACTGTATAGAAGTTTTCCTATGATATGTACTTAGGAGAGGGATTGTTGGATCATAGGGTTTGCACATGTTTATCTTTACTAGATAACCCAAGTTGTATTCCAAAATAGTTTTACCAATTTACTCTCTGACCAGCAGTGGATGAGAGGTCCTATTTCTTCACATCTTTGTCAACACTTGGTATTGCCAGACTTAAAACCTTTTGCCTATATGTAGAATCTCATCATGGTATTAACTGGCATTTACCTTGTTCCTAATGATGCTAAGTTTTTTTTTCGCATAATTGATGACAATTTTGGTTGTCTCTTTATACAGAATTCAAGTCATTTGTCCATTTTTCTTTTGAGTTGTTTATCTTTTATTTAGTGATTCTTAAGTATTCATTACACGTAGTTTTTAATCAAAGCTAAGATGCCATTGATTAAAAATGCTCTGCTATTTTATGTTACATTAAAAAAAAGAGAACATTATCAATTAAAGTATAACCTGCCATTGACCATGATATGTACCCAATTTCTGTGATGGTAAAATATGGAAAATGTTTTATTTATTTATTTATTTATGGTTGCCCTGGGTCTTAATTGTGGCACGTGGGATATTTGTTGCGGCATGCAGACTTCTTCGTTGCGGCATGTGGACTCAGTTGCAGCATGCATGTGGGATCTAGTTCCCCAACCAGGAATTGAACCCAGGGCCCCATCATTGGGAGCGTGGAGTCTTACCCACTGGACCACCAGGGAAGTCCCGGGAAAATGATTTAAAAGCAAAAAATATGGTATTCTAGGTACAAGACCTTTGGTAGTTTTATGTGCTGCAAACAGCTTCTCCCAATTTTTGGCTTGGTTTTTCCCTTTCTTTATGATTCCTTTGATTAACTGAAGTTCTAAGTTTTAATGAAGTCAAACTTGTCTACTTTTGAAAAAATTTTTTATTTATTCAAAATAGGACGTTTATACAGAAATGTGCATAAAGCACTATGTACATTTTATTTTATTCATTTTTTCTGAGTATAATATGTATAGTTCTTATTCTGGAAACATAAAAATTTTAAGTATTCAAAACTAGAATTATATCAATAAGGATGTAGGTACAACTCTAAAATTGAATATAAAGAGAAACAAATTAACCTCGATGTATTTCAAATAAACATAACTTCAGAGAAAAAAAAGTAAATGAATCCAGGTAATTTTGAGCACAGTACTTTACCTTCAGTGTAAAAATAAAGAAGAAATGCCAACAGATCTTAAACTCTATAATTGTTTGGAAATTTCAGGGTTTTTTTTTTTTTTTTTTTTTAGCTTTTCACTTTATTTTTATTTTTTAATTAATTAATTAATTTTTGGCTGCCGTTGGGTCTTTTTTTTTAACATCTTTATTGGAGTATAATTGCTTTACAATTGTGTGTTAGTTTCTGCTTTATAACAAAGTGAATCAGCTATACATACACATATATCCCCATATCTCCTCCCTCTTGCGTCTCCCTCCCACCCTCCCTATCCCACCCCTATAGGTGGTCACAAAGCTCCGAGCTGATCTCCCTGTGCTATGCGGCTGCTTCCCACTAGCTATCTATTTTACATTTGGTAGTATATATTAGTCCATGCCACTCTCTCACTTCGTCCCAACTTAACCTTCTACCTCCCCGTGTCCTCAAGTCCATTCTCTACATCTGCATCATTATTCCTGTCCTGCCCCTAGGTTCTTCATGACCAATTTTTTTTTTTTTTTAGATTCCATATATATGTGTTAGCATATGGTATTTGTTTTTCTCTTTCTGACTTACTTCACTTTGTTTGACAGACTCTAGGTCCATCTACCTCACTACAAATAACTCAGTTTCATTTCTTTTTATGGCTGAGTAATATTCCATTGTATGTATGTGCCACATCTTCTTTATCCATTCATCTGTCGATGGACACTTAGGTTGCTTCCAGGTCCTGGCTATTGTAAATAGAGCTGCAATGAACATTGTGGTACATGACTCTTTTTGAATTATGGTTTTCTCAGGGTATATGCCCAGTAGTGGGATTGCCTGGTCGTATGGTAGTTCTATTTTTGGTTTTTTAAGGAACCTCCATACTGTTCTCCATAGTGGCTGTATCAATTTACATTCCCACCAACAGTGTTGGAGGGTTCCCTTTTCTCCACACCCTCTCCAGCATTTATTGTTTGTAGATTTTTTGATGATGGCCATTCTGATCGGTGTGAGATGATACCTCATCGTAGTTCTGATTTGCATTTCTCTAATGATTAGTGATGTTGAGCATTCTTTCATGTGTCTGTTGGCTGTCTGTATATCTTCTTTGGAGAAATGTCTCTTTAGGTCTTCTGCCCATTTTTGGATTAGGTTGTTTGTTTTTTTGATATTAAGCTGCATGAGCTGCTTGTAAATTTTGGAGATTAGTCCTTTGTCAGTTGCTTCATTGGCAAATATTTTCTCCCATTCTGAGGGTTGTCTTTTCATCTTGTTTATGGTTTCCTTTGCTGTGCAAGAGCTTTTAAGTTTCATTAGGTCCCATTTATTTATTTTTGTTTTTATTTCCATTTCTCTAGGAGGTGGGTCAAAAAGGATCTTGCTGTGATTTATGTCATAGAGTGTTCTGCCTATGTTTTCCTCTAAGAGTTTTATAGTGTCTGACCTTACATTTAGGTCTTTAATCCATTTTGAGTTTATTTTTGTGTATAGTGTTAGGGAGTGTTCTAATTTCATTCTTTTACATGGAGCTGTTCAGTTTTCCCAGCACCACTTACTGAAGAGGCTGTCTTTTCTCCATTGTATATTCTTGCCTCCTTTATCAAAGATAAGGTGACCATATGTGCATGGGTTTATCTTTGGGCTTTCTATCCTGTTCTATTGATCTATATTTCTGTTTTTGTGCCAGTACTATACTGTCTTGATTACCGTAGCTTTGTAGTATAGTCTGAAGTCCAGGCACCTGATTCCTCCAGTTCCGTTTTTCTTTCTCAAGATTGCTTTGGCTATTTGGGGTCTTTTGTGTTTCCATACAAATTGCAAAATTTTTTGTTCTAATTCTGTGAAAAATGCCATTGGTAGTTTGATAGGGATTGCATTGAATATTTAGATTGCTTTCGGTAGTATAGTCGTTTTTGCAATGTTGAGTCTTCCAATCCAAGAACATGATATATCTCTCCATCTGTTTGTATCATCGTTAATTTCTTTCATAAGTGTCATAGTTTTCTGCATACAGGTCTTTTGTCTCCTTAGGTAGGTTTATTCCTAGGTATTTTATTCTTTTTGTTGCAATGGTAAATGGGAGTGTTTCCTTAATTTCTCTTTCAGATTTTTCATCATTGGTGTATAGGAATGCAAGAGATTTCTGTGCATTAATTTTGTATCTTACTACTTTGCCAAATTCATTGATTAGCTCTAGTAGTTTTCTGGTAGTGTCTTTAGGAATCTCTATATATAGTATCATGTCATCTGCAAACAGTGACAACTTTACTTCTTTTCCAATTTGGATTCCTTTTATTTCTTTTTCTTCTCTGATTGCTGTGGCTAAAACTTCCAAAACTATGTTGAATAATAGTGGTGAGAGTGGACAACCTTGTCTTGTTCCTGATCTTAGAGGAAATGGTTTCAGTTTTTCACCATTGAGAACGATGTTGGCTGTGGGTTTGTCATATATGGCCTTTATTATGTTGAGGAAAGTTCCCTCTATGCCTACTTTCTGCGGGGCTTTTATCATAAATGGGTGTTGAATTTTGTTGAAAGCTTTCTCTGCATCTATTGAGATGATCGTATGGTTTTTCTCCTTCAATTTGTTAATATGGTGTATCACGTTGATTGATTTGCATATATTGAAGAATCCTTGCATTCCTGGGATACACCCCACTTGATCATGTTGTATGATCCTTTTAATGTGCTGTTGAATTCTGTTTGCTAGTATTTTGTTGAGGATTTTTGCATCTATGTTCATCAGTGATATTGGCCTGTAGTTTTCTTTCTTTGTGACATCTTTGTCTGGTTTTGGTATCAGGGTGATGGTGGCCTCGTAGAATGAGTTTGGGAGTGTTCCTCCTTCTGCTATATTTTGGAAGAGTTTGAGAAGGATAGGTGTTAGCTCTTCTCTAAATGTTTGATAGAACTTGCCTGTGAAGCCATCTGGTCCTGGGCTTTTGTTTGTTGGAAAATTTTTAGTCACAGTTTCAATTTCAGTGCTTGTGATTGGTCTGTTTATATTTTCTATTTCTTCCTGGTTCAGTCTCGGAAGGTTGTGCTTTTCTAAGGATGTATCCATTTCTTCCAGGTTGTCCATTTTATTGGCATAGAGTTGCTTGTAGTAATCTCTCATGATTCTTTGTATTTCTGCAGTGTCAGTTGTTACTTCTTTTTCATTTCTAATTCTATTGATTTGAGTCTTCTCCCTTTTTTCCTTGATGAGTCTGGCAAATGGTTTATCAATTTTGTTTATCCTCTCAAAAAACTAGCTTTTAGTTTTATTGATCTTTGCTATTTTTTCCTTCATTTCTTTTTCATTTATTTCTGAGCTGATCTTTATGATTTCTTTCCTTCTGCTAACTTTGGGGTTTTTTTGTTCTTCTTTCTCTAATTGCTTTGGGTGTAAAGTTAGGTTGTTTATTTGAGATGTTTCTTGTTTCTTGAGGTAGGATTGTATTGCTATAAACTTCCCTCTCAGAACTGCTTTTGCTGCATCCCATAGGTTTTGGGTTGTCATGTTTTCATTGTCATTTGTTTCTAGGTATTTCTTGATTTCCTCTTTGATTTCTTCAGTGATCTCTTGGTTATTAAGTAGTGTATTGTTTAGCCTCCTTGAATTTGTATTTTTTACAAATTTTTTCCTGTAATTGATATCTAGTCTCACAGTGTTGCGGTCAGAAAAGATACTTGATACAATTTCAATTTTCTTAAATTTACCAAGGCTTGATTTGTGACCCAAGATATGATCTATCCTGGAGAATGTTCCATGAGCACTTGAGAAGAAAGTGTATTTTTTTGTTTTTGGATGGAATGTCCTAAAAATATCAATAAAGTCCATCTTGTTTAATGTGTCATTTAAAGCTTGTGTTTCCTTATTTATTTTCCTTTTGGATGATCTGTTCATTGGTGAAAGTGGGGTGTTAAAGTCCCCTACTATGATTGTGTTACTGTCGATTTCCCTTTTTATGGCTGTTAGCATTTGCCTTATGTATTGAGGTGCTCCTATGTTAGGTGCATAAATATTTACAATTGTTATATCTTCTTCTTGGATTGATCCCTTGATCACTATGTAGTGTCCTTCTTTGTCTCTTGTAATAGTCTTTATTTTAAAGTCTATTTTGTCTGATATGAGAATTGCTACTCCAGCTTTCTTCTGATTTCCATCTGCATGGAATATCTTTTTCCATCCTCTCACTTTCAGCCTGTATGTGTCCCTAGGTCTGAAGTGGGTCTCTTGTAGACAACATATATATGGGTCTTGTTTTTGTATCCATTCAGGAAGCCTGTGTCTTTTGGTTGGAACCTTTAATCCATTTACATTTAAGGTAATTATCGATACATATGTTCCTATTACCATTTTCTTAATTGTTTTGGGTTTTTTTTTTTAAACAAGGGGTTTTTTCCCCCCACATTTTAAAATGATTTATTTACTTATTTATTTATTTTACAGGTTTTGTTCTATGTTTATTTATTTATTTTATTTATGGCTGTGTTGGGTCTTCATTTCTGTGCGAGTGCCCTCTCCACTTGTGGCAAGCGGGGGCCACTCTTCATCGCGGTGCGCAGGCCTCCCACTATCGTGGCCTCTCCCGTTGCGGAGCACAGGCTCCAGACATGCAGGCTCAGCAATTGTGGCTCACGGGCCCAGCACCTCCGTGGCATGTGGGATCTTCCCAGACCAGGGCTTGAACCCATGTCCCCTGCATTGGCAGGCAGAGCCCCAACCACTGCGCCACCAGGGAAGCCCATTGTTTTGGGTTTTTGTAAGTCTTTTTCTTCTCTTGTGTTTCCCACTTAGAGAAGCTCCTTTAGCATTTGTTGTAAAGCTGGTTTGGTGGTGCTGAATTCTCTTAGCTTTTGCTTGTTTGTAAATGTTTTAATTTCTCTGTCGAATCTGAATGAGATCCTTGCTGGGTAGAGTAATCTTGGTTGTAGGTTTTTCCCCTTCATCACTTTAAATACGTCCTGCTACTCCCTTCTGGCTTGCAGAGTTTCTGCTGAAAGATAAGCTGTTAACCTTATGGGGATTCCCTTGTATGTTATTTGTTGTTTTTCCCTTGTTGCTTTTAATATTTTTTCTTTGTATTTAATTTTTGATAGTTTGATTAATATGTGTCTTGGTGTGTTTCTCCTTGGCTTTATCCTGTATGGGATTCTCTGCACTTCCTGGACTTGATTAACTATTTCCTTTCCCATATTAGGGAAGTTTTCAACTATTATCTCTTCAAATATTTTCTCAGTCTCTTTCTTTTTCTCTTCTTCTTCTGGGACCCCTATAATTCGAATGTTGGTGAGTTTAATGTTGTCCCAGGCGTCTCTGAGACTGTCCTCAATTCTTTTCATTATTTTTTCTTTATTCTGCTCTGCAGTAGTTATTTCCACTGTTTTATCTTCCATGTCACTTATCCCTTCTTCTGCCTCAGTTATTCTGCTATTGATTCCTTCTAGAGAATATTTAATTTCATTTATTGTGTTTTTCATCATTGTTTGTTTGCTCTTTAGTTCTTCTAGGTCCTTGTTAAATGTTTCTTGCATTTTGTCTATTCTATTTCCAAGATTTTGGATCATCTTTACTATCATTACTCTGAATTCTTTTTCAGGTAGACTGCCTATTTCCTCTTCATTTGTTTCGTCTGGTGGGTTTTTACCTTGCTCCTACACCTGCTGTGTGTTTCTCTGTCTTCTCATTTTGCTTAACTTACTGTGTCTGGGGTTTCCTTTTCACAGGCTGCAGGTTCGTAGTTCCCATTGTTTTTGGTGTCTGCCCTCAGTGGCTAAGGTTGGTTCAGTGGGTTGTGTAGGCTTCCTGGTGGAGGGGACGGGTGCCTGTGTTCTGGAGGATGAGGCTGGATCTTTTCTTTCTGATGGGCAGGACCGCGTCCAGTGGTGTGTTTTGGGGTGTCTGTGACCTTATTATGATTTTAGGCAGCCTCTCTGCTAATGGGTGGGGTTGTGTTCCTGTCTTGCTAGTTGTTTGGCATAAGGTGTCCAGCACTGTAGCTTGCTGGTTCTTGAGTAGAGCTGGGTCTTAGAGTTGAGATGGAGATATCTGGGAGAGCTTTTGCCGTTTAACATTACCTGGAGCTGGGGGGTCTCTGGTGGACCAATGTCCTGAACTCGGCTCTCCTACCTCAGAGGCACAGGCCTGACACCCAGCCCAAGCACCAAGACCCTGTCAGCCACACAGCTCAGAAGAAAAGGGAGAAGAAAAGAAAGAAAGAAAGAAAAAATAATAATAAAATAAAATTAAATTAAAGTTATTAAAATAAAAAATAATTATTAAAAATAAAAAAATAAAAATAAGAAAGAAGAGCAACCAAATCAAAAAAGATATCCACCAATGATAACAAGTGCTAAAAAGTATACTAAAAAAACCCCCAACCCCTCCCCCCCCAAAACCAGACAGACAGAACCCTAGGACAAATGGTAAAAGCAAAGCTATACAGACAAAATCACACAAAGAAGCATACACATACACACTCACAAAAAGAGAAAAAGGAAAAAATATATATATTGTTGCTCCCAAAGTCCACCGCCTCAATTTTGGGATTATTTGTTGTCTATTCAGGTATTCCACAGGTGCAGCGTACATCAAGTTGATTGTGGAGATTTAATCCGCTGCTCCTCAGGCTGCTGAGAGAAATTTCCCTTTCTCTTCTTTGTTCGCACAGCTCCTGGGGTTCAGCTTTGGATTTGGCCCCGCCTCTGCGTGTAGGTCGCCTGAGGGCATCTGTTCTTCGCTCAGACAGGACGGGGTTAAAGGAGCAGCTGCCTTGGGGGCTCTGGCTCACTCGGTCCGGGGGGAGGGAGGGGTACGGATGCAGGGCGAGCCTGTGGCGGCAGAGGCCTGCGTGACACTGCAACAGCCTGAGGCATGCCGTGCGTTCTCCCGGGGAAGTTGTCCCTGGATCACGGGACCCTGGCAGTGACGGGCTGCACAGGCTCCCGGGAGGGGCGGTGTGGATAGTGACCTGTGCTCGCACACAGGCTTCTTGGTGGCGGCAGCAGCAGCCTTAGCGTTTCATGCCCATCTCTGGGGTCTGCGCTGATAGCAGCTGCTCACGCCCATCTCTGGAGCTCGTTTAGGCGGTGCTCTGAACCCCCTCTCCTCGTGCACCCCGAAACAATGGTCTCTTGCCTCTTAGGCAGGTCCAGACATTTTCCCGGACTCCCTCCCGGCTAGCTGTGGCGCACTAGCCCCCTTCAGGCTGAGTTCACGCAGCCAACCCCAGTCCTCTCCCTGGGATCCAACCGAAGCCCGAGCCTCAGCTCCCAGCCCCCGCCCACCCCGGCGGGTGAGCAGACAAGCCTCTCGGGCTGGTGAGTGCTGGTCGGCACCGATCCTCTGTGCAGGAATCTCTCTGCTCTGCCCTCTGCACCCCTGTTGCTCCGCTCTCCTCCGTGGCTCCGAAGCTTCCCCTCTGCCACCCCTGTCTCTGCCAGTGAAGGGACTTCCTAGTGTCTGGAAACTTTTCCTCCTTCACATCTCCCTCCCAGAGGTGCAGGTCCCGTCCCTATTCTTTTGTCTCTGCTTTTTTCTTTTTTCTTTTGCCCTACCCAGGTACACGGGGAGTTTCTTGCCTTTTGGGAAGTCTGAGGTCTTCTGCCAGCATTCAGTAAGTGTTCTGTAGGAGTTGTTCCACATATAAATGTATTTCTGATGTATTTGTGGGGAGGAAGGTGATCTCCACGTCTCACTCCTCCGCCATCTTGAAGGTCTCCCTGCCTAGCTTTTCACTTTAATAAACATATATCTTTAAAAAACCCAGCTTAAGATATAATTTACAACTATACAATTTACCCCTTTAATGTATACAATTCAATGGTGTTTAGTATAGTCACAGAGTTGTGCAACTGTACATTTTAACGAATAGAAAAAAACACCCATGTAACCACCAATCAAGGTCAGTAGTAAAACACTGGGGAAGCCCTCTGGAGGTCTCTTTTCTTTTGTTTTAAATTTTTTATTGAAGTAGAGTTGATTTACAATGTCGTTTTCATTTCTGCTGTACAGCAAAGTGACTCAGTTATACATATATATACATTCTTTTTTATATTCTTTTCCATTATGGTTTATCTCAGGATATTGAATATAGTTACCTGTGCTATAGAGTAGGACCTGTTGTTTATCCATCTGTGTATAACAGTTTGCATCTGCTAATCCCAAACTCCCAATACTTCCCTCCCCCACCCCCCTCCCCCTTGGCAACCACAAGTCTGTTCTCTACGTCTGTGAATCTGTTTCTTTTTCATAGATAGGTTCATTTGTGTCATGTTTTAGAATATCTATTTTTTTCTCTGTGTTTTTTTCCTTTTTGCATCTTAAGAAAGCCTTTCCTACTGTGAAATAATGAAGATATATTATTTTCTGAAAGTGGTATAGTTTTACTTTTCTCATTTAATCTTTACCTAGGATTCATTTTAGGTATAGTATGAAGTAAGGGTCTAAGAGTGTATTATTTATTATGGCCTATTTCCTTATGCATAAGTTTGAGTCAGGGTTCTATTCTTTTCCATTATTTTCAACCTTTGTGTCAATACTGTATTGAATTTCCTGTAGCTTATCCTCTGTTAGAACAAGTCCCTCTTCATTTGTTTTGCTTCAAGGGCATTTTGATTATTCTTGATCCTTTGCACCCATTTATTACACACACAAGTAAAATACCTCCAAAACAAAAAATTGCTAAAACTTTGAATCTATGAATAAATTTGAGAAGAAATGACATCATTTTAATATTGAGTCTTATAATTCATTGGTATGATATGTATCTCCATTTTGGAGTAGTCCTTATTAATTTCTCTTGATAATGTTCTATGGTTTTGAGAGTGCCTTGCACATTTTTTGTAAGACTTATTCCTGGGTATTTTTTATGCTATTGAAAGCAGTATTTGTGTTTTGTTGCTGATATATAAAACTATAATTGAGGTTTGTATATTGACCTTGTATTCAATAATATTTTATTAATTCAAGTTTATTAATTCTAATAAGTTACATATAGATTAAAAATTTGTTTTACATATACAATCATAACATCTGTGAGTAATATCAATGCTGTTTCTTTTGTTTTTTTGCTTGCCATAATGATTTAGGATTTCCAGTGTAATACTGAACAGAGGTGGTAATAAGTAGAATAAGGCAGTCTTGTCTTATTCCCAGTCCCCAAAATAGTGTTCCATAGTTCAACAGTAAGGATGGTGCTCACTGTTGTTTTTGGTCTTGGTTTTTTTTTTCTTTTTTAGAGTTATATTCCATAAGATTAATGAATTTCCTTGGGTTCAAAGCCAAGCTTTGTGAATAACTAGCTGGATGATCTTTGGCAAGTAATTTTACCTCTCTGTGAGTTTTCTCATGAGAAAAAGATGGAAGTCCTACTCTAGATTCTCTGATAAACAGAGACTGGGACAAGGATTAAGTGCTAATGCTTTATAAAGGAGGTGTAATCCCAGAATAGCAAGAATGAGTGCAAAGGAAAGTGAGGCCAGGCAGTGTGGGAAGCAACGCAAAGTAATGTCTCACTACCCTGGCCACTGTCTCTTGATGAGCTACAAAGACATAAGCAGTGGCTTAGCTGGTGAGTCTGTCAGCCATGCAAGATGTCTCCAGATAGGCTGAATGACAACCTGAATCTCAGAACAGTCAGTGGGTAAGAGGAAGGGGAGGGATTCTATCCTCCAGCTTCCTGTTTTTTCCTGGGGGGGTCAACATTTGTCCCACTGGGAATTAAGTTTCCCTCCTTCTCTGTTGCATCATCAGGCTTTTTGGCAACTGTGGGCAACCGGATCCCTTACCCTGTGGAGTGGTATTTCCTCTGAGCCTGGAGGTTGTGGGAGGAGCCATAGACTCCAGGTAAGTGGTTGGCCAGCCTCAGGCATCAAGACCACAGGGCCTACAAGAAGTCCTTTGGCTGAGGTGTTGAGCAAAGCAGAGCAAATGGCTGAGAGTGCAGGAGATGTGAGGCTGAGAGACTATGAGGACGTGCACAAAATAGGATTATTTATAGGGCTACTACTAGTACCTACATCATAGGGTTGTTGTGTGGATTAAATACGCTACTAGTTTTTATTTTTTTCATTATTATTTAAAATATTTATTTATTTATTTTTGGCTGTGTTGGGTCTTTGTTCCTGCGCGCAGGCTTTCTCTAGTTGCAGTGAGCGGGGGCTACTCTTCGTTGCAGTGCATGGGCTTCTCATTGTAGTGGCCTCTTTTGTTGCAGAGCACGGGCTGTAGGTGTGCAGGCTTCAGTAGTTGTGGCACACGGGCTCAGTAGTTGTGGCTCACGGGCTGTAGAGCACCAGCTCAGTAGTTGTGGCACACGGGCTTAGTTGCTCTGCGGCATGTGGGACCTTCCTGGACCAGGGCTCGAACCTGTGTCCTCTGCATTGGCAGGTGGATTCTTAACCACTGCACCACCAGGGAAATCCACGTTACTAGTTTTTAAAAGCTTAGAAAAGTGCATCGTACAGGGTGAGCTGTCAAATACTATTAGCTAAAATGCAATCCAATGTATCAACCTTTTTGTTATAGACAATGATCTTTGTGAAATGCTTAGAAAAGTCTTCTCTACTCAGCAATTATAGAAATAGCATCCATCTGGATTTTATTTTGGCATATGAAGTGAGGTCAGAATCACACTTTGTGTTTTTCCAAATGTCTTGACACCAGTCCAAACACCATGTATTGAATATTCTCTGTTTTCCCCTTTGCTTTGAACTTTGATTTATAATATATTAAATTTGCATATTTATTTGCTGATTTACTAACTTTTATTCCATTCCATTGATATATCTCTAAATTCTATTCTACTGTTTAAGGATGATAGCCTTCTGATAATAATGTATTTTATGACATGTTTCTATTTCTTGTTCTTTTAAGAATTTTCCTGGCTTGTCTCACATGTTTATGATTTTAGGTAAATTTAAGAATCATGTTTTCAAGTTCCTTCTAAAAGAATAATTCTGGGATTTTGATTGTGAATACACTGAAATTATAGTTTAAGTTAGGAAAAATTTATTATGGTGAAATTTACTTTTAAAAAACAAGATATCTCTTTCCATTTATTCAAGATTTAATGTTCTTAGTAGAATTTTATAGTTTCCAACAAGTTCCAAACATTTCTTGTTACAGCATTCCTAGATAATTTATGATTTTCTATGATTGTGAATGGAATGTTTTCTTCTGTCATATATTTTACTTGATTATTTTTGTATATCAGAAATCTATTAGCTTTATTTTAAATTTTTTAGTAGCTTTATTAAGATAAATTTTACAGTATGGTAGAATTCACCCATTTCAAGCATGCATTTTGATGATTTTTAGTAATGTTGCTGAGTGGTGCAACAATCACCATAAATTATTTTTAGAATATTTTCCTTCCTCTAGTGAGATCGTTCATGCCTGTTTACAGTTCATCCCTGTTCTCATCCCCAGCCCCAGGTGAACACTAATCTACTTTCTGTCTCTATAAATTTTCTAAACAATTCATATCAGTAAATCATACAATATGTAGTCTCAAGTATCTGTCTTTCATTTAGCACAATGTTTTTTGAGATTTATCTGTGATGTAGCCTATGTTAGCAGTTTGTTTCTTATTACTGCCAAATAGTATTCCACTGTATGTTTATATCACATTTTGTCTATCTTTTCACCAATGATGGACATTTAGATTGTTTTCAGTTACGGACTATTTATAAATAATGCTACTATGAACATTTGCATGAAGTCTTTGTGGGGACATGTGTTGTTTTTTTAAATTAATTACTTAATTTATTATTTATTTATTTTTTAAAACATCTTTATTGGAGTATAATTGCTTTACAATAGTGTGTTAGTTTCTGCTTTATAACAAAGTGAATCAGTTATACATATACATATGTCCCCATATCTCTTCCCTCTTGTGTCTCCCTCCCTCCCACCCTCCCTATCCCACCCCTCTAGGTGGTCACAAAGCACTGAACTGATCTCCCTGTGCTATGCGGCTGCTTCCCACTAGCTATCTATTTTAAGTTTGGTAGGGTATATATGTCCATGCCACTCTCTCACTTTGTCCCAGCTTACCCTTCCCCCACCCCATATCCTTAAGTCCATTCTCTAGTAGGTCTGTGTCTTTATTCCTGTCTTGCCCCTATGACCATTTTTTTTTTTAGATTCCACATATATGCATTAATATACGATATTTGTTTTTCTCTTTCTGACTTACTTCACTCTGTATGACAGTCTCTATGTCCATCCACATCTCTGCAAGTGACCCAATTTCATTCCTTTTTATGGCTGAGTAATATTCCATTGTATATATGTGCCACATCTTCTTTATCCATTCATCTGTTGATGGACACTTAGGTTGCTTCCAGGGATGTGTGTTTTTATTTCTCTTGGATAGATATGTAAGAATGGAATGATTGGGTTGTATGGTAATCTTATGTTTAACTTTTTGAGAAATTCCCCTACTGTTTTCCAGAGTGGCTACACTATTTTACATTCCCACCAGCAATGTGTGAAGATTCTCTATTGATTTTAATATATTTATTTTGTATGTGACTATCTTATTGAATAATCTTTACTTTTAGTGGTTTTTCTGTTGATGCTTTATTAATATGTACTCACAATTTCAAGTGACAGCATTCCAAATCAAACTAGCTAACGTATTGGTTTATGTAATTAAGAGAAATTTAACTAAAAGAGAAATGTATCGGTTTATGTAATCAAGAAGGATGAACGAGGTGCTGATCATACATGATCAGAATTCAACTTAAAAGATAATTAGGTCCTCTGTCTCTCTCAGCTATGCTTCTTAATGATTATTAGTCTTGAACATCTTGACAGATGTTGATAGAAGCTCAATGATGACACAGTTTTTCTCCTTTGATGTCTTTATGTAATGGATTATGCTGATCAATCTTTTCTTATTGTACCATCCTTGAATCTCTAAAATAAATACCAATTGGTCATATGGTTTTACTGTACATGGCTGCATTTTATTTGTTAATATTTTGTTTAGAACTTTTCTTTCTAAATAAATGGGTGATCTCAATCATCTTTGTTTTGTACTGTCTGTAACCAATTTGGTTGTTAAAATATTTGCTAGTAAAATGAGTTGGAGAGTTTTCTGTATTTTTATGTGGCTTGGAATAATTTAAATAGAATTATAATAATTTGTCTTATAGCTTAGATGAAGCTCAGTTCTAAACCCATTTGGATTTAGTGCCATTTTCAATGGTAGATTTTTTGTCATTTTCCAACCACTTTTATAATTGGTCTATTCAGACTTTGTTTCTTCTCAAGTTAATGCTGACAATTTTTATTTTGTTAGAAAATTATCTGTTTTCTGTAGATTTTCAAATTTGTGCCTATGGATTTTGCATGTGATATTCTCTTAGCTCTTTTAATCTCTATTTTGTCTTTGGTTAGAAATTGGTTATACCAATTTATAATTCCACCTAAAATATAAGAGTTCCTGTTTCCATATATCTTCTTCCACTCTTGATGTTATCAGATAATAAAAAAAATTTGCCAAACTGCTGTGTAAAAATTTTATCACATTAACTGCCATTTCATTATTATAAATGAATGTCAGTATTTTTTCATGAATTTATCAGTTTATTGTTCTCTGCCACTATTGAAAGTATGTTCATAAACTTCGCCTGCCTTAAAAAGATATTCGTAACTTCCAGCGTTGGTCAAGATGGATTAAGTCCACTACAGCCTATGTTTTCCACAGGTTACAAACTAATAACTCTGAATAGAAATTTTAAAAATTACTTAAAGACTCTGAAAAATAAAAGAAATAATATTCAGATTGAGGAGGGAAGTCAGATCTTGCAGAGCAATCAATATGAGATTGAATTTTCTGGTTTTGCTTCCTCCTTTGTATCCCAGCTTTAACCCAAGGGTGGCCCCAATTATAGAACTGTAATATGAAGAGTAAAACTCAGAGAAAACCTTTTCCTTCTGGCGAGAAGACCAGGGAAGGCGACCTCTGCTCTTTATGCTTGAAATGAGTTTCTTATAGGCAGCATATAATTGGGCCTCACAATTTTTTTTAACCAATCTGACAATTTTTGCCTTTTAATTAGGGCAATTAGACCATTTAACATAATATGATTACTGATATAGTTATGTTTAAATCTATCATCTTCCTTTTTTCCCCCTATTTGTCCCATTTTTCTTTGTTCCCTTTTTCCCTCTCTTTCTAACTTCTTTTGGATAAATTGAATATGTTTTGTGATTCCATTTTATCTCATGTTAGATTATTAATTATAGTTTTTATTATTATTTTTATTATTTTAGAAGTTGCTCTAGCATTTATAATATACATCTTTGACTTATCACATTCTACCTTATAGTGATATTATACCACGTCACATATAGTATAAGAACTTTTCAATAGTATACTTCCATCTCTTTCCTCCTAAACTTTGTGCTATTGTTGTCATAAGTTTTACTTTTACATGTGTTATAAAGCCCACATTAACTAGTTATTGCCTTTGTTTAAAGAGTCATTTCCTTTACAGTAATTTATATAATAAGAGAAAAATCTTACGTATTTACCTATGTAGTTACCATTTGCAGTGCTCATTCTTCCTTTGTGCAGATCCATATTTTTATCTTATTTCTTTTTGCTTCTGCCTGAGGGATTTCTTTTACTATTTCTTGTAGTGTGGGTCTGCTGGTAGTAATTTTTTTTTTAACTTCTGAGTATCTTAATAAAATCTGTTTCATCTTTGTTTTTGAAAGATGTTTTTGCTGGGTATCAAATTCTAGGCTGATGTTTATTTTCTTTCAGCATTTTAAAGATGTTGTCTGATGTCTTCTACTCTGCATTGTTTCTGGCAAGTTATTTTTGTTCCCCATATGTTACATATTGGTTTTCTCAGCTTTATTGAGGTATAGTTGATAAATAAATTGTAAGATATTTACAGTGTACGTTGTGATGATTTGATATACATATACATTGTGAAGAGATTCCCACCATCTGGTTAATTAACACATTCACTACCTCACATATTATCATTCTTTTTGGTGAGAACATTAAATTCTACTTTCAGAAAATTTCAATTATAAAATACAGTATTATCAACTATAATCACCATGTTTTACATTAGATCCTCAGACTTTATTCTTTTTATAGGTCAGTATTTATAGCATTTTACCAACCTCTCCCTATTTCACCCACCGCCAGCCCTGGCAACAACTTTTCTACTCTTTGTTTCTAACAGTTTGACTTTTTTTTTTTAAGATTACACATGTAAGTGATACCATGCAGTATTTGTCTTTCTCTGGCTTGTTTCACTTAGCATAATGCCCTCAAGTTCTATCCATGTTGTTGCAAATAGCAGGATTTCCTTCCTTCTCATGGCTGAATAATGTTCCATTGTGTGTGTATTGATGTATGTGTATATGTATATCTGCCTATGTATGTATGTATATATGTGTGTATCTATCTATTTCTTTATCCATTCACCGTTGATAGAAACTTAGGTTGTTTCTGTGTCTTGGCTATTATGAATAATGCTGCAATGAACATGGGAGTGCAAATATCTCTTTGATACCCTGTTTCCATTTCCTTTGGATATATACATAGAAGTGGGATTGTTGAATCATATGGTAGTTCTATTTTTAATTTTTTGAGGAAACTCCATACTGTTTTCCATAGTGGCTGCACCAATTTACATTCCTATCAACAGTGCACAAGGGTCCCCTTTTCTCTGATCCTTGCCAATGCATGTTATCTCTTGTCTTTTTGATAATAGCTATTCTAACAGGTATGAGGTAATATCACTGTGGTTTTGATTTGCATTTTCCTGATGATTAATGATGTTGGGTGCCTTTTCATGTACCTGTTAGCTATTTGTATGTCTTCGTGAGAAAAAAATGTCTGTTCACTTCTGCTGCCTGTTTTTTAATTGGATTGTTCATTTGTTTTTTGCTATTGAGTTTTATGAATCTCTGTATATTTTAGATATTAACCCCTTAGCAAATATATGATTTGCAAATATTTTCTCTCATTCAGTAGGTTGCCTTTTCATTTTTGTTGATGGTTTCCTTTGCTGTGCAGAGCTTTTTAGTTTGATGTAGTTCCACTAATTTACTTTTGCTTTTATTGCCTTCACTTCTGGTATCAAATCCAAAAAATCATTGCCAAGACCAGTGTCAAGAAGCTTACTCCCTATGTTTTCTTCCAGGAGTTTTATGGCTTCATGTCTTACGTTCAAGTCCTTAATCCATTTTGAGTTTATCTTTGTATATGGTGTCAGATAGTGATCCAGTTTCATTCTTTTGTGTTTGGCTCTGTGCAGTTTTCCCAGCACCACTTATTGAAGAAGCTGTCCTTTCCTGTATATTATTTGCTCCTTTGTTGTAAATTAATTGACCATATATGCATGGGTTTATTTCTAGACTCTCTGTTGTGTTCCACCAATCTATGTGTCTGTTTTTATGCTAGTACCATACTGTTTTGATGACTATAGCTTTGTAATATAGTTTGAAATCAGAAAGTGTGATGCAACATATTGTTTTGTTTTGTTTTTGTTTTTTTTTAAATCTGGCTGCTTTTAAGTTTTCTTATCACTGGTTTTGAACAATTTATGATGGGCATTGGTATATTTTTCTTAATTTTTTTTGCATTTGTGGATTGCTGAGATTCTTGGATTTGTGGGCTTATAGATTTCATCAAATTTTGAAAAATTATTGTTATTATTTCTGGATATATTTTTTCTGCTCTTACATTTCCTCTCCTTCAGGGACTCCAATTACAAACATTATTAGGTCCCTTGAAGTCTTTCCATAGCTCACTGATGCTATGCTCATTTAAGAAAATTTCTCTTTTCTTTCTAGTTTCTTTTTTTTTTTGTATAGTTTCTATTGTTCCATCTTCAGGTTCATTAACCTTTTCTTCTACAAAATCTAATTTGCCATTAATCCTATCCAGTGTATTTTCCATCTCACACATTGTAGTTTTCTTCTCTAGAAGTTTTATTTGGTTCTTTTTTTAGTATCTTACATATCTCCACTTAACTATTTTTCAACATGTGGAATATAGTCATTGTAACTGTTTCAATGACTATGTTTGGTAATTTTAATATCTGTGTCAGTTCTGGTTTGGTTTTAATGTATGTATTTATTTTATCTCATTATAGGTCACCTTTTTCTCCTTTTTTGTATCTGGGAATTTTTTACTGGATCCCAGACATTGTGATTTTTTCCTTGATGGGTGCTGGATATTTTTGTTCTCACCCTTTGATCTGGGACACAGTTAAGTTACTTGAAGCCTTTCAGGATTTGCTTTTAAGAGTTATTAGGCAAAGCTAAAGCAGTGTTCAGTAGAGGACTAATTATTCCCCACTATTGGTACAAGTGTCTTCTGTGTATCCTACCTCACACTCTGAGAATCATAAGGTTTCCCAGCCTGGCTAGTGGGAACTATTCCTAGCTATGTGAGAGCACTGGGCATTGTTACTTCTAAATCTTTTAAATGGTTCTTTCCCCAGCCTTGTCTAGTCTCCTCACACACATGTGCTTATCATACTCAGTTGAATATTCAAGGAGACTCCCTGCAGACCCCAGAACTCTCTTTTTGTGATGCCTGGTCTTCTCTTGTACTCTGTCCTTCAGATATTATTCACCTTGGTCTCCCCAGGCTCTCAGTTACATCTCCTCAAGTCAAGGATTATTTCCTTTTGATGAATTGTTGTCTTTATTATTATTGTGTCTCTCTTTATCCATCACTATGTATTTTTTTGTTTTAAATCTTGATATTACTAATGAAGTGGCATCCTTCTAAGTATTATACTCAATGCCTATGAATTAGAAGGTTTTTCATGTTGGTTGGTAGGAAAATGAACTATTTCTGGCTTGGTGTGAGCTTTGGGGGTTTTCCCCCTGCTATTTTTGGTTGATTATTTCCCCATCCTTGGGTAGTTTTCTCACAAACATGCTCTGGTCTGTATTCAGCTGAAGACTCAAGAGGCACTGATGATCTCTGGAGCTCTCTCTTGGCTGATCTTCCTCTTCTCTGGTTCTCTGTCCTGGGAGCTCTAGCCACTTCAGCCTCCCTGTCTTCTAGCTCTCTCTTCTCAGTGTAAGGAAACTGCAAGCCTCTGCCTCCCTTCTCTCTTCCTGTGTTGTGGCCAGGAAATTCCCTCCAAGCAGTAAGCTGAGGCAATTGTTGGACTTATCTTCTATGTTCCTTCTCTCTCAGGTGTCACTGTCCAGAACTGCCTGATGTCCAATATCTGAAAACCATTGTTTCATATATGGTGTCCTTTTTTGGATTGTTTCAGATGAAAAGCATATCCAATCTCTGTTACTTCGTATTGACCAGAAGTGGAAGTTCTCATCTTTAATAACTTTAAAAGTGTCTATTTTAAGGATGCAGACTGTATCTAAGACTTAAATGATTACCTTGTGTTTTATGTGATGAATACTGTTTACTCATGGTGTTATGTTTTCAAACATCTAACATTGTTATCTTTCATTATGAGCTCATTGTTAGTGGGCTTTTTTTTTGGAATCCTGTGTAGCCAGTGTTGAAGGCATGTCCTTCCAGGGTAGTTTTGTATTCCCTTATACTGGATTATGTTAATTTCTCAGCTGTACAGTATTCCCACAGATTAAAAACCCACAGAAGATAAGCTCACAAAATATATAAAATAATTGTGTTCAGCCATTGGACATCTTTGATGTCCTCAGATCGCATGAAGAGTATAAATTCAAAGTCCAAAGCCATGTACGTTGCGGGCTCTCATTTTTGAATTGTCAAAAGAGACTTTTCCTCTTTTTCAATCCAGAGCCTAAGAAAAGACTGACAAACTTTCTTATGATCCTTACATGCTAATAGATAGTTTTCTCCCTCCCTTAGGAGGTGTAGAAAACTTCTCCTTGTGTAGATATCTCATTTCTAACTCCTAGCATTACAGAAGGCTTTTCTGTCCTTATGTTGGTGCTGAAACCCAAATCCCTAGATTACTGAAACTAGCATCACCTCCCTTCCTCAAGGACCTTCACAGAGTCACTTCTCATATTTATTGTTCTGATTTTCAGTTTCTTCTTCATTTCTAGGATGTTGATATTTCTCTTTATTTCTCATGGTATTAACTATTAAAAGTATATATATATATATATAAAATATATCTCTTCCAGATAACTACATGACTTCTTTTTGATTACTAGTTAGTGTCAAGTTTTTTCTTTTTTAAATTAATTAATTAATTAATTTGTTGCTGTGTTGAGTCTTCGTTGCTGCACAAGGGCTTTCTCTAGTTGTGGCGAGCGGGGGCTACTCTTCGTTGTGGTGCATGGTCTTCTCACTGTGGTGGCTTCTCCTGTTGCAGAGCACGGGCTCTAGGTGCATGGGCTTCAGTAGTTGTGGCACGCAGGCTCAGTAGTTGTGGCTCACAGGCTCTAGAGCGCAGGCTCAGTAGTTGTGGTGCACGGGCTTAGTTGCTCCGCAATGTGTGGGATCTTCCTGGATCAGGGATGGAACCCATGTCCCCTGCATTGGCAAGCAGATTCTTAACCACTGCGCCACCAGGGAAGCCTGTTAGTGGCAACTTAGTGAAGCTTCCAGCCTTCAATAATTTGCAGTTAAAAAATAAGTACCTGGGACTTCCCTGGTAGTCCAGTGGTTAAGAATCTGCCTTCCAATGCAGGGGACATGGGTTCAATCCCTGTCTGGGGAACTAAGATCCCACATGCCACGGGACAAATAAGCCTGCACGCCACAACTAGAGAGCCTACGTGCTGCAACTACTGAGCCCCCACGCCACAACTAGAGAGCCCGCGTGCCATAATTACTGAGCCCACCTGCTCTGGAGCCTGCACACCACAACTAGAGAGAAGCCTGTACACCACAACTAGAGAAGCCCGCACACCGCAACAAAAGATCCCACGTGCCTCAACTAAGACGCAACGCAGCCAAATAAATAAATTTTAAGTACCTAAATACCGATAAGAGAAAGGGTTTTAATAAAGATATTGGCAGTAATTAAAGGAAATGGTGATTGGGAAATGGGACCAGGGAATGAAAAAAGCAAGAAAAGAAGAGTGGGATCCAGGCAGAAGGGGATAGGTGAGGTAAAACTAATAATCACCACTTACTGGGTGCTGACAACGTGTGGTGCACTTCACATGTGGTGTCTCACTGTTTGAGCCGGGGAACCAGGATGTGAGAGGGCTGCTTTCAACTGGATCTGTCTGCTATTTGCATTACACTATGCTGCCTCCCTTAGGTGTGTAGAACGCACTGGATTCTTGTGAGAAAGAAGAATGAGGATAAGATTACTACAATCCCTTTGAATGAACCTCTTGTTCCGGATCTTACTGTTATTTTGTAGTGAGAGTGTGCTGTCATACATATACACACACAGACATATACATATATATACTTACTATGTATGATAATAATGATTATTTTATCTATAGCTATACCTCCAAAGCAGGATTTGTAGTGGCAATTCAGGCTACATGTCTGTCTGATTTTGTCAGTGGGAATCTGCTGGATGCCAGCCCTAGATACTCTTGCACAGGGTTCAGTGAAATTTTTCTGTAAAAGCCTAGGTAGTAAATATTTTTGGCTTGCAGACTGTGTGTTCTCTTTTATTTAAAAAATTTATTTATTTATTTATTTATTTTAGGCTGTGTTGGGTCTTCGTTGCACTGCACGGGCTTCTCATTTCTGTGGCTTCTTTCACTGTGGAGCACAGGCCCTAGGCACGCGGCTTCAGTAGTTGTGGCACGTGGGCTCAATAGTTGTGGCTCACGGGCTCTAGAGCGCAGGCTCAGTAGTTGTGGTGCACAGGCTTAGTTGCTCTGCGGCATGTGGGATCTTCCTGGACCAGGGATCAAACCTGTGTCTCCTGCACTGACAGGCAGATTCTCAACCACTGCGCCACCAGGGAAGCCCCAGCTGTATGTGCTCTTGTTGCAACTACTCAACTCTGCTATTGTAGTATGAAAGCAGCTATAAACAATATGTAAATGCATGGATGTAGCCATGTTGCAATTAAATTTTATTTACAGAAACAGGCAGCTGGCCAGATTTGGTCTGTGGGCTGTAGTTTGCTGACCACTGCTCTTGAGTCTATTCCACGATGAAATGCCGTAATTACACACATATATCCATAAACTAAGGCTTCCGCTGTACTCAGGGACCTCTCAGGGATTGTCTGAATCAGGTAGAGAAAGTCTGGATGGCAACTCTTGAAACCCCAGCAAGAGTGGAGAGAAAATGAGATGGAACTCTCTGGCACACAACTCTTTTCTTATCACAGCCTGACTGTGAAGAGAAGCTAAACTATGCTGGTGACGGCCAGGGAGTTTTCACAAAGATAGTTACATTATTCCATTGTGTCTTTGAATCATCCTTGTCTTCCCAGAGCCTGCTGGGGCTGGTAGAATGACCAAAGCGACGTTGGGTTTTTAGATTATTACTTGTTAGAGAAGTGTGTGAGTTTTAAAGAAAGGTGTTTTTGTTTACAGTTAGATTTAGTGTTAATTTTAACAGTTAGTTTAGTAATTTTACAAAAAGACAAGGTGGCTGGGCCACACAGTGACTCTCCAGTCATGACAACTTCCCTTTTGAATGTCATTGATCTTAGTTTCACTGAGTGTGTCACAGGAGGGGCTGAATTTAAATCGGTACCCACTGACCTGATTTGACTGCTCAAGAATCTGGGATCCAGAGAATGGATAGGTCCTGAATAACATTGTCCTAAGCATCAAGGCTAAATGGATTCACTTTGCATATAGCATATCATCTACAGATATCACGATGAATTTTAGTTTGCTTGCAGTTTGGACCAGGACTTTTGTATATAGTATTTTTGTTTGTTTTCTTCCGGGAGTTGTTTTTTTGGCCATGCCGCGCGGCTCGTGGATTCTTAGTTCCTCAAGCAGGGATCGAACCCGGGCCCTCAGCAGTGAAAGCAGTGAGGCCTAACCACTGGACTGCCAGGGAATTCCCCTTCCTGGAGTTTCTAATTGCCTTTCTGATTTTGTGTCAATAAAAGGATAATGTGCCTTCATTTTATAATCCAATCTATCCAGCTTCCATTTTTAAATAAAATTTTCTACTTAATTTTTTGAATATGGTATACATTTCCAAGGGTTGAATATCGGTAATTCTAAAACAAGCTCCTTCCCACTTTATTCCTATATTTGCTCAGTTTCCATTACTATGAATAGGTAATCATTGTTATTAGTTTCTTAATAATCCTTTCATTGAATTTTTATGCATATGCAAGCCAGTGCACATAATATTTTTTCTTCTCTCCTTTTTTATGCAAAGGATAACATGAATATTCTTCTGCATCTTGCTCTTCACTTAACAGTATATCTCCAGGATCTTTTTGTGTTAATCCATAAAGAACTTTTTCATATGTTTTTATAGCTGCAGTCTTCCATTGTTTAAATAACCATAGTGTATTTAATCCTTATTTTATTGACATTCTAATCTTTGGCTAATGCTAACAATGTTGCAATGAATAACTCTGTCCATTGGTCATTTTGCATGTGCCTAAGTATAGGATAAATTCCTAAGAGTGAATTTCTGGGTCAAAGGTTATATCCATTTGAATTCTGATAATTATTGACAACTTGTCCTCACTGCAGTTTGTACCATTAAAACCCCCAATGGAAATGTATAAAATGCTTGTTTCTTCAAAGCAGTGTCATCACATCATTCTAAAATCTTTTGGGTTTTTGCTAGTCTGATGAGAAATAATATCTAAATATACCTTTAGTTTACATTCCTTTTATTATGAAAGTTGAGCACCTTATCATATGATTTGTGAACTGTCTATATAATTTTTCTTTGAATTTTTCATATCATTTTTCAGTTTTTTTAAAATTGGAGTTTAGTTTTTTTCTTGTCAATGTCTAGGACATTTTATTTTGTAAGGAGGTTAGCCTTCTGTTCTTATAAGAATTGCAAATATTTTCCCAATTTTTCATTTATCTTTTGTTATTTTGATTGTTTAATAAGTTAAGTTTGACTTCTGTTAGAGTAGTTCTTTTTTGTCTTAAAGTTGTTTTTGTTTCTTTTACTGCAGTCAAATTTAACAATTTTTATTTGTGGCTTTTTGATTCTGTGCTTTGATTAGAAAGTTCTTCTCCATTCCAAGGTTATAAAGAAAAATGTCCATTATTTTTTCTAATACTTTATGATTACTTTTTTTAACACTTCAAGATTTGATGCTTTGGAATTTATCCTAGTATGTAATGTGAGATATGGTTCTAACTACATCTATCTTCATNT